>NC_140338.1:27032340-28402795 GCF_963514085.1 Chelon labrosus
TCATGCCTTGCTGTTCTCTAAATAAGACCACATAGCAAAAACAAAATAATTAATGCTTCGCTGTAGTGAAAATATTAATAACAACTCAATGGAAGGGAAGCTTAGAGAATAAATCTGGGACATGACACGTTACTTAAGGCTTCCACTTCCAAGGAGAACAAAAAAAGAGGTGACTGCAACATTCACCTATACATGGATACATAATCATTCGTTATTAATGCAGACCATTAAATACAAACATATCTTCTTCAAGTTTTCGTCTGGGTTGTTGCTCCTTCTTCTTCTTTAATGGACCTGACTGAGAACAAGTTCAACCAACTATTAACTATCTAACTAATTATCTTTTTCTTGTTTTTTAGAAGTTGTTTAAAATACTTTTCCCTTTAGTTTGGAAGTCAAACTAGTTCAATTCACCAGCCTTGTAGTCAGGTTGTTACTGTCTGTATGATATCCGGTCTCCCTGCAGCTCCTTTGCAAAAACACTGGCATGATTTTGCACTTAATCTACAGTAATCTAAGTCACGTATCTGTGAGGGACGTGGTTATGGCAGAAATCTTTAACGTGCACAGCAGTAACCTTGTTACTCACAAACGTGAGTACATGTGAGTTGATTGTCAGGAGTCCCATTAAACCTCTGTAAAGTGAAATGACATTGCTCAAGTACAACACACGTGTCATTTCCTTGTGTTTAAAGGATGATGTTAATCAGATTTAGTATATAATTCTCTTTTTTAATGATTCATCTGCGAATAGTGGCATTAGCTACCACATTGTTCAAGAAATGAATCATAGTAAATGGAGAATGATACGAGTTTTCACGTTCCTGGGATTCCCCAGACACATGTGCATGTTAACATCTCTTAATGTCATGCGTATACTTTGCAGAGAAATCTGTGTTCTCCATGAGAAATCTACCTGGTGAGGTCTACCCCCCTATTCATGTATAGAAGCCAGGTCCCTTGTTTGCCTGGTAGTTAACAAAGCGGCTTATTGGACCCAAACATTACCCGTTTCCTGAAGTGCATGCTGCTGATTGATGTTGGCTGTGTGTGTCTGTTTGAATCAGGCCCCATCTCCTCGATCTAACCCAGACCTGAAGCGAGCAGCAAGAGCAGCCATCCCAACAACTCTCCTCCGCAGTACAAAATCCACAGCTTCAGCCTCCTCAACTATGACAAGGAGCGAGTAGAGAGGAAGGTATTTCTGCTTGTTTTTGTCATGTGACTTTGACCAGCATCCACCTCTTTAATTCTTGTAAAGACTCAGAGGTGTGAAGGCCTGGTTGCTCATTACGCTTGTCTCTCAGATTGCCGAGTACCGAAAGAACCGGCGGGATCCCCCATCTGACCTCATCCATCAGCACAGAGAGATCACACACAGACTGCAGTGGCAGAAAGCACAGCTGGAACGAGGTTCTCCTGCTTTGCTTGCAGGTAACACACACAAACAGCCTTAAAGTGTTTACCATGTTCATGAATAACATGGTGTTCATGACCTCATAAGTGGAGATATTTGTACGGTTTGAGTTCACAAGTCATATTCTCTGATCAGCCACAAGATTAGACCCAGCAGCCGGTGAAGTAAATCTCATTGATGATCTCATTATGATGTAATGTTCTTCTGGGAAACCTGGCATTTATGTGAATTTATGACCACCTGAACTCAGTCTGCAAACCAGATAGTTGTGCCAAATATTCTCCAGATAAACGATGCAGAGCCACTCAGCAGTTCATATGATGTAAAAGAAAACATGATTCATCAGATCAGATCACATTCTTCATTTGTCACCAGTTCTGATGGTGACAGAGGACAGGGGTCAGCATGGACATCCCGACTGGTCTGCAGCTACACACTCGCCGTACAAAACAAACTATGATGCACATTGTGACACATTTCTATTAGAAACAGAATTAACTTCTTCAGCAATTTGATCTACAGTATCTCATTTGTTTGGTCGCACCAGGGTCAGACTTCACTCCTTTAATGGTTCAGTGCTGTTAATTCCAAGGGCCACTTTTTTGGAAGTTTTTTTTTTTTGGCAGTTTTGGAAATGCTCTGACCCAGTCATCTAGCATCACAATTTGGTCTTTGCCAAAGTCACTTAAATTCTTCCACTGCTTCTGCTGTAACTTCAGCTTTGAATACGAAATGTTCACATGTTGCCTAATACATCCCACCAATTGATGGGTGTCATGATAACGGTGTTATTCACCTGACCAGTGATTATGACCAAGTGGTCATAATGCTATGGCTGATCGATGTACGCAACTCCACGTGTTGTAACTTACAAGTTCCATTTGAGGCCAGAAAGAATACATATGTACATGTGTGTATCCAACTAACCTTTGTGTGTGTACTGTATGTGTCAGCCTCTAAGCATGTAACCAACATTTCCCCTCACCATCTGTGCAGAGTATGAGAATGTGCTGCGACGATTCGTCCAAGCACTTTCCGAGTCTGTGAAAAAATTTTCCAGCCAAGGCAACAGGGTGAGTACATGGTCAGGTTTGACTTTTACTGGACAAAGAAAGCTGCTCCTCACTTTTCTGTGTGTGTCTTATTGTGAAATGTCTTTATTTTCTTTCTATAGGAAGCAGCCAAGGACTCACTGGGCAGGCTGAAGATGGTAGAGAGTGAGGTACGGGATGCTATTTATAGGATGTTGTAAAATGTGTGTAAATTCAGCATATGTAACGAGTTTCCTCCTTTCTGTGCTTCAGCTGGAATCCCTGAAAAGAAAGCGAACTGGATGAGAGCAGCATAAGGAAGTGGAGGCTTGGCTGGAGTACTGTTATCTCGCTCTTTCTCATACACACTCGTATATACAGACGCTACAGTGGGTACATAAGCACCTTTAGCATGATGCTATGCTGCTCATGTGTAAGACAGCTGCATGAACCCGCCTGCTAATTCTATTAACCGTTCCTTGTATAACAAACATGTGGTCAGTCACCTGCCACAATACTTAAAAATGGAACCACGAAAAGGGACTCAGAAATTAAAGACAGCATTAAAATGTGTAAGAGTTAAGTGAGATGCAGACTTATTTGCACTTAAACAAGACAAACACTACGAAAAAAAGTACAGCTCTACAGATTTACAGATTTTTTTTATTCCAATCTTTCCTGTTGGTGAGGATACACAGCTAAACGTTTAACAGCTGACACCAGTCTTTTGGTGTCCAGACATGACCAAAAATATGTGCGTGCTTGTGCTCCGAGGTGTGTTTAACCACCAGACAGAGGTGACTTTAACCCTTTTCCCTGTATTTTATGTGTGTAATGAGCTTAATCTAATCTGTCTGCTCCAGTGTTCCCAGATTACAGTAATCTGCTCCGTTTGGAGTGCTGTGATATGGGAATAAAATAAAAAAAAATTAAAAAACGGGGCTTCGGGGTGCCACAGCCTACATCCCATAATGAGGGATTAGTGTTTATGTCACCAAGGAGACGACTAGATCAGACGTAGAGTCGCCTTTGGGGGCTGGGAACAGGGGGTGTTAACAGTGTGCCATGAATGCGGTAGAAGCTTAGCTTTGCAAAGGGATCGCTGCTCCTTCTTCCTCGTCAGCTGTTTCTTCTTTGTTGTCTTCCTCATCTCCACTTTCTTCACACTAATTCCTTTGCAATATATTCAGAGATTATTCAGACCGCCACTTTAAACTCCAACACAATATTAAGTCCATTGTGCTGTCGATTAGAAAATAATTAACAGCTGCTGCGTCAGATTTTGGTGGAGCCAGTTTACAAAAAACAGACTCTGTCCCGCTGAGCTCTCCATTGGCAGCACAATGGATGCTGAAAAGTCTGCCCACAGGAAGAGAACCCAATATGTGTCAGTGTGGCCGGGTAATTGCTCATTTCTATTTCTGTTCCCCTGCAGACGTCCCTGTCATGGGCATCCATATCAGTCCTCTCTACCTTTACACATACATGAAGTCGACAGAACCGGTAAAACTTTGTAACAAATGCGGATGCACTGGAAATAATCATTTGCCACAACACTCAATGTACAAAAACACGTAACTTGACAAATGTGCCACGTTGCTGCCTTCACAGCAGCACAAGTGTTTGACAACCTGCTAACAACACGTTCTGTTGATCCATGTTGATTGCATCCAGCCAGGATGTAGCAGACTACTTCAGATGAAACACATGTTTATGACTCTACAGTGCTGAGGATTTCTAACGCCACTAATAGTTTTTAAGTCATGTGACACATCAGGATGATAATCATGTGTTTGCACTAATCTTCCTGCTGCTTCTCTGCATTAGTGAATAATCCTGGTTAAAGTTGGCCTTCCCTAGTCTGATGTGATTTTATGTAACCAAAAGAGGACATCCTCTGACTCTTTGTAAATGTTAAATGTTATGGAGCTTTTGATCACCTCATGTTTTTAGAGGCATTATGAAATTAGGCCTAATGAGGGAGTCAGTCAAACTTCTTCTCCTTCAAGTCACTACCACTTTGCATTTTTGCAGATTTTGTTTGGATGCAGCACTGTTTCAAGTTCTTCCAATCAGCCAAATTTTAGTGTGGCACAAAAATATGTTTGAAGGCTCAGCCAGTACAGATTTAAATATAGATACAGATATTGGAAAAGTTTAATTTTAAAGTAATGTAAATTTGATCATAGAAACTCAGTAGATTATACAATATAAGTAATTGTCAAGGGTCTGTCAATGGTTTTTCACACTGATTAGCCCATTAGCTGCCTTAAACAAAAAATTTAAATAAAAATTTAGGCTCCAACTAATTATTATTTTCAATATTGACAATTCCTCCATTTGGTTTCTGGTCCATGAATGGCGGTACAATCCAACACTAAAACGCAGCAGCTTCTTGTTCGAGTTTTCTTGAAGATGTTTCATCCAAGCAGCTTCAGTGGGTGGGGAAATTAGTTTTTCACTAAAAACATCTGTGGCTCAGGTTGTTGCCTTAGAGATTTTTCCACAATTAGTGGTAGCCGTCAGTGGCTAAAACTCGTCAAGTGGAATAACACGACACCACCAGATTGATCTGAACGAATTCCTCAAGTTGCAGGTGAACATTGGCTTGTTAACAGTGAGTCTCGGGTGGACACCACCCACAGATGTTCCTGATAAAACTCTACGCTAGTCATTTAAAACAGAAGAAGCCGCTTAGATGAGTTGTGAAATGTCAACAACTCCTTTGTTTTAGCTTTGTTTTATGTATATACCTCTTTCTTCTTTTATTGAACCACCAGTTTACAGCTCTGAGATATTCAGTCTACCATCGTACAAGACAACAGACTGACAGTTGAGAGGTTGGAATTAAGTTAAACATTTAATGATTTGGCTTGAAAAATTACCAAAATAATTAATTGCATCGTGTCAGATGTATAAATCGGCCTGACGAGGTTTCCAGAAAGATGAGCTGTAATGGAAAGTAAATGGGACTCTGTAGCAGCAGCTGCACGTTTTAGCCCACACAAAAAAGTGCAACTGCGCCGCACCCCTTTAACCCCATGTCACCCCAAACACACTCCAGCCGCATCACCCCACTCCTTAAATAACCTCGTGGCCTCTGAGGCCGCCCCGTTGTTGTGGCAACAAGCTCATCAGCATTCAATGCGGTAGGTGGACGGTCAGGACCGAGGCAAAGGGACATATTGTTAAAGTTTGTCCTGCTGGTGACTCACACTCCTTTCCCAGATTTACACTCCTTCTTGTTTTTTTAATTGTTCAGCTCTTCTTCTTTGTCTGTAATCCGTTTACTCCCATGCTTTATCACTATATTGTTCGATCTTTTCTCCTAATCAGCAGGAGTAAAAATATATCAATGTATTGTTGTTTTTTTTAATCTGTTCGTTCATGGAAGGGCAATCAGTACAAATGTAATATTTATATACGGTAAATATGCAGCATTATATGCGCCGTCTCTATTTTTAAGTGTATGTCATGATGATTGGTGCAGCTTGATATGGGAATGTATGACGGCCTGATTGTTGAGGCTTTATTATCTTATGTGTGAGGCCGTTGTCGACATGAATAAAATGGTGAAAGAGTTTATTGTTGTCATCTTTTTATTGTATTTCTAATTTCACAATAACTGATTTTGAAATTTTGACACCGAAATGTTGATGTTACTTCTGTAAAATGTGGCTTAATAAATGTGATGGCGAGGTCGATTGAACAGGCAGCATTTGTTCATGTTTTGCCATCATAAATTAAATGTGAATTATTTCTTAACGTGCAAGAGGACAGTTGCGGCTTCAATTCTTCGTGATTGGTTTGTAGAGGTTCATTTAAACCAAAAAAAATACAATTTTGAATAAAATATATGGGTTGTTGCACACATAGAGGCTGGCTTTGTGGGAGGAAGTGACACCAAAACGCAATAAAGTCTAAGACAAAAATAGCCCTCTTTCTCCAGACTGTGCTCGCTGTTGTTGGGGGAAGCTCGCTTCTCTGGTGTTATGCTAATAAAGTGTTTGAGTGTGAAATTTCCCCAGACAAAAGCGGGGCAAGGATGAGAGGGGGGATGGTGCTCACAAACGGAGGAGGGGAGAGTCCTGATGAAATTGGACAACCCGCGGGACTCTGGTGGGCGTGGCCACCGATGACAGGGCTTCCTGCTCGGGTGAACACGTGGTTCCGTGTCTGCCTTCCTGCTTGTCTGTCAGCGTGTGAAGGTTTCCAGCCCTTCTCTCACTCCTCTCCCTTTTATCCTCCCATAGAGCAGAGGCAGATCTTCTCCTCTTTTTACTCCGTCCCACCCGCTCCTCCTCTTCCTCCTCCTCCTCCTCTTCCTCCTCCCTCTCTTGGTTCCTTCTTCTTCTCTCTGCGACGGCTCCCGGGACTGCCGACAGCCAGGCCGCGGTCACTCCAACGTGTTTCCGCTCAGAGACGCACAGAGGGAGTGTGTGCATGTGTGAAAGCGTGTGTGTGTGTGTGTTGGAGAGTGCGAGTGGGTGAGTGCGTGTGCGCGCACCCGCCTGTAACCGGTCCATCCGTGTTATCCCCCCTCCCTCCCCTCCCACTATCCTGCCTCATCTCTCGGTCATGACGCTGGAAGCGATCCGCTACCGGTCCGGGTCTTTGCAGATCCTCAACCAGCTGCTGCTGCCACACCAGACCGTGTACGATGACATCAAATCGGTGCAGGACGCTTACGAGGCCATCAAGTCCATGAAGGTACGGGGCTCCTCTCCCTTTTTCCACCCGCTCCCCCCTGCCTGCCCTGCACGCCTGCTGCATGTGCATTTATTCCCGTCATGCATGTGTCTTCTCTCTTTTTTTTTTTTTTTTTTTTTGTCGTGTCTTTTGTGCTCCGCCGCTGCACGCATGTGTTGCCGTACGCTCTCCGCCGTGATCCCGCTGTCGGCCTGTATTTTTGTTTTGGATGCACCTGCAGCTTCCCACAACCCTCTCGACTGTGCCCCCCATAAAAAACATCCTTTATTTATAGTTTTCACGTTATCATGTGTGATAAACTGGGAATCTGCACAGAGCCACCCACCCATGAAATATTCCCCCTCCTCTTTCTTTGGGAGAGATTATTGATGAATTATTAATGACCTTTGCCAGGGTTTTTGTTCGCGTTTTGGTCTTGTGCTGCACTCAGTAACACCTCCAGCTCAGCGTCTCTCCATCCCTGAATCCCTCAAATGCTCCAGTGTTCAGAGAAAGGCAGGATGTTCAAGTTCTTTAAAAGCTGGGAACATTTTCAGGTTTATTGGAGCAGGGGTTCACTCTTTTGTCTTCCCAGTTACACACACACACACACACACACCCAGCAGCTACTTGTTTGATCCTGTTTGTGTGTGAAGGAGTGAAGGAATGTGCCATAAGCAGGGGGGGGTGATGTCATGACAATGGAGTCTAATGACAGAGAAAAGACTCCAACGCAGAGACGATCTCATTTCAGTCAGGGCTGTCATGACAACTTTTCGCTCACTGATTTCAACCTGACAGCGCTGTGGTGGGAAGAGAGAGATTTCACGAACGCCGAATGAGAGATGAAGTTTGCGTGGAAACCGAAGGCGATGTGATTCTGATGACTCTCCCCTCTCGCTCCAGGTGCGTGGAGCTCCAGCCATCGCCATCGTCGGCTGCCTCAGCCTGGCTGTGGAGCTGCGGGCGGGCGCCGGCGGTGACGATCCTGTGACCTTCATCAGGGAGTCTCTGTGTCACCTGACCTCAGCCAGGCCCACTGCTGTCAACATGGGCCGGGCCGCCCGCGAGCTGATGGAGTTTGCTGAGAACGAGAGCATGGAGAAGAACTCGGAGCAGCTCAGAGAAAGGTGGGCTGACTAGAAGGATGTGAGAACCTCCCGGTTCATTGTTTATCATTTGCCATCGCTATGTTGACTATGGACACTAGTATTACACTAATAATAAGAATAAAAATGTCTCATGTAACTAACTCAATCAGAACAGACTGATGTGATAAGGATTTCTTAATCAAATGGAGAGGGGTGGTGGAAACCTCTGAAAATCTGTTTAATAGGAAAATATTTGCTTCAAATCACTGCGTAACCACTTGATCAGATCAGATAGTTTCTCTCTGGTTGGAATAAATCCATTCTTTCTGCATGTTTGTCCCATATGGGGTGACACGTTTCCGGGAGGGACAGAAACATGGATGTAGAAAAACAAGTTGCTCAAACAAATGTTTGAGTAGTAAACGATGTGGACAGCAGCGTCAAGAATGTAGTCTGTTCTGGTCTTCGTCTTCTATTTAACGAATTCTGTTTTGTCAGTGAAGTTGAGGACAAACTTGTTCATTGGATTTGCTGCCCAGCAGAACCACTTCGTCAAAAACGTTCTATTGTGATGTTTTGGGGCATGTAAACACATTTATCTTTACCATGCTGATCAGTTCTGACCAAAAGTATTGACACTAATTAATGCATTTGAAGGTACCTTTGAAGGTACTATCTACATGGGGCTGCCCCTGTAGAAGCTATAGTCCCCAATGCACATGCAGACCTCCTTGCATGTCCTTCCCTCTCTCCTCCCCTGTTACTTCTTGTCTTTCCACTGACTGCTGGAGCAAGAGCAAAGGGCCAAAAAATGACTTAAGGAAAAACAAAGTGCAGTGTGTGACCGCTTGTTTCAGAGCCATGTTTTTACACGTGTCTGTGGTTTGCTCAAGCATGAATGACGGGATACTTACTGCATCCCTGGCAGTAGTTTCACAGCAGTTCACTGCTTAACTGGTTCTAGTAATGTGATAGAAAACGCAGCAGTGTACTAATAAATGCAGGGAAGGAGAACAGCTTTGTTAATGTTTCATATGGACTCTGACACACCGAGCCGAGCCGTCGGTGAGGGTCCGCAGTCTAGTTTTCTGAAAGGTATATGTCCTCTCACAAAGAAGTAAAACCCATGCTAACAATCATGTCTGCTCTGTAGGAGTGTCACCAATTAAAAGTTTTTCTCCTGGATGGTTCAGATTAGCAGCTATAACACTCCCTGATTCGCTACCAGCTGCCGATGGAAAAACTTGTGAAAGTTATCAGTTCAGGGATAAGTGAAAATTGGGAAGCCCGCATATTGTACCTGCGGATAAACACTGAGTGTGAAGAAGAAATGCAGAGAGGGGTGTTATTCTGACAGCATGCTTGGCAGGCCTGCTGCTTTGACTGACGTAGTTTTTGCATTCAAACAGGAACGCTGCAGAACATTTATGAAAGGCTTATAGAGATGTTTGGTTATAAAAAGATTAGATTGAACAACTTTTGGGTGGAGTGATTGATTTTGGCTCCAGTAATGATTTAATAAGTAATTAAGATAAGGTTAGTTAGTGGCTGATATCCATCAAAGGCTGTTTGTTTTTCAGTCGGAATGTTCCAACCAACAAAGTAATGAAAGCTGCATGTGACTGGATCACTCGGGACACGTTTTAATACCAGAGCAGAACAGTCACAGCATGTTATGAGAGTGATTCACTTAAAGTACAGAAAGCTATGTAGAGTTAATATTGACAGAAATACTGGAGCAGCTGAAAGAATGGCGGGTCTCCTTTGCTCCCATTAGTAAAAGTGGTGCTCGGTGACGAATTAACCGCAGAGTTCATGGTTCATCTTAACTGTTCCTAAGAAAAACTGTGGATCTTTCACTGTTAAACTGTCAGGCAATTTATAATAACTTTAAACATTTACCAACCGGAGAGAAACAATCAGATCAAGTCCATGGAGGTACAATCACGTGTTTACACAGTTATCAGGCGCTAATATTTTTTTAGATTATCAAAGGTTTACACCCACCTCCTTCCTATCAGGCCAGTCTGTTTGAGGTAGTCACATGAGGAACTTTGACTCTGATCATTATCTGAACACTTGTGTCCATGTAAACGCAGCCAGTGAGGTGACCCAGCAGAGACAGTGGACCTTGTTCAGTAATACTGGATAGATACAGTAAACATATGAAAGTAAGGGCCACAGGATCACAGTGGTACATGATGAGAGGCATAGACAAAGAGGTGAAGTCACAACAGACAGAAACATTCAGCCATGATCTGACTGCAGACTTGATAGACACATTAGGTTTCGCAGTGGCAGAGAAAGCCTCTTCTCAATTCCCACCTCCTGTGCCCCCCCCCCTCCTACAGTGTAATTGCCTGGATCGAAGACATGCTGGAGCGTGACGTCAATGACAACAGGAAGATTGGTAACTATGGAGCCCAGCACATCCTGTCGGGCGTCCCGAGGGATTCTGTGACCATCCTCACACACTGCAACACCGGCTCGCTGGCCACGGCCGGATACGGGACGGCGCTGGGTGAGCCTGGAGCTGTGGGCGTGAATGAGAAAAGAAGGTGATTGTTAAATATCTGTAGCGCTCTAACTGTATTAGTGACTGTGTGTAGGAGTGGTGAGGAGCCTTCATGCTCTGGGCAGGCTGAAGCGTGTTTACTGCACGGAGACAAGGCCGTACAACCAAGGATCCAGACTGACGGCGTATGAGGCGGTTGCGGAAGGAATCCCCGCCACGCTCATTACAGACAGCATGGCGGCCCTGACCATGAGAGAAATGTCCATCACAGGTGTGTGTCCGCGTGCGGTGTCGCGGCTCATTTTCATTTTGTCCAAACTTTTTTCAATGCACCTTCTTTACGCTGTCTTCTCCCTCAGCTGTGGTGGTGGGTGCAGACAGGGTGGTTGCCAATGGTGACACAGCTAACAAGGTGGGCACGTACCAGCTGGCAATCGCCGCAAAGCACCATGGGATACCCTTTTATGTGGCTGCGCCCAGCACGTCCTGTGACCTGAGCCTGGAGAGCGGCAGGGACATCATCATCGAAGTGCGCCCCCCCGAGGAACTCACCAGTATAAACGGAGTCCCCATCGCTGCCCCGGGTAAGAAGTGATGGACGTTTAAGGAAAATAATAAGAATAAGAATAAGAAAACCTTTAATAGTCCCACAATGGGGAAATTGCAGTTTGCAACAGCATACAGAAATGACAGAGATGGAACAGATAATAGATATATTGCACATATTAGGAAAAAAGAGGTTCTGACACTGTTGAATGACAGGAACAGAAACAATGAGTCCAGTTTTGCAAAGGTTTACTTTTTCAGTCATTATTGAGGAAATAGTAGAGAGATGATGCATTCACTGTAAATAAAGTCAACCAAATGTTTCCTGAAGAGCATCTGTGAAGTTCAGGGTAGTGGCTCAGGCGGCCGCCATCTTGGCATTGGCTGACTCCGCTTAACTCTGCGGCGTGAAGAGGTGGAGCGTGAACGGAGCTAAGGAACAGCTAGCAACCTGTGAGGGCACCCACCTAATGTTAAGTCTATATATAATTTAAATCGGTGAGTTATATAAGAGTTCACCCCTGTACAGCTATCATAGATGGGAAAATATATAAAAGACCAAAACTGATTTTGTACCAGTCTGTAAACATATTTATTCCTGCATAGATTTGAGCGTTTAACATGGAAGTCTATGGGGATTGAATCGCTTATGGAGCCTCAAGTGGCCATTTGAGGAACTACAATTTGTGGCTCTAACCTTAGGCTTCATTTTTCAACCCCAGAGGTTGTCACTGCACTAAAGCCGGCACAACTACAGTTTATCGTCAGCTCCTGGTACCAAGAGGCATCAGGGCTCCACTGATTTTTAACATCTGAGTGCTATGATTTGTGGGAAAATATGTGCGCAAAGGTTTGAAATAGGTGATGAGGTCTTCAAGCACTTCACAGGTATTACAGTAGCAGAGCCCTCAGTCTTGACAGACTGAAGAGTTTGGAGTCTGTTAGAGTGGACTTTGGAGATGTTGAGGTGGATTTGCGAGAGCTGAGTAATTTATTCTCTAATTACGTTGCCATAGCTGAGAGGTGCTCTGTGACATCACAGTAATTAAGCTCATTTAATGAGCACACCAGCCTCTCGAGAGGAAGATATGTGCTTATACATCATTCTGCCCTTGAATTTTAGCTTTCCTCTTTCCCCTTTTCTCCCTTTGTCTAAGTCTTAAGTATTTTTGGCTATAAATCTAATTATAATTCTAAAATTAACAACCATCTGGTATCTGAACCTTAAATTTAGTTGTTTTTTAAAGATGATAAAGTTTCTAATTTTTAACAAAATTACAAGGGTGACATGCACCTTTAATATGTACTACGCACTTTATACTGAGTCAGTGTCATGTGCATACATAAGGTTTATTATTAAATCACTGCTGAAAATAGTCCCCAGCAAACTTGTTGTTTTCTCCTGGGTTTTTGGAAGGAAAATTGCATAGCCTTTTTAAAATGAAATGTATATGTACCTCACCCGAAGAGAAAACAATATAAAAGTTTGCTTTGAGCCAAGTAGATTCTTAAATCGTTGAAGAAGACATTCATTCATTCATTCATTCATCTTCTGTAACCGCTTGTCCTGTGAAGGGGGCTGGAGCCTATCCCAGCTATCATCGGGCGAGAGGCGGGGTACACCCTGGACAGGTCGCCAGTCTATCGCAGGGCTTTAAGAAGACAATCGATTACAATTCAGTTTAAAACCAAGGAAAAACTGTTGTTAACTGATGTTAAATAAATTCGGTTAATGGAGGGGTGCTTGAATTGATCAGAGAGGGCTGTGACATTTGAAAAAAAAAAAAAGGTTGGGAACCACGGGACGAGGCTGTCGTAGGAGAACAAATTGCCTCACTCATTCTTTACATTTCTTTCTGCAGGTATTGAGGTGTGGAACCCGGCGTTCGACGTGACCCCTCACCAGCTCATCACGGGAGGCATCATCACAGAGCTGGGAGTCTTCCTCCCCTCTGAGCTCCAGGCGGCGCTCACCGGCCGCCTCACTGCCCTCTAGAGCCCCTCCCGCTGGTCCGTGTGCACCACTGCACGTTCACGCCACACACACTGAAAGACACTCTCATGTCGTCACAGGACATTCACCATCACGGTTGTGATTTCATTTAATTTTCTTCAACTCACGGTCACTGTTACATGTCAGTGGTGCACACAAAAGAAAAAAAAAATCTTCAGTCTCTCACCCACACACACACTAATTCACACTAATTCTCTGCAGGGAGTCGAGCAGGCACACACGTGCAGTTTTCCTTTACTTTTAAATATCTCTCTCAGTTTCACCTTTCCCCAAGCTTTCCATGCTGTCTTTTAGTCTTTCTAACCGCCTCTGTTTCTTTCCAAATGGCTTCTGCAACAACGAATAGAGCTCAGCGGGACTCAGACCCTTAATTTCTATTTGGCCGACAAGTTTTGCTTTCTCAACAAAACAAGAACACTTCCAAAAAGTCGAAATTGCACGACTGATTCTTTAAGGCTGCTATCCACTTGTAAGTATATATATCCTTACTGGTAGTGTGTACATAGAGTATGTAGAAAACTAACCCCTGCTAGTAAAAGGTACTGATATTTTAACCAAATACGTGGCTGCTTTCGATTAAATTTGCCATCGAAAATGTTATATTAACATTTAATTTTTGTTCACTGTAGAAGCATTTTGTAAAGTCTAATCCAAATTTATAGCTCATAGAATTTAAAAAGGAAAAAAAATATATATCTCTCACATTTTAACCTGTGCAGAAAAAAATCTGAGCAAGTGGAATCAGTCCTCATTTGTCTGCTGAAGCCTTTGAGGATAAATGGCTGTATTTATACCTCGTTCCTTGTTTGCATCCCCTTTGTACTGTATCATACCACAATTGTACTCTCATAATCTTCTTATAGATAAACACACATATGTACATATCCTTACAGACCTCCCTGCTCTGTAAGGGTGGAATTATGTCATTTCAACCATAACAGCTTTTGCTTTGAGCAGGAGACATTTGTATTTCTGTAGTACGGCCATCACCTGAAGAAATAGTTCGCCCCATAATTAAGGTGTGGTTATCTGCTCATTTGCACATCACCCAAGTCGCGTTTATTAATATGCGTTCTTGTCTGTGCTTGTGTCCTTGTGGAGTATTGTACACAATAGACCAAGTACACAAATATTGCTGATTAAGTAATAATAGGCGTTGCCTGGAAACAAAAAGCCCTCTGCTAGACTTTTCATTGGAACATTAATGACTTTTAATCGTTGGGTGTGGACCCAATCATTAAGCTGCAGACCGCATAACCACAAAGTCCAAAGTTTTGTTCTTTGTTTCCACACCTGCCTTTCTCTGCCCTGTGAAAGGTATGATAGAATATGTTAATGTGTTTATGGCGCCATCTTGGCATTGGCTGACTGAATGTGTTTATAAGTTGTATGGCCATACAGATGTAAACAAATCTGTTCATTACACTTTATAGACCGACATTATGTTGGCGCTTAAAAGTGTTGCGATGAATAAAAGCTGGCTAACCTAAGAGGTTTACAAGATAAAATGTGAGATCAACCAGTTAAGCTGTACAAGCCTCAGAGAAAATCCCAAACTTGACGTGTGGATGAGCATTAGCTGCTGACTGTTGTCTTAATTTAGGGGTGAACTATTTCTTGGACTGGTTTGGTGATGCTGCCAAAATTCAGAATGTAACATTTCACCTTTTTTTTTTTTTTTTTTTTTTTTCTTGTTTGGGTCCAGACCTCAGACGCTCAGTCACTTCTTGCCTTTGTGCTCAGTTTAGAATGTGCTTTGACTGTTTGGATCAATCTCTCCTCATGAATGGTGTGAACATTAACTGCAGACTGGACATTGAGGACCACACAAAAGGTTTTCTTTCTAGTTGATGGTTTACATTTTTGGCCTGGAGTTCCTCTTCTCTATTCTGGTAAAAGATTAAAAACAAATGGGACTAAAGAGAAATCTCATCTCATATTGGGAATTATTAGTTTAAACTAGTGCTGAATCTATTTTAACGGGACATTGACAGAAAATTAATTAATATTTTGGTAATGAATGAATGAATAATGTTATTTTTCAAGCAAAGTACCAAGCAGTGACAGGTTCCAATATTTAGGCCTGTTTCATTGTAATATAACTATAAATGGAATAATATTTGGACTGCTAGTTCGACTAAACACGCTGGTTTAAAGATGTAAGTAAGTGACTGAGTAATTGAAACTAATTTACTTCAATCACATCCCTGACCTCGTCACCTGACAGTGACCTTGTATTCACCCATAAGGAAGATTTTGAACATATGTTTGAGGTCTTATGCCACAGGGTTTGTGTGTGATATGAGTGAACTCACCTGGCCAGTGAGTCCACAGGAGGCTTCTCAGAAACATCACAGACATCTGAACATGACACACCTTGTCGCCGTGCTGAATGTCACAGGGCCCGTACTGCCTTACAGGTGCAGCGCCAACGTAGCTCAGTATATGAGCTGACATGGTAACACGAACCGCTTCAGTCCCTCGGTCAGTTCTTTAATCTTGTTTATGTCGTGTAGCCAGACCGTCATCAAGCTTTAATGAGAAAAGGATAAAATCTTTGTAAAAACCATGACGTCCCTTCTCTCTTATCCATTACTTTGTGTCCCTCTCCCCTGACAGACTAACCAGTAAAGGCACCTAACTGCCAAAAATAACTTTAACACATTATATGTCGACACTTTTGTAAATGTGTGCTAGAATCCTGGTGAAATGTAAACCCTGAAAGAAACTCAAATATGTTTGCTTGAGTTTCCCAAGAGAAACCAAAGTAACACAAAAACCTGAAACACCTGGTTCAAGTTTCTGATCATTGGATAGATGGGCACAAAAGGTAGATGGGCAGAAACTGCTAGCTCTAATGTGCTGCTGCAAGCAGGCAATCAAAAACAATTTAACACTACGCTCTGCAATACCTCCACCAGTTACAAGGAAATGTTGGATTATATACTACTTATTTTTTCTTTTATTTTTATTTTTTTACAACTCTCACGGTCCTACGAGACCGCTTTACGGAACAGTTGGCATGGCAACTGGTGGTCGCCATTATGTCGCATCCTGTTTCTATAGTTTCAAATAACTAAAACGAAACTCATCCAAAAAAATGACACTTGAATTTGCATCAACATTATGTTAACTACCTTAAATGACAGAAACCATCACTGAAAAAAATTTGACATATATTTTAGCATTTGGCCCGAGTCCCATCCACTAACATGGAGGAGGTGGAGCTTATGACCTATGCTACAATCAGTCACCAGGGGGAGCTCTACTTGCTTTGGCTTCACTTTTGAGGAGCAGTTCTGCCATCTATCTTTATACAGTCTATGCTCAAGACCAGGACACAAAAGGTACAGACACAACTAGGTGACATTATAGATCTTCCAGAAACGAAGGCTGACAAACGTTGCCTGCGCCTAGGCCAAAACATTGTGCTTGAACACAGTTTGTGACCTTTCAATTTTGTTGTTTTGTTTACTTTTTCGTTTCTTGTCTTGTGCGCTGGTTCTCTACACTGAATCGGCTGCTGAAGGGTCCGACTAGAGCCCAAGGTGTGGCACTCAGTATAAAAACTACGACCCAACGCCAGAAAGCGGCACACTGTCGGCTTGGTGTGTCAAGGCCCTAATATGCATTTGATGTCCTCCCATGATGAGACAGATGTCAAGACGGCTGGCCACATAATATGTCAGTTGACCTTCTGCCTCCTCACACACGGCCCTGAGTTCATTCATTTAAGCTGATGACAAATACACAACTTCATTTTTCTACTCGCAGTGAGGTCCAGAGAAAACGCCCTAAAAGCGCTAATAATTGCAGTATCTGTAGTGTCATTATCCATGTCTGAAATGCTGTAATTTAATAAGCTCGCTTCTTTTTCACTTTCATGCTCCCCTACATCAATCACCATCATCATCATCATCTCTCTCTCACCCATCAAAACCTCAACTCACAAAGATGCTGGTAGGTCACACGCAAGCGTAAAAGACACTTGTGTATTTGAATTATTTCTTTTGTTTTGTACAGTTAAAGACATCATGATTTGTGGAGCAGTTTTAGTCGTTGTTCCAGACATATGTAGCAACTCTGTGGCCGTTAGACTCGCCGCATATGATTTCTTTTTAAATCTTTACAAGAGCTTTGTTTTTTGTTTTACCCTGTACATCATGGTTATAACTGTTTGGCTGTGGTTTGTTTTTTTTATTTCATGACATTGTGATTCCTAGTGACTAGGCCATTAGTACACCACACTGAGGAGGCCTCCTCAACCATACACACTACCTCTCCGTCTGCCTGCACGGACTCTCTCTGAATCTCTGAGATGCATGAACACAAGCACTTGGTGTGTCAGGCTGCAGCAGAGCAGATTGACAGATTGTACGACAGAAATCTGGATAAAAATTCTTCACTGCTCTATAATGTTTGGACATTGGACCCTAAAGTGACGGATAATTTGTGGCGGTATTTTTATTTTTCAGCCAAAGCAGCCTAGATTGAAGCTATTGGGGTTGTGGCTGAAGATCGTGTGCATTAAGCTACATGCTTTTGACGCAGCCACAGTGGAAAACCGCTTTTTAAAAAGATGTTATCTCCTTGAAAAGTCCAACAAATAGCTTATAATCGGGTGCCAAAATTCCAGCGCTGCTTGCCCCATAGTTTCCACATTGATTTGATCAGAGCGGGTGCTTGTGAATTATAAAGTGATCGGTGTGGCCTGCAATTACCATGGAAGGAGTGTTGTTCAGATGGCCTCTTTAAGTGCAAGTATGTTACTGTTGTTATTGATAATCACTTGATCTGGTTTTAATTTTGTAACATGTGGAAATAGTTCAAAACTGCATTTTTTTATATATACGTATATGAATATAATGCCGTAAAGTGCAGTCATGAATTAAGAGATTTCTCTTTCACATCAATACAATAAAAGAATAAAACCACAGTGAACTGACTTCTGTCTGTCATTTGTTCAACAAAAATATTGAAACGGGGATTTTTTTTCTCTGGACCAATAAACTACAGCTTTGGTTTCAGAAGCTTATTCCTCCATGATCAAAAATAACTTCTTGTATTTGTTTTTATATAATTGTCCACCAGTTTGACCACTCCACCATGAAAAATTCGTTCAGTTGCAAGGGTTTTCAAAACTCTTTAAATGACCCCACTATATTTCAGTTAGATTCAAATCTGGACTTGGAGTTTGTCCTTTCCATAACCCTCCATTTCTTTCTTTTTTTTTTGTGGGATTCTTCGATGGATTCAGTGGTGTGTGTTTTGGATCAGTGTCCTGTGGAAAGGTTCACTACAAGTTCAGCTTTAACTTTTAGACAGACACATCTTCTTCAAGCAAGCTCTTTAATGTGATGCAGAATTTGTAGTTGAATCGGTCACTGTTAACTGCTCACTCCCTGAGGCAGCGAGGCTACGCCAGACCATAACGTATCAACCCTCATTCTTAACAATTAGTTTGAAGCTCTCCTCCTCAAAAACTGCTTTTGTTCTGCAGCAAATGTGTCTGAAGTTATTGTGGCTAAACAACTCATCTGTTCAGTCCGCACATTATTCCAAAAGGCTTTGTCTCTGCCTGCAATGATCAACCTTAACATTATGACAAACCTTTCATAATTACTGGTCAAGTGAATAACACTGACTGGATTGTTATAATTACACCTGAAAGTGGGTGGGATATATCAAGGAAGCAAGTGAACATTAGTCTGAAGTGGAAAGATCTGAGCAACTTTGACATGGGTGAAGTTGTGATGGTTAAACAAGTGAATCTCCAAATCTGCAGTTGTTGTGGTGTTCCTGGTCTGCAGTGGTCAGGGCCCATCGAAAATGTGAACTGGCTACAGGTCATGACTGGCCAAGTACATGTCTGTCACTTAACTGGGAAACGGATGTCATGATGCACTATGGGAGGAGGCAGTGTGATACTTGGGGTGATGTTCTGCTGGGAAACCTGCCATTTATGTGGATGTTACTTCGACACGTACCACCTACCTAAGAATTATTGCAGACTATGTTCGCCGTTTGTGGAAATAGTATTCCCTGATGGCAATGGCCTCTTTCAGGAAGATAATGCACTCTGCCACAAAACAAAAATGGTTCAAGAATGGGTTAAGAAACACAACGATGTGTGTTGTCTTGCATCCAGTGGAGCATATGTGAGATGTGCTGGACCAACAAGTCCGATCCACAGAGACCCCACCTCACAACTTGCAGGACTTAAAGGGTCTCCTGCTAACATGTTGGTGTCAGACACCGCATCACACCTTCAGAGGTCTAGTGGAGTCCATTCCTCAACTGGTCAGGGCTGTTATGGACAGATCCGCTAGTCCTGGACACACAGTAGATGATTTTTATTTCACTAAATTCATAAATTTTTGTTTTTTTAAATCCCTTGGCAGACTTGTCAGCATCTACAACATTTTATTAGAGAGCTCTTTCAATGACCTGGCATCACACATATCAATAGCAAAGAGAACAGAGGTAAGTAAGATTCTAATATTTTGGATCTGTAATTGTACAGATGAAGGGTTGTATCTAATGTTTTACATGGCTATTTTGTTTCTGCAGTTCATGTCATAGTGACACCAATTAACCAGCAGGTGGCGGTAATGCAACGAAAGGGTAGTGCTGTAAACCACATTTTTATTTGTAAACGAAGAAGACACGCTGCGTGTACTTCCGGTTAGCAAAAATGGCTCAAGGTTCTCAAAAGTTTAAAGCCCAGCGCCCAGGAGCTTCCAAGAAACAACACCAAAACAAACAGAAAGGACCGAAGAAAGGAGGTATGAGTCTAATATCTTACTGATGGTCTAATAAGTCATAAAATAAAGGCGCGTGAGCTGTTTTAGTGGAGGAGCATCAACATGTGACGAGCATGGAAACAGCTCAACACGTTGTTTCAGAATCCTCTTTAGTAAATCCTCTTTATTACCGTGTATGTTCGCACATACGAGGAATTTGCTTTGGTGGTTTGTGCAGTAAAGGAAAAGTCAGAAGTCAGGTTTTGTCACAAAATGTGTATCATTCTCAGGAGTTATTAGGAGAAACCATGTATCCGGTACTGGTCCTACTACACCATGCATGTAAACATGTTGACTGTGGAGCATTTGCTCTGCAGAATACTTGACACCCATTACTTGCTACCTGGGCTTTGATTTAGTTTTGTTTTAATGTGATTTTTAATGAAAAGTTTCATGTTAGTCTAATTCTTTGTCGATTACAGCAAACAATGCATCGTACAGATTAGTTAAAATGACTCAAATAACATGTCCTCACTAAGCTGAAGCCAGGTTATTAGGAACACTTAAAAGAAAAACATTCATATACAACAGCCTTTCAGTAAATTGTGCTGTTTTTAAACCTCATATCCTTAAACTCTCAACATAATGAAATCTACTATATTGTTTGCATGCTTTGACTGCTCTGGTTGTACAGTACTTTGGTGCGTTGACATAGGCAAAGTTTAAAAGCACCACTAACCACAGCCCACTGATAAACTAACCCTACAATTTAACAATAACAAACTGAATAAAATCCATTAAATCAATGCACACACAGTTATTTCCTGCATAATGGACAATGGAAAAGAAAGAGTTCCATTAATATGTCCTTTTATTTAAACAGTGTGGTGATTTCTTGTGAAATTTTAATGTTGATGTGAGTCACTGTCATCCTGTCATAGTGCTGTTGGGTTTGGCTAGTTGATCAACACCAAAAAGACTACAGAGCTTTTTGGAAACACAATTTCAAGCATCCAAGTACAAATTTCCATCAGACATTACAGTGCTGAAGTTTATGATGGTTAGGCTTTAGTCCTCAGTCTACTATTCTGTGTATTATTAGATTGTTTTATCTCCAGTTGGTTTAAAACACTTTGTGTATGTTTGCTGAACTTCACATTTAGATATGTGACTATGCTATTGTGCTTTACTCCTTTAAGGGAGGGTCATTGCACCGAAGAAGGCGCAAGTTGTTCAACAGCAGAAGCTGAAGAAGGTGAGGATACGTTTACCAGAAAGTGAATCTAGATCTCACAAACCGTGAACACAGCCGTGAGCTTGACTAATTACTTAACATCACTCTCTTCTGTTGCTCCCTGAAGGGTCTAGAGGTTGCCATCAGGAACAAGATTGAGCAGGAGGTGACCCAGAAGGCGAGCTCCTCCATGCACAAGCCACTGAGCGTGATTAAAGGGTCTGAGGGGAAAGGAAACCCGGGAGCAGCCCGTCCTGGAACCAGCTCCAAATAGGACCAGTCATGCAACTGTGTAGTCTCAGGGCGTTGTAATATAAAGGACTTAAGCTGTGTTTAATTTAGAGCGTCACCTGTTTTGTTGTTTTTGCCTCCCTTATATTTAATGAAAGTCATCCTTCTAAATCCTAGATGTCTGTTTAAGAAGTTTATTTTGGGTGGTATGCATCACTAGTGTGAAGATCAACGTTGTTTGGACTAAAATCATATTTTGATAAGATATGGACATATTTTGAAGTTGATCTGGAGTTGCTCCATTGGGAACTGATGCTGCGGCAAAGATCTGCTGTCCAATCAAATCATTTGGGCGACCTTTATGTGTTGATGGACAGAAGAGTAAGAGCAGCATAATCATACACGCCTGTACTGGTGGAAACACGCCCCGTAATGAAATTCAAATCGGGTGTTGCCAGATTATTGTTCACACTGTATGTACTGAACAAGTGAGCTACAGTCCTGTGCTGTATTAGCAGGCTTTGTAAAATTAAAAGATGCTCAGCTAACTGTGTTTATTCTAATCTAGTTGTTAGAATCTTCACATATCACATTTATATTGCCTTTCATTTGGCTGGGAGTAGTGGAGAGAAACAGGAGGTGATGAGATGAGAGAGAGTGGACAACATGCAGCAAGTGGTGCAGGCTGCACTCGAAGCTGCGCCACTACAGAGAAGAGGTAGCTCCCTCTCGGTAAAACGTTTAATGTGTAAAATAGGTCTGGCCCCCCTTTTGTGTGTGTTCTTGAACTCTAGCCCCCCCTCTTCAAAAATAGTGTTACTTTACAGTCTACTGTATGTTGCCATGGTAGCATGTTGCCTCAAATAGGTCTGTTATTTTACACTAAAAGTCCAAGGTGAGGCCGTTTAGCTGAGGCATGTCCCGGCCTGTTTGTCGTTAAATCAAGGCGTTTGGCGTCAGGCTGCGACTCCACCTGCCAGTGAAAAGGCCCAACATTGTTCTTTAATGTTAACATACTGTACACTCCTGCAAACCTGAACGCGTTTGGAAATCTAAAAATAGAGCTCCACAATACATTCAATACCACATGATGAGTTTTCTTTTATTAGGCATTGATTTAATACTTGGTACAAGTCTGTTATATCTCATGCAGTAGCTTCTACGTTTAAGCTTCATAATGATGAGGTTACTATGAGAGACTTCAACTCAGTGTCACAACAACAGCAAGCAGTATACAGTGGTTAACACGATCACAAAGCTAGCTGTAAAATAATCGTTAAAAGTACAATCAGCGCGTCAAGCATTACAGATTCATCAGCACTTCTGTCGAAAGCAGGTCTCTAGTAATAGACTGTGTGTTTAGAAAGCCTTGATGGCCTCCACGCATTGCTGGGAGCGCAGGAAGCGAGGGAAGGAATCCTTGGCCATCAGACTGTAGATCCTCTGCTGGGCCTTGTTGAAAGTGTCGGCACATGGAGAGTCCATCACACTCAGCAGAGCCTCGCGGGTCTCAGCATCCAGGTTCACCTAAAGGAGGAAAGAGCCGATTATCATATAAAAAAAAAAGAAAAAAAACTATTCAACCTTGTTCAGAGTCTCAATGTTTTGTGTTCCTCTCCACCAACCTCCTGAGGGGCATCAGGGTTGATGAACTGGTTGTAGATGCTGCTGGCCTTGGTCTTCTGCAGGGTGGAAGAGGAAACCCTGTACTCCTCGCAAGCCAGCCAGAACGCAAGGTTCTCCTCGCTGAACTCTGAGCGCAGGAATCCACGAAACGCCTGCAGCCCACCTGGGAGGGAGACGAACAAAAGCCAAGCTAGATGAGTTTTTCATTCTTGATTAAGTCAGTTTAGCCCTAAATCCTTATAGCTCTGTCATGGGTAACATAGGAGAAACTTTAAACAGATAAGAACAAATGAATAAGATGTTTTCAGCTGGCTGAGTGTGACTACTTGAGGAAAAAAACATGTAAAGAAGTGTATCAAATATGTCTAATATCAAAGCAAGAAGATTAACTTTTTAACAAAAACACATGCACAAAAGTAACATTTATTTGTAATGAAGCTAAATGCAAAAATACCTTTTAATGGTAACATTTGCTGTAATGTCAGTACACTACAGGATCTGACAAAAATAAATTAACATTAGACTTCTAGAGTGCTTTTTATTATCCATTCATGTGCAGAATAATTGCCGCTTCCTCTTTTCTATCTTACAGATGTCATTGAATTATTCTTTCATAGTTCTGGTCATTAAAAACTTGTGTCTGTTAAATGTTGCTATTTTTACAACATGTTCCTGTTGAAATTGAAAAATCGCAGAAAAATTCAGGCATTGCATTAAATCATTGCACCTTCATGAGGATGACATGTTCACGGTATAAAGATTTACAGACCTAAGCAATTTCTTAATAGGCTCTGTTCTGTTCAAGTGTCCCAATAAGTCCTAAAAGTGAGCTACTCAAGGACTCAAGAAAGGCAGCTAAAATTAGTTCAACCATCATTAATATGAAGTTTGTTGATGAAAAACAAAAAGCCAGTTGCATGTCTTGTGCTTAAAAAACAAAAGAAAATGTCTTACTTTTGTGGTTTAGCAGAGTTTCCAGATCCTGAAGAATTTTCCCATCCTGAACTCTGAGAAAAGAGACAAGGAAAAGTCAGGATGTAGCTTTAACTCCACTGACCCACCATGTATTAGAATCGCGGCTTTCACAAGACTTACTTCTGCTTGTGGTGGTTTTCAGCCAGGTGGCTTAACTTCACCCGCATCCCCTTTGCCCTGAAAAAGAAATGACACTTTGTAAAAGCAGTTGGGCAGACAGGAATCATCCATTCACATGAAAGACAGATACATACTTCTCCAGACATGAGGAAGGCAGGTAGGAGAGCCCTTTACACATTGAGGTCTGTAGTGTTAGAAAATCTGCAACGAGGCAAACAAAGAGACCAAAGGGTAGTCTGAGTTCCCAAACTGCGATGTGCCGCTCTTATATATGATCCGCTCTATCTGATCTGTCAATCAGACCGGCAGGTGTGGCGGTGGGAGCTGAATAGAGATGAAAACAGCTGAATAAGGCCCGCTGTACGTGCTTATGAGCCAGGCAGGCCTTGTCAACAGGATCTATAATAGGAAAATCAATGAGAGGAAACCTTGAGTTAGCGTGTGTTCGGGCTACAATGGTTATCATAAAGAAAACATATGCAGGCCTCGAGAGTTTTATCACAAGAGAATGAAGTGATGAGGGAGGAGCAGGTGGACTGGCCACATCACTCATCTCTGCAGAACAGGAACATCTGACAAGATCATTAAACACAGCACCCCTCCACTTTCTCCTCCTTCCACTCACCCTCTGCACTCTTTTTATTTATTTATTTATTTATTTATTTTTTACACTACAATGTTACATTTTACAACTGTCTATCAAAGACCCATTTGAGGTTTCAGGTGTCTGTCAGAGAGGCAGATGGACCGAAATATTACTGGAGAATCATAGAAATGTTATTGTTTGAATAACAAACTGATGACAAACTGACATGGGACGGGTCTACAATATTAAAACCTATAAATATTTAATGCAGGACTGTTACACCAGAATGTATTTCACTAGTACCGGTATATCCAATGAACTGGCAAGTGACAGACACCAAATGATCTGAGCTCATTGTTTGTATCAGAAATGTCTACAAATGCATTCTTTTTCCTGTTCGTACCTAATCTTTAAAGACAACAAAAGCCCTTCCTTGAACAATTAGGACACGGTCTTATACATAATGCATGTATAATATTGTTAATAAGCAAGATGCTTTACTGAATACATGTCTTACCATATGGTGATAAGGTACAAACATCAAAGTTTCCTTCAAAGCCTCCTTCCAGATTCTTTTTAAATTTTTTCTTAATCTCGTCAACAGTAATCAAAGAAATACTCAGATCCCCTACAAATATCCAATTATTCTCTTAGATGTTTGAGGTTCACTGTGCAGAAGGGTGTGTGTGCACAGAGTTCGACCCTAAAGGTTGGTTTTGCTCTGCTGAGGGACAAAACTTTCTCTGCGCTCACCTTTAAGAGGTGAAAGTAGAAGCAGGATTTGGTGGAGCCAGACACAGTCCAGTGTGCAAGAGAAACACGATGTAGTGCAAATACACAGACGAAGAAATGTATCGCGCAGAGGGAAACGTCTTGTGTTCAGTGTAAACCTTTTGAAATCACTGACATTTGCACATTGGTTCCGGCTGAGTGAATCATTAGTTCTGTTTTTTCTATACTTAAAAAATAAAGCAAATTCAGACACGAATCACCACAATAAGCAGAATATTTGTAGACATCAACATATCTGGGTGTGCCTATTGAATGACTTTGACTATTTTACCAGACATCCTCCAAGACTTGCCTTTTCATTTTTGAATTAAGTGAAAGTAAAAGCATAGGCCTACTCCTTAGACTGCCTGCCTATAGAAACAAGCCACTTTCAACTACAATGGACATATGCACTGCATCATCTTTGCACAGCAATGTCTGTTCATTACACAAATGTACACTTAACGTACACTTAATTGCAATATACAGACATCTGCTGCACGCCAGCACAGCATTGTACGTTCATTATACAGTATTGTACAGTATTGTACATGCTGTAGATATACATCTTCTGTGGATTCATTGTCATAATAGATGCTGCCTAAGAACACCACTTGAATCTTTAATAAACTTTCTATTTATTGCCTCAGTATTTATGGATCTCTAGTTTATGTAACGTCAGAAGTGACAATCAGTCATATTTATTGTGACATATGCAATTGCCAGCTTCAGAGCCAGAGTACATCCTCCACATAGTGGGACCTGACACTTGGCTGCCAGCAGCAGGCTCCACCAACGGGGCGACGGCTGCGTGTTTGTCTCGCTTCCTGCTTCCTCGACAAGAGGCAGGAGCCGCTGAGAAATCTACAAGACGGACCGATCGATAGCGGTCATCACGGGAGGCATCCAGAAATCCAGAGAGAGAGAGAGAGAGAGAGAGAGAGAGAGAGCTGCTCGCTCGGAGTCATATCCGGTCAGTTTCAGGATAATTCACTCAAGTCTGGACCGACTGGTTTCTCCCGCGTCCTTGTTGATCCTCTGCATCTTGCCATGGTCGGTCTGGAGATAAACACACAGTGAGTGAGTCTCAAATGGTCACGCATGTTTTATTATTAGACCACAACAGCGTCCACATTAGTGCTAGGATCGATCGAGTTAAATAGTCGGTGTTTATGTGGATCATAACTGGTTCTTGTGTAACCCGCCGTGCGCTCTACGAGCTGGGATATTTCATGGCATTATGTGTGTCCGTTAAAAGCAAAAAATGAAGTCCGGGTGGTGTTTGGAGAATCACAGAAATCCCACAGACCACAACACATTATTTTGCAATTCTTAAAGAACCTCTCAGTGGCTGCATGTCTGCATATAATGAATATTTAATATAATCTTATCAGATTAAGAGTGTCAGTCCTTCGTAATCCAAAACAGAATGTACCCTACCATGCAAACAGAAGCAGGCTTGTTGAATCAGCCTCCACCGCAGTACCAATTAACTGTTGCAATACCTACAGTATGTCCTCTAAAATAGAACCAAAATAACAGGAAGGCATGGGGACTGCACATGTAACCCAGCCAAATAAATAATTATGTTATGAATAAGTATCATCAATAATCTCAGTTTATGACCGTCCAAGCAATACTGGTGTGGTCAGTTCAAGCAAACTGAGATAGTTGTCCTTTGTTATTTTGGAATAATTGTCCCTGAAATAATGTCTAAAAAGTTAAATGCGTAACCCCCCAATCCTTTTATAGATGTGAGGGAGTAGAAACACTACTTAAGCAAACACTTGTCTGGTCTGATAACTGTCCTCACATAATGTGTCTTATTGGGACAGCGTCAGTTTTGAACAAGTGTGGAGATAAAAATGTGATTTCACATGCCAGACCTGCTCCTTATCTCCTCTTGAGGTCTCATTGGCTGCTACTAACAGGTTGAATTGCATCATGGGTATTGTAGGCACCAATATTATTTACATCTGGATTCTCTGAGTACCCTTAATGCATGTTTCAGAAAAACTTCCTGTGGGGCCTCTATCCCGACTGGAAAGACTGATCCGATGTTTCTGTATCCCATTAGCTGACTCTGACTGGAAACCAGTAATGGGCCACCAGCGGACATGGATTCCATTGGTGCACTGCCAGAACAGTGAAGACCCAGGTCCGGACGAGGAGAGGAAGAGGCGGTGGGCTGAGCTGTTTGACCAGCTGGACCTCAATAAAGATGGACGCATTGACATCTCAGAACTGCGGACAGGGCTGGCAGGCCGAGGGCTTTCTAGAGGCTCCTTGGAGAGGGTAAGACGGCAGGACGTCACGCAGCTCTTTTATTATGTATTACCCTGCAGTGGCAGGTGTGAGGTGTGTGGGTAGCTACTACAGACATATATTATTCCCCATTATGCATATGCAGCGTCAATGTATTCATCTGAAAATTGTCCGAGTTGTTCTTAAGTAACATTATCTCGGTCAGTAGAGATAGGGCTGGTCATCTGACACAGTTAAACATTTAATAAACCCCTAAAGTTGGACCCCTAAGCAGAATTCAGCCATCATTATTCTGCGTGATAAAGGTCAACTAATGAGTACCCAATGATCATCCTCTTCACATTCAACAACCAGCGAAGGCCTCTTTTTCATTATGTAAAACCTCCTGGATCCCTCTGGTCTGCAGCTTCACTGTTTGTGCAACAACAGCAGCAGCAGCAGTACACCTTTGTATTGTGAATACACACAGACCGTCTGGGTCACCTCTCTTCTATGTCTGTGTGAAAATGTTGTCGGAGCAATACTCAAATCTGTTCTCTGAGCCACAGTGTAGGCATAAAATCCAACTCCCCACAACACAGTGTACGTCGTTACCTTTTAAGACGTTAGAGTTTATGTTAGAGTACGAGTTGGTTTGTGTGTTTGTGCGTGTGTGTTCATGTAAAGGGCAGCTTGGTGGCTATTTTGGTCGAAGGAGTAGGACTTTGTAAGCTGAGAGTGGTAACCTTTCTGTCTGTCATACACTCAGATTCTTTTCACATACAGATAATTGCCCTAAGTGTTTTTCTTCTGCAACATCTCTTATTAGCTGTGCTTAATAACCGTTGGAGCAGCTCGTGTCGTTCTTAGGATGACAAAGGAAAACTCCTCTTTAAGATGATAAATGATGGTTGTCCAATATACAGTATATACAGTGTATCTTCAACTGTAAACCCCAAAGTCCACTGGAGTCTTGTCTTTCACTGCTGTCCAAGTCACCTCTGTTTTATTTGTGTAAATAAACTGAATCAAACTCCCACCCAGGGCTGTTCATAGACTGCCTTTACAGTAATCCAATGCATAGTCTGTTCCTGGTGTGGGTAGGCAAAAATATTTTTTGATCTTAGTAGCACTCAAGTTTTGACCTGCTTGAGGGACACACATGAAGTGTGGCTGAAAAAATAACAGTGAAAAAGGTAAATGGGCAATGGATGAGAAATTGTGCGCTGCTGCAGCTGAAGAGTGGTGTCCCCTCAGTCTTCTTCATCCATGTCTTAATCCAGACCTCCTTGTGTGTGTGTGTGGCCACCCAGAGACACCTGCTCTACCACTGCAGGGCCAGTGGGGGTGCAGAGGGACGTAACGCTGTTTGAATAAAGTGCAAAGCAGCCCTGACTGATAATTAATGAAGTGTTCATTGCCCTTGTTTGTGAACTAACTCTCAACTGACTGAGTGTTTTTGGTCCCTGACCAAATGTCTGCTGATGACCCAGCAACCATTTTTCATCGCCTCTCCTGTCTGTGCCTTCAGATCGTGGAGGCCGGGGACACCAACCAGGACGGAGTGCTGGACTTCGAGGAGTTCAGTCAGTATCTCCGCACCCATGAAAAACAGCTCAAACTCATGTTTCGTAGACTGGACAAGAACAACGACGGTCTGTAGCAGGAGGGACCCCGTTTACACAGTTAAATAATGCCACTATTATTATCATTACATTTTCCTCATATTCTCTCTCCTTCCCTGTGTGCAGGTCACATAGATGCAGCAGAGATTCGGGACTCTTTGCGCAGCATCGGTGTGAACATTAGCCTGGAGAATGCCACCAGGATTTTGCTGAGGTCTGTCAACAATAGGGCACATTTCTGTCTCTGTCTGTGGACATTATTAACTATTAATGCAATCCACCACTATTTTGAGTATTAGATATTCAGACGGCTGTATCATTAAATTAGGTAGATTTATAGATAGATTTAGAGAACAGGTTCCATAACATAAGTGTGTTGTGGAAGTTTTATGGGTCACACTCTGGACTGGGAATGGCCCTCATACACTACATGGACATTCTGACTTTCTGTGGATTTGACAACGTATGTGTTTTCGCCCAGTATGGACAAGGACGGTACCATGACCATTGACTGGAATGAGTGGCGGGACTACTTCCTGTTCAACCCACTGACTAACATGGAGGATGTGGCGCGCTACTGGAAACGCTCAATGGTAAGATCACACACACTGAACAAGAACACCACTGAGTTATCTCTGTGTGCCGACATGGCTTGGTGAAAGCATCCTTGCTTACATTATTAATACATACTTCCCAACTAAGACAGAAGAATTTAATTATTCTCTTTTGATTCTAAATTTTTATTTCTTCCTCTTCTGTCCTTATTTTTCGTGATTATTCCGAACTTTCTGGCTTCAGTAGATGCTGGATATAGGTGAGCAGCTGACAGTCCCAGACGAATTTACGGAAGAGGAGAAGAAGTCAGGGTATGTATGGCGGCAGCTGATGGCTGGAGCCATAGCTGGATCTGTATCCCGGACCGGAACTGCCCCTTTAGACCGTCTCAAAGTCTTCCGACAGGTCAGTCTGAGACTTGATTCATTCAGTGTAATTCCCCCTATCAGTCTGAACAAAATGACTGTCCATGTGTTACTGGTTCTGTGTGATAAGTTTCTCTTGGTAATGGATTTGCAGCTGAGAGCTTTATTGCTGCTGTCGTAACACTGCTGCTCTGCTCTGCCAGGTACACGGCTCCTCTGATTTTAAAGGAAATGTGCTGAGCAGTTTTCAGTACATGGTGAAAGAGGGAGGACCGTGGTCTATGTGGAGGGGCAATGGAATCAACGTTCTAAAAATTGCCCCGGAGACTGCCATCAAGTTCACAGCTTATGAACAGGTGGACAATACTTCCTGAAGATTCATTATTCTTTATATCCCCTATGTCTACAGGCGTTTTAGAGATTTATCTTCCTAATCTTTATGCGAGTGCAGATTTTCCTGCACAGCTGCACTGATTCTTCCACATTCAGTCTTTATACTAAGCTAATCCACTTCTGGCCGTATAGCTCGTAGATATTTCTTCTAGACATGAAAGGGTTATCAAGATGCAGCTGTTTCCCACACATTCTCCAAAATATAAAACAGTATCTTACAGCAACACACCATCTATTTTCAATTAATTATACATAATTATGTATCTCATTTTTATATTTGTACAGCTCTCTCAAGATCTCTTTTTGTTGCTTTTTACTTGACATAGATCAAGAATGTGATGCGTGGCGGTGATGAAACAAGAACTCTGATGCCTCACGAGAGGTTTGTCGCCGGCTCGTTGGCTGGAGCTACAGCTCAGACAGCCATCTATCCAATGGAGGTAATATCGGGGTAATACACACATAAAAGTACTTGTGTGGCCTCAAGAAAGCACACTTTATGGCTCGTATGAAAATGACTGATGTTCGTGTCGCCTCCTCCTCAGGTGCTGAAGACCCGTCTCACGCTAAGAAAAACAGGCCAATACTCAGGAATAGTAGACTGTGCCAAACAGATCCTACAGAGGGAAGGTGTCACCGCCTTCTACAAGGGTTATGTACCCAACCTGCTGAGCATTGTCCCTTACGCTGGCATCGACCTGGCTGTCTACGAGGTCGGAGATGTAAACACACGACTCTCATGGTGCATATCCCCTCAGTGCTGACCTGGCCTCTTTTATTCCACAGACTCTGAAGTTCTCTTGGCTGAACAGGAACAGAGGTTTAGCTGATCCGGGCGTCATGGTGCTGGTTGGATGTGGTGCTGTCTCCAGTACCTGTGGGCAGCTGGCTAGTTACCCTTTGGCGCTGATCCGCACCCGAATGCAGGCACAAGGTAACAGTAACTAAGTTATAGATACAGATGATTGACAAATTAAAGGCAGTTCAGCACAACTGACACCCCTTCTTTCTACCATCAGCTTCAGTAAAGGGGGCCCCTAAACTCTCCATGCTGGCCTTGCTTCGTAACATTGTGACCCACGAGGGCATTGCTGGACTTTACCGAGGAATTTCCCCCAACCTACTGAAAGTCATCCCCGCTGTGAGCGTGTCCTACGTTGTTTACGAATACACGAGGATTATGCTGGGAGTGGACATCGAGGGTAGGAGAGGAGGGAAAGGAAATGGGTAGCAAAAGAAGAGATGGTTTGGAGTGGCTTCCATCTGCAAGCACGTACAGATCTGTTGACAGTGCATGAGGAAATGAGCCTTGGATTGTCCTGAGGCAACATTTACTATAATATTACATACAGTATAATCTGCTTCCACCTGAACTGACACCTACTAGGAAGACCATCTGGGACTTTTCTGGGAAGTGTGATGTACTTGAATGAAATGCATGCCAGCAGCTGTGTGAAACCTAACCAAAAAGTATCGTGCTGCTGCAGTGACTTGGACGGATAAAGATATGCATGAACTTGTCTGATTACAGGCAATAGGTGTAACCAATCCTGGAACCAATGTTACATTCCTCCAGCATTATTTTTTCTCCCAGGTGGTCTGTAAGGAAGACGGAGGGCTGAGCCAGTGTCCTGTTTTGTAAGTGAGAAGAGCCTGAGGATGCTGCACATGTTACAGGACTTCAGGACTTTTATTGACATGTCTTAAACAAATGATAACAGATGAAAATGCATCAGTTCTCCAACAACGGCAGAAAGTCACCTAATGTAGCCCTTGAATGATCTTGTGGACACGACTGAATGTGAGGATGGTGAAAACAGGAGGCGACACGCTAAGTCGTCTCTTTCCTGGAAGTAATATTCTTGAGTAAAGCACACGAAAAGACTTTATATTCCACAGGAGAGAAACTGCCAAAGCCATTGTGTGTCAAGAAACACACAGTAGAACCTCTTCTGCCATGTGCTCATGTGTGTCATGAGCGTATCTATGCAGAGAAGTGTTTGTCTGTTACCTAAAAGTCTACATGGTCCAGTGCCGCACAGTATTTTCATAAACGCTAAGGCTGACCTTTTCTGTATCGTGAAACTAAATGAAATTAACTGATATTTAATGCCACTTTTGATGTTGGTACATGTGCATAAATATATGCATGCATTGTGCTGTTTTTCCTAAATAACTTCAGATGAGCTTTGTAGTGAATGTTACAGATGTTGAGAAGACATCTGGTAACACACCAAGGCCCTGTTGTCTTTAGTTTCAGTGTAACAGCATTTCATATTATTAATCACTACTCCCGAGCTCTACAGAGTTGGTCTATTATAGGTTCACTGAATAGTTCAGGCCATTCATTCTTTCATTTTCTGTAACCGTTTGTCCTCTGGAGGGTCCCAGCTGTCACTGGGTGAGAGGCAGGGTACACCCTGGACAAGTCTCCAGTCTATCACAGGACTAACACAGAGAGACAGACAACCATTCACACTCAATTTAGAATCTAATTCTGACCATGCAATATGATAGAAATTTTGCAAACAAATGCATCTGTAATAAATTAGAAAGGGAACAGCTCGGAAGCAGTTTGTACTCAGAGTTTCCAAACAAGAAGATTTGCTATTAATTCCTAATACTATTTCCTATAATAATATAATAATTATATATAATAAATAATACAATAATATGTTTCAACACCCTTGTGAACATTTTTATTCTGAATTTATTTTGGATTAAGGCAAACTAAAAATGAATAAATAATTAACTAAGTTTGTATGTAATTGTAAATGCCTTTGTAATCAGATGAAAATTTACAATTTCGTTTCTAGCAAAGAAAACAATTTGAAAATAAAAAAAAGAGAAAGAAAGAGTTTACTTGAAAAACATAATTCTTCTCTGAACTTGCTTTGCATTCAGTTTTCATTCATTCATTCATCTTCTATACCCTCTTATTCCTGTTGAGGGTCGCGGGGGTCTGCTGGAGCCTATCGCAGCTGTCATCGGGCGAGAGGCAGGGGTACACCCTGGACAGGTCGCCAGTCCATCGCAGGGCTAACACAGAGAGACAGACAACCATTCACACTCACACCTATGGCCAATTTAGAATCACCAATTAACCTAATGAGCATGTCTTTGGACAGTGGGAGGAAGCCGGAGTACCTGGAGAGAACCCACGCAGACACAGGGAGAACATGCAAACTCCACACAGAAAGGCCCAGTCAGCCCATGGATTCGAACAGGTGACCTTCTTGCTGTGAGGCATCAGTGCTAACCACCTCGCCACTGTGACGCCCGCATTCAGTTTTCAAGTTCTGCTATCTTTGTTTTAGCTTTGTTTTGTTTTTCTCGATGGACCATGACCTAGATGACTGAGAGTTTTCACAGACATAAAGGCATTAAGAAAAACATCTGGGTTATATAATTTTCCATTCATTCATTCATCTTCTGTACCCGCTTATTCCTGTGAAGGGTCGCGGGGGTCTGCTGGAGCCTGTCCCAGCTGTCATCAGGTGAGAGGCGGGGGTACACCCTGGACAGGTCTCCAGTCTATCTCAGGGCTAACACAGAGAGACAGACAACCATTCACACTCACATGCACACCTACGGCCAATTTAGAATCACCAATTAACCTAATGAGCATGTCTTTGGATGGTGGGAGGAAGCCGGAGTACCCGGAGAGAACCCACGCAGACACAGGGAGAACATGGAAACTCCACACAGAAAGGCCCAGTCGGCCCATGGTTTCGAACCCGGGACCTTCTCGCTGTGAAGCATCAGTGCTAACCACCTCACCCATAATTTTCCATGTCCATTATAATGTTTTAAGAGGGAGCGAGTAAATAAATAATGAGATAAATAATGACTAAAACTAAACATGGCCTATTCATAAGTATGTCAGATTGTCCTGACTACCTAAAGAAATATTTTTTTTATTATCCTTAATCAAATTTATTATTAACAAAAAAATGCAGTGATTCAGATTAAAATAAAGACAATGAAAGTGCAAATTTGGTTTAAAGGTTCCAAAAGACTGCAATCCCATTTGTAAAAATAGTTTGTAATAAATAGTTAAATGTAAGCAAGCATTATAAATGCTGTTCTGTTTTTGACTGCCTCCCCCCTCCCCTGCACATCGGAGGGTCTGCGGTGGAAGTGGTCTCCAGCTACAGGTACCTGGGCGTCCACATCTCTGACGACCTCACCTGGAGCACCAACACTTCCTGCCTGATTAAGACGGCACACCAGCGCCTCTATTTTCTCAGGAGGTTGAGGCGCGCCGGACTGGGGAGCTCAGTCCTGACATCCTTCTACAGATGTGTGGTCGAGAGCGTCCTGTGCTCTTGCATCACTGTGTGGCACGGCAGCTGCTCTGCAGCAGAGAAGAAAGCTCTGCAGAGGGTGGTGAAAGCTGCACAGAAGACTGTGGGACACAGTCTATCCACCACCACGGACATTTACACCTCCAGATGCAGGAAAAGGGCCACCTGCATCAGGAAACACCCCACTCACCCCGCACACACACTGTTCGTCCCGCTCCCCTCAGGCAGGAGGCTACGGAGCATTAAGAGCAGGACCACCAGACTGAGGAACAGCTTCTTCCCGGAGGCTGTGAGACTCTCGAACGCTGAAAGACCTCCGTAGCCCCCATCCCCCTGCCGCCCCTCCAACAGCCACCCACGGACACACCTGCACAGACTGCAGTTTGTTTTGCACTGTCACTTTAACTCCATTTGCACACTACCTCAATTCATTGCTGTTAAATTCTATGTTGACACTTTACCGCCTATATTTATACATTTTTTTATACCTGCTATTTTGTATAATACTTGGAAAGCTAATTTTTATTCTATATTCTATATTTATACTTTTTTTTTTTGTTTGTTTGTTTCTTTACTTATGGCTTGAATCGGGACCAGAGTAACCAATTTCGTTCCTTCCCATGTACCAACATGTGTCGTAATGACAATAAAGAATCCTTGAATCCTTGAATCCTTGACTCTGTGTGATCTACACTCCGTCCAGCAGGAGGCAGGTTTTATTGATTTAACGTTGAATCAAATCCAATTGACATCATAATCTCTTGATCCACACTCCAGTCCAGTTGGTGGTGGTAATGCAGCTCTAAGCTGGTTTACCAAGCGCCATCAAGACAAAAGAAGAAGAAGAAGCGGCTCCATTGATTGGTTATTTTAAGCAAGGAAGTTTGCCGGCGTGGAGGGCGAGCTCACTCACATTGGCGTCTCCCCGTACTCTCCTGTTAACCTTCCCGCTTCTGCGCAGCTCGACCCGGCTAAAGCCATCTAGCCTGCCCCCCCTGCGTGTCTACTTGCCCCCTTGAGAGCAGCATGTCTGACTACGGCGCTCTGCCATCTAACGGAGTCGGCGATGGGATGAAAAAGGACGCGTTTGCAGATGCAGTACAACGAGCCAGACAGGTACCTCGAGTGCTCGGCTACAGGAGAAGAAGAGCTAGTTAGCTGGTGGGAAGCGGCGGCTAGCTTAATTACCCATGACGCTAGCTTTAGTTTACAAGCTAGCTGTTAGCAGTTAGCTGTGCCATTCATTTGTCACACACGCTCACCAGGTCGAAGAGATTAATTGAAAATGTTGGCGGGGAGAGTGAGTAGAAACACCGAAGTAGGCCAGTCTTTCGTTTAAATACAACAATTTGTCGCTTCCGGCATCCTGTAAGTGGACTTTAGCTAAGTTAGCTAGTTACTATAGTTAACGGTAATCTGATACTGAAGATTCATTATGTATGAAACTTAATTCGTGGTATATTCAATAATAAACGTCGAATAAGCATTATTGCCAATGAAGACATCCGTCTCTTTGTTTTGATAACGAACGGTAGAAATAATAATGTTTTATTTACTGAAAGAAAACGTTTGTAGAGTTTGAGTTCTCGTCGCTTAAGGCTTGTAGCATTTAAGCTAACGATTGCTTTCGTTATTAGCCTATATATATATATATATATATATATATATATATATATTGTTTTTATTTCTTTATTGGTGAATATAAATGTAAAAAAGACACAATTTGTTTGAGGAACTGCTCTAAACACCCCGATATATTTAGTCACTGTGTTTTAATACAAAGGGAAGTTGCTAAAAGTAGTAGAAATGGGAGGTTAGTATTGAGATAAAAAAAATAAAGTGATGTGATATGAAATTTATCAAAATACTTTTTCCAGTTTCATAATTATTACCATGATCATCGACCACCTTTACAAAAATGTTGATCTTTGTAACTCCAGTCCCTTGTTTTGCAATTAAGTTATGCCATCCTCTTTTGGTGCTCTCTTGAATTGATTATTTTATTTGTACTAAATCCTAACTATACAACGGCACACGGTTGAGACGTCAGTTGCTGCTCAAATTAATGCTGAAACATCTCTGTAATCATGCATGTCTAATTCGGTGTTCGCTTGTTTCTAGATTGCAGCTAAAATCGGTGGAGACGGTGTGCCAGCAGTGACAAACAACGGAGGACCTGAGAGTTATCCATTCCCAGCACAGAAACGGTCCCTGGAAGAAGCAGGTGGAGAATCAGAGCAAACAGCCACTTGGTCTGCATCGGATTGTCCTCAATGTAAGACTCATTTTTTCTTTTGTTTGCAGATGAGCCTGATGCCAAGAAGGTAGCATCACAGAGTGAAAGAGATTCTGCAATGTGTAAGTTTAATACACGCTGATCCAGGCACTCGCTGTGCTTAGTTTGCAACCACTCACTAGTTGTTGTTCTCATTACAGCCATTGGAGCGCAACTAGCTGCTCTGTCCCAACAAAGGTATGGGGTTATTCTTTTACATAAACACTTTTGGTGCTTCTGGTTGTGAAAGAGGTCATTTTGTTTATCACTGTTTGATGTATCGTATCATGTGTCTGCAGTGTCAGGCCCTCTACAATGACAGAAGAGTACAGGGTGCCTGATGGCATGGTCGGTCTCAGTGAGTACTTGCAGATACATTACTTAAACCATACAAATGATGCCTGTGATGCTGAGTTACATGTGTGTTAACGCTAAATTCAAAATGTCTTTGCTGTTTTCCCCAAAGTCATCGGCAGAGGAGGTGAACAGATTAATAAGATTCAGCAGGACTCTGGCTGCAAGGTCCAAATTGCGCACGGTGAGCTGTGTTTTAAATCCAAATTTGTTAAATGAACGGAGTGGATCTTCTAGCTCATTTAGGATTGATAAATATTGTCTTGTTAATTCACAGATAGCGCTGGTCTTCCTGACAGAAGTGTTTCTTTGACCGGTTCTCCAGATGCTATACAGTAAGTTCGTCTTTATAGACGCCATTAAAATTATGTATTGACAAGGTTTGGTTTCTGGATTATTTTCATTCATGGACATCTGTCAGATGATAAAAGCGAAAGAGATTGAGGGCAGGCCTCATCAAGCTACTCATCGTGTGTTAATAAAGTCTATTTTTGTGCACTTCCAGTGGTTTGTGCTGTTTTGATGAGTTTAGCTTCTATGGTTGCTCTTCCTCTCAGTCTGTGTCCAAATCATCCTTTGTTACAATTGGTTTCTACTCTAATCGATGATTATTTTGTACACCATTAATGACAAGATAATCTGGGAAAGACAGTGGGGCTCATTGATTTATAAGTTCGCCTCAGTCATAAAAGTGTGAAAACTTGCGCAGCCAGGCAACAGGAATGAAATGTTAAGAATGTATAAGTTGTAAGAATGATTTACTAAAATGGTTAGATCTTTGTTGATATATAGTATAGCCACCTTAAACCAAGGTGTATTTCTCTGCTTTTGTAAGGAGATACTTCTTGATCTCCTAGACAGCCATGAATGAAAACCATCAATGAAAGGTATCGATGAATTTGACTGTGGGCAACTAGCAAAAAATGTTAAAATGAACCATCCCTGGATTCTCCTGTTTTCTTACTTTTTATTTTGCAAACTAGTTTACTGCTTTAAATAAAAATAATAATAATAAATAAATTTAAAAAAAACTGCCTGAGGTGACATTTTGAGTCCTCAGCTGTCAGTGTTGTTAAAGAATAAGGAGTGTTCATGTTTTGATGCCCATAATGTTTGATCCGACTGAAATCACGACGCGTGTATGCCAAAAATTGGTTATCACATTTCAGGGTATTGAAAATTTCTTCTGATTTGTGTTTTGTGTTCGAAGCGTTGCCCATTCCTAACCTCTGCATCTGTGGCATAGTGTAGCCACAGTTAAAGTTGTTCAGATAGTAGATACTCAGGAAAGTTTGAACCTCTATTTATATTGCAATGCATGTGACATTATGTGTGTTATCTTTTGTCGTTTCATCACCCTTTCATCATTTGACTTTGCTAAGGAGAGCCAAGGCACTTATAGATGACATCGTATCGAGGGGTCACGAGTCAACAAATGGTCAGTCGGGTTCCATGCAAGAGATGATCATCCCTGCGGGCAAGGCTGGCCTGATTATTGGCAAAGGAGGAGAGACTATCAAACAGCTCCAGGTGAGACTCACAGTGTACCAGTGCACCTTAAATGATCACCTGATTCAAGCTGTTTGTACTGTACAGATGTTAAAAAGAAAATCAGAAAATGATGGTTGGTTTGTAAATCTTCCTAGCCTCCCAGCTAATGGTAGCTTCTTTGGTTTCCCAAAGTTATATCCTTTTCTGTGGCTGTAGCTGGCCATTGGTTGTAGTCTTTGTGGTGTGTTGAAGTGCAACTTTTAATCCAGACACAGGCAACGTGAGGTGAAATCACAGTCAGCCTTAACTGCCGGTAGATCTTTGTTTACGCTTTGGTGCATTCATACCTTAACATTCTTGTGAACTAAGGTTAATCTGCCATGTGTTTGTAATAATGCTGTATATCTTGTCTGCTTACTCCTAGGAGCGAGCTGGAGTTAAAATGATTCTTATTCAAGATGGATCTCAGCCACCCAACATAGATAAACCTCTACGCATCATTGGAGACCCCTATAAAGTGCAGGTACTCTTTGGGGGCAGTGGAGATGATTTCTATTAAGTTAAATAGAAATAACTGCTAAATCAACTCATTTGCATCTTTCTTTGTGCTTCTGTAGCAAGCAAAGGACATGGTTAATGAGATTCTACGAGACAGGGATAACGCTGGATTTGGAGACAGGACTGAATATGGATCGAGGATGGGAGGAGGAGGAGGTGGCGGCGGCAGCGGCGGCGGCGGCATTGATGTAAGTAATGCGTGTGTTTAAAATATAAACTGCTTAGTTGAGGTGGTATTCAGTAGTTGCTACATTAATTTATTTTTTTTATGCTACAGATAGCTGTACCCCGACAGTCTGTGGGAGTTGTGATTGGTCGTAACGGGGAGATGATCAAGAAGATTCAGAGCGACGCTGGAGTGAAGATACAGTTTAAACCAGGTAAAACTCCAAACATTTTTGAAATACTAAACTGAATGTAGTTTAATTATTACATTTCATGAATATGATCAAATTGAGTCAAAAATTGCCAGTATATATTGTTCCAAAGTTCTGCTCTCCTTCAGTTTCATCTGTCTGTGTTCCTTGTCCCCATTTTATCCCTCATCAATTGACTGAACTATCCTTTTGTCATGTCTTACAGATGATGGTACAGGTCCTGATAAGATTGCCCATATAATGGGTCCACCAGACCAGTGTCAGCATGCTGCCTCAATCATCACTGACCTGCTACAGAGCATCCGTGCCCGAGAAGAGGGTGGTCAGGGGGTAAGTAGAGTAAGGCAGGCAGATGGTTTCTATGTAGATGAAGGAGAAAATGTTAAAACACCTGGCATGTGTTGTGTTTTCATCTATAGGGCCCTCCAGGTCCAGGTGCAGGGTTGCCGCCCGGTGGTCGAGGGCGAGGTAGAGGTCAGGGGAACTGGGGTCCTCCTGGGGGAGAGATGACCTTCTCTATTCCTGCTCACAAATGTGGGCTTGTCATCGGCAGAGGAGGCGAGAACGTCAAGTCCATCAACCAACAAACTGGTGCGTTTGTGGAGATATCTCGTCAGCCACCTCCAAATGGTGACCCAAACTTTAAACTGTTCACCATCCGAGGGTCACCACAACAGATTGATCACGCAAAGCAGCTTATAGAAGAGAAGATAGAGGTATGTCAAGTGACTCGGGAAGCAGAGATGGAATACACACTTCAAGTTGCTGTCAACATACCCATCAAGTGATTCATTGTGGTTTTTTGCCCCTCAGGGTCCGTTGTGTCCGGTGGGTGGTGGTCCTGGTCCAGGAGGCCCAGGCGGTCCAATGGGTCCTTATAATCCCAACCCTTACAGTGCAGGGCCCCCTGGTGGAGCACCCCAGTAAGTTCAAATGTTTGAATGCACTAATGCTACATTTTAATTGAGGTGACACAAATAAGTCAATTGTGTTTTTAAACTGTCCTGTCCCTGTCTGCAGTGGAGCTGCACCTGGTGGTCCCCAGTACTGTCCTCAGGGTTGGGGAAATACCTATCAGCAGTGGCAAGCGCCAAGTCCACATGACCCAAGTGAGTATCTAATTTTGTGCACTCACTGAAACTAACATGAACAGCATAGGTGAGAATTCACTTGTTGTTGTTGTTGTTGTTTTATCTGTTTTTTCCTTCTTTTCATTAGATAAGGCAGCAGCAGACCCCAATGCAGCATGGGCAGCCTACTACGCACAGTACTATGGTCAGCAGCCAGGTGGTGCCATGGCAGCCCAGGCTCCAGGAGCCGCTGCAGCAGCACCACCAGGAGACCAGAGCCAAGCAGCACAGACTTCAGGTGGTCAGCCAGACTACACTAAGGCTTGGGAGGAGTACTATAAGAAGATGGGCATGAGTGAGTTGGACCTAATGACACAAAGTGCAAAATCATTACACTGGGGGCTTAGAAATACAAGATTTTGTCCGTCAATATTTTGACTTTCCAACTTGTGTTTTCTGCAGCCCAGCAAGCTGGAGGAGCAGCAGCAGCTCCAGGAACAGCAGCAGCAGCAGCAGCAGCAGCCACCACAGCAGCAGCTGCAGCCGGTGGCCAGCAGGACTACAGCGCAGCCTGGGCTGAGTACTACAGACAGCAGGCCGCCTACTATGGACAGGCAGGACAGGCTCCTGGACAGGCAGCTGCTCCACAGCAGGGACAACAGGTATTTATAAAGAATTTGGCTACATACTGCATACTATATATATTTGGCAGGTGTACACTTAAGACAAAAGTGACAGAATTTTAATATTTCTTTACAAACAAAAACTAACACCATCACATCGTGTCTGTGATGTCTTTTCAGGCGCAGTAAACGAGTGGCTCGGTCTGCTGAATGGATGTGATGGATCTCTCAACTTGTTTTTTTTTTTTTGTTTGTTTTTGTTTTCGCTTTGGCTTTAAAGGGATAGCTCAGTTTCTCTGATGTGAAGCTGTATGAGGTACTTTCCATAGATCATGCATTACCTACAGTAGATGCTGGTCGGCACGCCCCACAGTTGGGAGATTACCAGCATGAATGCCAAACCTAAAAAAATCAATGCCAGTTTAAAGTGTTTGCTACTTTAGAATATTATCACCAGAGAACTGAAGCTCTTTTATTGATCTATTCTCTTTTCATCGCAGAACAGAGAAGGTGCTGGTCTACCACTGTCGCGTTTGGTTAATTTGTTTCTGTTATTGTATGAGCGGTGTGTTGATGCTTCAGTTCACATTTCAGTTAACGCGTGAAAACACCAAAATAACAAAGCAGAGGGAAGACCAACAACTCCTGTGTTCTGTGAGATAAAATAGCTGTCGTATATGGTCTAGTGGCTTTGAAGAAAGCTACATAAAAGCTTTAGTTCTTTAAAAGTTAAGCTGTGGTAATATCCTAATTCCTAAAGAATGGCAGACTCTGAAACTGGTGTTTTATGTTTTGATCCTGAACCGTCCAGCGCAGTTTGTCTTTGTGCCGACACACCTGTGAGTGATGCACTGTGGATAAGTACCTCACACAACCCAGCTTCAAAGAAACAAACTATCTCATTAATAAGCTATGGCAATGGTTATTCATCCACAAAGCCGTTTTCTATTCCCACCTTCAGGTTTGTGCTTCAAGGTCAAAACTGAAGACAGAAGAGAACACATTTTGCCCATGCATTGAATATTAACCAGGGTAATTATTTAGTGCTTTGTTCAGTTTGTCACATTGAACTCACACACAGTTTATGATCCATCTCTTTATGTTTTTTTAAATGTGAAATAATTAGCATATTTGCTTGCAAGCTAGCACAACAGCATCTCAACACTGATTCATATTTAAGTGGTTTTCCCCTTCAGTTTCCTGAGGGTAAAAACTGTCTAGCAGTATTTTGAATATATTCAAAGATTATGTTTGTATGAAAGAAAATTGGAACGTTTTTGGTCTTTCTTGTTCCTGGTAATTTTTTAAACTTCATTTTAAAAAAAAAAAAAAAAAACATCATTCCCAGTGTTTAAGTTGGAGGTGTATTTCTCCCTGCTGTGTCATGAATTATTTTCAGTTTTATCCTTTTGTAATTATTTTCCTTAAGGGGGTCCTGTGTGTGTCTGTATACAGTGTATGCTTCTGAACAGAGTTAGTTGGTTGTAATAGCACCAACCTCTCCTACAGTACGTAGGTATGGTTGTGTGTGTGTGAGTATGTATGTATGTATGAGTGCCCTCTTATTTCACTTCTGCATCTTGACTGTTGAAAGATACTTTTTGTTCTGATAGGGTTATGTTAATGTTTGCTGATTTTTTTTTTATGTTATTTTTTTACAGCTTGTTTTTAAATACTTAAATAAAAACATTCAAATTATCACTATCATTTGTGATCATTGGCAAAGTTGTGTTTAGCAGATAGAAGTTTACCAATTTAAAGCCATGACTGAAGAAATATAAATTAAACTCATTATTTGATTATTCTACGTTATATTTCTGTTGTGGAAAATGACCCTGATTAAAACACGCGTCTTTTGTGGTGGCTCCCCGCAGTAATGTCACCTGTGTCCTACCTTTGTTTTGGTTTTGATGGATGTTTGCATAGGCGAGTGGGTCCGCACCATTCCCACGCTGGCGCACACCTGCGATGCGGCAGGTCGGCGGGGTCGGTCTATAAAAGTCTGTGTCTCTGCTTGACGCATGCAATAATAATTATTAAATGTATAATACGTTTTCAGTTAAAGAGTTGGCAGACAATTTCGTTTAATGGGAAAATAAACCTCGATCGCTGTGACGGGTCCTCCGCTCCGTTCAAGAGACACGGTCCTCCCCCCGCCGCTCGTCATCACGCCTCCACTGGCTGTAGCAAAAGAAGCGCACCCACAGAGGGCATCCTCGTGCAGCTTGTGAACCAATCGGGACGGTCCTGACTGCAACAGGGGACAACAGTTCAGAGGGAGATGGCGCCCAGCTCGAAATCTGAAAAGGGCGATAGCAAACAGAAAACCCAAAGAAAACACAAAGACCATGTCGTGAAGCTTCTCATGCGTGGGAAGGTAGATATGAATCCACAAAATGTGTGGCATGAAAGAGAGGTTACGAAATAACGGGGGACATCTAAGTAAAGGCCTCCCTGTCTTCAGGACCTTCGGAGGCTAGCTAGTAGCTAGCTGCTAAGTTGCTCGACGGCTAAGTAATTAATAGCTAACGGCTGTTTGGTGGCTAATTTGTTAATTATGAAAACTATGACAACACCGACCCTATTCTGCATTTTGTCGATGTTTCTCGGCATTTCTTTGGTTTGCTAATAGACTCAGATTTCTTTTTGTTTAACTGAACGATGTTAACGTGCTAGCTACTAAAGCTTTTGATAAATACCTGTTACATTGCTGAGCTTTAACGTTACAATACTAAAGGGTTTCAGCTTTGGTTGGTGCTGAAATGAACAACTCTTCACAGCCGTACAGCGTCTGGTACTCATATTTAATGTCAGCTTCTTTACTTCACAAACAGCTGATGTAGTGTTTGTCCAAAGCCATTTGATATTCAACTGTATTACTGCGTTAGGCATTAAACGAAATAAGCCACTTTTCTTAAGAGTCATTAACACATTTTCGTGCTTCATATGATTCTATATTTTACCCCTGTCTCCTCTCTTGTCTCTTCTGCAGCTGTCAGGACAGTTTTCACAGCGCATGTTCAGGAAGCTGCCACCCAGAGTGTGTGTCCCTTTAAAGAACATTGTCAGCGAGGAGTTCCTGAGAGCAGGGTTTGTGTTGTGTTTACTAGACGGATTTGTTGTTATTAAGCACTGTACTGCATTGCACTACATGTTGCCACAGTGACTAGTTTTCACACACAGTGGTATCGGGATCAGTGAATCAGGACTGTTGATGCTTGATACCTCACCTCGGGACGTCTGCCCACACAGTGCCAGTATTTTTAGCCAGGTATAATTGTGGGCTAAAAGCTGCCCACTTTAGCCCTATTAGCTTGTGACTAGTTACTGCTGACCGAGGAGAATCGGCCATGTCCGCAATTTGTAAAGTAAAAATTACACTGCAAAACTTCCTCGGGTAATTACTAATGCTGTGCTAATAGCGCTTTTAACAGAATATGATAAATGTGGAAACACAATCAGTGTTATGGGGAGTTTAAGAGATATGTCACCTCATAACTTATTCCCATTTTTCTTTATAGGGATAGTCTCTGTGTCAATGCTGTTCCAGTATTATTCAACCTGTTCTTTAACATTTTTTCGTTTCAGACATATTTTTCTTGGCTTTACCAAATGTGGCCGCTATGTGCTATCTTACACCAGCGACTGTGGAGAAGATGATGATTTCTCGTTCTATACCTACCATCTCTATTGGTGGGAGTTCAACCTGCACAGTAGACTCAAACAGGTAAATGGACGGACATTTGTCAGGACCTTAAATGTAATGCTAAACTAGATGTTCTCGTAAGGACTAGAACTAAACAACTTATTTATAGATGTCTCGTTCTTTGTCTCATTTTGTCTCCGTTTCTTCAGGTCCATCATGTGCGACTATTTGCAGGAGAAGAAATCTACAGTGACCTGTACCTCACTGTTTGTGAGTGGCCAAACGACCACTCCAAAATTGTCATCTTTGGCTTTAAGTAAGGAATAGTAAACACATCAATCAACAACCTTATGAATTTCTTCCAGTTTTAGCCAGAATAATGTTATTGCAGTGTTTCATGTGTAATCTTTTGTGTGTGTTTCTGCCCAGTACACGTAGTTCAAGCTCTGTACTGATGAACTTAATGATGAGTGATGAGAACAACAGAGACATCTACATCACCATAGCCTCTATGCCTCCTCCTAAACCCTGCTCTTACTGCTGTCCAGTTCCCTCAGTCTCCACCATACGCACAGGTAAACACACACATCTACTACTTTATTACTCTCACTGCCTTTGCCTCCCTCTCTCGCTCATCCAGCCTCGTTCTTTTCTCTCCACAGGAAGTGGCGAGTGTCTAGAACATGGATATGTGCTTAACAGCAGGTACCAGGTGGTTTATCCGTTCCCCACATTTCAGCCAGCTTTCCAGCTGAAGAAGGACCAGGTCATCTTGTTGAACACTAGCTACTCTCTGGTGGCCTGTGGCATCTCACTCTGCCCAGGTAAAACGCACGGACACAAATAGCAGAACCAGCATGTTACTTTTCTTTTTCATGCCTGGTTTTCAGACTGTGGATGTGAGATCATCATATGAAGAATACGCTTGTCTTTTTATATATTTATTTTATTTTTTAATCAATGTGAATATGCCCCTTTGCGGTATTTATAGTGGTGCGTTCACAGTTCTGAGGAGGTTACATTGTTCCACCAGGCATACAAAGCATGAACATACTGTTATGTGTTGGGTTTTTTGATCTGATCCCTAAATTACGTTTAAGTATTCGCATTATGTGTTTTTGAGTTCTGTTTCTCTCTCTCTTGCAGGTGAGCAGGGTCAGTCATCACAGATTCTTTACACTAAGAGAGCAGCTCCATCAAGTCCAGCGTCTTCATCTTTTTCCTCCACCTCCTTGGCCTCTTCTTCCTCTCTACCTCAGGGATCTCCCGAAAATCAGCCGCCACCTAGCAGGCCTACTCTGATCCCCTCATCTCCTAGCCATTCACAAGCAGCCATGCGAGCCAGGGAGTTTGCTGCTGACCTCTTCAGGCGAGCCCAGGGAGGAGGAGTGAAAGAAAGTGAGGTCCAAGGAAGCAGGAGAACAGCTGATGGTGGTGAAAAAGATGCAGTGCAAGGAGACAAAGGGACTGATGCGGAGACTCCCAGAGAGGAGGAGGATTGTAAAGAGTGGAGGGTGGAGGAGCAACGGACTAGTTTACTGCTAGCATCAACATCAGGTGGGAGCCCCGGACTCCCACAGTGCTCTGAACTAGTGATGTCTCCTGCCTCTTCTTCCTCTTCACCACCATCCACTCCAACCCAGTCCACATGTCAGGAAGTCAACCCCAACGAGCCTGGATATGTCAACTACTCACGCTTGCACTATCGCCTACCACAGCCCGGGGCAGCAGAGCAGAGCGCAGGAGGTTAGAGATCATGAAAGTAAAAGCTTGAATCACGTCCTGTAAGAAGTTGTTGACCAGCGTTTCCCTGTCGTTTCTCCCCCTAGGTTATGAAGACGATAAAGTCCAGTTACCTTTCACAGTCACTGATCTGAAAGGACGAAACCTGCAGCTGGTTACTGGGCCATACAATGGACAGGTATGTGTTTGTACTAGAGTATCTGTGAGTGTAAATTCAGAAAAATTAGGAACTATGGAGGTAGTTAAGAGTAACTATTCAATTTCAAGTTATCCTGGAAATATTCCATACTTGATTGTTTTCTGTATGTTGCAGTTTCACACTTTCCAACGTTATTAAACATGTGGACTTGGAACAACTGTCTTCAGAGTGTTAATGTTAGAGGAGAGTTTAACTGGCTGACAGTGTATTAGTAAAACATACCGAAGACGGCATAGCCACTGATAATCAATAATCCACTCAATGTGCTGACGTTAGAACACTGCATCAACTTGGTTTGATCTGATTTAATTACTGGATTACACAGTTAGAAAAGGTGTGTTTTAACGTGCATTAAGCACTGTAATTTGTGAACGTCTGAGAATATTGGTATTGTGGCATCAGACTCAATGAAAAATATACATTGACATATCTTTTTGAAAACTTGCTTTCACTTTGACAATATCCGGTTCTGGGTACGTGATTATGTCTGTGTTACATGTTAGTGTAACTGTAAAACAGGATGCACACAGTCCTACACAACCCTGCATTAATAAAGTTGTTTCCCGTTGACACTGCTAGTGCATTTTGTTTAAGTTTTACCTCTTCTCTTCTTCTTGCAGAGTGTGTGTGTGGAGCAGTTGACCTTGGACTTTGAGTATCTTATCAATGAGGTGATCAGGAGCGATGCTGCCTGGGCCCCACAGTTCTGCTCCTTTAGTGACTATGATGTGGTTATACTAGAGGTCAGTGCACACACACACACACACACATAATTATACACTCAAACCATGTCTTATTGACTTTCAATCTATTCTTTATTACACCTGACACTTAACTGCAGCCTATATGGCCTCTTCATGCCAGTGAAATGTCCAGGGTGCCCAGCTAGTGTTTTATTATGAAGGCAGTTGTGTCTGACATCTGTAGCTGAGGCATTATGTCTTTGTCGTGTCTGTCCAGATGTTTCAAATCATTGTCTGATTACGACACAAAATTCCACACAAAGATGTGATGACATTTTACGTGTAAATAGTCAGCTTTACTGTCATAACGTCCTGCAAAAATACTTCATTATTCTCAGACAAGGATATAGACTACAACCACAAGGCTGTAATTCTAGAGTATGGCAAATGACAAATTTAATTCATTATGTACCTGCAGGATTTGGGTTTAATCTAATTTATTTTTTCTGATATTGTACTTGAAACGTCCAGTATGCCATGAACAAGTTGTAGTAGTCAACAAAAACCACTCTATAGCTGTTGACTGTAGAACAGTAGGTCTCTTGAAAAGACATGAGCCACATTATGAGAGAAATGAACCATAATCTATGTTGTTGATTTAATACACAGCTCTTTAATTTCATGTGTTTGATACCATATAAAAACCTGTAAATAAAGACCGCTTTGCACATCAACATGGAAACTGTCTGTTGTGTTTCAGGTGTGTCCTGAAACAAACACTGTGATGATCAACATTGGTCTGCTGCTACTGGCATTCTCCAGTTCAGATGAGGAGCACTGCAGGTACTTGTCCTCCACTCTGCTGATTACCTTTATTAACTCAAAGACTACTCCAGACTCCCTCCTCACCCTTCCCCTCCCTTCCTTCCTGTATCTCCCACTTGTTTTTGATAGACTATGTGTATTTGTTTTTCTTTTGTCCACACGCATTGTGATTTTTTTTTTGTGTGTGTGTTTTCAGGCCGAACACGTACCATTCCAACCTGCAGGTTAGCTGGGACCTTAACACAGGTGTGTGTTGTACTGTGGGTGTTGGTGATCTAACTGAGGTCAAGGGTCAGACCAGGTAAGCAACTGCTGAGTCCCCTCTCTCACATGCATACGTAAACACATAAGCATACACACACACACACACACACACACACACACACACACATGCCGTGTTGTGTTGTGTTTAAAATGTGTGTTTCTCTGTCAGTGGGAGTGTGTGGAGTTCTTACAGGAAGTCCTGTGTGAACACGGTGATGAAGTGGCTGGTGCCAGAGAGCAGCTCCCGCTACATCAATCGCATGACCAACGAAGCTCTGCACAAAGGTGAGTTCATTTCTGTTTTGTTAGAACAGCACGTCATTTGTTAATTAAGTTCACTTTAAATGTGCTGGTAGGAAGTTACCTCAGGACGGGTTCAATCTAGATGTTACCCTCTATTTCTTGTGTGTACACAAAGCTAAGCTACTAGATATAATTGTCAGGAGCTACAGTCGCAGTTTCAGTTTGAAACTAACATAATGTTGTAATAACTGACGCCACCTCTGACCCCTTCCATGTTATTTTCTTAGTGAACCCATTACTGGAAATACTTTTGATTTGTGTTGGCGTAAACTAGTACAAAATATAATTCAAATCTTATCTCTTCTTCTCACCTGTAGGCTCGTCTCTGCAAGTGCTGGCAGACAGTGACCGATGTACCTGGATCGTGTTATGAAGAAAGAGGAGGGCAGAAACAAGAGCACACATACACGTTAACATGGCCTCATGTATGGATTCTGGAGCTCGTCCTTAATAAGAGCAAAGCTGCACACGTTCAGAGGTGTCATGGAATTAAAACGTGTGTCAAATTGATACGGGACTAAAAACGCTCCGGATGAAATACTATAAAGAAGAAGTTGTATAGGTGTTGGTTTTTTGCAACTGTGTACTGTATTAATTTCAGCCACCAAAACCAAGACCTGGACTGAACAAAGATGACTTTTTGTTTTTATACTTTCTTTTTGTAGTGTTGCAGTTGTTGGTAACTAAATGTCTGCCATATCTTTACCTGTGTGATATTGACATGGTGATGTGTATGGATGTATACCGTTAGTGTAATGTTTCTGAACAAGTTGTTTCTGTTTCAGTCTAGACCAGTTCAGTCTAGCTGTGATGATTTATAGGGCTGCAGTATTTAAAAGGAGACAGCGTAAGCTCAGTACTGCTTCACTACTTTCTGTCTTTTCTTTAAAACCTATTCTGGAAGTAAGAATGTTCTACTGGGATATTTTGTTAAAATAAAACATTCAAAAGCATTTTGAGTCTTGTGTTCAGAACTGTTTGGACGTAGCATCTAGTAACGGTCCGCAGTGAAAATGGAGAACCCCACAAGTTGTCACAAGACCCTGAAAGAGTGCTCAGTAGGTTTAGCAATGCAGCCCTCACATAGTGCATTCTTCTTTCATGCAATGTTAACCTTTAAGGTTTGGAGATTCAGGTGTGCATGATGAACTTGCATCATTCTAACTCAAGATATTTTTTTAATACTCCAACCAGGTACTCTGCAGTTCCCACAAGCCCCAACAGTATAAGCACCTGCCTAGTATTGTGTCGGCCCAGTTTTTGAGACTTATGCAGCCCTGACCCACTGATGCATGGACTCTGCTGGACCTCTGAAAGTGTGCTGTGGATACTTGCACCAAGAAGTTAGCAGCAGATCCTTTTAAGTCCTATGGATCTGACTTGTTTGTCCAGCACATCCCACAGATTGGATTCAGACCTGAAAAATGTGGATGCAAAGTCAACACCTTGAACTTGTTATGTTCCTCAGACCATTCCTCTACCAGTTTTTTCTACTTTTCTACTCCCAGATAAAGAAGACAGGGTTCATCCGACCAGGCGTCCATTGCTCTGTGGTCCGGTTCTGATGTTCACGTGTCCATTGTACATGCTTTCATCAGTGGAGTGTCAGCATGATCACCCTGACTGGTCTGTAGCTACACAACCCCAGATCAGTGGAACATGCATCAGGCTGTATTTTCCTTAATTATAAAAGTTATTTAATTAAAACCAGCTCCCTAATTCTGTAGACATTATTTCATGTCAAGGACTCACCGACTGGTGTTTTGTGTAAGACCAGTCGTGTGGTTGAGCAAAGATCAAGAACAGTGTTTGTGGCGATCCCACAAGAAACACATTCTGGCACAGGTTTTGAGAGCAATCTCTTTAGTCGACAGTGAAGCTACAAACGCTGATCACAGGTTTAAGTACAAAGGTAGAAACATCAAGAGGACCTAACTTAGAAAAGGTTGCAGCACAAGCTAGGGACAAAATCCAAGTCACAATTTCAGGACATCACAGTTAGCAGTTGATTTTGCAGTCTGGACTCACACATGGATAAACACACACTTTTTTTTTTTTTCTATGTAGTGCTCTTTGGTGACATTGTAGTCAGATGGTCCTGAGGGGACATCCCATTACAGCTATAATATTTTCTATTGTTTCCGCTTCATAAGCTCGACACTGCTCATGCCACGTGAGAAGCTGCTGTTTGAGCATGTGCTCTTTGGAAGGGGACCATCTCAATCACATGCTCGGCCCATCATTGTCACAATAAAAATATAGCTCAATACTCTGGATGGTGGACATACCATGAAACATCTCTTAAGGCATTAATGGTCAAAACGACATATAAAGATTCTGGTTATACAACGTTGTTGACAAAAAGGTACGCAATATAGATTATCTACAGTGTGTTCAACATGGATACTGAGAAAATAAACATCTACTTTTACACTACAAAAACTCTGAGATAACTGTAGCTGGTACATCTAGCTGGTACAAAGGTTGCCATGGTTACAGCAAAGTAAACGCTGCCGATTAGGTGGGATAAGCTTTGGCCTTGAGCTGTGGCCCACTTGCGCTGCACAGCATCTACAAAAACGCGTGTGTGTGTGGTGCAGTTTGTCTTTAAAGCATGAAGAAAAAAACAAACAGATGGATGATGAATGGATGAACAGCAACAAACTGAGCAGGATCAATCACAACAAGCCTGGACTCTCACCATACCGTATTGTTATTATTTTTTTTTTAACAGCTAGTAAAAGTTCATGACAACACCAAAACTTCACAGGACCTTCATTTATTAATCCACCAATACAGAATATATAGAACACAAGCTTTTTTCTTTTTTTTTTTTTGAGGCTCGAAATCTCCCAAAGGCACAGAGTATCAGTTGGCCAGATTAACAGGAAATTACAAAGTAAAATATGGCGTGCACAAACAGCTGTCAACCAACATCCATGTGCCATGAGATCACGGCCCAGTATCATTCCAGATGCTACTCTTCAGATTTAAAAATGTGTATATTTCAGACAGGGCCATTAATTAAAGTCCAGCTCCCCTGCATAGTCACTGCATTAAAGGCAATGTAAGTGATATATTTGAGTCACGTCTCCACAGCAATCAGGTCAGTGGTTAAGGCGGGCCACGAGGGAATCAACAATATACTGTACACTTAGTTTAGGCTGGACAGGAGTGAACAGACGGGGAAGGCACAGGGAACGAGGGGAGGACTTTCAATGATTAGGTGAAGGCAAAGACAGAAAGAATGGCGCCACAAAAATACAAAATATAAAATTAGCAAAGGGCTCTCCCACTTTCAAACATGTTGCAAACGCACCAAACGACCACACACACACACACAATGTAAACGCAGGGTGATAGCAGATGACATGATGTTAAACATAAAGCGAGGGTGTGTGTCAGGCGTTGAGTTATTCACAGAGATGACTGGCTAGGGTGTTGTGCTGTGGGTCTCAGTCAGACTGTGCAGGTTTAAGTTTGTCCTGGGCTGCTTGGCGGGCGGCTCCATCACCTCCTTCTCCTCATCCACCGTGCTCAGAGTGCTGGACTGCAGCACGATGTCGCCGCTCTCCTCCTCGCTCTCCTCTTCCTCGTCGTCCTCCTCTTCTTCTGAAGGAGGAAGACAGTGACATGACGGTAAGGCATCTGATGAGAGACGCTGACACTAAACAGATTTGTGAAGGAGGGCAATGTTGAATTTCACCTTTCTCCATGTCTGGAGAGATTCGACTCTTGATGGTGCTGGCGAACTGCGGCGCAAAGCAAAGAGCAGACATTTAGAAATCGTCAGATATAAATTGTACTACAAGGGCAGCTGTGAGCATACCTCTCCCATGACTGCTATGGGTGTCTCTCCTTTAGCCTGGGCCACCCTGTGCTCTATCAGGTAGTACATATACTCGTCATACAGCAGGCGGATCAAGTGAAAGGAGCCAAAACTTGCAGCACTGCGCAGAGTCAGATCCCGGATTACCATAGAACTGCAGAGAAAGCAAAGAAGATTCAGAAACTGGATCTTAACCCCAAACATTTTTGTGCTGCCTCTTCCGTTTCCCCTCACCTATAGAAGGACCAGTTGAGCAGGAAGACCTTGGCAGCCTTCGGTAGGGCGACAGGATTCTGCTCGTAGGGCTTCAGGACCTGGGTGACAACGCCATCCAGCCAGGTAGCCCACTGCTCCAGCGAGTTTTGCTGCTGCAGAGTGGCTTTGAAGTCCTGCTCCAGCCTCTGGACCACGCGGTCTTCACACTGGCAGACCCAGGATGCTTGTTCCTGACGGGGACACAACAGGGCAGTGTCAGGTTCCTGCACTGCTTCACACAAACACACAGGAGCAGAGACAGATACAAACAGCAGCACTGGCAGACCTGTACGTTAGTGAAATCCACCCGATTGAGGTCGGAGAGCATTTGGTTGATCTGAGCCGAGTTCTGGAGGACGGCGCGGGCAGCCTGGGCCAGGTGGTTCAGGCTGGTGTAGCGGCGCAGTGTCTGGGAGAAGGAGCATATGCACACTACCTGAAAAGAAAAGGACGGAGAACACAAGGAGCCTTAATAGTGGCTACATGTCAGAGGGACACATCTTTATATACAGATATGAAACATGAATGATTTCAGAGCTGTGTATATGATGTGTAATCAGTCTATAAAAATACAGATACCTTTATGCGAACCATCTCCTCTGGGATGTTCATCATGGCGCCTGTCAACCAGTTCTCCAGACTCTTGGCAAAGTTACGGATGGCCTGAGTTAGGGCACCTGATCCAGAGAGGAGACATTATTTGTGAGTGCGTACATTCCCTGAACTGCAGTTGCTTTGCAGTGCTTATTATACCTTCCCAACTAATTCAGGTCACATTTGACTTAACAGTTCTTTCCTGAAAAGAAACTGAAAACTGACAAGAAACTCACTTTGAAAACGTAAACATATCCCCAACAGGTCCCACTAACTTACTTGGGATCGGTCTGAGCACATCAGGGATGAGGATCTCCACCAGAGTCTGGTAGAGCAGGTTGTCACACTCTTTCGTCCATTGTAGCACCGGTTCAAACTTACACAGCACCACCAGGCAGGATTTGGGCAGGCGCTTCTCAGACTCACTGTTCCTGGTGTGACAAAGGACACAGGGCGTACACGTTCAGATGTGATATACGGTTATTTTTTTTGCCTTGTGATTGTTTGGGCGTGTTTGTGCTAGACTTACAGGTTAAGTGATTCTGTATCATTGGCCTGGCTGAACCTCCAGAAGGATTTCCACAATGTCTCCACAAGAGTGAACTGAAGGTTGACCATCACATCCAGAACAGCCTGTGAAGATCACACATATGAACATGTGTTGACTTGGTTCCTGGAAATGTTCACTGGAATGAATGTTTTGTTCCACTTTAGGTATTACACAGGGGGCTTTTAGCATTTCCACCAATTAGCCATACCATTATGAACCCGTCAAGTGAATAACATTGATGTTCTCAACATGATATTATGTTCTTCAGGGAAACCTACGTCCTGGCATGTGTGTGGATGTTACAGGCGACAACATGGGGTGTTCCTTACATCCTGGTGTCATATATTAGAGAGATCTATGTAATGTAAAAGAAAGCCTGACTGGACTGTAGCTCCACAGCCCCATACAAAACAAACTGTGATGTACTGTGTGTTCTGACACCTTTCTTCATCTTCCTCATCAATTTTAGCTACAGTTGCTCGTCTGCTGGATCAAACCACACATAGCCAGCCCACGGTCCCGATGTGCATAAATAAGCCTTGGCAGCCATGACCATGTCCCCAGTTCAATGTTTTTTTTCGTCTAACCACTTTTGATAGATACTGGCCACTGCAGACAAGGAACATCCCAAGAGCTGCAGTTTTTAAGATACTCTGTCCCAGTCGTCTAGCCTGCGCAGTTTGCCCCTTTTCAAAGTGTCTCAGATGATCCAATTTGCCTTTATATCCCAACCACTCACTGGTTTCATGAAAACGAGATAAGATAATAAGTCACTTGATGGTCATGATCAGTGTATGATTAAATTAGATTCAACTTTGACTTCAGATAACTGTCTGGTGAAAACAAACCCAGCTTGTGAAAACATTTCAATTAGTGTTCTGTCTTTGTCCACTATTGCCTACCTCACAATGTTCTCTGTACAGACTCTGAAAGGCCTTGAGGTGTTCTAAAAGTATCCCATCAGGCAGGATTTGATCTTGCAGATCCATGTCCACAAAGTCTGGCAGTGGCCTGGATGCCTCTACACAAGATAAAGCAAACAGACACAGAGGAACGATGGTGACCCGGTCTTAATAAATATTGAGACAGAAGTATACTGTGTACAGTTGCAGATGAATTCATCCTACTAATTATCACAGTGCTACCACCACTTAGCATAGAATCTGGAAAAAACAACAGTCAAACAGGAAATGACTAAAAAGTGTGGTTATATAAAGCTATTATTATGATTAAATTAGTATTCAGAGTGTGGATGTTTCTCACCTAGAAACTGCTGGTACTGTTGCACCTGTGCAGAAATATCACAAAGTGCTGCTCCCTGCTGTTGACCTGCCCCACCTGATGTCCCATTGGTGATTCCCTGTGTCTTCTGAAGTGGCTTTATCCTTTTGGACAGAGTGCAAATCAATAAGACAGACACAGAGCAGGAGTCACGGGGAAAACAGTTGAGAATCAGAGCAACTGAAACTGCAAACCTGCAGTAACACTGTAAATCGACCTACTGGTACATCCGGTTGTTTGAATGGACATTTTCCCATTAAGAGGTTTACTTTTGGCACTAATCAGATCAACACTAATCACATCAATTGTGGGCAGTTCCAGATAAATGCAGTAATGTAGTTGAAATACATTCATGCAAAGATTTAGATTAGCAGATGAATAAATAAAGCCAGAGTAGAAGCATTTTTATGGGTCGACACTCAGTAATATTCTACACTCCCTTGCCAGTTCATTAGGTACACTAGTGAGAATAAATGCATGCTGTGTTTTAATTTTCTGTCGTTTGTAGTATTATTAAATTGTATTGAGTTGTACTGACATGTTTTTATTATTTTTACAACAAAATGATCATACCTGTATAGTTCAATGACCACCTTTATGATGCTGTATCAATATAAACTGAATATTGGAAAAGTCACGAAGCTGTGATTTAGTACAGGACTATTATATTAGCATGTATTAATTTAACTAGTGTAGTGTACCTAATGTTTTGTTAAGCGAGAGTACATCCTGACATTATAAACGTCCTAACAGTCCCTGTGTGGATACCTGTTTTTCTGTGAGAAGGGCTGCTGCCTCATTGCCATGTGCTGCTGTTCATCCATCAGTCTGAGCAGAGGGGAACCGGTTTTGATCCTCAAACCATAGTAGTGGTACTTAGAGTTTCCTCTGAAACACACAGTGGAAACTTATGACAATGCTCTGAGATACTTGTTTTACACAACTGATAGTTGTAAATGTGTGTATGTGTGTGTGTGTGTGTGTGTGTGTGTGTACCTGGTTCCTAATCTCCGTGTGCGTAGCCCCATGAACACAGACCTGATGAGCTTGCCAAAGGACGCAGCATTAACAGGTTCCAGTTTCTGCTCCTGGCAGTGCAACAGGTAGTGGTAGTAGAGGGTGCAGCGAGGCAAACTCACCCCCTCCGCCCCCTCATAGTTGTCACACAGCCACTGCACCTACAGAGGATGGACATCCCAGAGTTGAGTTTTTTGAACTTTCATGTTACTGAGTCCGACCTACAGTATGTTTCACTCTGAAACCGTGAACTCACAGTAGCAGGAGGGGCACGAGAGTTAGGGCTGGAGTAACTCTGTCCTCCTCCTCCTCCACCTGCTGCTGCTGCACCTCCCCCTCCTCCTCCTAAGACGTAACCTCCTTGAATGATATAGCCCCCTCCAGCCGCAGCAGTTGCCCCACTATTTGCTCCTGCTGTTGCCACAGAAACTGCCTGCGAGGTCACAGATGCAGAGATGTCTGACTCAGAGCTGGTCGTGGCCTCGTAGAAGGTGGAGGAAGACGCGGGAGGGGTCTGGGTGTAGAGGGGCGAGTCGGAGAAAGGGTAGTTGCTCGATCGACTGGGCAAGAAAAGAAATGTACACAGAAACATATGAATACACAGCACACACGGCGTTCAACATGCCAGACAGAGCAGGTTCCTCGCTACTTACATGGTAGATGTGGTGAAAGTTGTGTCTCCTGCCCCGTCCACATACTGCACCTGTCCAGAGTACACGTGCTCCACCTGGACAATAAACAGGTGATTTATGTCAGTATAAACTGATTTTTTTGGCCACTTGTGGGCAGAGATATTATCACTTTGTAAAGTAGTTGAAGTTATCACACATCCAGCCAGCACAGAGTAAAGATTTCTTGCCATTTCTGAATATTAACTTCCCTTTCTTGGCTCTTCATATAATCCACTAGGTTCACCAGCTAGTCGCTACTTTATCCGTGTGCCATTTTGTGTAAGGCAGATAGCATATGGTGGATTTATTGAGCTTATGTGCTCAAAACAACAGCAAGTGGCTGTAAGAGTAGGGAGCTGTAAAAATCAAAACAATGAGCTAAGGTCTCTGTACAGGGGTGTAGTAGAGTGTGCTAATCACCACATTTTAAGTTACATATCGTAAGTTTATCCATTGTTAATATAAAATCATAGAGTAGACCAGTTTTGAGCTTAGTTTTTACCACACATCAAGCAATACACTGCAGGCATTCTGCTGAAAAAAACATGTGCTGTGCCCCTTTACTAAGTACAGAGGGCTTTTTGTTCAGGGAGGCGTCCAAGCAAGCAAAATTTCTGAAACTGGTTTGACGGCTCTTCATAATTATTGTTACACAGAAACAGAAGCCTAGTTTCGTAGACAGTCTGAAGATGGTTACTCTCAGGTGAAACTAAGAAAACAGCGGTGGAGTTGTTGTGTGGTGCGGCGTGGCTAACACTGTGATGTTGTACGTCTTGTGTATTTTCTGATGTGATGGAGGAAATGTGTTGTATGCCTGTTTACCTCCGGGTTAATATGCACAGACTGAAGGCTGTTGATGGGGCCTGTCTGAATCCGCTTGGCTGCCTGCGACACTGCTTGCAAGACTGACCTCTGCTGGTAAGTAAAGCCAAAGCGTCAGGCACAACCTCACCAGCTCTCTACCCTATGCCATGAATTGCCCCTAGACAGTCATGTGACAAATGGATGGGGGTTGTGTATATGTATGCATCTTACCTGTGGGGTGGTCTGCACTGGTTGGACCACCTGAGTGGGAACACCAGGGGCAGGCGGGCTGGAGTCTGACAGACTGTCATTGGAATGAACAGAGCCCTCTGTGGATGACACATGAAAGGTGAGAGAGGTTTCATCAATGATCAAACAAATCTCAACTGAAAAGCCACGCCACCATCATCGCAGTTTCAGTACTCACCACATACTCCGTCCAAATCGTAATAAAAGCCACCGCAGAACATGCTGCTACTAAGTTTCTTAATTGTCCTACTGAGGATAGAGAGGAGGAGGAAGAGTGTGTCAGTCCACCTCTCCTTTCATGCTTATATCTTGCATGCAGAAGGCCAGCCTTGGACAGCTAATCTCCCCAGATGGAGGGAGAAATCCCTCCATCTTGTAAACATGCAGATCAGATGAGAGAGGGAAATGAGAGACACATGTGGGCTGATGAATAGAGGGAGAAAACTGAGGATTGAACTAAGTTTGCTATGTAGTTCACCAGTTGCTGAAACTGTTCTTCACCTGGATAAATAAACATTAAGACCTTCTGAAGGTGGACATACTGCTAGAGGTATTGGAGAAATAAAATTCGTATTTGCCCATTTAAAGGGAAGCACAAATGTTATTATAAGATTCAGAAATTGATCTAACAAGTTTCAGTTCTGCCTGATTCATATTAATAGTTATACTTTGACACACTCAATATGTTAAGAAACAAAATACATAAAAGTTGGTTTGGATTATGGACTCCACATCAAGTTATACCTTGTTGCATTAAAACATCAGAGCTAAAATATGCACTGCACTGCTCTAAACATTTAGGACAAGGCATAAGTATGGTACAAGTATAATATGCAAAACGTTTGTGGCTGTGAACATATAAGCATCTATACCTCAACTACAGTACAATCGCATATATACTACATTAAGAATGAATTAGAATTCTTAAAGTGCATCTTTCTAGCATGCTTTCAGGAATACATAATAGTGAAGTGAAGTGAATCCTATTTTATGAAGCAGGATTACTAACTTCATGCATAACCACTTTAAATAGGATCAATAGTCCTACACCATGAGGAGAGTATCTCAAACCCTGGGCTGGCTCTCTCTGGGTGAGAGTGCACAGTGTTACTTGATGCCAGCAAGCAAAAAGTCTACGAATAGATGGCCCTAAAATATACATACTGTTATACACCAGTGTTGTGGTCAGGTCTCAGTTATTTACTTTTGTTAACACCACAATTTAAAATACTAAAACGCTACTCTTTTATTTAGGATTCAGAATTGTTTTTTAAATTCGAGATGTGCTTTAAAAAAAAGCAATTCATTTGTTATTAATTCATATCTGGAAAGGAGTCCTTGTAAGGACTCGTTATTTTAGCTATCACCACATCTGCTTATATAACTTTCAATACCCCTACAGGAACTGCAAACTGAAAGTCATGTAATTGTAATAAGATAAAAACACATGTCACTACAATACGATCTCTTTATAACAGTAAAAGCAGCAGAGAAGAAGTGGTGCTCTGTTCCCGCATTTGCAGCCTAGCAACCAAGTCAATAAATTTAGTTTGTCCGTATAATGTATGGAGCACCGGAAAAGCATTTTGTTTCAGTTCTGGTGGGCCTTAGATCTCTGCTGACGTTTCTTATAATCATTTAATTGAGGCCTATTTTAAAGGAAGATGAGCTGCCACCCAGTGTGGCAGAAACTCTGTAAATAATATCACTGGAATTTGATACACGCAGACTCTCCTTCTCAGAAGTTGTATTGTCAAAAGGTGGATAAGCAACCGCAACGTCAACACGTACAGGATTACCACTGTCGATTAATGTGTTCTGTTTATCGATTTGGCATGTTTATCTATTTATCTCAAAAGAAAAACTCATTGTTTGCATAAGATATAAAATAAATAGACAGATAGATGGATAGATACATAGATAGATAATCCTTAAATATTTCCCACTCTTATCAAATATCCTCAAGTAGCTCTCATCTTTTGCAAGTAACTTGTCAGAAAGGATGACAAATCAAATGATTAGTTTAGATCTGCAACCAGCTGTGGTTGAGTGAGATGCCAGAAACTACAGTTTTTAATAGGCAATAAATATATCAAAGTTACAAACTACTGACAGACAGTGATCGATCTGATGCAGAAATACTGACATTTACACCAGATTTTTCCCAAACTATTTTTCGATGGATGTCCTTCATCAGTTATGTTGAAAATGGACTTGTTCTATCAAACTACAATGACACAGTTTGCTGGGGGAGCATAGATGAATGCTTCTTTTCATTCAGATTTATGTTTCATTTTGTTCAGAAACTATTTCTGTCAGAGCAAAGTCACCGGCCTGGAGAAAGGACACTGACCAACAAACAGCATTTCTGTGTGAACTAAATTAAAGGCGACCATCATTTAAAGCAGAAAAAGTGATGGTCGTTGCCAGTTATATTTGAAAAGACACTATTCAGCAATTAAAAATGACAAAATAGATCTGCTATTATCGGACTATTAGATCTCAAAAATAGTAATGGCCAAAAGTCCAAAGACATTTCATTTGTACTGAAATCAGAGAAAAACAGAAAATCATCAAATTATATACATGACCGAGTTACTCTAAAACTGATGATGATCAACTGTTTCTCTGCTATGCAATACCACTTTAACTAGTCAAAAATAGGGATTATTTGTCATTTTAAACAATTACAGACAAATATTTATACCCAACTCTCCTCTGCACTCCTAAATAAGTAGAGTGGATCATTATGTACTGGAAAACTGTCAGTCTTTCACAAGGATCCAGTTAACAGTGTTGGAACAGACTTAGGGTACAAACTGAAGCATGCTCAGACTGCATGTCATGTCATGTCTTCCCGCTGCCCATGTGAACTAGAAACTGTGTGGTATGCATGTGTGTGCACAGCATATATCCTGCAAGTGTGTGCCAGCCGTTTCTCCGTCTCTCACCTGTAACAGTTACTATGATGTATTGAGGCGAGCTGCTCTGACCATTGCTCTTCTGGACTACAGACTGCTGGATATCAGAGGTTACGTAGTGCTGCGTGGGAGTAGTCAGAACCACTGCCTTCTGGCTCTGGGCCTGGGTGGGAGGCGCTTGAGAACAAAGTGCATCCTGTCCTGATTTAGAGGCGGTGGCTGATTGGTTAGCGGTTGAAATGGTTGCAGAGGATGGGGGCATCTCGGACAGGAAGTGTGCAGTCTTTGCGGATGAGGGTGTGGTGGCAGCAGGTGTTGCTATGGTTACTGAGTTGGCCTGCTGAGGCTGAAGGTCCGATGAGTATCCAGAAGTTGCCATGGCAACCAAGGCTTTGCGGCAGTAGTTCTTTGGATAAAAACAGATGGTACTGATTAATGAAAGTGCTAGAGCATACATAGAAACACACTTTCAAGCTATATCTCATCACTCTATGTTTTGGCCACATAGAATTAGTTTGCAGGCTCACGCGTGTGTGCGTGTGTGAGTGTACGTGTGCGTGCATGTGAGCGTGTGTGGCATAAACCAGAGGAGGAAGTAAGGCTTTTGTCAGAAACTAAGCAGTAGTCTAGAGCCTTTCCTGTTTGGTCCAGTATGAAACACAGTAGGATCTTACATAAAATATAAAAAACAATCAGTTAATTGTACCAAACAATATTTAATAGTACTGTGAATTAAAACAACAAAATTACTAACTGAAATCGAGAACACACACGATCGCATATAGTCCCAGACTGTAAGACATAATCATTTAGACTGTCAGTCAAGACTAAAGGCCGTCCTACTGAAAAGCCACTCCTGTGTAAACCAACACGGCGCACAAGGAACTGACGATCATCCGGCACTCCGTGCACACGGGAGTGACTTACCGGATCCAATGTCAGACTACAAACTTTTTCAAAGTCACAAAAAGATCATCACACACCCACTGCACACATATCTCAGCATTTAGAACAAACACGTGTTAGTCGCGAGACTAGTTTACTGTGCGTTTCTGAATCTTGATGTTTTTGGACAGGCAGCTTGAAAAGTGAGTTGAGAAAGTGATAGCTTCCCCCTGCTAGCAGCTCACGTCGAGTTATGACGTTAAAGCGAACTAGCCCGCTGCTAGCTACTCGTGGTGAATAACCATTAAATCTATGAGCCCGCTGCCAAAAGCGCCTCGTTATAGTGCCACGGTTATCGAAACTGTGTAAAACAACATGAACATCCTGCCAAATAGCCTAAAAAAGTACGACTGGCAATACAACACACCCGCCATCTTGTGCTCTTATCATAGATCTGACATCGCCATAACAACGGTCTGCGTTTGGAAAGGAGCTAGCAACCACTTCCATCTCCGATACGCTCGAACAGTTCCACGTTAACGCTAACGATTGCACGGGCAGGCATACGTATATAATTTACAGAATATTACATGAGACGGCTGAAATATTTGACTTTTTCACCTGTTTAATCCCAGTATTATCCTTTTTGGTCGTTAAAGTTTTTTTCCCCTTTAGATTTTGGTTGTTGTTGTTGTTGCCTCCCGTTGCTTGGTTCTTGTCGCCAGGACTACCGTGACTATGGCGCCTAGCCTTCACCGGGGCAACTGTTGCTACCCTCTACACATTGCCCCGCCCGCTGCTAAATGCTAATTGGTTGACTCGGGAGGTGGTCGTAGCGTCAGATATATAATCCATCGCTGATTGGTTAGCAGTCCCTGTCTGTCACTTTCGCCGGAGTCGGACGTCAAACGTCCACTTGCAATGTACTTCTTTGATAGCACAGAATGTCAAACAGATAGATAGGAAATGAAAGAATGTGACTTCATTAATTTCACATAAAATGCCACTTATCTCTTTTCCCTCCACACCTCATATAAATAATTCATATTGTGCTGAAGTTCACAACTGATTTGTCATTGCAGGATCCACTGAGCTCTATGTTGTGTATTGTGTGTGTGTGTGTGTGTGTGTGTGTGTGTGTCCTTGGGTTGAATAGATAGAGATCTCCATCCAATGCTCTGCAGAGCGAATAGCAAGACTGAGATTGTGTCGGTGACACAACTCAAAGGATGTAAGGGACAGAAAGGCCAACAAAAGGTCACAGGTGATTATATTGCCAAGAGCTCTGTTGACATCACCTCTAGCAACATTCACTACTTAATCACAACTTTTCTTTTTCTCTATGTGCATTGTTGTCCCTAAAGGTCTCTAGTCTTATCTCTGGCCATGACGAAAAAGTGGAGGTGAGTTCAGGTCACTCTATGAGATGCTAAAGCCTATATAAGGTGGGGCCCAGTCCCAATAGAAACACAAACCACGGCGAGACTTCAGTAGATTTTCAGCCTTTGATATTCCTTCGGCATCTTTTCGTTCTCACCATGTGGAAGGCAGCACTCTTGACCCTGGGCTTGTTGGTGGCACTGGTAGACCGGGTCCGGTCTAATGATGGTCATCCGTCTTTCTACGGGGTAAAACTGTGTGGAAGAGAGTTCATACGAGCCGTCATCTTTACCTGTGGTGGTTCTCGCTGGAGGAGAAGTGTAGGAGATATGGGTAAGACCGTGTTTGCAATTTTATATTCTATGATGTGTAATGTTTTCCTAGAGTCAAACTGTAATACTGAGAGATCTACTATTTCTTTTTACTAGACGTTATTGGAGAAGAGCCCTTTGATCCCTGGAAGACAAATCCCATCCCTCAGTTTACCAGTGAACAGGATTCTGCAGGATCACAGGCATGGAAAGATCAAACGTTGGACGTTGCATCTGTTGCAGCTGGATTCAGCCGCTCAGCTCGCTCGCCAGTCTTGGAGGAGGTCCTGGAGGCTCTACGGAGTGCAGATAGAAAAGGACGTGATGTAGTGGTTGGACTGTCCAATGCTTGCTGCAAGTGGGGCTGTAGCAAGAGTGAAATCAGTTCTCTGTGCTGAACCTTGTTTCTTGATTACGCATCTTGTCTTGTCACTATTGGAGAGTTCACATGATTCCTCCATTTCTTCTTCTTAATATTCCACATTCATCCAACTCATTGCCCATATGTTGACTAATACAGTACATGAATGTGAACGTGTACTCAAAACGTGTTTGCTGTGATCATCACAGATTGATATATTTCTTTAATAAAGCTACGTGTTGTTGGTATGAAACTCTCTCTTCTTTCAAAAAAGACGTACTGAAATTATCTTCAATGCCGTTCGAACACTTCCACTTTTCTAAAACAGTGTTTCATAAGTTTTGTCAAGGATTTCGCAATTAAGGAAATGGTGGTGACAGTGAATAAACAAAGGAGCCAGAGACTCGCTAAATTATGGGTGCTTTCTGCGTTTCTACAAGAGGATACAATATGACAAATTCACAATGTGGTGCCATTCAGTGCATTCACCCTGTACTATACTACTTATGAGGCTTTTAATATTGGCTTTCTATCGTTGGTTTCAGGGTAATCATGGCATTGTTCTTCCCAGAGGTGAATTAACACACTGTCAACACTGAGCAGTATAGTCGATGTGATATTAGCTTTCCCTGATTTTTATGTTATTGTATCCACACACCATGATCCACACCCCACTGTAGCGCTTCATGGACATCAATTACAGTAGTTAGATGCTACAGATATTGAAACTGGCGCCATCTGGTGGTGAAAAATGAAACGCGATAAGAAAAAACTTATGCCAATATAATGTTCGTTTACATAATTACAAATTTACGGTGTTCTCTTAATATTTAAGCCTACTCTAAGATCAACTATATATCAATGCGCGCGGTTTATAGCAATTATATGGAAAGCTGTTTAGTTGTCTACATGTTCTTTTTCTCCGCTGCCTTTCCAGTACGGAAGCCGGACGTGATCAAACGGATCACCCGGCTTGATCGCAAGGCATGCAATCTCTGTCACATACCAGCTAGCATAGCAACCACACAGATCTACCGAGATCAGAAGTTTGTACTTAGATACACAGATCGGAGTCAAATTTTATTTAATGATAGTTGTAAAGGCATAACTGCACTGCTGTCTATAGAAATATAGATCTACCACATCGGAGTGACCAGGTAAAACCTTTCGCGGCACTTTCAAGATGGTGCTAGCTAGCCATGCTACTGGTAGCTGCCGGGGGTTGATGTGCGACTGTCCTGTTGTTCACATTAAGTTAATCCAGCGGCGTCGTCTTTGTTGCTCGGATTACCAACACAACTTTTGCAACGCGCCATGGCGTCCGGGTGTAGTCGATGTTAGATGGAGCTATACAATCTGTGAATCGGTTACGTGTTTAATATCATAGCAATGCTAAGCTAGCTTGCTAGCTCTGTGTGCCAGACATTTGCGCCTGTGCCGTCTGGGCCTCATGCAGAAATGGCTCTTCGGTCGTAGTTGGTGCGGCTACTTATTAATGCCGCTGGCCACAATTCCGCGATTAATGCTTAGAAATGGAAAACGTTTTGAAACATCCGTGTTTCAGCGGCACTGGCTAAGATCCATTGTCCCCAAATATTTACTACGGATGCATTATTTAGTCTAAAAATAAGATTCAAAAGGATTATTTGATTGTGCATCAGGATTTGACGAGTTGTTTTTATTAAGACAGCATACTCTAGTGGTTATTTTGTGGCTTACTTGCGCATGTTCGGATCTGTAACGTACGGAGGTCACTTGTGTATGTACCTGAGCGCACCAATGTTTGTAGCGCATGTTTGTTAAACAGGTAATGTGTTATCTTACAGGATGGAATGGCAGCCAGATGAACAGGGTCTGCAGCAAGTGCTTCAGCTACTGAAGGACTCCCAGTCTCCAGACACGGCTACACAAAGAGCTGTGCAAGAAGTATCCTTACATCTGGCTGCGAGCTTGAGAGTGAGGGTGAGGGTGAGAGGAAAAGGTGTGAGATATTGCCTCCCCCATGACAGCTTGTGTGTTAAAGTGGATGGGAATGAAAACTGAACGCGTGCGCTGTCATGAGCGCCTCTCATCGAGTGAGCCTCAGTGATTAACAGTGCATTTCAAATGATAAACAGGAACACCAGGTATGTGAGGGTGTGTGATTCTTATTTTGTTGCCATGTGCGTATGGGTGGTTGAAGTCCTTAACAGATACTGCAGAAACTGGAGCAGCTTAATCAGTTTCCAGATTTCAACAACTATCTAATTTTTGTCCTGACGAGCCTCAAATCTGAAGGTATGTATTTGCGCTTTACAAACAACAGAACGGCATTGTCATTTATTGGACTTTTTTTTTTTGTTTTACCTTTCCTGTATCCTGCAAACATTTTTATATCCAACTTCTTCCTTCCTGAGTTTGAAAATGTCTTTTAATGCCGCCTGTCTGCTGCCTTCCCTCTCAAGACGAGCCCACTCGCTCTCTGAGTGGTCTGATACTGAAGAACAATGTAAAGGCTCATTACCAGAACTTCCCTCCCAACGTGGCGGACTTCATCAAACGGGAATGCCTCAACAACATCGGAGACCCTTCACCGCTTATCAGAGCCACGATTGGTGGGTGTCCAAGTGGGGGAAAAAAATAAAATAAAAAAAAAAGATTGAGAAAGGAAAGGCTAGCGTTAGCTGTATTTTCTAGCGAGAGTGTGAGTCAGACTTTTATGTAGGAGGTTGAGTTTAGGAGGTAATGTGGCCGTGTGGGAGCAAGAGTTGTATTTTCAAATTGTTTTAAATGACAAGTTATCAGTTACCTCCGAGTTTTAAATGGTGTCTCTCTTTATTGTAAAGGCATTCTGATCACGACCATAGCCTCTAAAGGAGAGCTGCAGACCTGGCCTGAGCTGCTTCCTCAGCTCTGTAATCTGCTCAACTCTGAGGACTATAACACCTGCGAGGTCAGGCTTACACACCTGTACACGCACATCTGTTGTTATGCTAATGTGATAGTAAAATTGAAGTTTCTTTTTTTGCTTCCAACATTTTTATCGTTTTGTATTTTCTCTCTCTCTTTCAGGGTTCTTTTGGAGCACTGCAGAAGATCTGTGAGGACTCATCTGAGCTGTTGGATAGTGACGCTCTGAACAGACCTCTCAACATCATGATCCCCAAATTCCTCCAGTTTTTCAAACACTGCAGCCCCAAGATCAGGTCGGTGAAGTGCTTGTTGCTGTCTGAATCTGTCTCCTCATCCATCATCATTAGACTCTGTGTTAAAAATTCCCTGCCTTCTTCCTCAGGTCTCATGCCATAGCGTGTGTGAACCAGTTTATCATTGGCCGAGCTCAGGCTCTGATGGATAACATTGACACTTTTATTGAGGTGAGCTGTTAAATCCTATTCTAGCTTTTTATACAAATAGTCCCTCTTTGAGTCAGTTATGTTGCTTTAAACAATCTCCATCACCAGGCATGTCTCCTATCTGTATAACTGCATCCAGTTTCACTTTTTGTTGGAAAGGTTATCGCATCCAAGTGGGCAAATTGCCACAGCAGGAAAAATCCCTTCTTCCTCCATTCACTTTTCTCTTTTTCCTCTCCAGAGTCTGTTTGCCCTGGCTGGTGACGAGGACAGCGAAGTGCGGAAGAACGTGTGCAGGGCCCTCGTGATGCTACTGGAAGTCCGCATTGACCGTCTCATCCCACACATGCACAGCATCATCCAGGTGAGGGAGTGACTAGATCTCATCCCAGTTAGCAGACTATGTTTGGTTTTTCCTTTGCTGTCGTCGTCGCCCTCCTCCTCCTCCTCACAGTCACCTTTTGTTGTTTGTCTCCAGTATATGCTGCAGCGGACACAGGACCCAGATGAGAACGTGGCTCTGGAGGCCTGTGAGTTCTGGCTGACTCTGGCTGAACAGCCCATCTGCAAAGAGGCCCTGTCTGGCCACTTGGTCCAGTAAGTGCTCATGTGGCAACAGAGAAATGGAGTTAGTTGATGACAAGATGATTATATCCGCGTATTAATCCGGTTGTCCGTCTCTTTCATTTCAGACTGATCCCTATCTTGGTGAATGGGATGAAATACTCTGAAATAGACATCATTCTTCTAAAGGTTAGCCACCTCCGGTCAAATCAAACGCCACAAGCGCTCTGTCCTCTCTCTCCTTGTCTTTTGCTGTTTAGTTGTCCCTGTCCTACACTGACCTTTACCTCTGTTGTCCTCCAGGGCGACGTTGAAGAGGATGAGACGATTCCAGACAGCGAGCAAGACATCAAGCCTCGCTTCCACAAGTCCCGCACTGTCACGCTGCAGCACGAAGGAGGGGAGGACGAGGAGGGGGAGGACATCGACGAAGATGAGGACGACGACGATGATACGCTGTCTGACTGGAACCTACGTAAGTTACTCACATGCAGTCACGGAGAGCTTTACAAAGGCAAAAGGAGAAAGAAACATAAAAGCATAAAATGGTAAAGTCATTTAGGTGCAAGGAATATTGTTTCTTTTCGTGGCTTCTGGCTACTGCTTTCTTTTCAGTTTGATGACTGCAAGTTGTTTTCTGATTAATATTATTATAATATTGGTGGATGTTAAATCATGTATAATTTCTGAATCTCAGATAAAAGCAGATTTATTCCAGCCTTGTAAACATGAATTTTATATACAGAAAAAGACGAACCGAAGCTGCGTGATAATAGTGGCTGTTCCTTTCTGTACTTGTGTCCTTTTATGCTGCATTGCAGCAGTTTTTCTGGGAACATTGTTACAGTTTCAAAGTCTTAACTCTGATTGTGGCTTACTCTTTGCAGGGAAGTGTTCGGCTGCAGCTCTGGATGTTCTTGCCAACGTGTTTCGTGAGGAGCTGCTGCCCCATCTCCTTCCCTTGCTCAAAGGCCTGCTTTTCCACCCTGACTGGGTCATCAAGGAGTCTGGCATCTTAGTGCTGGGGGCAATAGCTGAAGGTGAGACATGGCACAAAACTGCTATTAATATACAATGAGTGAAGTAGTTGTGTTTTTTCTTTATTTTAGATAAATGTAGGCTTTATATTTATCTTTACAGAGACATATTAAGTAATATGTAAATGTTTTCTCCTTCCAGGTTGCATGCAGGGTATGGTACCTTACTTGCCTGAGCTCATCCCCCATCTCATCCAGTGTTTATGCGACAAAAAGGCCTTGGTGCGCTCCATCGCCTGCTGGACCCTCAGTCGCTACGCCCACTGGGTGGTCAGTCAGCCCCCTGATGCTCACCTCAAGCCTCTCATGACCGAACTGCTCAAACGCATCCTGGATGGCAACAAAAGAGTGCAGGAGGCGGCTTGCAGGTACGGCTCTTACTGTTAATGCTTGTGGCTCTCCATTAATTGCTCACGTCCTGCTCATACAGTCTCTTTACGTATCTCGTCTTTCTTACAGCGCCTTTGCCACCCTGGAGGAGGAGGCATGTACGGAGCTGGTGCCTTACCTGAGCTTCATCCTGGACACACTGGTTTTTGCCTTTGGGAAGTACCAGCACAAGAACCTGCTCATCCTGTATGATGCCATAGGAACCCTGGCAGACTCTGTGGGACACCACCTCAACCAGCCGGTGAGCCCAAGAATCGCACATCCACACTAATTTGTAGCCCTGTGTCAACTTTTGCTTGCTGCCCAAGAACAAATGAATCACGGACAAAAAATCTTGTGGTTTCAGGAGTACATCCAGAAGTTAATGCCTCCACTGATAGCGAAATGGAACGAGCTGAAGGATGAGGACAAGGACCTCTTCCCTCTGCTTGAGTGTCTGTCGTCTGTAGCCACGGCGCTGCAGAGCGGCTTCCTCCCCTACTGCGAGCCCGTCTACCAGCGCTGCGTCACTCTGGTCCAGAAGACTCTGGCTCAGGCCATGGTGAGCCGAACACACTTGTGCCAGGTTTATGGTTCTGCATCCCATCTACGCTGTAACCTGCATAGTAGCCCGACAATCTCCTTCCCAGAAATGTAACTGCATGTCGCAGCAAAGCAGACCACAACACCTGGGACTGGTCCAAAATCCAATTTTTCTCAGTGGCAAACACAGAAAATTCTTCCTCCTACACACCATCTACTCGGATGTCTTCTCTATTTTGTGCGTTGTAGTGATTTAATTGAAAGTGACTGTTGTTGTTGCCCGGCATAGATAGACTCAATTCCTATCGGAATATGAGTTTGGTAACACACCATATGGACTTCATTATGGGCGTGTCTAACCAATACAGAGAAAGAATACCTCTACATGCAATCTAATCGAAGCCATTTTGTTGTTCTACTCGATGGCATTCAGATGACAAGTATGACTACATCGCTGTTGCTCTTGTGTCCTTCGCCACATAAAGTCTGCCCCAACGATCTGATTGGTCCAGCAACTCTTTGCCGGAGCCATTCCAGACCAAATTTCTCCCATAAAAATTTGAAGCACACAGAGAAACTTGACCCAGCTGATAAGCCGCTGGCTAGCAGCGCAATAGCGGAACAGTGTCAACACGCCGGCGCACAAGTATAAATGCTTCCAACAACGTAGGCTCTTTGTAGATCCCCTGCAGGGCAGTATACCAAGCTTTACTGACATGGACTTTGCTCAGGAAAATTCTTCTTTTTTTTTTTTTCTGCTTTACATAACTAAAACTTGATCCCGCTGTTCCTTTTCTCTCCACCTCAGATGTACAGTCAGCAGCCAGACCAGTATGAAGCGCCTGACAAGGACTTCATGATCGTGGCCCTGGATCTTTTAAGCGGCTTGGCTGAGGGACTCGGGGGCCATGTGGACACTCTCGTGGCCCGCAGTAATATCATGACCCTGCTCTTCCAGTGTATGCAGGTGAGGAGAGCCTGCGTGTGTCCAAGCGGATCTTAACGCTTCAGTCCCACACCTTTGTGTTTCTGCACTGCATGGTTTGATCTGTTTACATTCTGTAACCACATCTCTCAGTAGAGCTCACTGTTTGTTTGTCAGTCACTGAATCTGGTACATTTCATTAAGAGTTCAGCTGAAGAATGACAGAGTAGCTTTAAATCTGAAGTAGCCGCAGGTAATGCTCTATATTTGTCACAGCGCTTCCTGTCATTTGATCACTGACAATGTGCCTGCTTTTTGTGCTGTTAGTCAGCTCCATGTTTTGTTTCAAGTTTATTCATGAACGCAGTGAAACAAGGACAGCAGCCTCCTTGAGCTGTGAGAGGAGCCGGTGACATTCTTTAGGTCTGACGAAGGTGTGTGTTCACGTCTCTCTTCGTCTCTCTGTCTCTTTTGTCCCAGGATACGATGCCTGAGGTGAGGCAGAGTTCATTTGCTCTGTTGGGCGACTTGACCAAGGCTTGCTTCCCTCATGTCAAACCATGCATCGGTAACTATCTCATTGTATTAATCACTATTTATCCCAAATGTCCGATCATCGTCCATTGATGTGCATTGTAACATTGTGCTCGTGCCTCAGCTGAATTCATGCCGATCCTCGGAACAAATCTGAACCCAGAGTTCATCTCTGTCTGCAACAACGCCACCTGGGCCATAGGAGAGATCTGCATGCAGATGGGTAAGTGAGCATCAGCTCAGTTCTTATGCAAAGTGAGGTGAGTGAAGTGAGTGTGAAATCCGGTGTGTCTCACTTTGGTTTTTCTGCTCTGTCAGGAGTGGAGATGCAGCCGTACATTGCAATGGTTCTGAACCAGCTGGTTGAGATTATCAATCGGCCCAACACCCCCAAGACTCTGTTGGAGAACACCGGTAAATGAAAACACAGATACTTTTATACCATAACCTTCATGAAGATACGATTTAGCAAATTTAGATTTTAGTGCACGGGTGTTGCATCAGGATGCATTTGCTTTTACTAGTGTTCCTAATGTTTTGGCAAGTGAGTGTAGATTCAAACTTTCCTAACAGCAGTCCTGACTCATCTGTGTCCTCTTCCAGCAATCACCATCGGCCGACTGGGCTACGTGTGTCCTCAGGAGGTTGCGCCCATGCTGCCACAGTTTATCCGACCCTGGTGAGAGACCGGTTTAATCACATAGAGAGTCAGCGTCAGCTGTTGCCACACATACACTCTCCCTCTGGTGCTCTTACCACATGAGCATGTTGTTCTTTCTTTTCTCTGTTCTTTCTTTTGTTAACTGTGGTTAATGTGGTTTCGCATGTTTGCAAGACACATTTATTTCTGTAGCTTTTTTTTTTGTCATCACGCAGAACACGGTGTTAATAGGGCTGCGGTATTCACAGTGTAGAAGTCATTTCCTGAAATTACTGGAATCAGTTGTGTGAATAAAACGAAGTCGGAGACCTAGAAAAAAACTCGATAAAAACCTCCTACACGGCGACATGACAAATCAGGTTAACGGCTGCTGACTGGCAATTTGACTCTGCAGGTGTACGTCTCTGAGGAACATCCGAGACAACGAGGAGAAAGACTCGGCTTTCCGTGGGATTTGCATGATGATTGGTGTGAACCCTGGAGGTGTGGTGCAGGTGAGACGTTGTCGCTACCCTCACTAAACCCAAACTACACCCACAGGTTGTTTTGTTTTTCAAATCATCGTCTTCTGTGTTTCTTCAGGATTTCATCTTCTTCTGTGATGCGGTGGCCTCCTGGGTTAACCCTAAAGATGACCTGAGAGACATGTTCTACAAGGTGAGGGTCCAGGTCATGTTGCAGAGCGAGGTCTGGTGCTTCCACAGTGTGTGTGCAGTCCAAAGGCGAATTTGAATTCACCATGAAATTACCCCACTCTTCATTCTCCTCTCCCTCTGCTGGGTAGCTTTGAGGTGCAGAGACCTCAGGCACCGTTCACCTCAGTTTTGTGCTGTGAAACTCGGCAGCACAGACAGTGCTGAATCCTCAGTAGAGGAATTAAACGAACACACTCCGCCTCAGAGTTTCGCAGTCACTCTCAGAAAAAGTGCTCTGCCTGCAAATTTTGTCAGATTATTTTTTTTCATGATGCACTGCAGACTTTAGAGACAAAAATATCAGATCAGGATCAGCTCAGTAAACACAAAAATCTTCTGTAATGGTTCAATGGGTTTAATTACACGTTCCTGAAATATAGTTTACTTAACTGAAGTTTTGAGAATATGTGCATTTAGATCAGCACCGACTTTCTCTAATACTTGTGCTACTGCAGTGTTTGTTCAGTGGGCAAAAAGCATGCAGCACACTTTTACTTACTTTTGCGTGACCTGGCCCCATTCACACCTATTATTAAGAACTGACCAACTCTAAATCCATTTGTGAACACACTCAAGATGCTTTGAGAAAAAAAAATATCCGATCGCTCAGACCACATTAGGTGGTCGGGGCCACTTGTGACCACATTTTTTTTTCTTTTTTTTTTTTTCAGTAGTGGCAACACAATGCAGCGGAGCTGGTCTAGTAGCTTCTTGGCATGTGGTTAATTAGCTATGTTAGGAATACTGACCTAATGTTAGCAAGCGGTTCAACGTGCACATTTGTAACACCTAAAAGCGTAACAAAGTATTTATTTATTCTATAAATTAAAAATAAAGATAAAACTAAAATGTGCACGGAACACCAAGACTGAGCATAAATTATACGGGCGCCACCAAAATAAATTCCAGCAGGATCATAGACGTGAGGGAACAGTTTTCTCGATTGACATTATTCTGCATATGGATACTTAGATGGGTTTGGGTTATAAACGGAGCTTTTTGCAGACCTCTGACTTAACTATTGTCTGTTCAGATAAATAGCTTAACGTGTGTTTTCAGTGAGTGGGAGAGACGCGTGTAGACTAACTTGGTAAGAATGGGTTGCACCGTTCCATTTAGTTACATATGGCTAGATTTCTACTTCTGAGTCGCATCAGTGCCTGATTTGCTCCTCCCCAGAAATGTAACCAGACGTTTCAGTGACGCAGACTCCAGCAGCTGTGATTGGTCCAAAAATGTATTTCCTTGTCCACGTCTCAGTGGCTAGACAAACACTGACAACCCCCCCCTCCTGCCTCTCCCTCAGTGCTGCAGGCGTTTCAGTAAAAGTAACATTAACTTCACCGTTGTTTGAGGCACACATAGAAACTCAACACCGCTGACTAGCGTTTAAGTGGCATAATTACAGAGCAGTGCTGACACACTGGCGCACACAAGCGTAAATGTTTACAGCGGCGATTGTGTCCAGGCATAATTGTTGCCATGATGGAAGTTTGAAAGAAAGAGAGACTGTTGAAAGAAGAACCGGAGGAGATTCTTTAATTAGTGCTGCCTTCTCAGATACTGAAGATGTGTCGTTTTCTGCCCCTTTCCAAAGATCCTGCACGGTTTTAAGGAGCAAGTCGGAGAAGAGAATTGGCAGCAGTTTTCGGAGCAGTTCCCCCCACTGCTGAAGGAGAGACTGGCAGCCTGCTACGGCGTTTAGATACTCTACACCCACCCAAGAGGTAATCCCCCTCCTCAGGCCGCGTTACTCAAAGTCAAAAGTGCAAACTGCTTTGTATTGTACAGTAGTTAACTTTCTTTTTCTGTCCTCCCAGGTGAGCCAGCTGGAGGAGGGTGAATGGGAAACTCATCCATCTGTGTATTGCACTGCCCTGATCTGGGGGGAGGGAGAGGGACGCTATTGGCCGCTCCCCCTGATGGACGGCCCCCACGCCCTATGTGTTTGTCCATAGAGGGAGGGTGGGCGGGTGGGAGGGAGGGACAGGGGGACACCTCTAGATTAACTTGGCAGGGACCCGACACAGAAAAACTAACTGGTAGGGACAGATAGAGAGAGACAGAGAGAAGGACTCGGAGGAGAGACGAAGGGATAGAGACGTTGGGAAACGAGGGAGGCAGGGAAAGAGACCAGCACAGAGAAAGTTCAGGGAAAGTGAGGGAGGGGGAAATCAATAACGAGGCAGGGAAAACGAGCTACAGACAGGTCTGTTACTTGGCTGGGAAGACAGGGACAGTTGAGATTTTAATGGGATTCTTAAGCGTAACCGATAGCTTGACTGACAGACAGACCAACGTACACAGACTCACACATAAACTTGCACATGCTGTACATGCAGTACATGGAACAGACTGTGGGTGGCACTATTATTTTGACTTTTTGAGACCTGCTACATGTAGTTAGGGACAGACAGGTGTCTAACTCTGTTCATTTTCTGGGTGGTATCTTTCTTTTCCCGGGGAATAGGATTCAATATAAATTACTTCATCCGTAGTCACTGAACTCTACTTAACTGTAAGATAATCTCGCTATCCTCATCTATGTTTCCTACCTTCATTTTGACCAGAGTGCTGCTTCACAGAGCTATCCATCTATCGGACATATTCCTGTCACATGTTCTACCTGATCAATCGAGAGAGAGAGAGAGAGAAAGAGAGAAAAAGAGCAAGCGTCTTTCCTTGTAGCTTCACAGAAACCATTCCTCTAGGAAGGGAGGATTAGGGCTAACACATTTGTTTTTCTCACCAGAGGGGGAGGAAATCGTACAAAGAAAAATCACATCCTTAGTTGTCTCTTTGCGGTTTTGTGCGTGCGTGTGTGTGTGTGTATGTATGTGTGTGAGTGTGCGCGCGCGTGTGCATGTGCAGTTTGTAAAAACCCTTACTTCGGCATTCTGTGTTAACAGTGCGTGAAACATGTATTGTTTTTGATATGGTACCGAGCTAAAACTTGACTCCCACCGCAATGTCCTTGGCACCTGTTAACTGTGACCAAGTGTATGTGTGAGTGAAGCGTGTATGTGTTTGTCTACATTCGTACTGATATCCATTTGATGCCATATCGATATCTTAAGTAAAACAGTGATTGGCAGTGTCATTGTGATCTTTATAATGTTTTAAAACTGGTCCATATTATTATTATTATTTTTTTTATTATTTTATTGTTTTTTTTTTTTTTGTTTTTTTTGTTTTGCTGCTACTGATGAATTTTGTTTCTATAGTGGACTTAAATTCGCACACTTAACACAAAAAAAATGAATTAATGCTATTTTCAGTGACTGTTGTTTTTTTGCACTTTTTATTTTATTTTACCGTTTTCATTTATTTTTTATTTTTTTTTGTTTTTGTAAGGATTTATTTTTTAACCTCACCCATATGATATGTCTTGACCCTAATGTCAGTGTTTGTCATACTGTGTTGCACTGTGAAATTAAGTGTCTATGACTGGCAAAAATATCCCAATACTAAATGGCAAATAAAAACAACTTTGTGAAACTGCGACTAATCCGCACTTTTACAATGACTAACCTTGCCATATTGCTGAGGTGTGTGTGCGAGTGTGAGAGATCCTTGCATGAGTAGGCGCGCATGAGTACCTTTTGATCTTATTTGACTTCTTTTGACCTATGAGCATGTTTTAGAAAGTTAGCTGCGTTCATACGACGTGTGCACAGTAGGGGAGTAAGATGTTCGTAGCCTGCCCCGGCCTACTTTGTGTGCATGCTCCTGTGTCCGTGTTTCCCACTGTGTGAATGTGTGGGGGGGGTGTGTGTGTGTGTGCTGTAGTGTATATTTCAGAGTATATTTCAGAGTGATTGCCCTTTACACGCCAACACACCACCTCGATTCACAACCAGAAAGAGAGCGCGGTACACTCGACGAAAATAAGAGCTAGGACACTGCCAAAGAGCAATAGCCGCTGAAATTTAAAAGCAGATGGAAAGTCAAGCCGCTCAGTAATGTGTACCGTGCTGATGTAGAAGTACAGAGACAGCAGGGCTTTTATGATTAATCATAGTTACTAATTGATTACAGGGATCTATATTTTTTCATTGATAATCTGCCAGTGTTTTGCAGCATGTGGACATTTGGAAACGGACAGTCGTTGGCACTTCATTAGACCTGGACTGTGACCTAATCTCATTAGTCACTTAAAATACAAGACAATCTGAAAACCCAGTCTAATTCTATTTCCATGGTCTCTTAGTTCAAAGCTTGTACAAGAAAAAGCTAATTTTGGTGTTTCATTTTTTCCTATTAGCTTAAGCACATTTTTTTTTTTGTAATGGGGAGATCAGTGTACATTTTCTTAGGATGATACAGTCGTCTGCTTTCAGTGATAGAACAGTTTTAAGGGAAGGAAGGGAGTAAGGGCGTCTTGAATAGCAGGAGTGTTTTGTTTTTTTTTCTAAATTGTTTATATAATAAAAAGCATGATATTGTTGCGATGCGGCAGAAAGACTTCGGAACCTTTTGTTTTTCTGTGGATTGCTTTCGCCAGTCGTGTTCCCTATTGTTTTGAAGGTGGGAATGGAAATAAAGTGCTTTTGAGTCTACTCTATGATTCACAGATTGTGTGTTAGAGTCTCTTAAAAATTCAGCTGGATTGTGGATTCTTGTAATAAATCATGTCATGCATGCTGAAGGACAGTTGTTGTAGTTGCCAGTCCACTGTCTTTTGTCGGAAGGTGAAGGGTTAGGGTGACTCTCAAATACATACCCAAATCACCAAGACATACACTGATCAACCACGACATTAAATAACATAATTGTCTCTCTCCTGACACCTGTCGGTGGGCAGGATATATTAAGCAGCAAGTGAAAGTCTTGTCTTCAAAATAGTTGTTAGATGCAGGATAGAATTACGAGTGGGTGTGAGAGATTTTGACAAGGGCCAAATTGTGATGGCTAGACAACTGGATCATCTGGAGCATCTCCAAAGCTGCAGCTCTTGAAGGGTGTTTCTTCTGTACCTATCAAAAGTGGTCCAAGGAAGGAAAGGTGGTGAACCAGCAACAGAGCCATGGATGACCATGGCTCATTGATGGACACGGGGACCCGATCCAACAGATGAGCTACTGTAGCATTAATTAAAGTTAATGCTGGTTCTGGTAGAAATGTGTCATTTCACACAGTGCATCACAGTATGTTCTGTACCTGGCAGATAAGTAGCTGCAGATAAGTCGGGGGTGTCCATGCTGACCCCTGTCCACTGTCTACAGCGCCTACTATGGGCATAAGAGCATCAGAACTGGTCCAGTGGAGCAATGGAAAAAGGTGATCTGGCCTGATTAAGCACATTTTCTCTTACATCATGCGGATGCCTATGTTTGTGTTCACCATTTACCTAGGAAACACATGGCACCAGGATGCACCATGGGAAGATGGCAAGCCATCGGAGGCAGTGTAACGCTTTTGGCAATGTTCTCCAGGGAAATCGTGTCCTGCTGTTCTCGTGGATGTTACTTTTACACGTGCCACCTGCTTAAGCATTGCAGCAGACCATGTACTGTACACTCTTTCATGGAAACAGAAATAAGTTCAAGGTGTTGACTTGGCTTCCAAATATCCCAGATCTCAATCCAATCCGGCATCTGTGGGACTTCACAGCTTTCAGGACTTAAGGGATCCGCTGCTAACATCTTGGAGCCAGATACCACAGCACACCTTCGGAGGTCTAATGGATTCCATGCCTCGACGGGACAGCGCTGTTTTGATGGGAAAAGTGGGACCTACACAATATTGGGCAAGTGGTCCTAATGTTATGGCTGCGTGGTGTGTCTTCTTTTTGAGTAAGGTTATGTATGTCAGTTATGATTTATCACCTCATAGATCTATTAAATAATAACAAAAGCAAAAAAAAGAAATGCTGCCAGCTCCATCAGCTTCTCTATTTTCCACTTCTAGGATATCATTTAGAAATATGACTGAATCCAGACTCGTATCACTCATATCACTTCAGCAGGAGTTCTGGACTGGGTCACCTGTCACTGGAGATAAAAGTATAATCAGCAGTGTTTATGTTTGCATTTGAACTCATAATGCAAACTGACCTGATTCTTACATTGAACCATTAAAAGCACAAACACAGTACAGTCATCTCATATTCACATGCTTACAGTAGCTATGTGAGGAGACAGATCTTACTGAACTTGCAAACTGTAGACCCCTTCAGTGAAAATAAACTAGTTTGTTCAGCAAGGAGCACATTCAACTTAAGAAATGCTGCTTAGGTATAATGTCTCCCTTACACTGATCAGCCACAACATTAAAACCATGCCACTCACCTAGAACAGACCCCACCCCATAGCAATGACACTCCTTGATGGCAGCAGCCATCCCCAGCAGGATGCAGCCTGACACAGACACACACACAAAAACAATTTAGGAACAACTGAAAAAAAACATGAAAAACTGCACAAGGTGTTAGTGTAGTGCTAGTAAAGAAGATGTCATCCAAATGTCTATTTAAGCAATGTTTGGATTAACTGTGTCCTTTCTGAAAAGCATCCAAAATGTATGTACATAATGTGGAAGATTCACAGACTCAGTATCTGACACAAGCCCCTTTCCACTGAGAGGGATTCATTTTCAGTCATGCCAAAAGCAGGATCAGATTCTCAGACTGTCATAAAGCTTGAGCTTCTCGATAGGAAACGTCTCTTTGAGTCAGCTCTTCAAAGCTAGTCTGAGGCCACAAAAATAAAGCTCAGGAGTCTCCCACAAACCACAAATCTGATCCATCCTCCAGCAAACAGCATAATTACAGGCTACTGTTATGTTGCGGAGCATTGTCTAGTCCCCACCTTGAAATTACCTGCTCACCCCGGAGCTTGGGATGGTGTTGTGACAGGAGAAAGTTCAGGAAAATCCCGCAGTTGAGATCTCCTGATGTAATGATTTACCTGCCATATATTCATATACGGAAGCAAAAACTACTAAGACACTTCAAAATCTGCATCTGAAGCCAAAAATGTGAGAACGCCGGCGTCATTTTGAGAGGTAAAACATGTAGGCCACTTAATATCAAGATATTGCTTTAACCATATACATAAACTGATGACTGTTTATATCCTTAAAAGCAACACAGAGTTTTTGAGTCTTCCTGAAGACGTTTCACCTCTCATACAGGTTGTTCACTTCTGAATGGCTGGTGATGAGTTTAGGTTTTTCATTAGAAACATGCGTGGGTGGTGCCACCTAAGACTCACATAGCTAGGATGCTCACCTGTGGCTGGAGTTAAAGATAATCTCAGGAGACTTTTCACCTAGAAGACAGTGTAGTTTATGAAGTTTATGAAGTAGTTCATAAAAAGTAGTTATGAAGGAAACAAATCAACCACTTCACAAATGTATTATTCACCACGAGACTTCCCTTGTGGATCAATAAAGTCTAAGTCTAAGTCTAAGACAGTCAGCTCTTCAGGTCAGCACTCATCAGTCCACCTACACCTGAAGGACAATAGACTCTCCTTTGAGGACAACAACGTCCACATTTTAGCTAGAGAAGACAGATGGTTTGATAGAGGAGTAAAGGAAGACGTTTGTTAAATTGAACAAGTCCTTTCTGAACGAGGGGGTGGACTGAGACACTGATTGTCAGCCAATTTAAATACATCTGTAACCAAAACGTTTCACCTCAATTCACATTTTTTGGTCTGACTTAACGTCCTTACCTCTGTGACATAATTTGTCCTGGAGGACAGTGTGGAGCGTGGGTGCACGGACAGATCCAACAGCTAAGATCTTTAGAGGCTTAAACACATTGTTGTGCCGGTGTCACGAACAGCAAAGCAGTAATTCTTCATAGTGAACATACACAGAACTTCATATTGAAATTATATTTGGTAAAACAAGTCATGGCACATGATTGACAACAAGCTGCTGATACTAAAGACGTTGCCAACTGGTGGCTTTTGTTAGGACTAGTGGAACTTGATATAGAGGGATTGCGGCTGGACAACTGAGCAGGTTGTGACATTCATTCAAGAAAATAAGTGAATAGTGACAATGCAAATTTAAGTGTCAGCCAAGTTTAAAGGCTTGAAACTAAAGTTTGAAGGTGTGATAGTTCAGGACCCCACTTACCCCACTGCTGCCACATTTCAAGATATACTGATAACTCACACTACTGTCGCATTGTACTGATATTCTGAAAGTTTATTTCACATTCTGGAGAAAATTACAATACAACAAATATCCAGAGGGTGTACAGTTCTAGTCAACTATTTGTCTTTGAAATATTTTTGTTTCCAGAAATCACTCTGGGACATTTAGGAGAAGCACTGAGGTGATCAAACATAATTTATTTTATAACTTAGCCTCACCCATTTGCTCTTTCCTCACACTGAAACGTTGTATATGACCTGATATGAGAAAAAAAATCAACAAGTAAATACATCAGTAACTATTCCAGGACTATGACCTCATTGTAAATCTATAAAACATGAAACTGTTGTTTGAAATGAATAAAATAACAACTGAAGAGATTATCTGTAGGAAGTACATCCTAAGAAGTCTGACAAACGCTAATGATATCACGGAAGCAGGAGTGCATAGAAGCTTTCATAGACTCATAGTCAAGGCTCTGAAATAATTTAAAAAAAAGAGAAACATGAGCATGTCTTTGTCCTTACAGATACTGTAAATGCAGACATCTAGAAAATACTATTTGATATCGTACAATGAATTTAGATACGGAAATAAATTTCAGAATATTACTAAAACATTCCCACCCCCTTCCTTTTTTTGCCTGTTCCTCGTCCATGTTTCTACAAGATGGAGTTTATAGTTACAGTTTGAATTATGATATTATTCCTCAGTTTATTCCAATCTTGTGCCTTTTTTTCCATCTGCTTTGGTCAGAAGTTGCTGAAGACCTCTTGTTTCTTGCTCCAGTCCATATGGGGCGCTCTCTTCTTGTTGCGGCTGGCGAGGACCTTCTGTTTAGCCTCAGCAGCTGTGGGACTCAGGCGCAGGCCACTGTCCATAAAAGGGTCTGAAATACGCCTGTCATCCTCATCGGGGACCTGCAATACACACAAACAGACGCACTTCATGTTCTCTTTTTCTTGCTGGCCTCTTAAATAATTCCCGTCTCACACTGCTCCTCTCTCACCTGGATGCTCATGTCTGAGCTGCTGATCTCTGATTGGGTGGTGGAACTTCTGGACGACTGGGACGCCGAGCTCCCGTTGGTCCGGGATTTCGGAGATGAGCTTGTGATCGGAGACGAGTTTGTCGAAGAGACACTTATGATCGGTGGATCTGTGGCGGGGAGTTCAGTGGTGGGAGAAGGGGTGGGTGGGCTGCTTTCTGCGGCTGTGTCATCCACATAGACCTCTGTGAGATTGTAAACAAGATTAAGCAATCTTTCTGGAGAATGGAGACAGCTGTGTGTGTCTGAGCATGTGTGCTAGCTGACCTTTGATATGGCTGACAGTCGGTGTGATTCCCAGCCTGTGGAAAAGCTCGTCCGTCTCCTGGTCGACCACTAGGAGGCGTACTTCCCTCCCTCCTGCTCTGATGAGTGCCACCACCTCTGAGTGCCTCAGGCCCTCTACGGTCACGCCATTCACCTGAGACCGAGGAAAGGGAAACATCAGATGGAACAGAAATAATGGTGAAGAACGGAAAATAATGGACAGACGTAATGAGTCAGAGACAAGGCAGGGCACTGGTCAGAGGGTAGACAAAACACAACGAGACAAGCGGGAGGTACAGTATGAGTAGTCAAAAAGATCAAAAGAGATAGAATCTGAGATTTGAGAGGATTTGCAACTGATTTGCATGATGTCCTTTCCTGCCTCCACTCAATATTAACATCGTAGGGAGCAATGGAAACAAAGCCTCACTCCTGCGTCTGACAAACATAGAGGCACAGATATGGTCAACATAAAATAATAATAAATTAAAAAAAATTCAGAACCCCTCCATAAAACTTTAGTCACTGTTTTCCTGTATCCATATCTTTTCTTCCTTCCCCCCTTTAAAATAACACCATTCCCTCTTGTCCACTCTAAGACAGAGTTGGTTTAATCGGCTCTAATCCAATCACCCCTCAAACCAGTGGACACACAGATCGATAAAGGGCCCCCCGCCCACCTCCTCCCTCAGAGGTTAAACCTAATAATGCCCCACATTCGCCTTTTATCGTCATGAGTTTTAGTTGTACCTCCACTACTCTGTCTCCAGCACTGATGCCCGCACTCTCAGCGGCTGAGTCGGGGTCCACGGCACGCACAAACTGTCCGCCCTTCGTCTTATCGCTGTGCAGGTTGAAGCCGTAGCCGTTCTCCCCCTTGACCAGGTGACACAGACGGGGAAGGAGCTCAGCCGCCGGCTCCGGTGAAGGCTCAACCTGCAGCGATAAGTGGGAACGAGACGATAACAAAGCTGAGAATGTTCCAGAAGAAATGCTGTCTGTAGAACTGGAACAAATAATCTGAGATTTAGCAGTTTCGGCGCAAGGACTCTTTGCGTGCAGATCATATACGTGTAAAAAGTGTATAGAATTCGAGCATGTCTACATACAAATATGTAAAAGTTCTTATTTAAGAGTTTAAAACACTGGCATGTTCCTTTAAATGTATACTTCTTTTCTGAGTTTGTACTTTGCTGCGATGTTTTTATAGACTGTACAACAATGTTGTCTCAGCATCATGGGATCAACCCCTAATCCTGGCCATGAAGACGGTGTCTAAACAAGCAAACAAACAAAAACCAAGCAGTATGTCCTCAACAACGCTGGGATTTGTTACAGACCTGTTGTATTGGATTGCACTAGATTGCGTAGGTTAGGGCTGGGCAATAACTCAGCATGGCGTATCAGTTTCCAGCACAATTGTTTCATGACAATATGAACATATCACATTATCTTCTGGACTAAATTCTGTTGTTCTAATCAGTGTTTTCTTGTAAAAATGAACATAATGAACTATTAAAGTTTGTTCCATGCATTTTCTTTTTCATTTGCAGATGTGCCATTGGTTTCATTGTTTTTGTGTTACATTTAACATGCTGGTGGGGCTGTGCTAAGAGGTCATCAGGAGAAAGTGGCTGCCGTGATGAGCCGGTGGTCTCGCGGCTGAGCAGGGTAGGCTAAGTGGATCTAGCTGAGCGACATTAAGTCGAATCCTAACCCTAATGTCGGAAGACAGCACCTGACACGTTGCATGGCTAGGCTACCTGCACAGACTATGGCTTGTGTTACTAGTTGCGTGCTGGTTGTGCGTGTGTGTTTTCTGCGTCAGGGCCTTACATTAGTTCCTGTCCTGAGAGTAACCCTGAATACGGACTGTCTGAAGACACAGTTGTGACTGTGCCTTCATGGATAAGCTGACCTGAGAGCTTCCAGACAGATCTCTCTGTCCTTTCTGCTCCATCAACAACAGATTGAATTTAACACGTGCACGGAGAGAGTGACCACATCGTGTGTATGAATAATAACATCAGTGTAGCAGAGAACAGACATAGTGCGAGCTGTGGTCATGGAATAGAGCACCCTGGTGACAGATCGCCATGGTGACCTTAGCGACTGGTTTTAAAGGTCCCTGTTTATATGGCCTGTTTGCTATATTTGTCATGTTGGCCCAAATTAATGGACACCCACTGGCTGCACGCCACGCTGACCTGGAAATATCTAAGCTGATCTACTTAATGACCTCAAGTGTTCCTTCTCCAAAATATTTCCATGTCGTGGTCAAAATAAAAAAGTCACTTAGTCCTGAAACAATAAGTAGATTAAAGCAATTTGTTGATTTATAGACTGCATCGTCAGCAATTTCAATAACAAGTTCGTAGTTTGAGTCATTTTCAAGCTAGAATGTCAAAGCTGATGCCAGTTTTTCAAATTTTCTTTGTTTTACATGACTGTAGCTTCTGTTGTTAGATAAAACACATGATCTGAAGATGACTTCCAGGAATTATTTCACAGTTTCCTGACATTTGAAACATTAAACAATCAACAGCATAAATCTGAGCGTTAATCAGTCACTCACTAACTGCACTTTAATATCTTAATATCTCTGGTATACAAGGCTCGTATGGCTGGAAATGACGGCATCAAACACCACTAATTTAAAGGAAAAACAAATAATACATTGTTCTCATACCCCTAAAAAAATTTGTCTCATTCAACGAATGCAAGTGGAGTGTGCGTGTGTGATTAAGTAAGACCAGTGCTCGGCTGTGATATCACCCAACACGATTGCATAAGTCTGCCGTGTAAGGGCATTTGCTGCCATAATAACATCATGCAACAATGAAATTGCGTCTGTATTTACATGTACGGTGTGCTGAATGTCACAAGACGAATGGCACAGAGGCGGGAGAGGTCGAGTGTGATTACGTGTGTGTCTTCTGCGTGCTTCCTCTCGCAAAGGCCTTCACCTGAGATCAATTTGCCATAATGGTTCTCTAATCAGAGCTCCTGAATTACTGGCCATAAATAACCCCTCGCATACAAAGCACTTTGGTAAATTTTACTAAGTGATGAAAAAATAAATAATCAGAAATAAATGTCTATTGAATAGGCAGACCAGATTACTTCAAGTCTCCAGTTATCAAAAACATATGCAAACTTATTGTCTAGTGCAACTAGAGAACAGTGAATGTGTTAATTTTGTGCCCTCAGAGGGACTTCACGAAGCAGATTCTAAACAAATACCACCCTTAATGGCATAATTAAGAGTGCCATGTTGGACACAGTTTCATAATAAGTCATTCATTCAATGGTCTGAGCCCTTGCTCTTGATTATGTAACTATCCTGCACAGACGCCGATCTTATTGTGTTTAATGGGTGTTTTATGTGACCCTTTTGCTGAGAAACACAGGCATGATGACGAGTCAAGGGGCAGCCTCTATTTACTATGCTTTCAGCTAAACAGACGGTAGTTTGACGTGAGCCGCTGGTCCCGAGGATGTTTGTTTGGAACCCAAACAATGGATCTCTGAGATCCTGTTCCTCGACTGTTTCTGGAGCCCGGCTGGCATTAAGATGTCACAGTGATGTCTGGTGGGCACTTGTGAAAATGTAATGTAATGTTTTTCTGCATCATACGTTCTGAAAAAAGTGTTTCTTGGTTAGATCTTATATCCTGTTGTAATGTCTGAGGTGTTTAGGGTTCCACAGCAGGGCAATGTGACATTGTGCCGTTAAGTTTATAAGTCAGTATTAAAATAGGATCCCTCCCATATCTGCTTTGTACATTTATCCGTGCAAGACACTCAACAGCTGATGGACAATCCAATGAAACAATTATAACTTTGCAGATGAAGAAGGATCAGACTCAAATGTTTTATTGACATTTGACTCTTTATGTGACTCTTTTCATAAATACTGTACTGTACTAAAACCCTGAAAAACCTTGCCCAAAGGAAATGTCATCCCTCAGTGAATTGCAGGGTTTACACCTCCACCTGGTGCACACACTATCACTCAGTCTTTCCAATGTGATCATTCACTGTGACTAAAACAATACCCACGGTACTGTTTGTTTTTGAAGGAAACACAGCGGCTTCAGCAGGGCTTTGTTCAGTGGGAACAACCCAACATTTGAATGTGAGGTGTCGACAGTCAGTATGCACGCAGTGACAGCACTCCTTCAATACAATGTGCATTCTAAGCGTTCACACCTGTCGGAGGTAACAGTCGCTTGTAAACGGATGTAACAGTGGGTTGTCACCCTATCTGAATAGATTTTTGACTGACAGGAAATGTAAGGACAATAAACCCTCCGGATGCATTGTGAGGTGGAGGAGTTGGCAAATCATAATTACCTGCTGCAGTCACTCTTTTATTCACTATTTAAGTTGCATTCCCTGCAGATAATCGTGCATTATGGTGGACTTTACAACTTCATTTTGACTGGAAAAGGCAAGTAAGAAGTGTGTTGTCTGTGCACCTGTGCAGATGTCAGCACTCAAATTAGTGGACTGACACAAAAAGTAATAAATTGATGCCACCACGTATTAAACGTTACACCAAATCCTTTCTTTCAAATAATTTCTTTCCTGTCTTGATTTTCGATTGTTTCATTGTCTCTCCTTCTCACTGGAATAGAAATGTATATTAAAGTAACTGGTTTCTTTTTCTTTGGCCTTTATTTATTTTACTCCTTCCTGTTTAGAGAAGTTATCAGACTCTTTCTAATCCCACTTCTGTGGGACTGAGTCTAGATAACAGGCTGGCCAATACCAGATTAGTGCTCTATAGACACAGGGTGTCTCGCACTCTTCACACAGTAACCCACTGGTTCACTGCAACCATGCAGAGTGGTCAAACTAACTATCCCACCTTCAGAATGTTTCTCTCTTCTCTTCCTCTGACTGTTTTAGTAATACAGAGACAATGTTTACAGTGTTCCTCTACTGTCCATGACACCACAAATAAGAGCTTTTTGATGTCTACCCTTACCTCTGTGTCGGTCGCTGTACTTGATGTCACCGAGGACCTCTTGACCTTGTCTTGTGTGATCATCCGGGTGGGAGACTCTACAGGAGCATAACTAAATAAGTGTGTGTGATTGGGTTTGGGTGACAGGGAGGAATTCTCTCTGGGTAAGGGAGAAGCGGAGGGTGTGGGCGCCGGAGAGGGGCGTGGGGAGAAGGTTCCCATCTCGATGGCCAGCTCCTCTGTGCAGGCCAGGCCCTGGCTGCGGAGGAGCTCATCTGTCTCTCTGTCCACCACCAACAGCCTGGTGCGGTGGGGCACCTCGCGAATGCGGTTTACCACCTATACAGAGGACAGAAGAGTGACAGTGAGAGACTTGACTCAAATTAAAATGATCAGTGTGGCATAATTTAGCGCATGTTGCTTACTCTGAAATGGCCTGTACAACACATTATTATGCTATGACAAAGACACCCAGTGCTTCTCATTACACAGGGCTCACACTGACCCATTTCAGCTCCCCCTCCTCCTTCTCTTCAGGCAAGGAAAAAGTAGTCTAACAGGTATGCCACTCATTGTTTGCACCCGTGAGAGTTTGTTTGACTATCCTTGCTCGTCTCAATATTTTTCAGTCACTTCTAAAACGATATTTATCAAGCCATCACTCACCTGATGATGAGTTTCTTTCTCCACATTCTCCCCGTTCACCTCCACCACTCGGTCTCCAGGTCGGAGCCCGGCCAGGTCAGCGGAGGAGCCGGGCTCCACTTTGCGGATAAACTGTCCGCCTTTATTCCGCTCACCGTGCAGGTGAAACCCATAACCGCTCTCTCCTTTGGTCAGGAAACAGAGCCTAGGTCTCAACTCGAATTCCATCCCAGCGATTCAAAGGGGGGAGAAACAGGTCAAAGTGTCTCAGGAGAATAAGCAGGTGCTTGGTCCAAGAGCTGTGGAAAGTCGGTGGCTCTTAATCCAACGTACGGCTGCGCGCTTCAGTGACCAAAAGATCATCATGATTTAGCATCATGGGAGTCCCTTCTTAATGCACAATTGTTCTGAAAGCACACATCAAAAACTCATTAGCTAAAACAAATGAAGAATTAATCCATCATGTGAGCTCCACGGGCGCAAATATGAGCGCGTAATAGCGGTGCGCAATTTGCGTAAAACAGTGGTCAAAAACCACGGGTAGAGGCTAAATCCCGGGAATAATCCGATAGATCAGAGATTAGAAAGCTTCTCCTCGCACGTAACACTTAATTCTCCTCGTCCGCTCGGTGTGTGTCCTCCTGTCCGACCTGGTGAGAGTGAAGAGGCGTCAACAGCAGATGCCACTATACCCCCTCAGCGCACACCTGACGGAGCGCAGCCACACTTTGCAGCCAAACAGATCACATGGCTGTTGGAAGTTCCTGTAAAAATAAACACGTTTAATGAATAAAATCAGTCCACGGAGCTTAACCAAAGTTTGAAACGAGACAAGTACCCAACAGTAATGCCAGGATATTGTCTATTTTTACATCCCCCTAGAGAGGCAGAGACTTGCCGCAGGCAGCGGAGTTGAAACCCAACTGACTGTGACCTGAGAAAGGAAATCTTCCTCATCCGTCCCGTGGCCCTATCTTCACTGGAGATCAATAAAAGGACGGTTGCGTCAAAGGGGATTCTATGTATCACGAAATACAAGCTTTCGCTGTGTTGGTAATGTAGCAGGCGCTCAGTCAGGACAGCTGAGGTTGAGGGTGTGTGTGCTTGATATTCAGATCCGGGAAGATGAGACTTTGACGAGACAAATATTTGCAGAAATATCAGTATGGCTGTCCTCAATAGATCTTTGCACTAAAGTTTCCCTGAGAAAGAATCCTCAATACATACCACAGACATAGATTTGAGCAATTCAGGAGATCAAAAAGTGAACGCTATATATTAAACCCCCAAATTTTAAATAGTGTAATTATAATACTCTGAGTCGGATGCGTTTTTTTTATTTAAGTGATATTTCCTCTTTTACATAAAAAAGTAGAATTAAAGATGTATATATTGTCAAAATATGACTCTTTCTATTTGTACAATTCCTTTGTTATTTAAACCCAATATTCTGTTAAGCCAGTTCTTTATATTGTATATTTTACATTGTTCCTTGCTATGTTTATTGCACCAAACACTACAAATTCCTTGCGTGTGTGAGCATAAGTGGTAATAAATCAGATTCTGTTATAATATTTATTACTTCACTGGGATTTATGTAGTCAAGTTTATCGTATTCGTATGTTTCCACATCACATTGTGTGTGTCTCCTGTTTGACCAGGTTTGGACTTTTATCATCCCCGCTCAGATGTTCAGCTTTGTCCAGATCTTAAACACACCTTAAGATTTGCTCCAGCAGAAGTAATCAAGTGAATCCAAGTGTCTGATTCAGAAGGTAAATTATTCTGTGACGGCAACACTCACTTCTTTTTGAGTGGAGGCGCGTTTAAATAACTCCACCTGGGTCAGTAATATCAAGTGGCACTCAGACATGCGGTGTTCAGTCAGCTGCTCAGTGGCCGTGTTCACTAGTTTTGAGTGTTCAGTGACTGAGTATACTCAGTCACTGAACACTCAAAACTAGCACACGCTGCAGTACACTGTTAAAAATGTTCCTGTAAAATAACAGTAAAGAACTGGCAGCAGGGTTGCCATTATGTTACTGTAAAATTAACATATTTTTACTGTCACTAAAATTTACAGTTTTGTACTGTTATTGAAAAATACAGTATGGGACTGTTTTTTATTACTTTCCTGTACTAAAATGGTAAAGAACTGGCAGCAGGGTTGCTATTATGTTACTGTGAAATAAAAATTTTTTTACTGTCACTAAAATTTACAGTTTTGTGCTGTTATTGAAAAACTGTTAAGACTACTTTCACAATACTTTACAGTCAACTGGTTTGTTTAAAAATACATTATCAGTCTTCACAAAATCTACAAACGGTGATGGGTCGTGGGGTCTGCTGGAGCCTATCCCAGCTGTCATCGGGCGAGAGGCGGGGTACACCCTGAACAGGTCGCCAGTCTATCTCAGGGCTAACACAGAGAGAGAGACAACCATTTTAGAATCACCTATTAACCTAACCAGCACGTCTTTGAACGGTGGGAGGAAGCTGGAGTACCCGGAGAGAATCCACGCAGAAACAGGCAGAAATGCAAACTCCACACAGAAAGGCCCAGTCGGCCCATGGATTCGAACCTAGGATCTTCTCGCTGTGAGGCATCAGTGCTAACCACCTCGCCACTGTGCCGCCCGAACAGAATGCAAAAAATACATCATGATACCGTGATTTAAAAGGTTTGGCTGAATGATTAGCAGTAAAATCCTGTATTTTAGGAAAACAGTATAGTTCTGTTAAAAGAACAGTAAATCACCAAAATTTCAGTTTTTTGTTTGTACTAACAGTAGAGTGATGTATTCAAAAATAACAGGTTAATACTGTTGGAATTCTGCTGTAAATTAACAGAAATTTCTAACAGTGTAGATATGTGCACGTTGCCATGTGCACAGTCTGGAAGACCTTCGAAGAAATCTTTAAGTAGCAAGTTAAAACTGGTGTGGCTAACATAAAAACTGCTCTGTTCTATATTAGTGTCCTGTTTTATGGCCTTCAACCAACTTGCATAACACAAAGACACAACAAACAGGAAACAGTAGTTATTACAGCTGTACTTTTCTTGCTGTAATACACCTATTACTCTATTGGACACCTATTACTCTATCACTCTGTCTTTCCAATATGATCATTCACTGTGACTAAAACAATACCCACGGCATAGCAATTATTCAAAAAAGTTGTAAGCAAAACATATTGTGCTCAATGTACAAGAAAATCAAAGCTGTCCTAAAACAACTCTGTCTTTAAAATGAACTTGTCATTATTATTAATTAGAACTATCTTCACATGGACTTTGCAATATATTTTAGCACAGAAAAAGAACTTTAGATTGTGTCTGCCTTACATTAACAGCATGAAGACTATGTTTTAATAAATAGAATTTACATGGGGGGGGGGGGGGTTACAGCAAGCATAATATACAGTGTTGATGTAGGCACGTTGCTATAGCACAGATTTGAAAAAAATGAAATCTCTCTCTTGGGGAGTGCCACCGTGCTGCATGTGTGATGGCCCATCTGCAGAAAAATTAGTGACTATCATGCCTCTCACATGATCGTTGAAACCGATTAAGTCAAATAGGATTTCTGTATTCTTTTTTTCTTCCAAAAATGCTTAGAGGTAGCAGTGTTTGGTCAGTTATTTTGACTTAATATTTCACTATAACAAGTTAAATTCTTAACACAGCAGGTTTCAAGAAGAAGAAACCAAGACTACTTGCTATATTTTACTTGAGTATATTTCTATGTTCTGTGTTAAGATCATGTTCCTTTATCATACCTGCAAGTAGATTGTATATTCCGGGAACAGCTTTTATTCATTCATTCATTTTCTGTAACCACTTGTTCTCTGGAGGCCTGCAGGGGGGCCGGAGCCTATCCCTGCTGTCATTAGACGAGAGGCTTTTATGCCAGACCTAAATATTAAAATGCTATTTATATGGATATAACAGAAAACGTATTTACGGCCAATGCATTAAAATTCCACTTCTTTAAGACTGGGCTCACGCTGTTGCCTCACAGCAGGAAGGTTCAGGGTCTGAATCTGCCGGCTGGCTGGTGCCTTTCTGTGTTCTGAAGTTTACCTGAGTTTGCCTGATGTCCCCAAGCTTGCATGAGTTTTCTTTGGGTGCCCCTTCCTCCCTCAGTTCAAAGACACGATTGTCAGACTAATTGGTGATTCTACATGGGCCGTTTGTGTGGATGTGCGTTTAATGGTTGTCTGTCTCTCTGTGTCAGCCCTTTGACAGGCAGCCGACCTGTGAAAGTTGTACCCCACCCTTTGCCCAACGACAACTGCAACCATGGCCTCGTTCAGACCTGGCATTAACATCTGATTGGAAGTGACCTGCTTTAAATACCTGTGTTCACACCTGGCATTAAATTGCGTCTCCCAGACCAGCTCTTCAGATATGATCAGTTCAGGATAAGTGGTGATAAATAATGGATGGAGTGAACAGGAAAACACAACATGGTCTTTGCATCCAGTTTCAGTACAGTATCATCAGTAGCATTTTTTTATTTGGTAAAAAAAAACACATTATAAAAATATTTAATCTCGTATGAAATGTAAATGGTGCCACTAGTGTCAGATAAAGCCCACAGATCAAAGTAACTACAAACATCCTGAATTTAGCTTATACATATGTTTTTAGTGGGTATGAACACATATTGTGCGTCTCTCTGTTAAATGTCTGCTACCTTCTCAGACAAAAGCCTGAGATGACAAAAATTAAGAGGTAACCTTGGTTTTTATCCTCCGTCTCTGTGTGGTGGGGGGGACAGGTGTGGGCGGTGACTTCTTCTTCTTTACTATCTCGTCTTTAACAGCAGCTTCCAGTCCAGGTTCAGTTTTTATTTTAAAGGAGGATGTTGGACCAAGAGAGCGTGGTGATTCAGCTTTAGGCCGCTTTGCAGGAGAGATCTTGTGGGCAGACGGACAGCTGTGCTGGTTCAGACACACAGAGCAAAGGGGGTTGACGGGCAGACAAACCTGCTGTCCAAACCCCACAAGCAGCCAGTTGATCTCACTCCACAGCTCCCTGCAACACAAGAACACACCTGCAATAATGTAGAGCTCAAATGAAGAGCTGTAAAAGATAAAATTAGCATATTTTCTCCCATTAAAGTTGTTACAGTGAATAAGTTATCATGTCTATTTACACATCCAGCAAAAATAGCTTTCATGATCCCGGCCTCCTGGTGAATGTTAAGTACTTTTAACTCTGTTTTAGGCTCTTTATTTTCACTAGCTAGTTGCTAATTGTGTCTCTTTTTGAGAAGGCAGGGTACAGTGAGTCTTCTTCAGAGCTGTCTGGTGAGTCTCACACTGACAGAACAAAGCAGTATATATATGTGGGTTGCAAAACCAAAACAGTACGCTTAAAGGTAATGAAATGCTCCAGGGGAACTGCAGCGTCCTTAGGTTCGAGCCCTTCTCAAATTACATGTTATGACTTGATTTACAGTTAATATAAAATCCTGGTGACTGCAAAGAAAGGACAGATACGTATTAAGAGCTCAGACCGGCATTTGCATCATCTAAACAGGACTAAGTCTTGCAGTTACTGTATGTGTGGAACATTGAACATTAGAACATTATTGCAGCCTATGACTAATATATGTGTCAGCGCTGATTCCCAGCGTCATGTATTGTATGAAGTACCGTTAAGAGGTGGCTGATGTTTATATATTTTTTAGTCATGTCGTGAATTGAACGTGTCGTTACCTGGGTAACCACTCCTCCAGGGCCCTGCGTGTCTCCTCCGGGTTCTTGGTTTGTTTCCTGAGCCAGCCCAGCCTGTTAGAGATACGATGCACATGTGTGTCCACGCCTAGACAAACAACAGAACAAATCAGACCATCATATTAATATGTATTTCTAAATATTACAAATATGCACTCGACTGCCTAATTAATTTTAATATCCTAATATCCATATAACAACCCTGCACAGATCGTACCTTCATGAAGGCCATAATTCTCATCTTTTGTTTTCAAGATCTTGGGATTTAGGAAAGGGAATCAGACATTTTTTAGACTATTGCAGTTGTTGCCTTTGTTGCTAATCCAATATAGGTAGTGTAACAAAATACCATAATAACCTAAAGACTGCCCTTAAACGTTTGAATACAAACATACAAAACTGGGAAAAAATGTTACTTGGTTGTTCATAGCACTTTCCAGTACAGCCTCTCATTAATCCAAGAAAACAGGAAAACCAGTTCACGTTGCTCCATTAGACGTGATTAATAAATTCAATTTAAAGTATCAGTGCATGTGTGAGTCAAAAGCCCCCACCAATGCCGGACACCTGGTCCCAGGCGATGTCCATAGCCAGATGAGCCATTTTGGGTCCAACTCCCGGGAGGCGGACCAAACCCTCCAGGCTGTTTGGGATGTCCCCTCCGAACTCCTTCTGCAACATGGCCGATGTCAGTTTCAGGTACTTCACCTTAGTCTAGAGAAAAACAGGATGAGAGGAACCCAGAGGGAGAAATAATGAATAGATGCGGGAAACTGCTTAAAACTTATTGTGATGACACAGAGATATCTTTTATTACCCTCCAGAAGCCAACAGGATAGATGAGTTTTCCCAGTTTCTCATCATCTGTGGCGAGTATATTTTCTACGGTGCAGCCATGTGCTCTGAGCTTCTGCATAGCTGCTGCTGTCACCTGGTCCTTTGTCTGACTGGACAGCATGAGCGACACCAGCACCTGGAAATGTCTCACCTGTCAGCATAACAGAGAGATTAATTCAATATGTTGAATTATGCAGACTCCAATAAAAACCCGTCTAATACCTACATGTGCAGGTGCCTCCGTGTCATAGCATTTCTCTGCTCCCATGTTATCTACGGGTGCATCTCGGCTGCTCCTCATCTCACGAATGAATCCTAACTGTTTCTTCCAGTTCGTAGGTTCCCAGTGCTCTGTCTTCATCTGCGGAAGACCGTCATCCTCGTCATATTCCACCTTTAGCTGTCTTCTCCTGCGGCCGTGTGGATTCAGAGGTAAAGTTTCTGTTTCTGCTTTTGGCTGCAAAGTGGTCTGGTGGAGGAGTTCATGACTACCTGGATGAGAAGGAGAATCGAAATACGCCAAGTTCACAATCCAAAGAAAATCCGATACATAGCTAAAAGAGACATAAAGGAATGTTGAATTTGGTTATTAAAAAGGTATAACTACCACTGTACAAAATCTCTGGAGAGATGTTGTCATTCGTTTTGGCTTGCAGCTAGTAATACAATTTATTCCTCCACCCCCTTGAGTGTTGGAGGGGGTTGAGGTCAGGCTCCATGCTAACACTCAAGTTCTTGAACCAAACTCTAAAACTCGGCTTTGTGCACGGGCATTGTTACATCTATCAGGCATAACATTATGACCACCTTCCTAATATTGTGTAGGTCTCCCTTGTGCCTCCAAAACAGTTGTGACTCATCAGAGAATGGACATGGATCTTCTCAGGGTGTCCTGTGGTGTCTGGCAACAGAATGTTGTTAGTGGGGGCCTTTGGGTCCTGTGGGTTGAGGGGAGGGGCCTCTGTGGATCATCCCACAGATACTAGATCAATTCTAGTGAATTCGGAGGCCAGGTCAACACCTTGTGCTGTTCTTCATGTTTTTTTCAGTTGTTCCTAAAGCGTTTTCGTGTGTGTGTCTGTGTCAGGCTGCATCCTGCTGGGGATGGCTGCTGCCATCAAGGAGTGTCATTGCTACGGGGTGGGGGTGTCTGGTCTGGTCTAGGTGGGTGGTACATGTCTAAATAACATCCACATGAATGCACAGCTTAAAATGTACACACACATTTCTTAACAACTGAGAGACTAAATTCACTTTGTGAAACTTGTGTGTACAATATCACACTCTGCAATACATAGTGAGTGTATTGGAGGTAGGTAGGTAAGTAAGTGCTTTTGTGCAGTTTTCTTACCACTCATTTCATGATCCCCTAGATTTTACTTGTGACCTCAAAAAGCCTGGGTCAGGAATCACTTGCCCAAATAGTAGTAGTTGCTGCAGGACACACTGAGCCTGACTGTCCTCTGAGAGGTGATGCTCTTGTTAGTCTAGTCTGCAGCTTGACTCAGATCCACTCAGGTGTCAGTGGCTGTGGTGCCAATCGCTTCATGTGTAGGTCTTGAAACAAGTCGTAACTGCCACAACATCTGAGCATGCGCAATAGTGTTTAAGACATTACACGCATAACAATTCACTTGCACAGCTGTGCTCAATAAGCAATCTAACATTATTTTACCAGTTGATGAGGAGGCAGAGGAGGGTCTTTGCTCAGATACACTCGGCTCCTCCGCTTCCACCTTCACCGCCACATGGGAAACCGGGTCCACGTCCCTCCGTCTGCTGGAAAGTTTGGACCGGAGAGAAGTTGCAGGTGGGCAGCCAGTAGTTCCACTGCGGGTGATAACAGACCTGGTCTGCATGAAGTACGGGGAGGTCATTGTAAAACACTGGACTGCATTACTGATCCTCCTGCTGCAGCGAACGGGAAGCATTGAACTGGAGCGGAAGTCGGTTTCGCATTCGTAATTCTTCGTCACTAGGGCAGGAAGAATAGAGGATTTTATAAATACAGGGAAACAAAATAACAAACTAATAGGGATATAATTCAAATAACATTTCAGGAAATAATAATAAAAAAGATATCATGTTATAGGCTATATTGATCAAATATCAGATACTAAAGTGAAAATATCGCCTAAAATATGTTAATGGTAGACGTAAAATCAAAAATAAATTTTGTGTACTTAAGAAGTCATGGGAAATGTTATAAACTACTACAAGTATTCTTGACCACCACGTCTGTATTTATATCATTTTAAACGTAAGAATTTATTAACGAAGTTATTTTCGCACTACTGTCAAAGTATATTTGAATTTCAAAATCGAGACTTTGCAAAAATCTTAACATCTCCTGAACGTAAACTACTTCATATAAGGTTCAGACACATTTAATTTGATATCTAGGAGTATACAGTCTTTTCTTGAAGAATATGAACTTTAACTAATGCTTCACAATACGGATATAGCAGTAAATGTTTCACTGAATGCTTAGTTTAATGCATGCTGTTTGGGGTAATAGTGGCAAACTTATTTCTTTATAACCACACGATTACAAAATATTAAACATATCCAAAAGCGCCACCCACTGGCGGTCTGGCCACAGTGCAGCTTCTGACCCCAACATGGAGCCAACTTCAGTACAGTCAGCACGGTTAGCTACCTGCTAGTCTAACTGCTGGAAACGTTTCATAATTGGTAATTTATGTCACAAATACCGGATAATTAAACCTCTTTACGGGTCTGTTTTACAACAGAACACTGTTAGGTTACGGTTATGTAGGTGCTTTGCTCTCCAATTGCCATAATATAGAAAACTAGAAAACTGCTAACAAACTAGCTGGAGCATTTTTTTTTTTTTTTTTTTAGCGAGCCCAGAACTACATTTCCCATGAGTGAGTGCGGCAAACGTGTTTTTGTAGGAAGTGCTGCTGTCAGAGCATTAGCGTGGCATCCGGTTGAGGAGTGGAGGACTGAGAACAAGCTTTCGGCAGCGGATAGAGTAATACCAGTGCACCCACAGTGTAGGCTGCATACGGACGAAACTACGACCGAATGAAACCGAAAGCGACTTAAATAAGGTGAGGGGAGTGGGGAGACGGGGGAGGAGGAGGGGGAGGTGCACTTTGAGCTAGCAGACCTTCAGTGCCACAGAGAAATGCTAGCTTATGACAAGCAATGCAAAGCTAAAGGTTCAGCAGCGCCATTGTGCATTTCTCATAACGGATTGTTTATGTTGGCTGGTGTTCTCGGATTTAAGTCGTTGTGGTCGGAGGATACCTTGCACCGAAGTGGTGGTTGTTGTTGTTGTTGGAGTGAAACAGAACAGTCGTTGTCTGTCTGCTCACCTCCCCTCCCCTCTGTCTCTCTGTCAAGTCCACATGACAGCAAATTCTTTAAACCTGCCCCCTGGGTTTACACATTTACAGGCTGCGGCTCCAAACTTCACTCCTGAAACTTAAATGGTGCTCTCAACCAAATTACCCATACCATATTTCTTTCCCATATGAACAGTGCAACAAAATGTTGTTGTTCGGTATGTTATGCTTGGTGCTGTGCTGTCGCTGCTAACTTTATTAACCCATTCTGGTCTAGTGCCAGAGGTTCAAAAATAACCGACACAAAGCTAGCTTCAACACCATTATACACTAATTGCACCAGCAACTTGTGAAGTCAATAACACTGAAGATCTCATCACATGGTAATGTTATTCTGGGAATCCCGGATCTAGGTATTTATGTGGATGTTACTTTAATTCGTACCACCACCTGAACATTGCTGCAGACCAAGCACACCCTCATGGTAACTGTAAGGGGGTCTTCCTTAAATCCTGGTGACAAATATTCCCCAGATAAGTGATTCATCCACACCAAGCGATCCACATGATGTAAAATATGATTCATCATACTCGGTCACCATCTTCCATTGCTCCATGGTCTAGTTCTGATGTTGATGTGCTCATTGTAGGTACTTACAGCAGTGGACAGAGGTCACCATTGTCACCCTGACTGGTCTGTAGCTACTCATCCCATACAGAACAAAGTAGATAGATAGATCTTTATTGTCATTCAAAATACACACCACAGGTGCACACATGAACGAAATTTCGTTGCAAATGGCTCAGGTAGCAATGCTTAAGGCGCAAGTACTTAAATAAAAGTGTCTAAAAACAAAACAATAAATCAGCATTACAATCTGTATTGCTATCACAAGCCATTGCAGCCGCAGGCGACCCGAGTGCTGCCATCTTGTAAAACTGTGATGCATCATGTGATCTTTTATTTTTTTATTTTTTTATTGAAACCAGCATTAACCTTTTCAGCAATTTAAGCTGCAGCAGCTCGTCTGTTGGATAGGTACTGACCACTGCAGACCAGGAACACCCTACAAGAGCTGCAGTTTTGGAGATAGTGTGACCCAGTCATCTAGCATCCCAGTTTGGCTCTTGTCAAAGTCTCTCAAATTATTCTACTTGCCCATTTTTCCTGCTTCTAATGTAAACTTTGAGGCCAAAATGTTCACTCGTTGCCTAATAATTCCCACCTACTGACAGATACTGTAATAACAGATAAGAGTTATTTGGTTTCCATGCCAGATGGCTGGTAGATGTACATCTTGTAAGAGCAGTAAATGGGAAATGATCAAAAAGGAAAACATGGATTTTCTTGCAGTATTTATTTTTATGGTTAAAACCATTACTACATGATCTCTTGAGCCTCAGGAAAATGGATTATGGTGTCTGGAAACACTGATTATGTGTTTTTGTTGCAGGCAGCCAGGGTAGTCTGTCACCCCTCCAGGCCTGGCCATGAATAAACAGCCGAGCAAAGAGAGTCTCAAGGACAAGGTGAAGGGGATCTTTGGGCTGGGAACAGCACGTCCACCGAGCAAACAAAGTGACAACAAACCCTCTGAGTTCATTATCACAGCAGACATTATAAAGGTGTGTAGAAGAAACTGAACATGTCCACAGCCTTTTATTTGTATCCCCATCGTGTCTTGCATTGCCTCACGGCCTTCTTCCTTTACCTGATGTGTTTCAGGAGCTTCAGCCAGAATGCGGCTTGACCAGCCGTGTCCGTATGATGACCCACATATGTGAACTTGCCAAAACCAAAAAATTTGAGGAGGTGAGTTTTCTGGCTCTGATACGCTTGACGAAAACATGTGCATTGTCCGTATTTATTAAAAGCTGTGCACGTGTCATTCAGAATGCAGTAGAGGCTGTATGGAAAGCTGTGGAGGACATGCTGGCTCCAGAGCAGCCACCAGAGTCCAGACATGCTGTCCTGCAGCTGCTTAGGGCCATCATACAGGGCCAGGTATAAACACACACACACACACTAGAACATTTTCAAAAAGTTCATGCTGTTTCACAAAGTTTTACTGTTTATGCTAAGGGCGAGCGGCTTGGCCCTCTGAGAGCCTACTTTTTCAAGGTGGTCAGGGATTACCAACCCTGCAATGAGGACCTCTCAGACAGACTGGAAGTGTTTAAGGCCCTGACTGAAAATGGAAAGGACATCACATACCTGGAGGAGGACATAGGTAAAACACACCTGCACACCTTTATATATGAACAGCAATCTTAGTTTTTGGATTCTGAATTTAAAATCTAGATACCACTGATCTCAAACAGGACTTCACCTTTGAAGTAACAACTATTAAACACAGATGAGTTTATGGCTCTATCACGTCCCACAGATTAGTTTCAGCTTGTTTTTGTAGGTGAACTTTGTGTTGATATTACGCAATTCTGCAGCTTTTTTCTTAGCACTGCATTTTGGGCACGGATAATTGTATTTGGAGTGCTAATGGGTTTGCACATGTTGATTTGAAGACGTGCCACACCCAAGATAGTCAAACCTCTGTTTGTCTGAGAAACCCGGCATGTCATATTCAATCGTATTTGAGCTACACTGGTTGTTGTGTGGTTTTGTAACTTAAACAGCGTTCATAAAATCCCTTGGCAGTTCATTAGGTAGTGAAAACAAATACAGTCTAATGTAACAGTCCTTCATTAAATCTTAACTTCATGCCTGTTCTAAAAATGCCTTGAGAAAGGGGGTAATTCAACTGGATGATCATGCTGGAGGATGTAGTTTGTGGTACTGTTAAACTGGACTGAAATAAACACTAAAGTGTTTCTGTTATTTAGCCTAGCCCACTGACTAAAATGGGGTTGTCAAAATAATGGAAACATACAACTCAATACAATTCAGTAATCCAACAAACCACAGCATCCAAAATTAAAACATAGCTGAATTAACAGCTCTCTCAGATATTTTAAACTCACCCTGAATACCATAACCTTTGCAATGCTAAGATTTTGTGCAAAACTGTTATATTAGAATGGAGTTGTTTTCACCAGTGCAATGAACTGGTAAGTGAGTGTATAAGTCTATAATATGAGTATATTTTGTGTTTTCTTTAACATAATAAACCTTGCCCGATTCTGTTTTCTTCTCTCAGCCCGTTTCGTCCTCCTGTGGATGGACATAGGCCTTACCTCAGATTTTCTCCATGTTCTGGTAAATCTGGTCAAGTTCAACAGCTGCTACCTGGACCAAAACGTCTCCATCATGGTCCAGTGAGTCACAGATTCTGTCTCTTACACACACATACACATGATGTTATTCTTGTAGTCAGGAAATGTTATTAACATGCTTGTTCTGTTGTGCTCTATGCAGGAAAATCTGTATGTTGTGTAACAGAACAACATCATCAACAGACATTGAGGTCGGTATTTGTTTTTTCTTATCAGTATGTGCCGATCATCCCCTTTCTAAAGTTCTTTGAGCTGCTCTTGTTTACTGGCAGTAGAGTCACACAACAAGAAGGGCCTGCAATTACCATGTCACTATAGCAAATTGTGCATTATAAAACCTGCATACAGGTTGAAGAAATCATATTTTGCAGATTTTTAAATGTTAGTAGCTTTCTGTTTTGTGTTCCTGCATCAATAAATTACAGTAACATACAGAATTCCTCAGTTATCTGCAGGTTTTGAAACATTGCAATAACATTGACTGGAGAAGAGATCCCTGTGTAAAACGTGCAGATATTATGATCAGTGACTAGAGACTCATACAGTCCTAGTTATATTAATGCTAAAGTATCTTGCCATTGTTTAGTGAAAGTAACATGCATAAATAATAGTTGTGTTACTTGGAAAGTAGTTAGTTTGTATTCACCATCATCCTTAGCACAAGTTGAACTGCAGGCCTTGGATGCTGATCTGCTGCCATATGTACTGTCGTTGTCTGTGTTTGTTGTGTTCAGGTGGCTTTACAAGTGTTGGACGCGGTGGTATGTTACAACTGCCTGCCCTCAGACTCTCTCACCGTCTTCATCATCACACTCTGTCGAACCGTCAACGTCAAGGAGTTTTGTGAATCCTGCTGGAAGGTGAGAGAAGAACACGCAGACACGCACAAGCACGCACAATTGCCTTTTGTTTGAATTCTCTGATTTGAAGGGGCAGCATTCATAAGTGCCTCCTCCGTTTTTTTATTCTGTGTTATTTGGTCTTTTCTCATGCTGTGCTGCTCTTTGCGTCCGCAGCTGATGAGGAAGGTGTTGGGGACTCACCTCGGCCACAGTGCTATTTACACCATGTGCCGCATTATGGAGGAGAGGTATTGTTGCTTTATTACGTATACGGTACATGTTCATGAATATATGAAATATTGTTTCAGAGAGCGTGATTCTCCTGTCCATGTTTCTGTGCAATCTCCACTAGGGTGTACATGGAGGACGCACCATTGTTAAGAGGAGCAGTATTCTTTGTAGGAATGGCACTGTGGGGCGCACACAGACTCCCTGCACTCAAAAACACACCAACGCTTGTTCTGCCATCTTTTTACAAGGTAACACTAATTCACCGACATACAGTCTCCTGCCATTAAAACAAAACTAACATCCGCTTTAACAAAAGAACAAAGTCAATTCTCAATATTTTGTATACTAGTGTGTGGCATAGGCTTGGTGCATGTTTGTGTTCATAGTCATACCAAAAACATCTTGTATCAAACAGGATGCAATGAAACTAGATTGATAAATTAAAGAAGAAAATGCGAGAAAGTTAAAGAAGACTATTCTTGACAGTATGAACATACTAAACCAGTGATTGTTCCTGATCTCTGCCATTCAGGCTATGTCAAGTGCCAATGAGGTGGTCTCCTATGAAATCGTCCTCTCCATTACAAGACTGATCAAGAAGTACGGCAAAGAGCTGCAGGTGGTCACTTGGGACATCCTGCTGGGCATCATAGAGCGACTCCTCCAGCAGATCCAGGTACATGTACATACTGTATATTGCACAAGCACGCAGACACAGAGTAAAATACCAGCTCTTGCTTGACTTAGTTTGACCTCTGCCCACAGACAATAGGCAGTGCAGAGTTGAAGGCCATCGTCTATGAGCTTCTGACCACAGTGGAAGAGCTGTATGAGCAGAACGGTTACCACGGCTCCACAGAGAAGTTCTTCATTCTAGTCGAGAAATGTGCTGACAAGAGACCTGTAAGGGCATTTGAGGGTCTACTCTCTCTGTCACCCGGTGTTGTTGTTTAGTGCTCTCACACACAGTGCTGCTTCTTTAATTATCTTAATCTCATGTGTGACAGGATGCGTCAGTGCTGACCCTCATCTCGTACAGGGCCCAGTCTATCCAGCCCGCTAAGGACGGCTGGATTCAGAGTCTTTACCGTCTTATGGAGAAGTTCTTCAGGTAGGATGCAGGTTACTGTATTTTAATTTATTCCCAATCCCGGTCTTGTTCCATCTCTGCTCTGTCTAAAACTTCCTCCCCTTCTGTGTTTTTCTGAAAGGAATGAGACTCGAAGTGTGATTAGGATCAAGGTTCTTCATATCCTCTCCTTTGTTCTCAGTACGAACCGACAGCTCTATGAGGTCTGTAAGCTCAAACACCAGCACGTGTCTGCATCTTGTGTCATTCCAGTCCACTAGACAGATTATAGGCTGTTGATGATGTCTATTGCATCTTCTGTCATGGCTGCAAGTTTTACTGACGATGAACAGTTAGATATTGGACTACTCTTCACTGTTGATGTTGTAAAAAGTGTGATCTTCATTTATTTGCAAGTTTCTCGTGGTTGTTAAAACCATAGCTTGTAAGAAATTCCTCAAAATATTCTTTATTGATTTTTTTTCTCCAGGATGAATTAATTGAAACGGTGGTGATACCTCAGCTCAGTGGGATAGCAGAAGACCGGGATCTGGCTGTCAGGAAACAAGCTACCCAGCTACTGGTGGACCTTGCTGAGGGCTGCAACACACATCACTTCACCAGCCTGCTGGACATCATAGAACGGGTACATACACACATAAGCGCACACAGTCTCACTTTAACCCTCATTAAGTCATTTCATTTTCTTAATTTCTGCTGAGCTGGGATAATTCTAGTGTTCAATTTCTTTCTAGGTGGCCAGCCGCTCTCTGGTGTGTTCAGGGCCTGTGGAAGTTTCTGAGAGAGACCCCACGGCAGAGTCGCCTATGGAGGATGTCAGGACTGCTATACTGGGGCTGCTGGAAATCCTGCAGGTACACACATGTAGAAATTCATTTAATTCATCAAACTGACTTATTGAAAGAGAAATGTTTGATAGTTAAAAAATGAAAATGACCCCATTTGAGTTTTCATATTTACAGTACATTATTTGGCCAGTCTGAATTAAGACCCAACAATTTATTTTCAACTTTTTTTTAGCCAAACATTTTTATTGAAAGTACGACATCTGAAGGGCAAAACCCAAATGGTCACCACATGTTGTGATGATCTAAACCCACTTCAACATCTGTCTTTGTTATGTAAACAAAATGTTCACCACCACCAAAATTCAGAAATCCTGTCTTTTACTACACAGACCAATGCCACAAAACACAATTCAATGACAAGTCATTGAAGTCTTCTGGTCTACTTCTCTGTCCAACCAAGGCAAAATACAGTAACTACATATTTGAATGGAACTGAAATGGATTGCCTGACTTGATGTGGCTGTCTGACATCTGTTTCATTAAATATATGTTTTTATATTAAATATTGGCCAATAGGTAGGGTCATTTCAAATAAAGCTGCTTTTTAAACTTACATTAACTGCAAAACAAACCAAAGAGCAGTATCTGCGTGTACTCCACTCTCAATCTAACATCAAAATGCTGTATCAAGAAGTAGTTGTAACTAGAGTTATTATTTTGACTGACATTTTAGTTACTCAGCAGCTACATGACAGAAAACTTCCAAAAGTCCGTAGCTGCCTCCAAAGTTTTTAATGATCATAGCTAAATTTTAGATTAAAAATGAATGATTCTTTTGGCTGTGGATTTTTAATCACTAGTTTGTTGATATTCTTTAACAAACTAAACTTAGCATTAAATGTTTTGGTTGAGGGGTAGGAAGGTAAAATAATCAGGTTTAAAAAAAAAAAAAAGAATATTTCCATCTGTGTTATCATTTTGCACCCAGCCTATTTTCCCTCAACATCACTGCTGTACTTTGCATTTCAGGGTTGTGTTTGTGATGATCAGCTACCTTCTATTCTTAGATGATGGAACCTGAACCTTGAAACCAAGGCCAAAGTGTTTTGTTAATCTGTCAAGTGTGGAATCGGGTGATAAACCTCCATATTTTTCTCCTCTGGCAGAGCAAACTGTACAGCCTACCAGCTAGTCACGCCAGTCGTGTTTATGAGTTGCTTATCAGCCACCTGCAGCTTCACTACAAGAACAAGTACTGTTCAGCCATCGCTTCCAGTATTAGACTGCAGGTACGGGTGACACATTTTTCAACTCTTACTTCCTCTGTGCATTCCTGCAGGCTCATTTTTCTTCATCTTTTTCTTTCAGGTGTTTGACTTCTTCCTAATGATGCGTGCAGATTCTCTTCACCGTCTCGGGGTTCCTAACAAAGATGGTGCCATGAGATTCAGCCCTTACTGTTACTGTGACACAGGGTGATGACACACGCTTTTGCCATACATGTTTGTCTTATTATAATGCAATCATCTAACAATAACAAAACCATAACACAGTGTAATTTGTTGTTTCAGGGAACCAGAGAAGCGTGTCACTGAAAAGAAACCAACAGGCTCAACATCTCCTCCTGCTGGCAGCCCTGTCCCCCCTGCAGCCCCTCCCGCTTCAGCAGCCTCAATACGCTCAGCCTACCTTCCCTACGCACCTGCCTTCAGTGTCCTTCTGCAGTGCCTCAAGATGGTATATGCAAAATATAATTCAAATATAATTGCAAATCACCCAAATACACTTAGTTTTGATTATTTGGTAGCGTACATTTGCGTAGTTAAACAACAGAGGAAAAATGGTTCTAAAATGCAACACAGAGCTGTGGGGGGAATCAAATCAGGGTTGTTGCAGGTATGTGGTATATGCCTTAACTACGAGGCTGTTTGGATGCCACACAGAAAGACTAACAGCTAGGATCTCACTGCTACATTTAAAGATTTTACATACTTTATGCAAAAAACAAAGGCTACTGGACTTGTTTGAGTTTTCTTCAAGACCATACAACCAGATATCTTTGAGAGTTTTAAATAACTGGTGGGGAGTTTAGGTTTTTATCAGGAACATCTGTGGTGGTGCACGCTTGAAACTCACATGACAAGGGTCTGTTAATGTGGCAATACTCACCTGCAATTAAAAGAGTAACTCCAGATGAGTTATTCTTTAATGGTCCATTAATGGCAAGAATCTCTCCCAGAGAGATCCCAGAGAGGTATGAATGGGGGTGAAACTTTTTTTTTTTACTCCTCATTCAAACCATCTGTCTTCTCTGGCTAAAATGTGGATGTTGTTGTCCTCACTGTTGCTAACAAACCCTAGAAATTCAAGAAAACTCAACAAATCCGGCTGCCTTTGTTTATGTATTCTTTTTTTTCTTGGATATTCATTCAGATTCAGAAAACTTTATTTGTGTATATCAATATACACACACACATACATGCACACCATGACCTGGATGATGGAGAATCTTCACAGTAATAAACATGGGATATTTTTTTCTTTTCAGGAGACAGATTGGAAGGTGCTGAAGCTCGTCCTTGACAAGCTGCCATGGACGCTGCAATACAAAGTCTTGCTGCTCACGTCACAGTGCAGCTTAGACCAGCTCTGCTCTACTCTCTGCTGCATGGTAGTGCCAGGTTCTACATTTACAAACAAACCTATATGCTGTACATAATGTGAATACATTCACTGTTGATCTCTTCTATGCCCGTGTAGGTGACGGATCGTCTGATCTCAGAGCGTTTGAAGAAAACACCAGAAGGGTTCTCCCGCACAGATGTTCAGCTGGCGGTGGTCCCCGTCCTTAAGGCGATCACCTCCTACCATAATTACTTGGAGCAGTCGAGACAGGTACAAATATGAGTATGTAGGAACTGAGAGTCATCTGTGGCATCACCTACAGGTTTGTAGGATGCTCTAAAACCGACGCTCTAGGCAGATGTTTGGAGCCAGAAGATCCACATTTCTGTTGCTGTATCCTATTATAAATGGTTTTCAGGCCTTTTACAAACATACATGGAAACAGTCAATACAGCTGGAATGACATTAGTTAATTTCCTTCCCCTCCTGCAGAGAGAGCTGGTTCAGTGCCTCGAGACAGGCCTCATTTACCGCTGTGCCAAGCAGTGTGTGGTGGCACTCACCATGTGCACCGTGGAGATGCCTGATATCATGATCAAGCTTCTCCCTGCTCTTATTGTCAAGCTTACCCACATTTCTGCTACAGTTGCCATGGCATCTCCTATGCTTGAGTTTCTCTCCAGTGAGTACTAAAAGCTTTTTGTTGTAAACATGTCCATGAACGTTCATAGTCGCTTGGTCACGGTATATCCAAAAACGCTGAAGAAAGGCAACTGGACCTTTTAGTTCTGAACTGAAGAAGCTACTTGGATGAAACTCTTCAAGTCCGGTTGCCGTTTTGTAAGCGTTTTTGGATAGCCAGCCAACATTTTTTGTTACAAAGGGAGCACCTGGTGACAGTGATTCACTGATGTGTTGTTTCTTCACAGCTCTGGTGCGCCTCCCCCATCTTTATGCCAACTTTGTAGCTGAGCAATACGTTAGTGTGTTTGCCATCTCACTACCCTACACTAACCCCTCTAAGTAAGTTCTCACACACATAAACTTTAGTATTTTCAGATGCACAGACATTCTTTGACCTGTTTATTGTTTCCTCCAACCTCCCTCTCAGGTTCAATCAGTATATCGTGTCCCTGGCCCACCATGTGATAGCCATGTGGTTCATACGCTGCAGACTCCCATTCCGCAAGGACTTTGTTCAGTACATCACAAAGGTACAACTCATTCTCAAACTAATAATACAAAGTGCAGTTATATAATACTGAGAAAAAGTACATGAGCAAACCTCCTACATGTAAATCAGTGTCATCAATGTGCATTCATCTTATTCTTTTGCTATTGCATTCATGAAAGAGACCCTCACTCACAGTGTTGTAAAGAATGGTGTTCTGATGTTTTTCAATCATTATCAAGTGATACCTAAGAAGAGTTTATTGGGAATATTTAGGAATGTGCCTCTATACTTTCTTGTAGAGAATTAGTATAGCAGTTTAACAGTTTGTTCCAGTTTGTTAACGTGAATCTCCAGCTAGTAGAAAGTTTCTTGTTTCAACCTGAAAATAGAAGAGAAATAACAACAAGCAGTGACTCCGCAAATTTACCATGCCTAGCCAAGAAACGCCCCCCATACACAACCCCCTGTAAAACCCCAACTTGTTTTTTTACACTTTGGTTTGCATCCATTGCTTCAATTAAATGAATAAGATGAGGACAGAGCCATGCTAGCTGTTTTCCTTGCCTTTATACTAAGCCAAGCTGTTATCTCCTGGACTCACTTAACTACATTTTATTTCTTTGTATCTACATTTATGTGTTTGCCTCTTTTTCCAGGGTTTGCGTTCCAACGCCTTGCTTCCGTTCGATGACAGCCATGAGCAAAGTCCATTTCGTGCCCGAAGCACCAGCCTCAATGAAAGGCCCAAGAGGTAAAGCATATATTCACACTCAGCTACAACTGCTTACGTACAGACCAGCAGCACCTCACACTGCACATGCGGCCATTGCTGTGTTAGTGGTTTGGGGGTTGCCAAGGTAACGGGGGACTCAGCATGACTAGCACTGTGGCGCGAATGTTGCGATGACTCCTCTCAGGTTGCCATGGTGATCATTAGTTCATTTTATTTACTGTTTATGCTGTTTTCCGTTTTTTTAAATGTGTTCTTCCCCCGCCACGATTTTTTTAAATTTTTTTGTTTAAAACTCACTCCCCCTCATCTTAATGACATACAGGGGGTGGACTAAATAACATGAACCCTGTGTAATGTCATGTTATTTTATATTCATTCTTTTATTGAACTGTCCAGATGTTTCTGTGCTGTGTCTACCACCTGTATCTTCTAAAAGTACATACACAGCAATGTTACATGGAAAGGACTATTTCCTTTCTTCTGCAGTCACATCTCACCATCCGACTGCTGTTTATGACATCAGATTTTACATGAGCGCAATACACCATCTTTCACTTTGGCCTATCATTGTAGAGTAAAAGCACACATTCAAAGGTACCGCTCATTGTAGCTGAGTGTAAGTGATCAAGGGAGAAGGAGGGGACTGAACTGATATCGATCCAGTTCCAGAGACCTGAGCAGTGTCCTAATGTCGGGTTGTTTGGACAGGCATCATAACAAAAGTGACCTGTAATGACTATTGTGGATGTTTTCACACAAGTTCTAAAAATTATACGACTTGGTGTACCTACTTAAACCAGTATTTTCCCAATGCATCCGGTGCTTATTTCAAAAACACATAGTAGCAGTTAAAATGTGGTCAAGACTGCATTATTGGTTCGGACGTTACCAAAATAACATATGACATTGCCTCCCCATGTGTCATTGAGCCCAGAGTTTCATATAGTTCAACTCCTCAGAATTATTTATGCCCGGCGTTCACTTGTTAATTAAAAAAAACCCTCATCAGACCCTTGCTGCTCTTGTAGCAAGGAGCACTCCGCATCGCAGCTTTCCACAGTAAAACATAACTCCTCTGCTAACTTCAGTCTCTACTGATCCTCTATTTCAACCACCCTCAGTTTATTCCATACTGTGGTATCATTGTGTTTGTGCTGCTCATTGCTCGCTGTGAGGTCGGAGTACTGCATGTCAGATTACTCAAACCCTTTCTCTAACACTATTGATTATGATGTGAAGATTAAATTAAGAGAGATCAAAGTATCTTTGAATACACTTGACTATTATCCAGTACAATGTTCTGACCTCACCTTTAATATTTAGTCGAGACTTGCTGTACTCCAACCCTCAAGTTTAATCCAGCATTTCTTTTCTTCTAGTTGTTTTTCTGGTCTTGTTTTAACTGCTATTATATAAGCCCTGAGCTGAGTCTATCCCTACTATTTATGCTACTAGTGTTCACTTTAAACCTGCTGTGTGATATAATGTTTATTTTGTTGCTCTCCTGAATACTTTTCTGTGTGTTTTTCTTTCTTAATAGCAGAAGCTGTTTTTACCCTTTGCTGTAGCTTGTCCAGTTTCCATTCAGTTGATGTATAGCCTTTTGTTATCCTCTTTTTCTTTCTCCGCTCTCCTGTGATCTGATTCATGATGTTCACTGCTGTTAATTTTCACCTTGTTTTGTTTTTTCTTCATTTGACCCCCCTCCCTCCGCTGCCTCCTGCCATTGGGTGCTGCGTTGTGGTTGTGGTTTTGGGGGGTGGTTGTGTCATCCTGGATCCTTCCCACATTGCTCCTGATTTCCCCCCCCCTCCCCCCATGTGATGCCTGCCCTTTGACCTTTGTGGCCATGTCCTCTGTACTCTGCCCCCTCCCCCTGTGCGTGGCATATGGCTCCACATCACCTGCTCGCATTGCTCTGGTGCGCGGGTGATGACTCCTGCTGCTTCCTGGTATACATTCAAACCACACTCCTCCCCCCACACTCCCCAAACCACTGCCGCCTTCATGATGACCCTCACTGCCACCGTAACGCCATCCCTGGCCCGTTCCCCTCGCCCTTTGCCGTGGATACTCTTCACCGCCCAGTCTGCGGGCGGCAAAAGTGGCAAAGGCAGCAGCAGCGGTAGCCAATAGCAGCAGCTCTCCGGTTAAAGAGCTGAGGGATCTATCAGCTATGGACGCTTTCCGCTCCCGCAGCATCAGTGTCTCCGAACATGCGGTCCGCAGGTTAGAGAAGAGCCTTCTGGGTAACAAAACAAACAAACAAAAAGAACAACAGCCCAAACACTTGCTTTCTACACTTGTTGCTTCCTCCGTGGGATGGTTGACGGGGTGTAGGGTCATTGTCATGCAGGTCCGTTGGGGTGGCCGTTGGGTTGGTTTGTTGCCAGGGACACCGGGAGCGGGTGGTGCATGCTGGAGGAAGGTTTGTGTGATGACATTTTTGGTTTGGCTGTGGTCATACTTTTTTCAATTTTTAAGATCCTCATTATTTGCTTTTGCATGCTGTGTTTGTAGACACACCTTAATCCACGATGATGTTTTTCTGTTTGATTTTGCTCTAACACAGATTTAGCTTTTTTTTTTTTAGTTTGTATTTAATCTACCTTTTGTTTTTGATCTTTGTTTTGCTGGGTGTATTGCTGACTGGTTTTGATTAACCTAACAACAAATGAATGGCAGGAGTGACTGGAGCAAAGCATGTGTATTCAAAATGAAGGGATTTTATATTTTTCACTGACACCTGCAACCTACAACTTTGACTCCTAGTTTGTGGGAGAGCACTAATGTTTCCTTGGCCATTGACTGGGACAACAGCTTGCTTGACATAATTTGGGTTTTTATTTTACCCCACTCAGACAACTACTGTGCTGCTATGACCATGGCAATCTCCTAGTGTGAGATTTTAGGGTTAACAAGGCTGAGGTGAACTCAGCTTGACCAACAGACTCAGCTCATTCGTATCACCACACACATATATACACAAACACTTCATGGCCCACTTTTCTCTGCACTTGTTGTTTGCTCGTCTCTGGTAGGCTGACCTGCTCGAGTATCTGACATATGATCTAACACTGCAGTTGCGCCATGTGGCTTCAGTGCCACCACATTGAATATGTCATATTTCCCAGCAGATGGCAGCAAAAGCACAGTATGTTTGAAACTATTATTTAATGTGAAACACAGAACTTAGTGGGACTAAACAACTGCAGTGTAGATCTGTGTAACCTGCTTCAGCTTCAAGTGACTGCAAATCTGCTTTGTTCCTCAGAGAACTCATTGTATGTTTTAAATCTGAAACCTGACTGATGGTGGACACTCATTCCATCTCAAGGCAACATGACCATTATTTAAACTTTGAGACTATAATGTGCCATAATCATAAAAAAATAAAATAAATTAAAAATAAAGCCAAAACACAGTTTTATTCGGTTTCTGGAGCTTTGTTGTGCCGCTCACTAAAGAATCAAATTTTTACTTCTTGTAGTGTATTCAATGAAGTGAAGCTGGGGAAAGGATTGTAAAGCAGAGAACGCATATTATTTCAGTCATGAGCATTTCATGGTCATGTTTTTTTGAGTATGTGTCTGCTAGACATTGAAATGAAAAAAATAAAATAAAATAATAGAAGAATGGTGAGTATAACTTGTGTGAAATAGTTGTTGACTCACATTCTGGGAATCGGCCTGAGATAGAGGGATTTAATCTCTCTCTATCTAAAACAAAGAATACATACATTTGCACAGCAGCACTAGAAGTCTGTCTTGGTGCATAAACTGTATGTTCATGATTAGAACATTTCGTGCACACACCTGAACTGGATTTTATAATGAGAATATCTTTAAGTACAATGCATGGCAGTCTTGAGAATATTAATCTTTATTTGAGATATTCCTGTCAATACAGCCCGCTGCCAACCTTAATAGTGTATCATGTAAATTGGATACATATTTGTATGGAATAGTTACAGCTACATCAGTTCTATAATTCTGATTTCTGCCCAGTTTGTTGAATATTCGTGTCTTTATTTCATCCTGATCTGGTTATCTGCCTGTCTTCGATACTCCTCATTATGATGAACAGAGACATCTCATTTGTTTGTTTTGAGAGTGTTTACTTCTGAGCAGCATAAAGCAGGCTTTCACTACACATTTAGTGTCTCTCTAGAGCTGACTGAGATGGATGTTAACATCTATGAATTTGCTTTTAACCATATTTGTCAAGTAAAGCTCACGGTAATGATTCTTGTGGAAACAAAGAGGTCCTGTTCACTCTACATCAAACACTAATGAAGAGATTTGGCTTCAGCTGAGACATTAGCGCGCCGCTGAACACACTGACTCACACATTTGCACGCACAGCTGCTACCTGCTGGTTTTTCAGCATCGAAATATGTTACAAAACAGATCCCTTTAGTCTCCTACACAGAGCTTATTTACATTTAGGCAGATAACCAGCGGGGTATTACAGCCTAAGAGGCCACATATCCCAGCATGTGACTTGAAAATGGACTTAATGGGGCATTTGCAAATCCTACACATCCTTGGATGCATGTATCCATATAAATGTTTGCATGTGATATAAGCAGAAACATGAGCTTTGTTTGTGTGTTTTTGTACGGCACTTTCCTATCAATTCTTACTGAAGCTGTGTATCAGGCCTTGCATGTACATCTCTTTAAATATTAAAATGTATCATGACCCCGTGTGCTCTCCTCTCGCTTCTCTGCTGTTATTAAGCCATCTCTCTGTTCACTCCTATAGGATGCAGACCTCAACCACCACCTGCAGTCTGGGCTCTGCTGATGAAAATGCAGTAACTCAGGCAGATGAGGGGCTGAAGACTGTCCACCTGGAGCTCACTGAGACCTGCTTGGACATGATGGCACGATATGTCTTTTCTAACTTCTCTGCACTGCCCAAGAGGTTGGTATGGACTTTTTTTGAAATCTGTGCATTTTTATGGTATTTGGCAGCTTATACCGGTGATGTCTGTGGAATAAGACGCTGCAGCAGTGATGATTTTGGCCTCACTTTAGGTCTCCCATTGCTGAGTTCCTGTTGGCAGGAGGTCGCAGTTTGACGTGGTTGGTGGGCAACAAGTTGGTGACTATAACTACAAGCGGAGGAGTCCGAACGCAAGCGCTGTTGGGCCTGGATATGTCCGATCGTCTGGGAGGAGGGGAAATGACCAGGTGGTGCACACTTGCACAGTGTTTCTTCTTCTATTTACTTGACTCGCATCTATTGCATTTCTGTCTCCAGTGAGTGAAAGACGTGACCATCCTCCATAGTTGTTTTTCCTTCGAAAGGTTTTTTTTTTTTTTTTTTTTCTCTTACACAAATCAAAGCTCTAAAGAGAGAGGATGATGTTTTCTGTTCAGGCGAACAGCTTGAGGCAAAAAAACAGACATTTTTCAGGATTTTTTTTCCAACCACATTTCTTCCTCGAAGACGATGGTTCCCCACTATCCTTCCAGTTTTTATTAATGCGTTGGACAGTTCTTAACCCAACTGTAGTAGTTTCTTCAGTCTCCTTAGATGTTTTCTCTGCTTGATGCATGCCAATGATTTGACCCTTCTCAAACAGACTAGCATATTTTCCACGACCACAGGATGTGTCTTTAGACATGGTTGTTGAGAAATGAGAAGCTACTCATTTCATCATTCATTCATTCATTCATTCATTCATTCATTTTCTGTAACTGCTTGTCCTCTGGAGAGTCGCGGGGGGCTGGAGCCTATCCCAGCTGTTATTGGGCGAGAGGTGGTACACCCTAGACAGGTCGCCAGTCTAACCATTCACACTCACACTTGCAGCCAATTTAGAATCACCAATTAACCTAACTAGCATGTCTTTGGACGGTGGGAGGAAGCTGGAGTACCCGGAGAGAACCCACGCAGACACAGGGAGAACATGCAAACTCCACACAGAAAGGCCCAGTCCTCATTACATCAGTTGGGGTTAAATAACTTGTTGCCAGCATTAATTATTCAATAGGAGGCTCGTAACTATTTACTTAGTTAAGTCCAGGTGGTGACTTTTCTTTTGGCCAGGCAGTGTATATACATGCTGAAATGCAAAACTTAAATGGTGATGTTGGCTAAATGCTGCCTGACAGGGCAGCTAGCATTGTCTTGGCAACTGCTTTGTAATCCTTTTGTTTGCTCTCCCGACCCTACAGGTCGGATCCGTCACTGCACACCAGAATGACCAAAGAGGCTCCAGCCAAACTGGAGTCACAGTCAAGTCAGCAGCACAGCAGGGCCACACGTATACGAGTCCGCTCCATGTCAGGTAATACATTTGCCGTTGGGCAAGTAACACTTAAATGGGAAATAATCGATCTCCTCGCTTAATGCATGTGAGAAATATTTCCTGCATTATTTATCATTAGTCTACGTGTTTGTCAGTATTTAAATTGAATGCTAATTTTGTGTTTGCTCATCATTATAATACCTTGCATTCTATGTTTTTTGCAGATGTGTATTTTTTCCTGCACAGTAAATTGCATATTATTAGGATGCTGGCCCTGTGCAAAAGAAGAAGATTCTGAAAAATAATGATGACCTTTCCTCTTATTGCCTGTATCAATATACCAGGTGGCCACGCTCTACGTGCCGGTCCTGCTCAGAGTCTAAGTCCTCTGGTGTCCCCTTCGGAGAGCGAGTTAGCTGCTCCATTGTCTCCCTCCTCTGGTCCTGCCCTGGATAGTTTGGGTCCTCCTTCCTCCACCTCCGCCGCCCCATCTGCACCTCCGACTCTCAAAGACAACCCCAGCCTGGCTGAGTTTGTCCCAATGCTCACACAGGGCTGGGCAGAGATCTTCATACGGAGGCCATCGGGTACGTCACCAGTCAACAAACTCTACCGGTCTCTTTGGCTCAGTGGCTGTCTTTTGTTTTGTATTTTTAACATTCTCAGCTTTGGCCAGAAGTACATATTAGCTCAATGTTTTTAACGCAGATCTTCCTTTTAGATGGATTTTGTTCCCCTTGTCCTAAATTTCAGTACAATATGAAAAGCTATTTACAGAGGCTTGACATCAGTGAAACTCATTTGTAGATGTTTTATTGGGTGATAACAGTATGGGTGTGTTTTCTGGTTCTCTCCCTGTCTTCCTTTTTGTATTGGTCCTTCTCTCTCTCATTACAGGTAACACAAGTTGGCTGATGTGTTTGGAGAACCCACCCAGCCCCTTCTCCTCCGAGCTCGGTAACATGCCGCTTCAGGAACTCTCTAGTGTTTTAATGGCAATGGAAGGAGTAAAGGAGCCTCCTACTCAGACAGCCAGCGCTCCCGCCAGCACAGCTGCACCGCCGCCTGTCTCTGAGCCCCTAACCCAAACACACAGCAATGTCGGGGGAAAGGCAAACCTAATCCAACGCTCCAATACTGGTGAGCAACAGTCTGAAGTGTCTGAACTGAGAAAGCGAGAGATATCAGAAAGTTTGTCATGTTTTTTCTATCATCTTGATTTGTGCTGGTGATTTATTTGTCCCACAAATTTGCGATCATTGTGTCATCTTTAAAATAAACACAACAGAATACAAGAAATATCCTGAATAGTGAGCTATAGAACAGAAAATCTTAGCTGACATGAAATGTTATGCATGGATGCATCTCCCTTGTCTTCCTGACAGCTTATTCTTGGTCCCCCTTAAATGGACTGAGCCAAATGACAAATTGTCTGTAACTACTTGATTTGAAGCTGTAGGTGATCAATAGTCCAGCTTGGATTCTGTCAGGTCAGTGATTGTCAATTATCACTGCTGTGACAACCTCTTGTTTATAAGTCATGTTCCCCCCCCCTTTTTTTCTTTTTTTTTTTTATTTTTTTAAGCAGAAGCCTAATTTCCAGTGCTGCCTGGTATCCCATTTATTTTTTCTTGCTCTGGGCCTCCATTTCTTCCAATTATTTACCCTCACATTTTGTCCTTATTTTTCAGCTTTTTTTTCTGCTCTTTCTTTCATCATTTTTTTCTCAGTGCCATTGAGTTTTTCCCTTCTTGTTCTGACTGGTTTCTTTTCATGTTTCTTCAACTTCACCACCATGCTGGTTTGTGATTGGCTGCGTGTAATGTGGCTTCATGTGCCACCGACCCGTCTGCTGGCATCCCGCCTGCAGTGGGTGACTCTCTCTGGTCTCTGGGTCTGGGCACTGCCCCCCCAGGCCCTCCGGCCCCTGGCAGGTTGCACAGGAGCATTTCCTGGGCAGGTACCGTCCACCACATGTGTGACCCCACACCTCCCCTCTCTCGAAAACTCCTGGTGTAGTATATTTCTTCTCGCTTGTACAATACAGCAGTCTGCAAGCACCAACTACAAGTTGTTACATTACACCCCTGCCACTGGAAGTTTAATATGTTGGCAAAGACAGCCGTATGTTAGCTCTTCTTATTGGCAATTAAATACACAAGATCTAAGACAAAGACAGCTTTGTCAACAAGTATAGAATATTAAAACCATCACATATTGGTCATATCGGTCTGTTTATTATAAAGCCATCTTTTAGAAATGGCGGCAGCTAAAGCTAACCATCTCATGGTTGCAGATTTATTTTTATCAAGTAGATAAGTGACTTTTTGATGTGTTTAAAGTGTAGTAAAAACCAGAAGAGAACCTGTCTCGTTTCAATCTTCTCATCGTTAGACAAGATCGCAAGGACTCGCAATTAACGTCAAACTTACCCAGTGCAAAAGACCTGCTGTTTTATACTTGAATATTGTACAAGTTAAGAAATTCAGCATTTCTGCTTTACTCATCAGTCTTCTACTGTATTAACACGGGAGGGAGGGTCTTCTATGAGTGATGATGACAACGTGCCTGCACTCGAATCAGTCAGGCCAATGACACCTAAGGATCGATCATGATTTCTTTTTTGACTCCTTTCATCATTTGTTTTCCCGTCATAATCATCTTCTCTAACTCTTGTGTTTCTGAAATATACTCCCAGGTTGACCTTTAACCACTGACTGTCTGATGTTGTCAACAGGAAAGCCCAGACCTCATCTGAGTAACATGCGCTTCCTGGCTTTACTGGTTGACCAGTAGGGCGATGAAGACATTCTCTGAGCTGTACTATTGAGGGCGTGTGTGATTATTATTGCGTTTCTCTTCTTCCTCTTTGAAAGTAGAGAGAGAGTTGTTTGGGAGATGCGAGACTGGGGAGCCTGGTCTGGGCTGCTGTTGCAGTAGCTACAATTTGTTTGGGCTGAGATAACCAACAAGCCAAACCGATGCATGCGTCTTGATGGAAATTGAGTAGATGAAGCAGTGACGGATAGATGCTGCCTGCCGCACTGATCTGTCTGTTTGGGCTGTCTAGCTCAGTGTTTGTAGGTTGGACTCACTGTAAGGTCATGATTTTGCACATGGCTGTTTGGCTGATTACCTCTCAGTTTGTCGATCAGTATGGATGCGTATGATTCTATTTTATGTTGTAGTGATTAATTTGACTAGAATGTGTGTGAGGTGTTGATGTCAAAATTTAATGTTTGTCAGAATCTTACACCTGAATAAACATGTGGGTTTCTGATTATGTAACTAACAGTGGACAACACTACAATGTTTGTGTGTCTCTACTGCAGTTCTTTGTGTGTATGTCCACATTTAAGCCCCATGGTTGTTGCTTTGTCCTGCTGTAGACTCTGTGGTGGTGCTGGAGGAGGGGTCAGGGGTCACCGGTGCACACCCCCCTCCCGATTGGCTGGAAAGTGAAGAGTTCGAGCCAATGTCCTCTGATCCCATCTTCATGTCTGCTGACAAGTTCACAAAGACCCCACCGCCGGGAACACTCAGCAGGGTACGTATCTGGTGCTGGTCCCTGTTCACAAAAACACATGTGCACACATATTCTAACTGATGGCTTGAGCAGTAATTGAACAACACACCACTTACATTTAATTTCATAAGGTTGTTGTGGTACACACCTACACTAATCAGCCACAACATTATGACCACTGACAGGAGAAGTAAATAACATTGACCATGTGTCACAAGGGAGACCTACACAATAGTCATAATGTTATACCTGATTGGTGTAAAAGCTGTGATGGTGTTATATTAAGGTTTGTCACAGCATCTTAACTACGTGTGCTGTTTGATTATCAGCTGATTGAGATTCAACGTATCCTAAACTCAGTTTAAGCAGTTTTTCTCACCCTTGCTATAATAAGTGACAGGCCAGCACAGTCAAAAAGAAGCGTCCCCAATCATTATTCTGCCCTTACAGAGCCATACTGTGGTTGTGGATCTTTTAGAAATTAACTCACCTATTTAAAAATTAAAATCAGCTGTCATTACAGTGCTCTTCTGTTTAAATTTCAGTCCTCCTCCACCTCCAGTCAAGATGATGAAAAGTCGACTCTGGAAGAAGTGAGCGAGGGAGCCATTCCCATTGATCAGCCCACAGTGGGACTCTCCACCCCAGGCAGCCAGGGTCCTGACCTACCCTTCCAGAGCCACGCTCAGTCCCAGAGTCATGGGCTCAACAAATCCAGCTCATCACCAGAGCTCCAAACATTACCTGAAGCCTTCACCAAAGCTGCTATGGAGTCAGAGCCTGTTCTGGAAGACACATCTCGACCCAGAGCCCCCTCAGATGGCAAACCTCAACCCCAGCAGCCTCATTTTGAAAAAGACAAAGTGGAAGGAAGCACAGGAGGGGACATTAACGGACTGGGAAGTCAGAGTCAAGGAGCTGAAGGGCCAGGTGCAGCGCCATCTCAGAGTGGAGGAGCAGTGTTGAGGCTGGCTTTTCCGACAGCGCCAGCACAACCTGGACCTATCTCCCCCAGCGGAGGCCACCGGCCCCGGGGTCACACCATTTCAGTGTCAGCCCCCTCCTCCAGGAGGGAGAGGAGGACAGACAGGGACTCCTACCACAGTCGACCTGGACCCAGCAACACAGAGAAAATCTCTGGACTTAGTCCCAGGTACTCTACAATTTTACACAAGAAACTAGTGCAGCCTCGGTCTTGCCAAATTAAATGATACAATGAATCAAGGGAAGTCGGTAAGCACATCTTGGCTCCAATTTCAAGATTCAAAGTGGCAGTCTGCCTGTGGAGAAATTTTTAATAATCCTCAAAAGATTGTTTGACATGAGAAAAAATCTGGAACTGCAGGTTGAAATCACTTTTTAATTTGCATGTCTCTTTCTTTTTGCCTCCTCAAGCTTTGTCTTCCTTCAGCTGTACCACTCTCCCTTCTTTGGGAATGAAGCCAACAAGCCACTGCTGCTGCCCAAAACCCAGGTGAGTTGTTTCTCAGGTTGAACCGGAATCTGCTCATGTGTCATGTATACAAAGTTTATAGTACATTGTGTTTTCTTTATGGTAGGTCATAGATCGTGCTGTGAAGGTTCTGGACCAGATGCCTCCTTATGACACCCATAAGATCGGAGTGGTGTTTGTAGGAGCTGGTCAGGTGAGGACACAGGGCTTCTAGTCTTAACTTATTGTCACTGTCATATCATTTGTAAATGCTCTGACATTATGTCTTCATCCTCTCCAGGTTAACAATGAGGTCGCCATCCTGTCGAATGAGTATGGTTCGAACAGGTACGCTGCCTTCCTCACAGGTCTCGGAAAGCTGATCCACCTGAAAGACTGTGACCCCGATCAGATCTTCCTCGGGGGACTCGACCAGTACGGAGATGACGGCGAGTTCACTTACTGCTGGCATGATGACATCATGCAGGGTTAGTGTTTGGATGATAGGAAAAATAAAGTCAGATTCATAATAATTAGTTTTCCCTCAGCCAGTCTGCTCTACGTGTTATACATGAAATTGTGTCTCTGCAGCTATCTTTCACATTGCCACGCTGATGCCCAACAGAGAGAGCGACAAGGGCTGCTGCAACAAAAAGCGACATATTGGCAATGATTTTGTCATGGTTGTGTACAACGACTCTGGAGAGGAGTACAAACTGGGCACAATCAAGGTAGATGCATGCATGCATAAGAATATGGACCCTACAATATACATTTTGTCCTTAAATGCTCTTCTTTCTTTTTTCCTCCTTTAGGGCCAATTCAACTTTGTGGAAGTCATTATAAAACCACTGGATTATGAATGTAACCTTGTTACTCTCCAGTGTCGCAAAGGTGAGCTAATCACTGTTTTTTCTGGCGATCTTCCTTGTTGCTGTCTTTTGCTTTTATTCCTTCTTTCTTCTTTCTCCTTTTCAGACCTTGAAGGGTTAGTAGACACAACAGTGGCGAAAATTGTTTCAGACCGCAACCTTCCTCTCTTAGTCAGACAGATGGCTCTGCATGCAAATGTAAGTGTTCCTATTATATCTACCCCTCACATCTTGTCAGACATGCTTACACATTCCTACTCAGCCTGGATTCTCATTTGTTTCTCCCCAGATGGCTTCTTTGGTGCATCAGTACAGAGCAAACCCCTCAGATGCGTATGCCTCTAAATGGCTAGCAAGATTACGACACATTAAGAGGATCAGGACCAGAGTAAGAACGGAATAAATGGATCATCACCACATTGCTACTTTGACTTGTATGTTATCCCGTTAACTGAATCCATTTCGCCCTCTTTCTGCTATGGTTCAGGCTCAAGAAGACATTCAGTCTCGCTCGACTCCCGGCATCTCGCTGACGCAAGGTCACACTCAGCAGAGCAAGTCTTTTCAGCAGAGCACTCCAGCACCAAACGCCGAAGCCTCCGGGCAGAGGAAAAGACTTGTGTCAACAGTGGATGATTTCACGGATTTTGTTTGATTACATTTTTGTCCTGGCAGATACCCACATACACAACCACAAACGACGCGTGTTTGTGTGTAGATTTGTGTACGGAATAAAAAAGTGACCATGAGAAAGGTTTGAACTGTTGGGTTGTGCTCTTTCTTGGTCCCCATATAGGGAGTTAAACTCCAAAAACACATCTTGATTTATTCATTTTCCATAACCGCTTGTCCTCTGGAGCCTATCCACAGCAGTTATTGAGTGAGAGGGGTCTCCAGTCTATCACAGGGCTAACGCAGAGAGACAGACAACCATTCACACTCACACCTACGGCCAATTTAGAATTACCAGTTAACCTAACAAGCATGTCTTTGGACGGTGGGAGGAAGGTGGAGTACCCAGAAAGAACCCACGCAGACACAGGGAGAACATGCAAACTCCACACAGAAAGGCCCAGTCGGCCGATGGATTCAAACCCAGAACCTTCTTGCTGTGAGGAGTCAGTGCTAACGACAACACCTCTGTGCCTCCCAAAACACATCTTATACTTGTTTATATCTGAGTAAAGAAACTAGAATTTATTTATTTTTTATAACAATGTCGACCGTCGACAGATAATAATGACCGGAAAATGCCCTCGGCTTCACAGGCTTTATAGTGAGCTAGGGCTCATTGTCAAGCCGCCTGTTCTGCACTTTTACCAATCTGGTTCAGTCTCACCGTGCTCTGGGAGTTGTTTTCAGCCATGGCAGGAAGTTGTTTTTATTAAAAACACCCTGAATACCCCTTGTACACCATACCCCAGGAACAGATAGCAGACAGACACAGAGAGCAACTTTTTTATTTCTAGATATTTTCCCCAGGAGTTGGTGGAGACCACAAATAGAGTTAGAAGTGTGTGAATATTACGTTAAAAGGAGGAATGAAACATGACTCCAACTAAAAGATGGTGCTCTTTACCTGCTGAATAAGTTTTCAAAAAGTTGCTCAGTTGCCGATCATAACCTGGTAGCAAAGGGCAGGAGAGCAAGCACGTATTTCAGAGATGCTGGAATTTCACATGAACACCTTCATTATGCTGAGATCAGCTGTCAAACTCTTTATTTGACTTTGTCAAGTGCAAAAGCATGAGAAGTGCTACAACTGCAAAATACACATATGAGATACAAAACAAGCGCTCACAAATATCTTTGAACACAAACCTGTAACACTGTTTTAGAACAAAATGCAGCATAGAACAGCAGATAGCTGGAAGACACAGAGGCTGGCTTTGGCACAACGCTGTTACACACAAAGCAGGAGCGTTTAAAGGAGGCGCTAACTATCTGCTACTGCTGAGCTTCCTGTGGTTTCTACTTGGCATTATGTGAATGCTGAAGATGAAATATATTAATAGATTTGGCTGTAGTGCTTCAGTTAGATCAGAGAAATGTAACACTTTGGAGTTTGCTTCAACAGTGCTTGACCTACGCGCTTGTTGCTGCAACAATACTGATCACGAAAAGCAAAAATACATTATATACATCATAAAGCCCCAATATATACACAAATGTACACACACAGAAGAGGATGTGTTTTTCATTTTAAGAGCGCCTTGAAAACTTATTAGGAGGACAATGGATTAGACAAAGCTTTGAAAATAAACCCATTAAGTGTTAACAATTTATGATCTGTAACAGTGGTGTTTACTGGGATAAGGGCCCATAAGTACCTTCTTAGTCCTCTTACATACCATTAAATAGATGCCAAAGACAATGCAGTACACATTCTTGAGCCTAGCTGACTGAAGGAAGAAGCCGGGAGGTGGTCAAAGTGGCATATTCTAAGTCCCAAATATACTGAACTGAAAACATTTATTTTGCACCAGTTTTGGTTAAAACCCGGATCGCTTTCCAGGCTTTAAGGAAAAGGTGGGTTCCCTGAGATCTGCCCACTGGACACAGGAAGTGCGCATTGTTGATCAAAACAAAGACAAAAACAGCAACATTTACAAGGAGCGAACTAACGTACAAACAACCACGAGCTATCGCTTCAATACCTTGATAATACTTACGAGGATGTTTCTATAATGTAGCTGTAAAAGATACGACTTGACACATGAGTTAAATACGGTGTAGGATATCAGCTCCATTAGAGAATAAAGTGCAAGTACAAAACGAATGAATGAATTACTTGGCATGGTACAAAAACTCAGGATGCATAAATGATGCAAAAGCTTTGGCTTTATAGTTAAAATACAGTATGAGTGAAGCTTTCTCTATTGGTTTTTGATACCAAGCTTATTACTTTACGCCACACCTCAAAAACAAAAAACAAAAAAAACAAACCCAAAAACGATCTACCTCAAAATAAAAGTGCTTTTAAATCTCCTCCATATTGAACACACACACACACAAATAAAAACATTTAGGAAAATAATCACACTGGTCAATATAGCTTTATAATGGGAGAACTTGTGTAAATATTCAGTACTGTGTCGGTGAAGACTAATTCTGTTTTCTCAACTCTCATCCATTCAGCGTCGTCTTTTTCCTTCCCCTCCTACTGCCCTGCGCCACAACCATTTGCTACACCTCCCTGTCACTACTCTGCCTCGTCCTTCGCTTCTGCCAACCTCCTTCTCCACACGTCTGTCGAGAGGACGGCTTTAACTGCACCCTGAAGAACTGGCTGCTGGGATCCCAACAGCACTGTGTGTGTGTGTGTGTGTGTGTACTGTATATGTGTGTGTGTGTTTCCTCTCAGTGGGCTGAAGTGTACGACGCAATGCCATTTGCGGATACGTGTCTACAGTGTCATCTCTGTGTATACCTGCATGTGCGTATATCTGTGTGTGCCTGCATGCAAATTTGGGTTCATGAGACATGACTAGGGCTGGCCACGAGTACCCATGGTGACCAAGGTATGAGATTAAAAAAAAAAAAAAAAAATTTTGTAGACAGACAACATAACTGAGAAATCAAAATGTTTTCTTGCGAGATACACAAAAAGACTCTTTGCATAGTTTGCTTTTCAGTTCATTGAGTCCTCTGGTGAGCACCTTCCTGTGCTCCTGTCAATGACCATGCGTGACCTCCAGGGCAACGCACGGCCAGTTTTTGGTCCGGGAGAAATAATGGTAGGATTTTCTTTCATTCTTGAGTTTTCTTCTCCTAGCCTGCTCAGTTAGCATCTGGTGACCTGCACCCTGTTTTTAATGCGACTTGGGGTTTGGACAGACTTTATCGCTCTCTGTTCATCTTTCACTACTCTGAACCTCTTGTTTCTTTCCTATAATTTGTCCTTTTACTTTCCCAGTCACTGTTTTCTTTCCTTTCCCTGGGTTTAGAGAGGGGCATCTGGGGACAAAACCTGCTGTCCCAGTCCTCCTCTCGTCCTTAACCCAGCCTTTTGCTCCTACATTCGTTGTGCTCCACCTTTCACTTCTGTTGTCCTTCTTTCCGGGAGCGGAGTCCGTCTAAGTTGGATGCACCTTGTTTTTGAGGGGAGGGGGTTTGCGTTTTCGCTTGCGGGTAGGGATGGTGGTGGTGTGGGCTGGGTGGTTGAACAGGCTTGAGGAGGGGAGTGTCTCTCTCTCAGAGGGAGGATCCCAGTCCCGGGTAATGGCCGTAGGGCCAGGGGTAGATGGCAGGGAAGGAGTGGGTGCACGAGTACTGGGAGGTGTTTTGGCTGACGTGACAAGGGAAGAGGGAGCGTTTGCTGACAGCATGGGGAGAGAGGCGGGATCAGATTTATCTGAGACTGGTGTGGGTGGAGGAGCACTGGCTGAAGGTTTTGCTGATGACTGAGGGGCGGGGGCATGCATTGAGGCAGGTCTGGCCTTTAAAAAGGGAACAAGTGTGGCTACAGGAGTCTTTCTGGCACTTGCAGTGCTCCCACACTCTTTCGGAAGGTCACGTTTATCTGACTTTTCCCCTTTCCTTTTCCCTTTGTGCATTTCTTTGACACTCTTCTGCTCTCTCCAGTCTTTGCCCTCCACCTTCCCTCTCTGTCTTGCCTCGCTCCTACCTCCTTGATCATCATCTCCTCTTTCTTTCCCTTTACACCTCTTTATCCTCTGAGCTTGCTCCAGTCTACACTCCATGTAGTACAGATCCTCTGTTGCCACTGTGACGCAGTCCAGCTTTTGCAGCAGGCTGTCCAGGGTGGGAAGGAGCCTCTCCAGAGAGAGTTCAGTCTCTCCTCTCTCCCTCCAGCTGAGACCTCCCACCACAACCACTCCTGGCCCATGCCCCAGGCCCAGCCCCAGGCTGAGTCCCAGACTGATCCCAGGTGCTTCAGTTAGACTGCAGGGGCTAGAGGAGGCCGGGCGCCACGAGGCCTCAGAACCAGCATCGACGCTGTCGGGTGTTGCTGGAGAGTCTGGCCTGTCTAGCGGGGGCAAGCACAGAGACTTACAGTCGCTGGTGGAGGATGAACGAGATGGTGGTAGCTCCATGCCTTCGAAACGCACTTTGTGACGAAACTAAAGAAAGGATGAAAAAATAAATGAGTAAAGTTTCTCAACAGTAGACTGATAAAATAAGCCTCCAGGAATTAGCTACAACCACTATAGTAGAAACAGCAAATTCACCTCCTTGGCCCTACTGAGTCCCATCCACATTTTGAGTCGTCTGAGGAACAGCTCCACCATCTCATAGTCTTGGAGATCCACAGCTGGCCGGTACAGCTCTGCTCGCGCACGCCGGTAGTTCCTCAATAACACAGAGATGACTAACCAGAGCAACACCAGCTGAAATATGGTGAAGCTCAAGTGGAACACCAGTGAGGAGAAAGTGCTGGAGGGGCCAGTGATGGTAGGACGCCATGACAACAAGCCCCGGCCGCCGGCTCCCAACAAAGACAGACAGGTGGAGGTCACACTGCCGTAGCCGTCCAACACTGAGTGGAAGAGCTGGAGGGAGGTAGAAGAAGTGAAGAGAAAAAAAGTTTCCCTGCATCAGTTCAAAGAAAATGCTGAAAAAGTCAACAACAATTTAAAAATGTTGAGAAAAAGATCAGTCTGATCAAATGTGCCTCTGTCTGTACAGATACATTTATATTTTCTTATGTCTAGTTGAAGCAGCAGAAAAAAAGGTCAGCCTCTGTGCAATGATCCAGAGCATCAAGAGCTATTGGCTTTTGGATCTGACATCTGACATTTATCTCAATATCTGCTGCAAATGTCTCTGGTAGATAGATCAATGTGATGAGAGGCAGCCGTGTAGCGGATCCATAGACACATGGTCCAAGCAAGTAAACAGAACTCTGAGGTCTGTGAGCAAGTCTGATGCTTTATTTATGTTTCTGAAAAACAGCAGAAGCTTAGATTTTTCTTATCTCACAGTCAGTCATCTTTTATGGCCAGCTAATCAAGGACTATTGCATTACTCAGGAAAACTAAAGAGCGCCAGCGATGACAACGGGAACTCTCATTGCGTTATCGCCCATATTCCTGACACAAATTACATTTGGTGGCGTCTCATTTCAAAGCTATTTCATTCTTCACTTCACGGAGCTCCTGACGATCACCGGCTGAATTTTGGAAAGCTTCTAAATCAGTCCGTTATGGGAGGAACTAGGCTACTTTTTTAAATAAATACAGCTTTTACGCGGCCCTGCTTAAGACAGACATCAGTCCTGATCAAAATATGTTCTAAATGAGAAAAAGGGGTAAAAACACTATGGAGGCAAGAGAAAGACAAAATGAGGTGTCTTTGTTTCTCTGTTACAAACAATTATTTGTTATCATTAGTTATTTCATTATTACATTTTAAGTCATTCCCCCAATCTTAGTGTTAAAACTAAGACTATTGATAATGTCATATAACACAATTTCACTTTGATTCTGTCTCAAACAAGAGAGAATTCAAAGGAACACTATGGTTACGGTTTATATCCTTAAAGTAATAAGCTGAAGGGTGGTGCACACTCCCTCTGGTATAATATGATTCCATGCTTGATCTGGAGAAAAACTGATTAATCTTGTCATCTCGTCAACTGTTAGGCAGCTCACTCAAGACAGCAAGGCTGCTATATACGTTGTTATATTATACATAATAAGGATAGAGCTGGATTATGCAATCTGTGCTAAAGAGAGAGTTTACTTAAAACTCTCTGAAGAAAGTCACCTGCATGACAGAGACACTGAGCAGACTACAGGCAACAATGCAGGAACCTGAATTCACTTTTGCAAGGTTATGTTGTTTGTGAAGAAGTTTATATAATGTTTGATGTGTGTGTGTGGGAGAGAGAGAGGCTTAGTGAGAGGAAAGCAGAGTGAGAAGTCTGACCAGGTGTCCTGTGTGCGAGTAAGCCATCATCAACAGCAGTAATGCCAGGGAGACTCCCAGCAGCTCCCAGACTGAGCGCCGCAGAGCTCTGCCAAACACGGCCCACTCGCGGAGAAACCGCAACTGGTGGGAAGCCTGCATGGCCGGGGAGAGAGAGAGAGAGAAAGGGATGGAGGGGACGAACAGCAAATAATGCACTTGAGAAAAAGATAAGCTTCTACCTTGAAATTCAATTAAAAGTATCGGTGTTTTACGACTTGGGCCTTGTTTTATTTATACTGAACATCACCTTTGAGATTTAATATCGCTCTAATTATAATGTGCAAATGCTTTCATCTAAGCTATGTGTGTTTTTCAAACCTACACACAGAGAGCAGTTCTGGGGTTTGGTGTCTTGCCCAAGTACACCACCAACGCAACAATAAGGAAACAGCCACCAAGATGTTTGCTAAACTCAATCATATGCAGCATGTGTGAGCGGGCCAACATTAAATACAGAGTCAGCCGATAAATACTACTTTGTAAAACTCATCATTTTCTCAATGTCAACAAATCCGTGAAAAACGATAATGCCCTCCTCCCAGTCTCACGAATTTAAATGATATGGTTTCATTCGGGGGGAAAAAGCTCATTATTTTCTCATATCGGCCGAACATTGTATCATTACTTAATCAAGAGTAAGTAAAGTTTCCTGGGGACTATTTTTCACTTGGGGATTAATACACATTTTGTGATGTAATGGTCATTTGAGACAGCAACGTGGTTTTTGTGCCGATTCTCATACACCGTGGCAAGAACACATCAGCCAGAGCAAGCCCATGACTCAGGCAGTGATGTGTTTCTAATCATTTCAGGGACATCAGTCAGCTCTAAAGCACTAACTCGAAACACAGACAATACTTGTTATTACATTCAGTTCATTGTTGGGCTCGGTCTTTTCAATGGGATTTGTTGGCAATAGAAATCTGAATCATTAGAGTGATGTGTTTATCTTTAATTGAATTTAAGCAAGGTCAGTTTAGGGACACTGTTTGCATTTGTTTTCTCTCCATATTATTATAGATAATGCCCAAACCTACAAGAATTAGGAATTAACAAGAAATATATATTACTTTCCCTCTATATTTGTCACTAACCTTGAGGACCAGTATGAACAGCAGCATGGCAGACACGACTGTGTACATTTGACTCTGCCTGGCCAGAGGGTAGAAGTCTGTGAAGGCGTCCCGTGGGTGCTTTAGGTACAACGCCCACTGCTGCTTGGCCATGACGCAGCGGCGCAGGTGTAGCCCACACACAGACGCAGCCAGAGACAATTTACAAATACCCAGGAGTCTCCAGGTCGAGAGCAGGTACCTGTAGCCTTCTCTGAGGAATCCCAAGATCCCCCGCACTAGGAAATACAACACCAGGGCGAGGAGGACGATCTGAAAACCAGGGAGCCACAAGGTTTCATCAAAGCAATGTAAATGCAGCTCAGAGGTCGATATTTTTTTTATCAACCGTGTCAGATTGGTTGCCAGTGGTTACCATGAGAAGAAGCTGCAGGTCCAGGCCTGTGATTGGCCACAGAGTGATGACAAGTAGGTCAAAGCTCGACTCGGCACGCTCAGAAACTGGGAACTCAAACAAGAAGGAAAAGACAGCCAGGAGGTTTGTGTTGATGTTGTAGAGCGAGAACTCCACAGACACAGCCCGAGTCCTGCAAACAGACACGTACAAACACACACACACACACATAGGACTATTTGTAAGATCAGGAGTCAAGATATTTCGCACAAAACTTTAATATTTAATTGATTTGAGCTGGTGTTTCTATCGGAGGGAACTTTGTGTTGAGCACAAACTTAGTTTTCTTCATAAAAACCACCATCACCCATTTTTATTGACTTTCAATTTCTCCCCAGTGAACATCTGTAACCTAAAACCAAATGTGCTAATAAGAGGATTAAAGGGTTGTTTATGCCATCATTTCTCATCATCCTCAGACACACATGTTGAAAACGAGCCCACATTCTTAACATACTCTTTGCTCTATTGTTTTCTGTGTTTCATTTTGGTGTTTAACTAAATTTAATGTTAAGCCTCTTAATGAGTGCAGGCTGCAGGGCGAATTGAGCTCCGGAGGCATATTTGATTTACCAGATTTGTGAAGCCCAGAGTACGCATGTTGCAGTTTTATTCAGATCATTGTGAAACTGTGTGCACAAGGACATCGAGCCCAGTTTTCTCCTCCCTCACATCTGGCCCCTGGTTGAGCAAAGTCGTCTTTTTAAGCATAAAAACTAATCCCACATATAACCTTTTTACTGTAGTGGAACTTTTTTCCTACTCTTTCCCGTTGATATGTGTTCACTACCTGTAGTCGAGCCAGTGCAGCTGCTGCAGCTGCTGTAATGAAGAAGAGGCCTCCTCCAGACTTCTGTTGAGCTGGTGAACCACATCTCTGCTGTTATATGCTCCCATCTGACCCAAACGCCCCACCCTTGTAAATGAGTGGGAGGATACACAGAGGAGGAAAGAAAAGAACACGTCAAAAAAACAAAAACAAAACACATGTTAACTTCAAGCTAACTTTAAAGGCTGCCTCTACACAGCCAGATTTCAAATCCTCCTCTTACCGATTTGCATAAATAGCACCAAAATCTTTGACATTCTCCGTGGCATTTGGCTGAATTGTCCCCAAGCCCTCTCCCCAAACAGACAATCGATCTCCTGCCCTCAATCCACCTGCAATCAGGAAAAAACACCAATTACAATGACATTAAACTGCACTTATCCAATCAATTTTGCCAAAGAAATGAAGGCAAGCATAAAATTACAGTATACCATCAAGTATAACATCATAAATATTGTGCATAAGACCCAATATTACTGAATGAAAAGACAGAAACAAAGAAACCAATAAAAGTGTGTCAACCAAAAAAGTATTATCGTGTGTAGAGTCAGTAAGGGTTGTATCAGATCAATGAGACCCAACTTTGAAAGTTTTAGCTCCAATCAAGTTCACAAGAAAACAGCAACCCGTCTCACCCTTTGCGTCACGTATTTGACGGAGCCTCAGCGTGCCGAGTAACACGCTGCCTGTGTGTTTCAAGAGGGCAGACTCATCCAGTAGCCGTGGCAACAGGGACTCATTCAGCCACATCAGAACGTCTTCTCGGCTGGAAGTCAAATAAGCGTATTCTTTTTTTTAACACACATTGCTGTCAGACACTATACAGGTTGTAGACTGTAGGGTCAACTAAAAGTCAGCTGCTTTATGTTAAATTAACAACAGTTCTGGGTGCAGCTTGAGAGATGGTTCGTAAGAAATAACAAATCCAGGTGAAATAACGAGAGAGAAACTATGGATCAATGAAAAAAAATTCCTTTCTGGCTTTGGAAGTTTCTTAAAGTCTCACGAGCAGACAAACAGGTCAGCCTTGAAAAAAGATAATAGTTAACATTTCCCACACCACAACAATACACACGATAAAATCATTACGTTAGCGTGCGAGTGTACCTGCTGATGTTGTGGTACTCAGGTGTGTGCAGGGCTCGCTGCAGCTGCGTGCGCAGTCTCAGGCTGTGAGCGTCTTTGGTCGAGTCAGAATAGTTGAGAAGTAAAACGATGAGCAGGAAAAACGTGTAAACCAGGAAATTCTGAAAAATGAGAGCGACGTATTCTGTTGTCAAGCAAGCATTGACCTTGAAAAATGTTTACACTGTGAGGATAAAAGATATAAAGACAGCATTGTCTCTCTGACCCTGTACACTCTCATTCCTGACTGACCTTCAGCATGGTGTGCAGCATGTGGACCTTGCGGGCCTGATGTCGGGCCTTAGACAGACCAAAGCCGTGTGGTGGTCTCACCCTGGAGACCCGCTGGACCACTCTCTCCACCCGGGGGAACTCCACCAGCACGTCTTGGTCCTCTGGACGCAAACGACGTACCTTCACTGCATAGTAAACTGCCTCACACACCACCTGTGGGACAGAGGGCAGGGGAGCAATGTCATTATTAGGTAAGAAAAACTCTTTCAGTGGTTGTTGTTACTAACTTTGGAAATCCTTAAAAGAGTTAAAGACGTGTTACCATGAGTACAGACTGAAATAAATTCAGCAAAAAGAAATGTTGGATATGCACAGTATTTTCACAAAAATCCTTTCTGGAACAACCAGTGCATTTTAAATGCATGTTGAATGTTTTAAGAGGACAGAAATGGTATGATTACATATTCTCTTGACTGGCATCAATTACATTTTTTACACTTTGTGGCACTGCATCAAATTATGATAGTGACATTTATCTGTGCTTTGGTCTCCACCAACCCCTGAGGGGACACATATGGCTCTTCGGCTGCTAAATGCTTTGATATTTTCACCAGCTAGCTGCAAACTTTCCCAGCTCTGCTTTGTATCTGAAGATGGGGCCGATCAGAGTAAAACCAAACATTAAAGTCACAGGGTGAAAAACCAAAACAATGAGCTAAAAGACGCTAAAATGTAATCTGATGTGAAACTAGAAAATACAATGCACGTGTATTACAGAGAATAAATGGTTCATGCATTTACCTTGATTGGCTCCAACAGCAAGCAAGAGCACAATAAACTGGCAAAACAGGAGATTAACCACATCATGGCCACATTTTCACTGAACCCATGGCCCGCCCAAACTGAAACACTGTTGGCCAGCGCGATCACAGCCCAGCTGCCCCAGAGGGCGGCGCGTCCACACCACGGAGGGAACCGTCTGGGACGACACACGTCCGTCACGACTGGGAAGAGATTAGACAAAGAATCATCAGGCACTAATGAGTACGAGCTAAGGAAAGAGAGCCTGGAGGATATATGCATTTTTTATTTAAGTATTAACTATTTAACAGCAAGAACTCTCCATTTGGATTATCCTTTCAGATGCGTACATGGTCAAAAGTTATTTCGCACTTCACAAAAAGAAACGAGTTCTTGAAGAGTGCAAGATTGTATCCACAAGGGCTCCAGAGGCCTTTCAACTACCAATAAATAAGTGAAGTTTCTCAAAGAAGAATAAATTATGTGGTAAGAAGTTTGGACCTGGCACAACACAAGGACTGGTGCTGCTTATTAAACGTTCAGGCAGCAAAATGAAAGCGCAATAATATCCTGTGGTTTCACACCAAAGCACAACAATAATGGCCTCATCATACATCCGACATGACAGTAGGGAGCTCATTAACAAAAGACAACACAGTCTTACTCTTCTTTCTTCTTAGGGGCCGCTACCAAACTTTGCTTTTACCTAATGAGAGTTACATGTCTTGTCGTGACACAATGGGGATGGTGATTTATGTGTCCTGTGTCCAACCAGCTAGCAAAGCACAGCGTTTTAAAATAAGGTTTTTGGTTGCCTTTTTATTCAAGATTGCTGTACTTTGTTGTTGTGATGCTTTTTATGATTGTGTGTAATTAGTGGGAGAATTATTTATTTATTTGAACCTTGCGGTCATTTGATAAAATAGCCCTGAGCCAAAACAAAAATTACTTATTAGTCATTTTCGGCTTATCTATTGTCTACTCTAAATGACAACTGACCCTGGCAAAAACAGCAGCAAACGCAGGCAAACATAAGTACAGACCGTATTTATTAAGGGGCTGAATGCTCTAATCATTAGAGCATAAATACGGTCTATGCATTAGAGTCTAATGCCTGCATTTCTGGAGTGAATGTACAAAGTATCACTGGCCATGAAGACCAACACATTATCTGAAGAAACAAACAAAATAGTGTTGTTAAAAACGCTGGCGCTGATTTTGCTGCCATTGTTAAATGTTTTCACTGAACTGGTTTGTTAATTTATCAAGAACACTCTGGCTGATGGAAGCAGAACAGACTTTTTTAGTGACATGCCAATTAGTTTTTGTTCTTTCAATTTTAGCCGTTTTTTTTTTTTGTTTTTTTTTTTTAATTAAAAAAGAACAGATTTTTGACATTATTTATTTATTTGGCATTTCTTCATTGATCCCTCTGAGTTCAATATAAATATAATTGACTTTCAGGATTTTATACCAACGAAGTGTTTTGTTTTTAATTAAATTCTCATTTATTTTTGCAGAATAACAAAGTTTGATAATATTTTAAGGGATTTAAAAATGTCAAGATTTCAATTCAGTCCTTGTGTCTGCTGGTCTAGCGATGTAGTCATGTGATCACATTGCAGCAGGCTGCTCTGCAGAGCGAGTGTGATTCTGCAGTGCACAAACACATGCACGCACGCGCGTAACACACACCTGTATTGGAGGTGAAAGCGGTTTTCGGCGGGTCCCTTCTGACAGATTCCAGAGGAAGAGGCTCGCTCGACTTCTGAAGGAGAATCACTTCCGTTTTATCCTCCAGAAGACTCGACCTGAGGCACAGGCAGTGGAATTAAAGTTAAACCCAAACAAACCCACACTGACGTTTAAAGGTATTCTTCTGAATAGTTTGACATCAGCGTCTCGTTGTGAATATAACTTACAGGTCAGCCATCTCACTTTCATCTGCCTGAGGAAAAAAGTTCTGTCCATCTGCCAGTATGTGCTTAATAAGATCCTCATCTGTGAGTGAAAAGCAAGTCGACATTAGTTTAAGACTTTAGAAGATATGAGCAGTGTATCCATACTGTGTGATAATGTATGGCACTGTCCATGTTTTTGTTTATGAGAACTTTATAAAACTTTTAGCATAATTTTTTTTTATTCCTGTTCATGGCCACAAATGGCAAACTGTACAAGTATGGTGGAAGACCAGTGTTAATAATATAGTCTCTAAAGATATTACTATCGTGGAGATCTTGGTCTGAGGATATTCAGCTGAAAATAAAGCCGAAAACAAAACCAGTTCCTCAAATGGCCACTTAAGGCTGGCTCCAATATCTAGCCAATCACCACACATCTCCATGTTAGAAAGCAGAAATAGATAACACCAGCAGTCTGTCTCTGTGCTACCCGCCTCATGTCCACTTATGCTTTACAGAGCCACAGCCTTTGCAAAAAATTCTGACAATTCACCTTTAGTATAGGAAAACGTAAAACATCTGCAATTATTGGGCACAAACCTCTTCAAGGATGCCAAATTAATAAAGTTTCTTAAGACGTACAGATTTCCTGATTCTAGTCAAAGTGTTTTAACGGCCTTGGTTACCAGAAGAGGTGAAATATTTGCTGTGTTGTTCGGTGTCCTCGTCATCATCAGGGTTAAAGTTCATGTCGACGCCCAGGTGCCTGCTCCCCTGGCCCCTCTTCAGCCTGGGCATCCCTGCCCCGTGACCCGCCCCTCCAACCACAGACACATCACTCAGCGGCTCCGGCCAATCCCTGTCCTCCGTCTCCTCCTCCATGTCCCAACTCTCCTCACTGAAATGCACAATGACATGCTTTGTCAAGCAAATTATTCAGCCTCTCTGAAAGTCTGTTTGTTCCCCGTCCATCATACGGATAAGAAAAAACAAGCTTCTCAAAGAATAATAATGATGTGATCACAATGAGAAAATTACAGCTTTGAATTATTGAGTTGTTTGGTGACAAAGGAGAAAACATTTGGTTCATTTCACATTCAAGAGAGGCCGGTCAGTATGAAAACTGTTTTGATCTTAAAAGTCTCCTTTTCAGTACAACTCTAAACTCTAAATTACAAACTATTTTCACTTTTCTATTATTTTCTTTCCTCTTTTATCTTGACATTGTCGGATAGTTGGCAGATACATTTGGTATTTATTGTCCAACAAATCATGTTTTATATAAAACTGCAGGGAAACATACCTTTTGGTCGATGGAGTGGGCAGATCCACGTTGGTTTCCTCGGAGTTGGTCTGAGAAAACAAGGACAGATTGATAAATGCATAGACAGACTAATGACTTCACAAGGGAAGAGTAAAACATTCTCTTAGTCAGACTTTTAAATCCCAATGGCTTCCTGAGAGACTCTACCTCGCCATTAAAAAAGAGGAAGGAACTTCCTGCCATGGAGTTGTCCAGGAAGTCATCGATCTCCACAGACTCCTGGTCCACTTGTGGTGGCAACTGCTCTACAGTCACGCACTAATAATCACACAGACAAACATCCACAGAGAAAACATTCAGCTTCATGTTTGGCTTATGAGAGAGGCCCAAACTTTGGCCATGTTTTAGTTTTGGGGCAGTCTTGTGTTACCTTGCTGCGGCTCATTCTGAAGAGAGTGAAGACGAGCAAGTAGAGAGGGTAGACGACCAGACAGGTCACCACGCCTGCCGCCACCGTCTCTCCGTTTAATGAAGAAAACCTGGACACGGCCCTCGGGCTGCAGGACAGCATAATATATTGAAATGTAGAAACCACAAATTGCAAGGTGGGAATTTAATTAAGACTGGCAAAACTGAATAAACACACTCCTATACCTGTATCTTTTGTCCACCACAATGCTATACCACAGAGTGTTGGCCAGTATGAAGAGCTGCAGTAACACAGCACAGCACGTGGCCCTCTGCAGACGGGTGAAGGGGCTCCGGGGAGGCCTCTCCCACAGTGACAACCACAGGTGACTCTCACAGAGCGCCCTCTGCAGCTCACACCGGAGGAGGCGAGGCAGCTGACGAAGCACAGCCTCCTCTGCGAAAACAGAAAGAAAACGGCCAGAAATAAGAAATAACCAGCTGCAGTTTACTGCCCGTGATTTGAGTGTGGTTCCTTACCAGAGGCCTCCACCTCAATTTCCACCTGTCCACCAGTTCTCTCATTGTCAACAGAGAGCCACTCCTCAACAAGGAAGTAGTAGCTGCTTCCTGTCTGCAGGTCTTTCACCAAGACGTACTGTAGCATCCACGCAGGAGACAAACCTGAGGGGGGGTTAGCCAATGACAGTTACAATAGATATGCTTAAATATAGTCAGGTCTTTGTGATTACAGCTCTCTGTTGTGTAGCTTTACCCTTATTGTCGTGGCAAATCCGAATTTTCCAGACACTACCCAGGCTGGTGTCTGTGGCGATATGAAAGATGTCGAGAGCATTGCGCGTGAAAGCTCCTCTGCTGTCGAGATGACGGTGTCCACTGTGGCTCTCCCTTCCATACAAATTGATTCCCACATGAGCCGTGGTGCCTGAAAGGACACAGACTCTAGTTTTAATGAACATTTAGAGTAAATTAGTGTTTGATGTTAACATAATTAGAGCACTTTCTGAACTGGGGACACACACAATTATTCCCAGAAATTGCATTAGCTTGGTAATTCACAGACAAGAAATAGCATCAAGATAACTAACAGTGAAGCCTTCCCCTCACCTGCCCCTCTGCTGTACCCAGTCTTGACCTGGACCTCGTACTTAAATAGTCCATCTTGGCCGCAGAGTGGAACCACACCAGCCCGGCGTAGATCCAGCTGGTCCAGCTTGTGCAAGATGGCCGCTGCTACGACATAGCTTAGTAAGCCCAGTACACACACCAGCAGCACCACCAGGCTTGGTGCGCCTGAACGCTCCTGAGGAGGGAAAGAAAAACGGTTTGAGTGTGCGTTCATTTGCTGCATCCACACGAAGAGCGAGTGTTTGTTTGTGGGATACTGACTGGCGCTTTAAAGCTGATGGCATTGGATGGCACAAACAGTCCAGCGGCGAAGGCAGTGAGGTGTCTGGTGCGGCAAACTGCTTTGCTGGATGTAGTCTCTGCCAGTGGCACCATGCCATCTGTCCTCCACTGCTTCTCGCTCTCACTGAAGTACTGACAAAGAGATGCAAAAACACCGACCTCCAGACGAATGCCCACGGGCTGAGAGTAGGGGCTGCAGGATGTGCTCACGTTGATAAAATAGTCCAGGGTGGTGTCGTAGGACCTGTAACAGAGGTGATACAGGACATGAAATAAAGTTTTAAATACATTTACTTACTTTTCTGTAAAGCTCTGATGCCACCCATCGCAAAACGTTGTCCATGTTCAGTACGCAGTGCAATACAATGGAGCGAATGAACAGGGCTCTTACTCTGGTGACAGGAAGAAGGTGTACTTCCTGTGGTCAAGATCTTGTCCCCTGGTCATACTGAGCTTGATATGCTTTCTGTATGTGCAGTTGAATTCGTTCGGCTGTTCGTGGGACTGGAGGTAGGCGGTGATGTACGGCTCCTCCTCATCCTTTTCCCTTTGATCCTTCTCTCCTGAATCTGAGGAGAAGAGAAAATAATGAGAACAGAGAAAGTGAAAGGCCTACTTAAAGGTAAAAAGAGAAACTGATTAGGCTGCAAGGGGAACACATCCAAATCAAACCACAGTTTATCAGTGCATCTGTATTCATCCATGTACCAGCATTCACAGTGACTCACGCTGCAGTTAAATACTTGATTATTATTTATTGAAGGCGGCTTGCCCATATGACAAAACTGTAACCAATTTCAGTTATATTAGTTCAAATGATTCCTATTCCTGTCCATGTGCCCTCCTTCAATTTATGCAGTGTTCAGAGAAATTAGAGCGCTCACCTTCCAAAGAGGTGAAGTTTAGCTGCACAAACAGCCCTGCCTGCCTGTTGTTGTTTCCTGTGCTGACCCTGACGATAACAGAGTCACAGTGGCTGACGTTAACAGCTCCAGCTGGAGGGACGCCACCAGAACCAGAGCCCTCGGCGCCCACTTCACCACCGCTGCCATTCTTAATGGCAACAGTGATGGCTAGACTATCATCCAGTCCAGAGATTGGGATCTGAGTGCCATTTTCAGTGCGAAACTCCATGGATGCCACCTCCGTTGAGATGTTGTAGTTTTCCACATAGTTGAACGGGAAGGGGTTTGACTCCATCTGGAAAGAACAAGAAGGAGGGAGAGAAAATCATAAGAGGAGGTGGAGGAAATTGTACCCCCAAATAAAAAAAGCATAAAAGACGTCAACAGGAAAAAAAAGACCACTCTTGACAAGCTATGTCAGTAAGTGTGTGCTGATGAGAGACTTTGGCACCGGCAGCTTTCACACTGCCAAGTTCTTTGACAGTGATAAAGAGAGAGAGAAAGTTCAAGAGGAACATTTTGCACTCAACTCAGTACTTCCGACCATTTTAGATGTTTTCTTACCTGAAAAAGCAGCTGCATGATACTGTTTCCTACAGCAACTCTTCCAAGGCTTTTGTTGAAAGCTCTGGGGATGGAAAAGCGCTGACACTCTGCAAAAACAGAGAGGAGAACATTCACCACCAGTATAGACTGTCACGTTCCATTTGAGTCTTAATAGTCCAGTTTTTCACATATACCTTCATAATGTATGACTTTTGGTAGATTACACCGTGACAGTCGAAGAAACTTTTATCAACTCATGACACTAAACACAAAAGCGAACCTGGACTGTTGTTGCCATGGTAGCAGAGCAGACTCTGGGGATCTGCCAGTTTTCCCGTGGCAGCGATCTCGGTTCCCCTCAGTACGAGCGGCTCCTCGTTGAGCACGCGGGCATGCATGAGGATCAGCATGAGGACAGAGGACAGGCTGTAAGCCTTGGCTGCCACGCGCAGAGGGTGGGGCTCCAGCGAGGAGGGCGAGGCCTCTAACAGGGTGTTTCCATGCCCCTCACCGGAAGAAGAAGGCGAAGAGATGGAGGGGGGCGAGGGGGAATCCATGTAGGCAGGCTGCAGGTAGGAGTGGGAGGCTGTCTGGCTGACCTGATGGATCAGATCACCTGGACAGAGGGAGAGAGGAGATAAGGTTAATAGCTAAGGAAGGTAAGATAAGTACAAGAGGAATAGTTACAGCTTGATAGTTTACTGATAGTTGATAGTTTACCTAATCCCTCCCCAAGGGTGCAAAGGGGCTTGTTTTAAGCGACAGCAGTGAAAAGGCATTGTTCTTGCCTTGTTGGATTTTGCTGAAACATACAGAGAGGGAGGAATCTGTCTTTCTCACCCATGATGTTCAGGATGTTGTCAGCTATCTCGGTGGGGGTGACAGTGCCCTGTTTGGTGTCTGTCTGCAGAATCTCCAGCATGGACTCCAGCTTGTCTAGAGTGCTGTTCTGACACTCCTCGCAGATGAACTCTCGACTCACCGCCTGGAAAACACAACACATCATTTGCTTGCATACCAGGTGGTTTCCTCTTTTTCTTGCTGTAACTCCAGGTATATTCAAATTTCCTGTTTCTCGTTTTTTTTTTTTATCTCTATCCTCTCTTTAAGTCTCATCCTGCTCACCGTGCACTGTGCCAGAGCAGCAGAGGTCTGCTGGATGTCGTTGACAGTAGTCAGGTCTAGAGCCGTCAGAGCTCTGGTGATGTTGCTGCGGACTCTCGCTCTGTACCTACGCTCATCATTGGACACCCGTGTTGACTCCCTGGTCTGCTCATACTGGAAGAAAGTAAATAAAGACATAAGTAACCTTCATATGGATACATTCTCTAACCAATCTGGCCCTGGCTGGGCCTCTCTTACCTCATTTAGGACTGTAATAAGAGCCAGTGATAACTCTCTGACCCTCTGGGAGTCTCCCTGCTCCAACAGTTTTTTGAGTTTGCTGTCAGTCAGCTCAGACAGCCAGTGAGGAAGACTGTTGTACTCAAGGGGTGGATCAGGGAGAGCGACCTCAATGGACCTGCAGATAAACACATCAAAAAATAAGGCTATGAAGTTAATAACTGAACAAATATCTCTGAGACTGCATGAATTTCTTGAAACGCTTCAGTAAGACAGGCTTGGGGTACAACAATATCTTACTTCCCTTACTACTGCTTATCTGAACAATCTGTAGTTACTTGTTTAGTGCCATGATGGCAGCTCCTTGGTGGTCTTCCACTGTGATGGACACGTTCACACGGTGTTGGGCTGTGCTGAAGCCTGGAGGCAGGAAGGCAGTGTGGTCCGGACTGCTGCCTTTGTACACGCAGAAGTCCTCGCAGTAGTCATCTCTGCAGCGCATTACCAGCAGACTGTACAGCAAGGGAGTTTCTGAGTCCCCCAGATCACTGTAACCTGCAGATTTAAGATGGTGAGGAAGACTTAGAGAACATGAGAAAGAAGAAGAATGCAGGCATGTGAAGGCGTGGTCAAAGCTCCACTCCTCCTACCTGAGCAGTTGAAGTGCACTCGGTCCAGCAGTGTGCGTATCCTCCATCCTTCACCATCCCCAACTTCGTACTCCACCCCTGCTTCCCCTCCCGCACTCAGATGGCACTCACCACCTGCTGGGGGCGTATTATGGAAGAGCGTGATAGAGGCGACGCCCTCGCCGTCTAAAGTTCTGTCAGTCACGTGCAGGGTGAAGATATAGGGATCTTCATGCCGCAGGACTCCCTGCCGCAGCACCAGATTCATGCCGTCACTTCCTGTGGTGGTGGACGTGGAGTCCAGGACCAGAGTTTCATTCTGCAGTGTCATGGCACTCCAACGCTAAGACAGGAAGAGAGATTTTAGTGATGTAAGCTGCGTTTGGTAATTTACTTGAAAGTATAAGTCATTTAGAAATTGAATGAGGAGCAGTCAGCCAGCCTAAAAGCTTCCATTAAAGGTAGGGTAAACATGTTTCCTTTTCAAACATGTTTGATGGTTGCCTGACTTTAATTGGTTTAACTGAGAGTAAACTGGTGCCAGCAGTGTTGAACTCTCCATGCTGGAAAAACTGATGATTCATAAGGTTGAAAAGCCAGGCTGGAAATGTCCAATCTTCTCATGTATGATAGGCAGGTTAGGGTAGGGTTGGCAATAAGAGGCACATAATGCAGCAACAAACAAGTATAGAATGTTTATAAGTGAGCTTTAAATGTACGGCCAATCCAAACTGACAATAGTTACAAATAGTTACACTTAAACACACCGCAAATACTACAGCCAACAGCTAGGTGACAAGACCTGTTTGTTTCAGCTGGAAAGAAAAAACAGACAAATGAGATGTTCTCTTTTATTATCATTGTTACGAATTCCTTTCCTATTATCTTGAAATGGGAAGCGAAATGATGTAGAATTACACGCATTCTGTGTCTGGGTGAAAGGAAATAACTCTAATTGGAAATTGGAAGAGCTATGATTAGCTGGGAGACTTGGAGGTTCATTTGTTTGCATGAATCACGCTGATCAGCTGGTCTGTAGTTTATTCATCCTAAATGTTCATGTCATGGTAAAAAATGCTTTTGAAAATTCTGATCAGATCAAGATGTAAAACAAGCAAGGCCTTCTGTGTGCTCTTTGTTTACTTCTGTCACTTTCATTTCTCTTTTTGCTGATCAGACAATCAGGGAGACTGTGAGAGACTCATTCTGCTGGCAGTTCAACATGTTGAACTCTGCTGCTTGTGCCAGTGCCAACAGTCAGGGACACACTGACAAATTTAGGGCCGGGGCCAGATAATGGCAAGCGGCCGACCTCTGGCTTGGCGCGTCACGGCCCTAACATGCTCTGGTAGAAGGATCTGGTTACATTTGGATAAGGCCTTCCAGTGTTTCCAGTCTTGAGGCAATTAGCAAAGCTGACTGCTGTCTGGCTGCTTCATATTTAGCATAGAGACATGAGCGGGGCTTTCTGATCTAACTCTAAAAGTGTAGTTTCATAAGATACTCGCTCTATTTCTTTTAGGATAAAAGAGATTAATATTATTATTCCTGAATGTGCTCAAAAGAACCTGTAGGGACATGTAATTTATACTTTTAAGCTATATACTAAGAATTTAGGTCACATTTGGCAGCAATTTGTATTTTTCTGTTGATTCTAATGTTTTTATTTCAGGAATATGTTTTAAGGTAAAGACATATTCTATATTTTGATAATAATGCTGAAAAAGTAATCCGTGTATTTGCGACACTTATACTCTTTAAGTATTCAATTTTATTTTTTATTTTTACATTGTTACAAATCTCCTCCACACCTGCCTCTCTCATAATCATTATCAATCAAATAATTAATTTTATTTTAAGAGCTTAAGTTACTTTGAACATTCTGGCTAATAATAAAAAAAAATATTGCATTTTAAAAAATAACACTTGATGTCATCAGGCTGTATTAATGCCAGGGGGAGAACTCAGTAGCTACCTGGCAGCTCCTGTGATGAACACGTTAATTTAATGCATCAATACATCAAAATGTGCTGCAGTGCATGTCAGAGTTAGCTTTTTCTGTCTATTGTCATGCTCTCCAGCAAGAAAGAGACGGAATAAAGCGGTGGAGGAAACAAAACCCGTTGAAAAAAATGAACACACAGACCAAATTTCAGAGCTACTGAATATTATCATTGCAGGATCTCGGTGTTTGGAGAAATATAGTAATTAAGATCACGGACGAACTCCGCAGGTAATACTGGTCCCGAGGGAATAGTTTATGTTTTTTCTGTCTCTACTAATCTGTGCTAAATACTTTAATCGAGAAGGACTTTATGTCTTTTGAAACTTATCTTGGTACCGTATTAAAATTTACCCCTGCACAATCACAAAGTATTAGTGACTGAGGTTATATTTCAGCTCAGCATGCTGATCCGGTGTTTTATCTTTTAAATTGTTTCCTTGTGTTAGCTGGGACACAGCCTATTCGCTCTGGCTCCACTTATACAATGACCTCATTCTCACACCCACACACTACTCTACTGCCTGCTTCACAAATCCCAGCGAAAGCCTGAATAGAGGAGAGAGGAGAGGAGGTGGAGCAACGGGATAAGAAGGAAAAAAAAGCAAGGAAAAAGACCTGGAAATGGCGACTTCACTGTTGAGGAGCAGTGACCTCATTTTGCTGAGACACACAGAATCAGATTTAGTCAGACTGTGTGCTTGTGTGTCTGTGTGAGTGTGTGCTTACCCCGCGGTGAAAGCCCTGGCAGTTGGTGCAGGTTCCTCTGAGATATACATACGAGTTCAGGCTGACCTCGTAAATGGACTGGGCCTTACAGGACACACACTCCAGATACACCATGGGAATGTGGCCACTCTGGACATGCACCTGTCAAACACACATCAAATGTTTTAGGGATGCTGTCAATCCCAACCCATGAGCCACTCCATGTTATGTTAGAGGAATGGACCTCATGATCTCCTTCAGAAGCCAAAAAACGTTCAGACCACTACCTCCAGTTTTAACAATTAATAATAAAAATTGAAATAGCAAAAACTAAAAAGGGTTGTTTTTTGAGTGAAAGTAAAACTCTGAGACTGTAGTTTGTCATATTCTTTTAACCTGGTGATCCACATCCCCCTGCTTTGTGGTCCGATCTGCCTTTTTGCCATTTTGTTGAATCTCTCTGAATGTCTTGCAGGCAGCGGCTTATTATTAATGAATTATCCAGTTATATCAAGACAAATGTTTTGGAGAATGAATAGAATTAAAGTATTCATATTAACATTTAATAATCTAATAAATGATTGATTACTGTCCATGCAAAGAGTGATTTGATTGATTAGTATGATAATGCACAAAAAAGGAGACAGTGTTCACTCACAGTCTGCGTGGTGGACTCTGGTGCCATGCCGGGTTTCCTGATGGTCAGTTTGAAAGTGTACTCAACGTCTGCCTTGAGCTCGGAGCGTGAGATTCCGAGCACAGGACCGCTGGAGCCCAGGCTGAAGTTCAGACTGGAGCAGTGCTCTGGACCCTGCAAACAGAAATTATAACAGCGTTTCTTTATTAAAACTTTAAACCAAACAAGGGCAAGGTTTGAAACAAGACATGAGATTCAGAATAAAGGTTGGAAACAGATAGGAGCAAAGTGGGAAATCAGATTTAATGAGACTTGGAGCAATATTGAGATACTAATATTCAGTATTCACTGTAACATAGTCAATAAAACAGGATTAAGACATCCAAGTGGAGCTATCATTCAGTTGCAAACATGTAATTTTAACAAAGTTATAGCTCCTTCCATCATATAAGGTAGACCACTTGTAACTGCAACTACAAAAGCAGAAAGATGCTTTATTACAAGCTGTTTTGTCTGAAGAAACCTTGAGCAGAACTCAGTTTACACTGGACCCATCTACGTGAAGCCAGTCGGGTAGAAAGACAGAAAAAAGAGCAGAAACGAGCAGATACATTCATACATTTAAGTAAAGCATACATGCAGCATTTCTACATGATACAAACAAGAGTGCACGATTCTAGGTGATGTATGTTACATGGACTGATAATAGATAAAAGAATAATAAAGAGAATAAACAAGGGCACAGGAACATATAAATATGTCATCGACAGCACTAGTTCTGTTACAGGTGAGTAGGCTGGCATAATGTACAAATGTATAAGGTATCATACGCAGGTTGGAGAATTTGGCGCAACATTTTGGTACAGACTGTAAGCAATGACCAGAGGAGCCAGGACCATAGATGAGAAACATGAAGCTGGAACATTTCTTCCTCTCTCAGGATAATATGCTGCTTTCCTGTATATTTTAGAATGTTTTTTCAAGCCTCACCTCATCTAGCACCTTCATACATCTGAGCTCGCTTTTCATTTTATATTCCCTCTGGTAATATCTTCACTAGATCTAAGTTTCTGGTGAGGTATGAGATACTTCAGTGGCGTATTTTTTTCCCCAGCATTAAACAGGATGCATCCTAATGCTGATACCAGTCTAAGGTATCACCTTGACTGTCTCGCACGTATGTTTTTGCACAGAAACCATCCCATTGTTGGAGCTGTATTCTTAAAACTTTGATGGATATTTCTTGTGAACTGCAACAGCCAGACACCATGACTGGAGTTTTGTATTTCAAAGAAAAACAGCCTTAAAGATTTAGCTAAAATAAAAAGGTTATTGCCTTTGTAAAACTACTTTCACACAGGTTAATTGGAAAAGGCTCAAAGAACTCATGCTCTGTGGTTGGTCGTGGTGCAGCGCCACTAATTGGAGAAGTATTGGAGAAGCTTCCCCAGCAAAATTCAAAGAACTCTATCAGACCTCTTTTAGCTTCACCAATACCGGGTCTGTTCAAGAGTGTACTATGTACAGTAGAAATACAGCTGCACCAATGATTTTTTATACCGACATAAAACCTCTTAAAATAGCATTTGTATCCAATGTGAGGACAGCATATGGCATTTGATGAACGTGTGCTTATGTCGGCTCATTTTTCAGTCTTTCCGCAAATATATTTCACTTCCTGCGGTCAAACTGAGCATCCTTCAGTATCTTTATCAACAGTGCTGCATAGCTGTGTGAGTATGTGCATGTGTGTGATGTTGTTCAGTGTATGGTATGTATAATTGTCAGGGTGGGGAGCAAAGCACCAGCTGTGGAATGCCGAGGTTATCTCTAAACAGTTGCATAACCCTTTAAATGCCTGCCTGCTTAGATGTACCGTGTACACACATTTGAACTTGTATCTCTGTGAGAATCTTCGTTGATGCAATACACTTTAGGTGTTATACTTTCTCTACCTATTCTTACCACATCCCAGCCTCAAACAGTCACTTTGATGGTCAGGCTCAAAATAAGGATTGAACAAATTATCTTCACTTTTAAAAAATACACTCACTCCCATGGTGTAAAACTCAAAGCGGTCCTCACAATAATGGACATAAAACACATGCACACACACACTCTGTCCTGCTTGACACACCCATCCCTTAGGGCCTTATATTGCGGTCTTCTGCAGCTCGGGCAGAAAGTGTTCCCGCCCAGCCAAAGAAGCAGTGAGAGTGAAAAAACACTTAATGAACACACACACAAGTCCACAATCAACATTAAACACAAACCAATTGTCCTGAAACTAGCTCTCTTCTTCACCATCAAGGCTACTAAGCTTCTTTAAAGACAATTATAGAACTCAGGAATAGATGATCATTGGGTAACTTTTTCTCAGCCTTCTTTACACAATCAAATGTGTCCTCCAGATTCTGCTTTGAATTTACCAGTGAAAAAATACAAACCAAACACCCAAACAACCTTATAATTCATTTCATCACACATCATAAACAATACTTTAAATTTACTGTAAACAGGTTTTTATTTCAAGAGTCTCAAAAGTAGAGTAGCTCATTTTTGTTTCCCTCCTTACTGCATTCGGATGGAACAGATGGTCTGATGACATGTGAATCTAGCTTCTGTTTCATGCCTGGACTTACCTTAGAACTGCTTTGACACTCCCAGTGGTAGTGGAGCAATGATTGACTGTCTGGATCCATGTTTGGGTCATACGACTTTTCTGCACTGAGCAGCAGGTCCTGTGTCCTCGGCCATACCCTGTAGGTGCCGCCTTCAATAATGGGCATGAGCCTGAGAAGGAAATGCACACGATTAACCACATCTCATTGTTCTATAGATCAACAGAATTAAGTTGGAAAGGATGCTGAAAAACACGCAGAATTATCAGTGAACCTATGCAGAGAATGGTGCGAGTACACCTCTCAAATCTCAACAACGTGCTGTGAGGACTTGAGGGTCAAGTCAATTAAGCTTTCTCAACATTGGTTTTCTTTCTACTACTTTAGCATACATATGTGGTTTGATTGGGTCACAGGGGTGAAACTGATCTCTCCTGTTTTCTAAAACAGATTTTACTGAAGGTGACGCTGTTTCTCGTCGACACGTGTTCCACCACTATGAGCTGCACAGGTGTCAAAAAGATAGCACTGACTCACATTGTGGGAATAACATGCCACATACTGAAAGGAGCATATTGAAAATATGCAAGCAACACGTTTGATAAATATTTTGGGGGATTATAGCTTTCATACTATATCAAACCATGCATCACTGACGGTAAAGATGGTTATCTATGAAATAGATAGAAATAGAAAGTGCTGTATCTTGTCTAGAAAACAACAAATTATTGCATGTAAACTAAGGTTGCTTTCACACTTAGGTTGTTGTTCTGAAACTGTTTTTCCACTGGAAATATAGGTGTGAAAACATCCTAACATCCTCATTATCAAAGCTCTACAGGGAAACTTAGGTGTATGTTTACGTCTAGTTTCTTACCTGGCAGCCATGACACTGAGTTGCAGACAGGCAGCCTTCCTTAGCGGCACACCTTCATAGGACAGAGAGAACACCAAGGTGTAGTTCCCTGCTGCCAAAGCCATTTTAGGCAAAGACAGCTGCAGCCGCCTCACATCCACCTCCATCGGGAGACGAATTACTGGGTGCGCAGGCAAAAACGGAGAGGGCAGATTCAACGCCCCAGACGGCATAGGCTGGTCTTTCATTATATCATTATCACAGGAGGACGCTGAGAGTATCTGCCAGAGGTACTGAGCTCCGTAGCGTATGCAGCCTTTCAGGTCCACACTGGCCTCCAACAAAGAGGACTGGGAGCGCCAGATAGAAAGGCGAGGGGACTGAGCCACATGCACTTCTGGTTCCTCGCACTCTAGTATGCTGATGTTCACCTCCACCTGGGCCAGCACCCAGCTCACCAGGTTACTGCAGTTTACCTGTTGGGGGGGGGGAAAAAGCATGATGATGAAATTACACACCTTTCACATAAAGTACTCGTGGAATATCTCTCTCATATTTCAAGGACCAACAAAGAAATAATATACTGTATCTACATGGAATAATAACTAACTGACAAAAACATACTTGGACCAGGTAGTGTCCCGGGTGGCTGTACACATGACCCACAGTTGTGGTGCTGTTGGTGTGAGCTGGAGTAGAACCATCACCAAAGTCCCACAAGCATCCCACAGGAGTCGATCTCGGTGTGACAGCGGCCATCAGGGTCACCGTCTTATTGATGAAAGTGTCCCGTGGTACTGCATGCAGGACCACAGCCTTCAGCAGGTTCTGCACCTGTATGCACTCGGTGATTTCCTGATCCTGCAGTCCGTTAATTGCCTTCAGGTAGATGGTCAATTTACCTGGTTCCTCTGGCACGTAGTACACCTGTGGTGTGTGATTTATTGCGATGCGTCACCATTTTTGCATCTATGTAACAGCTGTTTGCTATATTGTGATACATATGTCATGATTGCAAAAGTTGGTAAGTGACATGTAAGTGACCAAACCTCTTTGCCCACGTGTGTTGCCTTGTGGTGGTGCAGATCAAAAGTCCACAGGAAACGAACAGGTTTTCCCATCAGGATGTTGGCCACAAACAACTTCTTCTCACCTACTGCGATAGCTGCACAACTTCCCTGGATGGAAAGGCCACGCACCGGCTCCCTCACGTCGAGCTGGATTTTGTACTGTTTGAAACCCACCTGGATTGGTAAATTAAAACATAAAACAATTGTGAATTACTTCTTTATTTAAGACAACATCCCACAAGTTGAACATATACTCACAATATTCATTATTATATTTAAATTATTCCAGTTTTAAAATGCTTCTGTAGTGCAGGGAACATTGTAGATGCAGTCTTTTAAGTTACCTGGTTGTAAGCAGTGAGATTCACCAAGTAACTGTCCACCCTGGTGAACCTACGGGTGATGGTTTGGTTTGGCTGAGGGATGATAGTGGAATCCCCGCTGAAGCTGAGGATCAGACTAACGTCCGACCCTCCCACCATGGAAATGGTGAAGTTCACTTCTTCATTAACTGCTACAAGTGTCTTGCTTGCCTTCAGCTCCAACATCTGTATCTTGTCCTGAACAAAGAACTCCCTGGAAACCTCTTGCCTGCTGACATCATTGGTGGCATTCAAAGTAATAATTGCTGTCTTTGGCTCTTGGAAAATCAGAGATGTTTGCCGTCCTGTTTCTGTTCTTCCATCCAGCAGCCAGGTCCATGTCACATCAGTTCCTGTCAGTGCCTCTCCCCGAAGCGAGACATTTACGCCTGTTGCCACATAACTCTGATTAGTCACATCTGTAGCTGAGAACCATAGACAAGAAATGACTTCCTGGACATTGATCGTCTGTGACGTAACCTCTGAGCTCACTTCATTGAAAACCTCCACGGTCACTTGTTTCAGTCCATGACTGTTGAAGATGTGGGTCAACCAGGGTTTGTTCCACAGCAGACTGTTCCCATCAATCGACCAGCGGTACTGCAAGTCTGAACCCTCAGTAGTCCGTACGGTTAGGTTTGTTGAAGCATTCACTGCAACCGGGTTGTTGCTGACCTCTAGGTACACACCCCCTGCTGGCTCGAGGAAATGGATAGTTCTGTTGACAGACAGCTGGCCCAGGAGGTTGACTGCACGGAGAAAGATGTCACATGGTCCTGGCTTGGAGAAATTCAGCTCTACAGTCTTCCCACTTATGTTAAATGAGTTTTCAGGGTCTAGCTCTCTGATGATGCTCCAAGAGAAGGTCATGTTGGTGCCTTCCTTTAATCCTGCATGAAGATGGAGAACACGGTTTGTAGCAAAATAACCACCATCCAATCCCGTGCCTCCACCTTCTGCGATTTCGTCTGCTAGAATTTGCAGCCCTTCCAACTCACGTTGGACAAACAGGAAGATGCTCGCTTGTTCTGTTCCTACGTCATTCTCCGCTATCACAATGATGTTAAAAGTTCCAACAGAGCGGAAGGTGTAGAACGTAGTGTTGGTCTCTGGGATTGCAGTGCAGCGGTCACACAGTATCCAGGAGAACCGGACACCATCTCCCTCCTCCATTTGGGCCTCAAAGTGGACTGAGGCATTGAGAGGAACATTTACCAAGCTGGCATTGACCGTCAGGCCACGGATTGGTGCAAGCACAGTAACAGGTAAAACTGTATCATTCTGGCTAACCATGTTGGTTGCTTTCAGTGTGATATTGTAGTTCCCAGAGATGCTGTACCTATGGAGGGGATTCTGTCCTTCAAACACATTTCCATCTCCAAAATCCCAAATGTATGTAACACTGGAGGCCAAGGACGAAGTCATGAACATGTACGTAGCTCCACGTGTGAGGTTATTGGATTTTGTGCCATTATGTTGAATAACAACTGGTCCAATGGGCATCAGAACCTCAATCAGAGCACTAGTGTTACTTGCAGAGATGTTATTAAAAACATTTACTGTCACCATGTAATGACCTGGGGTTTTATAAGTTGTCAGGGCATTCCCAGAACCATGGATTAGTATAAGGTCTTCTTCTTTACCAAAGTCCCACTGATAGCTGTAGTTGAATTCTGGCTCTGCCCTTACTTGAAAGCGTATTTCTTCTCCAACCGCATAATGGGATTTCTCAGCGATAAATTTGATTTTGGTCAAGACTGGTTGCACACACACCCAGTTGAAGAAATTGGCTTTGGTGGCCTCGTTGACCCCACTTGAAAGGAGCAGGGAGAGGTGGTAGTTGCCACTTGTCCAGTATGTGTGTGAGACTCTAGGGTTGCCAAGACGGGTCTCATTGCGGCTTCCATCCCCAAAGCTCCATTCATAACGATGAACTGATTCGTTACCAGACACCCAGGCTTGAAAGTTGACAGTGGTCCGTTCTTGAACACAACCAGATGGCTCCATCCTTATAACTTGGAAGACGAACACTTGGACTGGAATAATTGTCCAGCCAGAGCTCACAGCATTCATGGCGGTCACATTTACTGTGTAGTTGCCCTCTTTGATATAGCTGTGTGACTTGTACGGTTCAGACACAGTATAGATGGTGCCGTCACCCATCGAAAATGTCCATGTGATATTATTACCAGAAGCAAGGCGTGCCCACACTGTAGTAGGACTGTGTAGCTCTGTGGGAGAAGAACTTTCCGCTGTTAGATCCTCAATCTCCTCATATACAAACAGGTCAGCACAAGCATTTCTAGAACTGATGGTGTTGTTCACTGATACACAGACACTGAAGTTGCCACTCTGCGCAAATGTGTGCGCCACACGTCGACCTTGTAGTGGTGCAGAACCATCTCCAAAGTGCCAGTCATAGTGAATGCCATATGGTGATGGCAGAGGGTGAGCTTCAAAATCTGCTGATTTGCCGGCGAGGAGAAGCCGCGGCTCTGTTTGTATGACAACTTGAGTGAGGATGCTGTAGACGCTCATGTTGATGCTCTGACTGACGTTCTCGTAACGATTGGACACTGACACCAGCGCTGTGTATATTCCTGAGCAGAAAGAGGTCAGAAAAGGGAGATCAAGGAAAGTAAGCTACAATGAGCATGAGTAATAAACATTGTACTTTTACATACATGTGCATAAACTAAGCTGGCTACTGCTCCATTAGTCATGACTGTATGCTAGTAGATTGAGACAAGGGTGAGGTGTTACCTGGCTGAGAATAGACATAGGTGATGTTGTTGCTTAGAAGAATTTGATTAGAGGAGTCTGGGCAGAGGAGGGAGGGAGAGTAAGGAGGCTTGTATTCAAATTCCTTATATCCACCATCACCAAAAGACCATCTGCAGCATGATAAAAATGTAAAAACATTCAGTGGAATATGAGGCAAACGTGCGCAATTTGATTGTGTAAACAGCTTTATGTCCCCACAACATGAGTAATACCAATACACACAGACACACAAAACAAGCAGTCACTGGAAAGCTGGAAAGGAGGAATCTTTCCAGACAACGCAATTGGAGGTTTGTACGAGCAGAAGTGGAAACTTAAAACTCAGGAAGCCTCACCGGACGACGAATGGTGAGAGTGGAGGGGAACTAAGTGAAAAACTGCCCCAAAGCTGGAAGAGTGAGAAGTGAAAAAAAAAAAAAAGGGAGGGAGGTAAAAGAGTAATAGAAAGAGTGGAAGAAAAAGGAAAAAAAAAGTACAAGAGAAACAGCCGCGCAGAGGGGAAAATTCTTGTCAGCAATCTTCTGTAACCACACGGTTATAAATCCAAGGCTCAGCTTTGACTTGACTGCTGCAGTACTATTATGGCACACAGGAAGACAAGAACATAAAGGCAGAGAGAGACAGAGGAGAAGAAAGGAAGAAAGGAGAAGTCACACACAAAGAGGTGCTGTGTGTTTTCATTTAGCCTTAAAAGTATAAAAGAGAATAAGGCACGTAGAAATAGAAAGAGGCTTTTTATTTTTAAATTATATGTGAAATGCTATCAAGATGTACATTTATCTACCCCACCCCCATCCCCTCCCCACCACTCATACCGAAAGGTGGCCGCCACCGACATGTCCACGAGCACAGAGGTGGTGAGAGTCTGCGTGGAGCCCTGAGGGACAACATCTGGCACACCCTTGACCGTGAGGTTGGCCATGGGCTGCAGCCGGTCCACGGTTACGTTGAAATGCTCCGTGAGTGTGCTGACATGGTTCATGGCTGTCACCTATGAGAGATGAGAGATGTCACACAGTTGTACTGAGCAACATCACATCTGAGTTAGCTGTAACAGCAACATACCTAGCATACGCAACCATTGCATAAAATTGGATAAAAGTGCCACTACACTGATAATCCATTCACTCAATTCATAAGCCAGACTACAAACATGTATTAGTTTTCTTGGTTCACTATGGACAAAAACAAGCAGTTTTAGGACTCAGGTTGCCTGATTACTGATAAAAAACATTGCAATGAAACTGTGAAACGCAAAAGAAAAAGTTGCCCAATCACAAGGGTTTAATTTTCATATATTTGTGTTGGAACTGAAACTCACTGTGAGCTTGTAGATAGCAGCGTGCTGGTAGATGACATTGAGAACAGTGTTGTAATAGGTGAAGTAAGGCTTGTCATCCACCGTCCATTTAAACGTGGGACTGGAGCCTTCAAGCACTGACGCTGTGTAGCTCTAAAAGACACAGAGAGCACAATGGAGCGCATATAATATTAATATGAATTTAGTATAGCTATCAGTTAAACAGAAACAAAAGTAGAAACGGACACTCACCACAACCGACTCCATCAATACCCTGTGTGCAGGGTGTGGTTGCACCCTCAGTCCTCTGAGCGGCTCTTCTAGGTGAACGATGGCTATCAGGCTGGCCTCCGTGACGTTATTGTGGGCTTCCAGCTCCACCTCCACTGGACCCTTCTGTTCCTCCACTCCCAGGCTCAGGTCCAGCAGCGCATACAGGCTAGGCTCTGCAACCTCCATCCCGGGCCCTGAGCTCAGACCTGGCTGACAGAGCGCCGGACTGATCAAAAACTCTGGGGGACATTCAGGCTGGAAGGTCACACTGTGGTTACTGCCACGCCGAGATGCCATTGTCACATAGCGAGACTGCACGCGGAGCAGAAGCCGAGTGTCGTTGGGCTGCAGGTAGAGGGTACCATTACGGGGAAGGGGGTGCAGGATCGTCAAGCCTAGAGGAGGCACGACTCGCAATAGGCATGACGCTGAGGCTGGGTATGACGGCTCAGCAGAAGACACCTGAAATTGGATTACATTTCTTTATAAATATAATGGTAATATAATAGAAATACAATTATAGGACAGAAAGGACAGAGAATAAGTTAGAATACATTTATAACTATGAAATCAAACAAACAATTAACGCTGGTGTTCAATTTAATACACATGAACAGAATTCTTATGGTAAAAACTACACTAAAGGGTCTGCATTCCTAAACGGTCTCCTCCTGTTAAAATCTGTCAGATGCATGCTGGGATATGACATACAGCTAAGACTTACCAGCATGTTGTACAGTCCAGGCTGTGATAGACCAGAAGACAGCTGTGCTCCCTGCAGCTGGGTCTCACTGTGTCCCGCATAGAGCACTCTGACGGGGCAAACTACTTCCTCCAGCCAGCGTCCCTCGCCATCCTCCACCAGCGCCTTCATGTCGAGCTCCGGGTCAGGCAGATGGTCAACGCTGTGGTCAGCTGAAGTGTCTGTTGACTGTCTGGTGCTGTTGATCCAGACCCACTCTGACTGATTAAGTGCCAAAACAGTTTGTCGCCACGGTGAGTGTGGAGAAGGCTGGCAGCGAAGAAGGGAGGTCGGGCCAGCATCATGCTGCAAGGCGATTACATCCCCACGTGAAACTAGGATGTCCTCCAGTTGGTCTTGTATCTGAGGGGAACAAGGACCAGAGCAGTTTAAGTCATAGACAGCTTTTTTCTGTAAATAAGTGTCTCCTTTATCGAATCAAATCTTAATCTAGCCCTACATTGCAGTAACACAGCCAATAGCTGCAATCCCTTGATTGTTTATCCGATCTGGTTGTAAACACCCTCAAAAAGTAAATCCTCTCACCAGTACGTGTGCAGCTGGTCCTGCAGGCAGAGTGAAGACCACCTCGTTCTGTAGGGTGTATCGAGGCCTCAAGGCTCCAGGTGGCAGGAGATGAGCACGGGTGCAGTTAGGACAAGAAGAGGGTTGGCAGGGACTAGAGAGGGGCAGGCACTTGCCTTGGAAGGGACACCACTGCTGTAGTCGGGGGCAAGACTGTGGATAACTGCTCTTGGTGTCATTGGGGACACAAACAGCAACCGTAGTACATGCCGGACCTTCACAACCTGGGAAATGAAATGTGTTTAGTTTCACTGTTTAAAATGAAGTTTGGAAATTACCACATTACAAAATATCTTTATTCCTCATTCCATGTAATTGCCAATTCTAAGCTATTGGGTTATTTTATGATCATAGCAAAGAATGTATATAAGGATTAATAATGAGACACCTGAGAGTGAAAGCGAAAGTGAAAAAAAGAAGAAAAAACACGAGACAAACATCACTGTGGACATGTCCACTACATTACATCTAACGATTATAATGAAGGCAAAACGCAGATAAAAATACAAGAATTACTGCATCAAAGAGATGACATCAAACAAGTAAATCTCTCCAAAGCAGGCAACAACAGAGAGCACGTCTGTGAAAGATGTGTGTACATGCGTGCTGTTTGTGTATTCGCATTGGGAAAATAATTAGTGAGCGGGGATGATATCCATCTCTGTGTGGGCTACAACAACCCTAATTTTGGTGTAATTTATAGTCCGGCATTATCTTATTATCACCATCATGTCCTCCCCTGTCGTTGCAGTCACAGTTCTTAATGAAAGTTTCTTGGAAAACGTACTCCCATGTCTCGTTGATATGCTGTCTGCTTCTCTGGATTTCTGTTTGTCACATCTTTCTTCACAAACTTACCCAATTTCCCCCCGGGGACTAATAAAGTATTTCTGATTCTGATCTTTCAAGTGCATCCACTCACTGCTCCTCTTTCTATTGCACATCCTTGCCGCGATGCTTCAGACGACTTAAACCCATGCGCCATTATGTGTCTGATAATCTCGGACGAGGAAAGAAGTGCTCAGAATGGAGGTCAACTTGTTTATATGGTTTCCTTTCTCTCTTGCCTTGCCCGTCTTTCTGTCTCCATTCAAACTTTTCTTTCAGGTTCATCCACCTAACAGCTTTAGACAGGTTCGGTCAGTGTGTGTGGATTTCTGTGGGTGTTTTTGCATAAGTGGAGGTGTCGGCTCAGGTGGCTTATAGGTTTTTTTTTTTGCACCTGCCAATACTCGGAATGTGTGCACATTTTTCTATGCCGAGCGTATGTCGGCGTGTTTCGACGTGTGACTCACTGGGTAGCAGCAGGTGCGGGCTGGGATGATGACAGTAAGGTCTGTAGGTCTGGAATCGGATGTGGACTTGTGAGCTGAGCTCCTGAGAGACGAACTCTAAGGAGGACAGACGGCCTGCCTGAACAAAGCTGAGTGCTGGGAACAACAGCATCTGAGAGAGAGAAAAAAAAAAAAGAGGAAAAATAAAACACGTGAGAGAGTTTAAGGAAGACGCTATGATGAGTAAATAAACAAGCCGAGATTCCTCCTTACCTCTATTCCTCTGATGGGAAGATGTGGAGCAGAGAGTGTACTGGTCGTAGCACGGTGCAAAGGCTTATGCAAAGGAAAGACAGCCATGCCCACAACGTAGATCCCTGTATCTGGAACATGCACTGATAAAGGAGAGACAAGGTAAAAAAAAACATTAGGGAGGATTGAGGGACTTAAAAAACAAGAGACGTAGGAGAAGCAATCCATCAGAAATGATTCAGTCGACAGAGTAACAAGCTGTTTTGAGAAAAAGAGAGAGAAGGTACTCGGAGGGAGACCAAACTTCTAAAGAAACAAGGAAAAACACCTCAGTACACAGTGTATCTGTCTGCAACACACAGTGTATCTGTCTGCAGCACACTGCCACAATCACCAAGAAGGAATCAATGACGGACTTGACCAAAGAAACACCATTAGACCAGACAGATTGTCCAGCCATGCACACACACTGTGTTGGTCTCTCTGTAGACTGTTGATGTTGTACGTTGCTCGGCCTCATTAAGACCTTCCATGTGGTGCAAGCTGACAGGGCCAATCCAGTTTAACTTCAGCCAAGTCTGTGAGGTGACACATACACTATATTACCAAAAGTATTCGCTCACCCATTCAAATGATCAGAATCAGGTGTTCTAATCACTTGGCCTGGCCCCAGGTGTATAAATTCAAGCACTCAGGCATGCAGACTGTGAAACAAGACATTTGTGAAAGAATGGGCCGCTCTCAGGAGCTCAGTGAATTCCAGCGTGGAACTGTCATAGGATGCCACTTGTGCAACAAATCCAGTCGTGAAATTTCCTCGCTCCTAAATATTCCACAGTCAACTGTCAGCTCTATTATAACAAAATGGAAGCGTTTGGGAAAAACAGCAACTCAGCCACGAAGTGGTAGGCCACGTAAAGTGACGGAGAGGGGTCAGCGGATGCTGAAGCGCATAGTGCAAAGAGGTCGCCGACTTTCTGCACAGTCAATTGCTACAGAGCTACAAACTTCATGTGACCTTCAGATTAGCCCAAGTACAGTACGCAGAGAGCTTCATGGAATGGGTTTCCATGGCCGAGCAGCTGCAGCCAAGCCACACATCACCAAGTGCAATGCAAGGCGTCGGATGCAATGGTGTAAAGCACGCCGCCACTGGCCTCTAGAGCAGTGGAGACGCGTTCTCTGGAGTGATGAATCACGCTTTTCCATCTGGCAATCTGATGGACGAGTCTGGGTTTGGAGGTTGCCAGGAGAACGGTACATTTCAGATTGCATTGTGCCAACTGTGAAATTTGGTGGAGGAGGAATTATGGTATGGGGTTGTTTTTCAGGAGCTGGGCTTGGCCCCTTAGTTCCAGTGAAAGGAACATTGAATGCTTCAGGATACCAAAACATTTTGGACAATTCCATGCTCCCAACCTTGTGGGAACAGTTTGGAGCGGGCCCCTTCCTCTTCCAACATGACTGTGCACCAGTGCACAAAGCAAGGTCCATAAAGACGTGGATGACAGAGTCTGGTGTGGATGAACTTGACTGGCCTGCACAGAGTCCTGACCTGAACCCGATAGAACACCTTTGGGATGAATTAGAGCGGAGACTGAGAGCCAGGCCTTCTCGACCAACATCAGTGTGTGACCTCACCAATGCGCTTTTGGAAGAATGGTCAAAAATTCCTATAAACACTCTCCTCAACCTTGTGGACAGTCTTCCCAGAAGAGTTGAAGCTGTAATAGCTGCAAAAGGTGGACCGACATCATATTGAATTCTATGAGTTAGGAATGGGATGGCACTTCAGTTCATAGAATGAGTAAAGGCAGGTGAGCGAATACTTTTGGTAATATAGTGTATGTGTAACTTTATAACTCTCACATTTGTCGCTTGAAAAGGGAACATCGTAATGACTACACTAAATATTTTCTTAACCATTAATTTCACAGTGGGTGTAATTTAAATCCATCTCGCTTGAGCAAGTGCACATTATAAGTGAATGTTTTTCTCATTTTCACCGTTATCTTTTATGCTGACTCACTCACGTTATGTTGCATACTTAGCACTGAGGCAGCTTTAGAACATCTGTGCTCGGACATTTGAAATTGCAGCAATTTCGCAGTTAGAGAGTTCTTCAGAGCACAGTGTGTTGTAGATTGAACTTTAAATGGAGTGAATTGGCATTTTTTGCATTCATCTATAATCCATAATGTATGCAGTATTTGGGTCATTTTCTGAGGCACTCCATCTTATGATCATCCTGTATGTTTTAATTATGCTTCAGATGCGCCTTCTGCGTGAGTGCTCCGTCGAGTGTTTGATAAATGACGTTTAAGACAAAAATGCGGTTGTCAGACACCGGGCATTGCTCATTTCCTGGATACACAGCAGCGGCAGCATCGTGCTATGGGGTGCTTCTGAGCAGAATATAGATTCGGGATAGGGGGAGTGGTCGGAACAAATACAGAGAGGTCCTTGAAGAAAACACTGCTCCAGACTTCGCCTTTCAACATGGCAATGGGACCAAGTTTTCACTCCTTGATTAATTCCACGTACAAATACTATACAAGACTATCAGAAAACATGAAGTCAACAATAAAAACTGTCTGAAGTGCTAAAACTAAAATCAAGTGTATTAAGTATATTACCTTTTGCTTTGGAATACACTTTATTAGATTTTAAGTCTGTTTTATTCTTTCATGGTATATGGAGAAAGAAATGTATGTACATAATGTATCCAGATATGTATGAGACTGCAGAGGTTACATTTAGCAAGACCTAGTGCTCCCATTATTATATGCCCTTTCCCCATGAGTAATCTTATATTAAAATATGGAGATGCTTTTACATAATAATGTAGATACTGGAAAATCCAATCCAGCTCTATTTATAAAGCACCTTAAAAACCACCAAAGTGCTGTACAGAAGAAATATATGAATATGGAAATATGGAAAATGGCAGAGGACATCTTATAAGAAAAGTACTTTGTATCTGCGAAAGGTCTGCTCCAATTATGCCCAGTGCTTAAGGGAGCCAGTCTTACGCATGTGATTATTTTACAACTATGTGCCACACATTAATTGACAAAAGAATTCACAGAGAGGAAGGCTGACATTCTGTGCTCTTGGGAAATTGCATTCACACAAATCTCACTTTTTAATTTCTTTCTATAGGTTTTCGAGCTGCTTTATTATTTTCAGTGCATGTGTATGTGTGCGAGTGGGTCCGTGCGCCTACCTTGGGAGGTGTACTGGCAGACATAAGCCCTCTTGGCGCTGCACAGGTGTGAACTGGTCTGGCCGTGCTGATCGAGGGATACGCATACATTGCCACGAGGGCTCCCTGGACGAGGTGGCAGGCCCTCCTCTCCATCTTGAGCCTCTGACCCGTTGACCCAGCGAAATTTGCCCGGAGAGTTGACGTTACTCAAGCCCAGCCACACGCCTCGCTCCCTGGTGCAGAAATGATCATTTAACACACACACACCAACACTGGGTGTATGACATTTAACTGTCCACGCAGGAAAACACACATACACATCACTGACAATGGTAAAATTGGACTTGAAACGATCACAAGCATTAATTTTTCACATGATCAAGCTGTCCAAACAAAGAACAACACAACACACAAAACTCTTGGATGAGGAGGGGTCTTAATAAGTGGCTCTAAATTATGCCTCTGTGTGCCTTCAACAATCAATGATTGCAAGCCATGAAAGGGGGTTTTGATTGAATCCCAATGGGATGGCACTGAGACAATCGATATTTAGTACATCCCTGTGATTACATCAGATAAATTGGATTTCCATTCCAGGAGTCCACTAATAGGCCACACAAATTACCCTCCTCTATTTTCTTTCCTTTTACACTCTATAAGACGAAAACTAAATGGACTTCGTGCTAACGGAAAAGTACGATCTAAAGACTCGGGAGAAAATGGAAGCAAGAATCGAACATTTTAGAGAGTTTTTTTTCTTCCCTATTTCCTCCTTTTCTTTTGAACACTGGCTGACAACTCACATCTACTACATCAGAAAGAATAGACAGGGGTTAAAACACACAAGCAGAGGAGGAACAAGAAAAAAGGCTCTTTTTGGCAAGAAGCACGGACTGACGCACAAAAAGAAGTTCTATGTACACCGATCAGCCACAACATTAAAACCACCGACAGGAGAGGTAAATAGCATTGACCATCTTGTGACAACACAATGTTCTACAACTTTTGGACCTGGCATTCATGTGGATGTTGCTTAGACATGTACCACCCACCTAGACCAGACCAGGCACCCCCACCCCATAGCAATGACACTCCAGTTTAGGTGTTGACCTTTCCTCCAAATTCACTAGATCCCAAACTAATCAAGTATCTGTGGGATGATCCACAGAGACCCCTCCCCTCAACCCATAGGACCCAAATTCTCCCACTAACAGCATTGTGTTTCCAGACACCACAGGACACCCTCAGAAGACCCACGTCTAGGGCTGCAGCTATCGATTATTTTTGTAATCGATTAATCTAGCACTTTATCGATCGATTAATCGATTAATCGGATATTTTTTTTACGTTTTTAAACAACCAAAACAAATGATGCATAACGAAAATTATGTGGCTGTAAAATGATCAAGCATTTGCCTTTTATTTCTCAAAAAAACAGAGAACTCCAACTCCAACATTTGGCTCCAAAACTAAGCCCATGTATTGCAATTTACCCATTAAAAGTGCCAGTGCCAACAATTACATAACAATACAGTTAAGCAAACTTACTGTAAAACAAAAAGCAATTTAATTTATTAATATGCACAACAAGTTTCATGCTGTAGTCTAGCCCTGACATCAAAGTAAATATCCGTTTTATGTAGATTTCTACACCTGCAGCATTTACCATTAGGCTACTAACAAATAATACATAATTTCTGGGGTGAGCCTATTTGCTATGGTAACCTAGCAACCTGTGTGTTTTTTTGTGAACGCGTGCTGTGCGTGAGGAAGAGTGCGAGAGATGAGGGTGCAGAGAATTTAGTAACGTCAATGATTCTGATAAGCTCAGGCCGGTCGCGTTCGCCTCGCGGCCGCTCAATTTGTGATCCGCTGCGTAAATCCTTCGGCTGGCCCGGTCGTCCCGATTGCCACTCCGCCCCTGAAGCTAAACATCACAGGGCTCTCAAGTCTCACGCATTGGGCGTGAGACACACGCATTTCAACCCGTTCACACGCTCACACGCCACACTTTGTATTTCTCACGCAGAGAAATTACCACGATAACGCTATTTTTTTTAAACCAGTGGAATAGGTCTGAATCAAGCGCGTTCCCGTAGAGTTCAGAGGCGCCGTTCACGCACCAGCCAATCAAATAAAAATAATATAGCTACTGAACAGCCAATCAAAAAATAGCACTTCTGTATCCGGGCAAGATTTAGATTTTCCCGGTTCAGACGCTCGCTGAGAAAAGGACCGTCACATCGCTGGAGTCACATCTCACTCATTACAAAACCTCCGGGTCACGTAAACCCGACCAATTAAATATTAAAATCAGTCCAGTGTCCGTTTTTCCGTTTCGTATTTTTGATCTGAGCCTAAAATTTAATTTTTTTTTTTTCGTTTTGTGTTAGATTAAAAAACAAATAGCAAATAATCAGTCACTTTTTAATTTTTTGATTTTTGATTGCCATTTAAAAATGGAAAGAACGACTGATACACAGATTATAAATCATCTTATCATTTGATTTTTGTTGCTGGGGAATATTGTGTCCAGGCAGCTGATAATCAGTAATGTTAGCAGTTGACCAGTGTGTGAACTAGCCTAGCTGGCCAGTTGAATCCCGGCTAGTTTCAGCAGCTATTCTGTCACTTGTTTTATAGTCTTAGTTCAGGACACATTATTCACAGAGCTTTTCTCCTAGGCCACCGCTTAGTTTTTTTCTTTAACGTTATTCACAAAGCAGTTGGGACCAACTTCTAGGAAGGACATTACCAACTTAAGATGAGATTTGAAAAAAAAAAAGCTCTGCTTTGCTTGAAGGCTCATGCAGGAGCTATCTTACATTCACCTCGCTCCGTGATAGGCTGATGAGTGCTGCATATTTGACTCAGTTGCAGAAATATCTTTCCAAGGGGGCTAAATTATGTAATACCACATTATTGATAAGCTCAGACATTATCAGACACACACACACACACCTGCACTAAGAAATGCTGAATTAAATAAATAATTTTATTTGTGCGAATTTATGTGTCATTTATCAGATCTAAGCCCCTTCCCCACCCCAACCAAACTCCTGCCGTCGCCGCCAAAATCTCACTCTGAACTCAGTTCAAAACTTGAGAGCCCTGACATCATATCTAGTCAAACCGCATCATGACATCGCTACATACAGTATGCGATTAAAATCAGCGAACATTAATGTATAGGTTTAGGTTACGTTACCTTGTTTCAGCGACGCTTGGTGAAACAGCATGTGGATGTTTTCTGTTCAGATGCTGGATCATTGAGCTTGTCCTGCTGTGATACGCCAGGTCTACTTTGCAGTATACACTGCACTTTGTTCTCTTCCTTTTTTAGAATGTAATGATCCCAAACTTTAGACATTTTTTGCCGTTTATGGGCATCTTTACTCTCCGCCATCGCGCCAACTAAATTCAAAATGTATCACGCGCTAGTGGTGTGCTTGCATAGGTGCTTCCAAAACAACGGTCCGTGTGGAACAATCAGATCCCTGCGCGTATAGTGCGTCATAGGAATTTAACGAGGCTTCGAGGCAGAGTTTTTGCCTCGACCAATTTTTGTAATCGAGTTAATCGAGTAACTCGACGAATCGTTTCAGCCCTACCCACGTCCATTCTCTGATGAGTCACAACTGTTTTGGAGGCACAAGGGAGACCTATACAATATTAGGAAGGTGGTCATAATGTTATGCCTGATTGGTGTATAGTCTAAGCAAGGGCCTGGAGGAACATGAGAGAGGGAATATGTTGAAAATCTGCAGCTTTTTTCTTTTCTCATTCACTTTAGTCTACGAGGTCTGGGCATTTACCCTCATATTAACACGCACACCATGAACTGTGCCCCCCTCCTCCTAGGGTTTTAAAGTTACAATGCAGCTGTGCTTTTACAGATGTGTTTTCCCTCTCCCACCATAACTACAAATACTGGAGGCCATCAGACCAGTTTCAGGCATAAAACCTTTGCAAAACCAAATCCACTGTTTCATTCACAGTTTACCCATTTATGGTACCTTGTAAAAATTTGGTTGCAAGTACAGTACAAGGAATTTTCTGAGACAGCGAAGGTAGAGAAATGAATTCATGTGTTAAGTATAAGAGGAAGAATTCAAGAAAATAAAAAAAATAAAAACTATCAAAAGAATTAAACAGAAAAGCGCCCCGAAAACAGCCTCACACTCGAACAACACGTGCAAACACATCAAGAGTCACGACAAGTCACACAGTTCACACAGACAGGGAGGGGATGTGGAAGAAAAACACACTCTGCTCACACCACTCGCCAAGTTCTTTTGTGATTGTCAATGATGGAGAGTTCAACATCTGTTTTGAGTATTTGTTGACAGTTTCAATGTTTCTTGGCTGTCACTGCTGCAAACAGACTGCAACATGGTTTGTTGCTGTTTGTCATGCAAACAGTGAAGACGCATCGTGTTACCAAGCTGGCAGGTGCTGTTTGGTTTTGCAGGGCCTGGTGATATACTGTTGATATGGTATGAATATAGTCATCTATTTATATATATGAGTACTTATTTCATCTGTACGCAGTATTATATGCATACATATTTATTGGTGTGCACACTAGGAGGTTCTTTTTCTATTAATGATTCCATATTTCTACAAGAACTGAGGCCCCATGCAGACAGAAAACACTCACTGTGTGACTTTGTGTGCCAGCAGCATACGCAGAGTGTCACCCCTGACTATTGCCAGATCCCCGCTGTGTTCCACACACTTCTGCCGAGCCTCGGTCCAGTTCAACTCCCCTGGAAAGATCTGGAAACAGCTTGAGGACTCATTGTGGTACACCCCATCTCTTGGACAGTGAGGGGAGGCTGTCAGGGCACAGAAACATCCACGTGACTTTGCCGAAACACTTTACGTCACACTTGCAAACATTATGGAAATAACGTTAGGAATGCACAGATTTATTAATGTACTGACAACCAGCTGAATATTTATTGTGGAGCTTGCATTATATTCAGAAAAAATCCTGATCCTGATCCAAACATACATCTTCAACATGGGTAGGAAAACATCCAACATAAGTGAGGGCTTTTTTTTAAATAAAACCTTAAATTATGGTTTAGATGATACAAACAGATAAGAAAGCAGTCACAAAAGATGTTAATATACAGTTAGAAAGTAAAAGATGGCCTAAAAAGAAAAGACCCTGTATGACAAAGTAAAGCCGGATAAGAGTGAATGTCACAAAGACATTTATTGGCTTTCATTTCCTCACTTTGTCCTCCAGTCAATCACAAAAGCACACTTTACTGTCCTGCAGTATTTCAAAGAAACTGGTGTACTGATCACGTGTCGAAGAAGTGAGACAGATTGTGTGGTCCAGATACAGAATGCATGAGAGATTGTGTGTATGTGTGAGAAAGGAAGACAAGACACAATTAACTTGACAGGTGGATTACTTGGCTTTGAAAGCCTCAAGAAGCTCAAAATGTTCTGAGCAGAGAGGTGGCTGCAACGTTTTAATTTAAAGCAGCTACAACAAATATTTTACATTAACAGCTCATCACATGACTACTTCTTACAGTGATGAACCCATAGAAATGTATTACCCAGCTCTGCCCTTCCGCTCAGCTCTGTGTAGTGGTTTAGCCTGTTTCAGGTTTATTTAGGTCATCCAGCCTACAGTATGACTTTAATGTCTTGGTGCACGCTCACTGATACCTGTCCTAAAAGCTATTATGACCAAAACTCTTAAAACCAAAAGTACACAACCTACTCAACACTAAAAGGAAAACAAAGTCAGCAACTAGCTTGTGGATGAAATGGACCATTTATCAGCTAATTACCGTTTGTTTGTTGTTGGTGGGGACCAAACAAGAGATAAAAGCAAGATAAGTATCATACACATGAAAGGCCATATAAACTTAAAGGTCTGGTGTGTGGGATATAGTTACATCTAGTGATAAGCTAAAGGACTGCAACCAACTGAACTCCACTCCCCTCAACACTTGTCTTCTAAGCTTGTAGGACCTACAGTGGCTGCTAAAAGCACGAAAATTTAAGGGTAGAGCACTTGTTTGGTTTGCTCATACTAGGCTACTGTAGAAACATGATGCCACAAAGTGGTGGACTCTGGGGAAGAGGACTCACTTTTTTAGAGGTAAAGCTCTCATTCTATGGCAACAAAAAAACAACAATTCATATACACTGAACAGCGTATATAATTGGTCGTTAGAAAACACTTTGAGAATTAACAAGGAAAACATCTCGCAATTTACCATCAATGGTATTTGAGAATTGCAAGCACTGAGTAATATATGCTCTTTCAGTTTTCCACCAGGAACACCAACATAGGTTAATATAGAGTTCAGAGCCAAACAGCATTTACGTACTAAACTAGCATTGACCCTCGACCAGCTGAGTGTCAGCGGCTGCTCGGACTTTGTGTGTTGGAGTATTTTACCTTTGGCAACCTGGACACCATCCTTTTCAATCTTCCAGTCAACATCCAGGCCGAGGGCGCCCCAGCTGACAAGGGTGATCTCAAGACTCTTATTGGCCACAGAAAGAGGTGGACAATGCAGCTCCAGTTTGGGAGGAAGTGTCACAGTTACCTCCCCATGTGCAGGGACCTAAACACAAGCAAATAAGAAGCAAACTATTCACACAATGTTTTTAAATGCGTATTCTTAAGTCCCAATGCCACCCTTTTAAGGATAAGGATGTAAAGCTAGTAGATGAATAGATGAAAAATGATTTTCTATTCGTTTGAGGTAAGAGTCTCTCACCTCCTTGTGTCCAGCCCAGGCCATCAAACTAACTGTATACCGTCCTGGAAGTCCGTATTTGTGAGATGATGCGGTGATCTCTCTTCCTGTACCGTTGACCCGAGGTGAAAGGTCACCAAAGTCCCACGACAGCATCACAGGCGTAACAGAGGAGGCGGCAGAGAAAGTGACGCGGTCGTGAACACTTTGCAGCGGGAGAGGTTTAAGTGAGACAGAGAACTCCACCGCAAACACATCGTGAGCCAGAGTCCACCCACATTCCTGTGAATTGAAGGAAACCATGCGAGGAAGAGGAGGTTTTGGTGTCAACGCACAAGTATTTAAAAGCAAAATAAAAGCCATTTTTTCCTGTTAATTGTTATAATATTTGTGGTTTCACTATGGTTTTCAATAAAAACTGAATGAAACACATGAACCGCTCCAGTTTAAAATAAACACTTCTCAAAATTTAGTTTGGAGTTTTCAAGAACTTCTCTCCACTCTCTTTATGCAGCTCTCTCAGAACTGAATCTGAGGATACGGGGAAGTCATTCAAGTCACTGAAGGAAGTCGTTGGTGGGTAATAGGAAGGTTTGGAGGAAACCCTGTATGTTGTGAGATCAAGAGGAGAGAGAGCAGGAAGGAAGGAAGCTACAACAAAGCTTTCCCATAGAAGCCGAACTTCATGATAACTGACTTGCTGACAGTGATAAAAAAATATATATATTAAGCACACAACAAAGCATTTGCATCTGATGATGTTACTAATAAATTATTATATTTGAACATTGTGTGACGCATACCTTCATAACATGAGGGTTTGTACAGGCAGCTGAACACTGAGATTCGCTGATGAAGTTGGGCTCAGAGTTTGTGCTGCACAGACACTCGTGTCTTGCCCCCAAGCCCCCATAGCGGTGTGATGCACCAAAGCACACGCTGTTACACTGTTCGCGTGTGAAGTTTCCAGGTGTAGAAGAGGAGAAGATAACAAGCTCGCTCCGACCCCCATTTCCACTGCTGCTGTCCTCGAGACAAGCCGCATAGTTCAGACCTGAAACAGAGGCATGGACGCCATGCGATCTTGGTTCAAACCAAAAGAAGCGGTTGGATGATGAATGCTTTATATCTTAAATGTCTGGCCTTGCTATCAAAAAGACTACATAATGCGGTACAACCAGTCCTTTGATCTTACTCACAAGAAGAAACAGAATTAGTTACTTTTGCTAAGCACTGACTAAGTCTTGCAAAATCCCTAAAACGTCTTGTGGTGTGCACGTGTGGTCAAAAAGGCAGAATGACATTTTTTTAGTAAATTTTCTTTCATACCACATGTGAGCAGGCTGACATTAAGTAGGGGTTGGTGGCGGAGATCAGGAGGGTGGTTGCAGAGCATGGCATGCGGGCGTCGAACTCGTACGCCTTTTTCCTGGAGCCAGCTGACCAACCGGAACAGCTTACAGTCACACTCAAAGGGGTTACTGCTCAGATCACTGGGGGGCAGAAGGACAGAGACAAAATCACTAATAATAAAACAAAAAGGAGCTGCGCAGATGATGTGGTTAAAACTGCACCATACATGCAGATACACATTTGGCTAAAAGAATATGTACTCAAAGTTTTGATATTTGTTAACAGCACTGAGTAAATCATTTGGACAAAGGGTTAATTCAATTAAATGTTTGACAACACCACACTAAAAATGAATCAATATAATAACTTTAGCAGTTTAGTTTTTACATAAAAAATACTCCAGTGTTTTGGGGAAAAGGTTTGTTAACTGACTTAATGCTAATGAATCAGTTAGCTAACAGTTAGCATAGCAGCTAGCTTGTGCCAAAAGTTGAACAAAACGCCATCCTATAAAATAAAACAAGAATAAAAATATATATATAAAAAAAGTAAACTGTTCAGTCTTGTCACCTTGTTTAGAGTTAGAAATATGGAGGATGAATGGTTACATCATTTTAGCCCCTTCACTAGCAGCATTGGTACAACTACAGTAAATGGTCTAAATTTCAACACCCTGCTGAAGTTAAAAATTAAATGAAAATAATGTATGCCTTTCAAGCTTTTGCATTAACCATTTATTGTTACATCATTTCAGTCACATTGCCAAAAAGGTAACGTTGGTACAACAATGACAGTGCTTTCTGAGTAGAGTTTGAAAAGCATTAAGAATCCTGCAACTTCAAGTCATTAACAGACTTCTGAAGGAGGCATCTGTGCACAGCCACCAGCTTCTAATTAAACCGTTTTACTTCAAGTTCTCCAATTTATTCTCCAATGCTTTATGAAAACCTCTAATTAGAATATTGCGTAATATAATTAAACTGGCATTTAGTGTTTGTTGCTGCACGGCTTTTGTCTAGAGCCGATTTCTCCTATGAAAACATGTTTTTATATAATCACAGCTGCGTTTTGCTATATTTATTCAATCAGCATTAACCACAGGTTGAATTATAGTTCAACAAAAAAAAAATAATATTAATTTATTAATTAATCTAAGTAGAATTACATTACGGTATGTTTTAAAAAAGCGTTTTTTTACACACTGTTTACAAATGTTAATGGAGGAAAAGAAAAGAATGCATCAATTAAACCTTAATGCTTTTAATGGAAAGTTACAAATGAAATCTTTAGAGTTGTTAAGGCAGTTTTGATAGCCCAGTACCAGAACTCTGAAACAGGCACAACTCATGGAAAAACCACCATTGTTATTATCATCATCAGATCTGTGCTTTCATGCTATTACATATGAAAAATGACTGCTAAAGAAAAGGTGTGTTCCCTGAATATATGCAGACGGAACAAAGAGCAAAGAAAAGGCGAAAAGGTGGCAAAAAAAAGCCTAGAGAAAGGGAAATTACATCAAACTAAGAAGCAACAATGACAGGACTGACCCATGGAAAAGACAAAATATAGGGGATACAATGAGAGATAGAGGGTGAATAGACGGAGCAACAAATGGAAGCGGGAGAGGAGGTGATTGTGTTAGATGTGCCTCTTTCACTTTCAGAATACTCTATTACTGATTAGTCCGTTAAGTTTTGCTCTATTCTAAACTCTGCACAAGAAGAAAATGTCTGAAGACGTGTTCAGGTATAATCACTACCTCCCACGCCAGATTTATTCATCTTCTGTGTGGGCGGGATAACAAGAATTGTTCTGATTATTTAAGCACATGTGATCATATGTGTGTCTTAGTGAAGATATTTCTGTAGGGTGAACTGTAGTGTTAAACTGGATTAGATTCGTCATATCATATTCTTATATTTATTGGAGAAAAAGATTCAAAGTAGCACAGAGAATAACTATAAATACCAAGTACTTACATTTGAGTTAAATTACACAGGTTGTCACATATCCTTTCTTCTATGGTGGTGATTTGGTTGTTGCTCAAATCACTGATGGAAAACAAAGAGACAAATCACTGTTAACATGTTTTCCTTCACTTGACCATTACCGTAATCGTCATCGTGGCGAGATGTGGAGGTTTGTCAGTGACGAAAAAACTCTTGAGCCAAATATTGAGTCATCTGATGAATGACTATCTGAAACCGTTTCTCTTACACTATTATCCCATTCTGCACTGATGCAAATGACTTTCAGATTTGTGTTTAACAAAGAAATTGTGTCCTTGCTGTACAAAAATGACTCATATGGCTCAGAACTCTTTAACAACATAAAAAGAAAAGATAAGATAAAAACATAGCATCAGTTGCAAATTACTGAAGTACTGAAAATTAAGACTGATGCATCTCCCCGTGTCTTTCCCGTCTCCATCCTTCTGCATCGTTTCCAAACTTCTCGCTTTCTTTGTGCTTTCCGCTTCTTCTCACTGTTCTCCTTCTCTCCCCCTCCCTCCTCTGTGCAGAAGGCTGCATAATGGGCCCGTTGTGTGGTGGTTTTGGAAGGAACTGATGGAAACCATCAGAGTCCTCTCTCATCACACACACAAACATGCTCTTAAACGCCCATTCAGTGGGGTGGAAGAAGTAAGGTAATGGATGGAGGAAGGGGGAAATCAACAGATGGAGAGAGGGAGGTAGTGGGAGCCTGGAGCTGTAAGCTGTAATTGAACTTAATCGTGCTGTGATTAGTCTGTGTATGTGTGTGTGTGTGTGTGTGTGTCTGCGTGTACATGTGTGCAGTGTACAGTATGTGGGTATTTTTTATGGTCTTTGGGCTAGCTAGCTTGCTCCTGGGATTTCTGCCTACTTCAATCCAGACCAAACCAAGCCTTCTCTCTTCTGCTCTTTTCATCTTCCTCTCTCTATTCTCCTCTCCACCTTGGGTTTTCCAGGTCCACATCTCCCAAGACTTTGTACTCACAGGACTGACAGTGGCCCACAGCAGAAAACTCCTCTGGGAAGAACATTGATCCTGTTCCCTTGAAGATACCTGAACAATAGACATGCAGTGTCTTAGACAAATCATGGCATTGACTGACAGGAGACACGGATAGATAGATTGACTGATGTTAAATGTCATGCACACACAGTCGCATAATGCTCTTTTTACTTACAGCTCTTTTAGGCCAGTGAGACGATCTAGCAGGCTGGTATCAAGTGAGGAGATGTGGTTCTTGGACAGATCTCTGCGGGAACAAACCAACATATCCACATTTAAAATGACTGCACGCACACACCCACATGCACACACACACACACAGACACGTCGCTCAAGGGCTGGAAAATTAAATGTAATAATAGCAAAGGAGAGAGAAAATGAAATATTTAGACCATCCAAGATGTCATAGATCTAATGTCATAGATCATAGTTAGATAGAAACTATGAAAACATTTCAGTTTAAAGCTTGTGACCTTATTCAGACCAGCTGTCAGTGAGCTTTTTCCTTTTTCCAAACTCATAAAGTAGCCTGATTCCTTTTTCTTTTGACTTTTAACTTATATTTGATGGCCATATCTGTAATAAAAAAGAAACCCCCTCATGTTTTGAAAGGTTGCCAAGTGCAGCACATTCACTGCAGATGTCCCACTGTACTAGTGTGAGTAAAAGAACAGGTTCAAAAACATCAGCGTTTTTTCGCAGTTTAAAGGCAGTTACTTATGAAATAATTTGCAATTTTTTGGGGAAAGGAAAAAAATGTAGTTTTAAATGTTTTTTCAAAGCTGCCTAGGGGATAAGGATAGCTCCAAAAAACTTGAAGCAGAGTGAATCCAGAGAGGCCATGGTTGTTCATTTAAGCCTCACAGTTGGGAGCTGTTTCTGTTTTTTTGTTCACTTTTATTTTTTATTTCTGAATTAACCGCCTATAGTGTAAATCATCTAAATTAAAGAGGCAATGCAGTGATTCTGTTTTGCATTTTGCACTGCATAACAGTGGTCGGCATACAAGAAGAAAAGGATGATCTAAACTGAAACTGAAGACGCAGAGGCCCAGGTTTTGTCAAAAAAAAACTGTATCACCCGTGCTGTCTTGTAAATATAGCTATCCTTTTCAGTACACTATCCTGCTGTGAGTAAAATGACTAAAATGTTTTTAATGAGTGTCCTTTCAATCTACTGCGTAAGATATGAAAATGACACTTGAATCAGTCTTGAAGTGAGAGAGGTTTACTTTAACCAGAAATGCCAGTCAGCTTTAGACCCCTCAGGGAGAAGGAGGACATGTGAGATACCTACTAATGGGATAGGATGCTTCATTTTGAAGTTTGAATTACTGTGATTCATTTTTAAATTAAACGATGTGAAATCAGACACTCTGTGGTATTGGAAAGAGCTCATCTTATTAGGAAATACGACCACACACGTCACCTGCTCACACTCAAATATTCATGTATTGCGCTGCATGTGCAAAGAAGACAGCTAGTTTTACCCAGTTTTGTCCTAGCATTTAATTATGCTCTCAAACAAAGCCGGCACAACCACCCATTTTCACACATTGCTCCATCAGTGACGCAGAAAACGGAAGCAAAGGCGAAGGATGACATGGACCGAACCATGAAACTGTTCAATACTGTTAACTTTGGCACCAAAGGATTACACAAATCAAGATCTGTTCAGTGTTACTTTCAGTTAATTTCACAGTACTGTATAAAATTGTAGTTAATTTAGAATAAGGATATGTGAGGTTCCTACTAACACACTGGAATGAACCAACATTTTTGTTTTGACATAATAATAACGGCCTTTTCGTTTTCTTAATTTCTTTTTACTCCCAAATCTAAAGTTCTGTAATCACCACTGATCACTTATTTAAAAATAATACAAATGTACATTGGAGCTAATGGATTGGGATCAGTGTCCAATACCGAATTTGCAGTTACATAAACAATCAAATAAATGTAACCAGCAAATGTGACAGCTGAAAAGTAAAAGTAAAATGGTGTCAGGTCAATAAATAAACCTGATATATACTGTAGCTCAGTATGCCTTGTTTTTTTTTAAAAAAAAAAGCAACAACAAGAATGATCTATTGTTCCTGCTCTATTGGTCAAGTCCTTGCTCGGGGCACTTCAGCCATGGATAGAGAGTGGATTAAAACCACTGACCATTATTAATCATGTGTACACAGTAATGAGACAAATGCATTTCATCATCTGTAAACTGAAGTTGGAATCAGCAAGAAACCAGGAGACAAATTACTAAGGAAGCAGTAGCAGTTTCCATTCTGGCAATCGAGTGACGGCCCACCAAACAGAAGAACGGCTCTCTTTATTTTTCATTAATGCAATTGTTCACTGCGACAATGTCTAGTTAGGTCGCTGATGATTTACCCATTGATCGGGTCAATTTAGACATCATAGCAATAGCTACTCTTCCTAAGAGATTTGGCACGAACGCCACCGTGAGGAAGTGAGAAAATTGGATTATACCGTGCCTAGTGAGTTAAGTGGTTCAGTCTCCTCTGCCTGCCTTAGATGCAACTGAACATAACAAGAAAAAGGGGCAGAGAAAAAAATGAAAAACTAAATAAAATAAAATAAGGAGCCCGGAGACAAGAAGTCAGAGTGAGAGGCAACAGGATACTGCTGCAATCAATTTAAACTACATAAAAAAGCGTATGAGTATGCATATCCTGATCTATATTTCTATCCTATGCTGATGAATGTTGCAGGAGACACTCATTTCAAAACTAAAACTAAAAACAAGACAATCTGCTGCGGGGAAAATTAGAGTGACTCTACTCCCCTCTTCTCCTCTCTCACACTCTTTTTCTTTTTGTGTGTGTGTGTGTGAACAGACCAGGACGCCCGTTCCCAAAAGGAAACATCTGTACATTCCAGACAAGCTGTGTAAGAAAGATGGAGACAGAGAGGGAGAGCGTTTTCCTCTGCTAAACCCATCAGAGGATGAAACAGGACAGACTCCACCCAAAAAACACTGATCACTGACACATTAGACTGACACCTCACCTTATCTAACATCAATGCCAGGTGTGTGTGTGTATGTGCTACACATGAAAAAGTGTCCTGATAGGTAACACTGCATAGACAACAGAAGATTAAACTGAGTGTGTGTGTGTTTAACATGACCATATAACGTGACCTTCACCATGTCTATTAGCAACAGACTCCCGTTCTCGCAGCTACCTCTGGACACACATGGTTTCACTTACACACACTTGAGGTATAGGCCTACGCGCGCACACACAAACAGCGCACACACACACACACAGCACACATATGGTTCTGTTTTACGTACGGTGTGGCCAATGATCTAACAACTCCTTATAAGGCCTGTCTGGTGCCACTTATTCTGGGCTGGAGGACGAGAACACACACACATACACACACACACACAGTCCTCATTGACTACACTGTGCTCAGGCAGGGGAAACGGCACAGCAGGAGCGGGCATGGCATCTGGAGACATTTTCAATACAGGAAAGAATAAATCTAAAGAGAAAAATGGCGGAAATGAAAAGACAAAGAAGAAGATGGATATCTGGTTGATTTTTATCTTCAAGCCGTTTGACAACATAAAAGGCACTGAGATTGGGGATGAGATCTGTGACGTGGGTCTGACAGAAGGACACTGCTGCATCGCGGTGGCAAGTCCCCATGAGTGGCGGCTGACGCTCCACTAACCCACTAAACACAGACTCCTCTGTGGTCACATTCATCTCCCCTCAGCGTTCCCTTCCCGATTCATCTGCTGCTCCATCCCTCCCCCACTTCTCCTACTTTTTCTCCTCGTTCTCCCTTCTCTGGCAGAGCTGCTTTGTTTATATTTGAAGCCTGCGCAGACCTACACAAGTCTGGTGGGAAGGGGAGGCAGACGAAAGTAAAGGAGGATGGAGTTAAGAGAAGGCAGGTGTGAGGAGGGATCAGGGGAGAAGTGAGTGAGTGTGTTCAGAAACAATCACCACACTTTCCCATGGGTGCCATGGGTACTCCCCACTGACGCGGCTTTGTTTGAGAGCTGCCAGCCAGGGGTGAATTGGGGGAATAGTCTGGTACTTTCCCCTACTGCAAGAAGAGAAGTGGCATGAAATTAGGGGAATGGGGCGGAGAAGGCTGTGGAGAAGCGGGTGTCGAATGAAGAGGTTTGGTCTGAAAAGTCAAACATTTTGCTTCACCGTCTGGCTCTCTTCTCCTCTACTCTTTAGAACATTCTGTCCGTTTTTCCAGCTGCTGTTGCTGCCTGGGTTGTCTGGTGTCCAGCTGGCAAGTGTCGGGCAGCTGTATGCAGTGGTTTAACAAACTCAAAGACACACAGTTTGAAATACTGCCAATGCATGTAGGAACAACAAAACACATTGCTCACTCTTTTTCTGGTAAATGAAATGGTGTCACACGTCTGACGCCATCAACTGCGGGCTTATAAAAAAAGCTACTTCTTGCGTGTGACAGTGAAAAGGAAAAAAAATAAAATTACTGTTTCATTGAAGAATCATTAAAATACACTTCGCTGATATTAAACTGCAGAAACATGTGACCTGACTCCAAAAATCTTCTGCTTACCTCGACATATTTACAACATAAGTCACCCGAATGCTAAAAATACACAGTTAAGTCAGACTGAAGTAAAAGCTTCTGCCAGATGTATATGCTGCAACATTTGGCAGCAAGTGTTGCAACAAGCATGATGAAGGGTGCAATGAAAAGAACCTGGGCAGCGAAATGAATGATTCAACATCAAAAGCTGAAAATACATATGTGAATAAATTGGTTAACAACATAAAAGAATAATGAGCTTGTGTCTGTGACCTCCACTCAAACAAAAAAAAAATGTTGTATGAGCTGCACTTGTTCCCGCTGCGTTTTCAGAATGACATTTGAATGTTTTTTTTGGGTGCTTGTACCATCTATACATCTAGCCTCAGTTCTTTGGAAATCTAATAATGAAAATGTAAATAAAGGCTGCAATTTACATTTGAACTTTGTCAGAGTACGTGCGTGTCTGAAATTCTGTGCCAGAGAGGCAGAGTTTACTGCTTAAGTTACAATTTTCTCTTGATCTGTTGTTGAGGGATGTGGATCAACGTGTTCCAGTGCTCCCAGCAACTAGAATTTACGGTAATGCCTTCAAGAATGAGAAACATATTTTCTGACATTTCAGTTATTTTAATGCATTTGTGTTGCAGAGAGTATTCTTTTGGATTTGTTTTTGTTTTTTATTGGATGACAGTAAGAATGGCATGCAGCAGAACACGGAAGCTGGAATCGAGCCTGCGCTTGGCTGCAGCCTCAGTGAATGCGGCACCCGCTCAACCAGGTGAGAAATGGTGGTGCCCTCATACGCACCTAGGGTTTTCACAACATGTTTAAGTTCATCCCCAATTACGTCATCTCTTCCTGGCTGGCATGACAAAAATTAGACTTGATCTAAAAAAGCCAAAACCAGATTGACCAAAGTCTTGGATTATTTTCTTTTTTTAGCATAGACCTTTCGTAAAAAATGAAATGGCCGACCACAGCAGCATAACCACTGCACATGAGCATCTCGAGACAAAACACTCTGGGGTTCTCGGACCTCAGAACGATGCAGCAGAAGGGTAAATATTTGGACGTTTGCAGCTGATTGCCGGTTGGTCTTTAGTGCTTTGTCATTGTGTCATTTTTTTTTTATAGTGCTTCAAACAAGAACTCAATGAAGACCCTGGAACAGATGCTCCCAAATGGCTAGGACCTCAACATTGTTTTCCAGTGCGTTTACAAGTTGTAAGCAGTTTGTTTTCGTGCATAAACAGACCTATGAAACTAAACAATGTTGCTCTCCATTAGGAAACCTTTAGCAGATAAATTACAATATGCACTAGACGTTACAGCTGGGTATCGCTACTGATTTCCTGAATCAATTCGATTCCTATTCACGGGGTCCTGATTAAATATCAATTCATTTAGAGGTGTTTCAGTTTTGAAACAGTTTTTCTTAAAACTAAAACCAATGTGGTCATTGGTTCTAGAGATTTGTGGAATTTCCACAATATTTTGCCTCCACTGTCACACCTTGCACATGGTTTTGCATCTCCCCACGGGGATGAATAAAGTCCTATCTTATCTTATCTTATCTTATCTAATTAGTGCACCTCTTCTCTGTTGTCATACATTTTCAGTCCCAACAGTGCTCTCAGGGTTACTGTCATATTTTTTTTACAAAGCATTTTTTTTTTCTAAATCAGATAATCAACTTTTTAAACCCAGCCCTACTAGCCACATTAGTTAAATCCTACTCATCTCTATCTACGTTAATTAACATCTTTCCTAATTAGGTCTACCCTGCGCAAATCTTATCGTTTGTGATGAATAGCATCGTTACACAAGTTTCAAATAGTTTCTTTATATATTTATAGATTTCATGTTAAAATATGTTATTATGAAATAATGTCTGACTGAAACAAATTTAATCCCTAGATTAATTGGTTGTAAGAAAATGACATTATTATGGCTCTATTAGCAAATGTTCAACTAGAGCTCTGTTGTACTGGTGAGCTAACGTAAGGCTGTGGTGAGTGGAAGGGACCCGAAGACAGTGCTCAGCTTTCTCTCATTGTTTCTTGCAGTAGCGCTGGCCTACGTTTCTATGCTTGGACTGCATTTTGTACTTACTGTATGTGTAGAACTGGCACTAAGAGTGTATTTGAATATTTCTAGCCTCTGAAATGCACCGAGTTCCTCAGCGTTTGGCCCCAGGCGATCAAACTGCAGGGAGTAGTAGAAAGCAGCACTGTAAATCTAATTTCTGTCACATTTTCAAAAACTGTGCGCTCCACATAAACCGATGCAATGCATGAAACAGAAACAACAGCAACAACAGGGAGCACAATCACGAAGTCTGTCACCAAGCAGCTACACAAGCCTTCAACGCCATCAACGCCCTGACAGGAGAGGCTGGCTGCCAGCACTATCTGAGGTGAATAACCACCTCGGCTCAGTCATCCACATCATCGACACAGCAATGGAGTGCATCTCCTTGAATAAGCCTGGGGTTCACTGGTATGAAATAAGCTGCCCCTGTTGACACAGATCAACAGATCTACTATGAAGTGGGAGAATGCATTTTTACGACTGCAGTTTCATTTCCAATAAACTGTGACAGAAAAACCCTGCATGGTCAGTATCTGTCTAGTAATGGCAAATAATGCACATTCCTTCACTTGGAAAGGGGAAATGAAATGCTGCTGTTTTGCATTTCATTAGAATTTTGGCACCGCAGTCAGTCCAAGTTTAGAGACTAACAATCCAATTTTCAATCTTCAGCCTCAAAGACCCTTATTAACATTTAGTCCATGCACTATGGGGTGTTATTCTTTAAGACCTTCCTCATCCAGTGTGACCAGACTACACAAACAGGGTGTGTTTATGCGACTCCACTCATAGACACACACACACACACACACGGCAACGTCAACTCACGCAGTATGACCACATTATAAACACATAAACAGTCACGTTGGCTGTTTATATCTTAACGTGAGAACAACATCCAATTATCACTCTCTCAGGGTATTCATGTAGGGATAGCAACAGCAGCGAGTCTTTTGATGAACTGGGGCAAAAGTGGAATGTTTCCGCTCTGATCAACACCTGCAGTTTATTTTTTTCTCATATGGGATCAAATTATGATCAATACATGTTTGAGTTGGTAATTGATAAGATTTTCACACAGGGCTCCAAGTGTGTAGTTGTGAATCAACTTTCCAAACCACTAAAATAAATCTGCGTGAGAAAATATTTGTATTAGTCAAAATGTATATTTGTGCATGTGTAGAAATGTAACTAGTTGTGTGAACATGTATAGAGACAAGGCATTTCTACATGTGCAGTTCAGCACGCAAGTTCCCACACTGTGTGTGATGCTGACATAAAAGAACTTTACTGCCTGTAAAGACTATAGACTGTATAAAGATGGATGATGGAACAGCTCTTCCAAAATAAAGCCAAAGCAAGTAGAGCTCCCCCTGGTGTCTGGCTGCAGTATAAGTCATAAGCTCCACCTCCTCCACTTGGGCCAAGCTAAAGCACTAAAATTAGTGATGCACAGAATATTTGGCCACAAAATTTTTCGGTGGCCAAATAGAAAGACTTTTATCACCGAAACAACACGGCCGAAACAGGATGTTGTGATGACGCAAGCAACAACCGCAGCCAGCACGGGCATGTCTGCCGTGTGGACGTATTTCAATATATAAAATATTATATAAATATTATATAAATACCCACTGATAGTGATTTGCATTTAATATATCACCTGAACTCCAAACATCCAAGCAAGGAAGTTTCCCAGTGATGGTTCCAAGGCAAAAGGAGTGCCCAATATATCGATGACCGGTAGAAGGCAGTGCGGGTAGATCGCGTGCCATTGGAAAAAAAATAAAAATGTTTTAAATGTTAGTCTGATCTGCTGCACCTCCAAAACAAAGAGAAACGTTCATCTTTTTGTTTCGCTTTTTCACTTTTTATTGCGACGTGCCCGTTCAGCGGCACAAATCCACAGCCATGCTTCCATTAAGACTATGCTCTGTCTAACCGCACTGTGTATCGATGCTGATTTCCAGCTGCAAAAGCTTCTGCTCCATTATTATTTAACACGAGTGGAGTCAAGTTAAACATTTTATTTTTATTTTTTTTTATTTTATATTGTGTATTGTTGGAATGTGCTAAATAAATATTTTCATACATTTGTAATTGATTTATTCTTTGAAACATTAATATTAATTTATGCAATTGCAATGCATTGATTTTAGCGAGGTTAGTACACAGTCATAGCCATAAATGCAATGGTACTAATAATCGGCATAATAATTTCTTTCGGTGTTTCGGCTTTTGGCCATGGTCTCCCCATTTTCGTTTTTTCGGTTTCGGCCAAGTATTTTCATTTCGGTGCATTCCTAACTAAAATACATTTCAGATGTTTTTTTCAAGGATGCTTTCAATCATTCTAGGTAGTTAATATAATACTGATCTGTATTCAAGTGTACATTTTTCATTTTAGTTGTTATTTGATGCTATAGTAACTGGATGTGACATCATGATCACCACAAGTTACCAATACCAACCACTCCATGAAGTGGTCCCGTAGGACGTGAGAGTAGAAAATAAAAAATAAAAAATAATAATGAATAAGTACTGTGTGTAATCCAATATTTCTTTGTACCTGGTGGAGGGAGAGCAGAGCGCAGCATTAATTAAACAAAAACGTGAGTGAGTCTGATGGAAGTGTGGTTGGGTCATCAATATCGTGGCTCCGCGTGGCTTCACTCTTATCCCCATATCCCCATGAAAGTAGCTTCAGTTTGGCCAATGCAAGGAAGTGGGGATGCATTGTGCATGTTTATATACAGTCTATGGCAAAGAGAGGCACAAACTTTGTACCGTTAGCTTCACTGTCATATAAAGTGTGGGAACTTTGACCTCTGTATTTAAGGTACTGTTTTCTGCTCCTGTAATTTTTCATGCAGATTTCAACTACAAACAATAAATGATTTGTAAACATCAATTTAGATATCACTGGTCTTCTCTTGCTTAAATGTTATTTTCTATTCTTATTTGTTTTCACATTAAATTGCAATGTAGAGATTAGACTTTACATAGATGTTTAAGGGCAAGCAGAAGTCTCTGTTAATGAAAGGATGCTTATGTGCAATTTCCTTGTTTGTGTTTTCAAAATCCATTGGTCAGCCTTGACTGGCACTATTCTAAATGTATCTCTAATGCAGGCTGAATATAATAAACCCTGAGTGACATGCACAGAAAGACAGCAGCTATTGGAGATGTGTGTTTTTTTTCTGATGAGTCCAACGACCACCTACATGGATGAGATGGTGGAAAAGTTTGTGCATAGAAAGCCAGGCTAAGAACTCCAACCAGACTGCACTAAGGCTGAGCAAACAAGGAGACATGAAGATAGAAGTCTGGGATTGTCTGGGATTATCTTGTTTTATAACGGTGCAGACGATCTTTTATCGATTTATCAATTGTGTATGCAAAAAGGAATCTGGCATACTGAAAGGGCAGTAAACCTTTCAGCGGGCTAATGATCCAAAGCACACCACCTGCTTACTGAAAGAATATTTTATCAAGGTGAAAATTAAAGATTGAGTATTGACTTAAATCCCACAGAGCAGTTGTCTATAAATGCTCTCCGCATAATTCAGTGCAGGAACAATGTGACTGATGTGACTGCACATCTCATGTGCTGTAGTTGTTTTGGGGAGATTAAAACCTAAGCTTAAAATAAACTGTTAGCGAGCAACGGGTAGTATAATTAGAGGACGATTGCGAAAACAGTCTAATCTATAAACTTGATATCCCAGAGTTAGTGTGATGAGACATCTATGTTCCACAGTGACGTACGAGAACTTCAAACTATTTTTAGGGGCAACAATTAAAGCATCTGCAGGTACAGAAAGGAGCCGTCATGTCTCTAGCTATGTTCAAACCAGACAAAATAATGCTGTATATGTTTCCTTTTCTGTCCTTTCTGTCTGTGAACACATCTGGCAGGAAGAAACGCAGCTGGTTATGTGAACGATGCCCACATGAGCATAAGTACGGCTCTGAGTGTGACAGAGGAGAGTACTCTGGGTGAAAGTTGTGAAAAAAGGGAGTTGAGAGCGTGACAAACCTAGAAGCTCTGTGTTTGAGAGATTATAGAAACCTTCGAACACAAAGGATAACGTTGGACTAGTGGGCGTTGCGTCATCTCCACTCACAGACAACTCACAGGCCACCTTTTTTTTTTTTTTTTTGGCAGAAACTAGTTCCTTTTCAAGCCTGCCGTGTAACCACCACCACTACCTCACAGAGTTAATAATGAACCGAGGCATTTATTTTACCAAGACGGTGGGAGCTGTCCTAATTCCCCTCACCCTGTTTCTTGCCTCATTCTCTTATTTATGACCTCCAGGAATGTCTGCGCTTCTGTGGGTGATGTCATTAGTTACTTTCTCCATGGTAACACAACAAATTCTCCCCTGCACATGTTCGGTATGTTCCGTCTTTCCCTTCCCACTTCATTAAAGTCAATGAGTGCGTGTGTTGGAGGCAGTTGTGTGGAATGATAACCACCTTTGAAGGAGGCGAAGAGGGAAGACAGGGAATGAAGCGCACTGCGAGAGAATTTTAGACTGAGCCTTGTCGGTTTGTCAGCTGCCAAGCTTCATCACCCAGCGAAAAACCAAAGCAGCTCCCAAAAAAATAAAACTGTTTCAAAAGGACATCGCCACGCCTGCAGTGTGTCTATGTGTACAGTATATGATTCTCCTGAAGGGGACTGATAGGACTATGGTATGAGAGACTACAAGCTCCCTTACGTATTAAGCTCCAGGTGCACTGCCTGTCTTAAATCAACAATGTTAAGATTTTAACTAAAACTTAATGATGAATCACCTCCCACAGTTGCGCAAGTTTAATACCAGCCTGTTCAACATCACCCCATGACTTGTCTTCTTTTCTCTCTCTACTAGCCCAAAAAAGTGTTTCAGAAGTGTAAGTGTCTTCATCTCTGACATCATCTCTTGGTTCTTTGCTGGTTGAACAAGGTCTCCGGCTTCTTTCGACAGTCCAAAGACATGCACGTTAGATTAATTGGGGATTCTAAATTGGCCGTAGATGTGAATGGTTGTTTGTTTTTCTGTGTTAGCCCTGCGGCAGACGTCCGCCTCTCGCCTAATGACAGCTGAGAGGCTCCAGCCCCCCTGTGACCCACAAGAGGACAAGCGGTAATAGAAAGATGAATGAAAAATGAATGGTTCTCTAAGCAGAGTGATCTCTCACACTGACTGGCTCCTCCACCAATTGAACATGTTCATTTGGTGACAAGGCCCCAACAGGGGAGCCAACCAGCTTTTACACAGCCAACCATGAGGGACACACCACAGGAAAGGCCACAGGGCTTGACATTGTCAAAGAGCCAAACACTGGTTTGGTGTTTCACAGATTTAATATGGATAGTTTTGTGTATATACTGTATATGGTACGGTCAAATGAGCCAGCAAACAGAGCTCCACTATCATCCATATGTAAGGATATTTGTTTTATACACTGTTGACCAAGACAACAGAGCTTTTGGAAAGAAATCAAAGTTTGTAACATTAACCGATTCACAGAAGCAACATGTTCAATTAAAACCTGAGTTTAAAAAACCTGAGATTTATTCCACAAGCGTTTCCCAGAAGTGAGTTCATAGCTGCAAAACTCTCCGTATGAAGTGTTAAGAGATTTTTTTTTATGTGTGTGGGTTGGAGCAGATGGACTGGTGTGTAGCAGGAATGCTTTTCTCCAACTGTACTCTGCACTATGTTAAAATACTTCACTGCCACTAGGTTTTTATTTTTTTCGTTCTTTTTTTTTTTTTTTTTAAACAAGGGTGTGTCAAGAGCGTTTAGATTTGAGGCCAGATAGGGACACAGACAGCAAGGAAGGTAGCTGTTATCTAATACAAGATAACGCAGTCCTGTTACTTTTACATTACACAGGGAGGAAGAATGGAAGGAGGGAGTAGTTGATGGAAAAATAACAGCAACATTTCATATAAAACGATTTTTGTGTCAGAAAACATAGAAAACAAGCACAAACCTGATCTAGGCCCTCGGATCTGTTCACAGTATAAGAAATGTTCCAGCTCTACATAAATATTAGGGATGCATCGAATATTCGGCCACCGAACATTTTCGACCAAAAATGGCCCAAAAGTGCATTTTTGGTTTTCGGCTGAAAGACTTTTATCGCTGAAACAACACAGTCGAAACAGGATGTCGTGATGACGCAAGCAAGAACCGCAGCCAGCACGGGCATGTCTGCCATGTGGACATATTTCAATATATAAAGTATTATATAAATATTATATAAAGACCCACTGATAGCAATTTGCAAAACGTGTTATACAGAAATTTCAAGAGGGGTACATCTGCAAAGAACTTCTCCATGTGGGGTTTAATTTATCACCTGAAATCCAAACACCCAAGCAAGAAAGTTTCCCGGTGATGATGCCAAGGCAGGGGTGCACAATACGTTGATCGCGATCGACCGGTAGATCGCGATCGACCGGTAGATCGCGATCGACTGGTAGATCGCGAAGGCAGTGCGGGTAGATCGCGTGCCATTGGGAAAAAAAATGTTTTAGATGTTAGTCTAATCATTTATCTGCTCTACCTCCAAAACAAACAGCAAAACAAACGTTCATCTTTTTGTTTTGTTTTTTCACTTTTCATTACGACGTGCCCGTTCAGCAGCACACATCCACAGATGTGCACAACTTCAATTAAGACTACAGTCTTTTTTAAAGGGCAGCACTATTTTTCTAAAGGTGCAGTGCACCAGTTTTTCTTAATAAAAATAAAAACAAATATGCTCTGTGTAACCGAACTGTGGATCGATGCTGATTTCCAGCTGCAAAAGCTTCTGCTCCATTATTATTTAATGTACACATGAGTGGGGTCAAGTTAAACATTTTATTTTGAATTTTATTTTATTTTATATTGCGCATTGTTGGAATGTGCTAAATAAATATTTTCATAATTTTGTAACTAATTTATTCTTTGAAACATTAATATTAATTTATGAAATTGCAATGCCTTGATTTTAGTGAGGTTAGTACACAGTCATAGCCATAAATGCAATGGTACTAATAATCGGCATAATAATTTCTTTCGGTGTTTCGGTTTCGGCCCGGGTTCTTAATTTTCGGTTTTCGGTTTCGGCCGAGAATTTTCATTTCGGTGCATCCCTAATAAATATAATATAAAGACTGTGTAGAATATGGTAACCTCTCTAAATGCTGATGCTTTGATCCCACAGCTTTCATGTGCTGGGAAAATCATTCAAATTGATTCAGTTTTTTTTTCATATAGTGTCAAAAACAATAAAAACCCATCTGAAAGGTTTCATTTCAAAGCCCAAAACTCCCACAGCAACCATTTCACAACAGTGGCTAGGAATAAATCCCTTTCAACAGGAAGAAACCTTGAGCAGAACCCAGCTCAACATAATGATGCCATTATACTTATGGGTGAAGTGTGCTACATTCAAGGCCATCCATGAACAGTATAGATGACCAGCAATCAAATCCTCACTATAGAACATCTTACCTCTATCCTGCTTAAATCTCTACAATATATATATACAAGAAATGTGGAAATGTATCGTAAGCAGAGAGTGGGGTAAAAATAAAGAAATAAATAATTAATTTTAAAACTGTGAAGTGGTGAACTTTCTTTTAAGCCAGCCCAAGTCAGAGTGTCACACAGTCCAGTAAATAGTTCGATAAATGCACATTGGAAAATGTACCGAGTAGCAGAAGACAGAAACAGTGCTTCCAATGGTGCAGTCTATGTAACCATGTGACAATATAACAGTCACTGCAGCAAAATACAAAGAATCACAGCACAAGCACCGCCGGTGGCGGCCTGTAACTGTCCATGAATCATTTACAGCATTTCTCATAGCAGATGTTTAAAGAACCGTCCTCCTCTTCTGTAAGCAGTTAGCCTACAACTAATCACGTTCAGATCGTCGTTTGTTTGCTCCCCCAAGGTGTTAAATTCACACACAACAGTGCCATTAAAAATCAGCCCTAAACTAGAGAGAATGGAAAGGTCATATTTAAACGGTTAACACCTTAAGAATAGGGGCTTTGATTAACTGTAATCTTTTAACTATGTAAAGGTCTTGACGTGGACCAAATGTTTATATATATCCCAATATAAGAAATGCTGTGAAATGTACTATTTATAATGATGCTTTAACGAACTTGTTCTTTTTCTCCTCTATAGCAAGTTAGAGAAAAGTGAAAAGATGACAATAAAAAACATTACACCCCGAGTCCTGCATTCTCATCTCTCTGCCTCAGAGAGTCTGAAGGCCATTATCCACAGTCAGTCCCTGACAGTAAATGACCTTTTATTATTCTTTAAATAATGAGCGGATGGGCCCTGTACCGCCTGCAGCAATATAAAACGAATACTGTTACATTCTTCTCTGGATCTTTCCTGAATGTCTCTTCCTGCCATGAAATCAGAGTTAATTTATAGAAAAATGCTGCTCCTGTCTATTGAATGAGAGCCGGAGACGAGAGGCCACACTAGTAAGGACAGCAACATCACAGTCAGTCATCTCCGTGTATGGTTTTGGCTGGTAAAGTGGGACCAAGGACCAAGACTGATGCAGTTAATACCTTATGCAATAGAGTCTGACATGACGTGTTAAAGCTAATTAATACACACCCTCCTGCAAAATCTGCCTCTAATTAAAGAGGAACTTCACAAATCCTCTTCCTTCTCCTTTCCTAAATGGTATCACTAAATGTCAATATGAACCATAATACTGCGCCAATCGCCTGATGAAAAACACAGGTTTATTTGCAGCTAAAACCACAACTAGACAATATTTAAAACCTTATTTAGCAAATTTCCTCAAGTAAGCGTTTACCAAAATAATGCCTGATATATACGGTAAGTGCTTCAGTTAAATAAAGAACATAGTTACGGGGGAAATAAATAATGGATAGCATATGGCTTCCGTCGGCACAGAACAGAATGTTCTCGCTGCAGCTGCACCAGAGGCTGAAGACTGCTCTGCACCACAAACACCAGGTTCACGTTTCTGGTCACCAACTCATTTCAAGTGAAACGCTGAGACGAACGTATGCACAAGCTTAAACACACGCAGTCACTAGCAAATGTGGCCTTTGACAGAAGCTTCTGTCACAAAAAGAAAAAAAACGCTGGTGCAAGATGATTCCAATCTTCACATCTTTCAGAGCGCCCATACGTTCTCGTTGTCCAATCTGTTTATTACTTTGTCAGTTAATTAAACAATCATAAGGTCAGAAAACTGTAAAAACAACAGGTCAGTTTTTCTTGGTGTCACATTCAGTTTGCAAAATGCCAAGAGGATTAATACAAATTTTATTTTTCTATTAATAAATAAATAAATAAAAATCTGCAAATACTTCCGCATTGAAAGCTGGAAAACATTTAGTATCTGTGCATCAAAGGTGAGTGAAATGATTCTAGGCCTGACTTATTGGAGACAGGTCCTCTGGCCTGATTGATTAATTGGCTGTTTCAGATCCACGTTGGACAACAACAGAGACAAACTCAGAGATCAAATTAAACTGGATTAAACACTGATTAACACGTTTTTTCAAACATATATAAATATAATAATATAAAGAGAGAAAAGAAAAATCTCTTCCAGGCTGGCTGCATGTTGTGGTGTGCAACACATAATAGGTATTTTGTTTTTAATGCTCTGGGGTGATAGTTATAATCATTTCAATGTGGTCTCTAACCATTAAAACTTTAATACGCTCGCCAGTGTACATCCATGGTCCTGTACAGGCGTTTTACTTACAGGACGTTGGTGGAAAGCGGGACGTCTGCAGCTGCTGGGGCCCTTTCCAGCCCGATGTTGGAGCAGTTGACGACGCAGGACGGCTGGGGCCCCGCAGGCGTACAGCTGCAGTTAACGGGACACGGGCTGCAGCTCCTGCCGCCGTCCCCGTGAGTCCCAGAACCCCATGCCTCCAGACAGCAGAGCGCCACAAGCAGACTGGAAAAGAAAGTAAACCTCGGTGCGCAGACGCCATGTTTTCGCTTGGATAAAGTCTGTCCATTTCCACAAGGCATAGCTCACTCACATCTCATCGCCTCTGATGGTGTAAGTCCTCTCAGTCTGGGAAGGAACAAAACGCAAAAGAACGAAGACAAACGCGCGCCTCCTTGTTTCATGTGAGGAGACAAAAACAGGAGAAGGGATGATTATTTCCACACTTTTTTAGGATCTGCCCGTGTCTTCCCTGCGTTATTTTTTTCTTCTTCTGGTCGAATCCCCTTCCTCTGAAAATCTAACGGAGCTTCTACAGACTTCTTTCACGGGGGAAAAAAGTTTTGGAGAACTTCCTCTCTCCTCCTCCTCCTTCCACTTGATGCAGTTCCCTGATCCACCGCTGAGTCATGGCGCACAGCTTGGTGTCCTCCCATCTATCCTGCCACAATGCATAACAGCTTGGAGCACAACATTATATTCCATAAACCCTACCAAACAAACAATTAAAAGTAAAGTAAAAAAAAAAAAAAAAAAAAAAAAACTTTCCAATGGCCAAGTCTCGAGGATAAATGCATTTTGTTTTTTTGTTTTTTTTATTCATACCTAATAAAGCTTTTATCATGGCTATGATTAGTTTAGCTTGTTAGGAGCATCTGGAAAAAATGTAAGGAACAAATGCATTTAGGAATACTACTATAATTTGGATATTGACCTCTTTATCAGGGAAGTCTGAACAGTCTTGATATTCTACAAGATTCAAGTGACACCATTTAAATGACCCAGAGTAATTGCGCCCAGTTGGCAGTCCAGTCTCATCAAGGTTCAAGGTCCATATTCATTCATTAAATCATGAAGTGCTCACGTCCTAGCTGACTAGTGCTCTCGTTTTATGTGCACAACATGCCCATAAGTTTAAGTCATGTATAAAAAAAAGACTACTCCAACAATATTTTGTCCCAGAAGCAGTCAGACATGGAGGCATATCCAGTTTTGCAGCAGGCCCCCAATCAGTAACTCTCCTACATGAAGTACCGAATAGTGTTTTTTCTGTGGGTCTATATGCTGTCAGTGTGTAGTTCTTTTCTAGTTTTAGTTTTTGTTTTACAAGTGTTTCAGTTGCCTCTTTTGATATTTCTCCGAAAGTCTACCTCAGCATGTGCTTGTGCCCAGTGAACATAAAGCCACTTTAAGCTCAGTGGTATGACTGCTGCACTGGCTCCTTCACCCGCAAAGGGGAGAATCTTTTATAAAACACACAAAATTTAAAGGCAACACTGCACTTCTGGGGTTTGATTGTGACTTTTACACTTAGAAAAAAAAGATCCCCGTGTTTCTCCCTTTCTCTTTCTCGCTCTCTTTTTCCCTGCAGTATTTCCTGAAGCAGCGCATGGCACGTGTTAGGGGTGTTTCCTGGGTATTTGATTTGGCCGGGGCCCACCCATTCTCCCCGCAGGCATCTGGTGCTCCGTTCAAAGGAAAGAAGAGCCCCGCAGTAACTCGCATGCTCTCTTATCCTCAGTGGCAGCGTTTCACTGCCGAGCCCAACATCTGCAAGCGGAAGAGAGGATGTACCAAATATTTAGGCCGGCTAAGCCAGACAGTGACTTTTCAGATACACTTCCACAATATGTTAATGAAAACATAGAGAGATGGGAAATACAGTTTCCCCTCGTTCCACTGTGCTACATACCGTATATGCAGACATGACACAGACGAGAACTCCTTCCACTACAAGTACTAGCATACGACTTTTACCACTTTGGCTACTTCTACCATAATATAAAATATATTACCACACAAAATACACAAAAGAATATATGAACAGAAGATATACACGTGTATATTAACCAGACAACTGAAAATATATTATGGTTATCTATGAAGCTGTAATGAATGTACTTGTATTGATACATACAACTAGGTTAACTATAAGTACAAAATCAAACTAGAACACAAGAGTATATACAAAAATGCTTCTTTCTGCATGATGTTTAGACTGAGTCAATAGTCAAACCAAAGGTTAACCTAATGCAAGTAATCTCAACACCTTCAGTATCTTTGAAAACTGTCTTTAAAAATACATTTTAAGGGTTGAAAATGGAGGTTTTTAAGAAACATGATCATATGAGCTTCTCTTTGATGCCACAGACTGTTTTATCTGCAGTGGTGTTGGCGGTAGAGAGGGTTTTCTTTTCTTTTTCTTCTTTTGGAAGAACAGTGTGACCTTGCCTGTCAGATGTTTGAAACTGCTGCTTTAGATACTTCGTCATCAGAGAGTGGGTCTTTTGTTCAGCCGTGGCTCCATGGGCTCTCGAACTCCAGCCTCGCTGAAGCCAAACCGGCATACGACGGAAGCTTTTCAGGCATTTACATGTTCTACGGTGGCCAGAGATGAGGAGGGAGGGTGCAGAGGTTGTGACAATTCGTGTCAAATTTAATTGCGTGACCCGTAATTGTAGTCGGAGACTCAGAGGGCCGCATTTTTCACAGACATAAAAGGACTGCTATCTCAGAACAGCAAAGAGAAAAAGCTCCAAAAATGATTAAGGTGCAAAAGATTGGATTGATTTTTTTCTTTTTATGTTCAATTCAGCCTTGGTTACTTTGATCAAACAAGCACAGCTGCAAATGTTACCATTTGTATAAGGATGCTTTTAGCTAAATAGTAGTCATCTTTATGGACCCCAGCTCTATAGAAGGCGAGATGAGAACCAGAGCAACATGTTCACTGGCTAGAGGAAAAATCAGGGGACTGCTGAAGTAATCTACAGTCATTTTTTACGTCTTTGTACAAAATATACTTTAAAAGTTTTTTAAAGTACAATTTTTTTTTTTGCCTCAGAGCAAAGTGGTTGACCATCTGACTGACAGTCTGACCTTTAGGCATGGATATGGAAAACAAATAAAACTAAAAATTAACTTCTGTTATTTCTGTGGACAGTAGAACACTGTTATACAATAATACCAGACAAATATTATATATATTAATATTAATTTATATAAAATTTTACCACTCTGCTGACTATATAGGCTGGTGGAGCTGGCCTGCTGAAACAGTTGGTCCTAGTGTACCAGATGTAGTGTTTTGTATTTGTCTGGCCTGGACTGGTCCAGTCTGGGCCGGGTGAAGGTAAAATGAGCTCAGCCCCTGTTTGGTTATGGGGAGGGTCCTCCAGACCGGCCAGGAAAACAGCACTTACTGAGGCCTCTGTCTGTGTTATTATAGGAGTACAGGAAGAGAGGGGGAATAGGGAGTGTTGCAGAAGGAGAGAGGGAGGAGGGTCATGGATGGGGGGTGGGGGTGGGGACATAAGGTTGATGTCAAGGGCTACAGGACAATAGGTGTGTGTGGGGGGGGGGGGGGGGGGGAGAAAAAATGTCATGCTGATCATGATGGAAGGGTACACTAAACACAGATGCAAAATATACTGTGATTTTTTTTTTCATTATCTTTCTCGGACACAGACAGTATGTCGATAAAGACTAAAAGTTTACATTTATTCCACCTGACATCTTACATGAATCCTTGCAGATAATTGTGCACTGGGTGTTTAATAATACACTCTCAATGCTGAACTTCTAAATAAAGAAAATAAACAGCATTTACTTGTGTTTATGTCCTTCCTCATTTTTTTTTTTTCTGCCATGTTTCTCCTCCTTTACATTATTTGGCAGTGTTGTGATTCTGACTCCTCAGCCAGTGTATATATTAGACACATGTTTATCTATTAATAGCAAGGAGCAGATTGAGCAGCAAATGGCTGAAAGTGCTGCTGCCAGTTTTTCTATCCCATTGTTCCATCATTCCCACCTCAGCCTCAGTATGTACCTAAAATATCTCATGTCTTATTAGGAAAAAAAAAAAATCTTCTTTTCCCATCTTTGATGAGCTATATGTGCGCTGCAGAGAGTGTACGTGTTCATGCATGTGTGAAGTTTTTTTCTTCTTCTGCTAACGACTGTATTGCACATGATGCACTTAGTGACAAGACACACAGAATCCCATACAATACCCTGTGACGCACCAGCTACTTACTTTAGTCATTAGACATCATGGTGTAATGGACTAAATTTACAGTCAGTGGGTTTCTGTATATTTCCTACATATTCATATCAATAGCATGACACTATGTTTACATGCTGTGGTGAAGATTTTATATGTACCCCTTACATTATTTCTATGTACACGATTACTATGTTTACATCTATGTCCACATTCCCAAAATATTAGGCACACTAGTGAAAGTGATTGAATTCTAACAGTCCTGCACTAAATCCCCATTCATGATGTTCACTTCACATCGAAACACCTCGAGAAAGGCGGTAATTCAACTGGATGATCATTTTGGAGGATGTGGTTTGTGACGCTGTTTAACTGGATAGAGTTTTTATTTATTTTTATCATTAAATTCAACTTCATTGTGACGCTCACTAAGGATAAGTTGACCATTCGGCATCTGTTTATTTGAACAGTTTATACATCCACTTCAGCACTGTACAAGTTAAGCACGAAGAAACTACTGTACAGTATATTTTGTTATTTTGGTCAAGTAAAAGGCTTGTCCTCTAAGCTTTTTTTGTGCTGTCAGTCAGAATAAGTTGCTGTTTTCAACTAATTCTGCAAAAAAATGACCTTTGGATATTGGAAATAAAAACGTCATTAACTTTGCTGTCTGTTCAAACATTGAGTCTATGGTGCCTGTAAATGTTAAACCCTAAATGACATATTTGTAATTGTGTATCACTGAATGCATGAGGAGAAAAGAGAGCGGTTTGAATCCATTCAATAATGAAGGAAGGCCAAATAACAGCCTGTAGTCTTGGACCTAGGTGTCCTACTTTAGATTTTTGTCTACAAGGACACTTTGAACCTGATAAAAACAGAAGCAAGTCGTTTGAAGGCACTCACATACCTGCGCTTGGGCTACACAATCACCTGAATGGTATTATTTTTTATGATTATATAAATATACAATTTGGCCGCCTTAAGGAACTTTATCTCTATTCAGATTACACAAAGGGATAGATGGCCAAGGTAAAATCTTCCCAGTCTGATTAGGCTTTAGTAAAAGATGCAACAGTCCATTTTATCTCTATTTTATTTTCTGGGTTTTGGTTACTGAGAAAGAGGGAGAGCTAAGGAATGAGAAACAGGTATGTGACACTGTGTCTCTCCTGCCACAGTAATTAACACCTAAGTAAAAACACAGCTCCGACCCTCTGGGTACTGCTCTCCACACTGTGGCGTATTTTAATGAGGGCAGGCACTCTTCTTTCTTCTGTCAGGCAGGCTGCATCTGCACTACCAACCTTCCAGCTGTATCTTTTAACCTGTCTAAAAATCTTTAATGAGGTAGGTTCACTGAGGAGGCTCAGTGGAAGGTCTTTAACTGGTGATTGTCTGGTAGAGCAAGTGGGACTTAAATCACAGGGCTACGGATTAAATCCCCAGATGCTTCTTTCCACTTAGTCAAGACACTGAAGCCCAAAAGAAATGACACCAGGTGCGTGCATAATGAAATAAACGCTGAAATAAATGTCAAATGAACCTTATGTGAGCATTGTGAGGACACCAAGGCGTCTCCTGAGTCATCCTGATCAGTTGGTCTACGGTTTATTCATTCTAGATGATCCTATCGTTGCTGTGAAAATAACTGATGTATTTGAATATTGAGGTTAAATTTCATGAGACCTAAAATGAGAAGAGCTTTCTTTGAACTTTGCTCTTCGGTTCACTTCTGTCACTTCTGTTTCTAGTCTGTTTCATCTCGTGCTCTGACCAGCAGCAGAGGTCCGACTGTTGACAACGATGTGGAACACACTGCCAAAAGAGCCTGACCTGCGTCGGCTTGGTGTGTCATTCTGCTTAAGGGGATGTGAAATTGCAAGAGTTGTCTCGGATGGTTGTATTTTTAATCTTGTTTCACACATTTTGTTCAATTACACCCAGGTCCACAGGCTTAGAATACTTCAGAATGTCTTTATGTTTATAAAATGTTTGTATCAGATTGTCAAAGAAAGAATAACTGTGCAACTATATAAAAACTAAAAAATACACTACAGTTTCATAATAACTTTCAGCTCATTTAACTGTACTGATTTGCTCATGAACTGGGCTGCTTTCAGTCTTATCTGTGTTCTGATTTATTCTACTAACAACCACAATTCAAGGACGATGTGAGACTGCCTTATGCGTTGAGTCGGCATGGAACCGCCAACAGTACCAATAAAACAACCGTCCGCTTGTTTATCGACACAGACACAGTTTTCACTCAAGACAAAACTCTGCTTCCTGTTGATTTGACACAGGCATAGGTAGGTCTAAACATACATTCACAAAAGTCAAGTCCAGGAAGTAAATCACTTCACAAATTCAACAATGTTTTCCAACATTACAAAATGTAATATCTTTCTATTTCTATTCAAGAAATCAAAACAGCCTAGTATTAGTAAATGGCCCTTACACTTTACATTACCTGCTCAACACCTAACAAAGGACACACACTTCACCTTTGGTAACTAGAGCATGTGAACATAGTGAAGAGGAAGCTGCATTTAGAAGCTAAAGAGCAAGATTCTTTCCCTAGAACTGGCAGTGACCAAAGACTGAGCTAAAAGAGAGCTAATATTAGACGTACAATCATGCAGTGTCCAGTAACCTGACTCTGTATTACTGATTATGTTGATGCATAAATGATGACTGTACAAATGACTCACTCACTCAAGTGCAATTTTATGCTCACGATTTATTTCCTGCTGCCCCCAAGTGACCAAAGTTCTGTCATTTCAAGTTTTAAATGAATACTGCAGCGATTTATTAATTTAATGATTAACGGCAAGTTTATCTCTTGAATTGAAAGAAGACTGGGAAACAGTCAAAGAGAACTATCAGCACCTTAGGGTCACTGATTAACAAGTTCAATCTTATTTGACCAACACAAGAAGCCAAGCGTAAAAACCTGGTTTATAGGGCATTATGGGGCCACACGTTCTTGGCTTTTTTGTAGCTTTGAAGACTTGAGACATTTCTTTCTATTTCTATTGGAGTTACAAGAGTTTTGGGACAGAAAAAAATGTGTCCTTGCTTTCTCTCCCAGAGGAAATACATATTTCATTAATTCATACATTTTCTGGGTCGCAGGGGACTGGAGCCTATCCCAGCTGAAATACATATTTCCTGTACTGATTCATAAATCGTTTTGAATTCATTAATATTAATATTTTTCTTTTTTTTGTTTGTTTTTATCTATACTTTGAGCTACTTCCATGTTGAAACAAATATTTGCATTCTTATTTCCCCCCCGGTGTACAGCCGTGTTTTTCAGCTTCCCTCTCTCTCACACATATATACTACTCACAGGACAATGATGTACTTTGACAAGCTGGTAAGGTCAGCCCTCGGGTTGTGCGATGGCTTCGCTTCAGGGGATTGTTATGGTTATGGAGATGGACAGAGTCTCCCTTTTTTACCCACATGACACATGGACAAAGACTGTGTCTATTGTTGTGTGTCAGGGTTTGTGCTTGTCGTGGAGCGGGGTTAGTTACTTAGTGGGGTGGTGGGATCCTCCTCTTCCTGCAATCATGTGCCCTGCAGGGAGGGAGGGAAATCATAGGTAACATGGGAAGGAGTGGAAATCAAGGGTAAACGTTATGGTCACAGAAGCGTATAAACATTGTGACGTACCTGGTTCGTCTGTAGTTCTCTGCGGTAGGGGGGAAAAAAAACACACTATCAGGTACAAATGATCTGTTTGTCACGCATACATTCAGAGATGCACCAACATTGATCTTGCATGATAAGACTATTTCTTAGTGTGACAGAATGAAAACCTTTAAAGAGCATTTCTAGAACACGGCGCCTCACTTTGTTTACTTCATGTTTCATTATCAACACTGATAAACTCAATTTTTATGATGCACTTATGCACACGAATGGCTATGAGCTTTAAAACGCTTGATAGCACCACGAGTTGCTCTCAATCTGCTGTTTCCACTAACAACTGGGAGGCAATTCGAAAGGTTGCACAGGAAATCTGATTCCGTATTAGTGAGCTGTCCTAAAATTCAGACTCACAGCAGCCTCGCGTTTCATCTGCAAAAAGGGCTTTAAAGGGATGTGAGTGCAACTAGACTCAAGGAGCATCTAGATGCTCCTCTTACAGTTACAGTCGGCATCTCAGGCTTTGTGCTGGAAAAAGGACAGAGCCAATACAAATATTTTTATCCATGAGGGACTAACGCATTGAGCGCAAACAGATATACAGTATGTCAACAAACCAGCTGTCAAGGTGCACCATGGAGCTCCGTATGCCATATTCTGGGAGCTTTCCTTGTCTTGGAGAGTGTGTTGCTTTCAAGAACTGGAGAAACAAACTCTGTTATTGTTTTTCTGTGCATAGATAACAGTGGCCTCAGTGTCTGCGGACAGAAATAAAGAACACTGCGCAGAAATTACAGGACTTTGCAAACAAATCTGATCTTGTCCATTAGGACGGTGTTTTACAGGTTACGTGCCTCTATTTTAAATCATCATCAAATTCAAGAATAAGCCAGTGCACGCTCAAGGTGAAGTCCTCGCACTTACAGGTCCAATGCTTTTACTTTCACTTGCAGTAAAAAGCCTGAGGTCATTACATCCATGAACCTTTCAACTGGATACAATAGAAAAAAATAAATAAATCAACAAAACAGCAACAGTTTTTAGAAATTTGCTTTTGAGTCAGTGACAAGCAAGAACATCACAAAATGTTTCAAGCTCAGAGTTTCAGATTCTTTAGTTTCTTTTATTTTGTAAGTGTTGTCCGTGCACCAGATACTTGTTGGTGAGCCCAGCTCGTGCTGGACCAATTTCCAAAGTCCTACTTACTGTCTTATCCAACCCTAGCTTTTCTCAGGAACAGGTATATTACCAAGAAAAGATCAGAACTAAGGGGTCAGAACACATTGTGCAGGGGTATGTTTTTAGTCAAATGTAATATCCCTTGTTTGATTAAAACCTACTTTTTTTGTATGTAATTTCCTGCATATCTCTCTACTGTGCTTTCCAACAAAGGCACAAATATGTCATTCTTATCAAGTTTTTGTTGGTTAGCACGTTCAGTAGTCAGCCTCACCAGTAGCACTGACTCTCAATATAATGCTAACCACTTAATTCAGCTTTTTCACTAAGGCCACAAACTGTTCTACAAAAAAAGAGCCATTAGTTGGCCCTCACAAGCCTGGCTCAAACACAGCAAACACATCAGCCTGTAGTGCGGCCCCGTTCCCATCAGATAATATCTCCCACATAGCTGAAGCCATTTTGTTATTGAGTTTCATCTCAGTCAGGAAGACAGCCAGGGAAGTTTATCTTTTTCCATGTGGTTATCATGTATGATTGAATAAAACAAACTTGCAAGCCTCTATCATGTTTCCATAATGACTTTCCGGTCCTGAGTTGAGTTTGCTAAAACCTGTGATTTGGCTCCTGGTCACTGTTTACAATACTCTCCTCTTCTGTGTAGACTGTTGACTGTCATGGAGCTGAAAGGGATGAAGAATTCTTCCAACCTTCAAACCATTTATCCGGGTACAGTCACACTGATTAGTGAAAAGTTTAAAAAATACAGTCCTGAGACAGACTGCTTCAGAAAATAGCATTTCATACAAGAAAGAAGAGGAAAATCTATTCTGCAACGGTGTGTGTTAATCTTAACGCTCCTTTACAGCCTCAGAAGTCTCCATGGAACTAATAATCTACTGTATACACACTACAGCTACACTACAGCTTTGAGTGTTTTTCATCTTGTAGTCTAATGCAGCTTTCGATGTGTATGTGGCCCACCCGTATGTGTGCAAAATCTAGCTTCCATCATTGTGCTTGCTGAGCGTGAAGCTCAGAGATTGTGTGAAACAGGGGATTTCTTTCTAATTTTGGAACCTCGCTGCTCTATTATTTTCATCATCATACTCATCTCTTAGAGGCTCTCCGTGGGATATTGAGGTTCACACTATGACCTACGTTCAGGTGGATTGCACAATGTGTGTAGGTGTGTGTGTGTGTGTGTGTGTGGGGCGTTGTTGTTCTTGCCAGACCATTTTCCTGGGCCCCACAACTTTCTGACACTTAGATATTCTAAAAGCTTGGTTTTACAACTTCACAAATAGGTCATGGTTACAGTCAGGATAAGTTTAGCTAATTGTCAGGTAATTGGCCGTAGCTGACAGATGGCCAGCGTCAAACAGGCGATTACTGCTGATGTCTACCCCCCAATTAGATTTTTTGTCTCTGTGACAATCCACAACAAAACCACATGGAGGATTTAAGAAAAATATTAATTCACTCATTTGCGCCAGGAGAACAAGACAAGCTCATAGACTGCAACCGTGACACAAGAAAAAATGTGTTTAAAATTGCGATCATTGCTTACTACGTCTAACGTGTATACCCCCCCCCATCTCCACACACACACACACACACACGCGCGCGCGTAACAAATCATATCAACGCTCCATCAGAGCTGTGGGCACAAAGTTGAAGGAAAAGCTGCGGAGCTGCTGCCTTTCCAGCTCAGCACCACGGACGACGAGGAACACTTTGAAGCTCGAACAAGACTTCTCGTCGATATTTGAAAATTACTGAAGAATCACGGGACCTAATCAGTGATAAGGACTGTTTTTTTTGGGTTTTTTTTTTATTTCGTGGTGATTACTCATTTTAACATGATCACAGAGAGACGTGGACTTTTCCACTGATCGCCAAAGTAAGTCTGTTCTTTCCTTGATCTCGCAATAAATCACATTTCAAAATGCCGATTTCAGTTGGGAATATGTCAAGTCATGCGCAAAGAGATAAGGTACTTCTGGAACAGGCATAACTTTTACATTATACATTTCTTAATTTCATATCTATCATTAAAGCAGATCCGCCGTGCGTAAAAGCCGTGGCACAGGTAGCGATGCTCCCGCTTGACGGGCGGGTGACCTGTGCGTGTTTGTAGTGTATTTGTCAGGTGAAAAAAATGAGACGGCACTTATTTTAAAAAGGAAAATACGCAGCAGAGGCGACAGGAACGATACATCATTATGTATGGCTCAGCGGCTTGTAGAACCCAAGTACTGATATAACTCCATGTAAAACTACTGGTGTGTTATGTAGTCTACAAAGCAAAACAGCCTTATCTTTGGACGAACGATGCGCAAGAAAATAAAAAAGAGTTGCGAGCAAAACCTCGCCGTGTTCTCGGCTGTCAGAGTGCATGCCGTGAGTCCTTCTCTTTTTCTTTTGCGCACACAAACCGTTAACCCGTAGGTAGACTGTGACTCAGATAGGGTAAGCCAGTATTTCTGCGTTTTCAGCAGATACCTTTACTGATTTTCATTGTTTTTGTTTTAAAGTCTTTCTTCTAGATCGTTGGAGTCAAATCTGCATTTGGACTGTGTACAATGGAGCCTCTGGACCAGAGCCACTGGTTTACCCTCTCATCAGACCCCAACTCCTCTGCAGGTGCTCCCTCGCCCTTCTTCTTTTCCTTCCCTCGCCTTTTCAACATCTCCTCCAACCTGTCCACTCAGAGTGTCCCGTTTGAGGGCAGCAGCACTCTGATGACAGCACTGATCTCACTCACAGTCTTTGTGGTGGGTCTGGCCGGCAACACTCTGGCCATCTATGTGGTGCTGCGCTATGCCAAAATGAAGACAGTCACCAACATCTATATCCTGAACCTGGCTGTGGCCGACGAGCTCTACATCATGGGGCTCCCCTTCCTCACCACACAGAACGTACTCTCCTATTGGCCGTTTGGCTCCTTCCTGTGCCGGGTGGTCATGACTGCAGACTCCATGAATCAGTTCACATCCATATTCTGCCTCACCGTCATGTCCATTGATCGTTATCTGGCCGTGGTGCATCCAATCCGCAGCACCAAGTGGAGACACCCCCGGGTGGCCAAGGTGGTGAGCGCAGCAGTGTGGGCTGTGTCCTTTGTGGTGGTCCTGCCGGTGGTCATCTTCTCTGATGTGCAGGTATGTAGTCTACTACCGGCCTTGTGGCTGGCAAAACTTCACCAAACACAGTGAGATGAAATCTCCAGGCCCTTCTCAAATAGAACACGGTGAGACAAACATTTAAAGAGGCTTCCCAACAGTTCATTCACTATAATTTCCTACAATTTCCCCAAAGCAAATAAGCCTTCGGATAAAAGACTATGGGACTAGACAAAACTAAAAGACCAGACGATTATCTGACTGAACAAAAACAGGAGTTTAACACAAAAGACACAATTCAATTTTTGCTAATTAGAGGAATGTTTTTGCATTGTTGTGAAATGCGTGTATAGGAAAGTAAAGAAAAAACAGTCCCACTAGCAGCACCTTTGAAGTGCAACAACTGACATTTCTTTTTGTTTGTTTGGTCAGAATTGGAAAAATGTCAACTCACTGCTTTTTGTGCTGCACATTTTTTGGCTGCCTGAGTTGGGTAAAAACGTTAATAGCTAGACTGAAAGATATTTCCTTCAACACATCACAATAGAGATGGAAAATATCTTTTATAATGTGCTTCCTTAAGTTTCCCATCCAACATCGAGGAGCGTGCTGCCCTGAGCGGGCATTGGCTACCATCCTGCATGAGCTCTGGCAGTGTGGTGCTGGCAGGGAAAAGATGCAGGGGGAGGGATTTAACACTCTGAGATAATGGCTTACACCATTTGTATACACCCCCAAGTGCTGGATGAATCATCAACATGTGTTAAAATTGTGCATGACAACCTCTGAGTTACTAGTAAGAATACAAACATGATTTGTTTGGCGTTGTTGGAGCTTATAGTGAAACATGGGCTATACTGATCAGGCATAACATTATGACCACTGACATGAGAAGTAAATAACATTGATCATCTTGTGACAGTTCAATGTTCTGCTGGGAAACGTTTAGACCTGGCATTCATGTGGATGTTACTTAGACATGCAGCAGTCACCTAGACCAGACCAGGCACCCCCACCCCATAGCAATGACACTCCTTGATGGCAGTATCACACACGCAGTTTTGCAGCAACTTCAGAAACAGGGATGATCCACAGCTGCCCCTACCCACACGGAAAGAACCTATATGAGGATATATGCGCATATATGAAACCTATATGCAGTTTATCTGTGCATATATGCTGCATATATACGTTATATATGCAGCATATATGATAACATATATGCTGCATATATATAGCATATATGCGTATATATGAAAACGGCCAATTTTATGTATGTCACATACATTCAAAACCTATATTAAAACCTATATGTTTAGGTATAGGTTCTTTCCGTGTGGGGAGGCACAAGGGAGACCTACACAATATTAGGAAGGTGGTCATAATGTTATGCCTTTTCGATGTCATATTTGACTGTTTGACTGAGCTGGTTAAATAAAATTTTTGACTTTTAGCAGTTTTTTCTTTTAATACTTTACTTACTTGCCTTTAGGACACTTTCAACTCCTGCAACATGATCTGGCCAGAGCCGAAGGATGTGTGGTCAACAGCCTTCATTCTCTACACTGCCACGGTGGGCTTCTTTGGTCCACTGCTCATCATCTGCCTTTGTTACTTACTTATAGTCATCAAGGTGGGTGTTTGTGTGTGAGTCTGATTAAAAACGCTCAAGTGTAAATTTATACTGTTATTTCAATCAGCATAATGATCATCATCCTGCCTATCATATCTTGTAATCATCATCATCATTAATCATAATTAAGACATCCCTGTCTTTTTTTTTTACAGGTGAAGTCCTCGGGGGCACGGGCGGGCTTCACTAAACGCAGACGTTCAGAGCGCAAGGTGACATGGATGGTGGTGGTGATTGTGGTGGTGTTTGTGCTCTGCTGGCTCCCGTTCTTCATCATCAACATGGTGAACCTGGTAGTCATCATCCCCGAGTCCAGCGCCACTGCAGGCATCTACTTCTTTGCTGTCATCCTCTCGTACGCCAACTCGTGTGCCAACCCGGTGCTCTACGGCTTCCTGTCAGACAACTTCAAACAGAGCTTCAGAAAAGTAGGCTGAACATCGTCTGGCTTTGAATACTGCATAGACAAGGCTTGAAGAAGTACCTTGAGGAGCTTCTTATTTGTTTCTCAAAGCACTGCTGAGGATTAGATGCTAGAAGATTTATGGCAAATTCTTGTATGCCTGGTTAATGTGAAGCAAAGAGCCAGGAGCTATTTATGTTAGCACACCACAAAGACTTGAAGCAGATGGAAACAGCTCAGACTGGTTCAGTACAAAGGCAATATAACCCACAGAAGAATACCATTAAAGCCTAGTGAGCATGTGTCCCATTTCTGTTTACTATTCAAAAAATTTGGCGACAACAAAACAAGAAGTCTGGGTTACTATATGTATTGGACTTGTATTGGATCTCTTGAAGGCATCTCCACTTCAAGAAAGTACTTTCTCTGAGATCAGTGAGTGACAATATAAATTCTACATGATTCATTTTGATATTTATGAAGACTACAATAATGGCAGTGACCTTTGTCCATAGATAATCTTGTTCAGGACTTGTACTGTGCACAGAGATCCAGAGGCTTTAATAACCTTTTTTGAATATTATCAGGGTTGGGTTTAGAGGTGGTGATGACATAACATCCTCTCTCATAGCTTGTACTTTTTTTATGGACACTGTTACATGCTGAAAGAGTTTGTCTGTTCTGCTTAGAGAAGATGATTTATCCAGATGGAAGCGTTACAGGAAGTATATTTATCAAATGCCCCTTTAAGTAATGCTCCTATAAATAATGGAAAGAAACACTGTAAGCCAATCAGAATTATGCTCATGCCTGTTACCTTCATACAAGACCTTGAAGGAGGACTGCCGCCCACATACTGTGCTTACTATTCATTATTCAGACAGCATAAGGATAAATCAAAGTCAAGCACTTGTGCTTAAACCTTCCTCGGATTAACTGCATAGTTCAGGAAACAAACCTCATCTGTGGTACCTGCACTGCAGCCTCTTATTGCTCAACACTTTTTAGCACCATCTTTTGGTGAAATTAAAACAAAAAAACGAAAAATCCAAAGACGAGTAACAGTAAAAAGCATTTTGAGGTGTTATCTTCGCATTGCTTTTTGCAAATCACTTTCTCTCACTTTACTTTAAAAAGCATAGACTAGAAATTGTATGGCCATGTTCCAGAAAATGCTGTGCTACTTAAAAAGTGACAGTAAATCTCTTGATGTGCTGTCATTGATTATTCTGTAGTAAAGTTTCAATTTAAAGCTAAACTCATTGTTTAATTTTAAACTAAATTCGGAGACAAAAATAAAGTAGGATTTTATTGCAATGTGGGTGCAATTAAAAAAAGAGAAAATGTGTTGCATGGCTTTCTTGCATGCAAATGGTCTTGGCTAGCCACAAAACTGCTTGAACAGATGTGGATTTATTTCTATACATCTTTAGAACAATACTGAAGCTGTTGAAAGAGCACCGTAGCTTTAACCGCCTCTTGCATAAGACTGCAAGCAGACACAGTGTGCTCTTCTCTGTCCTTTTCTAGCCTGGTATTACAGTGTGCATATGAACAGTTGACCTTCAACACAGAAGCTGTTGCCTCGCCCTGGAGATTAATGATGAGGCCTCAAAGCCTCTACAGATAAACGGCATATTGTTGCGCACCCTGCAGGTGCTGTGCATGAAGAGCTTGAGGTGCACCGCCAACGGCGTGGATGCTGGCGACGTGAGTGCTCCGCGCAGTGAGAAGACCACGGCACAAGACTGCATGCTGCTTTCCTCTCGTAACCAGGTCTACCACGATCCCCAGAGCAGCCAGGTAACCCATATGCGTGTAGATAAGTGATGTTTTTTTATTTGAGAAAAAATGGTTATTTAAATGCCAAAGAAAAAGTAAATATGCAAATTGAGTAGTAAATCATTTTAACGTCACAGCAAACATAATTATGCCACATATAAAGTTGAATCCTGTTTGAACTGTCGTTTTAGTTTTATCAATATCTTAAGGAGCCTCTCTAGATCTCTGCATCATCAGTGTGTCACTTCTGTAGCAATCAACTGGCAGGTTTGTCTGTGACAGCAGCTAATGGAGGAAGGATGATGAATTAGTGCTGCCGTGGAGGCAATGATTAGAAAAATTCTGAAAGCTGAAAGATTGTGAGATTAGGTTTAAAGGACGCCCGCCAGGCAAAGGGAAAGCTTTGACCTAGTCTGTGTGTCCAATTAAATAACCTGAACATGAGCAATGAAGTGCATTGGACTGACAGAGTGGCTCCGATGAGACTCTCCCAACACCTCATTAGCTAGTTCAAGGTTATCAAAACTACAACTTCCTCCATAAGCCACAGAGTGAGCTTATATGTTAGAGTCCGGGTGCTTGATTATTGATGTATGATAGTCTCAGAGCATACATTTTGCCTCAGGCATAATTTCCATTCCTCCTCCCAGCCAACAAATAAGATGTGAACCCCCCCCCCAAAAAAAATCAAAAGTTTAACTTGTAGTCTGCAAGATTTGCATTCTGACTCATCTGGTGAGACCTGAGTTATTGCGATAACTGTCTCTCTTTTAATCCTCTTTCTCTTCTTCTCTCTGAAGATCTCTCCTCAACCCCCCGACTCACCCACCTCTCACACTGCAGCAGACCTGCGCCGCTCCACCCCTACGTGTCAGTTCCCGTCTGCTTACCCAGGAACTGGACCCGCCACCACCACCACCACGATAACCTCCACAGCAGCCTCCATGGTTACCACTGTGATAACTGCTGCTGATCCCCCCACTGTCACTGCCCTGACAACGCCCTCTTACTCTGCCTCCGTAGCTTCACAGGAAAAGTAGCCAGCTGGGAAAAGTGGTCACAATGTTGAAATAATTTCATATAAACAGGAAAAAAATACTTGACTTTCGCATACATGGACATTATGAATGCATTGGAATGTTTATGCATATATTCATTTGCCAAGCTCTTTTGTCATGCCGGTACATGTAAGTGCCTTTCCACCACACTCTGCAATCATCACAACACCTGAATGGAATATTTCCACCTTCCTCCCGTCTGTTATGTGACATGTAAGAATGTATTTACTTTTCAGAACCAAATAATTACAGCAGGTACCTGGTATCAGAGATGTATTTAGGAGCTACAGGGTTCTTTAGTGTGACTTATGTGAAGTGTTTTCTGATAACAGTCTCGCGTATCACAGCTTTAATCAACAGAACAATGCACTAGTTCACTGTCGTTCCCCACAACCCCCCAGTTATTTCTGTTTACATTATTTAAGAGGGTAAATCTTGATGATGGAACCCGGTACCTGTACAGTTTTGCGTAAAAGTCTGCTGTGATCTTGTTTGTGTACAATTTTTTATTTTCTGGAAGTGGCTTTCTTGGCATCATAATTATCGTGACTCTTTCAGTGCCCCAGCGCTGAACAAACACCTCTTGAGTTGTGTCCTTGTGTGCTCGCGCATCGCTTGTGATGTGATTGTTTTGCGCATATCCACGTGTGTGCTTGTGTTCGTTTTTGCAAAAGCTGTGATGCTGGTAAGTTCAGGGTTTATAGCGGCACATATTGTTGCTGGTGATACTGTGTGTTCTGCTTGGAGTGTTTGCTATTTTTCTGTATTGTACGTGCTATTATCAGATCAGACCGGCAGCACACCACCTAGTTATGTTATTATATTTGATATATTTTTGTTGCAGGGACAGAATGAAGAGGATTATATCACGGCCACAGAAAATACTTGTTTATGATCGACTGGTAGGTGAAATTCTTTCAGGTCATGCACATCAAGGTCGACTGGTTATTCTGACTGTAAAAACAATACTTTAGAAACAATTTGAGCACAGCTTCTTCTTTTGTGGTTTAATGTGGCTAGGTGTATTGTTATATTATTGCTTATATATTATGGTCATCCTAAAGGCAGCCAGTGGTGGAGATTACTTAGTATAAGCTAAATGATATCAAAGAACTGGATGCGTTTAATGATAGATTATAGTGCTTTTTCAGCCACTTTTCATTTGGTGGAAAACAAATTTCGTCAATGCCACACTGAGGCTGGCCGAGTGAAATTAATGGAGTGGATCCAATGACTAATGGAAACAAATGGACTCACTGTAAGAAGGAAAAATCAAGGTTGTTCAATTATAAAGGCTTTTACTTGCAAATACGGCAAACGTGTTATACATGTACCTGACATAGACGAGTTGTTCAGACGTGTTTGTTGGATTTCTTTGGAATAAAATGGTGTGCTCAAAAAGTTTTGCTTGCTGTTGTCACACAAAAACAGGCCGTGGGTGTCACGGCTGTCTGTCAGTGTACGGAAACGGCAGCAGTCACCACTTTCAACCACAGCATCAGCTACTGTGCAGTGTCACTTAGAAGTAGTTTCAGTGAAAGCAGTTAAAGACAACCCAGTCTAACAACTGACCCTCTTGTGCAGCAATAACAGCAACTAAAAGTTTCCAGTCACTGCTGCTCAGTCATGCACAGACGCTTGGAAGAATACTAGCCCATTCCTCAGTATAGAACCGCTTCAGTTCTGAGATGTTGGTGGGTTTCCCCACATGAACTGCTTGCCTCAGGTCCTTCCACAACACTTCTATTTGATTAAGGTCAGGACTTTGACTTGGTCATTCCAAAACATTCATTTTGTTCTTCTTTAACATTTCTTTTGTAGATCGACTTGTGTTCTTGGAGTTGTTGTCTTACTACATGACCCAGTTTCTCTTAGGATTAAGCCGTCCTGGCCCAGATGTACAGAAATAGGCCCAAACAAGGACATTACCAATTCAGTTCAATTTCATTTATACAGTGTCAATAACAATACAAATTGTCCTAAGACTTTGCAAAATCCCACTCCCATGTTTCACAGATGGGATGAGTGCATTGTTGTTTCATCTCCAAACATGACACCTCTCATTTAAACCAAAAACATTCTCCTTTGGTTGGATCTGTCCGCTAAAACATTTTCCCAATAGTCTTCTGGTTTGTGCACATGATGCTTAACAGATTTATCATTTTTTTAGGGCTTTGTCTTTCTACTCTGCCATGCACACCATGGTTGTTCAGTGTTCTCCTGATGGTGGATTCATGAACATCAACATTAGTCAATGTGTGAGTGGCCTTTAGTTGCTTAGAAGTTAACCCCCGGTTCCCTTGCGACCTCTCAGACTATTATGCATCCCCTGTTTTAGAGTGATCTTTGTTAGTTGACCACTCCTGTGGAGGGTAACAGTGGTCTTAAATCTCCTCCATTTGTTCTCAATTTGTCTGACTGTGGATTTGTGGATTCCAAAACAGGGCACTGAACAACATCTGAGTCTCATAACATTAATTGGAAACACTTCTGAATAGATGGATTCTAATTTGGCCTTGAAATGAATATATAATCCTAGAGATGCCATGACTTTTACATCTCACAAAGATCTAATATTGGCTCATTTTCCTGAATAAACTAATTCTCAAGTATAATATTTCGCAGCTGGGGTTTTGAGTCATTCTTTATTTAAAAATGTTGAAAATTCTGAACGGCACAAATATGCTTTTGTTTTATATTCTTAGAGATTACTATTTTCAGTTTCAGTCCAATATTATTTGGATACTCTAGCTCTAATAGCAATACAAACGATCTCACGGTACTTTACAGAACCCAGAGTCTGAAATCCCCAGAGCAAGTACCAAGGCAACAGTAGGAGAAAAACTACCATTAACAGGAAGAAACTTTGAGCTCATATCTAGTTACCCATCTTCTTGAAATATCATAAGCAGGTTGGAAAATGATGCACCTCGTTTAGATAGGAATTGATAACTGTGTGCAGTGAATGCTGGTTGGTGGGGACAGGACTGCAGATGAGAGGCCACAGACACTCACTAATCAAAAGCTGTGACCAGTTCACCCTTCATGCTCCTCTGGAAAACAACACCTGTGTATCATTTGAAGACGTGGCATCTTGTCACAGATCAGACTGGGAATCTGCAGCATGGTATTTGACTGAACTCTATACAAATGATACAGTAGCGTATATGGATGGAGGTACACCCTCATGCCAATAAACAATCGATTTATGTACAATGCATCTTGTCAAAATTCCTAAAAGACACACACAATTAAACTCTCCCTTCTGTGATTTAGAACTCTCAAGTAATTTAGATCAAGCAGCTTAAATTGCAACAACCTGTGCAAATGATGTCGTGCAAACACATTTAGGAGAATTTGGAATTTCTATGTTTCTGGTTGGTTATTTGTTACACACTGTTCAATCCCACCTCGAAACCTGATGAAGCTGATTAGTCATGTCTTTGTGTGTTGCATTCTCAATCAATAATACGTGCTTGAAAATGACTGTTCCTTATTATTAGTATTCAAGCTCACTGATAACTTACTGCAAACACTGTGATAAAATATTGATCTCTATATCCAAAGTGCTCGCTCTGGGGGTTTCAGGCGCCTTCAGTAAACTGAACTTAGCCACACGTCAACAAAACAAGTCACAGCACTGTCTGGGAAATGCCAAAAGTCAATGGGCGTGTAGAGCCAAATAGTTTACACCAAACACAGTCTTTGACAATGGGAGACAGTGACCGAATTCCAGGATAAGCCAGTATGTGAGCACACGTGAGAATATTTTAGCGGAAAAGTTGAGCAAATGCTGCACTCCTATCTTAATTTTATCCATAATTTGACACAGACTGTGTGTGTGTGTGTGTGTGTGTGTGTGTGTGTGTGTGTGTGTGTGTGTGTGTGGTCTTTCCCGAACAGGTCTTTGGAGACAACTCATCTCCGTAACAACCTCAGACTGGATGTCACGTCGACTCTCCTTCAACCTCACACACAGTAGCACAGGCTAATGTACACACTCCATAATGTCCTCAGTAATATATTATTACGTTTAGTCCACAGCGACCGACCACCCAGACGCACATAGAGAATCTACGCACATCACCACAGAGTTTCCATCTTTCATATAAGTCGTTATCGCAAATGCTCAGCAGCGAGAAGAGGGGGAGGATGGCAAGGAGGTATCTTTATTCATAAACCCACTTGTGCAACGGCAAGCAAAAGTAGGAAATGGCAAATTTTTTTTAAGAGACTATGATAAGCATATGGTTTCCGTCGTGGCTTATTAGTTCATCTGTCAGCAAGATTTCTCTCGAATTCAGCGATGAATTTACATTTGGTAGACAGAGATGCCAGAGGCCAAGGAATAATGAATGAGTTTGGTGGCAAGCTGAGTCCAGTGGGAGGTCAAGGAGATAGGCAGTGAGAAGAGATACTGTAGAGACTCCTTTTTAATTCTCTTTATCTATTTCTGTGGCTTTGAAGTTCTTGAACTGTTTTACAGTAAAATAGTTTTGTTGTTATCAGCCTATGAAAGCAGATTATAATTACACTGAATAAAGAAACAACTGCCTTTGGTCTTTATCTGGCATCTCCTTCCTGGCCGCAGTTCAGTAAATATATGACTAATTATAGCCTCCTGCTGCTGAATATTACTCCCATTAACACATCAGAAAAAAAAAAAAATGTATTTCTAAATTTCCCACCCTTACATCACACATAATTTAGATTCTGCTCCCCAGCTGCATGTTAATGACATTTTCATAAATTTACATATGAAACTATAATTTAAAGATAATTAGGGATGAATCATACTCATCATGTAAACTGTGAATTATGAGCTTATATGTAATTATAATGTGTTCTTTTAATTGTGGGGTGCAGCAGCACAGCTCCCATATTGACTCCATGTTCTTGTTGCATCTCTGCAAGATTATGACAGGCATAAAAGACACGTCAGTCAAGTGGCCATTAAAAGATTCCCCCCCCCCCCCCCCCCCCCCCCCCCCCCGCAGTAAGCTTTCCTTCTAGAAGAACCCTTGAAGTAAATCGCCTGGGTTTGGACTGCCACTCAATGTTTCTTTCTACAGACTTCCTAGCTGACTGAATGCTCCGCAGAGAGAAAATTAAGAAAAGATAAGATAAAATAAGATAATCATTTATCTATGCTCTTCTACCTATAGAAAAGCAAAGGGAGAAGGCTAAAGGGGAGAATTATAGGGCGTTATAAACATAGAACGCAGAAACTAAATAAATGAAGGAAATGATTTGAAAATTTAGCTTTTAAACTTCCAGTGCCTATTGTAGACACCATAACAGTATCATCAGTTACAGGTGATGTTATTGTTTGCGATAAACAGTAAATTACAACTTTATTGTGATATACCAGAAAGTGAACTATACCTGTATATGCCGAGACTGGACGTTCATTCTTTATTCTGCCATAAAAGCCTCACCACAGGATCAATTCAGCAGCTGTGTTCCTCAAAAACCTCAAATTAATAACAATATAATCCATGTCTTTTTCGTTTGCAATTTAAAAAGCAACAGCTTTTCAACAACTCCAAAAACCTACAAGGAATAATAAAGTATTATTATTATTTTATTTTTTTTAGCAAAGAGCATCTTGTACACAATTGGCGTCAGACAGACAGAACACGATGCATTTGTAAACTGGCAAATTAAATCTAAACAAGAAAGCTTAACTTGTATTTTCACAACTGCATAAGACACTGCAGCAGCTGCACAGAAATACAGAAAGAAGACTGTCACTGATAAACCTTCACAACATATCACACACCGTTGCAATAATAGTTTAAGTTGTTCATTTCAGTTTTCTCTCCCACGGCCGTCTCAACATTGGAATGCAACGTCGAGGGTGCTTGTCCTGTCACCAAAGTTGCAGCAAAAGGCCTGCCATGTTGCTTCTTTATGAGTTGTTTTGTATGCTTGTTTTTTTTGACCCTTTAACTCTGCTTTTTCATTAACAAACAAGAATGCCACACGTGCATGCAGACACGCACATACTAGGGGTTGTACTAACTAGTTGATTTTACTGCTGCGTCATGACGCCTTAAGCAGGAAGTCGACTAGTCGTGGATCACATGACAATAACAACATGGACGCCTCCAAGAAGACAGGTGGGGACCCCAGTGGGTCATTGCAGCAATCTTTCAACACGCTGTGAAGTACCTTTAAACGCTATTGAAGGTGCTGATTTTTATAGACTATACATAATCAGCAGCTCACAGTATTAATAATCTCATTAGTTTATGTTCGGTTCTGTTGTGTTCTATTAGTTGACATTGTTGCAGTGGTTGTCGAGTGTGTTTTTTTTGTTCGTTCATTTTTTTCTTTTTTTGCAGAGTGAGAGCAGCATAATAGAATTGTCAGTCTGACTGTGTTTGCAACCGACAGGAGACCCTGTTCAAGCTTCAATTACCTTACAGAAAAGCCTCCATTCTTTTCACAATATGTATTCAGGTCAAGAATATAGATTTCATGTTTTTAGCGCTCTTCTCCATATAACCGAGACTCGGGGCATACACACAATGTTAAAGACAATTTTCCATTTTATGTAAGTTTTATGGACTTTAAAGAAGTTTACGTCTAAGTCTAAGTCTAAGTCTATATTCCACTGTTATTCTGATTTCATGTAAAAAGCATGTTCCTTTTGTGAGGTCTGAATTTTCTCATTTTCCATCCATCTGGTTTTAGTGGCGTTCTTTTAATGCTATATACATGAATATGCATCTTAGCGGAGTTATTTACTGCAGTTTGCCACATACAGCCTTGAGCCTCGGCTGCTAGAGGCTCAAATGAAGACTTCACACTTTTCTGTTGAACAGAAAAATGCATCCACGTTTAAAACTCACTGAAAGAGTTGAATATCTGCAAGTTTGTGGATATGCTCAAAGGTTGAATCACTGACGTGTACCAGAAAGTTGCAGGAATAAACTAAAGCTTAAAAGAAATTATGCTGTGTTTGAATGGGAATGCTAGTGTAGTTCTCATTTTCATTTTAAGCCTATCTCTCTGGAAATGACAGTAAAAAACGGGCTATGTTCTGCATGTAAACATAGCTGCTACTTTTGCAGCTAGGCCATGACGTTGTGTACAGACATATTGTGACAGACTGCAAGATACATGAGGGAGAGAAAGCGAGAGAGCGAGAGAGAGAGAAATGAAGGACAAAAATCTTTACATTCAAACAAAAACCTGCGCGAGAGGAATCTACTTGATACATTTATCACCTGGAGGAGACACAGACTAAGACATCATGAAATAATGCCCTGACAGTTTATTCTCTTATCTGCCTGACAAACTATTCATTGTAATGCTGTCAGCATGTAAACACAATGTAAACACACGCATAAGCGGTGAAGGACAAATAGCCATGCAGGTACAAACTTGCTGTATTAAAGATTCTTTGGCAGCCGCTGTTGTTATGGATTTTAATTTTCCAGTTACTCCTCCTTTTATGTTTCCAATTATCTCTTTTGATGGATGATTTTCTTCTGTCATCTTTCCAACAAACACACCTGTTGCATCTCTTTCCATCCGCCTTCTTTTCTCCTGTTTGTTCCCTCAAATCAGAGCTTTGTCAGTTTCCCAACCAGTATTGATCAGCTTTCCTTAAGCTGTTTGCTTTCTCATCAGCGGTGAACATTTTCTTTTATTAAAACAACTATCATTAAAAAGGGAATAAACACTGCGTGAGGAGAGAAATACAGAGGGACAGAGGAAGACCGAAGTTGTTTGAGGAGGAATGAAGAGGCAGGAATATATCCCATGTGGCCTCATTTCTCTGTGCTTTCTGCTGGCTGCCAGAGCACATAAACATCCTCTACAGTTCACCACCCTCTCATCAATAACATGTCTATTATGTTCAATCAATGATGGCTCATCAACATGACAGTAAATCAGTAAAATTACAAACCAGCACACAGGTGACATGCATTATTAATTTCATCAGGTTCTAATCACACAACTGCAAACTCCAGGGTCTTTCCTATCAAAAAACCCTTTTGGGCACAAGATTGTTGTTCTTTTTCATATGTACAATAGTAGAGCAATTGCAGGGCCTTCACTGTGCTATTATTTGGTGGTAAATATTGGTTGTGTGTCCTATCAGATGGCTAGGATGATTGTGCTCATTAGCTGGCTGGATATAGAGCAAGAGGACTTTCTCCTGTGGTGCTATTGCAGTCTCTCAAGATTTGTCTCAGAAAAGCATGTTATACATATCTATTATTTATAGGACTGTTCTAATCTGGAGACAAGCAGCAAGACAAGCAGCAAAACAGGTAGAGGGATCTGTCCGTTACAGCACCAGTTTTGGAAAACCCGTACTTTATTCCTTTATCTATGGATGATACCTTTTGATCTTTTTGATAGAAGTAGTTAGGATTGTGCAGCGACAGGGATTTCAACATTCCGGGTAGGTTTGCATCAGGAAAAAATATGCACTGTCATAGAACAATTTATTAGATACCTCCGGATTTGACAGTTGCCAACTTGTGAAGGCTCATCTTCACGGTTTAAATCCACCTGACGAGCTGGAGGGCCTGTGTAGTTGAAAGATGCTGGATATATTGCAAGAGCATGGACAAGTACGGTGTGAATGGTAGAAAAGGACTGGGGAAAAGAAGCGAGCGAGGAAATAGCAGCTGCCATTTGAGCCTAAATGAAATCTAGTAAAAGGGTCTGAAGCATCTTAATAAATTCCATTAATGCCAGATATTGTTTGACACAGCTGCATAAAAGCTCTCTAGATATGCAAGCAATGAATGAAAAATGCGACCAAGCAGAGGCAGCTTTTCTTTATACCTGAAGAATTCAGGGTTACCATCAATCTCAAAGTTTTAAATGCCAAATAAGACCTTATCCACTCTTGGTTATTCTGGGTGCATCTGAAACATGAAAAAATACAGAAAGCACAGTGTCATCTCCAGACCAGTTGCCTCATTTGTGCAAAAAAAACAAACATGTTATATAACCTCTTGTACAGAAAAGACTTAAGATACAATGAACAAACAGTAGCCTTATCACCTCTAGACAGCACTGGTCGGGGAGGAGACAGTCGAGGAGGTGGATGAGTGGGGTTGTTTATTTTTCTCACATACTTAACGGCTGTGTACTTATTCACATGCTCCTCTGAAGGCCTCATTTCCGAGCTGAGGAGTTGTTTTTCCGACTTGCGTTCCATGTGCCTGTTTGAATGTGGAAAAAACATCGTGAATGTGGACTCTACAAACAAAAAGTGCTGTATTTTTTTAGTAGCTACATAGAAAAATGTTTTTAGCATTTGTGCATGACAGTGAAGAGCAAAGGAAACAACTGATGATTCATTGTAAACATGTTAATTTTTCCCTGATGTGTAGTGTTAGGTGCTTGCGAGAGACTGACATTCAACTTGCAAGTGCCAAAACTCTGGACTCGTTTAACTTTCGTCCATTGTGTGTGTGCATGTATTATATGTACCAAGGTGTTGTCACACGGATCTCTCCAGTCAGCTGACTAAGTCTTCCAGTTAGCAGCAGGGTTAGGAACATACAGAAAAGGGAACCAAACTGGCAGGACAATTACGACAAGTGCTGATTTTACAGGCCTGCTAGCGTGTTAGCCAGCTAGCCCTAGATGAACTTTCTGTGGGAAATCAATTAATAGGTGTTGTGTCTCTCAAAAACAGAAGGGAAGAGGCTATACTGACAGTAACCTTTATAGGCTGTGACACACCGTCACCGTCGGAGAGCATCTGAGGCTCTACAGTGTTTCTCTATAGTGTGTCCCAAAATGTTTCCACCTGTTGACTGCTTTTTAGCCAATTCAGTATGTGAACTGGTGGAGGAATGAGTCAGTGAGAGTGATCACTGATTGGCTGATCAGCTTAGAGAACCAGTGGATGAGCAGACAAAACAATGAATTTTGGATAGCACACAGAAGTCTTCATTTCATCTGAATGATCATATTCCCATGTATTCTCAAAACAACATGATCAATAAATCCATGGTTCAGTAGAGGTAAGCTAATAGCCACTTTTCCAGTTTTAGAGATCAGTAGGCTGCAAATCATCAGCTTGCTGGTAAATTTTATCGACTAAAGTTATTAGACCTTTAGCTGCTGTACATGGAGAAGGCTTTGGAGGTATACTGCGTTTTCTTTAACCCAGCTCACCTCATCTTACAACACCCTGTGGAGTACTATTAAATGCTATTGATGGTGCTGAGTTGCTGCCTGTTTTATACAGGCTATACATATAAGAATAAGAATAAGAATAAGAAAACCTTTATTTGTCCCACAATGGGGAAACTGCAGTTTGCAACAGCATGCAGAAATGGCAGAGATAGAATAGATGATAGATATATTGCACAGACTGGTACAGACTGCACATATTAGGAGTGCATAAGTGCACAGTATGTGTCGCATGAGTTGTCTGTTTTCAGCACATGTATTCAGGAATATAGATTTCAGTGTTGCAAAGCATTACTTTCTACTGTATTTTTATTAGTGACGTCATCAGCAACGAGTCTGTGTCAACTTGACTTTTAACATTCAACATGAGGCAACATCGTAGTTGGTCTTCGCTGTCGGTAGCTGTTTGAAGTCGACATACTAGGTCAGAGCCTTCCGGCTGTACAGTCTGCTTGAGAGCAAAAAGTGGAAGATGCAAAGAGGAAGATGAATATATGATTTTGTGATTACATAACCAACACCAACTACTAGGCACCAGCCACTTCGCTTCTGGTTTGCTCCAATTACAGAGACAGGTGCTAGCATAATGGCCACTGTGGCCTCTGCACTCTATTATAAGCACAGTGTATGGTGTCAGGGAGGAGATTCAGAGTCATTTGAAGATCCTGCAGCAATTTCTGTTTATGTGTGTGTGTTTGTATGTGTGTGTTCAAGCAAAACCAGACCTTAATTTGCGTAAAAGCTGAGGACCTCCTGGTGGGATTATTAGACTTTTGGGCTAGACAGCGAGGTCTACCACGAAACAAGATGAGGAGGAGGGATGCTGCTATATGAAAGGCCATGCTGTCAGCGGTCGGCATTTATCACAGCTCCACAGCACCAGCATCTTCCTCTTTCTCTCCCCTGTCTCCACTTAACACTCTGCTGGTTCTTTATCTCTTCCCCGCTCTTCTCTGCTCCCTCCACTGTACTCAGCATCAAGTTGTTGCTCCTTTCATCCTCTTTCCAGACCTCATTCTCTGGCTAGAACTGAACAGCCCATTTCCAAAAGTCACAGCCTTCATAAATATATGAAAAATTCAAATGGCACGTCCCTATAGGCCCAGTGAGATTTGTTTAGTCAAAATAATGTATTCTATCCACATAAATTCACAAAACATGATTCAGAATTTGTTTTCTTAATTGACATATGGTGCCTTCAGTCACTTATGTTATATGTAAGAAAATGCTTTTATCTTTTTTTACAAACATTCAGATTATTGTTTTATGATTTAAGAGCTAGACGGTTACATCAGTACAGATTTTTCAAATGTGCGCCATTGTCAGAGTGTCGGCAAGTTCATTTACAGTGATTCTTTGAATGAGTCAAGCCTGAAAACAGAATTCCTGAAGGCTCTTTTTCTTTTGTGCTACTGATGAAAATTTGACTAAAAGTGCTGCCTGAGAACGGCACAGTGGCGTGGTGGTTAGCATTGATGCCTCACAGCAAGAAGGTTTTGGGTTTTAATCCATGGGCTTTTTCCACATAGAAAGGCCCAGTCGACCGCACCCCACCACACACACACACACACACATTTGTGATCGCCCGTGAGTGTGTGAGATCAATTTAGCAATTTAGGTCAAAGTTGCCCTCCCCAAACACTTCCTGGCACACCTGTGTTTCATCAGTTCATCACCTCACAGCTTGAGAATCCCGGTCTTCCTTCCACTTGTTGCTGGATTGCACTGTTATCTTTCCGGTACTACAGTCTCATGCTTGTTTGTTATTTTCATTCCCCTGTGCTCTTGACATCCAGCAGATCCCAGTCTAAAGGCATTCACTTTGGATCTCATCTGCCTGCCACTCAATTCACATTCATACGAGACAGATTACTACTTTTGGGTCCTGCCATTAGAAGAACTTGATGCTGCCATGGGAGACTGCCAAGCTGTGATTGATGTACAAATGTGTTTTAATGTCACGTCAAGTGAAGCTTCAGTGATGCTTCAAGATTAACAGGTGTAAAAGTGTATTGGTAGTCTCAGAAAGTATTTTTCTTCAGAACCGATGTTGGTGTATCGGGTCTCTTACGATCAAGGTTGTCATATTCTGTTAAATGTGTAACGTAGTTGTGAAGGAGTTGTTCTGACATCAGACTTTACAAAACCAAACCAATTCTATGTCACCTGAAGAAAAGGACTACCTTTCTTCCGTCTCATTTTGTTTGTCGCCAGCTGCTGCTGCCATTATGTTTGACTAGCAAATCTCAGACGAGAGGCGTCTCCAAGGAAACTGCAGGCGCTTAGATTACTGGAATGACTCCAGAGAACTATTTCTCATTCTTGGCACTGGTTATATGTTTGAGAGGAAGTGCAGAGAGTACTGCACAGAATCTTTGATTTTATCATTTAGATATTTCCCGCATCTTGCAGACACAACAATTGTCAATTGTATTGTCCAGCACTCGCACTACAATGAACACGACCTGAGTACATTTTCATGTCATGTCATGGTAACTGCTGTAAATTTCCCATGTTTCCTGGGAGCAACATAAAGAAAAGTGCCTATTCTTTTTTTCTTTTCTTTTTTTAATCTTTTGCTTACACTTCCTTTAAAAAAAGTAACACAAAGTACATTTCTGAAGATTTTTTCACACATCTGTTCTTGCGGCAGGAATATTTCATAAACAGCCTGGAGAGATGGAATGTGGAGCATTTAGATGTGGTCTAAGATCGCCTTCAGATAGAACTCGTGAGCTCATGGTTATAACTTAAGAAGTTGTGTGTACAAACAGCTTGGCGTTGTTATGGTAGTATTTGTCATAAGTTGTGAGAACACCGCTGTTAGGCAATGATGTTGGCATCCAAAAGCCATAGAGGATAAAGCTTTAGGAAGCTAATGACTAGAAAACTTCCAGTTACGACGTCGAATGCTGCTTTCAAATGGGGTCATATTTACTGTCCACATGGATAATAAGTTAATATGTTGCAATAAAGCCTCTTAGTTATATTATATGTCTGAGGTAATGTTAATATTCCTGACTGTTTTATCCTTTCACTCTGCCCTTGCATTCCCTAGCTTCTGTTGCTGTATCAGCTCATTTGCCAGCTTGACAAGCTGTTCTAGCTCCAGATGCCAACAGTTGCCAAGCACTTTGTGTAGGCTACACGACGTCCCACAAGCTCACAAGTTCCCTTTTAGGGTAAATCCCAAAAGGAGAGGTTACGCATAAGATCTGTTCTCTTGCACACGGCCCATTTGATAGCAGCGTAATGGTTTCAGTTATCAGGATCATCTCTTGGGTCACATTCTCTTTTCACTTCAAGTCCCCTTTTTCATAATATCATGTGTATATGTATTATCTGCTTTCACTGTTTTCAAAGATACCAAAGTACATGCCCTCGCATCAATATTAATTCAGTTTACGATAGCCCTGAAATAAATAATCCTGTCTTTAGGGGTTTTTTTGTTTTTTTTACAGCAGTCTGAGATTTACAACAGATGGCTTGTGAAGCCCTGCTGAAACGTTTCACCTTCTCAAATCACTGACATCACTTAAAAGCTGCATGAATTCAGACTTAGTGAAAACAATGCGACGGCGTGAAAGAGGTCTATGTCAGTCTATTTTGAAGCACATTTAGGAGAAGGAAGACATTAAAAATACTAAATTAAAACACAGTTAGTTAATCAAAGTTCAGCTCTCCAACTACATCAAACACCAAAGAATAAAAATAAGTTTTAAGAGTTTTAAAAACAGGTAGTGTCTTTGTCTGCCTAATGCGCAGAGGCAAACTGGTTCAGAGTATGAGGGCGGCAGCTGCAAAACAATTCCACCTTGTTCTAGGGGCAACCAGGAACAAGCAGGCAGCAGACATGAGTGACCTTTGGCTGTAGGAGATCTGTTAACATGAGGAGATGTAAATAAGTTGCTACTGAACATATCATATATACATATCATACAGTATGTTCTCTGGAAACTTATGTTTTCATGACAAGATATCTCATCTTGCGATACTGTAAGATAACTATACACGAGGGGTTGTATGTAGATGCTGCATGTCACGCTTCTAGACTGAAGAAGCAGACAATGACAACTGTCACTGGGGCCAAGCAGTCTGCTGTTGTGGATGGGCTTTAACCATAAAACAACACCAGCCTTGTTTTAGGTGAGCCTTGTCCATAGATTTCAGGGTTGGCTGTTTGATCCCTGGTGCCTCCACGTGCCCTGATACACCTATCACTTTCTTTGGCAGGCGACCATTGTAAAGTGCTTCTATTTAGTCGCTATTAGACAGCCTTTTCCAATGAGGAAGTGAAGCTGTTATATCATTGTCTTCAAAGCCACCCTATTCAAAGCAAGTCATTTTACACTGCAGAATAAGTGCTGGTGTTTTGGGTCAATCCAAAGTCACACAATACAAAACCAGACTAACCAGTCAAAGCAGTTTAGGGAAAGATCTGTTCATTTATGCTTTGGTCTGAACCAGGATCCTTTCCTTAGCTTAACTGAAGCGTTTTTGATTTCTAAACCTAACCACAGTCCAAAATATAGATGAGAACCCTGATCTCTGAAGTGAGAGTTGTGTGCCCAAAATCCACCCTCCTGCATCTCCTGCTGCTTGTGATGCACTTCATAAACTAGGCACTTAATTCCCTCAAAACATACCATTGCCTCTTGGTGTAATTCAGGCAGCAATTACGTTGCAGCAAATGAAAATGGGGCAGCATTTAAGTTGTATAGCAAGGAAAAGAAGGACAACGACAACCACATCAAAACACCTTAAATTACAGGGTATCCAATACACACCTGTAGGGGGTGAATCATCCTCAATCAATAAAACACTTCAGGTACAATCACTCACATACGGTCGCAGTACATGAGCATTTGAGAATTTCAGTGATAGACGTCAGCATTGCAAGCTTACTTAGCTCAGTTTGCTCAGTTTTTCTCCCCCAAAATTGGTTGTCTGTGTAACGAATGGGCTGCAAAAACTGTTCATCTAACATGCACACACAAACAAAATCCCCAATCAATGTAATTACATGGCTGGAGTAAAAGCCAGCAGGTTTCTGGAGCTTTGGAGCATTTGTTTCCACGTTTGCACCATATTTCCCCTTTGTTTTGCCTTGAGCTGCAAGAAATGTAATTCCATACATATTACATACATAAGTGAGCCTAACCGGGTCTCAGCACGGAAACAACGATGTCGGCGTATTGAGCGATTGGATGTGGAAGCAAGCTTTGCCTAAAGGAAAACAAATGTTGGTCTTTTCATCTTTATTCAGTCTGAGAGAAGGCAGAAAACATTTTATGTGGAACTAAATGATCTGACTTTAAAAAAAGTGGACAGTACTGGACTGTTTACTGTCCTGGTATTTTAGATAAAAGCTTAGATAAATGTTAAAAAAGCAAATACCCACCTACAGGTCGCTGATGCTGATTCTAGCTCCCAAACATGCTTGCTGGCTGCCACATCCACCATACATGATGTGCCCAAAGGAAGTACTGATGCAGCCATGCCCTTCTCCGAAGTCTGACTTGTTCATGTATCAGAATGACAGCAGTGATAGCCTGATAATAATATGCCTGGCTGCCCGCAGATTTTGTTAAGTCTTGTTAAGCAGCATGCCAATGTGCTCTGCATGGCCTCTTTGTGCAGTGAAAGGTGCCCCTTACCCAACATTTGCATAGCATTTAGAGATCCCGCACAGACTAAAATTAACATTCCAACCTCACACTCTGTCAGACACTTTTTACTGGGCAGTATGATTATTTTTCCATATTGTTAGCTGTATGTAAATTGTTCAAATAACAGGAGCACGCAATTCAGCTCCGCACGTCTGAATGTACAACCCTACAAATGATCAGCATATTCACCAAGGCTGTTTTTCTTTGCAGTAATTCAGCTTGTTACATGTTACATCATTTGAAGAAAACCAGATGCTAGTGTTGATCTGAGGCTTTCCATCAATGTAATGGATGTTTATAAACAGTAAAAGTAATTATAATTATATTAAGATATTACAGTATTATAATTGTACAATTGCATGCGCTACTTTTTTAAAATAGACCTTTGTTTCGTACATTTTATAACACTGAACAGGTCTGTAGTAATATTTTGAAAGATAATTTTGAAAGGGTTTGTTTTTATGCCGTTGTGTGAGAATCCTCTGTGCATAGTCTTGAGTGCAGAAATGCTCTGTGTAGCGGCTACCCGCATTATCCGGAGAAGCTGAAGAAGGAAGCTGTCGTAGCCTCGTTGGAGGTGATAACGCTGGGTGTGGGAAAGCATTCAGCTAGAGGAGTCAGATCAAAACTCACAGGGCTGAAATGAACTAAAACCACTTTCACCCTTGTTTTCTTTCGCCACACTCTACTGACTACTGTTCTCTCACAGTCAAATATGACGGCGGGGCTTCAGACATGACCGGCTGAATTTCGGTTCAGATAAGAGTTAGGGCTGCAGCCTTAAAGGCCGTGCATCTTAGTTCTGAGTTTTCATTCAAGGTAAAAATCACCCACAGTGTCTGAAAATATTTATCTCACTATAGCAACAGTAAACCAACAAAAGCAAAATGTCAATTCTTCTCCTTCCTGGAAAGTAAAAAAATACATCTAAAAAAACCTTCAAAGGAGTGACTGAATTATTGTGGTGAGCCCATCCAGAGTGCCATGAACTGTGTGGGATGCAGACTCTCTGTAAAGTAAGTACAAAAGTGATTGATTTACAAAAACAATGCACCCACCATGCTACACGTATGACCAAAATACATATAAGCACTAAACAATGAAGTTGGCTTAAGTGAAAAAGCTCATTAACAAATCTTATCTGCAACCAAAACACAAAACAAAACTCATACAAATTGGCATAAAATGAGTCTGCAAGTTACAAATCAGTGATGGAACTATGGATGAAATAAACCATTATCATTTCAGTTCATTGCTAGATTTTCCATTGCACATGTATATTTGCACTACAGTTTTCTTTTATATGTAGTATGTTATGTATTTATGTATTTATTTGTGTGGACGGCAAAGAAGAATTTCATTGTACAGGGAAACATGTTTCCATTCTGTGCACACAACAATAAACTCTTTGAACTGAACTGAATTAACAAGTCTGCTTATACTAGTAAGAAGCATAGTAATGTTGGTAGAAATGTGAACTATTGGCACACTCTCGCCCACTTTATCACATTGTTAAACCCACACTGAATGATTTTCAGGGTCAAGACGAAGTATTTTAGCTTCTTTCAGCTCTTCGTTTTGGTTACACAAGGGACAGTTGTACTGTTTTGGTTCACAGTTTCTATTGCACAAAGCCTCAGAAGCTCTGATAGCTGGGTTCTATTGTAGCGAGATAAAGTTAGTAACTGAAAAGCGTGAACATAATGTAGTGGAGCACTCAGCATCTACAGAGTAAGACATTGTTGTCAGGAGACAAGAACAGACATTTCATGTTATATCTGAGGAAGCCTTGCTCTGCAGTTAGCAAAGGGTAAAAGAATCAGAAATGAATACAGTAAACTGTTTGAAGGGCAGAATAAAAGTACCTCTACTGACATTGTTTTGTAACCTGACACTTGGGCCAGTGAGATTTTAAAATGAATAGAAATCGGTCAACGTCTCACAGATTAGTAAAGATGTATCTCTTCCCTCCCCATATTACGGAGAGTAAGAACTAATAAATGGCTCTGATGTGTTTCACCCTCTCTCTCCCGCTCTCTCACTTGAAAATTCTCACTTATTAGCGTCCCGTGTGCCAGTGTGAATGCATCTGTGTGTTGCATCTGTGAAATAAAATGCCTATGTATATCACCATATCGAGACTATTGACTGATGACACAGAATCGCAGGAGGCAATGCGTGGAAATTTCCATATACAAAAAATGATGAAGCAACATTTACATAGATAGATAGATAGATAGATAGCTACACACCGATCATAAGGAGTCAGGAGAAGTAAATAGCATTGACCATTTCATGTCAATTCAATGTTCAGCTGGGAATTTTTTGGACCTGGCATTCTTGTGGATGTTACTTACTTACAACAACATTCTGTTGCCAGACACCACAGGACACCCTCAGAAGGACCATGTCCATTCTCTGATGAGTCCCAACTGTTTTAGAGGCACAAGGGAGACCTACACAATATTAGGAAGGTGGTCATAGGTCATAATGTTATATCTGATCGGCGTATGTGTGTGTGTGTGTGTGTTCACATATTTGTTAAGATTATATAATTACTGAAGGGTTATGCATAATACTTGCATGGCAAGAGCATGGTCTCATTATGCACTGTAGTCACATGAATATATAACATTTTCACCCATTAATGCTTCAATATGTTGTTTTAAATCATGCCTGTTGGCCCTGATATAGAAACCACATGACGTCACACCTCCTGTCATTGGCTAGACAGAACAGAAGGGTAGTATATCTATGTAGTTATCTGAAAATACATTTTTATTACAGCATTCAACCAATTTTCCCTCATCTTCGTTTCACCTCCATCCCTTCCTTATCACACCGTTTCCCCTCACTCTATTAATGCACTGCACTTCTTCTCGGAATTATTGAAAGAACGAGAAGAAGCACGTGCGAGTGAGTAAAAGATGCCTGAGAGCACAAAAGAGATTATTGTGTTTCTGATCTGTTTTACGTCAAGGACAGAAACACAGGTGTCCCCTCTAAGACGTCTTCTTTGTACACTCAGGGAGAAAGAACAGGGGGTCACCTACACTGCCCACAAACATTACAGCACAGTGGAAAATGATTACATTCCAGTTTATGACATAGTTTTTAATGACTATTAGTTAATAATATCTGTTAACATATTTCTGAGTTAATAACTATTGAGCAGTATCTTAGCTTTGGCCTTTAAGCAGTTGTTTTCTTTCCCTACATTTAAGGTTTTAAGTAACATAGTGTAACCTGCCTTCATCAGCTGTCGGAAGAAAACAGCTACAGTATACAAGCAGATGCATCTGACATGAATGTCTATGAATCTGTTTTAGAAACCTATTCTGCCCTTTGTTGAAAAGAAACCCATGAAGTCCTTTGTGATAGTCCTAATGTCTAATTCACTGATCTCGCTGAAGCTTCGTGTGTCAAAGCAAATATAATCGCCTTGTTTTACAATGACAAACCGCGCTAACTAAAGCAGTCCTCAATTGTTGGGCAGATTTGTAGGCGTGCCATCAAATAGTGCTCAGATATTTCAGACAACATATTTTAATAATAATAATAATAATAATAATACATTTTATTTAAAAGCGCTTTTCAAGATACTCAAAGACACTTTACATAAAAAGGACATCAAATTAGCAAAACAATGTGAAATATAACATCAAAAACACAATAAACTGAGCTAAACATTAAAAGCAATTTTAAAAAGGTGTGTTTTTGTCAGAGATTTGAAGGTAGGAAGGTCGGTACAGTCGCGGATGTGTTTGGGGAGAGAGTTCCAGAGGGAGGGGGCAGCTGCAGAGAAGGCTCTGTCGCCCCAGGTTCGATGCTTGGTCTTGAGTGGTGGAGTAAGGAGGTTTGCGTCACATGAACGGAGGCTGCGGGATGGATTGTGGCGATGGAGCAGGTCAGTGAGATAGGAAGGGGCCTGGTTATGGAGGGCTTTGTGTGTGAGGAGGAGGATTTTGAACTGAATACGCTGTGGAACTGGGAGCCAGTGGAGTTTTGTATCCATAATCTTTACCCTCTGCAGTATAGTATAATTCTAAATTAACATGAAATTAAAATACTCAAGTGTTGTAAAAGTATCTCACAAGTCTATAGCATTTTAGAATGAGTCGACAATCCTTCCTGCTGCACGTCTCTCTGTCCTTATTCCTGGTCGACTGCTTCTACCAAGTGGTTAGTCATTAGCATTACATGCACCGTCTTCGTTTTCTCTCAGCTGCAGGAGCTTCTAGACGCAGACAAGGCACAACATTACAGGTGACAGAGGAAAAAAACTGACTTTATTTAAAGCAAATTAAAAGCAAGTGTCACGTTGGGGGTAGCGGGGGTTGGAGATTAGGACCCAAATGCAGGACTTAAGAGGGTGAGGCAGGAGTAGGCGAAAAAGTATTTAATAAAATAAAATAAAAAATAAAATAAAAGACCAAAAAACCAAAAGCGCTCCTGGTGAGGCAGGATTTCCAAAAACAAAAATCAAAATACTATCAAGGCAAGAACAAGACATGAAAAAACTATGACCTGGAACACATGAACTTGGCAGACGAACAGTATGACACAACAAGGAACAAGGGGGAAGGCAGGGCTACATATACACACACCAGGAACAGAGGGGTGACGAGACACAGGTGAAACAAATCAAGACATAACACAGAGAGAAAGCAATGACCTAATCAAAAGGAAAAAACACATGGAGTAACACAAACAGGAAATCCAGAACTTAACAAAATAAAACAGGAAACAGAAAACAGAAAAACTAAACACTAAACCATGACTGTAAAAAACCAAGAAGTTAACAAAATACAATAAACAGAAACCCAGGAAACTAAACAAACCATGACAGCAAGCTAAATTATTGATTGTGAAACAGAGCCAGAAGACAGTACATGACGGTAAGGACGCACCCTTATCACACCACATAAGACATTTTTGAGGAGATTCTGTCCAGTTCACACCTCATTCATCTCCTGTAATCACTTGTCCTCCGGAGGGTCGCGGGGGGGGCTGAAGCCTACCCCAGCTGTCATTGGGCGAGAGGCGGGGTACACCCTGGACAGGTTGCCAGGCTATCACAGGGCTAACACAGAGAGACCTACGGCCAATTTAGAATCACCAATGAACCTAATGAGCATGTCTTTGGAAGGTGGGAGGACGCCGGAGTACCCGGAGGGAACCAACGCAGACACAGGGAGAACATGCAAACTCCAGACAGAAAGGCCCATGGATCTCTCTCCCTCTCTCTCTCTCTCTCTCTCTCTCTCTCTCTCTCTCTCTCTCTCTCTCTCTCCATACATATATATGTCAGTTTGGTGAGTTTCCTCCTTGTATAAATAATGGTGTCCTTAAGGGAGCATTAGTGTCGTATGAAATTTGAAACTTCATTATCAGCTCCACCTCCTCTCTGACAGTGGAATTTACTTACCTGTCATCAAACCAAGGAAGACTTCACACGCTCTACTGACCTCCTTGCCAAGGTAAGCAGTATTAGACCTGTCTTCAGGCGTTTTTTTCTTGTTGGACAAATGTAAATAATGTGCTGTTTTTCTTCTTGGAAAATGTTGTTGAGTTTTATAACTGGGGTTGGAGTGAGCATCCACTTCATTATAATAGATGTATTATAATATATTGTTTTCATTAGAGGTGACTGCAAAAGGCCAAAGACAAAGCTCCACTCTATTTGTTAGAACTGTAAAATAATGTTTGATATTAATAATATGATGACAAGTAAGTGTTTGCTCCGTATAGTCATAAAAGATTATTATTTTTTTTACACTGAAATACTAGAATGTAAATTTTCCTTTGTGGTGACGTGAAACCACTACAGTAAAGCTCAGCTGTTCTTGGCACAAATATGAAATACATGTTAAGTTTAGGTGACATGTTATAACTTTTATGATTCTCAGTCACCAGTCCTCAATATGAGTTCCAAGTTTTATTTTTATTCTGATATTGTTTATCAGACTTTTTAGTTTTGGTTTATTAGGGTTCACAGACAGGTTGAACAAGATTTCCTTTGTACTGTTTGTTTGATTCATTCCATTCAGTAAGGCGCTGCCATTATTTGTATATTGACAGAGAGGGATAAGTGCGGGCTGCCTAAGAAAATACATGCAAATGCTGCCGACATCGTCACCATTCTGACAGCATGTTTGTGATTTACAGAAAAAAAAAAAAAACATTCTGTATATAAACAAAATGCCAAAATAAGACAACGGCAATAATACTGTTTTAGTTTTAACACTGAAAAAAGTTCACTTTTGTCTTTTCTTTCTTGAAACAGTAGTTTAACAAACAAAACAAGATCGTTCTTTGCTTACTTTACATACAATCCGTTGTCACGGTCACTATTTAAACATTTATGGTGAGATAACAATATGAATTACTTAAAGTTGACAGCAGTGGCTATAACTTGAGTAGTTTCACTTTCGACAAATGTCACTTTAATATGCACAAATAATGCAGCCAAACTTGCTTGCTTGCATTCTGTACATTGAGACCATGTCGTGCCAAAATGATCTAACCTGATCAGCAAGTTTTTATCTTTTTGATAGGGGAAATAAAAGAGTAAAGACTGTAGAAATGCACTGAGGAGATGCCAAGTTTCAGTCTGAACCTAACCACACTTGTTTAGCCACCTGACTTCCAGTCAGAGAAATCAGAAAAAAAGTTTGAAACATTTTTGTATTACGTTCTTCTCCTGATGGTTTAGACAAATATGATGGAAAACGTTCCGGAACCTCCAGAATACCCCGGCCCCCCTCTGGACAGCAGTGTGGCTGTGTCCGCCGCCGAGCCTGGTTTCCAGCCTGGTGTTCAGTCCGCCCCCCAGTCTGGTTTCCAGCCTGGTGTCCAGTCCACCCCCCAGCCTGGTTTCCAGCCTGGTGTCCAGTCCATCCCCCAGCCTGGTTTCCAGCCTGGTGTCCAGTCCACCCCCCAGCCTGTCTTCCAGCACGGTGTCCAGCCTGGTGTCCAGCCTGGCTTCCAGCCTGGTGTCCAGCATGCCCCCCAATTTATCAAGACTGGTGAGAGATCTGTCAAATTGTGTAATTTTATGCGTAATTTTAGTTGCATTAATCCATGTAGTAGGAGCTTTTGGTCAGCTCATGTGTTCTTAACTTTTCCCATTAAATGACTCTTTTTCTCAGGTGCAGTTCAAGAGCCTGCTTTCCAACCTCAGGTGATGCAGGCTGGTGAGTATCTATCTCCTGTTGTCTCTCACAAGTTAAAATAACTAAACGTGAAAATGATAGAACTTTAGATTTTTCTTTATGTGGTTTGGTAAGCAGTTGTAAGGCTTTTGTTGTGCACACAGTGAGCCACACAGTGGTGGTGCAGCAGCGACCGACAGAAGTTCCTGGACAGATGGTGTGTCCTCACTGCCAAAATAATGTTGTGACTAGAACTGAGCACAAAAATGGTTTGTACACTTGGCTCCTCTGCGGCACTCTAGGAGTCTTAGGGTGAGTTAAAACCCACAACATTCAAACAACCACACAACCAAACTTCCTTTTTTTGGCATATTTTGCAATGCACATCATAAACCGCCCACCTACGAAGGCACTACAATTCAACTGCTACTGATTTCCTTCGTCATCATACTTTATAAATGCAATCTGTTTTCAAGTCTAACAATGCTCTCAGAGGTGTAGTTTCATGTTTTGGATTTCCCTCACACATGGACTCATCTCTCTGCGCAGCCTTGCAAGATTTCTAATGAGAGGATGCGGGAAATGGCATATATATAAAAAATTTGATCAGCCGATTTTATGAATCGATATTGGCTCTTTTAAATGAACAACAATTTGAATCAGAAAACAGTTTTCCTGAACCCGTTCAGATGATGGCTCACACATTTGTCTTTTGCCCCTGCATACTGTATTAAGTATTATAGACTTCTCGTTAAATGAATGAATGAACCGATCAAACCAGACATCTTCATTTTTCCAATGTGAACACAGACAGCACATAACAGAAACTTGCTGTATAAGTCATTTTAAAAGATTTTTTTGTTTGTTTTCATGACGGAAACAAAAACATTACATACCAAAGCATTTAGTCAACTAAATTCAGTTTGCACCATTGTCTTTGAATAAACTCAAAGTGGCTAAAACAGCTCTTCATGTCACCTTCTCACTAGGGTGTAAAATAACATTGCTTTTTTTGAAGCCAATTCAGCCGGGTTTTAATAATTTACAGTGTATACACTGATGCTCATGTGACAAATTATGATTTGACTTCTGATGTTTCACACCAGGTGCTGGCCTTGCTGTATTATCCCTTTCTTCGTGGATGCTTGCAAAGATGTGGAGCATTCCTGCCCTGTCTGTAGCAATGTCATCCACATCCATAAACGCGTATGAAGCAGCCCTGCAGTGTAAACTCTGCTGACATTACGACAAAAGCTGTAAAAGTTAACCATGACTAAATGCAGGAGCCCTGTCTTTCTACAAAATATCATCATATTCTCCCTTGCTGCTTTACTCATATGTACACAAGAGCCTCTTTTCCTTTATCTAGTGATTTAACATGCACTATGACATTGTAAAATTGGTAATGTGAAAATGTTACAAACTAGATTATCATTCATTTTATTCTTGACCTTAGTGATATTGATATATTCCAGTGATTAATTTTAGCAACAATGTAGATTTTCTTTCCATAATTACTTAAATTAAATTCCAGTGGGTTTTATACAATGTTTTTCACAAAATGTTTAAAAGTAAATTGAAATAATTGTTTTTGGCATCTAAATGTATCATATTGATTTCATGTTGACAATGCATTGATTATTATTATTATTATTGATTATTATTATAATTTCAACTATTTTCAAATATTAATATGAAATAAATTGTTTTTACTAATGATAAGATATTTGGACAACATGGACTAAATCCAAATTTGAGGGCAAAAAATGTCAAAGAAAATCCTTATAAAATACCAAAGAATTATTATGTACCTGTTGATCTCTTGATTTCACTTCATCTGTTAACAGTTGAAGGTCTTATTTTACCATAATAACCAGCTCACTGCTTGTACCATGGAGTGATATATGAATAAACGTGTAATCAATCACCTCTGAAATGTCCATTATTATTTATTTTTGCATGACTTCATGACTAAAAGATGTCATGTTTTGAGGCTATTCAGTGGTTCTTTGAGCTTTGTATCATTCAACACTGTTTAAATTACTAATAATTCTTCTCATTTAAGGTTGTATCTAAAACATAACTACGGTGTGTGTCTGGTGATGATCTGGAGGGAGTTTAATGGGAACCGAGTAGTTCTTTTCCACATCCTCAACCATATTCTTGTTAGGTGGTTGCACACATTACTTGTTTTTTGAAAGCTTGTTGCTCGGCCAAACACAATATGCAAAAAATGCTGTTCTTGTTGTGCAGTTGTCACACTTCTCAACTCACTATTGTGTCGATTTGACTTTGCCTCCTGTCACACTCCATACGACCACCAGATGGCCCCAGACTTCCCCCTCAGTTCCAATCCCCTGACTTTCACGCCCACCTCATCTGTTAGTCCAGTGTATATACAGTTAGTTGTCATTATTGTTACTTATATGTTTCACTTCTACCTATGTGCCTGTATTTTCAGTTAAACAAAGCATTACCTTCTAACTGCCTGGCTGCGTTTACACTTAGGCCCTCCTTCCATCGTCCCGTGCACATGTCAAACATGTCCATACGCATACCTGTGATGGTAGAGTGTACAGTGCTACAATCACAGACAGGCACGTGCAGATCTGCTCTCAACTGTCTTCTCACATGTGAATCCTAGAGTATGATCAGGGCTCTAGTCCCCATTCAGCAAAATTTTATTGTCAAAACAGCCTTACAAGAATTGTTCAGGAAATGAAATCTTCTGCCAATGTCTTCCACTTGGCTTAAAGCCAAACTGTACAATAACTCATAACCACTTATGAGTTATTGTAACCAGACTAGAGGTTCTTGTTGTTATCCTCCATAGACTGTGTAAATACAAAAAAAATAAATAAAAAATAAAATACAGTCTATGTTATCCTCTAACTAGACACAAGATGGAGTCAACAGCTGCCAAGCTTTCAGCCTGTTCAATCTGTTTTTTATCATGTCATCTCTGGAAGTAGATTTTTGGACTGATTTGAATTTGTTCAAAAATATTTCCTACTTCAGCGATAAATGCAATCGATAAATCCAACATGCAATGTGTTGAATCCTGAAATACTGATCATAGTTTGTTAGCCAATAGGACTAAATGTAACACAACAAATTTTCTCTTTGTCAAATTCCTATGCCCTGTGTGTGAGTGCTATGAGAGACTTGAAGTGAGATAAAGCTGGGATTACGGGATGGGCCATACTTAACAAAGTCCTACTACCACTGGATTACCCAGATTAGGACTGATGGCCTGAGTTAGTCAGCACTTCTCTGTCCTGTTGTCTTCCATCACTGTCTTCTTTTTTTTCCTACTGCGCTCAAACACAGGAAGCAACAGAACAGCTCAGGGATCCAAACGCTGTGAAACACCTGTCCTCGTGCTGAATGTTCTATTTGTATTAACAAGTGTGTCACATAGGAACATGGGAGAGTGATGTACCACAGAACAACCTTGCATGGGCGTCTGGAACAAATAATGGAGCTAGTAATAATAGGCTACTGACTATCAATTATTTTTCTCACTGATTAATCAATTCATTGTCTCGTCTCGCCTCATCTTCTTCTGCTTATCCGGATCCGGGTTGCGGGGGAAGTCCAAACAGTCCTCTCCCCAGCCACTTCCACCAGTTTCTCCGGAGGAATCCCCAGGCGTTCCCAGGCCAGACAAGAGATATAATCCCTCCATCGTTTCCTGGGTCAGCCACAAGGTCTCCCTCCAGTGGGACATGCCTGAAACACCTCTCCCGGGAGGCGTCCGGGAGGCATCCTTACCAGATGCCCAAGCCAGTATACTTCATTTCTTACTGAGAATTAGATGACAAAACTAATAACACTTTCTTGTCTGTACATAAATATGAAGGTGCGGAAAATATTACAAAATAATTATTGTGATGTAGAATTGCTGAAACATAGATTTTCTAGATTCATATTTGCCATTTCCACTTGTTTCCAGTCTTTATACTAAGCTAAGTATATATACTGCTCAGACATACAACTGGTTATCTACATTTGGACAAAAAAAAAAAAAAAAAAAAACATTTACAGGGTAACAGGGTAACATCATCAAAGTTTGTTGTTTTATCCGATCAAAAGTGTAAAACCTAAATCTGCAATCAACTAATTAGCTACAAATATAATGATTGTGCAGACTGGACTTTTAGTGAAGTGGGAGAAAACCCATTCACAGTCGCTCCATTCATCCGTTATCACAGCCATCACTGCTGCAGTTTGCACACATCCGAGGACTTCATATGTGGATTAGCCTGAGACAACAGGGTGCAGGTGTGCAGTCCTTTACTTGCATCTGTTTGTCTGCGAGTTCGTGCTTCGTGCATCACCAACCAGCTTTAGCCTATGTTTGGTCACTACCAGCCTCTGAGCTCACTAGCGTCTGTCAGCACCAATCTCTCACAGGCTGATCCAAACTGACTCGATTAGTCGGTACAGTGCTTCGCTCCCTGTCGTGGTTTTCCTCATGCTCTATCCCTCTCCAACACCACATTAAGGGGAGGAGATAACTCCTCTCTAAAGGGAGAGTGAATCATGTCTTCAAATGTGTTATGTAACACTCTCTACAAGGCTGGTCACATGGCCACATGGCTCACCTGTGTTTAGATGGGCCAGCTGGCCTCCTCACTTCAAATCCAATCTTCACCCGCTGCTACGCACACCATCAACAAACTTCTTACAGCTGAAGAAACTGTTTTGCAGTAATCTGTTGATCAAATCTACAGTATCTCCCACAGCCATGGGGGTGAGGGAAGATTTTATAAGTGGTAGGAGGAAGACGTGGGAGCCTGAAGGCAGGAAGTAACACTGAGATGTGCAACTAGTGACTAACACTGGACTGGCTTTGAGCAGACATTTTATATACGGTACTTATTTCCTATCTTCTCCCTGGTTAGACAGGTGCATCAGCAAATCATACTCCCCGTGTGTGGGTGAACAGAAGTAAGCTGGGATTGCGTCTCTGCTGACACCTCCGCAGATTCAGCGTGAAGCAGGGAGAGAGAAACACAGACATGCAGACAGAATGAACAGAAAGAGGAGGACAGAGGGAGCAAGAGCGAGGCAGAGAGCGAGAGAGAGAAGAGTGAAAGGGACAGAAGATATATTTGACTGTGTGGGTGTGTGAAGAATCAAGGCATGCATCATAATTGTGGATTCTTCTTGGAGCAGCTGGACAAGTCACTGCATCAGCAGGACGTTTTTGCTCTTTCAAAGTGTGTCATTTGCACTTTAAAACAGTGGGAGCGGTGAGCTCAGACAGCGACATTGTCAAAGACAAAATGGAAACCGTTTTGTTTCTGCTGCCTCGAGGATTTCACTAACTGGGATTACAAAAACACGTCACTAACCGAAGAGATGCCGAAAATGCCATACGGGAAATTATGATACTTCAGCGCTGTCAGTAATCAAGAACTCAAAAAACTTTATCTGAGGTGAGTTTGACATTAAGGGTGAAATTGTTTTGTTGCTGTATTTATTGTGTATGTGTGATCTTAAAGAGTGAATTTGAGTCTCAGACTTTTAGAAGAATTAGTCTTTGTCAAAGGGTTTATTGTTTTTTGTATTAAACGTTAATATTAGGTTCATCTTAGTGCTGGGATTTGTCTAAGGAATGGTTTGTGCCAGTTAAGATCCTCACGAATAAGTACAAACATTATGTGTGTGTGTGTGTGCGTTTGTGCATGTGTGTGTGTATGCGTTTGTGCATGTTTGTGTGTTTGTGTGTGCGTGCTTGTTTTTCTGTGATTTGGGTATTGAACTTGACTTCTCAAAAGCCCAGTATGCAATATAGTCAGCCCACGCTGTTTCCCGTTTCCATGGAAACTAATGCCCAGTGCTAAAAGCAGTTCTATTCTGTGCGGTGGGTGCGTGACTGTGCGTTTGTGTGTGTCTGAGGGATGAGAAACCTCTCACACAACAGATTTATTGGATCCTAACAGGTATTGACTGCTGTTTCTACCGTGTTGTGAACCATGAAGATGAAGTAGGAACTAATATACAGAAATTTACTACATTCGCCTTCTTCTCTGGACCTTCCACTACTGTGTCACTGGTCTTGTATTGTTTTCCGTACCTTTATCTTTGTCACTCTCTCTTCGTTAACCCTTTCTCTGTCTCTCCTCACCCCTACATTATTTTTGTCTTTGTCTCTAAGATGGCCGTCAGCCCTATCATCATCTGCTTCCTGACACTTATCGGCTATGGCACCTCCCACCCCTCTCCTCCTCCTCGGGGATGCAGTGTGGACGTGGATCCTCCCTACAGAGTGCTGTGTGACCTGGAGTCAGCCTGGGGAGTTGTTCTGGAGGCTGTGGCCTGCAGCGGTGGCCTCACCTCGCTGGTCCTCGCCGTGCTGCTGATAGTCAAGCTGCACTCCATTTCTGACCCTGCCAGGCGCTCCGGACTGGGGCCTCTGCTCCTGCTTCTGGGCACCCTCCTTGGGCTTTTTACCATCTCTCTGGCTTTCCTGGTGGGGAAGAACCAGGCGCTCTGTGTGGTTCGCAGGGCCTTCTGGGGACCTCTTTTTGCTCTCTGCTTCTCCAGCTTGCTAGTGCAGGGGGTGAGGCTCAGGAGGCTGGTGGCTGGAAAGATGAGCCCAACGGGCAGCACCCTGGCAGCACTAGGTCTGGCCCTGGCTTTGGTTCAGGGGATAATCTCTGCTGAGTGGGTCCTGCTGACTGTAGTCAGGGAGGGTCATCCGGCCTGTGAATATCCGCCTTTAGACTTCGCTCTGACATGCAGCTACACTTTGGGGCTACTCCTCATAGCCATGGGTCTTTCTCTAGGGGTGGTTCTATGTGGAGGAGAGTTGGCAGCAGAAGGCGGAGGTGGTAATGAAGAAGATAGAGAAGGGGAGAGTGAAAAACGAAAATGGAAGTGTAATGCCGTCTGGCTCTTTCTGTCCAGTCTAGCATCAGCATTGCTATGGGTGGCCTGGCTGGGCTTTTATCTTTACGGCAGCCAGGCGCTGAGAGGAAAGGGGAATAGAGAAAGAGGAGGAGGAGGGTTAGGAGGAAAGAAGGACGGAAAAGTGTTGGATGAGCCTGCACTCGCCGTGGCCTTGGTCATTCAGGGCTGGATCCTGCTGCTGCTCCATGCTATTCCAGAGGCGCATCTATGTCTCCGGAATCCTCCACAGTCCAACACGCAAGATTTCTTCGACACCAGTCACACATCTCCTCCTCCGCATTTTGGAGATGAGCTGCCTGCACACTCTCACCGACCCTTCCCAGAAAATCAAGGCTTTTCAATGGAGGAGCACAGTGCAAGTAGGCCTATGTAATGTGTATGTGTCTGTGCATGCTAATATACGAGCGACACAAAAGAAATCCAAAAGAAACTCACTAGATCCCTTTTCAAGATGTTAGGCTGAGTTTCCTCAAAATATGTGTGGCATTTAAGTATTTTACAGTAAGTTATGAGTACACTGTTGCTTAGCAACTGACAACAAAAATGAATGTTGCATTGATTCCAGGTAAAAAAACAGTGAATGTCGTTTCTCTATTCAATGTCACAAGAGCAACAAAGCAAGAAAAGTAACAGATTTTCACACAGTCTGAATTTTTTTAATTCTAGGATCAAAGCTTCATTGTCAGTGCCTTTTTGTTCTGGACAGCTGTGTTTATATAATTTACAGTAGACTCCAATAGTGCTCAGCAGTTGTTACTATCAAAATTGAACTAAATTATGTAGAATTTGCTTCAACATAGTAAATAAAATAAATAACAAATAAAGTAATGTACATCATTATAAAATTTAATTTAAAAATAAATAGTAAATTAATTAAATTAAATTATAGGATTATTACCATACAGCCATGAGGACCATGTTGATTTGTTTACAAAAATTGTGGCTCTCTTATGACTACTGTAAGTCCAAAATCCAATTAAACCTCTTGAAATACTTGATTATCTAACAGACTTTTCTGCAGGGAGAATTATGACTCATTTTCCTTTGAATGCTCTCCATTTCCATTTGAAGCCAGATGCACAGATGAGGAGCTAAAGCTCTAGGATAAACAAAGAGCGAACGCAGAGGCAGAGAGGAAACATACAGACCTCATGGTGCTGAAGGTATTTGTTGGCCACTGTACAGCTGACAATGGTAGGGAAAGAGACGACAGACATGTAATAGATTGTAAGCAAGACAAGAGGATTTACTTTGTAACTGAAACACTGCATGGGATTCTGTGACTTGCCTTCATGTATGACGTGGTGTAAGCCTTGTTGCAAACTCTGTACATAAAATTCCCGCAGGACTGTGATGTAGAGATAAGCTAACTTCTGTCCAGAAACATAAAAATAATCAACTGCACTCTATGACAAAAAAACACAAAACATAACAAGAAACACTGTGCACCACAACTACACTGTATGACAACTACAGGTGAAGCCAAAACCCCAGATCTGTAAAGTTCAATACTCAACCTCTGTAGCCTACTCAATACTCAACTAAATTATTCTTAACTGAAGTTATTAGTTACGTTTAAAATGTGATACCCAACCTGCCGGATAATGTAATGATTGAGTTTATGTTGTGCCCATTAGTAATAATTATTTTAGCTTTGTTTCTTGGTTGTGTCTCCCATTTTGGTACGGTAGATGGCTCACAATACAACGATGAGACCATATGAGCTTCGGCTGTTGTTTCTATGCACAAACCAGAATAATGGCAAATTCAAACTGCTTTGTTGCTGCAGTTGAGAACAAAACACAGCACCAAAGTGTTGAATTCATTTAACCGAGCCAGAAAATAAAAGTGAAACTGGGTGATCAATACTTCTTCTGTCTCTAGAGACCCAATAAGAGCTGGGTTCTGCTCCGATATAAACAAGCAACTTATTTACTGATATTTTCAGAAATTACAGAGGTGAATAGCAAGTTTATAGACTGTAATTTAGTTGCAGATTTTATTTTGGTATACAATATGCCTGAGAAATATATATATTCCCATATTTCCAATACCTTCACTATGCCTTTGCATTCACTATAATAAACTACTGGTTGTTGGTGTGCTAAACTATTAGTGTGGTTTCTAGATGCCAACATTTGCCTAGCTGCGGTGTTCTTACGACCTACAGCTGAGGTTACCACTTGAAAGCCAAGCATTTTGTTAACACGGCCACAAGCTCACGAGTCTGAAATCACATGGACACACAAATAGACTATCCTCAACCTTTCTTTTAAAAAAGAACCAAACTTTTTCTAATGCATCTTTGATTTGAATGAGCGCTGTCAATGGCCTAGAAGTGCTCTAACTTTTAGTCATACCAAGTAATGTGTGGGAAGTGAACTTACCAAACTCAGTAAGCATCAATAAGCATCAATTCATCTAAGTTACATTGTGTGAACAAGCAATAGCTAAATACCCAAAATAGGTCTAATCAACAGTAATTAAAAACCCCTACATGGGTTTACAACGGACATGGAGGACGTTATTCTGAACTATGGACATTGTTACATTTGAGGACCTGAATAACACAAGTAACTTGTGTTTGTGTGTTTTACCTTGCTTGGTCTATCAGCTCTCCGAAGTGGAACATACCACGGCAGCCATGGGAGCATGCGCCCTGGAATCGCCTTCAGAGGACACGTCTACCAACCTACTGAGATGGCTTTGGTCATGAACGGTGGTACGGTAAGTACGGCAGAGACGCTCGCTAAATAAAGACGAAAACAGATTGGTGTCATTTCTCACTGCTTCTTTGTCTCTTGCAGATGCCCACGGCCCCAGTCAACTACACAGGACGACGGTTGTGGTAACATGGCTTGAGACGTAAAGAAGATACAGAATTTCCTGTTGCCTACAGGGAAGGACATAATCAAAACATCACATATCATATTAGGCCACTTAATTTACTTGATGCGAGATAGATATGTTTAATGTGTACTTGTTTCAGACGCACATGTATGACTTTTACCAATAGTATTTCTGCTTGAATATTCTTGATTGACTCTTTTTCGCCAGACTGGAAATCACAGTGGACAGAAGAGACAGTGAAACAGCTTACATGGTGAAGGAACGTTATTTACAGTGCATTCTTTTAATGAGCACATGCAGTCTTAATTGTACTTTATGAAAAGAGTGGAGGGGAATGTATATCGGAGGAGGATTCCTGAGTAAACTTAAATGATGATCTGAATGTAGTGAAGTAAACACTTTTGCCCTAACAGCTCTAAACCAGTGCGGTTCCTCATTGATGATGCTTGCTTCATGAAACTGCATATTCTATCTTTTCCTGTTCGGCTTCAAGCCAAGGCTCAGAAATTAAGCCTTTAGGATGTTTCTGTAAATTACCTGCATACGCCCACAAAGTTTGCTTAGCCTCTGTATTTTTATGCTGGAAAGCCCAAAGGACGCTCATTTAGCTTTTTCTATCTATCTATCTCCATTACAGTATCAGTGCTGTTGGACAGTTTGGCACATTTCACCACGTGTATTCATAAATGCCATGCACCATTTAGCAGAGCTTTTGCAGGGTTGTGGAGGACTTTCAGGTGGATTTAAAACATCAGTGATAAGTCTCAACTCATGGATTTTTTTTTTTAAATGAGGATACATTTTTAATATCATAAAAGCCATTAAATACTGCAGCACTAATTCTGCAGTATGTTGGAGGTTGTGGTTTTGCACTTTATCAGCGCTGATTATGTCTGGGATTTGTGATATTTGAGATGCATGTAAAAGCAGAGTTTAATGATAATGTATTTTGTCATAATGTGTGTGTGTTTTCTAGAATTTTGATATATATATATATATATACATATATATATTGGTGGAAATTACCAGTTGTAGTTTTCAGTTTCAAAGCTGACTCTTGTTACTGGACACAGCTATATAAAGAAAGACATTCAGCCAATACGGACAGGAAATCCTTAAAGCATTCAGAAAAATGGAAATTTTCTGGACAACTGCGCAAATCCCATCTGCCGACGGAGGCAATGTAATCTGACTAAAAGCTGCCGAACAGCTGATATACAGATTCTGTGGTCGGACTGTTTTGTCAGCCAGTTTGTGGGTGTTTTTCTGCATGTTTTTCCAGGGTTACTCTGGAATTAATAAGGCTACTGACCGTTCTGATCATTTTGTTCAAGATATAGAGCAGCATTTTAAACAGCGTCAAAAGTATCTGGACCCTTTGGTAGTTGCTGTTCCTACCATTAAATGCTAAATAGTCATTAAATATACACAGTAGAAGAAGTGAATCTTTTAGATCTAATAACTGGTCGTACTTTAGCAGCAATAACCTCAAATGAGCATAGTATCTGGAGAACAAACTTGCACATTACTTAGGAGGAATTTGGGAATGTGCGCCACTCTCTTTAAACAACAGTAGTGCTTTTGTGCTTTGTGCTCTTGGTTTTTTAAGTCCACAGTAGGTTTTCCAAATAGAGTTTTGATGTTTCAAAGTGCTTTGTGGCTGACATCGGGAGTGAGGATTTTATTAATAAAATGACACCGAAATTCAGATCTTTCCAAAGTGTTTGCTTACTTTTTCTTCTGGCATTCAAGATTCCTTCAAATTCCATCAATTACAATAAAACATTTAGTCCTTTATTGCTGTGAATGTAACTTTTCATGTATACTGTTTTCATAATAACAGTGAAAAGTTTTGCTTCGAGTCCAAACTGAATTCCAGTTTGCTGCAGCTGCTGAAACGCATTGGTATTTAGACTCTGAGGCAAAGCAAAACAGAAACATCCCTACTACTTTGTGACAGTGAATTCGAACAAGGACAACTCATCCAGTTAAAATGCACATGCAAAGCAGCCAGCACATTTATATTGTGACCTTTTCTTCTTGCTATAACATAACTATATTGTCAATAATTTAGCTTTTGTGTACACGTTTGTATTCTGATATTGTACAATGAAAATATGATCATCGTAGGATTTTTATGTAATAAGCCTATATAACTGATTTTAAACATGTACTGTAAATGTTGGAAATGTGAAAAAGCACTGGTTTTTCCCTTGATGCTCTTATGATGACAGTCACTGTTTTATGGCAGCGTAACCTGAATGTCTGTAATGTGATTTGCACAAAGTGGCTAATACATCAGTGCACATTTTCTGTTAAATACTGCCTGGTTTTATTGCCGTTACTGCAGGAAGCTGTCAGCTCAGAGATGCAACTCAACTACTACATCTAATGAGTTTAGTATGATGATCGATGTCCAGAGGACACTAAAATCTGATCATTTTCTTCAAAGATAATTATGAAAAGGGCTTAGCAAACACATATTAATTTATATTTATTCATAGTTTCAGTCCTTAATAGTTAATTTCAGTCATATTTTGACTAAAAGAAAACAATAAAAAGTCCCTCCGTGCATGTGGGAATGTTAAAAGTAAATAAGGTTCCAGGAGTAAGTCATTGACCCTTAAAGGCACGGGCATTTGGAGGTTGTAGGTGGAGGTTATGAGAGCAGATGACTCCTGGCAGCTGTAGTTTGCTTTTTTCAAAGCCACTTTGCATGCTGAAGGCTTAGAGGCAGCTGTAACTGCAAAATGATGTAAATGGCTACCACGCAAATAGGGACCATAAACATAGTGGACGGATCTGCCTGGCTTCATGGGGATTGCGGGGTGATCGCAGGTGACTGGCAATAGTTACAGGTGTAAAATGAGGATGGTAAACATGCAAGTAAAAGTGTTAGAGGTTATGGCTGATTGGCTGAAATGATATCTTGAAGCTCCAACTCTCTGCCAGGAACCTGTGGCAAATGTGATGTTAATGGCTGACATACAGCATCATTAGCTTAAAACTGGGTTACCGTTACAATGTCTATTGTTTGTAAATTCCATTTGGTTATTTGTTTGGCTATAACAGCTTCTATTAATGCTAAGCCATGTTACTTAGTTTAGCTTACTTACTTCCAATATCACCCAAATATGTTCTATAAAGAAAAATAAATTGATGCTAACAAGCTAGCTTTACTTTAGACTAGCATCAGTGCTAGACGCATACATTCATAAATACCATTAAAAGTAACACAAACTATTCGATTAATTGCATTTGATGTGTGTTTAATGGTATATGCACTATACATATATATATGCAGATAAAACTAACAAATATAATCAAATTAACACGATGATTGTACCTGTTGAGCTGAACACTGCTTAGCGCACGCTCGTTGCTAAGGACGCCGTTCCTGTCGCCACAGGAAAACTGGAGGAGAAGCTACTTCCGGGTCAAGAACGCAAACGGTACCCACGTGAAATACTTTGTAAAGTCTACAAAGTAAGTAAACTGCAACCTAAATTTGTATGTTGTAACTCGTAGTGCATTTGATTTGTAATAACTTAACATACCGCCTTACTGATTTATTTGTTTCTACACCAGATTCACTTTTTAGCTGCTATCTAGCTGTTGTTATCTAGCTAGCATGACTAGTAGCAAGATAACATGGTCATCTCATTCTGCATGAAATGTGCTATTTCTGCCATGTAATATATCTGGATTAGTTCCATGTCAGCTTGCCATTAAAGCACGTATCGTATCGTAACATTTTGTGTTTACGTAGGCTTCAATTCAACATGTTTACAGTTTGAAACTACTTTAGCTAACACGCTGGTTAGCTCATTCAGAAGAGTGTGACTGAAGGCATGCTTATTTGTTCACTTAATATTACAGACAGACGCAAATTCTGGTTCTGATATCCAATTTTAAATTTGAATAATGTGTGCTGATCAGTTCACTCTCAGTTTAATTCAACATGGAAATAAAAACTGGACTTACTTTCAGATATGCTGGAGAGAAAATCACTGCCCCTTTATTTATGCCCTTGCCTTGGGTTGCTTGAGAGGGCACCATTCTGAAGTTGTGTTTCAGTAGTCAGCAGGTCTACAAAACGGTGGCAAACTGTTTGATGAGGAAGGACACACCTTTACTGAAACATGTTGCTAATAACAACTAATACTGAGAGAATGTCCCGAGTTCAGATAAGAGGACCTGCAGCAGTACAGGGGTCCAAGTTTGACCAACATTTGAAAGAGTGGCCTTCAGCTGCACCTGCAAGTGCTCTGTGCAACCTCTAAGTTGGAATGAATCAAAAACAACACTCCTGGACAACTTGTCAAAAGTGCCATGTATAATTGTCAAGCAATGCGTTTGTGTATTTAAATGATCACAACAACTTTTCTCTTAGGTTGACGTACATACATCCAGATTTGCTTTTACCATTTAATATCAATATGTCTGTGAAGGTTCTCAGTCATCCACGTCATGGTATATCCAAAAAATATTTAATTTAATATCAAAGAGAGGTTTTGTGTTACAGTAACTGTTTTTCTTTTACCAGACACGCCAGAGGTCTGTTGCTGTGGAGAGGCAAGTGGAAAAAGTGAAGATGAAGATGGATAAAGAGAACAGCGAGGAGGATCTTACAAAGAAGGAGAAAAAACATAAAAAGGACAAGAGTCTTTATTCGGTAAACCAAAATGGTGTTGTTGATGACGGTAGCCTGGCAAGGGTGAAGAAAGAGAGGAAGAAAGGTAATAAGGTTGATCTAAAAGCAACTGACGAGGAGTCCTGGGATGAAAGCAGTAAGAAGAAAAAAAAGAAGAGGAAAATTGTCTGTGATTCTGTGAATGATGCCAGTGGTTCTAATGGAGAAGATGAGACAGTCACTAAGAAGAAGAAGAAGAAGAAGGAGAAGAAGAAGGAGAAGCTGCTGGCTGATGATGAGAATCAAGTAGAAACTGCACAGAGTTTATTAGCAGAAGAAGTGGAGAAGAAAGAAAAGAAGAAGAAAGTAAAGACTAAGTCTCTACAAATGAAACCAGAAAACGAAAAGGTAGAAGAGGAGGAGGAGGAACAGAAAGTTGGGAAGGATGACATGCCGAAGAAAACCAAGAAAGGAAACAAAAATGTTTTAGTTGTAAACACAGAAGAGACTGAGGAACAACCGAAAGAAAAGAAAAAAAAGAAAAAGGAAAACCAGGTAATTATGGATGGAATAACCGCAACAAAAAGAAAGAAGAAAACTGAGTTGGCAGGAAATGGAGTTCAGTTAGAAACATCAGATGCTGAGGTTGATGAAGTAAAAATGAAAAAGAAGAGAAAGAAAGAAGCCAAAATGAAAGAAGACAGAGCAGAATCACCTGAGATGAAAGTTGGCAAAAAAAGAAGCAAAGCAGCATCAGATGGGGAGGTGGAAGAGGACAGAACGGTCCACAGGAAGAAAGAAAAATCCACCAACATAGAGGAAGGGACAACGGAGCTAAAGAAAAAAGGAAAAAAAGAAAAGTGTAGAAAAGCCTCTGCTGAGGTTGTCGAAGTAGAGGAGATGGAGCCGAAGAAGAAAAAAAAGAAAAAGGCGAAGAAAGGAGAGGGAGAACCAGAGTTAATCATGTGCGAAGAAGTTGATCCTGTCGTCGCCGTGGCAGCAACCACACCAAGCAAGAAAATAAAAAAGGAAAAGGGCTCTGCTCAGGCAGAAGAGGTGGGGGGCGTTGGAGTGGAAGCTGGTGCAAAAAAGAAGAAGAAAAAGGTCAGAGATGAACAGGATGACCCTCAGGTAGACGTGGTTTTCCTGTCGGAGAAGAAGGGAAACGCTGATGAGATCACCATCAACCAGGTAATCAGGGCTCTCATAGCTGTCTATATTATAATTTATGGTGTTTTAAAAATAATTGGCTCTGTACATTGGTATTTCTATATTATGGATTAGACCTTAATTAAGTGTGTTGTGTTTTGTTGTAGGAAAGAAGACAGGCTTTACAGATGGAGGTTGACAAAGCCTCTCAGCCTCCACAACCAGCAAAACCTACGGTCAGTTCTCTCTACGGAGAATAAAACTTTGGAATCTCTCCGTGACTCTTTACCTCAAAGGATCTAAGTTGTGCTCTTGAATCTATGGGTACAGTAAAAGATTTAAAATGAGAATTGGTGTAGTGGAGGAAGAGACATGCTCAATTTTATTTAACACTGAAGGCAAAGCCACTGAATTACAGCTTAGGCAAGCGACACCTTGCCTAGTAATCATCTTCCAAACTCCACGTCCACAGTTTATAACTCTGGCTTTCTGTGTCTTGTCCACAAGCCACAAGTTCTCACATATGAGGAAGCCATCCTGATTTTGAGGTCTGTGCCCGATCTTCTCTGTTCCGTAGGGTTTCGGCCAGTGGAGCACTGCCCAGTTCGACAGCTCCCAACAGCAGCAGAAGTTCCTCCGGTTGATGGGCGGCTTCAAAAAGGGTTTCACGCCAGCCGGGTCGAGCGCTGGAGGAGCGAACATGGCACTGGGAAAGGACGCACAGCAGCAGCTGCAGCAAGGGCTTCTGGGAGAGTTTGAGCGAGCCCAGTCCAGAAGAATGGACTTCAGTAACAGGGGGACAGGACTCGGGTTCACGGCACCGTCCAATAAGAAGTTCTCCATTGACGCCACCGCGTGTCGATCCGTTCGCTTCGATGACTGACCGGTGGGGTGGGGGTTGAGTGTGGCTTTGTACGTAGTGTTTTATCTGTTAATTCTCCCAGGTTTGTCTGCTCAGTATTCATCTTATTGATATAGAAGGGTAAATAAATGCATGTTAGTGAAAAAAAAAAAACAAGTTCCAGTTGTAAATATTGTACAGTATATTAAATGTCTACACAACTGGACTCTTTTTATGTTTAAACTTTTAAGTGAAGAGCTGCTTTAAATCTTGAATGGATTCACTGTTTACATTGTGATGGTCCCTACATATTTTCTTTGTTAAAGATGTACCAGACAAAGAAATTTTGACTCTGACAATTATTTTACTCAAATGATGAATAGTAACGGCAATCAAAAAGAGGAGACAAGAGTGCAGATGGTTTCGATAGTCATTTTATTTCATTCTTTCACATGTGACTTAAAGGGAAGAAAGAATTTTTAAAGCCCATGTTCACTCCGAAGAAAACCGAAGCATCACTGCCTGCTTGTCATTGGCTCATAATGGTTCACTTATGCTAACATGCCGGGAAACAATATTTGACTATCGTGTCGTACTTCAATATTCCGTGGATGGTAGCTGTCGTAAATCTGATTCAGCATTAGGTTCTCTTGGTCACATTCATTTTCCTGCCATGGACAACATTTGTTGTTCAAGAGGAGTAAGGATGAAAACGTCTTTCAGGTAAATGGTCACTTTTATGGACAAGCTGTGTTAATGACATGACATCATGCAAAAAGAGTTCAGCGCCTATATTTCTGGTCAAATCAGTCACTGCCATGCAATTATCTCCATGGACTCTAAACTGCTTCATCCCTCGAGCAACCTGATGATCTGCCATATTACTTAACGTCAGAAAACTTGAGAGAAGCATCTGTGAATAAAAACCTTTATTCATTAAATGCATAATTCTGACGTGTAAATCCTTGTGACTGTTTGCTAATATCCTGCGCGAACTGATACAGTTCTAATCAGGCTGCCATCAGGGAGTTTAAAGGCAACTGAACACCCATGATTGATGCAAAAACAGCCGCTGCACATTGCTAGGCACATGTCCTAACAAGTTTTGCAGTTTGGCCTCTTCTGTGTTTTCAAGGGAGCACGGTGTAAAGATGACAAACTGTGCAGAGGGATAGCCATTTTAAGCAAAAACACTTTAGAAAGACATGAAACCAGAAGAGAGGCCAACAACATCGCACGTCGTCCAGACTCTCAGAAAACATCTGAAAAAGCTGGCAGGCTACTTGACGACGGCGACTGAGGAAGAGGGGGAAGTTGTGTGTTCCTTGTGATGGACCGGAGTCTCAGGACTCTCATGCTTGTAGATACTCAGGCTGCACTCGCGCCACTTTGCGGAATTCTTTGGCGTGTGTTTGAGGGCACTGCATCTCACACCAGCTGATGGGAATCATCTGGGCACCTGGTTTACAGAGAAATGTGTTGGAGATTAGAGGAAATCAAGACATACGCACAATATTTCAACAAATTAATGAGCTAATGATACGTGAATGTTCATTACAGAAGACCTGTTCACGCTTTCCGTCTCTATCCCTCTACAGTAAATGTCAGCTTTTATCTGCTGCTCCACTCATTTCTCGCTTCCCCACACAGTTCTTTAAATTCATTGCAATTCTGTCAAGCTGTCGTGCAGCCTTCTTTCTCTTCATCTCCACCTCATACTAGTTGTCTAAGGGTTTCAACTAAAGCTGCTCCACCACCACCAGCCTCGAGACTCTAGATGGTCGTCACTACCTTCTACCATCATCTGGGATTACGCTTTCACTGCAGTCTAACTGCTAATATATTTATTCTCACAAGCTTTTGCCCTTTAGTTTCAGATGATCCCTCCTTCTTGAACTGACAATACAATGTGGCTAAGTGCTAACAAGCTTATGGCAAGCAGGTACAGTTTACTACTGCAGTTTAGCATGGTAGCACGCTCACAGCTGAAGTGGGAGAGTTCGTTTTATTGCAGGTACGTGGTTTTAAACCAAAGCATTGGAGATGTATTTCGAATGATTTTGAATACATTCAACAGACCCTCTTCACAGCAGACATTAAGGCTGTAAGCACAGGTGGAATTCATCCTGGTTCAGTTCTACTAAATGTAAAAGAACGCCTCTCAGAAGTGAAACGCTGACACAATTGATACAACTGTGCTTTTCCTGTTGGGACAAATCAACATGTCTCACATGAAAAGAATGTCTATTTATCAGTTTGAGTGTCAACACTACCGCTTTTCTCACAAGTTGCAAAGTAATTGGACTGAAAGCCATTTCTTCTTCACCTTTACAAGAACAAATGTGTTCATATACTACTATACGTTGGCACTGTTTCAACAGAAACTGTTTGATGAATGTGGCACTCACTGTGCAAATAGCAGGTCTTCTTTTGCAACATTCAAGTGACAAAATAATCATATAATCTTGTCTCTCCAGTTACCTGGATTGTTACTCTGCAGCCTTGCACCACCTTGTGTTCATATAGTATACTACTAATCAGCGCAGTGTTGTGCTGTAATCCTTACCTGCTTCACTGTGTGCCACCACCACCCCGAGTTCATTCTCTGCAGTTGTCAACAGGTAGTTAGACTGAACGTCCCCGAGAGATATCTGACATCACAAGTCAAGGTTTTAACGACACAGCACGCAACGTAGACTAACACCAAATATTACTAAATCAGACATTAAAATGATAATATTTACAGCTGCTTTGGTCTATTTACTCGTTGTGTAGCATGTTTGGTTGATTTTATTTAAAAGTGTCATTGGTCTGTCACTGCTATAGTCCTGACACACCTTTTAATAAACATTCCCAGAGAACACGAGAACAGATGAGAATGCTATTTTAGAAGTGAATGTGTTTGTATGTCTTGTTGCGTTTTATGGAGCCGAGGTATGACTTAAATAGTTTCCATACGTGAGGAATGAATTCCATCTTTCACCCTTGAGAAAGGCATTTATTTGTTGGTGACTCAGGTTCATGTGAAGGATACAACTTTTGCCAAGACTATGTCACCAGGTCGGAAGCTTTTGTACGTCTCCACCTGCAACAAGGAAGGAAGACAGTTAACCCTAAGCACGCTATCTTAAAGCAATAGTGTTGAACTTTTCAGTATGAATAAAAGTATCATACGTTCAGGCCCTTGCAAAATGAGTTTGTGCAATACTGATTTAGAGAGGTAAATATCTCTGTATTTCACTGTACACTCGGATTTTAAATCTGTTGTCTGTGGCGAAACTTCTGCACTTGCTCAATTGTAGCTTTGTGTTTTACGCCAACCAACCACAGTTGTTTGCTAGAGCTAGAGGGTAGAGCAAATGTAACAAACTTATACAGAGTAGCCGACAGCAACTCGGAGTATCACAGAGAAACAAAGAGTTATGAATGTAACTTAGGTTCTATGAATTCCCCATCTCTGGTGGGTAAAAAGAACAAAACCAAAACAAGGAAATGTCTAAGAAATACACTGCCTGGCCAAAAAAAAGTCACAACCTGGATTTAACTAAGCAAATAGGTACAAGCCTCCTATTGGATAATTACTGCATGGGTGATTATCTTTCAGCTGGCAACAAGTTATTTAATCCCAACTGATGCAATGAGTAGCTTCTTAAACAACCATGTTGAAAGACACATTCCGTGGTCATGGAAAAGGCGTCAATTTGCTAGGGAGCGTAAAGACTGGACTCTGGAGCAATGGAAGAAGGTCATGTGGTCTGATGAGTCCAGATTTACCCTGTTCCAGAGTGATGGGGGCATCAGAGTAAGAAGAGAGGCAGATGAAGTGATGCACCCATCATGCCTAGTGCCTACTGTACAAGCCTGTGGGGGCAGTGCTATGATCTGGGGTTGCTGCAGTTGCTCAGGTCTAGGTTTAGCAACATTATGTGTCCAAAGAATGAGGTCAGCTGACTACCTGAATATACTGAATGACCAGGTTATTCCATCAATGGATTTTTTCTTCCCTGATGGCACGGGCATATTCCAAGATGACAATGCCAGGATTCATCAGGCTCAGATTGTGAAAGAGTGGTTCAGGGAGCATGAGACATAATTTTCACACATTGATTGGCCACCACAGAGTCCAGACCTTAACCCCATTGAGAATCTTTGGGATGTGCTGGAGAAGGCTTTGCGCAGTGGTCTGACTATTAAAAAATGAATGCAACATTGGAAGGAAATAAATCTTGTGACATTGCTTATCGAAACAATGCCAAAGCGAATGCAAGTGTGACTTTTTTTTTTTTTTTTGGCCAGGCAGTGTAGTTTCCAATACTCAAACAAGTCCAGTTGCCTTTGTTTTAGTCTGAAAGGCACATAGAAGGCTTGTCTTGTTTTACATCTTCATCTAATCTGAATAGTCAAATACACAAGATCATCTAGAATGAATCAACTAGAGACCACCTGATGAGCATGATTCAGGAGAGGTCCGCTCTTTATGAATGTTTGTAGAACTTCGTAGCTTCCTAGCCTCACAGCTAATCGTTATTCTAGTTTGCCAGGCATAAAACGTATGTATCAGCTGATGTATCAGTGACTTTTGTATTTGTGGCGTGTTTTTGGTTCAGACACAGGTGATGTGAGGTAGCATCACAGTCGACCTTTGTGTAACTACTCTCACATCCTCACAGGGAAGACAAAAGCTGCACACTGTAGCTTCATTATGAAGTAAACAGGAGGCGCAGAGGAAACAAGGAAGGATCTGAATGAATGAATTCAAACGCACCTTGTCTTTCTCTGTTGCACGCACATCTTCTTTTCTGTAGAGCAAAAGAGAGTAAGCATGTGTTTAGCAAGAAGAATAATAACAACGGTAAAACAGTCCTTCACTGTGGGGCCAGTTTATGTTAAAAATACCTGATAGTCCCTCTGAAGCGGTCCTTCAGCGGTGTGGAGCCTACGTAAAGGATGTGTACTTTTGCGAATCTGGGGTTGATGCTGGTTACCTGTATAGGTAAAAACAAACAGAGGAAAAAAAAAAAAACACAAACCAACTTTATAAATCTAAACGCTGTCTCAGTTAATCTGAACATCCAAATGAAACACAGTATCTGACTCTGTTGCATTACCTTACAGGTGACTATGGCTCCTACATCTGGCAGTAGCTGTGTTTCTGTTTCCCTTACCACTGAGATCACTGGTAACTAGGAAGACACAAATATAATGCACACACAGGTCACACAAAGCTGAGTTTTGACATAGTAAATACAGCACTGCGCATATATTTCATCGTGGGGGGAAAACAGACCTGTTTCCGCCACATTCACGAACATTGCGCAAGTACCTTTACTCTGGCACGACACACACCCACGACAACCCTCACCTCCTCTCCCTCGTTTTTCCTGAGCACGTAGCCTGCTAGTGAGGAGTATATGTAGCCGTGCCGCATATATACTCCTGTGCCGGGAATACAGTCTTCTACACTGCACAGTTTGTCACCTGAGCGCAGACAAGAGGAGACGGAGGTAGAGTCAATGGATGAAGTTCTGATACTGAAACATGTGAGCGTTTTGGTAGCCGAGGTTCATGCAAACATGAGAATAAAATAATACAGTTCTTGACATAAAACATCAAGTTTTGGAGAAATGCAAAAGGACAGTTTCACATTCACATGCATTTGTTGAGTGAAGCTTTAATTTAGGCCGTCATCCACCTACTGAAAATTCTGAATTATCTTAACAGATATCTCTGTATCTGCAGACTTGTCAAATGCTTTACACATCTATAGTGGCCAGTATCAGACCTGCACAGGAGCTGCAGAAGAGCACAAGGTGAACTGTGCTAATAAATCAAATATAAATTAACTAATAAGTTCAAATTGCCCATTACTTTACTGCTATATAATTACCTATTTGTTGAGTATTTTAACCAGCCATTACCATCAACGTGAAATGCTAATCTTTCTGAGCACTGATGATTACATTTCCAAGAAAGTTAAACACAGTTAGCGTTAACTTTTACTACTCCCATTATGAACCTGCGGGTTTCCCATGGGTGCGTCAAAACAAGCGAGCAAAGGAATGTGTTATCCTGCCTTAGGCGATGGGCAGGGCTGCTGATGAAACCTGCCATGGAAGGTAAAAATCAGCAACTCGCAGCCCTGCAAATACTGTCAAAGCACCTGATACAACAGACCTGGAGTCACTAACTCCGTCTGATAATCAGCTACAGATCATTTAAAAGTCAATGCAGCGGTGGATGTGCTGGAAACCGAAGCCCACTCCACGCATGGCAGCTGGAAATAATTAACACGAGTTTACGCTGTCAGGCTGCACTTTAAGCCAATTTTTTAGCAACACGGCAGCAGATACACAACTCATTGTGAGCTGAATATTACAAATCGGTCTAAAGTCTGACGTACAAAGTAGCAGCAACGACAATTTTACGGGACTCACCAGGAACACACAGCTTCATGGGCGACATGTTTTCGAGAAGAGCAGCTCGGCACCCTGATTGGCCGTGACGAAAGGCCACGAGTCGGCTCTGATTGGCCAGTTTCATAGTGAGCGGAAGTAAGAGACGGAAGAAACGTACGCCATGGTTGTTGAGGCACACATGGGCACATTCGGGGCCGATCACGGCACATGCATGGCCATGTGTTCACCCAACTATGCATGCAAATAAGGGGACTGACTATCTTTTTTTCCTCCTTTCCTCAAGTCCATACTTGTTACAAGTTGGTTGTTATTATATAATATACCCACATATACAACACTTAATTATCATAAATTTAAGTGGAAACGCTCCAAACCCACGTTCAACGTCTACATTCATGATCTTACATCTTATTTAACATGACTGAAGTGAGCTGAGAAGTAATTGACATACAGAAGTAATTGCAACAACTATACTACTATTACTACGCTAATACTCTAATAATCATAATACAATGACTTTATTATTATTCTTTTCTGGGTGTTTGGTATTTGGGTTTATAATTCATGTACATGTATGTCTGACAGTGCTGTATGCGATGGAGATGTCAATTCCCCTGCGGGAACCTCCCAAAGGAATCAATAAAGTTGTCTATCTATCTATCTATTAAAATGCTTAGCATTACAATTGGTAAAAGTTACCATTTTTACAATTATATAAACAGTGTTAAACAGTTAGTTAATTGGAGCACGCTTTTGATAATTTTGTCAAGTAATTACGGAAACATTAAGGAATTTGCAATTGTAGTGTCAGCCAAAGGTCGTAAAAGTGTGGGGCCCCAGGCAAAGACATACGAGTGCTATTCCCCCCCAGTCCAAACTGGCAAAATCTGTCGTAGTGCAGGTATAACTGGGCCCCTCAGAGGTGGTATGGAATATTCAATAGTCAATGGACTGTAGGACCTTCACAGTATTAAGTGTGTTTTTGGTTCTCATCGCAAAATCTGCCAAAATGTATCCATCTGGGAATCCCCTTACTCGTTTTTTTTTTTTTTTTTTTTAATGGGTCCTGAAGCAACTGCTTGGTTTGCCTTACCTGACAGTGTCCCCATGTCTGTATTCTTCTATTGAACTTTTTGTTTTTGTAATTTCGTCATTAGATTGTTTCTTGATCTCATCTTTTGAACACCGTTTTGAACCTTTAGCTCAAACACAAAGCCATGTTGAATAGTGCTATTTCCAACTCAGTTAAGCAAGATAATGATTCAATGTATAAATGTTTCTATGCCATACTTCTCTAACCTTAGCTATTTGCTTTTGTGTTCTCTAGGACCAATGAGAAAAAATATTACAGAAGAATTTGGTATACTTTTAAAACCATTCAAATCAGTCTTAATTTATAAACTCCAGACAAAAAAAGTGTGAATGCAACACAGAGTAATGAAGAATGGTGTATAGGGTAAACAATCACATTTCACCATCATTTGTAATCAGCGATGAGCTCATGCGGATCTAATTTTTCTTTAACATAAAGTTGTTATTCTATATATCTTGTTGTGTGAAGGAAAGAATTAGTAGTTATGCAGAAATGACAACGATAAAAAAATTTCATCACATAATAGCTCACAACATTTATTCTTTTGCACACAATGCCACAGCAAACAAAATTCAGCAGAGAAAATCCACGTTCCCCTTGAACAACAGCCAGTGCTTCTATATAGGTTTTACTGTTTCCAACAAGCTTCACCTACATGGATTGTAAATAGGAAGGAATACTTGGGACAACTCTGCAGGGGTAGTCTGCGCTTGCTGGTCCCTAATTGACATTTTGGTCAGTGCTCAAAACATATTTCAGCTGATATCTTAGTCTAACAATGAAATGCATGTTTCAGTATGTCACAAAGTAAAGACCAGTCAAATCAAACACTAGATTGTATGTTTTTGTGAAAGCTGGGTGTTATTAAAATAAAGTGCACATTGTGTGACTGTGTGTGAGAGTTTGTGATGACACAAACAATAAATGACCTTTTTCTTTTTAAACTGGATGAAAGAACAGCACATGATTGATCTGTGCTCCCGGAGGAAGGGCGAGTCTATTTCTTGGCTTTGCCCTGAGCAGCCACAGCTTCCATGGCCTTCTTGACGGTCTCCTCGTCTCCCAGGAACTGCATGGGTCCTATAGGCTTCAGGTTCTTGTCCAGCTCGTAGACAATGGGGATGCCTGTGGGCAGGTTCAGTTCCATGATGGCTTCCTCTGACATCCCTGGAAAACAATGATAGACATGCAGCGCTTACAATCCATCTGCATGCATCCAACTGGAGCCTTATTTAAGTAGTGTGGCAGCTGATGCTAGCTGAATACTGATTACAATAGAAATGAAAATGCAGTTTGACAGGCTTAAAATGTAATATATAAGAGTCTGAAAAACAACAGTGCATTATATCTGCTGTAAGATGGAGCAGAAAACTAATGCTCAAAGGATCTGTCACAAATCTGGTGTGAATATACAGTTTAATAATATTAAAACAATTAAAATTCGCAGAATTGAACAAGAAATGAACGCTGGATAGCCTGTCATGAGCCTCCATTCTGATTCTTACCCTCAAGATGCTTGACAATGCCCCGGAGACTGTTGCCGTGGGCAGCAATCAGCACCCTCTTTCCCTCCTTGATCTGTGGAACAATCTCGTCATTCCAGAAGGGAAGAGCCCTGGCAATGGTGTCCTTGAGACTCTCACAGCTGGGAAGCTGGTCCTCCGTCAGGTCAGCGTAACGCCGGTCCTGCAACGAAACAGTGTTTGTTTTAGCCACTGATGTAATACTGTCCTGTACGTTTGAATTAGTGAGAGAGCTGTCACCTTGCTTATGGCCTGATAGAAGTCATGTCCCTCATCCATGGGAGGGGGAGGAATGTCAAAAGATCGCCTCCAGATTTTGACCTGGGCCTCGCCGTGCTTGGCTGCCGTTTCGGCCTTGTTCAGCCCAGTCAGGCCACCGTAGTGGCGCTCATTCAGGCGCCAGGTCCGGTGGACTGGCAGCCACATCTGGTCGATGCTGTCCAGAACAAACCACAGGGTGCGGATGGCCCTCTTTAGGACAGAGGTGTAGCAGATATCAAATTCATATCCAGCATCTGGGATGAGTCGGAGAGGGAAGATAATGAAAAGGTTTAAAACTCAAACGTTAATTGGGATTTGAGAAAGATGTTTCCTTAATATGAAAAAAAAGAAAGAAAAGAAAATCCCAGTTGCATTAAAAACATAGTTCTTGTGATAAGGAGATGCATTTTCCTGGAAGTAATGTTGATTATCAGCATAGTCTGTGTCCCTTCTATTAACATTTATTCATTTGTGCTTAGTCAGTGGCCACGGGACACTTGGCGTCCCATGGCCACCTGCTGTTTTCCGCAACTGCTGTTTTTGGGGTCAGCCCAACCCTGAAAAATCCAGCACGTTGAATAGAATTTCACTCAGCTGACAACAGGAATCTACAGTAAACTGATAAAAAAAGGCATCTTTACTCGTTTGTTTAAACCTATTTGCTCGATAAATAATTATAAAGATCATTGCACATTTTTTAATGAATCATGTATATTGTTGCTCTTTATGAGAAACAACTGGACTTGGAAAATAAACAGAACTTATAATGCGTGTTGTTGTAAGACTAGAACTGATCTACTGACTATAAATTAGTGGCTCCAAGCTTCTCAAGAACAAATTCATGACACAAAGGACAACGTATTTTATCATCTACCAAAAGGTAAACACATATAAATGTTCTCGTTACAAGTGGGACAATAGGGGACTAGAAACACAAAGAGCTGGCAGACTGTCTAGATGTGTGTCATCATGAAAAAAAATGGTCCTGCAGGGCAAGTGATATTTCTGCACTAACGAACAAAACGAATGAAGCCATTGGCAGCATCTCTACAATTTAATTTCTACATGAGCGTCTGGAACAGTCCAGCCAGAGCAACACTTCCCCCTCTACTGTCCTGCTGCTGCCTTCTCTCGTGTCGCAGTGGGCCCACTACCTGTTTCCCTATCCGGCAGAGTTGCATAAGCCCTGTTTTGCAGCAGTTTAATCCAATGACCGAGAGAAAAGCCCGATTAGGCCCGCTGACATTCACCGACACCGTACCTTTCAGGGCCTGTCCTCCCCTCTTCGCCTCGTGCTCCCCGGTCTCACTCAGGTCCGCGTCGAACCAGCCGCAGAAGCGGTTCTCCTGGTTCCAGCAGCTCTCACCATGGCGGATCAGCACCAGCTTATAGGCAGCCATCCTCACACCGATGCCCTCTGCGCTGTATTTCCGGAAACTTTGGGGCGAGCGACTCTTCCTCAGCTGCGGCAGCAACGCTCTTGTCCCGATTTGGCCGCGACCCCAAAGACAGCTACAACGAAGCAGCGGAGGTATTTTAGCGTGGAGTGACTGCTGGTGCGTAGATGCGGTGAGGTTTATGGAGTTGTCTCGCCTGGCTGACACTTCTCACGATCCGCGCTACCTTCCTCTCTTCCTGCTGGTTTCCACCAATCAGAGAGCGAGCTGCACGCTCCGGAGGAGGAGAGAGGCAGGAGGATGCGTGCAACGGCACGTCCACACACCCAGCAGCTCATCCGCTTGTGCACCATGTGGAGAGCGTTGACAGCATGGCAGAAAAATCACGAATTCTCACAATAATCACAAAAAAATAGTAATAGTAATATGTCAAACTGTCACAAGACATTGCTAAAAATATCACAGACTACTCAAATGTGTTTTTTTTTTCACTTCTGTTAAAGACAAGGTCATTAAAAATGAGAAATAAGCGCTAGGCACACAATGAAAATAACAGTAAGATGTGACACTTGGTTAGTGTAGGAAAACCATTTCAGATATTGCTTCATGAAGGTTATGGTATTCAGCATTTGCGTTTGATTCAATCCAGTTTACCAGCGCCACAAACCACATTCCCTCATTCCCCCATTACCCCATATAATGTTGAATTACCATCTTTCTGACGCTGTTTCACCATGAACATACAAACATAAAAGTAGTCATAAGGTAGGAGGATCTAGTGCAGGACTGTTATATTACAATGCTTTAGTTTTCACTAGAGTATGTAATGTTTTGTCAAGTGAGTATATGCCATCCTGCACGTCTTCTGATTATAACACAATCTCCCATCCTGATGTAGGCAAAGTTATTAAAAATGACAACTGAGCATTGATGCAAATCTTAACAAGTTGCAATTATTTATTTCTTAGGCCTAAGTAAAGGAAAGGCACTGTAGATGTAGCACAGCTTTGAATGGAACATATTTAAACGGGGTGATTCATAGTTAGAAACCCTGACACGTGTCTTGGGCTTTCCCAGCTATGGCAGAGAATTACTCACCAGATTTTCAAACTACGGGTATTTGTTACCTTGTGATGTGTCAGTCTTGTGGTTACAAGACCATCTGACCGGTTTAAAGCATTACATTTTGCCACCCCTGACCTTCACCCTTTGGAAAAGAGGGGTAAAGCGGTCACAGTTTTAAAACATTAAAATTGGGTTTATGTGAGGCGAAGCTTAAACTGGACTCGTCATAAAATGGTCTGCTATTCTGCCTCCATTAGACTAGATAGAGCAGACATTAAATGGACAAGAAGAGAGAGGGCGCAAATGAGTCTCCATTGGCAGTCGATGCACATACAGCAACTGATCTTCTATACTTCTCCTATAATCTGTCTGTGTTCAGCGACGCTCAGTTGCTCATCGCCAACAAGGTATTCATCATTATGTAGCTGAATGTTATTTGGTTGCAAGTATAGCAACATCACATGATCCTTTTTGCAGTTAGAATATTTTATTGAAAGAAATATTCAAAGAACTTTTTTCCTCCACAAAGTGTTCTTCCTCTATGTTTCAATTAAGGGCCATGTAGTTTAACTTAGTTTAATTTTATTTTACTTATATAGCCTCAATAATAATACAAACTGTCTTAAGACACTTTACGGAACCCACAGCCTGAAACCCCCAGAACAAGTACAGAGACACTGGTGGCAAGGAAATCTGCCTTTTAACAGGAAGAAACCTTGAGCAGCTCACATGGGGTGACCTATCTGCTTGAGGCTGCCTGGGCAGAGAGATGGAAAAAAGAGGGAGGTTGGACAAAAGAGAGGGGAGAAAAGGAGGATTTATTCCAAATCCAATTTGGAAAACAATTCAGGGACAATGGTAGTATTACAGGTGTGTAGGCTGGCATAATATGTGAGCAGCTCAGAGAATTATGTAGGAATAGATAAGAGTGAGAAGGCGATTGGTCCTGATGACATGCCTGCGGTGGTATGGAAGTGTCCAGGAGAGATGGCAGTGTTTTTAACTGGTTTGTTTAACAAGATCTTAGAGAGTGAGAGGATGCCTGAAGAATGGAGGAGGAGTGTTTTGCTGCCGACTTAAAAGAACAAGGCTGATGAGCAGAGTTGTGGAATCTACAGAGGTCTCCAGCTGATGGGCCATACAATGAAGATGTGGGAAAGAGTAGTGGAAGCTAGGCTAGGGGGAGGAGTGAGCATTTGTGAGCAGCAGTGGCAAGAAAGAGCACTACAGATGCAATATTTGCCTTGTGAATGCTGATGGAGAAGTACAGGGAAGGGCAGAAGGAGTCCTACAAAGAAGGGGATCTTTGTAGATCTAGAGAAAGTGTAAGACAGGGTACCAAGAGAGGAGAAACATGCAGCTCCAAAATGTATTGTTGTCCACAATAAGTCTGGCGAGTAATGTGTATTTGTTAACCACTACCAGTTGCTCACTAGCAGGCTGATCTTCAATAAAGTATTTTCTGATTCTGATTCTGAAGACTTTCTTTCATACAGTGTTTCCATACTGGTTTTGTAAATTTTAATTATGTTTATCAAAATCTATTTTCCAACTTTATAGCGTCTGTCTCCAGTTATGATATCTCAATTGTCTCAAATTAATTCAATTTAAGGTGGAGCTTAATCAACCAATAACGTTTCTTATACTTAATCAGGTAAAGATAATTTGTCGAGATATACCCTATTTATTCCTATTACCATTATTCCTCTGTCCCAGAATATCTTTATTTCATCCATGATAAAAACACTCAGAACTCTAAACTGTTTCTGAACGTTTTTTTTGTTTTTTTTGGTCAGTTAATTGATTGGGTTAACGGTGCATTTACGTGTCTTCCGGGGGCTGAATAATTGTAACCAATCAGAGCTCGAGATTAGGTTGTTGACTGGAGGACTTGAACGCTGATTGGTTATAGATCAAAACACTGAATAGGTCCCGCCTCTTGCCGGAAGCTGACAGTCATCTGATTTCTGTTTTTTTATTCCAGTGTTTCCTCGTTAGCCAGCGTCAGTGCTAGCCAACAATAACAGCCATACCACTTTATTTCCCTCTCCCATTTTGTCCTCTTTCGTCGTCTTTCTGTAGGAGTTAAAATAACTCCACCGTCAGAGACATGGACGAGACGAGTCCACTTGTCTCTCCACTCCGGGGCTCCGGTGATTTCAGCTACTGCCCCACAGAGCCCACCAGCCCCCGGGGTGCGTTTGGAAGCACACCGGGCTCCGTGGTGCGCATCCCGGCTGGAAGTCCGGGGCGCAGCCGGGAGAGACAACCGCTTCTGGATCGGGACCGTGGAAACTCGCCGAGGGAACCGCACAGGAACGAGTTCCCAGAGGACCCCGAGTTCAGAGAGATCATCCGAAAGGCCGAACGGGCCATAGAGGAGGGGATCTACCCGGAGAGGATCTACCAGGGCTCCAGTGGAAGCTATTTTGTCAAAGACTCTCAGGGGGTAAGGAGAGCCGTTGCTAACTCACCCATTGTCTGCTGTCATGTTTCCTTGTTACCTCTCCAGTGATCGGTGAAATTCGTAGTCACTAAAGTAGTGACGGTGATGTTACTACTGCAAAACTAAACTAATGTTTTCAAAGTGGCTTCGAGGAAAGGCCTTCTCTAACTAGCCTGTGATGACTTAGCAGATACCCAGTGAAATATGTAAACACGACAAATTGACCCAGGCACACTAATAAATAAACACACAGTGTGACAGTATGAAATTACTTCGCGTTACTGAAATATAGTTTACAGTGTTTAAATAAAAACACATTGAGGAAAAAAAAAAAGTCCCTATCTTACGTGCAAACCATTCCTTGCTTGGATATTTTTTTTTTCTTATAGCCTCTAATTATTTGTTGTGAAAGGTGTCTTGTCGCACCTCCTGCAGTAAAGGTGCTAAATCTCTCCTCCTCACCTTCTGCTCACAAGGAACACCCAAATTAGTTAAGTGGTCTGGTTGTTTCTATATTTATAGTTCAACAGAATGCTTGCTTTACTGTGAAGCACCTGCAAAACTATTTGATCTTTTAAGTAAATACATTGCATGCTTTTCTTCAAACCACAATCAGTACTTTTAACTCACTGACCCAGCTGCTTATCAACGGTGCTGGCAGTCATTTCAGATCCATTTGCTAAGGTTGGCAGTCTGTCAGTCTGTCTGACCAGTTGTCACAGCGATGTCAGCAGCAACACCTACTTCAATGATAATATGCCCGTTACTTTCCGGTAGTGTTTCTTGTTTCTCTGTATATCGCAAAATGGGGCAAAGAACAAACTATTAGGCATCTGATCAATGGAAATAAGCTGACCACTCGTGCCTGATTTGTTGGAGCAGCAGTTCTACAAATTGACTAATAAATCAGGGAATCGACATGTGGACAGCTGTAGAACATTTCTTTGTCGCCCTCTCCGACAACTCTTTTTAATCGCAAATGTTTAATGTGGCAGGAGGCTTTGATCAGCACCACTAAAGCTGTCTAGTATAAGTCCTGAGCAACTCTCAGACTCAGTCCTCTAAATATGTTCCTATGAGAGAGAAGCAGAGAAGAGGAACTTTGGAAATGGATCTTCACTAATAGTGCTTGCACTCTGTTATCTGGCTTTTTATGCGCACTCCTTAAAGACTTATGAAACAGAAACGAATGTAGAATTCCATGCTTAATGTGTGAGGTTTTTTATTCAATGACCAGCCCCCCTCATCCCCCACCTCTTCGGTTTCTTTAGTTGTGCTTAGTAGTCATGTGCTAGTTCCCTGTTGAGGACATAATTCTCTTCTATGACCAGGTTTAATGTTGTAATCGCTGTGCGCGCGTGTGTGAGAGTGAGTATGTGTCTGATAGTAGCGGAATGTAACATGTGATTTCTATACTCAACTCTGAAGTACAACCACACCCAAGATCTGTATTTTTTTTTTTTTTTGTCTCTATAGGCTTTAAAGAAAGTTTATAGTTCCATTTTATCAGTGTCCTTGAATTTAACTATTTATTTGTCATATACCCAACCAAACCTACCTTTGTTCTCCACTCTTAAACTCTTTATCTGTCTTGTCTTCTCACCTCCTTCCACTCTGTCTCCTTTTGCAGAAGATAATTGGAGTATTCAAACCCAAAAATGAAGAGCCCTATGGCCAGCTGAATCCCAAGTGGACTAAGTGGCTCCAGAAACTGTGCTGTCCCTGCTGTTTTGGCCGCGACTGTTTGGTCTTAAACCAGGGTTACCTCTCAGAGGCCGGGGCCAGCCTGGTCGATCAGAAACTGGAGCTCAATATTGTTCCCAGGACTAAGGTACGGACACACACAGCCCCGCTTCCACAATCCAGAAGCAACAGACCGTTCGGAAAATATTCCCTGTCACTAAACCAACATTCCCACTTTAGGTGGTGTATTTGGCAAGTGAAACATTCAACTACAGTGCCATTGACAGGGTCAAGTCTCGAGGTAAGAGGCTAGCCCTGGAAAAGGTGCCTAAGGTGGGCCAGCGCTTCCACAGGATTGGGCTGCCACCCAAGGTAAGTCGATAAATTATTTTTATTATTATTTTTAATAAAGTCCTTTTATTTGGTCATACGTTTGTGTGTTTTATTCGCCCAATATCAACAATTCATTTAGTACAAAGTCTTGAAATGAAACAGCTGGATGTTACTGGTTGATCTCAGAACGTTTTAATAAACCATGCAAAGATGTAACCAGTAAATGGCATTAAAATTGTCATTTATTGTTAATGCAAATGAAAAAATTCACCTAAACTCAGTTCTTGCAATTTTGTGTTTCCTGATTTAAACTTTGACTCAGTACTCAATGGATTAATCACATTATGATATAAAAAAAAAAGCAACCAACAATTCCTGTGCATGCATCCATTGTGTTTCAATTCTCTCAGGTTGGCTCCTTCCAGCTCTTTGTCGATGGATACAAAGATGCCGATTTCTGGCTGCGGAGGTTTGAAGCAGAGCCTTTGCCTGAAAACACCAACCGTCAGCTCCAACTGCAGTTTGAGCGTCTCGTAGTCCTTGATTACATCATCAGGAACACAGGCATGTAATCACAGTGTTAGTTGAGCAAAAGCAACATTTCCGCCGAAAGTCCCCAGAACATTTACTCCCAGGAACTTCTTTTCAGAAATCGTGTTTCCCTCAGACCGTTGATTATCTGCATTTCTATTCTTGTCTAGAGCTCACGTAGATTAGGAAAATTTGTCCGCTGTCATGTAACAAAACGGCAATTTTATGTCATTTTTGTGTGTAACTATTCAACAACCCACCCCACTCCAGTCCAGTAGGTTGCAGTAATGCAGAAGACTGTAGAACAATGACAATGTGACACTGTGATAACTATAAACATGTAGAACACTGAAGCTGTGCTGCTGCTGATTGTGATTTGCTTTGCAAATGGGGTCATTCAGTGCTGGAAAAGAGACGACTAGTCGTATTACAGTAGATTCAAAATGCCTGAATTGTTAGACTTAAGCTACTGCAGAGATCACTCGATCAATTGGAAATATTCCTCACAGCAAGCACCAGCCACAAAACCTCTACTTTGTTCTGAGCAGAAACTTTTTATTAAAATAATATCTCGCGAGGTGGAAGCGCACAAAGATTCCTAGTGCCTGGGGAAAGTCCTCACAATGGAAAAATGCAGCAAAAGTTAACTTCTTCATTAGAATATATCTTGGTAAACATGTTGTTACCTATTGCAGTGTTTATAGCTCTGGTTTGATTGGAACTGAAGTTGTCTGAATATCAGTCTTCCTTTGTTTTGTGTATTCTAGACAGGGGAAATGACAACTGGTTGCTAAAGTACGACTGTCCCATGGACTCTGGTGGCAATAGGGTGAGGAGACAAAGAGTCTTGACATTTATTATTTTAAATACCGATCTATTTTATTTTTTTGCATTTTGACATGTTACTTAATGTAATTGTGTTATAGTTTCTGTTAATTATTCCAAAATTCACAGTGCCTTTTGTAAAAATATCTACCGCTGAATATGTTAATGTTATAACCATGTGTCTTTTCCTGTCCAGGACACAGACTGGGTGGTAGTAAAGGATCCCATAATCAAGTTGGCAGCCATAGACAACGGCCTCGCCTTCCCCCTCAAACACCCCGACTCCTGGAGAGCTTGTAAGCGTCGTTACTGTGATACAGCCACTCACTGCTCATCCTGAGAGCAGTGTAATTCTTGCTTTAGAAAAAGAATCGACTTCTTTAGTTTCAACATCCAGTGAAAACTGAAATAATGTGTGTAATTGTTCTTTCCCCAACCACCAGACCCCTTCTACTGGGCTTGGCTCTCCCAAGCCAAAGTTCCTTTCTCCATGGAAATCAGAGACCTGGTCCTGCCCAAACTCTCTGACCCAAACTTCATCAAAGACCTAGAAGAGGACCTCTACGAGCTGTTTAAGGCAAGGAGAGCTTCATTATTACCATGTTTATGAAGAATGATAAGAGTGGCCCGGAAAGGGGAAAATGCACGATGGAGAAGAGGATGGCTCACAGATGAAAACATTATGAGCAACTTACATGTATTGTCTACTGTGCCCTGCAGAAAGATCCCGGTTTTGACAGGGGACAGTTTCACAAACAAGTAGCTGTTATGAGGGGGCAGGTGAGTTCTTTTCCTTTCATTTTATAAAATTATCCATCCAGTAAACAAAGCCTAAAGCTGAAGCTAAATATAAGAAGTCACACCGAAAGAGACAGTATACACCACTTCCTTTTTAGCAGCTTGACTTGCAACTTTTGCTTTAAAGCCGTACGTGGTCTTGTTATTAACAAACAACCCATTTTTTATGCTCAGATCCTGAACTTGTGCCAAGCCCTGAAGGACGGTAAATCACCCCTCCAGTTGGTCCAGATGCCCCCAGTAATCGTTGAAACGGCCAGAGCACCTCAGAGAGCAAACAGCGAGTCCTACACGCAGAGTTTCCAGAGCAGAAGACCCTTCTTCACCTGGTGGTAAGTAAGGAGAAGGGATGCAGAAGAAGAGGAACCGCAGGAAGCTGTAGCAAGGAAAGGAGTGAGGAGCCTCTGCGTACGGATGGAGGAGAAGACAGAGTCTGGGAGCGCAGGTTTTTGTCCCGGAAATGGAAATAATCTTCACCCCAGACTTCCTCTCCTTCTGGATATTTTGGTAACAGAGAGTGAGTTAACACGTGTAGAGATGAGGCCAAAAGGAAGGATTTTACAACATATCTTCCCATTTTGCCTCTGTGCCTTGAGTGGATTAGAAATGAAAGGTTTGAGAGTTTAAGCTTCTGAACCTTCCCGAGAAAGATCCTGTGAGATGACTTTTCTGTTGGACTTCTGGGTGCACACGATGTTTGCTCACACACACATGCACGCCAGTTGAAAGCCTCTCATATGCTTGTTTTTGGATGGGAGGCGTTGCATTCCATGTTAATTTTGTTTTCTTTATACCTCTCTGCCTTTTGATATTCACATGCATATTTGCAGTTAAATGCACATACACGGTTAAAAACCAACCTGGACTGGTGCAAGCACTGGTGCCACTAGATCAGAATCTTACTTTAAAACCAGTAAGTGTTCATTTTCAAGTCTTACAGAAGTGGGAACCGGGCACTGAGTGTTGCGTATGTCTTCACACAGTGAATACTAACCATGTGAATTGGCTTCACACTACTCATATCTCCTCCTAAGATTAGGATCTGCAAAGTCATCCGGGCTGATCTTGAACTGCAGAGTAAATTTTGGTTAAAGAAACAAACTTTGTTTTACTGACTGGCTCGCCTAATTTGTCTTCTCCCACTGGGGAGTTAAATCAATGTTGAACAATACAAAGGTCTACAACTGAGCAGAACGGCATTGGTGGTTTTCAGTCCACCAGTTCCCGTTTGTCTTGGCCATGTTGATTTCTGTTCATTTTCTGGCTAGTGGGTGGACCGTAGTAATCAAAGACGTAACTTCCTGTACTGAACTGACATGAGATGTATTGTGACAATGCACTGTATAATTTGTATGTAATATTTAATGATAGATTATAATTAAAACATATTCCATTAATACAGATGACTTGTATGTTTCAGACTCTATTCTATTGGTGTACTTTGGATAATAACACAACACACAATATCACCCAGTTGTTCTCTTCAGCTTAGAGATTCCTCTGCAACTTTAATGTTTTGGTTCCTACTCATTTCTAGGTGTGCAGCTGTTGTCAGGGAAAAAAACAACAACAATCTGCTACCCCAGTCTGTTACCTGTCCAGCACCAAACAGCAAAATTACATACTTTGCGACCAGCTCGTGAAAATAGTGGACAATTTAATAGCCAAAGTACAAGGTATCTCACCTGGGAGTTGGTGGAGACCCAAAACAGAGCTAAAAGTAAGAGATTGTTTTAGTTCCAGAAGACTGGAACAAAATTTTTTTAAAAAAGGCAACATCATCATATCAGCTAAAAAGATAACAGTATGACAGTTTTGCGTTCTTTTTGTAAAACATGAATAAAAAAATAAATCGGCAAATTAAAGATTTACAAAACTTGCTATTTTTACTTTACAGCACTAAGCAAAAATAAAGTGCTCTTAAAACTTTTAATGTCATGTTTAACATAATAATAAACCACAAATACTGTGTAGCTACTGACTTTGTGCATCAGAAACTTGTTTTCAGGGTAATGATTGTGTTAATCTAGTCATGTCCAACACGGCTGCATTTTAGAAGATGTAGAATGAAATTCCTATTATTGTTGGTGAATCTCCAAGCAGGTTTACAAAACGTTCACAGGAGTATTTTTAACATGTGTAGTAGATAATAGTAGAAGCTTCAAACAGTAGTGGTACAGCACGTCCTTTCATGCAAAATCGGTGGCGTATTTGAAGTCTTCAGTCTCCTTGCATCTTCCACCTCTGTTTGTTTTTAATGGACAACCCGGTGGAGGTAGCGTTCAGGGTCCCTGGCGCCCTCCAGCCTCGCCACACCCAACTTCCATGAAGATGGTTTGAAGGGATTTTGGTTGTCTGGGAAGTCTTCCTCAGTTGGCATCAGAAATTTTTCCGGATTTGGAGCTAAGCCAGCCCCTGCGTCCTCTACAGGGTAGCTAGATAATGGCTCCTCAAACCTGCAAGACAGAGATTATCATGTAATTTCCCATGTAAATGGAGGTTGCAAGTGGATTAGTAAAAAGTCACATCGATCTGTATAACTCCGGCTTCCTCCCACCGTCCAAAGATATGCTAGTTAGGTTTACTGGTGATTCTAAATTGGCCATAGGTGTGAATGTGAGTGTGGATGGTTGTCTGTCTCTCTGTGTTAGCCCTGCGATAGACTGGCGACCTGTCCAGGGTTTACTCCGCCTCTCGCCCGATGACAGCTGGGATAGGCTCCAGCAGACCCCGCGACCCTTAACAGGAATAAGCGGTTACAGAAGATGAATGAATGAATGAATGAATGTATCTGTATAATCCAAATTCCTTAATGTAGGCCTGGTGGTTAAAGAGTGACGTGCCTGACATCTATGATGCCACTAAAGCAGCAAAAAGGGCCTCATCAGTAACAAAGGCTTTCCACACATGGTCTTACAATAAAAACTTTAACAAGATCCACAGCTGCTCTAGGATGGCATGATCTTCCTTTTATTTCTCCTCAAAAGGTAAATGGGAATGGCCCCCAAGCTAGTGAAAATATGTTTTGTGTACTGTAGAATGCCTCTGAACTCACTTTAACATATTAGAAAAGCCCAGCAGAATATTATCCTATTATATACTCACAGTATTAGGCTACTTTAAAGAAATAATGCCAGGTAATATTGAAATCAGTGTATCAAGAGTGTGTAGCATCTGTAGCAGCTGGAAGGCTGTGCTTGGTCACAACAGTGAGTTGAGCTAATTGCTAAAGTCAGCATGCTAGCAGGCTTATTTTTGCATGTCAGCATGCTAGTGTTGCCATTGTCACCTGCATGTCAGCAGGCAAACATTTGCTGCCGGGGGCTAAACACAAGAAACAACTGAGGGTGATGGAAATGTCACTGGTTTAGCAGGAATCAAATTCTGGCCTGGTGCTGGCTCTAACTGAAAAAACACAGTAAGCAATCTGCCAAAGTGTATTCTTTTAGACACTATGAATGTCAACAATCCATGTGATAGCTGTTGAGAAAATCTGAAACAGAGATGTATGACCAATACATGCCACCCCTGCCATCACTTATGATGGAAACATGGCTAAAGAGTTTTTGCTACGCACTGTTTTGTTAATACTGCACCACCCCGCTGACTCACACCGCCTTTTTTTTACCACACAGTGGCACTTCGTTACTACTTCAACAAGTCTAATTTCATCCCAGTGAGGAATGTGGAAAGCGAAGCATGACAGCTGTGTGTGTGTTTCTAATGCCTTGCAGAGAGAGGACATAATGAGTTTGTAAGGCACATGACAATTTGCACAGTGCATTTCAAGACATAGTCATGAGACCCGAGTTAGACACTAGCTTGTGCAAGAAGAAGTTCAAATGAGGACATTTTTCACCAAAACAACAAATAACAAACTCACTATTCATCTGCATAGACCTTTTCCCATCATTTTATTTATGATTGATTTATGGCCTCTTGCCATTTGACACTGTCACTTACCTGAGATATCCTGACGCTCTGAGCCACTTGTGTTCTCTGTGCCCTTCCAGTCTGATCCCTGCTTTATTCCTTGCTCGGACTCTCAGCCCCACCAAGGCCTGGGCCAGCCCTGCCTCATCCTCTCTCTCCTCGCCTTCCTCCTCCCTTTCTTTTTCTGCTCCTTCCATATCTGCGTCCATCCCACGCCACACCAGCTTGGCTCGATGTTCTGCATTTCTGTCCCCCGCTGTTCTAAACAGCCGGTGCAGCTGATGCATGTTCACACCCGTAAAGATGTTGGAACACCCAGACTTCCTGCTACGTCGACTGGAAAGTTTCCACTGCATAGGCGAACCATCCTCAGTGGAGCTGGCTGCTGAGGCCTCTGCCATCTCACCCAAGTGGAGAGCGTCCAGGTTCTTACGTAAGGACAGAAGGACAATGTGAAGGGAAGGTAGGTGGAGCAAGCAGAAGATCAGGAAAGCTGAAGAGAGGGAAAATTTAATGGAAGAGTCCTTATCGGTTAAACTAATCCACATCCTTTAGTCAACAGGCACATTTCCATGACTGCAGCCAAGAAACCTAATAACCACAGCCATGGTTTCATGCCTGATAAAGTCTGATCTTATTATTCATGGATATTGGATTAAATATGTAGGGAAAGGTAACACAGGCACACTAAAATGCACAAACTCAGTGGTAACAAACTATTTTTATTATTTCCTAAATGAATCGTTTGGGATATAAAAAAAACATTGGAATTTGTCCAACCAGAAGAGAAAAAACCTAATTTAATATCATAGTAGACTAAGAAAACCAGAGACAAATTAGACATTTAAATGTGGAAACCATCAGACCTTTAAGTTTTTGCTTAAAAGTGAAATATCCACAGATCAGTCAGTTAGTCGGCTTATCATTTTACTGATGAACTGAGGCTTGACAAAATGGCACAGCCTGACTTAAGGATGATTGAATTAACCATCAACATTAATAAACCATGTGCCCGTGGGGAGCTCTGTGCCTGTTTGCAGTTTTATTTCATTAATTTTATTTTCATTAAGTGACATTTTTGAAAGAAAAAAAAAAGATATAGAAGGAAAGACATGGGTCAAGCAGATTGTTGTCTTGTGATGTTATGTCTCAAGTCAAATTTGGTCTTTAAATCACCAATCTATAGGTAATCAGGTAATCCTCCTTCTCGATATAGACCAATGGTGATATTGTTCACAGTTGTCTAGTGTTGTCTGTATTAGGTTTACACCATAAGATAGCACTAAACATTTGAAACACAGGTAGAATGTAGTATAAAGAGAGAGCTTACCTTGTCCTCTGTAGCCTGAATGAGACAAACTCTACCCAGGCACTGCAGGCAGACTGATTACTGATGACCAGCGTGCAGGCTGCAACCTTCACACCCGTTAATGCTGAGCCGACCCACTTCTGACCGGCGCGTCAGTGGCGCCCTGCACCACAGGGGATGTGGGAGACTAATCAAAGAGTAATCCAAGTAATGACGTCAGGGCCAAGGTGCTCACCTCAAAACAAGAGTCAGACTCCAGGCTACACACCAGGAGGAAAACAGCCCCAATGAAACAACAAACAGAAGCCGTAGTGTCAAAGGAAGGACAGCCACTCATGCCTCAGGCAGACTGTGGAACAACAAGCTTCACACATAGAGATGTGGAGGCTACAGAATGACGTTTTAGTGTTTTGGATGTAAAATCTTAATTTGCAAAGTAAAGTATGTAGGCACATCTAGTATAAATAGAACTAAATAAATGAAGATAGGTGTAAAAGAGAACACGTCTTCCTGAAATACAGTCAGAAGAGAAGCTATCCTATATAACATTTGAATTGAATCGAAATAGTGCTGGGTCTTATATGTGTCTGTGTTGTGGTTCTATGGATCAGGTGTTAACAAAACAACATCCTGTAGTTCACCAATACTTATTGTTTTACTTTTGGAAGGAGGGTATGCGCACATGTCAACAAACACAGCAAATCATAGTTGCCACTTGCAGTGCTTTACGGAAGAATATAACACCTGGGTAGGTAGGCTAGTCACTGACCTCCGTGTCAGACAAAGCTCTGAAGCGTCTGAGGCGTTAGGACCTTGTTTGGCACCTTGTCTTTCTTTTGAGTTATCTACAATTGTCACTGTGAACCTGTATAAATGAGATTAATGGAGTAAGGCCAGCTTTCAGGAACACTGAATGGACGAGTGTCTTCTTTTTCTGTGGCAGCCTGAATGTAGTTTTTATATAAATTAATGTAATGGTATTCAGAAATACCATTTAAAATAAATACTTCTGACTTAATATTAATTTCTTTAAACTCCAAATTGTTAATTAATAATATATTTGAAAAGTGGCATGTTAAAAGAACAACACAATGTTATGTTTCTCTATATACAGTATTCACTACCATCATAAAAAAAATGAATTCATCAGTAAATAGAAGAGTTGACGTGCTTAAAGGCCCATTTTCATTCATTCATTCATCTTCTGTACCCGCTTATTCCTGTTAAGGGTCGTGGGGAAGGCCCATTTTATTGGAGAATAATAAATATAAGCAGGGATCATTTTCACTTTAGACTTCATTCATTCACTCATTCATTCATCTTCTGTGAAGGGTTGCGGGGCACTTTAAACTTATTTCACTGAATTGGATTCTTGGCTGAGTTATTAGACCCTGACATCCTCAACAATATATTTATTTCAAATCAGTTCACACTTCAGAAAACGACCCCATTAAAGCCCCTCCTTCCTGCAGCACCTGAAGGCATCTTAATTCAGATCATCCAGCAGGTGTGTGAGCACAGCTTCTATAAAGAGGCTGATTCCTCAAACTCCTCAGGTTGTTTTCTGTCTCGGACCAGTGGGAGCACTTACAGACCTTTTGTCCTTTCAGATCCAAGCATGTCTGGACTTTTTGTAGGACTGCTGAAGGCTCGACGGGCTTTTGCTCCAAAGATAGGTGTTCAACAACGAGCAACTTACATTCATGGCAAGCCGCCTAAAATAAGCGTTATGGTAAGTTTTCCCCCCCTCTTTTGATAGGGTGCTTTTGACTAATACTGCACAGCTTACACGCTTTTAATTTCGCTGATTTATTTCTCATCTGTGCTCTGCAGGAGTCCGTGTTCGCGATGACAGTGTTGACCCTGGCCGTCCTCGGACCTTCTGGTTGGATACTTTCCCAGATAGAGCATTATAAAAAGCGTGACTGATGGATCTAGCCCTGGAAGCGTCGTTTTACGCACGTCAGAGCCAGCGTGCGTGTTTGTTGAATGTGCCATTTGAACCATTTCTGATCATTTGGACGTTATGTTAATATAATAAACTTGACTTGCTCAGATGTTTGTGTTTTTTTTTTTTTTTTTTTTTTTTTTGTGACCTGGTGTAGTTCAGCCTTGACTCCAGTAGGGGTCAGTTACTGTCGGCGGAAGTAAAACTCCCCACTTTGCTTCCCGTCGGTGCTTACAGGCTACGACGCCACGAGAAAAGACCTAATTAAAGGGAAATTGCCAAATCTGCGCTCAGGGACGAGGCGCATTTGAATGCACCATGAAGCCGCAGGTAATTGATGCCAAAATGCGCCCTAGCGCTACAAAACTATTCGGATCTGAGGCTGTCCTGGTGCTTCAAGATGAGCTTGTTGCTGCAATACATGGGGCGTTTGAGGTGGCCGTAGAGATCGCAGTGAGAGAGGTGAAAACCTTGGTAGGACAGGCAGCAAGCGACATCTATGAAGAGCTGCGACGAGAGAATGAGTCCCTCAAACAAAGGCTGCAAAAGGCGGAAGCGATGCTGGACTCTGAATGCATGGATGAAAGAAGTGTCAGCCCTCCTCCTCCTGCTACGAAACAGAGCTTTAATGCCACGGCTCATACAGATGAATTGCCCTACCTTACCTACAACCAGACAAGCCCAAATCATGAAGTGGGCGGCGTGCACAGCTGCACAGAGGTCAGAGGTGACGAGCCTCCCGTAGGGCACTGCTGTGTTATCCATCCTGAGGATAGATACACGAGCAGAAATGAGGAGCAGCGATCAAGCAGTGATGCAGCTTCGGAGCCAGAGAAAGAACAAAATATTGGATGCACTAAAGGTATGAAGCGGATTCCATTTGAGCACTGCATGCCTTTAAAGCGCAAGGCCACAGATATGTGGTGGGTGGGTGAAAGTATAGAGATACACGGATGTTGCCTCTGACCCACAATGACAGTAGTGTTTTTTGTTAGGATACAAAACGCTGTGACCTTTTATTTAATAAGATGGGTGTTTTTTTTTTTTTTACATTTATACATTAAGATTTTCTACTGTATTGATCCCCCATGGCCTAAGTCTTTATCTGCATTTGACCCATCCTTTCCTTCACACACCAGTGTGTACATTTGGAGTAGCGGGCTGACACCAGGGAGCAGTTTGTGTTTTAGGTCCTTGCTCAAGGCACCTCAGTCACGGTGCCTTGATGCGGGCGGACGTAAACCCCTGACCTTTCAGTACCAAAACTGCTTCCCTCCTCAGTTCTCACACAGTTCTGTGCAAGGTGGTCACCGAAAACATAATGTGGTGTGAAACAATAGAACAATCCAAACACTGAAGGGCTTCCCTGTTTCAGAACACTTCAGAGCAGGTGGAGCTACTGTACATCAGGATGGTTCTAGTATATTTTTAGTATATATTTTTTTGATTTATCAAGTTAATATTAATAATAATATAGTTAATACCCCCCTCCAGAAGATGCCAAGACATTCACAAAAATGTGCTCATGTGTCTTCAATTCATCTGCATATCCAACTTCTATGTTCCAGTACTTTGTGGGTAATTTTGAATGATGAATGTATCCTCCAGAACCGAGCACTCCCAGTACTGGGGGGCAGCTGTGCTCACAACTGGAGAGCTTACCTAAACAGGACTCAACTTTGCTCCTCTCTAGAATCTCTCTTTATAGGCATGACTTTTGCCTTTACTATGAAAAATGACATACACAACATTTATTTTGGTAATGGGATTTATGGGAGTCTGAGATCAAGGCTTAGGGTTTAAGAATAAAACTTTCTTTCTATCTTTCCATTAACAGAGGTCATGGAAGAGATTTCCCATACATGTCTAGTGAAGGTAGAAGGCCTGAACCCGCTATGTCAAGATTCAGGAGACAAAGACCGTGAGCCGTCTCAGCTTCCCAACACTGACGCCGACTCCACTTTAGGCCGGGTTACTGTAAAGCAGGAGAAGGCAGAAGAGGAGAGCGACGCGTCGTCTTGCTGTCCAGAGTCGATTAAAGTGGAGGATTTTAGCCTGGAGAGCGTGTCTGCAGCCCAGTTCAAAATGTTGGAGGAGTGGAAGACGGAAGAAGCAGATATTCAGAGCCAGGACCCAAGCACACAGCTGTCAAATGCCGGGATGGATCAAGGTAAGGGAGCAAACAACAAATTTCTGAAACAATTAATAAAATGTCATAGCATTCATAGCAACATATGAAAGTCTTTGGCCATGTTGGGCTACAAGAATTCAGATCAGGGATGATTAAAAAAAAACAAAAAAAAACAGTGTTTGATCAGTTGAATAACCAATATTTAATTAGCCAGTCATATTCATGAGCCAATGAAACTGCACCATGTTTGTTCATTCTTTTTAGAGGCTGTGACTTGTAGTACTATTTCTGATTTCTGACATGGTTTCAACTGAACACGTGGACGACTGGAGGACTGCTATTTCAGAATGTATTCATTTTCACAAGATTACCAAATGTTTTGGCAAGTGGGTGTATACACAGCTTTATTGCATACAAATACGGTATATTTGCTGTGTATTCTGATGATTTAAACCTATAAAAACATACAGTAGGCCCCTCACGGTAAATAAGATGATTGTAAATGAAACTTTGCAAATCAGTGTTTAAATGCCTTTGAAGGTACACAGCTTGCTCCTGTTCGTTTACCGCTCTTTTTCGTTTACCACTCTTGTGTGGTATTTTTCTACAGTGCATCCTCCAAACTTGACCATGAGCCTCCAACGACCCGCAGATCTTCCATCCGTCTCCTCTGAGTTCCCGAACATCTTCCAGCTGACAGAACCAGCTCCACTATCAGAAGCCCCTCCACAGGTTTACGGAGTTCATGTCCGAACAAGTCGCAACGTCAGCCATGCCCTCGCCGCCCTCTACACTTGTAAATGCTGCGGTGAAACCTTCCACTTGCCCAGCCTGCTGCGGCGCCACTACGGCCAGTGCCAGCAGAGGCTCCAGCAGCGCTGTCACCAGCCTGTGGCTGGAAGCAAGAGGACCAGGCTGCAGCTTTACCCGCCGGGCTGCAGCCCTTTCCGTTGCACAGAGTGCAACCGAGAGTTCAACCGCATGGAGAATCTCAAGACCCACCTTCGCATCCACACGGGAGAGAGGCCGTATACCTGCTCGGTCTGCTCCAAGTGTTTCCGTCACTCCGGGGCTTTAACCAGGCACTTCCGAATCCACACAGGAGAGAAGCCTTATGTCTGTGGACAGTGTGGAAGGTCATTTAGAAACTGTGGTGGGCTCAGATTCCACCAGCGCTCTCATTCTAAGCAGACACAGTAATGTGAGACTTTACAGTGTTAACATGTTCAGGACTTTTTATGCAAGATGTAAACAGTCGATTTAATGCAAGGCTCGCTACTTTTGACATTGATAATGCAGTGTAAAGATGATGAAAGCACTAACAATATTCCCTTTTACAGCAACACTTTATCACCATTTATAAAGTTGGATTGTATTCAATCCCTGAAATGTATGTTTATCTAATCTTAAAACAGTCAAAAAAACAGTCAATTTTCCTTTGAGATAGTTTTAAAATGTACACCTTTCAAAAACTAAAACAATCAATAAAAGGAAATAGCTTTATTAAACAAATGCCAGTACTGTAGCTGCAATATGAGAATCTGGAGGTAACTATTTAGCAGCAGACTATACAGGTATATGATGACTCAGAAGAAATCAGTTAAAATAAAAAACGTGCCAGTCCTTTCAGCGTCATTCCAAGTGTCGTTGTTTTTACTTGTTTAATAATCGTTATTAAAGAAAATGACTGGCTGAGACACTGTGTATTGTGTGCTTCGTTTATTGCATATGTTATTCATTTTAAGCCATGATTAATCTCAAGTAACTATTAAAGTAAGTGCTTAGAAAGTGGACAAAGGAGAGAAGAGTGGTTGTACTGTACAGATGTTTATATGGCAATTCAGTTCTATACACTATAGCAGGGCAGTGGTGTCAAACTCGTCTTAGTTCAGGGGCCACATACATCCCAATTTGATCTCAAGCAGGCTGGAATAGTAACATGATAGCATAATAACCTATAAATAATGACAACTTTTCCCTTTGTTTCAGTGCAGAAAAGCACAAGTACATTATGAAAATGTTTACATTGAATGAACTAACTTTTTACAAAGCATTTTATGAACAAGCCGTGCAATTTTGGCACATTTCTGCCCTCTGCTGTTTAGTTCTCATGCCCGGAATTCTTAGGGGACAAACTAGGAATACTTGGCAATTTTATTGAAAATTTGCAAATAACGTCTGCTTTGTAGTTTTTGCCCTTTGCAAATTCATCCTTCGGGCCAGATTGGACCCTCTGTGACACCCTCGCACTGTAGCCATAAGCAGATGGTGGTTGGGATTAGTATTTCCGGTAGAGGGCGACAAAGATCGTATCACGATGTAAACTCATGTAATCACAATCATGTAATAAAATAAATTAAGGTTAGAAAATAAACAAACACTAATTAAATACACTTAAATACACAACTCCTCAATAGTTGCATTAAGTCTTAACTCGTCTGTTGACTCAGCAGTTTGATTGCAAGTGTTAATAAGGAAGTAGAAGCAGTGTGTGGCAGTGTGTGTGCGTGCCTTTTTAAATGGCTGGGTCTTAAGCTGAAGCCTGAAGATCAGTGAGCTTGATACAACATAGTACATCAAAGCTTCTGCAGTTGAGTAGATGTTGTGAGTTTACTGATACTTCTGAGTACTATTCTCCATGTTCATGATTGTTCTTTCACAGCTTTTTATTCATTGTATGTCCTTATCTCTGTTATTTCTCACTCTTTGTTACTTCCTGGCTCTGTGTTCCAGTGTGAAAACAAAGCAACAGATTCCTGCAGAGAAACACAACTGTCATCAACTGTCCACCAGCTGCAGATATCACTGAAGGTAATTGGGAATGTATTAGCAAACAGAGCCCTCACTGAAAACATTTATAAGCAAATCAAATATGCAATTCCACACCCTTAATTATGCTTAACTTTAAGTATTAATATAATGAATGTATAGAATAAAAGGCTGTAAACATGTTTCTTTCTGCTGTAAAGTTATGCATTTTAGGTTGAAAATCTGTTCAGCTTCAGGTGGCCATTCAAGGAATTCAGTTAAAAGCTTTATTACTTTATGCAACATTGTATATGCATTAAATATTAATTTGTCGTGTTTTATTTTCAATAAAAACATTGCTACCCTTCGCCAACTTCTTAGTCACAGCTTTATTTTGTATTTGTTATTTCATTTAATAAGAGAATAAATTAAAATTACAAAATATGTTTGGATAGACCGTTTTTGATTTATTGATATACAGTACACTAAAAAAAAAAATAATAAACGTCCATCATCAGCTGCTGCAACGATGATAACACTCTGCGATCGACTATATTGGACTTCTGCTTCTTTTCTGCTATCAACTACTCGGCCTGGATTAAATGAGGAACCGGACGTTCGCTTAACAGGACGGAGCTAGCAACGCTAGCTGCTCTAATCACATATTCGCTCTGTTCTGCGGTTGTCTCCTGACGGTTTCCTAAATATTTTTGGGGGGCTTTACTGCTCATGCAGGAGGACAGGCAGCCATCATGTTAACCGAGCTGGTTGAATGTGGAGGCTCTTCCTTCCTCCAGGCTTATGATGTCGGAGGGACTCGCTAGTTCCGCCAGAGCTCTTCTCAACACCGCTGCTGCTTCATAAGTTGGCTGTCGTTGGACACTCAGCTCGGGGTAAATTATCTCCATTATGCCGGAAATCTAATATTAGCAAAACGAAAACGCTAATAATTCAATGTATATCGGCTTGGTGTGTTGGCATGCATTGTCCTCCAGGCAGGACAGGAGTTAACTTTCCTGTTTGACAGCATCACACAGGCCACAGCGCAGATTTAAGGATCTCCAGTTTATTTTAGGTGATCTTTCTGCACATGGTTAAAGTAAATAGATACATGTCACTCTTAAAACAAAAGGACATTGATCAGATGTTTGGCTGAACGTTAGTTAAGTGAGGATTTGTATTCGAAAACAAAGTGCTCAAGTAAAAAGTAATATTAGAATTGAATAGCCTATATATCCCAGCTAAACCCGTGATGCATTCAGTTCTTATGCAAAAAAAAAAAAAAAAACTCTACTCAGGAAACTACTACATCAACAATATTGCTTTTTTTTGGTACTTTATCTTGCTGAAAATGCATTAAAGAGTAACTAAACTGAAAGCTGTTGAATGTTGTAACACCTGGGTGTGGTCCAGACTGAGTATTTCTCTTTAGGTATTGGTGATATTACCATGTCACCTCTTTTCTGTACCTCACTCTTTTCAGGAATGACAATGCACAGTACTGGATCTTTCCAAGACCCCTCGCAGGGCGCAGGGGAACGGGGAGAGCTGGTACACACGTTATCCAAAGAGACTCCCGGTTCTCCGGATGTCTCAGAGTTGGGGAGCCCTCGCTGTACTGCAAACTTTGACCTCCTCAAGATGGTTGTGTCCTATAAGAGAATGGCTCTGTTTCTGGAGCCGGTTGCAGACGCTGTGGAGCTCACCCGCTACCTGCTCGGGTGCGTATGTGTGTTTGTCTTTAGTCTGTATAATCATCATGTGATATTATTGCTTTTGGCCTCGAGTAGTAATTGCACAAAGCCATATTAATATCGCTTATTTTATTTTAATGTCTCAGGTGGAAGATGCCGCTGTGCTCTCTGTTTGTTTGCATATTCCTCAATGTCTTCTTCTGCACAGTCAACGAAGGTAGGACGAGACATTCACAATCGAAATGATCCAGTTTGAAAAGATCCTTGAATAATTTATGACCGTGCTGTTTCTGTTTGCCTCTCTGGTATCAGCCGGTTGGTTCACCGTGAGTGTGGTGGCAGTATCGGCGCCTGCTGCCCTGGGTTACCTGCAGGACAGGTGTGGGGGCAGAACCTCAGAAGCTGAGCTCCAGAGGAGGCGCTATCACGCCGTGCACCGCAGAGACCTGCAGACAGTGCATCTCACCAAACAGGAGGCCATGCTGGAAGTCAAAGACCTGTAAGAGAAACACTGCAGGAGATGGGCCTATAAGTGTGTTGTTTTGTCTGACCAGTAGTCCAATACAAGGCAATCACTTCTTCCATTAACAGATTAATTGACTTTGTAATGTGCTCTATAAATGTATGGGTAGCCAATGAGCTCTGGTCTGCATGTATGCCAGGTCAAGTTGCTGTCTTTGCATCCATCGCAACATTACTTTTGTTAACATTTGTTGGATAAAAAAAATTAGCAAACCATCCTTAATTCTGCTTATTACAAAGTGCTGTATATGTCGGATCATCATTGGTGAACAACTCTGCTACCAGTCACAAACTTAAAATTGATTGTTGTCTTTATTTTGCACCGTTATCAACCACACAATTTAAAGACAAAGACATATTTAATTATTTAATTGAAAAAAAAATAGTCAAAGACTAACTAAAAATGAAAACCTCAGTTGCTTAACCCTTATTTCTTAAGAGTTCACAAATGGAGGCTTCTCTGTGTATGTGACATTTGCATGTGATATTTGTTCACGTGTGGATTGAAGTGTGTCTTTGTTCTTACAGTGTTTGTGTTTGTGGGTGTTTTCTGCCTTCACCAGGTTGAAGCACCTGGATGACATGCTCTTCTCAGCTTGCCAGTCAGCAGAAGCAGTTTACAGGGTCCTGTACTGGGACAATCACACCAAGTCATCAAGGTCCGCATCTGTGGTCACACACACATGTACATTGCATGTTGAAGAGTCACTGATCATTGTAGTTGTTCATCTTATGTAACTGAAATGTACATTTTGTGATGATTTAAAATGACTCTTTTCTATAAAAATGAGAATCACAATGAAAATAGTGACGGGGCATTTCTATAGCTTGCTATAGTATTGATCTTATTGTTATAGTATTAATTACTCACATGGTTTAAATTCTAATTGCTAATATCCCCGTCTCCAGGTTCTATGGAGGGGTGTTAGCTGTGGTGTGTCTGTTCTATGTTGCTCCTGTGGGCTGGGTGCTCGCTGGGCTCAACAGTGCTATCTTTCTGTGGAACAGAGACTTCTGCAGAGGTTAGTTCATCCTGTTTGACAGAAGCTTCGAATATTTACAAAAGTGGAGTTGCTCATGTGCTGGCTTGTTCTTCCCTTCTAGTGTTGCTGGACCTCAGGAAGCTGTTTCACATGGGTCAGACGCAGGCCTCAGAGGGGGAGTGTGAGGAGCAGGAACAGGGCAGCTTGCTGGACCGGACCCCCACACCAACTAGTGTGGAGGTGAGAGGAAAAACACAGGATCTGATTCAGTTAAAACAATACACAACTGTGAGCTTCTTACCCTGTTCATCCCATGTTCTCAATATATGTCCTGCACCATAATGCCGGTCCATGCATGGACGTGTTCTGTTTGTCATAGCGCTGCATTCTTTATCTGGGTGTTATTCTCCAGCAGAGGCAGGGGCAGATTCATTTGTGTCCATTTGCACTGGACTGAAAACGTGATTCATTTTTCAACATCCCTGGTGCCCAGGTCGCTGAATCTGGGGCCAGCAGGGATTCAGAAGCTCTCTGAAGGTTATGTCCCAACCATGTGTTCATGTATAAATTGTCTGATGACAGGACCTGTCTCCTGGCAGTGTAGAGGAAGCTGAGGAGGCAGAGCCTGATGATGAATTTAAGGATGCCATTGAGGTAATTGCAGAAGTTACTTTTGACTTTTATTGTTTGTTAATGATGTTGTCTGTCCGTGTGGGTTTCCATGGTGGAAAAATGGAAAAATGTCCTGATAAATATATGTCCTGAACTTTGCAAAGCTCAGAATTAAGCTAAGCTTAACTAGCCAGCTAGCTAAGCCAGCTAGCTAAGTTTAGCGTAAAGATTTTTGTCAAAACAAATGGGAACGTATTTTGGAAATTTATTTATTTATTCTTTTTGTTGTGTTTTTGTTAAAGCAAGCCAACCGACATGTGAGTGATAACAATCTTTTTCATTTAATTCTTGGCGAAAATACAAATAATATTTCTAAAAATGTTTAGCAGTTCCTTTACACGTGTCCCATCTGCTAGCATCTTTGAGGAGGTTCCCCTGTAGTTAGTTATACGTAAGAGGAAGCTGAATTTTGAAAACAATCTAGCAGTCACTGTGCGAAGAAAAAATGTTGACGACGTACTTCCGTTTCATTTCTCTGTGCTGACCTCCAACCTCAGGAACATTCGGTTTCTCTGCAGGTGAGTGATGCCACCCCCCCTCTGTTAAGAAGAGGCTAGTGCAGTAAACTCGCACTATGCTCAACACATGAACAGCATCTTCATGTGTTGTAAGCCTGTGTTAACTGGGCTTTGGTGTAGTTCCTGCTTTGGTGTGTTCATGGTTTGTAACACTGACTAAATAACAGTGCTTGTGGGTAAAGTTGTTCTCATGTCTTTTGTTACCTGATAAGGAAACCCCTTTGGTCTTAGTGGTAAGTGGATTTCCCAGTTCCATGCATTCATTCATTCATTCATTCATTCATTCATTCACTCATTCACTCACTAGGGCAGTATTAGACTACAGTATAATTAACAGACCCATATCTATTGTCTTATTCATTTCTAGTCTGCATGACTGTCATTGTTCATGAGTTGTCTTACATTACAGGAATCTATTCTTTATTCCTGAAAAGTGTCCTCATGTCCTCATTGATCACTTTGTGCAAGTAGTAATACGTACAGTGTGTGTATGTGGCCCAGGTCCAGAAATGAACTATACAATCAAAGCAAAGATAAAACAGTAGTGCAATTGGTGTAATGTGGGTATTAATAAATAAATATGTGTGTAACTATACGGATATTGAACATGAAACATATTTATTGGGTGGCAGTGTTTGTGAGTCTAACAGCCTTCGTCCTGGGGGGGGGGGGGGTAAACAGTCCATGAACAGGGCGGAAAGAGTCTTTGCATGATGCCGGTTGCCCTTTTCCTGCATCTGCTGTTGTAGATGTCTTTGATTGCTGCAGCCTCTCAGCCTCCGCGTGGACTTCACTGCTTTCCGTCTGCTAGCTGTCTGAATTGGCATCACATGCCCGCTTCGGCTAGACTGACACTCTGCGTCTGTGCCGATTTTTAAATTAGCGGCAGCCTTGCTTGTGGAAAAACAAAGCAGATTATATTGTAGTATTATAAGGATTTAAAGAGGTTTCTTAGCTCTTCATTGGGCTCTTCGGGTTGGTGTCCTTGTGTTTGCAGGGACATCTGTATGCATGCATGTATTTTTCCCGTTAAAGCATGTATTTTCTAACGTGATCATCACCTTAGCAGTTATTCTACTGGCCATAACCAGGGGTGTTTGTTTGTCATCTAGTACTATGTCTGAATTTCATCCAGCTCAGCCCTCCTGCTCACTTTGGACCCGTTTCCTGGCCACGTTTTCAAACTTCTTAAAGCCACTCGCTGATTACTTATAGACTATGCTCTATAACCGCCTCTTTCTTTGTCCCTCTTCCACTTCTTCCTCTCCCTCAGGAGGATGATGACGGACCTCTTGGAGCTCCCGAGTATGACACCGTTTCCGAAAATGGTCTTTTGAGCCGCAACGAACCAATACGCAGCAAGGTGTCCAAACTGACGGAGAAGCTACGCAAACGTTACCCAACCACCGCCACAGGTCAGTCTGCTCTGACTCATCCACCGATTTCATCCTTCTTTTTATACCTCGGCAATGAAACAAGGGTCCTTCTGTTAAGTCTTGCGTCATTCTCACTTTATGAAATCTGTTTCTTTCTCAAAGGCAACTGCTCTAGCTGCAATGCTGTCTTCTCAGTTCTAAAGAAAAGGGTGAGATCAGAATTGTGGTTATATGGTCTTTGTTTTCCGTTGGTGCCAGCTCCAACATGATGTCTTTTTTTTGTATTGCAGAGGAGCTGCAGTAACTGTGGCAACAGCTTCTGTTCCCGATGTTGCTCCTTTAAGGTGCTGAGATCGTGCATGGGGGCAACAGGTGAGAAGGGAAATTATGACATTTCACATCACATGATGCTGTTGTCTGTTTCAAGAGTTTTGATCACATTCTCTTATTATTGTTTCCTCCTCAGCTCCAGAGGCGCAGAGAGAGACCGTGTTTGTTTGTGCTGCCTGTAACTCTTCTCTCAGCAAGCTACAATGAGATGGCATGTTAGTTTTATCTCTTAGCAGCCATCAGTTCCTTCACCGTTTGCTTGTGAGCCCCTTCACTGAAACCCAACCTACATGCCTCGCTTTTCAAGTCAAGGCACTTAAATCTGTCGAGATACCTCCCAAGTGGAACACCTGTACCCTCATACCTTTGCCAGTTGCATCCCTCTTTAGCCTTTGGTGTTGCTTATGAGGCTTCTACTGTAATATGTTAGGTGTTTCATATGAATCAAAGAGACTTGAAATGAGCACAGTGGCTCTAGGACCTACCATACCCCCCCACTCCCCTTTCTTAACAGAGCAAAGTACAAATCTTGTAGAAGCCAGGAACTAGCTGGTGGTGTTGGGTGATGCAGATAGCATTAAGGATAGTCGGATGTAATTCTTTTCTTCAGCACAAAGTTGATTCCACTTGAATGTTAATTTTTTCAGTCCTCTGTAGCAGACTGACTATACTCTAAGGCTGAGAGGACGTTTCTGAACAAAAACTATAGCTGCACTGTAAGGCCGGCACACCTTTAGAACGGGATGCTTTGTGGAAAAGGTGGAAATGTGCCCCAAACAAAACTGAATTTGGTGTTTTCAAACGAACAAAACAATGGCAGTTATAACCCAAAGACGTTTTGCATTTGGCCTTGATCAGACAAACTTGTTTGCACAGCCTGGTTCGCTGTCTGCTAACGGACTTTGACCTGCAGTTGTCAGTGGTGTCATGAGATCATACCCCAATTTAGGTCTCATGTAGACTGGTATTTGCTCAAGAGTCGGTCTTCTTGTAATAATCAAATTGTCCAATTATCATGTTTTCCCATGTGGACGTTTCAAATGAGCTTTATGTGTAATATAGCGGCAGCCTTTAAGTGTAGACGTCTCTGAAACTCTCTGCTTTTCCTCTAACTGGATCAAAGTCTACCCAACTGGACTGAAGGTGTTCGAATGGACTGAGAAACCAGCTGGAAGTGTCATCAGAGCCTCACACTATCGCAAGCAGGACTTGACTAGAAGAACTGATGTTGAGGCGTTGAAGCCCAGGAAGTGGCTCCTGGTGGCAAACCAGCTGTTTTAAACATGATTCAGACACGGACGATTGTAACCGTTTGCTTAGCTTTTATTGTAAACACTTACATAAACTGTTACTGTAAATTGTTCAAAATGTTCTTTATCTAATATATTTAATTTAAAACAACAAAGTGCAAGTTATTATTTGACCTAATGATTTATGCTGTAAATATTGCCCTTTATTTTAAAGGTTGAAATAATGCCGTTACTGAAATAAACTATGTAAAGATTTAATTAACTTAAAGAGACAAGTGGTAAGTATGTTGTTTTTGATACAGTAAGATTTCTAGAAGCAAATAAAAACACAATTGTAGCCACTACAGGATGCTCAGTACTGACATTTTAATACCAACTTTTCACAACAAGTTGTGTTCTGCTCAGTTCAATTCCAGATTTATTGCTTATCTTTGATAAGACACCTAACAAAGCAGGCTTTATATATGATCTGATGAAACTGCTGGGATGTGGCCTGTATATGGAACCCCTAAAAAACAAAGTTTTGGTACTATTAGGCTGGTAAGTGTGTAGTAGGGAGACTCAAATATTTAAAGCTGCACTTACAAACACAAGTTCAGACAAGACTTTATTGATCCCAAATAGAGCCGGTAAAGTAAATATATTAGAGGTATTACAGTCGCTGTACCAAACTTAAGTAACCAACTAAACCACAAACTAAAGTTAGGTAAGTAATGTGATGTAAAGATATGCTGATGTTAAAGTGTCTGTTGCTGAGCAAAGGACCCCTAGCGTCTTCCACTGTGGGTGCAGCAGTCTCTATCTGACAGAGCTACCTAAGGTCCCAACAATCTCACACAGGACGTGAGAGGAATTGTTTGACTTCTGTTTGACAGTTTGGTCAACGTCTTCCTCTCACCCATCTGCTCCACTCAGTCCAGAGGACAGCCCAGGGTGGAGCTGGCCTTCTTTATCAGCTTGTTTAGTCTTTTCTTGACTCTTATTGCATCAAATGACGTACACGTAATGTGTAATATTGGTCCCACTGAAAAACTTCCAGAGAATTACCAACCATTCATTGGCTTATTGGCTTTCTTTCGTATCATGGCCTGTTTTCCTGTTGAAAGGTGTTACCTGAACCTTTTCCGAGACCAATCCAGACGTTTAATGGGGACTACCAGATACACATCTGTAATGGAAGGGAAACAATGACTGAAGGGGAGCAAACTTCATGGCAAAACAGAACTAAACGAATGGATAATATTATACTTACATTTGTCAGGTGACCAAAAGTAAAATGAATGCTTCTTTATGTCAGTCAGACATGTACTGTCTGTTTGATACATTTGTTAATACCAGGTCAGTAGCTAAATAAACAAATAAAAATAAAAACCCAGGTTTAAGGTTTGTGTCGGGTAAAAAGCTTCAAGTGTTCAATCTACGGAATAACTTAAAAATGGATTCATCCTAAATTACCCAACACATAAAGCTGTTACGATTTATTCCCATGCTATGATTCTTTATTATTACTATATTTTTTTAATTTATGTACTGTTTTTGTTTACCACTGCCACAATAGGAAAGCATGCACATTCAGACACTTTCAAGGTCCTGGAAAATAAACTGAAAAGCTACATTTTCTTTTCTGGGGAAATGACATTTTCACATTACTTGTTTGATACATTCAGCTGTATACAGGGTTAAACCATTCACCATTTCAAACATTCATATTCAGGAAAATGTTGGACAGAGATTAAGCACACCCAGAACAGATGCGTATGGTATTGTCCAAAAGAAGCCTTCACAATAAGAGCTTCCTGGTTCTGTCTCATATACAAAACACTGTTTTTATACCCTTCATCTGTGTGGAATTTTTGAACTTTGTTAGCTCTGCCATCAAGCAAATGATACATTTCAGTCTGTGTTTGTCTCATTGCGTTCGTTCCAACTCTTTTTAGATTACCACACCTTAATATGTCTATGTATTAGCTGTCTACATCAACTGTTGTGTGGCTAACTTGGACATTTGCGGTGACGTGTATTGCCCCTGTGGAAAAAAAATAACTAAATAAATAAGCAAGACCTTAATTTTCTCCATGTAATATTCATTGGAAAAATGGTTGGTGTTTCAGTGTAAAGAAATGTGTGATAAAATGATGTCTAAATCCCACTGAGATGCTTCAGTTTGATGGTCCTGGTTTTGTCTCACTGTAGCTCCCTGAGCCACCACCTTTCTTATTAATAGGCCTTTCTATTATGAAGAGTTCATGCAGAGTCCAAACTCACTTCAGAGGCTGTAGAAAATCTCAACACTGTACTACCACAAGCCCCGCCCTCCGTCCGGCTCACACACCCAGCCCTCCTCCTCCCCCCTCTCTCTCTCTCTCTCCCTCCGTGTCCCACTAAAGCGATTTCAGCGCATGCAGGGACTCGTCCCCACGGCCACGGATGGCAACATGGCGACAGAGGTAAGACTGGCACTCTTTATCCGTTTCATTTCCTGCTCTGATCGCCTGGTTGCCGGCGCGGACAGTGCTCCTGCTCTTGTCACTAGAATAAAACAGGTGCGGTTAACGCGGTCAGTGAGGGCACTGAGGCTGCGCACGGTTTAACTCGACACTGATTCAGATGCGGCTCAGGGCTGGCGGCTGTGCCCTACATTATTATCATTCAGCTAGTTCCGTCCTTGGGTCGATCGTATTTATTTCCCTGCAAACAGTTTCTGGTATTTTTATTTATTTATTAATTTCCAAAAAAGGAGAAAAAAAAAAACATATAAGTGGTGAATAGTGCTTGCTGTGTGTGCAGCTCCCCCCACCCCTCCATGTTAAGCTGTTTTGGTGAAAGCAGATCTGTTTTTGTCTGTTGTTAATCCGGTGACAAGCCACTGTGTTTGACCACTGACACTACAACCACACACTACACACACACACACACACACTACACACACATACTATACACACACACAGAGATAGAGGAAACCATGTTCAGCACCATGGACAGAAGCCACGCAGCCCTGACCTTCCTCACTGCATTTCTCTTTCATCCGTGAGTTTTAGATGCACAGATGAAAGATGATTTACCACATCTCTCTCTCTCTCTCTCTCTCTCTCTCACACACACACACACACACAATGATATACTCAATAGCACAAAAGCGTGTAAATATATGAATAACTTGGATCTTGTTCCCCCCTCATCGATCTGTTGTGAGCTGTAGTGTAATGTTATCCCGTCTCCTGCAAGATATGCCTCCTCATAAGATCAGAGAGAGAGGAGGAGTAAGAATCAAAGTGTGTGTGTGTATATATATATGCGTGTGTGTGTGTGTGTGTGTAAAAGATAGTATGTCCAGTGCTGGGCTCTGCTCCAGCAGTCAACAAGGCAGAAACAAGTGCAGACACTGATACACAGAGTGATTGATCACACTCTGTCTCCTGCTACTCGATCATCCAATACGTTCAGATCAGCCACTGTTTGCACACATTAGGAGCGAACAGGTGCTCGGAGAGGTGCTCGGAGGGACGGGGCACTGTCTGGGGATTCATTAAAGAGATACACTGTTAACCCTCGCTGTATTATTTCCTTTCTGCGCCTGCGACTTGTCCTCTGCAGTTTCATAACCTGCAGGAGCTGAGGCACAGTGCGTCTCTGGCCAACAAAGTGTTCATCCAGAGAGACTACAGTGAAGGGACCACCTGCAAGTTTCAGACTAAGTTCCCTTCTGAGCTGGAGAGCAGGGTAAGGACCAACCAAAAACCAGTTTGGTTTCTTCTAGGCGGGGCTGTATGATGTACGTATCCATAGTCTGTGTATGACATACAGTAGATGGTTGTTTGAAGAGGAGCAGATGGGAGTATGGGCACAGAGGTCAAGCAATGAACTTGCTGTGGATGGGATCAGCAGCAAAAATATATTCGGTTTAATTCAATCTTATTTATATAGCATCAATAACAACACAAATCGTCTCAAGACGCTTTACACAAGCTGGTCAGAAACCCGGTCTGAAACCCCCAGAGCAAGCACAAAGGCGACGGGGTCCAGGTAGAGACAGAAAAAGAGAGAGAAGAGAGCAGCAGTATAAAGTATATGACAAAGCTCAACTACAAATATCAGCTGAATTATACACTATATTTAGAACATTATCACCACTTATCCTGTCCATTAGACATCCTTTTCCAGCAGAGAACGGAAGCAATTATTTCTCTCTCTTCAAAGCCACCAGACTCCATGGACACATAGAGTAATTTAACCTTGAGCACATGAGTCACTGGTCTGCCGCTGTGTGACCTAGGTATTTTAACACATTAATTAAACTTCACTCAGTGAAAAATAGAAAAAAAAAAAAACTGACAGATTAAGGCATCAGCAGACTAGCAGCAACTCTTCTGTTCTGCAGGGTTAATTTACGTTTTTGTCAATTGAGTCCGGTGGCTTTAAAAGAGTGTATGCTGTGTCAGTTACCACTGGAATAACAAGCTAACCAGTAATAATATTCTAAACACAGCATCCACTGAAACTGACTTTTCTTTATGTGGACCCACTTGCTTCTCCAAACGGGGAACGTGCAAACTGTCATGTACTTTGGGGAATACACTGACTACTGATGAGTAACTCCTACAACCAGACTTAAAGGACACTTATTATTTAGGGAAATATTTGTAAAGCGTGGGTAATAGGGACATTTATAACAGTCTGAAAGGCCTGTATTCACCATGTTGGTGAGTTCAGTTATTTCTCAAAATAAAATGCTTAAGATGAATATTTGAAGGTTTTGAACTGTAAAGGGAAACGATTGTTTTAAACATTTATTGAGGAAACAAATGTATGACATCCAGCTGCAGCTCCATTTCTTTTATGTTATCAATTATGAGAAAAACACAATTATCTCTTTCTCCCCCCATGCTTTACTTATTTTCTCCTGGCACTGGAAGAGGGGATTTAATAGCAGCAGCTATGTTTAATGAAGAGAAATGAGAATGTAGTTTATACCTGATTCTGAACCTGTAACCAAAGCAAACCAATATGGCATTAACCCTCAGGGTTATTTGAACATAATTTTATAATGTCTTCTATTTCAACTACTCATCCTCTGTCCCATGATTCTGTCTCCAGATTGAGCGGACATTGTTTGAGGACACTGTGAAGACGCTGAATAACTACTACGCAGAGGCAGAGAAGATTGGAGGACAGTCCTACCTGGAGGGATGTCTGGCCTGCGCTACAGCTTATCTCATCTTCCTCTGCATGGAGACACGTTATGAAAAGGTCAGACCTCTTCAAAACACCTTCAGAGCATTTTGGTAAGCTAACATGGCTTGGATTTCATATCATTCATTTCATTTATTTATTTATTTTTTTCTGTGTCAGGTGTTGAAGAAGATTGCCAAGTACATTCAGGAGCAGAACGAGAAGATCTATGCGCCCAGAGGTCTGCTCATCACAGATCCCATAGAAAGGGGAATGCGTGTTGTATCCTTACTCCGTGTTTTGGGGTACATAAAATACAAAAACTACATACAAAAACTGCAGTTCCTCAAATGGCCACTTGAGGGTAGCTATACAAGTGAGTCAGTGTTAAAGTCTCGACCTCCACAGCTGGAACAAACATGTTTACAGCCTGGTACAAAAAAGATTTTGGTCGATGTAGCTAATTTCCCATTACATGACAAACGCACAGGAGTGCATTTTTCTATAACTCACCTTTTTTAATTATATTGAGGATTAAAGTTGTGCATAATTTTGGATGTGGTCACTTTAAGCGTCAGGTTGGTGGCCTCATGGGCTGCTAGCTGTCTGCATAAGGGTCATCCAACCGCCTCCTCTCACTCTCCACATCTTTGCCCATATTTGAATATACTAAGAGTTAAGAGTAGAGTCAGCTAATGTGGAGGTGGCAACTGCTCTTCCAGGAGAACTGTGGGTGACATCCTAGAGGTGCATGTATGTAAAACATTTCCATTATGTTTTCTGTGTACAGTACTTCACCAAAAGTCCTTGGTCCTTAACTGCTTTAAACCAGATAGAGATTTCCATCTACGAAGACCGGGGCTCCAGTGGCTCCAGCTCAGGGAGCAGCTCTGTGTCTGGCAGCACCGCCCGATGACTGGGTACTTCCTGAAGCCGTGTCCACCTGATCACTCCTGGACAAGGGCTTAGGACAACGATGCTACTCATGTTCCAGCACTTAACCTGTACACCCCTTAAGATACGCTCACACAAAGGATTCACTAGCTTTTGTTGCTCCTGATCATCATCACATTCTGAAGGTTCTTTTCACACGAAACACTTTAAAACATGCACAAGAAATGTGCAAACATTGCTGCAGTTGTGTTATGATGCGATGTCTGAGTGAAAAGGAAGCTAGTAACACTTTGTCGGATCACACCACTTTTTTTTAAGTTAAAACAAAAAGGAGGAAGGAAGCGCTGAAACAGAAGTGTATACCACAAACCTCACCAAAACGTCATACCTCAGACACCACCAATGCACAACACTGATTATGAGACTAGCCTGAACTCGTTCCATCAACACTGCACACCAGACGCTGGCTTTTTATTGTGTCATCTGTCGCTCTAGCCAAATTTTCAACTTTTAGCAAGGGATGTGCAAGAAATCCAACTCAAAGAGGTCAGATTAACAGTACAAAGCACCTCCTCCTCCTCTTCCGCCTCTGCTGTAAATCACGCAGATGAATGTCATCCAACCCGTCCATGCATATAATGTAGCAAATCTTCCGTATTTCTCACATGAAAGCCTACATTTTTATTTTAGACACACAGACACATGCACAAATCCAAGTACTAACCTCTTGGTTTCACTGAGCGAGACCAACTCTTCCTAAATTTTGATTATGCAAAGACTTGGCGTGCAATAGATGCAGCAGTAAGTAGAGAAAGGACGGGTCAAAAAGTCTTCCTGAATCGTACCTGTAGTGTTTTAAACACACACCAACCCTTCCCTGATTCTTGAACAAACTTCCAAAGAACAATAACTGCCAAAAAAACAACAACAACAACAACTGGCTCACAAATGTGAATGTGTCTTTTATTTTGGTGATTTTGTGCAAAAACTAATTTTCGTACTGCTTGTTGTTTGATACACATGGTAATGAGGTATATATGACTGGTGTCAAATAAACAGTTTCATCACAGCCTCACAGAGCTCATCTGTATTTTATTATGTGTCATTGTGTAAATATACAATATTACTTAGAGCAGCAACTTGACTTACCACAGATGGAAAAAGACCAGGTAAGAGGGCAGCACACTGAATCTGAGTTGGAAATCACTGGAAACCTGTTTTCATGTATACAGTCAAGTACAACACTATGGATGCCTTCCACGAGAGACAGACTGAGAAGGTGTGACATTAGCCTCATATTTAACATCATGTCTTCCCTCTCTCCACGATTATTGGTTTTCAACTCCAACTTAGCGATATAAACACTTATTTTATAGCTTAACTTGATGTTGTTCCATTCAGATGTGTCACCAAGCTATTTCTGGCCGAGGAATGCTAAATGGCATGCAGACAATATTACAGTTACATTTTAGCATTAAAAAAACAAAAAACGTATGAGATGTGAAAACAATTGCTAGTGATAAACTCTCAATAAATAATGGACTGGTTCAGTAGTTCCTGTCAGCTCTTTAGTTTTCAGTTGTGTGGCAAAAACGGCTGCTGATTGCAACAATTAGATATTAAAGATAAAGGAGAATTTACAACCAGCTAGTGAATCAATCATGTTTCTTTACAAACGTCAAAGAAACACAGTTTATTCTGTTGTCTGTAGCTGCTGAACGAACAAATAAACCTTTTGTCTGGTGACTGTTAACTGACAAGGAGATATCGATGTGAAATGGCGTGTACCTACAGGCCTTGTGGGTTTTATCATTCATGGTTTAAGGATAAATTTTGCGTAAAGAGCAACATTTTCCAATGTCATATATGCAAATATACATGTACAGCACTTTACATTTATGGGCTAAATTATGAAATTTAGTACACATTGTTTGCCGAAAAACCGGTTCAAGTGCATTAATTTTTATGCGCAATAGATATTATGTCATCACAGCAGGAGAAACGAGATGTAAATAATACATTATAATAATTAATGATGGTTAAATTCCATTCAGCTGCCTGAGTTTTATGGTCCTGGTATTGTGCATGCGTGCCTCTCTGTCACACTGTCAAGAATCAGAATGTTTGCTGTGAAGACAGCCTGTTGGACTTAAACTCATTGCATGCATTGCTTCATTGCTGCGAGGCTTTCAATCCTCCTTAAATGTTTGCATGCATGCCTCACTGCTTACATGCCCCGCAGCAGGCTAAAGGGATACAGATTGCAGTTTTTCAGTCTCATTTAAATCTGCAAGGGATTTCAGCATGCAACCAGCTTATCAAAACAAACAGGAGGCGTCCAGGCTGCGAGGATGTCCACATGATTAAATGGAGTAGACAAATCAAATAGACACACTGTCACTGCATAGCACAGCACAGCATGTCCTTTTAGCAGATGTTTGTCCCAGGCGTGCAAGTGCTGGTTAAGACTTGTCTCACTGCGTTGTCATCAGCCTGAAGACTACTCTCACCTCAGATCTGTCAGAGCAGACAGCACCAAGACACACTGCAGAAAAAGTGTCTTAAAATAGGAGGCTTCAAGCGTGGAGGCCGTAGAGCGAAAACTCGCGAAAAATGGAGCTGCATGGATGGAAGGAGAGAACACGGGAGAATGACAAACATGTTGGAGGAAATGTCAGACTGAGACAAAACAATCTGTATGAACATGAAGAACATGGTCAAATGTGCGGAATGAAGACAAGGAGGAAGAGTGCGCACGGGACATGTTCAGGTTGTTTCAGTGGGCCTGTGTCAGCCACAGACTTTGAGTCTTATTCTTGCTAGTAGTCTTTCAGCAGGTTTTAGTGCAGACTCAGCGTGTTGTCTAAGAGCATGCTGGCAGCACTTGCCTGCATTAGCTGCTGTTGTCAGTCAAAGTAAACAAAGCTGACGAGGTTGTGTGCGGGACTAAACACGAATGACTCAAAGCGCTGATGACAAATGTGACTATGAAATGATAATCGAACTCATCTAGCCAAGTGACAAGAAGCAGTTTATTCAAACAAGTTTGTTAAGAGCAATAAAACTAAAAGCAGTAAAAAAAACTAAAACTAAAAATAGCTACTCATAGAGTAAAGAAAACAAGGCCCCTGTCTTAAAGCACCCAGCGAAATAAAAGAATTTTAAAACCTGTGTAATATTATCATACACATCAGTTCTTTATTGCATTTCATGACATAATCCTCAAAGACCTGTAGAAAAATAAACATACATTCAAAAGAAAATAAATTAGTATCTGATTAGAAATAGTTTAAGGTTTCAGACTTTTTATTTAAAAGAAATATTTACCTGCACAGCGACCATTCTGGACAGTAAAGCCATTGCCACACTGAAAAGAAAAAAAAAAAGAATTAAATAATAAACCAAATAAGTTAAGAGAAAAACATCCTGGTCTTTTATATTTTGCTGCTACGGTGATTTAATTTAAATGAAATAAACAGAGAGCCCCTGGCAGACTGACTGGAGCAATAGCTCATAATGCATGCAGTGAGTCAGTACTGTGTACCTGTGTGTCATTGGCAAGCGCAGACGTTTCCCCCTCTTTTGGGTAGGCTACTTCCACCACGGAGTTCATTTCACCAGCCTGAAGAGTTCGGGAGAAGGTGGTGCCGTCTGGCCAGGACACCTCCAGGACCTTCACCTCGTCACTTCCTGGGTGTGGTGAGGAGAAAAATAACTGAGCACCACGCAAGAGGGAAATAAACTGTGTGTTTGTGAGTGAAAGCCAACACGTGACATTAGATGTTAAAGGTATTTTCAGGAAACACAGTCAAATGTCAACTTATAGTGGCACTAGGGTGTACACTTGGAGCAGTAGTAGCTTATGTAGTATGTAGTGATAAAAAATTAGCATATTTGGTATATGTAAAGGAATAATAGCATTAATACATAGCAATAGCAATGTATAAAGAATAACAGAACATATTATACCAAAGCCAAAGTGGGCGACAGGCTCCATCTCACACAGGTACCCAGAGCCTCCGTCAATGATGCGTGTGTGAGCTCCGCTCTGATTGGTGAAGGCTGTTACCTTGGCCCCCCGGGCAAAAGAGCCAAACTGGGTGCGAGGAACGACGCGCAGCCAGTTACTGGACGAGCCCTGACAGCAAGGACGATGAGTGAGCTAGTGGTTAGCGCAGTTATTACGATACAAGTACGCACAAAGACGAGCGCGCGCAAACACATACCTGTGTGACCTTGAAGACAGAGATTGGCTGCTGAGCGCTCTCTCCGTGCGCCAGCAGCAGATCCAGCTGTCCGTCCCCATCCAAGTCTGTGACAGTGCCACCTGTTCAAAACACACAGAGTGCTCTCACTGCGCTGACCTACATAACATCACAGCAGTGTTTATCTGACAGCTGTATCTCTGCAAAGCTCATCCAAACGCAGAGGAAGCTGATATAACGCGTAATACAAAGACATGTTTAGAACAAAACTGAGGAAAATGTGTCCTCAGTTTATAGATAGCTGACCTGTTCCTCTGCCCTGTGGCTCTGCAGCGTCTCCCACATTAAGTTCCTGGATCAAAGGGTCTGCATTAGCTCTCCTTGACACCCTGTAAACAAACAGAAGCTTCTAAAAATGGCTGATGGTGATAATTCTAGTTTCTGCCAGATAATTTGCTCATAACTGAGAAATGCATTTTAATGGCAGTTCACATAATAATCGGAATGCAACCTGAACAGCCTGTTAGGCGCGTTTCCTCTGTATGCAATATTGTTGAAGAACACCTCCAGCTCCTTATCATTATCAAAGTCGGCGGCGATGACGGTGCGGATAGGCGAAGCCGTGGCAAATCCTCCAGTAGCAATATTCTGCACAGGAAAACAAGTTATTATTTATAAAAACCTTTTTATTTTTAAGTCACTCAACCTTTTTCTCTCCATTCACGTCTTTCCTTACCCTGAATTGGGAGTTGCCGGTCTGCAGGTAAAGTCTGTGTGGGCCGTTCCAGTTGCCATAGACAATGTCTGTCTTTCCGTCACCGTTGAAGTCAGCTAGTGCTAAACCTCTGCCGTGCTGGTATCGGTCCTCCACACCTTTTTATATGGACACAGTTTTAAAGGTTAAAATGTGACAACAATTTAAGGTTAAATTGTGTCAGATCTGGAAAAAAAGACACCGTGTGCGTATACAACTTTGCAGAAAATTTTAAATAATAAAATGATAAAAGGCAGCCTCGTTCATACTGTATGTGGCTGGTAAATTTAAAGCTACATCCAGCAGGTGGTTATTGTAGACTCAAGACGGGAACCCATCTACCACAGGATCTGAAACTCACCAGTCTACTTGTGTGGTTGTTTAATATTTGTACAAGCCTGTCCTGTGTAAATGATAATTTGCGTCATTGTGTTATTAGACAACCCACAGACTTTATTCTTTGTTAAGCTAATGGGTATACATTCAGACATAAGTTACTTCTACTCCTATTGTGTTCGCACTCGTCTTCTTCCCTTTCTGTTTCATTCTCACCTGCCTGCGCAGCCATGTCAATAAAAGTCCCATCTCCTTTGTTCTTGAACAGGAAGTTTGGTCCGTTCTCATTGTCACAGAACACATCCGAGCTGTACTGGCTCAGGATCGGTCCAACGACCACGCCACGACCACCTGCACAACAACAACAAGCCACGTGAAGGCATCCATTCTTTACAAGAACTTAAAAACATCTCACGCTTCCAGCACGCCTCCTGACCTGTCAACCTGTTGACCCCTGCGCTGGGGGCCACATCAGACAGAGCGACGATGCCCTGGGTCACATCGCTGGCAGCCTCGTCCATTTCTAGGAGAGCGTGGGGGCCGACGTTTCCACTGGCATAGTTGGCCACGTAGATTGAGTAACGGCCTGTTCCCTGGAGAGTGATAGGAGAAAGATTCACTCAGAGAAAGGAGATGGGAGGGGATAGTGAGGGTGAAATGTGAAGGTTCAAGAGGCTTTACAGACCTTTCTGTCGACACATGCAACCGAACGTCCAGCCATACGATTAGCAACGCCACGCCGTACATTGATCTCGTCACTGAGCAGATCCTCAAAGCGACCATTACGAAACTTGAAGAGCTTGTCTGAATATGTTGCACGTCCTGCAAACGTAAAGTCATTTATCATGAAGGAAAGTCAGTCAGCTACCTGAAATTTTATTTTTTTCCCCGTGGATTGGTTATGATAATGTGGTATTTACCAGAATAGGCATTATTTGTATTAAGGAAGTAGATCTCTTCACGTCCATCTCCGTCCACATCGCAGGCGGTAACTCCAATAGCATTTCCTGCTCTGTCCCTCAGTGCATAGAACGGGGAGTTACTGTCATCAATGGCAATGTTTAGCAGCTTCTTTTGAGTGCTGTCGTACTTCAGCACCAAGTTGGGCCCGTTGTACCTGAAAAAAAAAAATAGAAAAAACACCACACGTATTTGTTTTGCTCACACTGAGTAAAGCACGCGGTCATCCTTCCAGCTCATATTCACACTTACCCTGCCACCACCACTTCCAGGTCACCGTCACCATCCACATCTGTCACAGCCATCCCATAGTTGAGTTGCGTGGGATTGTGCACGCTGTCCGGAGGAAGGATTGTCTGTGTTATATCCTGAAACATGGGATCAGTCCCCTGGGCATGGGACTGGGACCACAGTGTGACCAAGAAGAAGAGCAGCAAGCCTGACCCCCACATCGCTGCAACCTGATGGGACACAGATCGAGACTGGTAAGTGCATTTCAAGTCAACATGCAAGAGTAAATGCATGCATGAGTAAATTAATTTCCATACCGCAGTTTATAAACTGAACATTATTTAAAATAATTCAAGGTAAATTAAAGGTAAAAAAAACTAAAAAACTTCAGAGAATGAATAACAGCAAAAGTCAGAGGAAAACCAATAAATAATTGTTCCATTAAACTTGCCCTAAGTCACTGACATGCAATACAAATAATTAAGGAAAACATGCATACCTCTACATTCCCCTACCTCTTTCCCCTCACTATCTTAATACATTCTTACCGTATCAGGGTGTAAAGATGCAACTGGTCTGATTTCGCTGGGGTGATTTTAAGTATTCAGCCCCGTATATCATTTGGCAAAGATCCTTCACCTTACACAAGTCAAGTATTTGTAATTTACGAAACAGCTTGTGTAACGCGCAGAACACTGACCAATCAGCGAAGAGCTGTGTGAATCATTAGGCTGTCGACCAATGGCTACTCGCGTTTGTGTGCTCGTGTTTGTGAGACGCCGGGGTTTGGTCTGTTTGTAGTTCACGACACATGAACGCTTTACATCTACAGCACAGAAATCAGACAGTCCAGTGACAACATATTATTAATCCCCACGGCTTTGATAATCTAAACTCAAATGACAATGTATGTTATGCTGGGAAATGCATTAGTCGCGAAACAAGCCTGCTTGAGTTGTTCCACAGAATGATTCAGCAGCGGCTCCGTTCAAGAACACGGTCTCCCATAATGCTTTGCGTTGATCTACGCTTACGTCAGCCGTGCGACGAAAATCTGTTGTTAAACAAACCGTACACGGGTAAGCGGAAAGAAACTGTTTGTAAAAGATCTGCTTAAATAAATTGAATGAAAATAAATGAACGCCTTTACGTTGAACGGCGCTCGTTGTTAACTTCATATTTGTGTTTCATTTAGCAATTGCTGCTTCATTGACGAGTGGACGTTTAACGTTAAATCGGTTAGCTAATTGTAGCTAGTGGTGAACGCGCTGTCTTCCCGGAGGAATTGTTTAGTTCATGGAAATGTAAACTTAAACTTGAAACATTAATGAATTAAACGTTTTGTGAAAGCGTCTGTTTCTGTTCCTATTTGTTCCAGATGTGTTGGTGATATCATTTAATCATGGAACTGGAACAGCCAAAGGACGATTGTACTCCAACCCAGTCAACACCTACACCTCCAGCTCAGCCCAAGAAGCCAAGTCAGGCTCTGTACGTCCCCAAACAACGACACCAACCCTCCAAAGACAAAGCCCAGAGTCAGGGAGAAGTTAAACCAAAACCCCGGCCACGGTACACAGACAAGGCACGGAAGAATGCTAAGAACAAGAAGGACAAGGCTGGAGGAGGAGACAAGGCACACAACAATGAAGCCACGTCTGATGCAAAGGAGGAGGGATTAGAGGATGCAGAGGTGGTGGGTAATGGGCAGCCTGACCTAACCCAGGTGGAGGAAGAGGGTACCTCACAGGTGGACCAGGAAGAAAAGGGAGAAGAGGAGAGTTGGGACACCTTGTTCAATGATGACGGCGACTGTTTGGATCCGCATTTGCTTGAAGAGGTGAGAGCTTGCTGTGGATTTTTGGTGAGATGGGCATACACCCACTTAACAATTCGGTTTCACGTCTAGCTAAAACAGGAGCTCAAGAAAGACAGTATGTTCATTGCCTATTTCTGTCTCCTTCCATCTGTTTTACTTCTTGCTCTCCCCTTTGACACTTCCAGCTTTCTTTGAAGGAGGGTCGAAAGAAGGAGTCAGTCCAGGAGCCCAGGTTTGATTACTACAACATGGACAGAGATGACGAGGATGACGTTGACCTCAGCGAGGATGAACTTTCACATATCGTAGAGATCTACGACTTTCCTACAGATTTCAAGACAGAAGACCTTCTCAAGTTGTTTCAGTGCTACCAGTATGTATACTTTAACGCACCACTGGCTCTGCCTGTTTATAACATCTGTTCCCTGCCTAATGTGACATCATTGTAAGTTATAGGGGAGTAAAATGCATTTATCTAAAGTTATTATCACGCTTTGGTAGCCAAAGAGAAGTAAGTTTAGTGGACCTACACAAAAAAATTCTTAACAGACAAGAAAATATACTCTCTTGATGTAACTTATTTTAAGTGATGAAACATGTTTTGGTTTTATTTAAGCATTGGAATCCACTGGATTTTTTTTTTTTGCATGAGACCAAGATGTAGATTTGGTTTTCTTAATCCATTGAAAGCACACTTGGAAGTGATCTTTCGGCATCATGAACAGATTAAGAAGATTATCACAGCAAGCCAACCATGTTTCAGCATTCATATGTTCACCAGGCTGTTGTTTTCAGACAGAAGCATTCCAACAGGATCAGAAATGCTCAAAAGTGGCAGAAATAGACCACCTAAGATCTACCGGTGAAGGTTTTTGATTAAATGTTCTGTACTAACTTCATGTGACTTCTGACTGTGTTTCAGACAAAGAGGCTTTGACATCAAGTGGGTAGATGACGCACATGCCCTGGGCCTCTTCTCAAGCCCTGTAGCAGGTTAGTAAAGCTCTGCTTCTCATTTAAGGTAATTCCAGTTAATTATCGTCTGTAGTAAATATCACCAAGACACATTTTCCTGCCACAGTTATAAAAGGAGCAGTGATTTAGTAAAGAGGATCATCTCATTGTCCTGCACAATTTATTATCCTCATTCAGCCCGTGAAGTTCTTAGGTCCAAACATCAACTGATGAAGGTGCGACCACTCTCCAAATCCTCCTCCGCCACGAAGGCCATAGCTCGCAGCTGCTCAGGTAAAAATGAACCTGTCTCTTTTTTCGTTTTGTGTTTTGTACACATCTGAACAAAAGTGAGAATGTGTTCCTCAGTGAGTCTGTCTATCAGGCTGCCTCAGCTGCTTTCTCCTGTAACCCCAGACTGACTCTCAGTTTAGATCAGGGCTGTTTGGACATGCATGAGACTCGTTTAAAGATAGATCTTAATGACTCTTGGTAGACTTTTGATGTTGTCGTGCACTAGGATGAGTTTTGGTGCTGATCAGATGCCTCCATGGTGGCAGTATGTGACAAATATGAATCTAAACACCCAAAGACCCTAAACGTTTACAGTGCTGTATCTTGCACATTTGAACATTAAAAACATTTGAGTCCCCTTTTATTCTTCTGTCCTGTCAACCCCAGACTACCTCCTGCCTGCCAAAGAGAGACCTCAGACAAGTGCAGTACTGGCTCGGCAGCTCGTGATCGGTGCCCTCGGTGTAAAGAGCAACCTGACAAAGGAGCAGCGCGACACAGAGAGGAAGAAACTCCAGGAAGCAAGAGGTACTAGATCATACACACACAAATTCCATTTCGCTTATGATTGTAGTCTTGTGGTCATCAGAACACACTCATTCTCAAATTCTCTTCTTTCTTCTTGCATCCTGGGCTGGTGTGTTGTATTTTCTGGGTGTATGCTCTCTCCTGATGAGAGAAATTTAAATTGTCCAGATCCTCACGTTCACTGGTCTGTTGCTAAAGTAAAGAATGGGTTCAGTAGTGTGTGAGTGTCACACAGGGTGACCAGTCAACCTCATATCAAATCTAAAACTTATGGAATACACAACAGCCCTCACTTTGTTTCCAGTGTCTTGCATTTGAAGGTTTCCACCACCAGTGGGAGCTGTTTTCATACTTTACACATCATAATGGGAAGTCTAGTTGCAAATTGTTCATGCATTACTATGCAGCTCACAACGGGTCTATAATCAGTACAGCAGCCATTTCCCTTCAGGGATGGAACATAAGTATATAGGCACAGAAAACCACAGCTAGCTGTCCACTGAACACTCAGTCCAGGAAGTTAAGGCCTTGAGCACAGCAAACTAAAAAAAGCTCCTTTGTTCTTAGCACAGGCGCTCTGCTGTGCTCTTTATTTAAGATCGCTTCACACGCAGTAAATGTCAGTCCAGAAGTGCATCATGTGCTTAACACTGTGTCGCTGGAGCGGATGCCACGTATGCAAACATTAATTTGCAGCTGGCTCCTCAGCTCTTCACTCCCTCCGTGTGGTAAAGAGCCATTTAAATATAGAACAACGAATCACCTAAGTGTTCTTTATGTAGCTGCTTTCCCGTATTCATGTGTTAAAGCGTCTGCCTGTGATTTATCTTTCAGAACAAAAGCGCCTGGCAGCCAAGCAGAAGGAAGATGCTTGGGAGGGCAAGTGACTGTACACAAGTCTTATTTAAAAAAAAAAAAAAAAAAAAATCCTTGATTCAGCAGAGGCTTAAACTGTTTAAAATTGTTCCCCTGTTTTTCTCAATTGGCCACTCCTTACTACCTTCACGGATCCTGGAAATGATACCTGCCATTTTTTTTTTTGTCCCTTTTTTCTGCCACAGTCCTTCACCAATGTCTCCCTACTTTGATAGACTTTAGTGTTACACTTCTCTTCCCTCAGATCCGCCTTCATGCTTCGTTCATGCGTGCACTGTACAGTGACTGTAGCCAACACAAACCGACTAAATCTGACTCACTTTCATTTCTCTAGCATTTTAACAAATAGCCTCTAGTAAAACACTGAGGCTAATGATTTTATAATTAAGTGTCATGAGTTCACTCAAAGAAGTATTTTCTGTACAGGTCCAAAGCCTCATGTCTTCTAAGGATATATTTATGTTTTTAAACTATAAAAGAATAGTGACAGTCCCTGTAAAAGGTGTAGCATATTTTAAATTCAATCATGATTGTGTGTCTTTATATACGACGTTGAGATTCTGTTTGAGTGGTTGATTCTATTAAAACTCGTATTACTTTAAAACCAGACAGTTTAGGGCTCTGTTTTTACTTCATTTTTTACCCTTCACGTCAGTTTGTTTACAGCGCTTGAAAAGTACCGCGTGGCATTCCTAAATCAGTCTGTTGGTATTTAATCTGTTGGTTAAAACTCAAAAACGTCTTTTGTCCAGACAGAAGTGATGGCAGTACATTGGTCCTAATCCAAAAAGACAAAAATGTCTGTGATAGAGTTTCTCATCACCATCTTACCCTTTAGTTAGCACTCTCCCATTATTGTATTTCCAGTTCTAGTCTTTTAATATTCAGTCTGTTCTGACAAATGAACAAGCTTACTGGTCCAGTCTACATGATATTTGCTAACAACCTTTAAAAAACACCGCAAAGAGCATCAGTGTTAACGGTTTCTGTAGCTGCCACATGGTGGAATATATAAGAGTGTGGCTCTGTAATTTGCTGCACAGTCTCAGCCCCTGGATCTGTGAACCTGAAGCAATCGAGCTGGCACTGAGCAGATATTCTGAACATTTTAGTTTGGCACACTGGTGTATTTTAGTAAAATACGTCGTTGAATAAACAACTGCAAAAAAGGGCACTATTTCAGCACCGCTTTTGGGGGATACACTTCCTCAGTGTCACTGCGGTTAACCACGACTCTTTCAATCGGCTGTACATTTAATAAAAGCCGTCTTTATTCCTAGGAAGTGGATATGTTTTCCTTTAGTGAAAGATTTTCGCCAGAGTTTATTTAATGTAACGTGTATCCTCAAATTCAGTTTCCCAGTTTAGAGTCCGCTCCCTCAAACACACATGCATCTCAGGCTCAGGAGACTTCTCTGACAGCTGCAGGCTGCCGCCTCCTGTGAGCCAGCTTCACCCAGCTGACCACAGACCATGTGGCACTGCGGCTCGTGCACCTCCTCCGCCAGTGATTATACCAGTGTGAGCCAGTATAGAGAAGGAACTGCAAATGTGTCAATGTGTCAACTTCGTAACGAACTAAAAGGCTTTTGGTCTTGTTAGTGGACGTGTTAAAGTGATGCAACAGGCTGCTGTGTGCCTAAATATTTAAAAAGATGATGCTGAAAGTATTATAAATAGAATTATTTGATCAGTAACATTTGAGATGTTCAACAAAATGTTCAGTTCAGCCCAGAGATGCTTTAAGAACGCTAGTAAACTCTTTCTCAGTATAAGCGTTATTCATTTATCCATTTTATTTAGTTCTGTGATTAGATTCAGCTTTACGTCTAAGTGTGTTGCCCAGTGTGACCTACTCTTACCTCTTGTTTCTAAAACTACAGCTATGTTTAAGCAGCTATATGTTTATTTCTAGGACTTAAGACTAATTCTTGGATGCTTACCCCATCAGATTATAACCAAAGATTAAAATTTTAGATGGCGGAGGAGAGGAAAAAAGAGAGACATATGTTCATTTGACTTAAATAATTTCCAAAGTTTTTTCTGTGTATATGCTGCATAAGATATGTTGGTTTAAAAAAAAGAAAAGAAAGAGAAAGCTAGTTAAGCCGTTGGGCTGAGGGCGACTGAGGCGATGTGCTACGTGGCTCTGTGTGGGCTAATTAAAGTGCTGCAGCCTCAGAGGATGCATCATTACGTGTTTACGTCTTCTTTTTTAAGCTGTAAATATAAATGAGAGATTGTGCAGAGAGACATTTCGTGTTTCCAATGATCTTTTTGTACAGAGGGATCAGTGGAGTCAGCATTTTGTCAGAGAAACTAATATTATGGACCAGTAGGATATTAGTGTGTAAGAAAGACAGGTTTATTCTGTGTTCTAGTGTTTACTGAGCAGTTTAGTTATAGATGATAGACAAAAGAAGAAGACTAAAGTGTTGATGTAGAGAAGGAGAAATATATATTGTATGTGATTTAAGATTGTGAGACCTTTTGTAGAGGGTGTTATTCATATCTGTTTTTTACTGTTGCAGCCAGACCTCTGTTGGTCTCTGTGCTCACATGGCTTTTTCTCTTTGCTCACAAACTTCCAGCCCGGAGCGAATGAGGACGAATCCTCACGGTGCGACCTCCCTGCGCGCTGCTCTTCTCTCCGCCGAACTGCATATAGAGCCTGTAGCCGCTCTTTACCATCGTCGTGTGAGATCTGAGCCCTGCCAGTTAATCTTGTGTTTTACTGTGGCTTCACGAGGAGGTGATGCACCACAGAGCAGCCCACTGGGTGCCTCATACACAATCGTTAGATTAACTACACAAACACAAACCACTACAGAGCGACTGGTGGTTCCAAGTGCCAGCGCTGCAGAGATGTTATGTCATGGAGCCAATAAAGTGAGGCACGGTCCAAATGAAGGAATAATCTAATGAAGCACCACAATAAAGGACCCTGCTGGTGGAGGAGTGGTGAGTTTCCTAGCACCAAACAGTGTCAGCAAACACACCTTACATCATCCTGCTCTCTTTTTAAAAATCTAAACTTTGCCTTAAATGACTCAACAAAAGCAAGCTCTTGTTTTTATGGAAGGATGAAGGGATTTGGAAGTCCGACAATAAAAAATAATTGACGTCTGAACAACAGGTCCAGATACTGATGAACGTAATCGGTACAGGGACGTGTTTGTTGCTCTCTGTTTGATATGGCCCATGGAGCATTTATTATATCCTAATGGCATCTCCTGTGCATGGATGGATTAGGATGTTGTGAGCACCATAGTGTGTTGCGTTTTTCATGGGTACTAGGCTGCATCTTGCCGCCCTAGACCATAGCCCAGACATATGAGAAATAGAAAGATTGTTGATTGTTGATGTCTGCTTTACGGCGCGGTAAATCTAATTCCGTGGAATTTCTTTGGTAACGTGAGAGATCAACAACAACAAAGCTGGTGCTCTGTACGGCCTCAGTTGCCAAAAGCCTTTTAATAGCGAGCAACCAAGAAGTTAAGATTGATGAGATTTACTTGGAAATAATCTGTCACTTCAGGTGCAGGTGTGTATCATTTCACAGGAGCTTGATGGGAATTTGATTCTGAACACACTTTGTATCAACTAGATACCAATGAAAGCGCACACACCGGTGTGCCCCGTTGGTTATCGGTGTCATTGCATTGGCTGTAATTCTTAATCACAAATACTTCCACTTGTCATAGTTGTTTCTGTGACTACAAATTAGGTTTTTAAAAGTTCCTGTCACTTCATTTAATGTTTAGTGTGAATTAGCCGCTTCACTTATGGAAGGTGAAGATTGCGTTACACCCCAACCTATAAAAAGAAAACAGGCCTAAGTAAGTCCTATATTTAAAGCATAGCAAATGTGACAGTGGGCTGCTGTGAGAGTTTCCAGTGTTTGTTCACTAGCGGGAATGAGGTTGGAAACAACCATAACACATGGCTTAACGCAGGCTCCCAGGAAAATGATGGGAAATGCAGTCATTTTAATTTTTATAAACCTGCTGAAGAAACTGAAGTTAGAAGATTCTCTGAATCTTCTGCAGAAACTCGCTTGTCTTTGTTTTCTGCGTTAAAAAAAGTCTGCAGTCAAATAACCATGTCTCAAATGACCATACAGTTTGTCATTCTGGTGTTTATTCTTTCACTACTGTTATCAAGTACTGTTGACCACAATACCATGGTACAACCAAAGGTCATCTACTGTAACCGATGTAGAACAGGTAAAGAACAAACAAGTTGAAATTCTTATCATAGGAAAATTAACAATACAAACAAGTTTAAACTCAAAAGTACATTAAAATTCTGCATAAATTAGAGACCTAAAGAACAATATTCCAGAGAGGTATTATAAAACTGTACATGACAATACATTTGCAATACATTACAATATTTATTCCAAAAATGCAAAATAGCACCATGAGATAAAAACAAAAAGTATTCAAAATAGAAACCCACACAGTTTCAACAGTAAATACTGCATCTTGTAATGTGAACAGTGAGAGCACGTAATACGTGTACAGGTTTCTTTAGACAAACTGTTGATATTAAACCAATGACAGTCTGATCAAGTTGTTCTCATGTACCTTCACGTCAATGCTTTCTTAACTGTTAAGTTTCAATTAGGTAATTAATAAGAGAAAAAAAAAAATCAAGACAAAATTTTAAAGTTATAAACTACTCTGTATCATGTTTTATCACGGTGACATGATGTGTGACTTGCTTTGTTTTCCTCTTCGACTTTCTAACAGCAACAGGAACTGCTGATGACAATCAGTCACGGGATACTAATTAGTCAATATTGCATCAAGTCCCTCCCAAATCATGCTCTTTCCCCTCTTCCTCTCCCTGAACCTCATTTCTCTGTTTACTGGCATATTATTGTCATTCACCCTCCTTCCCCCGACATGTTGAGGTGTGGTGCGGGGTTGTACAGTTGTTCTGTTCTTAAATCTGGGTGTTCCTTGATTCACAGGAAGTTGTTGGAAATCTGACGTTGGTGGTCAAACACGTCCTCCACCTCAGCACTGTAAGCGTCACCTGATGAAAATAGACAAGGAGTGGAATACATGAACGGCATGATCATGCTAGTCTTAAGTTTTTGAAACTGCAAGGATTCACGTCAAAGAAACACTTTACCTGCATGGCACCCGAACATGTAAACCCGCGCTCCGTCGTACTTGCACCGGCAGCGTATCACATTGTTCTGGAAATCGGACTCAGCCATGTCTAAGGAAGGGTTAACCTCCACCTGTACAGGACAAGAGATAAACAAGATATAAGATGCTGCAAGACTTTAGTCAGTTTATCCCCTTAAAGCTGGAGAAGTGTTTTTATGGGCCATAGGGCTTCAATGAACAGAAGTAACAACAGTAAGAACAGAGAGCATCGTGTCCTCCAGAGTTCTGTTTAAATACTTGTGCAAACAAGGCAAATTCATGGTTTCCGCATTTCCAATTCTATTCATAGTATAAAAGTACTCCAGGGTCTGCCCCTTGAACACAGAAAAAAAAACACACACACAAGGCTCCCTTGTATTTCCCTGTAAGGTTGGCTATAGCCACAGGATTCTTGCAACAGAGCAGCTGGTTACAGATTGTCATCGCAGAGGGTCAGTGAGGTGTGGCAAGTGTGTGGACATGGTGTGTGATGTCTGCAGAATTCGGAAAGGATTTCTTGCTGGAAAGTTAAAGGCAGCAGATTGTGTGTGTATTGTTTTAAAGGTGACTTATAAAGCTGTGGATAACGACAAATATCTTCACATATCCCATCCTCAAATGCAAAAGCACCATCGACACAGTCACAGATTAGACTGAAGGCTTAACATTTTGGAAAATATGCTTATATTTATTATAACTTCACCTATTTGTAGCTATGAGACTGTTAAGTTAGCTTAGCACACAGACTGGAAACTGGGGTGTGTGTTTGCCCTGGTTGTCTGGCAAAGAAACTTTGTGTTTAGACTAAAATCACTGCAAACACTGTATTTTAATAAAGTAAGGGAACAAGTGGGAAAGTGATACTTTCCTTCAGACGGTCGGGAAACAACAGTTTTTCCAGGGGAAACCGACTGAGATACCACAGGATTATTGTTTTCTCCTTTTCTATATGACACATGATGTATAAATTCTGGGTTCAGGCTGTGCATGACATCACTTTCCACTGTTATCTTTGTGTAGGGAAAAAGGCCCAGCGATGCAGATGACAGTTTTGGGTTTGGATTTAAGTTGCAGCCTATCATTAGACTGCAGCCATGGTTGGTTGCCATGGTTTGTTGTTTTCCACCCTGTCTGTCTGCCTGCCATGTATAAGAAAAGCGCACAAATGAATTTTCCTGATGCACACATCAAACAGATAACCCCACCACATATTCAATAAAGCAACTCCGTTTCATTTTTACATACTGTATAAATTTTGTGGCTCCAATTATATCCACAGGGAAAGATTTAAGACGCAAAATATTCATAATTATCATTATTTTTCATTACATTGTAGTCCAAATTTGGTTTCTCATACCTCATATATATATATATTTTTAAATTGCATGTTGAGAATGGCCATGATTTCAGCTCATATTTTACAGCCCCGGTGTAAAACACCGTATTAACTTGGTGGCAGTTGATGCCCTTTTAAAAGCTGTTGTAATAATGTGAAACAAAGGGCCCACAGCCTGTTTTACAGAACAATGAAAGTCTGTGAAGGCTGTGAGGTTGCGCAGCTGATCTTAAAATGAGGGCACAATCAGGAACAATCAAGCTGAGGTGCATGTGACTCATCAACTTAAATGTATGATCCTAAAAATGGCTGTGATTTTTGGTGAAGACTCATAGAAAACACCCAGCGGCATGGATCTACGCCCTCCCTCAGTGTCTCACTTCTTATACAAATTCATGAGCAGCTCAGCTACTGTTGCACCACAATCCTGACCACAAAGTGCTGCTGGGCCACAGCATCGTGGCAGCGATGTGGTTTTATCTCTCCGAAAGTGGCTGGTCACGTGTGTGCAGCTGCTCAGGCAGCGAAGACGGACCCCTCCTGCGTGTAGTTTCCATACAGTCCACGCACGCACATGGATATCCAATCTAGACATCTTGATTTTATGTAAACACTGAGCGAATGATTAGACTCTGTAAACATAATCGTTTCGCTGCCACCAAGCTGTCAGGAAAAAATAGAACAAATGACAGAGGGGAAGGACAGATGAGCAGGTCACCACAGAAGATTAGATGTCTAGAAACGGACATGTGAACAAGTTCCACTTTCACACATCACATCTGCACAAAAGTGAAGTGCTGACAGGGCTTTTCCTTCGCCGATAGGTCCGTACTTTCTGAAGGGGTGGACTAATAGCACGTCTACTTTCTATATAAATCCAGACTAAATTCACTTTCCTTAAATACACACACGCCCTAAAACTACATACATGCTGTTCACCTGAGTGGCAGGAAACACAGCCAAGAGCCATTTAGCTGAAATTACAGTCCTCTATCGCAGCTTTTATCTCATGTGTGCTTTCAGATGTTGAAACACAACTACTCTTTGCACTGTTCTTCTCTTTTATTTGTATACCAAAGTCACTGAAGCTAGTTCACCATGAAGATCAAGACCGGATTTCATTTTTATTTAACCTAATAGTTCCATTATGCCCTCTATAGACAGCTGTGTATATTTTTTCTGTAATAAACCGACCTGAAAGATGTATTCACCGGGTCGTACGTCTGTAATGTCGACCCACTGGCAGTCGATATCATGGCGGTAGGTGTCCCAGCAGCCCACTGAGATACCCTGTTGTCCCATGTTATAGCAAGCATAACGCTTATGGATACCTAAAAGGAACAAAACAGATTTAAACTTATGAGGAGACATGAAAAGCCATGTAAATCTTTTTCGCTGCTGCACAGTGGATTGAAATTCCTTACAGTCTGAAATTATAACGAAAGGATTTTAAAAAAACAGATCTTTTTTTGGTGTCTTTCCGATGAATAGAAAGGCTCTAAGCAGCGCAACTCTGTAAAGCCAAGATCAATTTAGGCTTGGCCTCTGATCTTACAGCCTGCTGCTGACTTGAATGCTCATTATAGGATTTCTGCTTTGCACTTTTATGTTTTATTGATTCTCTTGTTTGTCACAAATTCAGCTCCGGTTTTCCAGATTTCCTTGGGAAAGGCAGCTTTATGTGGCATTAATCTGTAATCATGTCTTACCATCGGGGCAGTATGTGTCCTCCAAACAGAAGCTGGCTTTGTGACCTTCAGCCACCTTTGAGCCATTGACGGTGAGCAGATCGTAGTGGGTGAACACCTCAATGCTGTGGTAGTGCCTGTGAGTGGGATCAGGATAGCATGAATAAATCATCAAGAAAGTAATACCATGGTATGAAGTTACAGGAAGAAGTTGAGAAAGATCTGCATCGAACACGCAGTTGCTTTTGTTTTCGTGGACACATGATCCTCCTGAAGGCTTCGCACAGACACAGACAACGATTGTTAAGACACAAGGGAACAGATGGATATAAGTGTGGTGTTGCTCCCTTTTCCATCACAGAACCTTTCCCAGAACAAACTCTACAAAAACCGAAAGTCAAACCATGTGTTTGCTGGTTGTGGAGGTAGCGATTGGGTTGTGGCCTTGCCTCTTGTTTTGGGACGTAGAACCACAACCGCTGAGATAAGAAGCCAGGCTGCTCTCAGTGCAGTCACGGCTCTGACTGTAACAACTGGGTGTCCAGCGAGGAGGACATTTATTGTAAACATCACTTTGGAGGGTAAAAGATTTGTGTTTATTGCCTTAAATAACAGACTTTTATACATGTTCTACTATTTATAGTCCAGATCTCGAAATTATTCGCTGCTCTGTGCTCTACCCAGTGATTCGGTTTCACTTGAAAGGATCTTCACTTCCTGTTCATCTTTGAATTCTCTCTAAAATGTTCCTTTTTCTTCTTCCACCTTCTAATGATGCCCAGTCCTGTGACATGAGGGAGGTTATCCATCTTCTCTATAATGACCAAAACCTGCAGCAGCTCAAAGTCGCCATATAATTACTCCCCATCTGATTATTGGCGTGACATTAAGCAGTTTGCCTTAAATTAGAATCTTAAAGCTCCACTAAGTTCCTTCAAAGGAACACTGTAAATGTCTGGATCCTCTTCTCAGTCTTACCTGTGACACTGATGCCATGTCCAACTTTCTCTGGAGGCTCGGGGTCGGAAGTCAGCAAGACCCAAGTTCATGATGCGGGAGGAGAAGCGAAGCAGGCGGCGGTGTCCGTAGGGCCAGTTCATTCTGGCGGCAGAGGAGGACAGGCAGTTCTCCTCGTTGGCGCAGGTCAGCAGGTGGAGAGGTCGATCCTCCAGGTAGGCCGTCTCTTGGACGAGCTGGGCATCCACTACAAGGTCAGGAGCAGCTGTAAGAGATCAAGAGTTTACTCATTTGGATCCTGAAAACTGTTCAGAAATAAAGCATTTTATTTTTGTACTCCACACATCTCATTAAGCATTGGAACCTCAACTTCAACAACGTGGCCACAGATTTGGCTTTTAGCAGTTAATGCAGCCTGGAGGTGCCAGCCTCAATCAGAATTAACTTTAATTTGGGCAAATATTTTTCTTCAAAAGCCTGCACACAGGTTCTGAACTCACTCTCTACACATGTGACTCCTGCAGCCCTGCCTTCTCCTCCTCTGGGACAGTAGACATTTGTGTTTCTGCGACACTGCTGGATGGACATCTCAGTGCCGACGCAGTGAGTCCCACTCAACACCACTTCCCCAGCATCTGAAGATCCAGGCCAGTACCAGGTCTCCTGCACAGAGACACAAACAAAAGAACAAATTCATGCACAGAGTTGAAAATACCAGAGAAGAAGTCAAACAGCAGTCTCTGCCGTAAACAATGAAACCTCATTTTTTTTTTATTGGAACTATCAGTACACATTAGCACATTTTCCACTCTTTTTCATAATTTTCAAACTGCCTGTTAAATGTTCCCAGCAGGCCCCCTCACGCTGCCCTTTCCATGCGCAGTTCTATTTTCAGTTTGTTTGCTCTGTGAGTTTCTCCTGATCTTTCTTCGCCTCACTTTCCCTCTTTTATTTTTGGTGTGCTGGAAGTGGACGTTTGAGAAGCCTGTAATTACCTCAGGCCTCGGTAATAACACAGCACAGACACACAAACAGCACCATAGAGAGAGAGAGAGAGAGAGAGGAGGAAATACTGGAGCACACAGAACAAAAGCTCAGAGGCAGGAAAGGAGAGATTCAAGGGAAAAACATCAACAAAGGGAATTCTGCTTTTTACCTGATGAGCTCTTGAGGCGAAGCCCAAGCCTAGCTGTCGACAGACCACCATTGCCTCATTGATGCCCCAGTTCTCACTGCAGATGGAGCCCCAACGCTTCACCCCTCCAACTTCCATCAGCACCTCCACACGGCCCTCCGCAGGCTCTCTTCCTCCTGCCAGACGCACCTGAGAAAGGAAAAAAGAGGTCCCTCGTCAGTCTGTGAATCTTTGTATATGCTGTGGATATGTATGCACGTTTTCGTGTGTATTTCCCACCGCGGTCTGGACGCCAGTGTAAGGTACATTGCAGCGCACTGCTACATCCTGGCTGTGTTTGCAGCTGTAAAGCGGCACCGGTCTGTGCTGGCACTCTGTAATGGACCTCTCCCTGCCGTTGCACTGGACGCTGTTCATGTGAATGGGACCAGTACCTACGGAAGAAGGGCGTGGAGCAGCAGTTGAATGATTGCCAACTAAAGGCCACATGCAAAGGAGTGATGCTGTCATACACACACACGCACAAACACACACATAAAAGTCTCTGCAACCTGGTGGCTGTGCAGCCACAGAAGTCCACAGAGAAGGATTAAAAGCCCAGACGGGATGGGACTTCTGATGTGGCTCTGAAACTCAGCTTACCCAGCAAGCTCTCTGTCCAAATTACTGTACTCTCTGTGCTGCATATTACACACCAGGGCTACACTTTATAAACCAAAATAGATACCAAAACGGCAAAATGGAGCAAATTCTTTGAACACATCTATGTTTGCGTAGGTGTATAAGGCCCAGGCTGAAGACCATCGAAGCCCTATAATTTGGCCTCAAATAGCTAATGATGTCACCAAGCCTAGCTTCAAGTTGCTTTGTTCTGACTGGAATTGATGTCTTATATATTATATGTCCACTATAACTCCTAAACTGGCCTGAGACACTAAAAGTCACAAAAGCTCCATTCTGACATTCAGCCACGTTCACTATTCAGACATAGCAGCAGCATAGCACCTAGTTTAATAGAGCCCTAAAAGCAACACTCAAATGCTTTCCATGAATTACTCAATTAAGTAAAGTAGACAGAAGGAAACGCAGCCACCATTAAAGGACATGCTATGTGCTCATTTGGGTGAAAGATAATGGGGGGGGAAATGGACGTGATTACAGAGTTACTGCAGAGGTATGGCAGTAAAAATAAAAAGACAATGAGTGTGAGAAAGTGGAGTCCATGCCATATCTTAGGAAAGTGTTCAACTCTATTATTGTCAGGCAATTTAATGGCTATATTTCTGAGCCCACAACAAACGCATTGCTAGAATAATTGCATCTGAATGTTTGGTCGTACTCTGTACTGATTGCCTGACATCCTGGATTTAAAGCGCCGCTAACAACAGGTTTATTTTGACAACAACACATACAATTGTTTTTGTCGCTTGAACCTCCTGGCATGGTTTACAGTTGTATAATTGGTCATGGGTAAAGTTCCTCAGCAATTAGCTTCTCCGACAGAAGTCGAAGTCGGCCTGTAAACATTTTCTCTGGGTTTATTTGTATGCTCACGTTCATGGTTCTTGGAGTGATGTGTTTAGCAACAGATTGAGAAGTGTTTAGTCTAAAGGAATCACTTTGTTAAACTGATCATACTCAGGATGAACTCAGTTATCAGATCAGCAGCTTGAGATCTTTTTTATACTCTTTAAGACTTTATGACAAGGAAGTTTGCTTATTTGGGGAAAAACAGATGAGGAATGATCCAGTCATAGCTTTGTTTAAACACATACACTTCTCCCACAATTACCTTCCCGGTCATGGTGAAAGCTAAAGCTAACTCCATCACCGCAAAGCATCAGATAGACTTCAAAGTGCAGTTTGACTGTATGCACACTACTTGTGTGGCTATGTTTGTGTGTCCTGTCTTACCCTGTCCCAGCTGAGCCTTGGTGAGGGCCTCTTTGGCTGTTCCAAAACCCAGCTCTCTGCAGACCACGCTGGCTGCAGTCATGTCCCACAGGTGGTCACACACGGTGCCCCACTTGCCCTCTCTCAGCACCTCGACGCGGCCCTCCCCGAGTCGGGGCCCGGCCTTCAGACGCACGACAGGCTGCAAGGAAAAGAACCATTCTAATGTGAGCCTTCAGCTAAACTAACCACCTCCTGTTTGTAGCTTAATATTTAGTGTACAAACTGGAGATTGTTGTCAGGCTTCTCAATTAACTCTCTAGCAAGCATATTTACTAAATTGTACAACTACTTTTTTATTTTAAGGTCTTTTAATCTCAGTTTGTCAAATTCCACCTCCATACTAACCGGCACAACAGGCGGTGCGGGAGGTCTGCCATTACGTGTGAACTGGGATCCGGGGACACAACGGACCACAGCGTGCATGCCGCCCCTGCACGGGACATCACTCCTGGGGAGGAACAGCTGGGCCTGGCACTGTGACAAGGAGGCCTCCACCCCCTGACACTGCACCTTCTCCACCCAGTATGCCTTCTTAGTGATCTGGGTCCTCAGCCTGGGCAGGGGAATGAAGTCAAGAAACAAGTAGTAGAGTGACGGGAGGGAGGATTGTAATATGACACATCACTTGTGATAAGATGAAGTATATTTTTAAAGGCAGGCATGTTGATTTCACCTGTTGGAAGGATCCGCTAACTTTGAGTCCCAGACTTTCCTGAAAGACAGAGAACATCACCCTCAAGTTACAACGGTGCATCTTTACATGGAGTAGACTAAACAAGCTGCTGGCCTATAGGCTGCCACAGTGTGCCCCTCCTGTCTCTTCAGTCATCCTGTCCCTCTTCCTTGACATCCCCAGTCTTCCACTTTGTCTATGAAATGTTAAATAAACAAACAGTAACCTACATATATAAAGGCGGCGTCGGTGTCTCTGTTTAAACTTAGCCCTCATGTTAGAGACGGTGTCAAAGAAAGAGGGAGATTTACAGTAACTCCCCTTTTCTTCTTTTCTTTCTTCGCTCCAAAACATCCCCTTCTCGTGATGTCTTTCATAGATCTTCCATTTCTACATTCATGAGTTTTTCTGTTTCAGTGTTTGTCCATATGTCTACAGTGGATGTCTGGTTTGAGGCTTCCACGTGAAAAGCACTAAAAATAATGAATAGGCCACTATACATTTATCCCTTACTGAGTTCTGCCAACTCCAACAGGGTTTTCTAAACTGTGTCTAGTTTCACGGGTATTAAACTAGAGTCAAATCCAAAGGGGAAACGGCGTGTATGGACAAGATGAGGCCCTCGAAGTCTGGAAACACACACGCACTGAAGCTGACCACTTACATCGACCAGTGTGACCACAGACAGGTGCAGTGTGACAGACGCCCTTCATGAATTAAATGAGTCAGAGAGACCAAGTATAGACAGGAGGACGGTTTAGTGTGCGACCAGATTCATGATGCAATTAAATATTTGGCAAACTAAAACAGGAGTCGTTTCTAGGAGAACCTCAGTACCCTGGTATTCCTCTGAGTATTATCAGGAGCGTAACAAGAGAAAAGTGGACCCTTAATTGCTACCTTTTGGCATATTTAGTAATGACAACCATAAACCTTGTAAAACCTAGGGCCCTACAGTACATCACCAATAATCCCCTACCACCTTAGGGGGCCATTTCTATCGACAAATACTGCTAGTTTGGACTTCCTTTTTTCAGTAAGTTTGGTTTAGACACTTGACCTAACGCTAACCTAGGATTGCCAATGGGGTATAACGCACAGTCCCAACATTAGAGGAGAAATGTATTTGAAGGGCTTATAATAGGAAGTGACTAGAAATCTTGACCCAGAGAAACAGAAAATAGTCTTTTATAATGTAATCAAGACCTGTGAAGGTGGGATTGTGTACATATAATTTAACATATAATCACAGCAAAAGATGATTTTATACACTGCACGGATGGATGTAAAGCCGCTCTCGTAAAGACAGCTGGCCTCCTCTGGTGGATAAGTCATTGAAACCTTTTGTGACTCCTGCCGTTACCGTCTTGACCGTGCCTGACTCAGCCTAACCCCTGGCTAATTCGGTGACGCCCAAGCATTCAGCTATCATCCTGTGGTAGTTGCTTGCCATCTGCCTAGTCCCTCAAAGTGGAGACTAACTTGAAGCCTTTAAATAATTGAAGTTGGTGAGTTATACACAGTTGTCGAGAATGTGGAAACTAGCTCTAGGGACCAAAACCATTCGTGAACCAGTCTGTAAACATGTTTATTTTTGCTGCTAAGTTGGGCATTTTAACATGGAGGTCAGTACGGATGTACTTGCTTTTTGAGCCAGCCTCAAGAGGCCCTTTTATGACATTTCTTCTTGGGATAAAGCTATGTTTCCTTCCAAAATGAATAGACTCGTAGTCAAAACTAGAAATTAAACAGCAGATTCTCTCCAGATTTCAGCTGCACTGGACATATCTTAAAATGGCAGATTTTTCTGGTTGCTTGGGGAACAACTAAAACAAGATGTGAACGTTACATACATTTTATTTCCACAAATATCTTCATCTTTTAAGTTGATACGTTGATGACCTATAAGCAACAATAGCCTATGGAAGTTGAGGCAAAAGTTGGCGTGACACTGGAACTGACAACTGAAATCTTAGAGCTCCTGTGTGTATTTAACTGAGTGTACATACATCTGTTGTGTATGATTGTGAGTGCATACTTTGTGTCTGTCTCCTTCTCAGTGTGTGTGTGTGCAAGCCTATCTGTTTGCGTGTTTGCGGCGTTTAAGTGTTTCACAACCCAGTGGTAAATCAAAATGAGAGAGACAGACTGCATGGGGGTGTTAGTTCATGGTTTGGAGGGAGGGGGCGGGAGTGAGAGTGCTACCCATATAATTGTCTGCTCTGCTTGGCAGTGTCTGCTCTGCGGTTGAGCAGTAGCATGTTGGTTCACACACACCAGACGTGGAAATATGCACGTACATATCAGCGTTCCCTGCCTTGCCTCTATAAAAACAAAGCTCTTTAAAAGCTGTGTCGTTATCCAACGTTATGACTGCGTGCTGGGAAATACGGAGCTGGTGATGTAAGTCTCCGTGAACTGGGAAACTCAAATTCACAGGAAGAGGAAAAGCATGTTCTTTTAGCCATCAAGTGTGTTTTAGTTGTCCTGAAAGCTAAAAGCATGATGATGCTCCTTGTCAGGCTGGAAACAGGTTGGAATTAGACCGCTTTAAAACTGTATTTAAAGTAAGTGAAGTGAACCACAGACGCAAGCCTCAACACAACAAGCAACTTGTTATTGCAGCACTACTGCTGAATTCTTTTAATTGGGAGTGGACTTTCTTACTAGGTTACTTGGGTCCTTCAGCTTGGTGCAGGGGTTTTTACGCAACTCTGACTACACAATAGCAAAAGCCACAGTGGAGAGAGGAGATGACAGTCGGGAAAGTCGAGATAACCTGTTATTATACTGCATGAATGCGAAGCTGCCTGAGTGGAACAATCAGCTCACTCAGGAGACAGCGGGATGCCACACTGACTCCACAATAGCCCCTAGACAGTCCCACCAACCCCCATGGAACGGAAAACCCAAGGGGTCATAATGATGCACCTTCCATGAAAAGTGGGTTTTAGTGTAATTGCTACAAAGGCATTAAAACGTTGCCTTTAGAAATGCTGGAACTGAGGAGAGAAACATGGAGCGGAGGGAGAAAGTAAATTAAAGCAACGGAAGAAGTTACTGTTGGCTTCAAAAAGAGTGGGAATGTGAAGAAACAAGGGCGCTGGAAAAATAGATTTAGCACTTGACTTCTGTAAGTGCAGCAAAGTGTGGGAGTATTTAAACATCTGTAAAAATGCCCTTAGCAACTTAACAGGCAGAGACAAAGGCAGTAACACCAAAAAAAAACAACAACCACACAGCCAGAGAGGGAAGTGCTGACAAAGCAAAGGGTGTGCGGCAGGTTCAGCTGAGAGAATATTTTAGATTAGAAGATCTCACAGACCATAATTGTAGCTGTTCAAGTGGACACAAACCCCAAAAAAGCCCAGGCATGAACCACAGCCAGTGCAGTGGGTAGCATCAGGAAGACGTGATGTGACTTTTGTCATGCATAGTTAGGGTGAACCAGAGCTAGCTGCATAGCGATGCTGATGTCGACATTCTAACATACAATGACAACGCCAGCACAGATTTTTAGAACATCTAATATTTAGGAAAATTAAAGACATTGGAAAATCAAGTGATCATAAAATGTATTCCAATCTGATTTCATACCTCTCATTTCATGTAAAATGAAAAAAATATTGACCTACAAGAAATGTAAGCTAAGCACCAAGTGCCCCCCCCACACACACACACCACCCCCCACCCTCTCTGCTCTTTCATGTCCTTTACAATCTCATTCCTCCATCCAAACATCAGAGGACCAACATCCAACATCGCCTTCATCCCATCCCCATCCCTTGACCCCTTCATCCCATCCCCTCAACCCATCTCATCCCATCCCCTACCTTTCCTTCCCCTTAACATGGTCAAAATAAACTTCTTTGTACATACTGAGGTGTGGTCTTGTTCGTGAAATAGTTATTATTCAAGTTTGGTCTGACAAACTTTGGCATCCCAATAAAATTCCTTTGTGCTGCGATTTGAGGCCAGGTAGATATGACATGAAATCATCAATCTACTTTGAAAAACAACAACAAAACAACATCTTCTTTGAAATACACAAGTTTATGTGTGTCACCACTGGTCAACCTGATGTTACTTTTCTTTGTCTGTTGAAGAAGAAAAGTAGTTCTACCCCTCTAAGCTGTTTACTGTTTGACAAAAATGTCTGTTTGGTCCATCTCCCACGTAGCTGGGAGGAGGTTGACAAAAAATAAACAACATTCATGGCCCGATTCAATCTTTACACAAGCAGCTGGTTGGGTTCCTGGCACATGAAAGGGATGTTTCTCCAGACTTCTCTGAGCTGATGTTGTCTGGTGTTAGATTTACAAAGTTAGCATGACAGAAAAACCAGACCTGCCTGTATTTTTGAGAATATTTTGGGAATGTCACCATTTTTGACTTAAAGCTTGACCAAATGCAACGACTTAAGTATAAGTGATGACAAATTGTATAAAAGGAAAGAGATAAGACACTATGAAATAGAGTTCATCGTTGCTAGACTGTGGCCGTGGTGGTGAATGGGCCAGCTAAAGAGAAGCAGCCTGTATCCTGCTGCACAAGGGATAATTATTGGCGGCATGGTGAGACAGATGGTTCGGGGCAGGTCAGCGGTAAGTACAGTCGTCCTGTTAGCCAAGCTGTAAAAAGACCTCTGTGGCCAGACGGACAGACACACGGAGGGGTTGTGTTTGCATGTGCACGATTATGTGTGTTTGCATGTTTATTTGTGTGTGCACGTGGATTTTAGACATAGTTTATGTAAGGTCTGCCTGCGCTGAGGGTGGAGGGAGGGATGTACTGTGTGTATGTGTGCTTAAGTGAGGTATTATGGTTTTAATGGTATGTGTGGAAGGACTTTGAAAGTTTGTGTAGGTGCTTCAGTGGGTATTTATGGCTAAAGTTAGACAGATTAGTTAGATTTATGGGGATAAAATCAACACAACAGCCTGGCACTGGTGGAGCAAATGATTTGTGTTTGAGGGACAGTGAAAGAGTTATAAAAACATAAATACACAGTTAATAAACTGTTCCCCGTCTCTGTATGAGCTTTAGCTCAGTCAGTTTTCTCACGGAGGACTTATTTCATATATCTTTCTGAAAAGTTGAGATATTTTATATATGTTTATAATAATTTATATGTTTAATTAAATATACATCAATGACTGTAAGACAATACCACACACTATACTTTTAAGGAGAATGAACGAATAATCATTTTGTGGGATTCAACAACTACAGCTTCATGGGGGCCCTAGTCACCGAAGGCCAACAAACAAAGTTATTTCATGTTTGATACGGTCATCAATTTGCTACGATTTTACTGTCCGGTGCAAGAATATCTGTTTTGGCCTCTAGGGGGCAGTAGTAACTGTAAGCTTACCTTTTCCGTCGATAAGGCAAATTATTTAGTAAAAAATACATATAATTTCGACAACTTCAAATTTCATTCTGTTCAAAATACTCAAAGATCCTTTTGTTCTTATATATTTTTCACCAGCTGCTTACAGTTTTGGAGCCTTTGAATGGGGCCATGTTTGCTGCGTTAGGAGGTGTCACACCAACCCCACCTTCTTGTGGTGTCCACAACCTCAAAAGTGGAATTTTTTTTCTGATATTTTCATAAACCCTGAAGTCCATGGAATTTCAGTTTTCATTTATTAATATTCTAATTTAGCCATATTAAGTATTTCTTGGTGATCTCATAATATGTGTGACGTAACATTTGAGGCCTCTTTTCATTATTCCTTTATATTTCCTCCATTAAGTTGCCGGTTTGTTGACTTGCTAAACTGCCAACAGTTGCCTAGCAGTGGCCTCGTCACTTAAAGTTGATGTTAGCGCTTTGTTTAGTTTTTTAATGATTTATCAGAGTGCTGTGGCTAGATATAAGATTATACTGAAAGAATAATGCTAGAACTCATCATTTTTACATCACTGATATACTGATCTAAAAATACTCACTATGGCACATTTGAAATAGGGATAGAGGAAATTAGGAACAGCTGAGATTTACACAGAAGTCAAACTTTCTCACTGGTTAAGTTCAAAGGAAGTGAGGCCTCAGTCTTGACCACCCAGCATTAGAAAATGCTGCTCCACACAGTTTCAGTTTGCACTGGATGTTTCTTAATTATATGAGATTAGAAACCATGTTATGGAGGTTTCATGTAAGGACACATCATGAGGATGATGATAATCCTGTAGTCTGGATCTGGCATTAATAACATACTCTCCAGGACTATTTTCAGTGTCTGTGCCGAGGCCCACACAGCCAATGGGGCAGACAGGCCTGGCGGACAGCTGGGGCTCAGCCAATGCCGCTGTGGATATGTCCTGCCAAGTGTGGTTATACTAATGACAGCCATTGTGGTTAACCTCTACTACAGGGGGACTGGAGAAGTGGTCCAGGCATGGGGCTGCCTAATCTTGAAGGGATGTGAAGTCTACCACACTTTTCCATCACTTTCGTAAACACACAGCCTCCCTCCTCATCTTCTGTCTCCCTCCTCTGTCCACTCTCACATACTTACCTGTAGGCGTATTGGTCAAAGTCTTCAGCTGCAGGGAATCCTAACATGCCACAGACGACACGGCTGCTGCTCAGGTCCCATCCGTTGTTGCACACATGACGCCACTTCCCAGCGTGCTTCACTTCCAGGACGCCTTCCGTCACCAGACCCCCATGGTTGCTGGACAGCGCGGCCCGTAGACGAGCCTCCTCTAGGTGAACCCGCTCAGATCCCTGACCACAAGAAAAGATTTGTTTATAAAGCTGACTGTGTTATCCTAAGTTAAGTCTTCTATATAACGTTGTAGTTTTTGTGCTGACAGAGGAAGGGAATGGAGTTTTGTTGCAAGCTGTCTTGTGGTGCACACCGTTTCAGGATTATTTCGAGTAAATAAACATGACTTCATCTTTACTCAAGCGACACATTGCCACATTGTTTAAATAAATAGCAGCTGGCAGCACGCAATCAAGCCTACAACCGCACGAAAAGATAACACTCTGTTTCTCTAATCATCACCGTTTAATCATCCACATTACGTAGCCTACTGTTGGCTGCAGGAAGGAAACTAACAGAAAACAGTGTTTGTTTAATGCTTTGGGATATGTGCGATGATTACAAAGTGGTAAAGAAAGTGAAAACACTTCAAGTGGAAAAGAATGAAAGCTACACAGAAGCGATGAATGGCGCAGGTTCCTGTGATTCAAAAGAAGGGATACTGGTGGTTAATATATATATATATATGTGTGTGTATGTGTGCGTGTGTGTGTGTGTGTGTATGTGTGTGTGTTTTACCTGTGTGTAGTGTACATCAGTCTCCAGTCCCATGTCTGGATATACTGGGTCTGGTTCGACATGGTTCCCACTGGGCTGCTGATGCTCTCTCCTCCTCTGAGACTGGAACTGAGAGTGAGGCTGAGGTTGTGTCTGCCTGTTCGTCTGACCCTCCGCCTCTCGTCTCACTGCTTGCGGACTGGTCCTCGTTGTCTCCTGTCTTTGTCTTTGTCTGTAGGATGCACCATTTGCCAGACGCGAGGGCAGCTCGTGCCCTTGTGGCGAAGCTGGGCCTGTCGGCTGGCTCGGTCTCGAACTACCTCGATATCGCCGCAGGATCTGGATCTCATGGCCATTTTCCTGTGGGGAGATGTTGCTGCGACGGGAAGAAGTTGGGTTGCGGTGGAGGGCGATCTCATGGCCTCTTGAAGCTGAAGAGGAGATATGAGCTGGGCCTGCAGGTGGAGCTGGGGGGGACACAGACCGTGGCGGTGGTGGGTTCCTTTGTCTTGGATGACTAGGCTGGTGACTTGAGGACGAAGTGGGTCCCTCTAAGGAGACAGCAGGGAAGCCAGGTCTCCTCTCTGGGCTACAAACGACCCCTAGATCCTCAGCATGGGTGCAGTCATTGACACCCCAACCGTTGGAGTGACAGTCTGCAATGGAGGGCTCTGTGCCCTTGCAGCGTACATTGTCTAACCAGATCAGACCTAACACAAGAAAGGGAGTTGTTGAAAAAAGAGAAACTAATAATGAGATTTATGTGATAAAACTACATGTTCCCAGCTGGGCATACCTTGTCCCTGGCCAAACTTGGCACTGTGTGCCCAGGTAAAGCTGCGTTGAAAGCCCATCTGTCGGCACAATACATTGGCCAGGTTGATATCCACCTCATCATCGCAAATTGTACCCCACGCTCCATTGTAGAACACCTCCACACGTCCTTCGTTTGCACTGCGCCGTCCGACGCCTGCAAGACGCACAAGCACCTCCTGTGCAGTCAGCGAAGAGGGGTAGAGGAGAAGCAGGACAAGGAGCGTAGACAGAGGTCTGAGGCACAGCATCCTGGAGGAGTACAAAAAACAAAACAAAAAACAGAATAAGGAGTAAATAAATGGTGCGGCAAGGGAGTATGGAAAGCAGACAAAATGCACGTGAAGCAGCAGCCCCTAAATAAATTTGCACATGTTACCACAAAAATCCCAAAAATCACGCAATGCCATACAGTTCAGATTCCACGCTCTGACAAAACATATAATTAGATACTTCTCTTCAAACCCTGATGGGACGTTCTGCAGTAAAATGAAAGATTGATAGGTGTTTTTATCCTTTAAAATCATCAGTCATTTACGGGACAGTCAGAGGCCTGAGAAACAGTCTGCAGCAGCCAGCATACAGGGAGTAATGACCAAAGCTAAAAGTAGCCTCTCCATCCAGCCAACGGAAACTCTGGCTTTCCACAAACCCTCAAGCTTAGCTACATGTATTTAGCCAAGAGACGCAAAAGCAAATAAAGATGGTCATAAAAAATGTTCTCACACGTAAATAAATCAGCGTGTCTGAATCTGTTAGAGATGGTTTGGTTGATGAGCAATGATTAATTCATCCTTGGTTTACACTGAAAACCTTTATCTTCAGACAGAAAGGAATAAACTAGAGATAAGGAGCTGTCTGTGATGAAAGAGACACTTTACAGTGAATTCATTCATTTAGGCCTTGTAGGCCAAACTCTGCTACAATAGACAATAAAAATACATGGAAGTAAAAGCTGCAGCTGAGACTATTGAGGTCTGATTGGAGGAGAGGTGAGTGTGGATGAGTTCAGGTAGGGATTAACATCTTCAATTATGAGGGAAAGGCAGACTGAGGCAAAAATGAAAATATGTGAAACAGAACGGTGACCTGAAGAGGTTAAAGAGAGAGAAGCTTAAACTCACCTATCTGTTGATCTCAGCCTGGAGTCACCGGGAGAAAGAAAGGGAGAGAGTGCTTGGGGAAAAGAAGGCAGTGAGTTTGGTCCTGCTGTCCCTCTATTCTCCTCTTTTCCCTCCCTCTTTCTTTTTCTGTCACTCCCTCAGATCTCCTACTTCACCCATCCCTCCCATTTTAATCATTTCAGCAGGTTTTTTTTTTTTTTTTTTTCTGTTGTTGCTTTCAGTCACGTTTCTTCTTTCCATCGCACATTAGTCACCACAGAAAGTATGAAAATGGGAAACTGGCCACAGAAATAAATGAAAATTTTTTTTATTTGAAATTATTCAAAATATTAAAAAGTTTTATTTTTTTGTTTGTTTGTTTGTTTTTGTCCTTGCTAAAGACATTTAACTGGTTTTGTAACATGTAACTGTGTCAGCATTTGCTACTCCCTGCAGCAGGTGGGTGAACTCTTAAACCAGCCTCCTTCTTGTAGGCTGCTCACTTGGCGAGACACGTGAGCTCAACTTATAAAACACCGTGACTTTAGAAAGACTTTTCCTCCTTTACTCTTGTTATTTGTACACCTACATTTCGCCACATCGATAAATATTTGACCATCTGTCTCAGTTCAACTGTAACGTTTGTAAGATGTAAAAAAAAAAGTCACTTTTTCTCTCTGCTGTCTGAAGAGTTGTGAGCTCTTTCATGATAAAATCACATAAACACAACACAACTGTGCCACTGCAATGTGTCCACAATTAGCAGTAAGGAAGTGCAAGAAGCTGAGTTTCATAACCTCTTCAGTCGTGGCACATCCTCACTTGAAGCAAGTTCTTCTAAGAATAGAGACGCCCTGTGATTACATGAAGGAGAGCACATATTCCCAAAGATGGATAACCGGATAACACTGCTTTAATTTTATCATTTACTGGACTGATGGTTGTCTTTACAAGCGAATTGATTTATTCTAGTTTGTGTGGAGTTCCATGCTGAAACACTTAAATTAATCTTTATGTTGTGCAATATATGAGCTTTACATTTGAGGCACATGTCAATAACATATGGCTCCAATGTAAAGCTCACTTTAACTTCTTAATGTAGAAATGGTTTTTACATCTAGATGTAAAATATTGCATTATTTATGCTGCTTTTGTTAACAGGTTGAAGAAATATTAAGGCTACAACTCTCTCTAGTGGTGAAGGTCAGTACTGGAACATCAGTCAAACGCCTTTAAGGGGCATTGGTTTAATCCCCTCCATGGCTAAGATGCCTTGAGCAATCACCTAAAAACCCCTTAACCAGTAGCAACCTGGGCTCCCTGAGCAGTGGCATGGCTGTGATCACTTGGATGAGTTAAATGCAGAGAACAAATTGTATGTGTTTACATGTATACATGACAAAATAAAACTGATTTAGTTTGATTTTTCTGCGCTGCACTCAGGCTGTTTCCGTGCTGTGAAGTACTAACTGCAACCAAGGGTGTTACGACAAGAGCTAGAGAGTCAATCGACAGGTTTCAGCAATGCTACCAAGCTCATTTAGTTTCAGTTATCCTGGTCACTTCTTTTAAATTTAATGCAAACAGCTTTGAAAAGCCGTCAATGCAAAGTTCACAGGAAACTATAAAATGTCATGTGACTAATATGCAGTGTACACCAAAATATGATCATCATGATTTAAATGTGGAACTGAGATTTTGCAACATTCCCTATAAAAAGACCTAAAAATAAGATACCAGCCACACGTCAGCTATCGTACATGAAGATGTGGAGCCTTCAGAACCTGCTCTTCATCCTCTGCTGTGAGTCAAACTGACATAATTATTTTTATTAAAAGAAAATACAAATTATATATTATAAATTATGTAATATATATATTATATATTATATAACATTATAAAATGTTCTTTTATGATGATCAACATGGAGCTGTGACACACCCTACTCGATGCAGGCATGATTCGAGTTTAGAAATAATTACACACCCTCAAATATAACATTTCCAATGTAAAAGTCATTTAAATGTAAATGTTTAAAGGCTTTAATTTAAATCTCTTCACAGTTGCCTTGGGTTATGTCACCAGAGGAGCAGCAGTGATCCATGTGTCTGGATATGTGGGCAGAGATGTTAACGTTTCCTGCTCCTATGATCAGGGTTATGAGTCTTATCAGAAGTACTTGTGTAAGAACAACTGTGGTGGCAGTGATGTTCTTATTACGACGTCAGAAACAAAGAAGAACAAATACTCCATCTATGATGACAAAAAGAAACAAACCTTCATAGTGACCATCTCTGATCTACAGTCTATGGATGCTGGGAAATACTGGTGTGGGGTGACAAGGTCTGGAAAAGATAGCTACACTGAAGTAAAGCTGGAATTAGAACAAGGTAAATAAATAAAGTGTTCCCACAGTTTAGTTTATACAACATGTAAAATTTATTGAAAAAAACAATGAGCTTGTGTCATGTGATTTTATTTCATCTTGACAGACCACTGCTGCAACAATGTGGATAAAATTCAAAGTCATGAAAGAGGTTCACTGTCCATCATTTGTCCGTATGAGTTTGAGTACCAGAACAACCTGAAGTTCATCTGCAGAGGAAAGCAGCCCTCCACATGTCTGCAGCAGGCAGTCATCACCTCTGACAGCAAACAAAATGGACGCTTCACACTGACTGATGACAAGGAGTCAAGAAATTTCACAGTGAACATTACCAACCTGACGCAAGAGGATTCTGGGTCGTATCTTTGTGGTGTCCATAGAAACAGTGGACTGGATGTTTTCTCTGCTGTTGAGCTGGAGGTTGAGGGTGAGAGGTCATAATAGCAAATTGTACCAATTTATGCTGGATTAACCTTTATTTTCAATTTAAGTTTTGGTTGTCCACTCATGAAAATTACTATGCATCAAATTAAATATTGCCCCAAAACTCAGTTAAGCTATAAAGTAAATATATGCATTTAAATACACTGTTTGATGATGGTGATATAGAGAACACATCATCATGCATCAAACATTTGTCTTTAATGTTAACTTGCATATAAAACGTGCAAGTACTAAATGTACACATATGGGAAACTAACAGTGTGTGCTGAGAAGTTCATCTGACTGTTACTGAAACAAGGAACAGGTCGAAGACATTTGGTGCCAGTTCTGCTGTCTAAAAAGAGAGTGGCAGCAGGTACTGGGTCAGTGTGATGCCACTGTTGTTTCAGGAAGTGTACATTTTCAGTCTGACGTTTTTGGTTTTTTTTCTTTCCATGACTAGATACTGCAGGTACAGCAGCAATTCACACCAGGCTTTACTTTCTACTCGCTATACTGGCTACAATCCTGGTAGTGACTGTGACGTGGGTCATGGTTTACAGATGTAAATGTTACAAAGCGAAAGGTATGTTTAACACAACACACGCACACACATACAGTATATGATGATAATGATGATGATAATGATGATGATAATGATGCAGTACTTTTCTGTGTTGCAAGGAGCTGACATCAGCATGAACAGAAGTGCAATTAACATCGCTGAAGCACAAGACCTAAAGTTTGTGGATCACGTAAGAGACAAAAATCATTCTTTATTATAGTCTATGACAGGAGACAGAGTCCACATCATACTGATGGTTTTATTTCATCGTCAGTGTAGGTTTTCAGGGTGGCATTATTGAGGTTGACGTATGGGAGACCAAAACTGTCAAAATCTAAAACAGAATAAATCAATAAAATACTCAATAACCAAAGGTATATGACATTAAATGTCGCAAATAATATAAAATAAATGTAATCATAAATGAATTTATAACATGCGAGATAAAAAAAGTGGTTCAGTTTTAATTTGATTCTGTATTTATTTATCTTTTTAGAGGTTTTAAATGTATATGATAACATATCTCTCATCTTGTAATTTTTCTTTGTGTCTAATTTGTGTCTATTTATTGTGGTCTTTTCTTTTTATTCATTCACTTATCATTAGCTTAATATTTTTATGCTTTTAATAGTATTTCCATTTTTTTTAATTTATTTTTTATTTGACAGCTTCGTTCCTCCATATGGAGGATATATTTCATGTTTATATCAGTTTGATAGCAGTTGTATAAAATCTTGTTTTTACTTTGTGGTGACCAAAGGGTTAGAGGAACAAATTCAACAGCCAACTTGATACATCAGGTCTTTGAGTTCTGCTGCCAGTGCTGTGAAAATGCTTAATAACTTCCCATGGATCATTGACTCATAAAGTCATTTCCAATGTCTGTTTCATCTGATTTTACAATAATTCACACAGGTAACGTTTGTTCTTTTTTTCAGCTTTATGTAAATCGAGTATTTCCGGTGTGTTCCAAGTTGAGTTCATTTCAACAGCACGACAACCTGCATATCTATGATAATGAGGGAGATGAGCATGTGTACGCCGAATTCACACCAACAGAAGATACCTACTGTAATGAATATGGAATCCAATACAGCAGTGGCAAAACAAACTGAACAGCATGCCTGATCTTGTTCATGTTTGATTGATCATTTGCGTTATTCCAGCTAAGTGTTAACCGATTTGTGTGCAGCTGATCTATTTCTTTTTCTGCTTAAATCCAAGTTTAGACTGATATATTTTGCAGTTATTTTTATCTATAAAAGTCGTACTCATTGAACGTTCCAGATTATTCTATTTGTATTAACCTTTTTGCAAAAGTGAGTGAATAAAGAAAATAAGCAAAACTGGTGTGTGGAGTTATGTTGAAGATGAATTTAAATACAACTGATAAATTCAAACAGTATCTCACTGCACGTAGAAGCACGCATCAAAGAGCAACGACAATCCAAAAGTTTGAATTTAGAAAAAAGAACAAGACCCCATAAACACTTGTTGTGGTGGCCTTCAGTATCCTGACAGTGCTGAGACAGCTGGGTACCGTTTACGATGATTCATGCACTTCTCCCTCTCTATGAAGAGCGAGTGAGTTTTACAGTTGATGTCCTTCTCGAGCGCAATGCGGGACTCTTCCAGGTGGGACAAGGAGCCTCTGGCTTCACTCAGCTGCTGATGCAGAGATGCCAGAATGGATTCAATCTGCCTCACCTCCCCTTCCAAACTACAGACACAAGTAACAAATGAGGACATGGACAAAAAGAAGTGAGTGTTTCTGGTTTTGTGTACACATACCTGAGCTGGGGTTCATCCCTGCAGAGCTCCATGTTGGGCCTTAGAGAGCGAAGGTAAAGTCTGGACTGAGCCACTCTCAGTGGAGCCTCTTTGTTGTGGATGGCCTGCTGTAGAGCAACGATGTTCCTCTCCTGGGCCCCAATTTGCTCCAAGATCTGCACAGGTGATCATTCAGTAATCAGTCATCTGTTATTGCTCAGTCAATTCTTCCGTTTGTTGGTGTACCTGTGCAAGCTTCATCTCCAGCTGCGTCTTGGCCTCTATCAGCTCCACACATCGCTGGCTGAAGGCTCGGTCCACACTGGAGCACTGGACTCTCAGATCTTCAGTGGTGTCCTTCAGCATTTGCTCCACCAGCACTCTGACCCATGAAAGAGCATCAATATGTTTATGGCTAATGATAAATATGTAGGTCTAATAAAGTTGTTCCATTTACTACAGGTGCTGCTGGAGTCTAGACCTTTCTATAATAATAAATATACCATAGTAATCTTCCGGCACTGTTTGAACCCCTGTGTTATCTGACCTGAGACTGCTGGTGGCCTGTTCCTCCTGCATGGCCTTGGAAAGGTTGTCCTGTGTGAACTTCGTCCATGATGAGCGGTTACACACACTGAAGCAGAGAAAAATGAAAGCATTGCGTATTACTCACAAAGATTATCAGCACTGTTTCTCATATTGCCCGGTTTATTTGATGTTTCCACATAAGCCGACTCACTGCTCCTGCATGGTGGCTGAGCTGGGGTGGTGCTGTGTGTCGCGACTTGTGTTACTGTGTCTTCCACTGTGGTCATCCAAGCCGTAGGCCTGGTACTTGTCAGACCAGTCCAGCTCTAACGTCTGCTTGGCCTCTCTGTTCATCCTGACACACAGACACTCATGAAGTAAAGGCTTCGAAACTAACAAAGCCCAGTCAGCTGCGTGTGAGGCAGTTTAACTTCCAGTAAAAAGAGCCACTCACTTGATCTGACTGACAACCTGAGCTGTAGTTCTCTTCAGAAGAGCCTGGATGCTCCTGATCAGGTCCACCTCCTACTGAACACACAGTCAGCATTTAGACACTGGATCCAACAAGATTAATGAAGATTCTTCATAGGACTCGTTTTGTCTAACTAGCTTTTAGTGAATTTGATTGAAATTGGCTTAACATGATTGATCATCTGACAATTAAAAATGTTATTAATCCTTAACGTAGTAATCTATTAATAAAATAACAGCCTCTCTTCTACTTTGACTGAATTGTTCTATGATAAGTATTAATTTGCCCATTGTCTAAATATCCCAGTAATGAGTCTCAACTAGCCACAGTTAACAAGATATAATGAAAACAACAAGTATCATTTTCAAAATCCTTATTTATTCTGACAGTATTGAATGATGTGCTGTTTGTTCTGTTAATCATGCACTGGAATAACTATTACTGTGTTATCTGATATTTATTCTAATGATAATGATTGCCAGTTTGATTCAACAAGTATAGCCAGGGATGACCTTCAGCAGCTCCTCCTCCACGGGGTCTCTGACCAGGTCTGGTCCCAGCCTTCTCGACCGGCACTTCAGATTATCTGTTGAGATGGCATAAGGGATCTCCGTGGCGTCCAGCGCCTTCTCCAGGCGCGTCTTCAGCGCCAGCAGGGCCTCCGTGTCGGCCAGCAGCTGCTCGACGTGCCGCTGCAGCTCAGACTTCCAGCAGTGGATTTCTTGCAGTCTCTCTCCAAGAAGACGTGTCCCCTCGGCCTGGGTCTTCAGAGTGGCTGCCTCTGTGTCCTGGTACGTGGTCCTGGACTCTCTCTGGACGTTCCTTGCTTCGCTGCTGTCTGTACCTGCCTGCTGCAGTATGGTTTGGTATTTGGAGAACCATTCTCCTGGGGTGTATTTAGCGGAGCGGTATCCCGCCGTGGCGGAGCCTGACGACGGCTGCGGGACCTCCAGCTCGACGGGAGGGTCTTTCTCCGGGACCCCCTGAGCTACAACTCTGCTGTCATACTGCGGCCGTGATACCAAAACATCCATCTTGTGCTTTGCCTGTCCAGTCAGAATAAAATAAAATAAATAGTACGGAGCAGATATAGTCCCAAATAAAAAGCAGCATCGGTGACGAGCGTTTAACTCTCCCGACCGAGCAGCATGTTTGTTTGGTTTGTTTGGTGTTACCTGGTTACATGTTGGCAGGACAAGCTTAGGCTCAGGTGACTAGGATAGTTATCAAATGAACAGATGAAGATTTAAATGACAATTTCGGTCGTTATAATAACACAAGAGGATAATAAATGACTGTAGAAACATTATGGATATACTTAAACTAAGTTCTCACTTCTAGACCCACAGTGAAGAGAACAGGACAAAAGGTAAATATCTTCACCTCCACTTGAAGATGTGTAAGATGGTAATATGGAAGATGGTAGGCCAGAATTATTGATACCTGGAAGCTAAATGGAACACTCAAATCTCAGATCTGCAGACCCAAAATCCAATTGTCCCTTAAAGGGGAACTACCATTTTTTACAACATGGACCTTATTTCTGGCATAAAATACGATCATTTACTCACCCATATAACTTTAGTGTTATTTGGAGTCCTTTGGAAGATATTTAGCTCCAGTGGAGCGCCGCGTATATCCATATAGTGGGAGTGACTGGGGCACCGAAACTCAGCCTCTAAATAACAAATTATCTGCCGCGAAACACGTTCATTTCACCAATATTTTTTTGTGATATGCTAGTGCTATTCCTATTGTGTCTCTTCTACACAAGTAGAAGAGAAACTTCAGTAACAGTGAGGATGCAGTCACGGTCAGATGGATCAAGACACAAATATGATCCCATCTATGAGGCAGATTTACGCAGACCACAAATACAAAAGTGTGGAAATGATTTCCCATGTCATAACCGGGAAGTCTCTTTTGGAGGCAGCAGTAATATAAATTAACATGTTAGTAAGAGGTGTATTTCCATTATAAAAATATAGCCACATTATTGTTCATCTGGAGTCATATTTCTGTCCTGATAAATGTACAGTCAGTCTCATATTTACTCTCATTTTGGTTTAGTCCCCACAAACTATTAAACTATAAAGAAACACCTGGCTCTCGAGATAAAGTGACTGAAGGATTTACTTTAGAGACAGTTAGCAAAACCTTGTGGAGTTTATGCGATTTGTCTGTAATGAATGTAATGTAATGAATTATCAACATATCACCTGTAATAATAAAAATAACCAGCAGAGGGATCTGTTTGACATGTTAACCAGAGGTAAGTATGTTTTGTAGGAAGTGGTCCTGGGGGGTATTCCATCAACGTAGCTAAGAATTGCCAGACTTAGGTGTAAGCTTGAAGCTTGACTAAGCTCCACTTCCCAATGTAGCTCCAAGTCGTTCCATCAAGTGAAATCAGCTGGCTCCACCTGACGCTTAGTCAAGCCTCACCTGTTAAGCCTCAACTTGTGCACGCCCACAGGGCAAATAAAAAGCCCATTATAGTCGAGTGCCGAACACTGTCAAAAATGCCGAAAAGCAAGGGAAAGTATTTCAGCATCATCACGTTATATAAATCGCCCATCAAAGGGACAAAATATATGTAGACAATAATCTACCAATTGATTTCTTGATGGTTTTTGTTTTAAACTAATCAATTATGTGGACCTATTAATACAACCAAATCCCTAAAATTAAAAGGAAAATCCCCAAAGAACAAAAAGACAGCCCTAATAAGTAACATTCATATGAACATAATTAAAATAGCATTATTGTTTCACTGCAATTTATGTGAAATTCTCCTTATTTTATCATTTGGCAGCCCTAGTAGTAATGTTAGAAAGTGATATTCATCACATTTATCAACTGATTGTTATGCAAATCGATGGGATAGCTTTAATTTATTTCCTGCATGGCCAATTGTCCTGTTTAATTGTATAGAATTTATATCATTTTCATTTAAGCCTGTCATTTTTACATGCTGTATTTGCGCTACTTCTGTATTTTGTCCCAGATGCTATATGTTGAATTGTTGTATTTTCATTTTATTTTATGTAAAGCACTTTGAATCACCTTGTGCTAAATGTGCATATAAAGTTGCCGTGCCTACATTTTTGATAATGATAAGCTACATTTAATTAAAGTATTTTACATGACTGTCACAAACCTGCAATTGCATAGAATGTCTCCTTGATCTGCTGTGGGTCATGATGGCCAGGGAAGGTGATGTAGATATTAAGGAACTGCTTCAGGGCCAGGTAGACTGCTCTTACCTGTAATGTGTTTGCTCTGTGTCATGTTTAATGTATAAATATGAAGGATAACTATGGAAATTACTTTATTCAAATAAATATATTACTTCATTGCCATCTGTCTCTGTTTCCAATTAGTCATGGCCTATGACAATATGACATCATGGACGCCCCCATGTGATCACCTCAACTCCTTTGCATAATATGTGGCGATGCTGGAAATAACCACAAATGAATAGAGGACATATAATTATTACCTCTCTGCAAACAGTTGCCTTGCTTAACTTCTCAGCATCACCAACACTGTAGAGAAATGTACCACTGGCAAAGAACCGCAGTGCAATACAGACTGACTGCACAGTGGTCAGAGACTGGCTGCGGTGAGTGACCCTCATAATGTGTGGTTCAAGCAAACTGCATAATGCTTTGCCTGCTGAACCGGTACCTCTCCCACAGGTACACATCTGTGTGGGTCAACGGGTTGGTCCTGTCCTGGAAGACCCTTGGTGCTGGTGGTGGTTTTACACATTTACATCTAATTGTGGTTTGATGTACATATTCAATCTTTTATTTTCAATGCCTCAATTTCCTTTTATTATATTTTTTGGCTAATTAGTTTAATTTTATTAATTAATTTATTTGTGTCTTACTTTTTATATTTTATTTTCATGATAATGTTCTTTAATGTACTTATAGATAATATATATATAATTATTAGTATAAATAATTTCTTTAATACATTTTATTATATATTTTATGTTTTACATATTATTTTATCATTCTATGACAGTTGTGTGTCTCTGTTTCTGTCTATTGGACATTCTTTGGTCATAGATGGTGCTAAGCTTCACTTTTAGCCTGCTACAGACCAGGTTTGCCCGGCAGCATAAGTTACCATGGTTACTTGGCTGGCATTCACATTAGCCACCTTGGTGGAACAGGGTTGAGGCTCAGATTGATGGAACGGAAACCTGAGCCACAGTTCTGGCTTAGCCATGGTTGAGGCTTAGCCGGAGTCATAGTTTCCATGGTTACTGAGTTGGGGCTAATCTCAGCCTCTTTGATGGAACCGAACTCTCACTCATATTAGCCAGACTTGGCCATTTAAGCTTGACTTTGCCTTTAGCCTGCTTGATGGAATACCCCCCTGATCAGGCATGTGAGTGTGAATGGTTGTTTGTCTCTCTGTGTTAGCCCCGCGACCCTGTGTGACAAGGGTTACAGAAGATGGATGGATGAATGAATGGTCCTGATCAGAGGCATGCACACACCCACACACCCACACTCACATATTATTATGTTTGCAACACTTGCTGATTATCTTAGAGGCTTTTTACTGTCACTATCTCTGGACACAGCAGAACTACAGATGAATGTATCCTCCAAACATATATTGTTGAAAATGATTAAAACACATCCATTAATAATGTTTCTAGACACTGTGGTTTATACAGAGTCATCCCTCATACACCATCCTATTCACGTGCAGTCATGTCAAATGCCATGACAGAAAATAGTTCCTACAAATCTGTTCGTATCATGTAACATGTAAAGACAACAATACTATTGTAATGCTTCATGGACAAGTAAACTCTCTGTAACACACCGTGTCCCCAGAGGCATCCTGTGGGGGGTGCTCCGGGAGTATGGGGTGGATGGTCCCTTGCTAAAGGTCATTCAGTCCTCGTGCCAAAGGAGTGTGACTTTGGTCTGTGTAGCCGTCGGACCTGTTCCCGGTGAGGGCTGGACTCTGCCAGGACTTCCCTTCACCACAAACTAATTTCTAGGCACAGCCGGGTGGGGGAGGGTGTTGGGTTCGGTGATCGGAGGATCTCGTCCCTGCTTTTTACAGATTATGTGGTCCTCTGTCGGGAAAGGGTGGACTGAGGTCGAGAGGAGTCAGTTGAGGTAAGATTCTTTATTGTCAAATACTCTGTAACAATGCAACATCATTACCAGTACTGAAATTCTTTGTGCATGGGGCCCACTCGACTTCACAGAGGCAATGTTCTAAAAATAGAATAAAAAAGACGAAAAAAAAAGAGATGTGTGGCAAAATGAGATAAATATATAGAAACAGAATAAAGTGAAATTGTGCATGTGTATATGTGAGTGTATGTATGTGTGTGTGGCAGTTAAGCAGTTCAGTAACCTGATGGCTTGTGGGTAAAAATTGTCCCTGAACCTGCTGCTTCGTATGCGGGTGCTCTGGAACGGCCTGCCAGACGATAGGAGTGTAAATAGTCTATGGCTGGGGTGGCTGAGGTCACAGAGGATCCGTTGTGCTTTCCTCCTGCAGTGCTGGCTGTAAATGTCTTGGATGGCTGGCAGTTTGAGAGTATCCTTAGTTTCCATGTCTAGCGGCCTTGATGATGCTGCCCGTGTGGCGTGACCAGCTGAGATCCACGGTGATGTTGATCCCCAGGAACCTGAAGCAGCTGACTCTCCACTGCTACTCCCTGGAGGTAGATGGGAGAGTGTCCTCCTCCCTGAAGCTTCCTTTTGTCCACGATCATCTCCTAGGTCTTGTTGACGTTGTGCAGGAGGTTAATGGCTGTGCATCATGATGACAAATCTCCTCTCTGTAGGATGATTCATCACCACCGGAGATGCAGCCAATGAAGGTGGTAGCTGTACCTTGACGTACTGTCATGTGTGTAGAGGGAGAAGAGCGGGGGGCACATCCTTGGGGGGGGGGGGCTTGTGCTCAGTCTGTACCATCTGTGGTCTGTTCGTCAGGAAGTCCAGGATCCATCTGCACAGGGAGGGACTGATGTTTAGGTCCCTGAGCTTCATGACGAGATTGGATGGGGCTATGCTACTGAAGGCAGAGCTGAAGTCAATGAACATTCACACATATGTTTTCTTCTGATCCAGGTGGGGGAGGACCGTGTGCAGTGCAAATGATATTGCCCAGGCTTTTCTGGAGAAAGCTCCAGCCCTTGTTGGACCCTCTGTTTATTGGAAGTTAAACTGACAGGACAGGTGTGACCAGCTGACAGTCTTTTGAAGACCCCTGCTAGAGCCCCTATTAGTCACTTTACAGAAAGTAACTTATATTTTGGGTATTTGGCTAAAGTGGTCACCCACAATTTCAAACAAGGAATGTAGATTGCATTATCAACACTAAACGCTACTAGGTATTCGCAAATATGTATCTGAGTAAAAGCCATTAATATACAGTTGGGGTGTAACGTACACACAAGTCACGCTTCCCCACTAAACATTAGACGTCTGATGGACGTGCAGATCACGTCTATATTGCGTCCGTCGGTCCATGACCAATTCTGGACGTCTACACGACGTGCAAACTAGGCCTATTTGGACGTCTAACCATGATCCCACTTGGACGTCAATATGCGGTTCAACATTTCATCGTCAGACTAGGTAACCTTTTTGGAGGTCATATGGACGTCTAAGACAGGTGCAGGAAATTGACAAATGTATTTTTTTTTTATTTAAGACAAATATCAAAATTGTTATCAACATGATTAATGAATATGAATTATTAATAATGTATATTCATATTCATTGCTGATTGTTGATATGAGATTAAACATTATTTGTTATTATTTATTTATTGTACATGATATTTTGTTATTTTACATTTTCGTGTTTTTCCTACTGGTTTATTTAAGGGTCTCTGGACCGCAGTTTGTGGAACCAATCGAAGGTGTGGCTAAGTTTAACTGAGTTCTGCGCCACAGTCATATCGGGCGAAATATGTGCGAATTCGCGGAGTATAGGCTGTGCGGAACCCGACTGCTCTGATTTGAACCAGTCAACGCTACTCTAACTGGCTGAGGCATTGTGTCATCACAACGTACACCGTAAGAGCCACTCCGATTGGCCCAGGTGTTCCTCTTCTGTGGAAGCAATGACCGATTCTGTGCACCGTAGGCTACGACCTACAGCTGTCCTAAATCATCGTTCACTAAATTGCAGGTAAGTTCAGTCAACCCATACTGCCTGGTTAATTTTATGTTCATTTATAGCAGGGGTTTTCAAAGTGTGGGATAGTGGGCCTCCCCTAAGAGAGCTCAAAAAGCAGCCGCGCCCCCCCCCCCCCCGCGTTGACACAGTGCGAGGGGGCGTACGGACCTATTACGTCCTTGCGGACCCCCGTACGTCCTACGCAAGGGCCAGACGTGCACCTCCCAAAAATCCTCGACGCGCGTCGAGGTGACGCAGCAGCAACGCAGCAGCAACGCAGCAGCAACGCAGCGGCATTGGCTGTGATTGGTCCGCTAACTACATCCGCTGGAGACCGCTTTTCCGGTTTCCACTCATAAACCGCCATTTTTAAAAAGTCTTCAGTTTGGTTGGTCTTTGAGAATGGACAACATGGAAGAGCGTCTGGCGGAGGAGGTTCACTGTGACTACGACAAAAGCCGGAAGGTAAATAACTATACGAGGCGAGATACGTCACAAGAGTCTCGGTCGGTCGGTCACAAAAAATCATAGCGCCCTCTACCGGTGTGGCATTGAATTGCATTTCGACACGTAAACCCCACGCAGAACCATCACGGTCTCACGACTGCGTCCAAGCAACTGCGTGGCCATTGCGTGACCATTGCGTGATCACTACGCGGAAGCATAATCCAGGCATTACTTTCAATATGACGGCGGAGTTTACATGGTCGCATACTGACATTAGCTAGCACCTCTTTGCAAATAACACACTGTGGCAGCGGAGCATCGTCAGTCCCAATGCATGAAAAACCAAACTTTAAATAATCAGGGTCATACTTCCTCCGTTTTCTGCGCGCCTCTGTGTCCACTCTCACTTTCACCTTAGGTACTAAAAATCGATACATTTTGCTCCGCTGTAGTTAGCTAACCAGATGATACACTTTTATGTATTTTTTTTCCCACGCCGCGCCTCCCCTGAGGTTCTCTGGCGTCCCCCAGGGGGGGCGCGCCTCACACTTTGAAAACCGCTGATTTATAGTGTTTGCAGTTTTAGCTTTGTATATTAATCTAAACAGTTGTTGCTACAATTATTGCATCTTTTAGGTGTGGGGGTCACGGTTCGGTACAAGTTCGGTAGAACGGAAAAAAGACTCAAAACTCACATAAAACTAGCTTTTTAAAATTTATTTTCTAAAAATCAGACAGTCTTTGTCCGGTCCACCACTCGCGTGCCATCGCCGTTATGTTGCAGCGGGAAACCAAAGTGTTCCCACACTGGTGATTTAAATGAAGCCGACAGCTCTCCTAACTCCACACTTCCCTTAGTACATCCATGCTCCACAACATTACTTTTCTTCTTCGTCCGTTTTTCTTCTTCTGTAGGCTAATGAGGTTTGCTGGCAGCTTTTAGGCTCATTACAGCCACCTGGATTGAAGTGAGGACTCGACTTTTTCTTTTTTTTAATAGGCAACTAAGTCAGACGTATTCGCCATATGACTGCATGCACCGAACCGTGACTCCTGTACCGTGACACCGCAGGACGAATACGTACCGTTACACCCCAAATATACAGTATACATAATAACTACAGCTTGAAATTCACCTGTAATTAGACACGTGGAAATTTTCATTACAGTAGATTTCTTCCATTGCTGTGACATTTTCATAGTCTGGTTGGTCGTCATCTGCGTCATGACAGGCACCCTGAAGTTTGGAGGTCGACTGCTTTGAGAATATTGCAGTTTCTTGATTGACATAAATCTGAAACAGAATCAACAACAAAGGAAAAGTTGTTATTCATATATTTTAAAATCCAATTATGAGTAATTATTTAAAAATTTACATTTATTTGTTTTACTACATTAGTGAAAGAGCTCTTTCTTGGGGCGATGCCACAACCTTTAGATTTCTTATGTCCTTCTAACAATAAACTCATCAGGGAGTTGTTTTGTGACTTTTGACTTTTGCTTTCTTACCTCTGCTGCACCTTCTGCTGCGCCTTTTGGTACGCCTGCTGCCTTGGACTGTCCAATGATGCCCACTCCAGCTTCTGAGAAAACGCATAAAAAATGGTCACACATTTGTCTGTGTATAAATACAGCATTTCCGTGCACAGTGAAATATACCTTGCACTTTGTGACATTTATACTTATGAACTATGATCAGGACCACTATCAGTATGAGCAGCAGAGCAGGTACAACGACAACCACATACAGTGCTCCATCTGAAAAACAAAAACCACAAACAGAGCAGGGTAAAAATATACACTTCCTGAAAGCACTATTCATGCCCCCCCCCCCCCCCCCCCCCCCCCCCCCTACACACACACACACACACACACACACGTACCTTTAAGTAGTTTGCCAGCAGAGTACGTTGAATTAGTTTCAATTACAGTGGTGGTCTGCAGAAAGACTGTAATGCAAATAATGTTGGTATTAACAATATTAATTTTAGCCACGCTGTCTAAAATATACAACCTCAGTTGTTGAAATAACAAGACTCCAGAAAAAAATGTAATATAATACTGGTGATCTATTAAATTTTCTTCTTGCAGTATCTCCCACCACTTCACCACTTTGTTCTGTAATTTTTCTATGAACAAACACTTAACAAGTGTTCTATAACAAGTACTATTTCAGCACACTGTGTACGCTTAGTGTGAAGCACAGGAAACCCATCTTTACTCAGTTGGGTTCAAGAGTTCAAACAAGGACATTCATTTTATTGTCATAGATCTCACCCACTGACAGTTGAATCTTGGTGTAGTTTCCAGCTCTCCACTGTGAGTCTGAACCACACCAGTACATCCCAGCATCACCTGCTTCCAGGTTTGTGATCGTCACAGAGAAGGAGCTGGAAGAAACATCGTGCAGTGTGAACCTGCTTTGACTCGTCACCATGTCCGTGCAGTTGTTGAAGTGGTCTCCCTTACAGAGGAACTTCCTGTTATTCTGGTGTTGAGGTGGATACGGACACTGCAGAGTGACTGTGCTTCCCACAGTGCCACTCATGGTGTTTGTCTTCACACAGCACCACACTGTCAGAAAGAGCAACAATATGTAAGAATCACTATGTCTAGTCTATGTACAGGCCACATTAGAGATACATGTGCATGTGTTTAATGATTCTACTTTCCTTTAGTTGTTTAGTACATTTTGAGAAGGTGGAAAAGCTTTAGTCATCTTTGCTGTTCTACCATACATTAAATAAGTTTACTGCAATAATATGAGGTATAACTGAAACCTCTAACCTTTGACCTCCAGCTCAACAGCAGAGAAAACATCCAGTCCACTGTTTCTATGGACACCACAAAGATACGACCCAGAATCCTCTTGGTTCAGGTTGGTAATGTTGACTGTGAATCTTCTTGACTCCTTGTCATCAGTCAGTGTGAAGTGTCCATTTTGTTTGCTGTCAGAGGTGATGACTGCCTGCTGCAGACATGTGGAGGGCTGCTTTCCTCTGCAGATGAACTTCAGGTTGTTCTGGTACTCAGATTCATACGGACAAATGATGGACACTGAACCTCTTTCATGACTTTGAATTTTATCCACATTGTTGCAACAGCGGTCTGTCAAGAAGAAACAATATTTACCGGATGGATAACTGAATTGCAGACACACTTTTTAAATTTTATTTACCTTGTTCTAATGCCAGCTTTACTTCAGTGTAGATATCTGTTCCAGACCTCTCCACCCCACACCAGTATTTCCCAGCATCCATAGACTGAAGAGCAGAGATGGTCACTGTGAAGGTTTGTTTCTTTTTGTCATCGTAGATGAAGTATTTGTTCTTCTTTGTTTCTGACGTCGTAATAAGAACATCACTGTTGCCACAGTCGTTCTTACACAGGTACTTCTGATAAGACTCATAACCGTGACCATAGGAGCAGGAAACGTTAACATCTCTGCCCACATATCCAAACACATGGATCACTCCTGCTGCTCTGGTCACATAACTGAGAACAACTGTGAAGAGAAAGATGACATGAAAAGGATATTTCTAACTTCCTGCTGTATAATGACCATTATCAAGGTGTTAACTTACTGCAGAGGATGAACAGGTCTTGAACGCTCCACATCTTTAACAGGAAAATATAAAAACTGAAGAGGATGTTGATTGTACTACGCTGTGTGAAATATTTAGAGGAAAGAACAGCGTGCTGTTCAACACATCTGATGTGGCTATATTTAACACCCACAACATGTGACAGGCAGTAGTTGGCGGATCGATCCAAATATTGATAAGATCGATATTGTTTATTTTCTTAGTATATAGAATTTTGGTATTTCTTTTTGTTAATGGCTTTGTTTAATTATAGAAGATTTTTCTGTTTTTTTATTTTTTTTGTTAGATGGCAGTTGTTAGTGTTGTTAGTGTAGTGTGTCTCAGTTCCTCCTTGTGTCTCAGTTCCCCCTAGTGTTTCTGTGTGGTCTGATCAGCCCCTACATATGTGCCCCACTGTGTTCATTTTGTTAGGTCTGAGTTTCAGTCTGTTCTGTTTAGCTTTTCAGTTATAGCCGACTTGTTCTGTTATTTTGACCTCTTTTATGGGAACAGAACCTTAAGTAATTTTTTTGTAAAATACTTCTTTTTGCATTCTTGGGTAAATAAAACCCTTTTCTCTTTAAACCACCTGAGTATTCTCATTCTTTGGCCAGCTGGGTATCCAATACATGCTGGCAGTGATGAGGATACAGGTGTTTTTTTTTTCTTTTCTTACGTTTTTCCTTTTTACTACTCCTCCATTTTGAGGCATGCAGCGTGGAGGAAGACAAACATTTCAGTTGAAATTCCATTTGGTCAGTCAAGAGTGTCTCATGAGCCCAGGCTAGAAAAATGATCAGAAAATGATGATATTGAACATTTTGTAATTACATCTGAAAGAATTGCAGCAGCATGTCGGTTGCCAAAATCTGACTAGGTCTTTCGCCTCATTCCGGTGCTGACTGGTAAGGCCTGACGAGCTTATGTTCATATGGATGTTGATGGTGCACAGCAAAAATCACAATGTGTATTGTACTCTATAGGTGTACATTTAACACCCATTTCGGGGTACATATAGGTCCAAGAGTTCGGTGTTCACATAACACTGTCAAAAGAGCAAAATATATACTCCGAATTAAGAGTTACATTTGAACACTTTGAGAGTGCAAATATACTCTATTGCTGGTACTTTTAGACACTCTTTCGGTGCTTTCCTGCTAAACCTTGAGCCCCCAGAGAGTAAAAAGATGTACTCTAAATCAGTGCTTTGTAGCACTTTGGAGAGCTGATTATTTAACACTTGGAGAGTGAGAAAGTACTCTATGACTGGTGTACACCCAACACTTTTAAGGTGAATTATCATCACTTCAGTAATGAACAGCCTACACATTAGATACTTGAAAACATTTTTATTTTTGTTGCTACTGTTGTTACATATCTATTAATAGTTTTACACATTTAGATGATGTAACCAGTTGCAACTTGAACCAACCCAAAACTAGGTTCGGTGCAAAACAGTGCAAAATGAAGAGTAGAAAAATTAAAGTGAGAAAACAATACAGCATTATGAAAAATAAAAGGTGTGCATGGCAACCAGTTAAGTAACAAGTTTCTTATACAAACACATGTACAGGAACCACAAACTGGTCATCTCTGTCAAAACCATAAGTTGTCTGCAGATCAAATTGCTTAAATAAGCGCAACTCATCAACTTTCAGCACTGAAACATTTTCAGCATTTCCCAGTCTCACATGAAAAAATGTTATACCAAAAACATACAATACTTATGACGTAAGGAGAAATGTTCTTAAAAAAACAAAACAAAAAAAAGAAAACACCTCCCCTTTGGCCTGTGAAGAACTGTCATCAATATGCTGTGATTGGGCACATCAGAGTTATCACTCCCTGATGAGCGTAGTGAAGCGGTGTCTGTGCGTGAGGATAGGACAGGAGAGTCTGAAAAGAGGGAACACAACATTGTTTTCAAAAACATTTTTTTTACTTCTGATTTCATTCATTAACCCGCAGGTTCAATTGAGAGAAGGTGAGAGCGTGGGACATAGGGAAACTATTTGCCACTCACGGCATAGTTTCCGGCGCGAGCCGGAAGCTTTGAAATAGCTTTGGGAGCGGTAGCTAACTTTAACGTTGCGATAGCTAACACGCTGAAGCGGCATTTCTTTGTCGGATAGCCTGCTTCACTATAGCTTACACTACAACAACCATATCCTAATAGATTAAACGTCTGCAATGACTTTACCGTGATACTGAAAGTTAGCTAAACTAAACTGAAGCCACTTGCCTCATTACCTAAAGTTACTAACTTTAGCTTAAGTTAGCTTTTAAGTTATGAGAACTAAAACACGAAGAACGGTTGAATATTCTGCATTATTCATTCCGTAGCTTCTTACCTACAGTCCCGTGGAGCGGTTTAGATAAGCACAACATTTTCTGGCGTCATGGCTTCTCTCTTCTGTGGACAACAATCCAACAATCGAAAACTTGCTTTCTGGACCTAAAGCCAAAGGTGGTTTTGATCTACTGGACTTTATGGACTTGAACTACACATTTAAGGTGAAATGGCTAAAGGAATGTTTAAAAACTCCAGATTCATTATGGTACTTTATTCCACATAATATATTTAAGAATGTTGGAGGTCTTAAGTTCTTACTGTCTTGTAATTATAGTATCTCAAGATTACCAGTTAAGATGTCGGAATTTCATAAACAAGCTTTGTTAGCCTGGAAGCTATGTTATTCACATAACTTTTCCCCACATAAATCATCATCATTTGGAACAATGAATGCATTACTAAAAGGAACAAATCACTCTATTTACAACATTGGATTGACAAAAATATAATTTACTTAAAAGATTTATTTAACCCTAATGGCCAACTACTTACTTATGAAGACTTTCTTACACAGAAAGCATTCCATATAAAATTTAAAGAATTTAGCTCAGTAATGAATTCCATTCCCAGCGGAATGATAGAGCTATAAAAATCTGAATGTGCAACATACAGTTATTAACATTCTTTATATAAATGGTGTTGACATCCTGAGTGAAAAATGTAATAAACATGAGAATGTTTCTACAATGCTAAGAAAATAACACCTAGAGGGAAATTCTTTTGGAATGCTATTTTTATGGATATTGATTGGCATAAAGCCTGGCTTGTTCCTTTTAAATTTTGTGTCACAAATAAAATCAGGGAATTACATTTAAAAATACTACATAACATATACCCATCTAAGGCATATATATCAAAATTCCTTGACATCGATAACAAATGCACCTTTTGTAAAACCGAACCTGAAAATGTAACTCATTTATTTTATGGTTGCCCATATACATTTTGGAAAGAACTTGAGAACTATATACTGTGTAAAACAAAACATAAAATCAACATTGAGGGAAAAAAACATTACTTATTTTGAATACAAAGAAAAGAAACTATGTTTTATTGTCAACCTCTATATTTCATTAGGGAAATTTCACATCCATAAACGTAAATTTCAAGATTCATCACCATCATTTAAGCTATTTTTGATTGAAGTTGATTATTATTTTAAGTCTCTTAAGTTAATTACTAATAAGAAATGTATATAATGAATATTCATGCAAATATTTTCAACTAATAACCTGTCACAACAGTTATAACTAGAACTTTATTTATATGTAAGATTATAAGTCTGTCACATCTAGTTTTATTTTTGCCCTCTGTCTTTTTCCTTTCTTTTTTCCTTTGATCCTTATTACGCTATCATGTAACTATGCTGGTACTCTTACTATTGTACAAGTGAACTGGTATGACTGAATTCTTGTTTGTTTGATTGTTCAAAAAACAATCCAACAATCGCCATCTCTGCTAAAACGTCTTTGCCGTCGCTTTGAAGAGGGGTGGTGACACGAGGCTGGATTCAACCAATGAGAAGGCGCAGAGACCTGATGACGAATCGAAACCTAAACTTGGATGAGGCCGGGAAAGTCTCAACCAACAGTTGGACTCTCAGGGAGTACATCATCCCAAAATAAACACTTAAAAAACTCTACACCAGCATTATACTTAGAGACAACACCAAAGAGAGATTCTGGTGCACCCCGACAAGTGTAGTTAGTGCCCATTTAACACCAGAGTGTATAAAATTTTACTCTGGTCATCAAAACTCTGGGATTTTAACACTTTTGCAGTGTGCACTTGATTAATAAACTAAAGTCTGCCATTCTTGAAAAATATGATATAAACCCCGAGACCTACGGGCAAAGGTTCCGGTCTTTGGATACTGGCCCTGACGAGAGCCCCAAGGAGCTCTGTGAGGCTGGAAGTGCTGTATGGTAAATGGATCCAACCCCGAGGTAAAACTATGAAAGAAATTGGTGAAATAATCATCTCGGAACAATTCTTGAGGATGTTATCCCCTGAGCTGCAGGTGTGGGTAAAGGAGCATGGGCCAATCTGGCTGATGTGTTTGTGGCTGTGTGAAGAAAGGGTCAGCCATGGACCAAGGCTGCAAAGGACAACTTTAAGCCTATATTCTCCCAAAACCACTAGAGGTCAACACCAGGTGTGAGTGGGCCTCCCATAAAGGAGAACCCACAACATGCATCAAAAGCTCCAAATTAAGTGCCCATCTATTACCTGTGTGGACAGGAAGGTCATACCAAACCAGTGTGTCCAAAGAATCCTGCTAAGCTCACTCAAATGTGTTTTGTTCCTCCAAAAGGTGATATTAGACCTAATCACTGCATGAAAGTGACCACTGTCACAGTTGGTGGAAAAAACCTCAGAGCTCTGGTTGATACTGGCAGTATTCAGACCCTTGCGCATAGGAAATATGTTCCCGTTAACGCTATCAGCACTCTTGAAACCATCCCCAGTTGTTGCGTGCATGGTGATGAGAAGCCTTACTCCACTGCCGGCTGTGGCTCAGTAGGTAGAGCGGGTTGTCCACGAACCAGAGGGTTAGCGGTTCGATCCCCGGAACGTGCCACATGCCGAAGTGTCCTTGAGCAAGACACTGAACCCCCAGTTGCTCCCAGTGCGTGGCACTGGTGTGTGAATGTGTGTATGCTTGTGTGAACGAATGGGTAGATGTGTCTGAGACTGTAAAGCGCTTTGAGTGCCAATAGGTATAAAAGCAAGGCCATTTATATTGAAGAGCAAGACCAGGCCTATCTGTTAAATGTTGGTGTTGAAGATAATTTGCCCTTTCCAGTGATTTTGGGTCATGATTTGCCAGTACTGATTTGTTAAACCGGGCGGTAGGGTGGTGAGGTGGTTAGCACTGATGCCTCACAGCGAGAAGGTCACCGGTTCTGCTGGCCTTTCTGTGTGGAGTTTGCATGTTCTCCCTGTGTCTGCGTGGGTTCTCTCCGGGTACTCCGGCTTCCTCCCACCGTCCAAAAACATGCTCATTAGGTTAATTGGTGATTCTAAATTGGCCGTAGGTGTGTGTGTGAGTGTGAACGGTTGTCTGTCTCTGTGTTGGCCCTGCGATGGACTGGCGACCTGTCCAGGGTGTACCCTGCCTCTCGCCCGATGACAGCTGGGATAGGCTCCAGCAGACCCCCCGTGACCCTTAACAGGACTAAACGGGTATAGAAGATGAATAAATGAATGAATGATTTGTTAAACCCAGGATCAAGCTGCAATGTTACAATTACCAGAGCATAGACTAAACAGACAGAAGTGGAGCCCTCAGTGCCTTGCCTTTCTTTAGGGTTGAGCTTGAGTCAATGCCTGGGAGGTCTCGTAAGCCCCGTAGCCAAAGGAAGCAATTCAAATGCACTACTATTGAACCATCAGCTGAGGCTGCTGTAGACATGTCCCTTGGGTTTCAGAGACTGAGTCCAAGGTACTAACTTTATGTCTACACTCTTGAAACAGGTCTACCAGCTGCTGGGCATAAAGAACTTGCACACCACCCCATATCATCCACAGACAGATGGACTGACAGAGTGCTTTAACCAGACCCTTAAGCAAATACTATGTAAGTTTGTGGATGAAACTGGGTCTGACTGGGATCAGTGGCTCCCCTACCTACTCTTTGCCTATAGGGAGGCTCCTCAAGCCTCCATCGGGTTTTCTCATTTTGAAACTCCTTTATGGTCATGAGGGCCCTCTCACCTTGTTAAGAGAGACCTGGAAGGGGGTCAGGGGAGGGAGGTTGGATGGTCGGTAGTTAAAGTTGTCTCTTATGTTGTTCAGATGCGAGAGAAACTTGAGAGGATGAGTGAATTGGCCAAAGTGCACATGACAGAGGCCCTGCAGCACCAGAAGACCTGGTAAGACGAGTCAGCCCGACAGAGAAGCATTGAACCTGGTCTTGGTCATGCTGCCATCTAATGACAGCAAGCTGCTGGCAAAGTGACAGGGGGCTTTTGAGGTCCAATGGGAACTTGGGCCGTGTGCTTCATGTCAACCTTCTCAAAGAGTGTGTCCCACGGGTGAAGAAAGGAGCAGGTGTGTTGCTGATCCAGGCTGTTAAGGAGGAAGAGGAGGCTGAGCAATAACTGCCCACACCGGTACCTTTTGACCTTGATTTGAGCCATCTCTCTGAAGACCAGCATACTCCGGTGAAAGCTTCAGTTCATCCAGAAATTAGTGTGTCTATTAGTGTGTATATGTGGTCTGAGCAGCACCTATATATGTGACCCACTGTGTTCATTTTGTTAGGTCTGTTTGAGTTTTAGTCTGTTCTGTTTAGCTTTTCAGTTACAGCCAAGTTGTTCTGTTAATTTGACCTCTTCTATGAGCCCAGAACCTTATTTTTTTTGCATTCCAAGGTACATTTCTTTAAACCATCTGAGTATTCTTGTGCTTTTACTCGGTATCCCACAGAATCCATGGGCCGATTGGGGCCTTTCTGTGTCTAGTTTGCATGTTCTCCCTGTGTTCTCTCCAGGTACTCTGGCTTCCTACCACCATCCCACCGTCCTTGCTCGTTAGGTTCATTGGTGATTCTAAATTGGCCGTAGGTGTGCACGTGAGTGTGAATGGTTGCCTGTTTCTCTGTGTTAGCCCTGCGATAGACTGGACACCTGTCCAGGGTGTCTGTGGAGGGCTGGTTTTATTATAAACTATGACAATGCTACATTGGACATTTGGCACATGACATGGAGGCCCAATCAGACCATACGAAAACAATTCCAGTTACTGGATCTGTTACAAACATGTAGGGCAGTAAAAAGTATGAAGCATGGGAACCTGTAGTATTCATTACTACACATTTTATATACAGAAGGTACATTTTGGGTATTTGGCTAAAGTGGTTACCCACAATTTCAAACAAGGAATGTAGATTGCATTATCAACACTAAACACTACTAGGTATTAGCAAACGTTTATCTGAGTAAAAGCCATGAATATACAGTATACATAATAACTACATCTCAAAATTCACCTGTAATTAGACACATGGAAATTTTCATTACAGTAGATTTCTTCCGATGCTGTGACGTTTTCATAGTCTGGTTGGTCGTCATCTGCGTTGCCGTAGTTGTGACAGGCACCCTGCAGTTTGGAGGTCGTCTGCTTTGAGAACATTACAGTTTCTTGATTGGCTTAAATCTGAAACAGATTCAACATACAACAAAGGAGAATTTGTTACGGACATCTACACTGCCAGAAACTACTAAAATTGGGTTAAGAACTGTCCAGCGCATTATTAAAAACTGGAAGGATAGTGGGGAACCATCGTCTTCAAGGAAGATGTGGTCAGACAAATATCCTGACTGATCGTGATATCTATCACTTAAACGTTTGGGCTATGTTTAATTGGGAGAGTATTTCCACACGTACAATGCAAACTCAAGGGATTGGGATGTACAGCTGTGTAGCCTTAAGAAAACCACAAATCAGTGAGGCTAACTGGGAAAAAAAAGGTTCCAATTTGCTAGGGAGCATAAAGATTGGACTCTGGAGCAATGGAAGAAGGTCATGTGGTGTGATGAGTCCAGATTTACCCTGTTCCAGAGTGATGGGGGCATCAGGGTAAGAAGAGAGACAGATGAAGTGATGCACCCATCATGCCTAGTGCCTACTGTACAAGCCTGTGGGGGCAGTGCTATGATCTGGGGTTGCTGCAGTTGCTCAGGTCTAGGTTCAGCAACATTATGTGCCCAAAGAATGAGGTCAGCTGACTACCTGAATATACTGAATGACCAGGTTATTCCATCAATGGATTTTTTCTTCCCTGATGACACGGGCATATTCCAAGATGACAATGCCAGGATTCATGGGGCTCAAACTGTGAAAGAGTGGTTCAGGGAGCATGAGACATCATTTTCACACATAGATTGGCCACCACAGAGTCCAGACCTTTACCCCATTGAGAATCTATGGGATGTTCTGGAGAATGCAAAAAGGTTCGAAAAAGGCAACTGGACTTGTAGAGTTTTTTGAGAAGATGTTTCACCACTCATCCCGAGTAGCTTCTTCAGTTCTAGGGGACTGGTGGGAAGTCTGAAGTTTAAATAGGAACTCCCACTGAAACTTTCTTGTTGTGTTAACAACCAGAAACCGGTGCAGTGTATATAGAAAACCCACTCACACAGATCAGCACTTGTCAAAGGCTCAAAAGATATCCCAAAAAGGACAGAGAGGAGGAATACAACAAAAGGAAGAACATCATCATCCCCTACGTGGCTGGGGTATCCGAAAAACTCGGGAGAATTTTCAGAAAACACAGCATTCCAGTTTCAAACCAGGGAATACACTTAGGCAAAAACTGGTCCACCCTAAAGACAATACACCCAGGAAGAAACAGAGTAATGTGGTGTATGCTGTTCAGTGTAGTGAGGAGTGTACAGACTTATACATTGGGGAAACCAAAACCAAACAATCCATCCACAAACGCATGTGCCAACACAGGAGAGCCCAAGGACGAAATTTTGATTTAATTTCTGCGTTTTCTAGTAGTTCTTCTAGTTTTCTATTACTACTTTTAAGTTTAATGTTGCCTTTCTTGGTTTGACAGGTCGTTAAGCATGTAGCAAAACATTATCACCCAATTCTGTATTTCACCTTGTTAGTCAACTTCACTCCAACTCAGTACCACCAATTTACACTTATTTATGGAATATGGTAAACAGAGCTCATTTACATAGCACCATCCAGTGGTGGGCAGGTCAAACTGGCATCACAGGTGGGGAGAAATTGAATAAAATGTCCATCATTGTAAGTAGTCAAGTATTACATTTTATTTGAAATTAGTGTAACAGAGAACCATTGACCTCTTACAATCCTTCTAGCTGACGTGACCCAGGCAGAACAAACGCCCAATTTACAGTAGCAGATTAACAAGGACTCCTGACCGCAGACTCACAGACCGGTGTGCAAGCAAGGTGGAGTGACAGTGGGGACGGCCAATCACACAAGAACTGCCGTTTCTTGCCAGTCAAGGAGCTTGTGGGCGGTCTAAACCTAGGAAAACAGGCTTCAGTTTGAGCGGTCATTTTCCGCTTGGTCCTAGTGCTTCACGCGTCTCTGTTTACTATAGCGTAACATTGTTCTTGGACAAAGTGCAGGGGACATGTCCCCCTGTGGTGAAACGCCCTCTCAAAAAACTCTACAAGTGCAGTTGCCTTTTTGAACCTTTGTGGATATACCATGACCTGGATGACTGAGAACCTTCACAGACATGTGCTGGAGAAGGCTTTGTGCAGTGGTCAGACCCTGCCATCATCAATACAAGATCTTGGTGCAAAATAATGCAACACTGGATGGAAATAAATCTTGTGACATTGCAGAAGCTTATCGAAACAATGCCACAGAGAATGTGTGCTGTAATCAATGCTAAGGATGGTCCAACAAAACATAACAGTGGATGACCTTTTTTTTTTTGGTAGCTATTTTTTTTTCGGTCAGGCAGTGCATTTTAAAATCCAGTGATAAGTAGTTATTTAAAAAATTAACATTATTTGATTTACTACATTAGTAAAAAGCTCTTTTAGCTTTTTGGGGTGATCCAGCAACCTTTAGATTTCTTATGTCCTACTAACAATAAAATCATCAGGGAGTTGTTTTGTGACTTTCGACGTTTGCTTTCTTACCTCTGCTGCACCTTCTGCTGCACCTTCTGCTACACCTGCTGCCTTGGACTGTCCGATGATGCCCACTCCAGCTTCTGAGAAAACATATAAAAAATGGTCACACACTTGTCTGTCTATAAATACAGCATTTCTGTGCACGGTGAAATATACCTCGCACTTTGTGACATTTATACTTATGAACTATGACCAGGACCACTATCAGTATGAGCAGCAAAACAGGTACAATGACAACCACATAGAGTGAACCATCTGAAAAACAAAAACCACAAACAGAGCAGGGTAAAAAAATACACTTACTGAAAGCACATTGCAGTTTCAAGAGTCCACAGCAGAAGTGGCACTGACTATCAGAGCTGCAGCCTCACTTCTTTCCTTTTCATTTATGGTGGTTGTGTATTTTAACTTCACAGTTCTATTAACAAGTGGATATTTAATTGACTCACGTTCACTCACTGGAGACAATAACTGTAGAACCATAAAACCTAAACTAAAACCAACCCTTGTTTATCACATATGTTTGACCCCCCCCCTCCCCCCCCACACACACACACGTACCTTTAAGTAGTTTTCCAGCAGAGTATGTTGAATTAGTTGAATTAGTTGAATTAGTTTTGACAGTTTCCACAGTGAAGGTTGAGATTACAGTCGTGGTCGGCAGAAAGACTGTTAGAGAAAAATAATATTGATGTATATATTGCTCAGAAGGTTTAAATGTGTTTTAGTCAGTCGGACAGTTCACTACACCACCACAGAAATGTCTCAACATCTTTCTGATCATTGACAACAGATGGTTATCTCAACAACTGACGTTGTTGCACTGACATTTTAACAGACACTGGTTCCAGAAAAAAATGGAATATAATACTGGTGATCTATTAAATTTTCTTCTTGCAGCATCTCCCACCACTTCTGTAATTTTTCTATGAACAATCACTTCAAACCTCTGAATGCTGACCATCTCAGTGGACATCACATGTTGGCATCAAGCTCAGATCACTAAGTCAACCATCAACTTTTATATCAAGAGTAATTATAAATGTCAAGGGATGTGACCTTTGCATGTATTTGTGAAAATATTAGAAGATTATTAGACGATTTAGTCAGCAAATACAGTATGAGAATAGACAAATGAACAACCTGAATTAATATGCCATGTGTCCAGTCTATATAGTGAGTACTTTAGGGAACTGAACAACTTGCGTTTTCAATGTTGACATTAAATTTACAATTCATATTAATATACCATAGAGTGTCATACTGTGAGATAATATAATCACATTGATGTTATCACTTTATTCTATAATAAACTTCTATAAACTATGATGATTAATAAACCTATGAACACTGAATTAGTACACCATTGGAAATGTTCCTAGTGTTGCTGTAACATCTTATTTAAGCAGTTAAGCTGAGTTAATTCAATAAGTATTGGTAAATGCTGAAAGCATCAACTGATCTAGCCAGATATAGAAAGGCTGCTGGGGGTTAAATGAGGTTTTGAGAATGACACATGCTCCTCCAGCTTCTATAACAAGTACTTTTTTTGGCACACTGTTTACGCTTAGTGTGAAGCACTGTCTACAAGGAAACCCATCTTTACTCAGTTGGGTTCAAACAAGGACATTCATTTTATTGTCATAGATCTCACCGACTGACAGTTGGATCTTGGTGTAGTTTCCAGCTCTCCACTGTGAGTCTGAACCACACCAGTACATCCCAGCATCACCTGCTTCCAGGTTTGTGATCGTCACAGAGAAGGAGCTGGAAGAAACATCGTGCAGTGTGAACCTGCTTTGACTCGTCACCATGTCCGTGCAGTTGTTGAAGTGGTCTCCCTTACAGAGGAACTTCCTGTTATTCTGGTGTTGTGGTGGATACGGACACTGCAGAGTGACTGTGCTTCCCACAGTGCCACTCGTGGCGTTTGTCTTCACACAGCACCACACTGTCAGAAAGAGCAACAATATGTGAGATTCACTATGTCTAGTCTATGTGTAGGCCACATTAGAGATACATGTGCATGTGTTTAATGCTTCTACTTTCCTTTAGTTGTTTAGTACATTTTGAGAAGGTGGAAAAGCTTTAGTCATCTTTGCTGTTCTACCAGACATTAAATAAGTTTACTGCAATAATATGAGGTATAACTGAGACCTCTGACCTTCAACCTCCAGCTCAATAGCAGAGAAAACATCCAGTCCACTGTTTCTATGGACACCACAAAGATACGACCCAGAATCCTCTTGGTTCAGGTTGATAATGTTGACTGTGAATCTTCTTGACTCCTTGTCATCAGTCAGTGTGAAGCGTCCATTTTGTTTGCTGTCAGAGGTGATGACTGCCTGCTGCAGACATGTGGAGGGCTGCTTTCCTCTGCAGATGAACTTCAGGTTGTTCTGGTACTCAAACTCATACGGACAAATGATGGACACTGAACCTCTTTCATGACTTTGGATTTTATCCACATTGTTGCAGCAGCGGTCTGTCAAGAAGAAACAATATTTACTGGATGGATAACTGAATTGCAGACACACTTTTTAAATTTTATTTACCTTGTTCTAATTCCAGCTTTACTTCAGTGTAGATATCTTTTCCAGTCCTTGTCACCCCACACCAGTATTTCCCAGCATCCATAGACTGAAGATCAGTGATGGTCACTGTGAAGGTTCGTTTCTTTTTGTCATCATAGATGGAGTATTTGTTCCTCTTTGTTTCTGACGTCGTAATAAGAACATCACTGTAGCCACAGTCGTTCTTGCACAGGTACTTCTCATAAGACTCATAACCCTGATCATAGGAGCAGGAAACGTTAACATCTCTGCCCACATATCCAAACACATGGATCACTCCTGCTGCTCTGGTCACATAACTGAGAACAACTGTGAAGAGAAAGATGACATGAAAAGGATATTTCTAACTTCCTGCTGTATAATGACCATTAACAAGGTGTGAACTTACTGCAGAGGATGAATGGGTCTTGAACGCTCCACATCTTTAACAGGAAAATATAAAAAGAAGAGGTTGTTTTAAACCACACTGTGTGAAATATTTTGAGGAAACAACAGCGAGTTTAATGTCGAGCTGAGTTGTGTCAGTGAATATTTACACCCAGCGAGAGACGCGTATTCGTTGAGTGCCAGTCATTGGCTGAGTCGTCTGTCAATCTCATTAATCTGTGCGTCTCACACAAAGGAAGCTACGGAGGATTTTCTGCACGTTTATTAAAACCTGAACACAGACTACTGTCGGCCCAAGGTTTGTCTCTTATCTGCGGCTCGGAAAACTCTCTGCTCTTAAGGCATCTTCCGTTTCTCGCGTGGTGCATTCACTGTCATCAGGAACATGAAGACACACTATCCAAAAGAGAGCGAAATATGTATACAAACACCGCAATCCACGCGTATAGTAGAATTTGCAAGCGCAAAGTCAAAATTCGTGACTTAGTATTTGCACAAAGGTGTAATGATTTATTCAAATGTTTGGAAACTTGCAAATTAAATCATACCAATTTGTACAAATATTTCTCGCATTTGCATCTGTCTTGAAATTTCATTTGCGACTCATACTTTTCGTGTGTGAAGTGTTGAATCTGCGTTTGCGGATCATCCAACGCGCACATTCATCCCTGCTTCCGCTTGCGTAATTTTGAGACATTCTACGCGAAGGTCTTAACCCATGCAAGAGGTCCACATCCGGCATCCGCATCCAACATGTGTGCCACACAATGCCCACAACTCAGCCAAACTGTAACCAGAGCTGGCCCTAATCTGGCCCTATGGTGGGCCAAACCATTTTCAGAAGTGGTTCCTGATGTTAGCCTCAATTCAACCTTAACTCAGCCACTTAATTTATATAAATATATATCTATATATTAAAAACAACAAGTACAGTATTATAAGCAAATGTTTTTTTTTCTTTTGAATGATAAATTTGAAAGTCTGCTGTTGCAACATTTAACTTTAAAATTTCAGATCAACTGGATATTGTATCTGCCCTGTTTCGACAAGAAGGCTATTGTTAAGGGTGATAGTTGATTTTGATTGACATTGATATATATATCATGAGAATATTTTATTTATTTTTATTAAATCTGTGATGTTAAACAACAACTCATTCAAAAATATCGAAAACTTAACTTAAGGGTGGGATGAGTCCGGCCTCACATTATGTGGCCCAGAGGTCTAATTTGATATGTGGGCCGAATAATACACTCCACAAGTGCCCCATATCTGTCTGCCAGAGTCATGACAGTGCCGCCTTTGCTGCATCTGGGCCATGTCCGGTTCACATGCCATATGCCAGTGCCGAGTGCCTGTGCCGGCTTCAAGCCAGATCTGGGCCACATGTCTCTGCTATGTGGGTTGTTAACACAACAATGATGTCTCATGCTCCCTGAACCACTCTTTCACAGTTTGAGCCCCATGAATCCTGGCATTGTCATCTTGGAATACGCCCGTCCCATCAGGGAAGAAAAAATCCATTGATGGAGTAACCTGGTCATTCAGTATATTCAGGTAGTCAGCTGACCTCATTATTTGGGCACATAATGTTGCTGAACCTAGACCTGAGCAACTGCAGCAACCCCAGATCATAGCACTGCCCCCACAGGCTTATACAGTAGCCACTAGGCATGATGGGTGCATCACTTCATCTGTCTCTCTTCTTACCCTGATGCCCCCATCACTCTGGAACAGGGTAAATCTGGACTCATCACACCACATGACCTTCTTCCATTGCTCCAGAGTCCAATCTTTATGCTCCCTGGCAAATTGGAACCTTTTTTTCCCAGTTAGCCTCACTGATTTGTGGTTTTCTTAAGGCTACACAGCTGTACATCCCAATCCCTTGAGTTTGCATTGTACGTGTGGAAATACTCTCTCTTTCACGATTAAACATAGCCCAAACGTTTAAGTGATAGATATCACGATCAGTCAGGATATTTGTCCGACCACGTCTTCCTTGAAGACGATGGTTCCCCACTATCCTTCCAGTTTTTAATTATGCGCTGGACAGTTCTTAACACACACCAGCTGAAAGATAATCGGCCGTGCATAATTATCCAACAGGAGGCTCGTACCTATTTGCTTCGTTAAATCCAGGTGGTGACTTTTTTTGGCCAGCCAGTGTAGATGTCCATAACAACTTCTCCTTTGTTGTATGTTGAATGTGTTTCAGATTTATGCCAATCAAGAAACTGTAATATTCTCAAAGCAGACAACCTCCAAACTGGAGGGTGCCTGTCACGACTACGTCAACGCAGATGACGACCAACCAGACTATGAAAACGTCACAGCATCGGAAGAAATCTACTGTAATGAAACTTTCCGTGTTTCTAATTACAGGTGAATTTTGAGATGTAGTTATTATGTATACTGTATATTCATGGTTTTTACTCAGATACACGTTTGCTAATACCTAGTAGTGTTCAGTGTTGATAATGCAATCTACATTCCTTGTTTGAAATTGTGGGTAACCACTTTAGCCAAATACCCAAAATGTACCATCTATATGTAAAACTAACTGATACAAACAAAGACATTCAGAAAGAGAAGTTCAAAGTAATAAGGCACATTTATCTGTGTGGTGTAGTTCTGTACACATGTGTAGTAATGAATACTACAGGTTCCCATGCTTTATACTTTTTACTGCCCTAACAGATCCAGTAACAGGAATTGTTTTTGTATGGTCTGATTGGGCCTCCATGTCATGTGCCAAATGTCCAATGTAGCATTGTCATAGTTTATAGTAATAAAACCCTCATGAGGGATTTAGATTGAGTACTCTCACTATTATTACTTGAAGTAGGGTCTATTATAATACTTCTGTACTTTTACTTAATGTGTGCAGGATGGATTTTTATCAGGTTTTATTGATACTTTTACGTTGGATTGGAATATTTTGTTCTATAATTAAGTGTTGTTTCATTGAACCAGAGCATGACTGGAGATTTTCAAAGATAGAAAGAAACAAAATATGCAGGTTTCTTCAAAAGACCGTCAGCTGGTCACACCTGTCCAGTCAGTTTAACTTCCAGTAAACAGAGTTTGATACTCAAGGGTCCAACCAGGGCTGGAGCTTTCTCCAGAAAAGCCTGGACATTCAACTTTCTACTAAACATACAGTCTCTCTGTTACACGGCTTCACTGTTACATCATTAAAAAAGACACAAGATTGAATTTAACAAGCATGAATGAGTCCATAAATGTTGCATACTTGTGTATTTATACTGCATAAATGTTTTCTTCTCTAAGTTTGACATTTTGATCATTTACCAATCTGCCTGTCTGTGTTCAGGGTTAGTTAAAATAAAGCAGTGGACTGTACATGCCTGGCTGTGCTTTCACTTGGATCATCCTTCTTGCCTTCATTGTGTAGAATGTGAGTGTGTAATTAAAGTACAGAACTCTGAACCACAGGGGCTGACAGGGTGCTGATGTTAACCCTGTGTGAGGGGGTCACGTGATGGCGGTGAGCTGGGCAGATGCTTTTGCTAGAGCTCTGTACCACTTGGTGCTAATTATCTCATTATCCTGACAACAACCGGTCGCTATAAGCGATTTTTGTTATGAACACAACAGGCTATGTCCTTTGGAAAACTATTGGCCACAAAATGGGTAATATTTTACAAAGGTCAGTAACGCGCGTTACAATGCATTTTCACCCGAAATTAATTGGTGTTTTGTTTTTATACTATCGCCAAAAACACCGCGAGATCAGCAGAGGAGAAAAATTCAGCCAGAGAATGTCTAATAAGGGGAGAAGTTCCACTCTCAGTGAACTTCCGGCTTCTGAACTGTTCGTTACAATGGGACTTAATAGAGAGTGGCGAGGCTCACTTAGACTTAGACAGACTTTATTTGTCATTTTGATTTTCATCAAAAAGAAATTTCGGTACAATGGCTCTTAGTACAGCAGGAATATTTAACAGAAACAGTATGTACAACAGAAACGGTATGTACAATTTCCAGGAACGTATATACAGAATATAATAAATATAAATATAAATATCTAAGAAGCTTGAAATGTAGATAAATATTATTGCACGTTCTTAATTACAGGGTAATGGGAGTGGGTGGAGGGGGTACTGTTTATAGTGTGTTGAGCAGTCTTATGGCATATGGGATGAAACTGTTTTTGAACCTGACTGTTCTGCTCTGTAGGCTGCGAAACCTCCTTCCAGAGGCCAGCAGTGAGAACAGTCCATGTTGGGGGTGTGAGGGGGCTGAGGTGATGTTTTTGGCCCTTGTCAGACAGCGTCTCTTAGCAGGACGTAGACGGGCTCTGATTCAGCGCAAATTGTAAACGTTTCTTCCTGTACGGCTGAAGCAGGCTCGACGTCGGACAGTAGCCCGTTTTTAGGGGTGCTCAAGCACCCTAAATTTTGTCCCAGCACCCCTGAAAATAAGAGTTAAAAAAATGGTTGTTTTATTTTAAAAGCGTTTGTCTATGATAAGATGACAAAAAAAATAGCACAATCGAAGAAAGTATGTGGTTTAAAAATAATATTTTAACGAGGAAATGCAGTACCCCCCCCCCCCCCCCCCCCCCCCCGTGGTATCCACCTCTCTCGTTTACCCCTCCCTCCTCCACGCACGCAGCGCGCACACACCTTAGGTTTGGCTGACCACCCGAGGGGCGTGGCTCCTGTAAGTTACCAAACGATCTATTTACTTTATCACTCAGCACCAACACATTACATTACAGTCATTAGCAACAGCCCTAACTTTTACTGTTATTGTTATTGTTCAGTAGGAGTTTACTAGCTGACGTTTCTCTCTCTCTGGTAAGCAGTGCAGGTTGTCAATCAACCTTTGTCCACAGTTTATATTAAGCTTTTGGTTTGTGCATATGTGTTGATGTTAAAGCCAAGGTTTAAGACTAATACTGCCTATCTACAGAGGACATTTACAGCTTTTGCAATGATAACAAATGTAAAGGGGTGGGGCCTTTCTCATTAAGGAAAATTTCGTCCATCCATCAGTTATATGAAATCTTAAAAAAAATATTATTATTATTTTTTTTTTTTCTTTCAGCATTCTAATTACCTTACAAAGATTGGGGAATTAAAAAAAAAATGTGATTGGATAATATTTTTTTTCCTGGTAGTCAGGAGGTTAGCTTGCTAGGGGTTGCTTTTTGGACGTTTATTGACCTTAAGTTAGTTTTGCACTTATTGTTCCTACCTCATCTTCTCATTTAAATGCAATTTCTTTTCTTTATTTTTTAAACTGCGCCTATTACATTCTTCTGTTGTTAGCCTTAAGCCTAGGAGCATAATAAGATACATTTAGAATAAGTATATATATATATATTGGAGAAAGTAACTTAAAAGTAATGCAGTAGTAGTGTAATGCCTTACAATTCAGAGACAGTAATATTACAATATTATTAATGTTACATTTCAAATGTAACGAATTACTTTGAAATGACAGTAACAAGTAATACATAATGTATTACATTTTTGAAGTAACTTGTCCAACACTGTTCAGGGTACTCTTTTGTGGGAGGAGATTTCAAATGACACTTTAATGATTCCAAATGTAATAACTACACGACACTGTAAGGGACAGTACAAAATTCCGCCAATTGAATAGCCCGGCTCTAAAACATACCCTCACAAGCAATCTCATTCACAGATTGCATTTATTTTTACTAAATCCTAAAGCATTTTCCTCCTCATCTTTTCAAAAATGGATTCATCATTGAGGTCATCATTTAACCCTCGTCAATACTGTTGACATAAATACAGAACCGAGGAATTTCCATATTTTATCATTTGCATTATTGAACATCACCATCATCATCGGGCGAGAGGTGGGGTACATCCTGGACGGGTCATCAGTCTATCAGACAACCATACACACTCACATACACTCACTTACCCGGAGAGAACCCATGCAGACACAGGGAGAACATGCATGGCACAGATTCAAACCCGGAACCTTCTTGCTGTGAAGCATCAGTACTAACCACCACACCATTGAACCACCCACATCACGTGTTGTGGGTGGCTAAATGTAGCCATCAGATGTGTTGAATAGTAAACACGCTGTTATTTCCTCAAAATATTTCACACAGCGTAGTTTAAAACAACATCCCGTTCAGTTTTTATATTTTCCTGTTGAAGATGTGGACCGTTCAAGATCTGCTGTTCATCCTCTGCAGTAAGTTCTTGACATTAAATGAGTAAATATATCTGTTTTAGTATTGACTATAATAGAAGCAGCCGATGGCAGAGAATCACACCTTGGTAATGGTCATTATACAGCAGGAAGTTAGAAATATCCTTTTCATGTCATCTTTCTCTTCACAGTTGTTCTCAGTTATGTGACCAGAGCAGCAGGAGTGATCCATGTGTTTGGATATGTGGGCAGAGATGTTAACGTTTCCTGCTCCTATGATCAGGGTTATGAGTCTTATGAGAAGTACCTGTGCAAGAACAACTGTGGCAACAGTGATGTTCTTATTACGACATCAGAAACAAAGAAGAACAAATACTCCATCTATGATGACAAAAAGAAACAAACCTTCACAGTGACCATCTCTGATCTTCAGTCTATGGATGCTGGGAAATACTGGTGTGGGGTGACAAGGACTGGAAAAGATATCTACACTGAAGTAAAGCTGGAATTAGAACAAGGTAAATAAAATTTAAAAAGTGTGTCCGCAATTCAGTTATCCATCCAGTAAATATTGTTTCTTCTTGACAGACCACTGCTGCAACAATGTGGATAAAATTCAAAGTCATGAAAGAGGTTCAGTGTCCATCATTTGTCCGTATGAGTTTGAGTACCAGAACAACCTGAAGTTCATCTGCAGAGGAAAGCAGCCCTCCACATGTCTGCAGCAGGCAGTCATCACCTCTGACAGCAAACAAAATGGACGCTTCACACTGACTAATGACAAGGAGTCAAGAAGATTCACAGTCAACATTACCAACCTGAACCAAGAGGATTCTGGGTCGTATCTTTGTGGTGTCCATAGAAACAGTGGACTGGATGTTTTCTCTGCTGTTGAGCTGAAGGTTGAAGGTCAGAGGTCATAATAATGGTTCATTATGTTTATCATGTCACATAGGTTTAACAGTGGAGAATATATTCATTAATTAAAACAGTTTGTTACATTACCATTTTTTCAATTTGAAGTGCTAACTTTATAGAGAGTCTTTAGTGCATTTTTTCTCTGACAGCCTCTCCACAGGAAACCAGCATTGAGGAACCTGTCACATCACACTCAACATATGACACTCCCAAACACAGTAAAGGTGTGTGTGCGTGTGTGCATGTGTGTCTCTATTAATGAAAACTGAACAGGAAGGATAGAGGAAGTGTGTATTTGTTAACTATATTCTGTATGTTTTATTGATTTTACAGATATGACACTTTTGGTTTACACTCTGCCTGCAGTTGTGGCTGCACTGCTGATCCTAACATCTGTTCTTATTATTTCTTTTAAAAACATAATCTGTAAATTCAATATGACTGTAATGAACAGTGCTGAAGCAGGAGTGGAGATGAGACCCAATGACGTGAGTAAACATTGGTGTTAGAATATGCATATTGTTGCTAAATGACAGTCTGACCTGTACATGTCTTGGTTAGATATCTAGGGTCTGCTGCCAGAGAGGCAGATACTGTATAATGAAACAGTATTAACCAGCTATCAGTCTGTATACAACGACTAACCATCAGTCTCATCTATGTATCTGTCTCATGTTCTTTGTAGATTTATGATTCTTGTGAAGAGGCAGCATACTTCGACGCTGGCTCATCAGTTCCTCAGAGCACGGTGAGCCATGAAATGAACGCAGAGGAGGATCAACAGTGTACCTACCAAAACTTCATCACAACAACAGATATGTACTGTAGCTAATATGTCAGACACCAGTCCTAACTGGGTTTGCATCGTCTCAGTTAGCAGCTGCCAGTGGTGTTTAATGCATCTGAAATCCTCATGTGAGTAAATGTATCCACCAAATGCTGTCATTTCTGTAAATAAATAAATATAACTGTGATACAGAGAGTTTACTTGTCCATGAAGCATTACATTAGTATTGTTGTCTTTACATGCTACATGATACGAACACTCTCAGTTCAAACCTTTGACTCAGTTAGGGAAAACAGAGACATCAACAGGTAACCATGTATTACTGTAATATTCAAACTGAACAGAGGTCAGATTTGTAGGAACTATTTTCTGTCATGGTATTTGACATGACTGCATGTGATTAGGATGGTGTATGAGGGATGACTGTATAAACCACAGTGTCCATGTTAGTCTAGAAACATTATTAATGGATGTGTTTTAATCATTTTTCAACAACATATGTCTGGAGGATACATTCATCTGTAGTCATGAGATTTTGACAGTAAAAAGATAACAGGCGAAACATATAGATATTATGCGCATGTGATATACATGTTAAGGATGGTCACTCATTTCAAGCAGTGTAAGTAAAAAGTAAAAAGTTCCTCATGACAAAACGACTGCTGATGAATAGATTTGGAGTTCTCTTTATATCTGTGTGGAGCTTCTGATCAGGACCACTACAACACATACTGACTTGTGGTTAACGTGTCAAACTGCACTCTCTGCTGATGACTTTTATTATTACAGTTAATATTTGATACCTGATCATCATCACAGAGGAATCAAGTTAAATCTGCAAGGCTGTACTTGTTTAAAATAAATACTTTAATCACTATCATTGCATCCAGTAGTCATGTCTATGTAATACGTTGCTCATATTTATGCATCTACAGAAAATTATCACCCAATTCTGCAGTCCTGCCTTAAAGTTCCTCATAAGAGAAATCAAGGCCACAACTGCACCGACATGTTGCAGATTCATAGTGCAAGATGACTTGTTCCAGTTTTTACTCAGTGACAATCACAGACCTGAAAGCAGATGATGCTGGGTCATGCTGCCGTGGTTCAGACTCACTCTGGAGTGTTGGAAACCAAGATTCAACAGTCAGTAGGTGAATGTATATGAATAAATGCACTGATCACATATTAACTATTTGTTTAGAAACAGTTCTTATCTAAACATATTCAAGTTACAGTTATATAATGAATATGGAGACACAGGGCAGACTTTAGATTGAGTGTATTCACATCCCAAGTGAAGGAAAGGTGCAGGAACAACAACCATCATTTATACACAGTGCCTTATTTTCAAGGGCTCAAAAAGGGATTGGACAGTTGCCTCAAAAGCTGTTTCACTGACAGATGTGGGATACTTCTGCATTACTTCCTCATCAGTTAAGCAGATGAAAAGTTATTTCCAAGTGTAACATTTATGTTAAGAAACTGTTGCCATGATCATAAGAGACTCTCAGTGCAAGTGAATCAAGCCATCCTTAGGCTGTGTCAGACTGACGGGAAGAAAAAAAATCATAGAGAGGGCTCATGTTCTGAAGCATACAACATCACAGTGGAGACAGTGTGATGCATGAGTTTTAACTGCACCTGGTCACTGTATTGATGATGTGACAGAAGACTGAAGTGTCTAGAGATTAACTGTCTGCCAAGATTCAGCCTTTTATCATCACACCTAATGTTTGTGTCTATAGATCAGATACAATCAGAACGAAGCCACACTAGATGAAGCACTACTTATGTGACTGTTGTCATTCCTAAGGAAAAAAAAATAAGAAATCTTAATCTGACCATGAAAACTGATACAAATTTCTTCAATGCCTTGCTCTGTCTCTGTGGCTGATTATCATATGTTATTGTTTTCTTATAGAGTGGTGATGATCCAGGAGATGCAGCTTCCTCAGAGCTGGGTTTGTAGCAGCAGCAGAGCTCCAAACCGCTTAGTTTAATCCATGCAAAGACAAAAGTGTAAAAACAAGAGTTACTTGTTTTTATGATTTGAAAGTGTGACTCAGTGACTTTAAATATACAGTAAATGTTATTTAATAATTGACACAGCTGCAGCATCTTTCGTCACCGTTTTAAAATTTGTCGCTGTGCTGTATCTTCGTGGTTTGAAACCATGTAACTGCTGGTGATATAATAAAGTTGTGAAAGCCTAAAACTTCAGTTTCGAACGGGAGGCGTTTTATTTAGAAACTTTGAAGGATGTACTGTATAGTGTACTGTAATGGGCTGGTTTGATAAACTCACGTTGTTTGTGTTCAGTTCTGTTGTGTCCAATTAGTTGACATTGTTGCTGCAGTTGGACAGTGTGTCTTCCTGTTCCTGATGACAGTGAATGCACCACGCGATAGACGGAAGATGCCTTAAGAGCTGAGAGTTTTCCGAGCCTTAGGTAAGAGATTCAAGTTGTTCAGGATTTAATAAACGTGCAGAAAATCCTCCGTAGCTTCCTTTGTGTGAGACGCACCGATTAATGTGTTTACGCTTCAGATGAGATTGACAGACGACTCAGCCAATGACTGGCACTCAACGAATACGCGTCTCTCGCTGGGTGTAAATATTCACTGACACAACTCAGCTCGACATTAAACTCACTGTTGTTTCCTCAAAAGATTTCACACAGTGTGGTTTGAAACAAGAACCTCTTCAATTTTTATATTTTCCTGTTAAAGATGTGGATCGTTCAAGACCTGCTGTTCATCCTCTGCAGTAAGTTCACAACTTGTTAATGGTCATTATACAGCAGGAAGTTAGAAATATCCTTTTCATTTCATCTTTCTCTTCACAGTTGTTCTCAGTTATGTGACCAGAGCAGCAGGAGTGATCCATGTGTTTGGATATGTGGGCAGAGATGTTGACGTTTCCTGCTCCTATGATCAGGGTTATGAGTCTCATGAGAAGTACCTGTGCAAGAACAACTGTGGCGACAGTGATGTTCTTATTATGACGCCAGAAACAAAGAAGAACAAATACTCCATCTATGATGACAAAAAGAAACGAACCTTCACAGTGACCATCTCTGATCTTAAGTCTATGGATGCTGGGAAATACCAGTGTGGGGTGACAAGGTTTTTCAAAGATATCTACACTGAAGTAAAGCTGGAATTAGAACAAGGTAAATAAAATTTAAAAAGTGTGTCTCCAATTCAGTTATCCATCAAGTAAATATTGTTTCTTCTTGACAGACCGCTGCTGCGACAATGTGGATAAAATCCAAAGTCATAAAAGAGGTTCAGTGTCCATCGTTTGTCCGTATGAGTTTGAGTACCAGAACAACCTGAAGTTCATCTGCAGAGGAAAGCAGCCCTCCACATGTCTGCAGCAGGCAGTCATCACCTCTGACAGCAAACAAAATGGACGCTTCACACTGACTGATGACAAGGAGTCAAGAAGATTCACAGTCAACATTACCAACCTGAACCAAGAGGATTCTGGGTCGTATCTTTGTGGTGTCCATAGAAACAGTGGACTGGATGTTTTCTCTGCTGTTGAGCTGGAGGTCAAAGGTTAGAGGTCTCAGTTATACCTCATATTATTGCAGTAAACTTATTTAATGTCTGGTAGAACAGCAAAGATGACTAAAGCTTTTCCACCTTCTCAAAATGTACTAAACAACTAAAGGAAAGTAGAATCATTAAACACATGCACATGTATCTCTAATGTGGCCTGCACATAGACTACATTGTGATTCTTACATATTGTTGCTCTTTCTGACAGTGTGGTGCTGTGTGAAGACAAACGCCACGAATGGCACTGCGGGAAGCACAGTCACTCTGCAGTGTCCGTATCCACCACAACACCAGAATAACAGGAAGTTCCTCTGTAAGGGAGACCACCTCAACAAGTGCACGGACATGGTGACGAGTCAAAGCAGGTTCACACTGCACGATGTTTCTTCCAGCTCCTTCTCTGTGACGATCACAAACCTGGAAGCAGGTGATGCTGGGATGTACTGGTGTGGTTCAGACTCACAGTGGAGAGCTGGAAACTACACCAAGATTCAACTGTCAGTGGGTGAGATCTATGACAATAAAATGAATGTCCTTGTTTGAACCCAGCTGAGTAAAGATGGGTTTCCTTGTAGACAGTGCTTCACACTAAGCGTACACAGTGTGCCAAAAAAAGTACTTGTTATAGAAGCTGGAGGAGCATGTGTCATTCTCAAAACCTCATTTAACCCCCAGCAGCCTTTCTATATCTCGCTAGATCAGTTGTTGCTTTCAGCATTTACCAATACTTATTGAATTAACTCATCTTAACTGCTTAAATAAGATGCTACAGCAACACTAGGAACATTTCCAATGGTGTACTAATTCAGTGTTCATAGGTTTAATAATCATCATAGTTTATAGAAGTTTATTCTAGAATAAAGTATTAACATCAATGTGATTATATTAAAGGTCACATCCCTTGACATTTATAATTACTCTTGATATAAAAGTTGATGGTTGACTTAGTGATCTGAGCTTGATGCCAACATGTGATCTCCACTGAGATGGTCAGCATTCAGATGTTTGAAGTGTTTGTTCATAGAAAAATTAGAGAACAAAATGGTGAAGTGGTGGGAGATACTGCAAGAAGAAAAGTTAATAGATCACCAGTTTTATATTACGTCTTTTTCTGGAGTGTTTGTTATCTCAACAACTGAGGTTTTATATTTTAGCCAGCGTAGCTAAAAATAATGTTGTTAATACCAACATTATTTGCATTACAGTCTTTCTGCCGACCACCACTGTAATCGAAACTAATTCAACGTACTCTGCTGGCAAACTACTTAAAGGTACGTGTGTGTGCATGTGTGTGTGGGGTGGGGGGCATGAATAGTGCTATCAGGAAGTGTATAATTTTACCCTGCTCTGTTTGTGGTTTTTGTTTTTCAGATGGAGCACTCTATGTGGCTGTCTTTGTACCTGCTCTACTGCTCATACTGATAGTGGTCCTGATCATAGTTCATAAGTATAAATGTCACAAAGTGCAAGGTATATTTCACTGTGCACGGAAATGCTGTATTTATACACAGACAAATGTGTGACCATTTTTTTCAATGTGTTTTCTCAGAAGCTGGAGTGGGCATCATTGGACAGTCCAAGGCAGCAGGCGTACCAAAAGGCGCAGCAGAAGGTGCAGCAGAGGTAAGAAAGCAAAAGTTGAAAGTCACAAAACAACTCCCTGATGATTTTATTGTTAGAAGGGCATAAGTAATCTAAAGGTTGTGGGATCACCCCAAAAAAGGGCTCTTTTACTAATGTAGTACAAACAAATAAATGTAAAGTTTTAAATAATTACTTATCACTGGATTTTGAAATATATGAATAACAACTTCTCCTTTAAGTTGTTGCTTCTGTTTCAGATTTATGCCAATCAAGAAACTGCAATGTTCTCAAAGCAGACGACCTCCAAACTGCAGGGTGCCTGTAATGACTACGGCGACGCAGATGACGACCAACCAGACTATGAAAACGTCACAGCAACGGAAGAAATCTACTGTAATGAAAATTTCCATGTGTCTAATTACAGGTGAATTTTGAGATGTAGTTATTATGTATACTGTATATTCATGGCTTTCACTCAGATACACATTTGCTAATACCTGGTAGTGTTTAGTGTTGATGATGCAATCTACATTCCTTGTTTGAAATTGAGGGTAACCACTTTAGCCAAATACCCAAAATGTACCTTCTGTATATAAAAACTAACTGATACAAATAAAGACATTCAGAAAGAGAAGTTCAAAGTAATAAGGCACATTTATCTGTGTGGTGTAGTTCAGTACACATGTGTAGTAATGAATACTACAGGTTCCCATGCTTTATACTTTTTACTGCCCTACATGTTTGTAACAGATCCAGTAACAGCAATTGTTTTCGTATGGTCTGATTGGGCCTCCGTGTGGACATGTGCCAAATGTCCAATGTAGCATTGTCATAGTTTATAGTAATAAAATCGTCATGAGGGATTTAGATTGAGTATTTTCACTATTGTTACTTGAAGGTCTATTATAATACTTCTGTACTTTTACTTAATGTATGCAGGATGCATTTTTATAAGGTTTTATTGATACTTTTACGTTAGATTGGAATATTTTGTTCCATAATTAAGTGTTGTTTCATTGAACCAGAGCATGACTGGAGATTTTCAAACAGAGAAAGAAACAAAATACGCAGGGATCTTCAAAAGACCATCAGCTGATCACACCTGTCCAGTCAGTTTAACTTCCAGTAAACAGAGTTTGATACTCAAGGGTCCAACCAGGGCTGGAGCTTTCTCCAGAAAAGCCTGGACATCCACGTTACACGGCTTCACTGTTACATCATTGGCGAAGATAAAAGATTGAATTTAAAAAGCATGAATGAGTCCATAAATGTTGCTTACTTGTGTATTTATACTGCATAAATGTTTTCTTCTCTAAGTTTGACATTTTGATCATTTACCAATCTGCCTGTCTGTATTGATGGTTAAAATAAAGCAGTGGACTGTACATGCCTGGCTGTGCTTTCACTTGGATCGTCCTTCTTGCCTTCACTGTGTAGAATGTGAGTGTGTAATTAAAGTACAGAACTCTGAACCACAGGGGCTGACAGGGTGCTGATGTTAACCCTGTGTGAGGGGGTCACGTGATGGCAGTGAGCAGACGCTTTTGCTAGAGCTGTGTTCCACTTGCAGTAGCGGTTTTAGGCAGGGGCGAACCGGGCAGCCGCCCGGGGCGGCATTTTCCATGACACAAGAGCGGCACGCGAGCACTTGGAAAAAAATAAAATAAACAAATAAATCTGCGCTGCTACATGGTTTTCTATTATCTGTCATATCTGTGTGGGGAATTGGCAAATTGTCGCCCCCTGCAGCTGCAGTCGCCCCTGCTTGCTGAGAAGGTGCCGTGCACAGAAGCTGTGTATGAAAAAGAGAAAGGGGGGGGGGGGGGGGGGTGCGCGGGGGACAGTTCACCTCTGGGCCTCTCCCAAATTGAACGGACGGTGGGGGTCCACTGTATAAAAGGGCTAATGTCAATCACAACTTGACTTTCTTCCATATAACGCACATTTCATTCATAATATTATAAATACAGGCCTATGAGTTCTGCACGTTTTTGTATTTATGAATTGTGTGAAATGGCCAAATAAAAATAGGTAATAGAAAGCGATTATGTGGTCACCAAGGTGAATTGGTTTAATCTTGACTTCTGGTCGTGAGTGACAGCGTTGGGGCATGGAAATCTGTTGATTGTCGAGTGTCAAATAAACGCAGAGAAGGACAGAAAAAGGTCAAAGCCATCAGGTGACCAATTTAGGAAAAAAAGAAAAGATAAAGGTATGCTATGTTCTCTCTGTGTGATTACAGTATCCATGACATGGATGAAGGGCTAATGTTAATTGTTGGTATACGTTTGTTAGCGCTCGGAGGTGGTCTCGCCCGGGGCTAATTCAATGTAGAACCGCCACTGCGTGGAGCAAACGGAGAGTGGAGACTCTGGTGGAGCAACGCGGTAACAAAGTTTCACTCCATCAAGAAGCCACACGGAGGTAAATTGTATCAACACCCACGGACGTAATTTGGGGGGGGGGCAGGCACAGGGGCACATGTCCCCTGCACCTTTTCAAAAGGCCGTTTAGGTCCCCTGCACTTTTTACCGTCCAAAAACAATGTTACGCTATACAGTAAACAGAGACGCGTCAAGCACTAGGACCAAGCGGAAAACGGGCGCTCAAGCTGAAGCCTGTTTCCCTTAGTTTAGACCCGCCCACAAGCTTCTCGATTGGCTCTGCCGTTTCTAGTGTGATTGGTCGTCCCCGCTGTCACTCCACCTTGATTGCACACCGGTTTGCTCGTCTGCGGCCAGGAGTCCTTGTTAATCTGCTACTGTAAACTGGGCGTTTGTTCTGCCTGGGTCACGTCAGCTAGAAGGATTGTAATATCAGAGGTTTCATTTACATTAACGTTTGAATCGGTGTCCACGTGCGTATGTGCGTGCCAGTTTGATCTGCCCACCACTGGGTGGTGCTTTGTAAATGAGGTCTGTTTACCATATTCCATAAATAAGTGGTGGTACTGAGTTGGAGTGACGTTGACTAACAAGGTCAAACACAGAATTGGGTGATAATGTTTTGCTACATGCTTTACAACCAGTCAAACCAAAGAATGGAACATTAAACTTAAAAGTAACAACAGAAAACTAGAAGAACTACTAGAAAACACAGAGAACTGAAAGATTAGAGTTTTCTTAAAAATACTTGTGTTCCCCCCACTTCTGAAATCAAAATTCCATCCTTGTCAACACCATAAACAATACATGGACATTTTTAAAAACAAAAAGTGTGCACACAGAAGATAAACTGAGCTGATCAATCCCAAAGTTTTGGTGTTCCAAATCAAAATAGACTTTTTGTTGAAAAACTGCCGGTGATTTTTGTTTTTTTGAAAATGTTTTGGGGCTTTGTGTGTGATTTAAAACAATGGTAAAATGGATGAGAAAAAGGGTGATGAGGTTGAGTTGGGTAAAACAGCTGCACTTGATGGTACAAAAGAGGGTGTGACTACTGATGAAACTGATGGAGTTAAAAAACGAACAGTAAAGCATACAGCAAAGGCGCTGCTTGCTAACTTAAAGATTACAATACAACAGTTGATGGGTGAATCTGGTTATGAAAATGACAATGTCAGTGTCATTTTCAGTGTGTATCAGTTGTTGATTAATAATGCAAAGGATGTTCATAACGAATTGCTTGAGTTGTTGCCTGTGGGAGAAAAGGAAAATCATGAGGTTTGGTTCAAAGCAAAACTTTTGAGTGTGAATGAATTTTCGCAGAGTGTTGCAAAATATCGAACATGTGTTACTGACAAAGTGGTCGAAAATGTTGATAATCCGGGTGATGCAGAAATAAAACCCACGGATAGTGTATCAAATGTTGGAACAAATTCCTCAACTAACAGCCGCAGCAGTTCACGATCAAGCAAATCATCCAAATCATCTATTATGACTCTGAAAGCTGAAGCCAAGAGATCCGCCCTTCTACCGCGCGCATCAGCAATGGAAAAGAAACATGCAATGGAAATGGAGGTGGAGTCGTTACGCAAAAAATTGGAGAAAATACAAATAGAAATGGAGATCGAAGCTTCAGCTGCTGAACTAGCAGTGTTGAGAGCATTTTCAGAACAAGATGGAATGGAATCTTATTTTGAAAGGGCAGAGGAAAGAACTGAACTTCCTGGTGTAAGGCAAGCATCTATCATACCTGTGGAACCTGAACACTTACCTGCTGTAACGAGGGAAATTTCAGATGCACAACCTAATGGCACCAGCACACCAGCACAACATGCAATTAATGATAATTTGACTTTTCAGATTCCGCAAAAACAAAATGAAATATCTGAACTGTTAATACAACAAAGAGCAAGTCAACTTCCACTGAGAGAAATACCAGTTTTTGATGGTGATCCTTTGAAATTCAGTCTTTTCATGCATGCATTCAAGCACTGTGTGGAGGACAGAAGTGCATCTAAAGGGGATTGCATATATTATCTGGAAAGTTACACCAGAGGGCGTCCAAGAGACCTTGTGCAAAATTGCCTACATATGACTGCAGAAAGAGGATTTGAAACAGCTAAAGCTCTTCTAAAGGAACACTTTGGAGATGAAACAAAGATCACTGCAGCCTATATGGACAAGGTACACAACTGGCCTGTTGTCAAAGTGGAAAATGTTTCTTCACTTCAGGATTATGCCTTGTTTCTCCGTGGATGCAACAACACCATGGCTGATCTGCAGGACATGAGAGAACTGGGCATGTCTTCCAATCTCAAACTCATTTTGTTAAAACTTCCTTTTAAATTAAGAGAACGATTTAGACTCATTGCATATGACATCTGTGAGAATCAAAATCGCAGACCATGTTTCGATGATGTTGTTCGCTTTGTGGAACACCAGGTCAAAGTCTCGTCTGATGCAGTTTTTGGAGATATTCAAACATCAGAAAGAGGGATTTATGTCAAAAGGGACGTGTCTGCAGTGAAATCTAATGTGAGGAGAGAGAACTGCCACAAACGTCTGTGCTATTAACAAACAACAATGTCAAAAAACAAAGAAAATCAATTAAAGCAACATCAGTTGTTTATTCTGTTCACTATGTCACTCTGTGAATGACTGTCCGAAGTTCACAAAAATCAAACATTGTGAAAAAATCAACTTCTTAAAGGAAAAGAGAGCTTGTTTTGGGTGTCTTAACATTGAGCATTGGAGCAAAAATTGTGATAAGCGCATAACCTGTGAAAAATGCAAACAATGTCATCCAACAGCCTTACACATCCATGTTAAAAAGGTGGACAAGTCAGTGAGCACCAGGGACACCTGTGGCAATGAACCCGAGTCAACTGTAAATAACACACTGGTATCAGCTGAAACCTTTGGAAGCCAAACAGGGCCCGGGAGCAGTGGAATGCTGTCAGTCCTATCAGTTCAGGTAAAAACAAAAAAGGCAATAAAGTCATTCAAACCTATGCGTTTTTGGACGATGGATCAACATCTACATTTGCTCCGAAGATCTAATGCGAAAGCTAAACCTAAATGGAAAAAGATCAAAAATATACTTGCTAACAATGAGTTCCAAAACAGCTGTGTCAACATGCATTGTAAGTGGCCTGGAAGTATCCAACCTTAATGGAGAAAGGTAGTACAGTCTTCCAGATGCTTACACCCAAAAAACCATTCCAGTGAGCGCTTCAAATACAATCAACACTGAATTTCTCAGAAAATGGCCGTACCTTGATCACATATATTGCATTGCACTTGCACCCATTGCAATGCATTGCAATGGCACAGATAATTAGTTTTGATTGCAGTGGTGGTCCACAGAAAGACTGTTAGAGAAAAATAATGTTGGTATTAACAACAAATGTAATATAATACTGGTAATCTTTTAACTTTTCTTCTTGCAGCATCTCCCACCATTTCTGTAATTTTTCTATGAACAATCACTTCAAATCTCTGAATGCTGACCATCTCAGTGGACATCAAATGTTGGCATCAAGTTCAGATCAAGTCAGTCAACCATCAGCTTTTGTGTCAAGAGCAATTATAAATGTCAAGGGATGTGACCTTTGCATGTATTTGTGAAAGTATTTGAAGATTATTAGAAGATTTAGTCAGCAAATACAGTATGAGAATGGACAAATGAAAACAACCTGAATTAATATGCCATGTGTCCAGTCTATATAGCACTGAGTACTTAAGGGAACTGAACAAATCGCATTTTCAATGTTGACATTAAATTTACAATATCATATCATTCATATCAATCCGCTTTAATGGTTTTATTGAGTTTAGAGCTTAAACAGTTGAGTGAGAAATATACCATAGAGTGTCATACTGTGAGATAATATAATCACATTGATGTTATCATTTTATTCTATAATAAACTTCTATAAACTATGATGATTATTAAACCTATGAACACTGAATTAGCACACTATTGGAAATGTTCCTCGTGTTGCTGTAGCATCTTATTTAAGCAGTTAAGCTGAGTTAATTCAATAAGTATTGGTAAATGCTGAAAGCAACAACTGATCTAGCCAGATATAGAAAGGCTGCTGGGGGTTAAATGAGGTTTTGAAAATGACACATGCTCCTCCAGCTTCTATAACAAGTACTTTTTTTTTGGCACACTGTGTACGCTTAGTGTGAAGCACTGTCTACAAGGAAACCCATCTTTACTCAGCTGGGTTCAAACAAGGACATTCATTTTATTGTCATAGATCTCACCCACTGATAGTTGAATCTTGGTGTAGTTTCCAGCTCTCCACTGTGAGTCTGAACCACACCAGTACATCCCAGCATCACCTGCTTCCAGGTTTGTGATCGTCACAGAGAAGGAGTTGGAAGAAACATCATGTTGCAGTGTGAATCTGCTTTGACTCGTCACCATGTCCGTGCAGCTGTTGAAGTAGTCTCCCTTACAGAGAAACTTCCTGTTATTCTGGTGTTGTGATGGATATGGACACTGCAGAGTGACTGTGCTTCCCACAGTGCCACTCGTGACGTTTGTCTTAACACAGCACCACGCTGTCAGAAAGAGCACCAATATGTAAGAATCACTATGTCTAGTCTATGTGCAGGCCACATTAGAGATACATGTGCACGTGTTTAATGATTCTACTTTCCTTTAGTTGTTTAGTACATTTTGAGAAGGTGGAAAAGCTTTAGTCATCTTTGCTGTTCTACCAGACATTAAATAAGTTTACTGCAATAATATGAGGTATAACTGAGACCTCTAACCTTTGACCTCCAGCTCAACAGCAGAGAAAACATCCAGTCCACTGTTTCTATGGACACCACAAAGATACGACCCAGAATCCTCTTGGTTCAGGTTGGTAATGTTGACTGTGAATCTTCTTGACTCCTTGTCATCAGTCAGTGTGAAGCGTCCATTTTGTTTGCTGTCAGAGGTGATGACTGCCTGCTGCAGACATGTGGAGGGCTGCTTTCCTCTGCAGATGAACTTCAGGTTGTTCTGGTACTCAAACTCATACGAACAAATGATGGACACTGAACCTCCTTCATGACTTTGAATTTTATCCACATTGTTGCAGCAGCGGTCTGTCAAGAAGAAACAATATTTACTGGATGGATAACTGAATTGCGGACACACTTGTTAAATTTTATTTACCTTGTTCTAATTCCAGCTTTACTTCAGTGTAGATATCTTTTCCATACCTCTCCACCCCACACCAGTATTTCCCAGCATCCATAGACTGAAGATCAGAGATGGTCACTATGAAGGTTTGTTTCTTTTTGTCATCATAGATGGAGTATTTGTTCTTCTTTGTTTCTGACGTCGTAATAAGAACATCACTGTAGCCACAGTCGTTCTTGCACAGGTACTTCTCATAAGACTCATAACCCTGATCATAGGAGCAGGAAACGTTAACATCTCTGCCCACATATCCAAACACATGGATCACTCCTGCTGCTCTGGTCACATAACTGAGAACAACTGTGAAAAGAAAGATGACATGAAAAGGATATTTCTAACTTCCTGCTGTATAATGACCATTATCAAGTTGTGAACTTACTGCAGAGGATGAACAGGTCTTGAACGCTCCACATCTTTAACAGGAAAATATAAAAACTGAAGAGGTTGTTGTTTCAAACCACACTGTGTGAAATCTTTTGAGGAAACAACAGCGAGTTTAATGTTGAGCAGATTTCGATAGTCATTGGCCAAGTTGTTTGTCAATCTCATCTGAAGAGTAAATAGATTAATGTGAGCAAATATACTGTAGCTTCTCACACAAAGGAAGCTATGTAGGATTTTCTGCACGTTTATTAAAACCTGAACACAGACTACTGTCGGCCCAAGCCCATGCCAACACAATAAGCCTCGGTTTGTCTCTTGTATGTGGCTCTGAAAACTTTCTGTTCTTAAGGCATCTTCCGTCTCTTACGTGGTGCATTCACTGTCATCAGGAACATGAAGACACACTGTCCAACTGTAGCAACAATGTCAACTGATAGAACACAACAGAACTGAACACAAACAATGTGAGTTTATCAAACCAGCTCATTACAGTACACTATACAGTACATCCTTCAAAGTTTCAAAATAAAAAGCCTCCTGTTTGAAACTGAAGTTTTAAGCTTTCACAACTTTATTATACACATCACCAGCAGTTATCATCATTTACATGGTTCCAAACCACCAAAACAAATTTATTCTCCACAGCGGCAAATGGCGACGAAAGATGCTGCAGCTGTGACAAAGGTAAACTCAATTATTAAAGATTAAAGAGAATATTTACAATATTTTTATTTTATTATTTTTTTTAAAGTGAAGTCACTGAGTCACACTTTCAAATCATTTCCTCGCTATTAGTGATGTGCAGATCGATACTGAAATATCGATACCTCCGATACCAGATCTTTATGCTCAAAAATCGATTCTCAAATCAAAATATCGATACTTTTGATACTTCAGTCATTTGAAGTAATCTGTATCATTAACAGGAACACAGTGGAAAGTAACTAAACTGTTGATCTTGTCTAAATGATACGCGGTTGGTGGGAACTACTTTTTCTTCCGCCTGGGTTTGTGCATAAGCACAGCGGCATGCTGCTCAATTAGTCAATCACTCAGTCTGCAGACACAATAGCATAGCGTAAATGGATTCATGTGTGTAGCTATTTCAGCTCTTGTATTCTTTATGAAGCTATGATTTGAAATACACTACTTTTTTTAGATTTACCAGACACATTAGGTGTATTTGCACAAAGTATCGGTGTCGGATCAGTATCGCCGATACCAGCCTGAATTTTACTCAGTATCGGATCGGAAAGGAAATCGGTGGTATTGAACATCACTACTAGCTATTTCCACTTATGGTATGATATTAATCCCATACAAATACATACATAAATAAATATGACTGCAGCGTAAATTAACATTTTTTTGTGTGTGTTTACTTATTTTGTCTCTCTTATTTTATAATGATATAAAATGTATAAAACCCCAGTTGCAAGGAAACAGGCAACCACTGTAGCAAGTGTTGGTGCCACCCACAGTAAGGGTAATGACATACCAAGCCGTCTGTTGCTTGTTTTCCGCTGTCGTTCCGTCAGTAACCATCTGTGGTCCTAGTTCTAGTGGTTTGTCCAGCACTGTTGGCCATAGTCAGACCCCTGTTGCAAACTTTTCAGTCAGTTCAGCATGTTGAATATTCAGTGGAAGGAGTTGGTGAGAGAGATCACTCTGATTGGCTGTTCAGCTCAGAGAAGCAGGGAACTGGAACATAGGTTAAGAAAACATAGGTAAAGAAGAAATGCTGCATTTCAAAAGACACAGAGACAGATTTTACACTCAAATGCACAGTTATATTTACATCATCATGATCCTCTGTCTAGAATGAATGAACTGCAGATCAACTGATGATCAGCATGATTCAGGAGAGGACAGCTCTGTGCAAAGGTTTGTAGCTCTTCCTCGCTTCCTAGACTCCCAACTAATTGCAGCTTTTCCATTTTCCCAGCAGAGTTATTGCCTTTCACACAAACACAGAACCGATGTGACAACTGGCTGTAGTCTTTGTAGTGTTTCAAGTGCAACTTTCTGGACCAGACACAGGCCACTTGAAATGACGTTACATTCTGCCTTCTTTGTCATGTATTTCTTTGATGCTGGTTTGGTGCGTCCGTACATTAAGGGTGTATGGGTCAGCCAGAGAAGTAACTCTTGTTTTTACACTTTGGTCTTTGCATGGATTAAACAAAGAAGTTTGGAGCTCTGCTGCTGCTACAAACCCAGCTCTGAGCAAGCTGTATCTCCTGGATCATCACAAATCTATAAAAAAAGAATAACATATGATAATCAGCCACAGAGACAGAGCAAGGGACTGAAGACATTTTTATCAGTTTTCATTTGTGGTCAGATTAAGATTGTTTTTCTTAGGATTGACAACAGTCACATAAGCAGTGCCACATTTAGTGCGACTTCATTAAGTGCTAATATGCTAACAGTGGCTAGTAAGATGGGGGGTGGGGTAGCCACATAAGTGACGATGATTGGCTAAGGTATGGTTAGATTTCATGGTAAGCCAGTCAGCGGCAGGCCAGTGTTCAGTTGGGCGGGTGTTGTTTACACACAAACGCACGCATAGCAGTATCACACAAGTGATCAGAGATAGACTGCAGCAATTGGAGCATTCAGAGGTAAAGTTGCTGTTTTCAAGGTGGAAGTATAGGCACTACTTTAACCTCATTGAGGTAAAAGGCAAGAACGTACACATGAAGTGTACATTATGCTCAGAAAAAAATTCTAATTCTTAGACGTATTTAAACATATATATATTAAAGTAACGCAATAGTTACTTTCCCTGGTAACTAGTTACTTTTATAGTGGAGCAATTCAGTTACTAACTCAGTTACTTGTTGGGAGAAGTAATAACTATAACAAATTACTTTTTAAAAGTAACATGCCCAACACTGACGATAGAACATTAACCACGTCGTTACAGCAGCTGTCTTTGAAGACAACACAAAATCAGAGGGCACAAGTTCAGAAATGACAAGCGTCCCAGGAAAGACACATCCATTAATAATGTTTCTAGATTAACATGGACACTGTGGTTTATACAGAGTCATCCCTCATACACCATCCTAATCACATGCAGTCATGTCAAATACCATGACAGAAAATAGTTCCTACAAATCTGACCTCTGTTCAGTTTGAATATTACAGTAATACATGGTTACCTGTTGATGTCTCTGTTTTCCCTAACTGAGTCAAAGGTTTGAACTGAGAGTGTTCGTATCATGTAACATGTAAAGACAACAATACTAATGTAATGCTTCATGGACAAGTAAACTCTCTGTGTCACAGTTATATTTATTTATTTACAGAAATGACTGCATTTGGTGGATACATTTACTCACATGAGGATTTCAGATGCATTAAACACCACTGGCAGCTGCTAACTGAGACGATGCAAACCCAGTTAGGACTGGTGTCTGTCATATTAGCTACAGTACATATCTGTTGTTGTGATGAAGTTTTGGTAGGTACACTGTTGATCCTCATCTGCGTTCATTTCATGGCTCACCGTGCTCTGAGGAACTGATGAGCCAGCGTCTAAGTATGCTGCCTCTTCACAAGAATCATAAATCTACAAAGAACATGAGACAGATAAATAGATGAGACTGATGGTTAGTCGTTGTATACAGACTGATAGCTGGTTAATACTGTTTCATTATACAGTATCTGTCTCTCTGGCAGCAGACCCTAGATATCTAACCAAGACATGTACAGGTCAGACTGTCATTTAGCAACAATATGCATATTCTAACACCAACGTTTACTCACGTCATTGGGTCTCATCTCCACTCCTGCTTCAGCACTGTTCATTACAGTCATATTGAATTTACAGATTATGTTTTTAAAAGCAATAATGAGAACAGATGTTAGGATCAGCAGTGCAGCCACAACTGCAGGGAGAGTGTAAACCAAAAGTGTCATATCTGGAAAATAAATAAAACATACAGAATATAGTTAACAAATACACACTTACTCTATCCTTCCTGTTCAGTTGTCATTAATAGAGATAGAGACACACACGCACATGCACACGCACACACGCACACACCTTCAATGTGTTTGGGGGTGCTATATGTTGAGTGTGACGTGACAGGTTCCTCAGTGATGTTAGTGGTCTCAGTGCTGGTTTCCTGTGGAGAGGCTGTCAGAGAAAAAATGCACTAAAGACTCTCTATAAAGTTATCACTTCAAATTGAAAAAATGGTACTATGTGACATGATGAACATAATGAAGCATTATTATGACCTCTGACCTTCAACCTCCAGCTCAACAGCAGAGAAAACATCCAGTCCACTGTTTCTATGGACACCACAAAGATACGACCCAGAATCCTCTTGGTTCAGGTTGGTAATGTTGACTGTGAATCTTCTTGACTCCTTGTCATCAGTCAGTGTGAAGCGTCCATTTTGTTTGCTGTCAGAGGTGATGACTGCCTGCTGCAGACATGTGGAGGGCTGCTTTCCTCTGCAGATGAACTTCAGGTTGTTCTGGTACTCAAACTCATACGGACAAATGATGGACACTGAACCTCTTTCATGACTTTGAATTTTATCCACATTGTTGCAGCAGCTGTCTGTCAAGAAGAAACAATATTTACTGGATGGATAACTGAATTGCAGACAATTATTTACCTTGTTCTAATTCCAGCTTTACTTCAGTGTAGATATCTGTTCCAGTCCGGCTCACCCCACACCAGTATTTCCCAGCATCCATAGACTGAAGATCAGAGATGGTCAGTGTGAAGGTTCGTTTCTTTTTGTCATCACAGATGGAGTATTTTTTCTTTGTTCTGACATTGTAATAAGAACATCACTGTTGCCACACTTGTTCTTACACAGGTACTTCTCATAAGACTCATAACCCTGATCATAGGAGCAGGAAACGTTAACATCTCTGCCCACATATCCAGACACATGGATCACTCCTGCTGCTCTGGTCACATAACTGAGAATAACTGTGAAGAGAAAGATGAAATGAAAAGGATATTTCTAACTTCCTGCTGTATAATGACCATTAACAAGGTGTGATTCTCTGCCATCAGCTCCTTCTATTATAGTTAATACTAAAACAGATATATTTACTCATTTAATGTCAAGAACTTACTGCAGAGGATGAACAGCAGGTCTTGAACGGTCCGCATCTTTAACAGGAAAATATAAAAACTGAAGAGGAAGTTGTTTTAAACTACGCTGTGTGAAATATTTTGAGGAAACAACAGTGCGTTTGCTATTCAACACATCTGATGGCTACATTTAGCCACGCACAACACTTGATGTGGGTTGTTCAATGGTGTGGTGGTTAGTAGTGATGCCTCACAGCAAGAAGGTTCCGGGTTTGAATCTGTGCCATGCATGTTCTGCCTGTGTCTGTGTGCGTTCTCTCCGGGTAAGTGAGTGTATGTGAGTGTGTATGGTTGTCTGATAGACTGATGACCTGTCCAGGGTGTACCCCACCTCTCGCCCGATGATGGTGATGTTCAGTAATGCAAATGATAAAATACGGAAATTCCTCAGTTCTGTATTTATGTCAACAGTATTAACAAGGGTTAAATGATGACCTCAATGATGAATTAATTTTTGAAAAGATGAGGAGGAAAATGCTTTAGGATTTCGTAAAAATAAATGCAATCTGTGAATGGGATTGCTTGTGAGGTACGTTTTAGAGCCGGGCTATTCAATTGGCAGAATTTTCTACATCTTGTTATGAGCAAAGACGTCACATCATTACGAGTGGCTGTAAGAGTAGTTGACCGAGACTGATTGTTAAGGTGTCTGATGTTCATTTTTATAGGAGCAATCCTACCTAGCCAGGAAAAAGGGAGAAAGTGGGTGTCACATGCACTCCTAATTAAATGAAACCGGTGGGGGACCAGTGGAACGGGAAAGGCTCAGCCATGTCTGGAACACGTGTTAACGACCCAGGGGCATAACCTTGGATTTTGCAAAGTTAATTTTATATCCTGAAAAGACACTGAACGATGAAATGACCTTAATCACGCAGGGAACAGAAGTTTGGGGTTGTGATAAATGTATCAAACTGTCATCCGCGTATAAGGAAATCTTGTGGATCTCAGCCCATTAGTCAGAACCTCCACTGTCGGAGTATTATACAGAACATTAATCCAGGTCACAAAATTATCGCCGAGGCCAAATTCCTCCAAAGCGTCGAACAAATACTACCACTCGACCCAGTCGAATGCTTTCTCTGCATCGAGAGACAGCACAAGGGCTGGGTCCCTACAGCTTGAGCATAGACAGCAGAGGGTCTAAAAGAATACCACTAAACTCCTTATGAAACTCACGTCCAAATCCATCTGGCCCTGGGGCCTTAACGGATCTCCAGTCATGCTCTGGTTCAGTGAAACAAGACTTAATTATGGAACAAAATATTCCAATCTCAAAGTAAAAGTATCAATAAAACCTTGTAAAAATCCATCCTGCATACAAATTCTGAAGAAAAGTAGGAGATAAACTTGTCATCTCTGAGGAGATAAAGTTGAAATCTCCAGCGCTGTGACAATGCCTTGTCCTCAGTGAGAGAATATATCAAATAAAGGTGGGCATGGTCTGATAACACAATGTTGCTTATAGAACATGATAAGACAAGAGACATTTTTGAGGAGGGGATGAAAAAGTAATCAATTCTGGTATAGTTTTTATGTGGGGGCAAAAAAAGTGAACTCTGAATCAGTAAGATGAAGCTGCCTCCACACATCAGAATATTCAATGTCATAACATATATTAGTGAGAACCCTCAATTTCTTAGGAGGAGGAGAAATGTCAGATGGAAGTTTGTCAAGAGAGGGATTAAGGTCACAATTGAAATCTCCTCCCACAAAAGAGTAACCTGAATAATTAATAATGTTGTGAGTCATTACGCTCAGAGCTTTAGCAAGGGCAGGGTCAAGTTTGGCCTGGTCGCCATCTTGTGTATCATTACCGGGCTCGGATGGGACATCTTTTTTGTCTTTATTTCCTCTGGTTCTTCCCATTTTGTTGAAAGATTGTGGCCAATAGTTTTCCAAAGGACATAGCCTGTTGTGTTCATAACAAAAATAGCTTATAGTGCACAGTTGTTGTCAGGATAATGAGAAAATTAGCACAGAGTGGTACAGAGCTCTAGCAAAAGCGTCTGCTCAGCTCACCGCCATCACGTGACCCCCTCACACAGGGTTAACATCAGCACCCTGTCAGCCCCTATGGTCCAGAATTCTGTACTTTAATTACACACTCACATTCCACACAATGAAGGGAAGAAGGACGATCCAAGTGAAAGCACAGCCAGGCATGTACAGTCCACTGCTTTATTTTAACCAACCATCAACACAGGCAGGCAGATTGGTAAATGATCAAAATGTCAAACTTAGAGCAGAAAACATTTATGCAGTATAAATACACAAGTAAGCAACATTTATGGACTCATTCATGCTTGTTAAATTCAATCTTGTATCTCTTTTAATGATGTAACAGTGAAGCTGTGTAACAGAGAGACTGTATGTTTAGTAGAAAGTTGGATGTCCAGGCTTTTCTGGAGAAAGCTCCAGCCCTGGTTGGACCCTTGAGTATCAAACTCTGTTTACTGGAAGTTAAACTGACTGGACAGGTGTGACCAGCTGACGGTCTTTTGAAGATCCCTGCGTATTTTTTTTTTGTTTCTCTGTTTGAAAATCTCCAGTCATGCTCTGGTTCAATGAAACAACACTTAATTATGGAACAAAATATTCCAATCTAACGTAAAAGTATCAATAAAACCTTATAAAAATCCATCCTGCATACATTAAGTAAAAGTACAGAAGTATTATAATAGACCCTACTTCAGGTAACAATAGTGAAAGTACTCAATCTAAATCCCTCATGAGGGTTTATAAGCTAGGACAATGCTAAACTGGACATTTGGCGCATGACATGGAGGCCCAATCAGACCATACGAAAACAATTCCAGTTACTGGATCTGTTACAAACATGTAGGGCAGTAAAAAGTATAAAGCATGGGAACCTGTAATATTCATTACTACACATTTTATATACAGAAGGTACATTTTGGGTATTTGGCTAAAGTGGTTACCCACAATTTCAAACAAGGAATGTAGATTGCATTATCAACACTGAACACTACTAGGTATTAGCAAATGTGTATCTGAGTAAAAGCCATGAATATACAGTATACATAATAACTACATCTCGAAATTCACCTGTAATTAGACACATGGAAATTTTCATTACAGTAGATTTCTTCCGTTGCTGTGACGTTTTCATAGTCTGGTTGGTCGTCATCTGCGTCGCCGTAGTCGTGACAGGCACCCTGCAGTTTGGAGGTCGTCTGCTTTGAGAACACTGCAGTTTCTTGATTGGCATACATCTGAAACAGAAGCAACAAACAACAAACACTGTTTAGCAAGTTTGTTTATTTGTCCTGCTAGCCAGCTAGCTAGCCCTGGATAAATGTTAGCTAAGTGGCTAGGATTTGTTCGTTATAAACTCAGCTTTGGTGTTTGCTTCATGAAAGTTGGCTAATACAAAATTAGTATGTCTCATGTTATGAACTGTCTGTCCTGCCATGGTCATAACTGACTGACTCCAGACCCCATTATTCATATTCATATTATTATTTTTATTGTCAGGGCCGTTTCTAGCTTCGTGGGGGCTCTTCCTAACCCTTAGATGGATTCAAGGAGTGTTATTGTCATTACACACATGTTGGTACATGAGGTGGAACGAAATTAGTTACCCTGCTCCCGGTGCAAGCCAAAGCAGAAACAGTAAAAGTAAGAGTATAAAAATAGAATACAATTAGCTAACTGAGTATAAAAAATAGGCAAGTAAGTAATATAAATATGGAAAGTGACAGTTGTGCACTACTGGAGTCTGTGCAAAACGACTGCATTCAGTGCAAAATGTATCTGTGGTTGGTTGTTTTCATGAGCATCTTAAATTGAGCCAGTGCTGTCAGTGTCAGTGTCAGTTTTCTCTCAGATATTTGACACTTAACATTATTTTAGCATTACTTAGGATTTATTTTCAAGTTTAGTGTGTATTTTATAGGCCTCATTAGAAGTGTGCTACTGTTTTATAATTTAAATAAATATTTTAAAGGTTTATCTTTTAAGTGATTTATAAATATGAGGAATTGTGTTTATTTTAGACTACTGTGTCAGTAGATCATTTATCTTATCCTATGTGTAAATTAATGCAGAAAACTCTTAAAAGTGACAACTTTGTAATTGGGTACACTGTACATCACGATGTTTAATATAAAAACAGATTTATTTAAATTTTCTGTATTACAGCAACATCACTGCATTTATAAAATAGGAATATGCGCTAATGATCTATTTTGCTTGATAACCTAAGGAGCCTTGTCTTTGCAGGAGCAATTCTAAAATATTTTAGAGTTCCAGATGTTGAGCCAGAGGGATCTTCTGAACTTTCTGACCAGGAAGCTCCAGGACAATCACATTAACACATAAACTGTTATTATTACTTTGATTAAGTATATTAGGTGTTATGCTGATAAGTGACTGTGATGTTAAATCAGCATTATTTTTAGTGTTGTTTTGTTTTGATTGTTGCACTTTAAAATAAATGTTGGTTTGTTGTATTTTTTTATTTAAAGTAAACATTTTTATAAACACCTAAAATCTGTTTTATTTATTGACATATAGAGGATTGTTGTTTTCCTTGTATTATAGTTTTTTATCAGTTTAACTTGCCTGTGTGGCTCAACTTAAGATGCTCATGTAGTGTAATAGACAACCAACCACAGAAACATTTCGCACTGAATGCAGTCGTTTCGCACAGACTCCAGTAGTGCACAATTGTCACTTTCTATATTTATTTTACTTACTTGCCTGTTTTTTATACTCAGTTAGCTAATTTTATTCTATTTTTTTTACTTTTACACTTTCCGCTTTGGCTTGCACCGGGACCAGGGTAACTAATTCCGTTCCACCTCATGTACCAACATGTGTGTAATGACAATAAAACTCCTTGAATCCATCTAAGGGTTAGGAATCTCTTCATCATAGTTAGACAAACTAGGGGCCCCCAAACAGCATCTCGCATAGGGCCCCCACGAAACTAGAAACAGCCCTGCCACACGTACAATGCGAATGGAACTCAAGGGATTGGGACTGAACGGCTGTGTTGACTTAAGAAAACCACTAATCAGTGAGGCTAACTGGAAAAAAAAGGCGTCAATTTGCTCGGGAGCTTAAAGACTGGACTCTGGAGCAATGGAAGAAGGTCATGTGGTCTGATGAGTCCAGATTTACCCTGTTCCAGAGTGATGGGGGCATCAGGGTAAGAAGAGAGGCAGATGAAGTGATGCACCCATCATGCCTAGTGTCTACTGTACAAGCCTGTGGGGGCAGTATATGATCTGGGGTTGCTGCAGTTGCTCAGGTCTAGGTTCAGCAACATTATGTGCCCAAATAATGAGGTCAGCTGACTACCTGAATATACTGAATGACCAGGTTATTCCATCAGTGGATTTTTTCTTCCCTGATGGCACGGGCATATTCCAAGATGACAATGCCAGGATTCATGCATGGGGCTCAAATTATGAAAGAGTGGTTCAGGGAGCATGAGACATCATTATATAGGAAAACCACTCACACAGATCAGCGCTTATTATTTGATTCCCACCACCCCCTGGAACACAAAATAGGGGTCATCAGAACTCTTCAGCACAGAGCACAGACTGTACCCACAAGACTGGCAAGGAGAAGGAACAGAAACACATCAAATGGACACTCAAGACATGTAGATATCCCAACTGGGCCTTTGTCAAAGGCTCAAAAAGATATCCCAAAAAGGACAGAGAGGAGGAATACAACAAAAGGAAGAACATCGTCATCCCCTACGTGGCTGGAGTATCCGAAAAACTCGGGCAGAATTTTCAGAAAACACAGCATTCCAGTTTATTTCAAACCAGGGAATGCACTCAGGCAAAGACTGGTCCACCCTAAAGACAAAACACCCAGGCAGAAACAGAGTAATGTGGTGTATGCTGTTCAGTGCAGTGAGGAGTGTATGTACAGACTTACACATTGGGGAAACCAAAACCAGACAACCCATCTACAAACACATGTACCAACACAGGAGAGCCAGCTCATCAGGAAACGATTCAGTGGTCCATCTACACCTGAAGGACAAAGGACACTCCTTTGAAGACAACAACGTCCAAATCTTAGCCAGAGAATACCGGTGGTTTGAAAGAGGAGTACAGGAAGCCATCTATGTCACACTGGAAAACCCTTCTCTAAACAGAGGAGGTGGACTGAGATTTAATCTGCCAGCTATTTACAATACAGTTTTAACTTCTGTCCCCAAAACGTTTCAAACTCATTCACACCTTGAGCCTGGAGTCTCTGATGGACAAGGGTCGTTAGAGCACCATTCATAGGGAAAGAGGACAAGGACAAAACAGTCCCCCCCTCAACGACAGGTAAGTACCCAACCGTTAATGGAAATTAACTGCACCGGTTTCTGGTTGTTAACACAAGCAAGTTTCAGTAGGAGTTTCTATTTAAACCTCAAACTTCCCACCAGTCTCCTAGAACTGAAGAAGCTACTCGGATGAGTGGTGAAATGTCTTCTCAAAAAACTCTACAAGTCCAGTTGCCTTTTTTGAACCTTTTTGGATATAACATGACATGGAAGACTGAGAACCTTCACAGACATGTGCTGGAGAAGGCTTTGTGCAGTGGTCAGACTCTGCCATCATCAATACAAGATCTTGGTGAAAAATAGTGCAACACTGGATGGAAATAAATCTTGTGACATTGCAGAAGCTTATCGAAATAATGCCACAGAGAATATGTGCTGTAATCAAAGCTAAAGATGGTCCAACAAAACATTACAGTGGATGACCTTTTTTTTTTGGTGGCTACTTTTTTTCGGTCAGGCAGTGCATTTTAAAATCCAGTGATTAGTAATTATTTAAAAAATTAACATTATTTGATTTACTACATTAGTAAAAAGCTCTTTTTGCATTTTGGGGTGATCCAGCAACCTTTAGATTACCTATGTCCTACTAACAATAAAATCATCAGGGAGTTGTTTTGTGTCAGACATGACAACTAATTAAAGCTAGACTTTCAACATTTACTTTCTTACCTCTGCTGCACCTTCTGCTACGCCTGCTGCCTGGGACTGTCCGATGATGCCCACTCCAGCTTCTGAGAAAACACATAAAAAAATGGTCACACATTTGTCTGTGTATAAATACAGCATTTCCATGCACTGTGAAATATACCTTGCACTTTGTGACATTTATACTTATGAACTATGACCAGGACCACTATCAGTATGAGCAGCAGAGCAGGTACAATGACAGCCACATAGAGTGAACCATCTGAAAAACAAAAACCACAAACAGAGCAGGGTAAAAATATACACTTACTGAAAGCACATTGCAGTTTCAAGAGTCCACAGCAGAAGTGGCACTGACTATCAGAGCTGCAGCCTCACTTCTTTCCTTTTTATTTATGGTGGTTGTGTATTTTAACTTCACAGTTCTTTTAACAAGTGGATATTTAATTGACTCACGTTCACTCACTGGAGACAATAACTGTAGAACCATAAAACCTCAACCAAAACCAACCCTTGTTTATCACATATGTTTGATCTTACCTCAGTGACACACACACACACACACACACACACACACACATACCTTTAAGTAGTTTGCCAGCAGAGTATGTTGAATTAGTTGAATTAGTTTTGACAGTTTCCACAGTGAAGGTTGAGATTACAGTCATGGTCGGCAGAAAGACTGTCAGAGAAAAATAATGTTGATGTATATATTGCTCAGAAGGTTTAAGTGTTTTTTAATCAGTCAGACAGTTCACTACACCACCACAGAAATGTCTCAACATCTTTCTGATAATTGATAATAGATGGTTATCTCAACAACTGAGGTTGTTGCACTGACATTTTTAACAGACACTGGTTCCAGAAAAAAATGGAATATAATACTGGTGATCTATTAACTTTTCTTCTTGCAGCATCTCCCACCACTTCACCACTTTGTTCTGTAATTTTTCTATGAACAAACACTTCAAACCTCTGAATGCTGACCATCTCAGTGGACATCACATGTTGGCATCAAGTTCAGATCACTAAGTCAACCATCAACTTTTGTGTCAAGAGTAATTATAAATGTCAAGGGATGTGACCTCTGCATGTATTTGTGAAAATATTAGAAGATTATTATAAGATTTAGTCAGCAAATACAGCATGAGAATGGACAAATGAACAACCTGAATTAATATGCCATGTGTCCAGTCTATATAGTGAGTACTTTAGGGAACTGAACAACTTGCATTTTCAATGTTGAAGTTAAATTTACAGTTCAAATGAATCCACTTTAATGGTTTTATTGAGTTTAGAGCTTAAACAGTTGAGTGAGAAATATACCATAGAGTGTCATACTGTGAGATAATATAATCACATTGATGTTATCACTTTATTCTATAATAAACTTGTATAAACTATGATGATTAATAAACCTATGAACACTGAATTAGTACACCATTGGAAATGTTCCTAGTGTTGCTGTAGCATCATATTTAAACAGTTAAGCTGAGTTAATTCAATAAGTATTGGTAAATGCTGAAAGCAACAACTGATCTAGCAAGATATAGAAAGGCTGCTGGGGGTTAAATGAGGTTTTGAGAATGACACATGCTCCTCCAGCTTCTATAACAAGTACTTTTTTTGGCACACTGTGTACGCTTAGTGTGAAGCACAGGAAACTCATCTTTACTCAGCTGGGTCCAAACAAGGACATTCATTTTATTGTCATAGATCTCACCCACTGACAGTTGAATCTTGGTGTAGTTTCCAGCTCTCCACTGTGAGTCTGAACCACACCAGTACATCCCAGCATCACCTGCTTCCAGGTTTGTGATCGTCACAGAGAAGGAGCTGGAAGAAACATCATCTTGCAGTGTGAACCTGCTTCGACTCGTCACCATGTCCGTGCAGTTGTTGAGGTGGTCTCCCTTACAGAGGAACTTCCTGTTATTCTGGTGTTGAGGTGGATACGGACACTGCAGAGTGACTGTGCTTCCCACAGTGCCACTCGTGGCGTTTGTCTTCACACAGCACCACACTGTCAGAAAGAGCAACAATATGTAAGAATCACTATGTCTAGTCTATGTACAGGCCACATTAGAGATACATGTGCACGTGTTTAATGATTCTACTTTCCTTTAGTTGTTTAGTACATTTCGAGAAGGTGTAAAAGCTTTAGTCATCTTTGCTGTTCTACCATACATTAAATAAGTTTACTGCAATAATATGAGGTATAACTGAGACCTCTGACCTTTGACCTCCAGCTCAACAGCAGAGAAAACATCCAGTCCACTGTTTCTATGGACACCACAAAGATACTGTACGACCCAGAATCCTCTTGGTTCAGGTTGGTAATGTTGACTGTGAATCTTCTTGACTCCTTGTCATCAGTCAGTGTGAAGCGTCCATTTTGTTTGCTGTCAGAGGTGATGACTGCCTGCTGCAGACATGTGGAGGGCTGCTTTCCTCTGCAGATGAACTTCAGGTTGTTCTGGTACTCAAACTCATACGGACAAATGATGGACACTGAACCTCTTTCATGACTTTGAACTTTATCCACATTGTTGCAGCAGTTGTCTGTCAAGAAAAAATAAAAGCACATGACACAAGCGCATTGTTTTTTTTTCAATCAATTTTACATGTTGTATAATCTAAACTGTGGGAATGCTTTATTTATTTACCTTGTTCTAATTCCAGCTTTACTTCAGTGTAGATATCTTTACTATTCCGGCTCACCCCACACCAGTATTTCCCAGCATCCATAGACTGAAGATCAGAGATGGTCACTGTGAAGGTTCGTTTCTTTTTGTCATCATAGATGGAGTATTTGTTCTTCTTTGTTTCTGGCGTCATAATAAGAACATCACTGTTGCCACAGTCGTTCTTACACAGGTACTTCTCATAAGACTCATAACCCTGATCATAGGAGCAGGAAACGTTGACATCTCTGCCCACATATCCAGACACATGGATCACTCCTGCTGCTTTGGTCACATAACTGAGAACAACTGTGAAGAGAAAGATGACATGAAAAGGATATTTCTAACTTCCTGCTGTATAATGACCATTAACAAGGTGTGATTCTCTGCCATCAGCTGCTTCTATTATAGTCAATACTAAAACAGATATATTTACTCATTTAATGTCAAAAACTTACTGCAGAGGATGAACAGCAGGTCTTGAACGGTCCACATCTTTAACACGAAAATCTAAAATCTGAAGAGGAAGTTAATTGTACTACGCTGTGTGAGATATTTAGAGGAAACAACGGTACACTAACTGTTTAACACATCTGATGTGGCTACATTTAACACCCACAACATGCATTGTGTGTGGCACAGTGGTGTGTACATGTGAGTGTGAATGGTTGTCTGTCTCTCTGTGTTAGCCCTTTGATACACTGGCGGCCTGTCCAGGGTGTACCCCGCCTCCTGCCCGATGACAGCTGGAATAGGCCCCCCCTGCGACCCTTCACAGGACAAGCGGTCACAGAAAATGAATGAATTAACATGTTATGTGTTCATTGTGTTTATGTTTGGTTCGTGTAAAATCTACCTGGACTTTTGTAGAGGACAAATGGTACACACAAAGAAAACATTTTCTTTGTTTTCCATCAAGTGGTTAGCAGTTGCTAAGAAACCAGCAGTCACTGTAGGATAGGATAGGATAGGATAGGTTTTATTTGTCACATGCACAGTTATACATAGTACAATGCAGCCAGTAGTAAAAAAGTACTACAGTAAAACAGTAATAATTGCACATAACACACAAGGTAAACAATATAAGTGTAAATGTAAAACTGAGAAAAATAAAACATAGACTGTAATATAAAATATAGACATAAACTCGAAATGTAAACTTAGAGGGGGTAGCTCATATATATACACACATTTACAGTATTGAAGCAGCTATGTGAGTAAAGTGCAGTGATGCAGTGGTATTTTTTATTATTATTTTTTTTTAAACTCTTTGTCTTTTTTTTTTCACAGAAAAAACAAAAAACAAAAAACAAAAAAACAGCATAAGTAAAAACAAGAGTACTGCATATACTCCATTGCTCTACAATAGAAATAAACAGCTTCAAATTACAGAGAGTGACGCGTGTAGAGTATGTAACAAGAAGAAAAACTAACAATAGTTATAAACTAACAAAAAGGGGGGGAACCATGATGCCCTATACTGTTCTCCATCATGATTACTGAGGCTGTGAGCTTTCAGTGAATCTGGTCCATTTTTCCCAGCGTTGATGCAGAGTCCTTGCTTCCAGTCTTAAGTAGAAAGTCAGTTTTTCCATAGAGTATAGCTCCTTGACAATGTCCAACCACTGCCCTGTGGTTGGCGGGTCAGCTTTTAACCAGTTTCTTGTGATGGCCTTTTTACTGGCCAGTATTAGAATTTTAAAAAGATAAGTGTCCTTGTTATGAATAATGTCCTCTGTCATCAGGCCCAGGTACAGGATTCGAGGGTCTCTAGGCACCTTATACTTTAAAATCACTTCCAGGGTCAGTGTAACTCCATCCCAAAATGGTTGCAGGTTTGAGCAGGACCAGAACACATGCGAGTGATTGGCACTCATCTGCCCACATTGTCTCCAGCATTGTTGTGGTAGACCCAGTTGTTTACTTTTAATATGAGGTGTGACGAAAAAGCGGATTAAGTTTTTCCAACCGAATTCCCTCCATCTTTTAGAGCAAGTGGAGGTTTGTTGAGTTCTGCAGATAGAGCGCCAATCACTCTCCGATAATTCAATGCCCAGCTCTGAATCCCATTTCAATTTCACATAAAGAGAATCCCTACCATTCCGTTTCTGTAGTCCTCTGTACAGTTTAGTTACGATCTTAGTCGGTGTTAGTTTATATGCACTTGTAAACACTTCAACCACTTCAGCGTCTTCTGCTGACAGTCTTTTTTTAATCTCAATATCAAAGAAATGTCTTAACTGTAGATATCTAAAAAAGTCTCCATTTACCAAATTGAATTCCTCTTTAAATTGTTGAAATGTTTTAAAACTCTTACCCTCCAAGAGAGTACATACAGCTGTCATCCCTCTTACTGTCCAGCTTGCAAAGACATTGTCCAGCACTCCAGGACCAAACCGAGGTGTGTGAGATGGCCAAACCAAGAGTTTAATTTCACTTTCCAAATTATATTTTCTCACAATTTCATACCAAATTTTTAATGAATTTTCAATTATTGAATTTTCCCCCTTTAGGTTTGTGTGATCAGCACCCCCCAGTCTAGCTTGAGGGTGAGAATGATCCACATTCAGTTCAATGTGTTTCCACCTGGCTTGGTAATCTGGAGAGCACCAATAGACGAGATACCTCATCTGGGCAGCATAGTAGTACTCTCTGAGATTAGGTACCGCAAGACCACCCTTTTCTCTGTCCAGTTGAAGCGTTTTAAATTTAACCCTTGGCCTAGCTCCTGCCCAAATGAATCTAGATAGTTGTTTATCCCATGCTATGAATTGAGATTCTGGGATTCTGGTTGGTAACGATAAAAAAAGATACAACAACCTCGGCAAAACGTTCAACTTCACTGTCTCAATCCTTGAACTAAAGTCTAATATTAGTGTTGACCATTTCCTCATATCTCTCCGAATCTTATCATTTATGGATTCATAATTTATTTCAAAAATTCTGTAACATTCTTGTGTGAGTAGTACCCCTAAATATTTTATCGACTTTGAATCCCACTTTATTTTATATTCCGATCTGATTGTTCTGCTTGGTGTGTAATTAAAGGAGAGGACCTGTGTTTTAGAAACATTCAGTTTATATCCAGATAACTGACCGTATTCCCTCAGAACTGACATGAGCCTAGGGAATGTTAATTCAGGATTTTGGAGGTAGGTGATGACGTCATCGGCAAAGAGTCCTATTACATGTTCCTCATTTGCCATGTTGATTCCTTTAATATCAGAGTTTTGTCTTATGGTTTGTGCTAAAGGCTCTATGAATATTGCAAAAAGTGTGGGGCTAAGGCAGCATCCTTGGCGGGTGCCCCTAAATAGCTTAAAACTGCTGGTCAGATGGCCATTAATTTTTATTCTAGCACTTGGCTCTGTGTAAAGAGCTTGTATACATCTGATGAACTTTTCATTAAAGCCAAGTTTCTCTAGCACCCCATATAGAAAAGGCCAGCAGACTCTGTCAAACGCCTTTTCGGCGTCAAGGCTGATCAGAGCTGCACTCAGATGTTTTTTGTTGATCTGTTCTATAATATGTAGGGTTCGCCTAATGTTGTCTTGAGTCTGGCGGCCTTTGATAAAACCTGTCTGATCCTCATGTATTAAATCAGGCAGGTAGTGTTCAATTCTTCTAGAGATTATAGAGGTAAACAACTTATAGTCTACGTTTAATATAGAGATGGGACGATAGGATTCACAGTTTTCTATATTTTTACCTTCTTTTGGAATGACTGATATCACTGCTTCTTTCCATGATGGTGGTGTTACAGCTTCATTTAATGTACAATTAAATGATTCTAACAGTAAAGGGGTGAGGTCTTCTTTGAAGATTTTATACCATTCATTAGGGTAGCCGTCGCTCCCAGGACTTTTATTTGATTTTAATTTGTTAATGGCTACGTCTAGCTCTTTCTTTGTAATAGGGGTGGTCAGCACATCATTTTGTACTTTCCCTATGGATGGAAGGTCTAACGATAGTAAATATTGTTTAAGCTTTCCATTGTCAGTATTATTAGGCTGTGAATATAATGATTTATAATAGGTTTGAAAGATATTATGAATTTCCTCTGGTTCATATGTTATCTCTTTAGTCAAGGGGTCTCTAATTTTATGAATGGTATTCCTCTTCTGTTGTGCCCTGAGGCGTTTTGCTAGAATTTTTGTTGCTTTTGGTCCGGATTCATAAAATTTCATTTTCTTTTCCAATTCCTCATTCAGAAGATCATCTATCTGCTTTTTTTGTACTTTAATCTTGTCTGTCAATCTCTTATCTTCATCTTTTTGTTGTTGTTTCTCTAATTCCCTCAATGTTTTCTCTAATTCGTCATATTTTAGCCTTTTCATCTTATTTAAATACGCTGTCCTTGAAATTAATTTCCCTCTCATTATTGCCTTTACTGTGTCCCACATGATGACTGGGCTCACCTGACTGTTCTTGTTATCCTCTATGCATTCGTTAATTTCCTCCTTAATCTCCTTTATAACAGTCTCCTTATTTAAAATACTAGTATTTAGTCTCCATAATGTGGTCTTCCGACTATTGTTTATATGGAAAGTTAAATAGATTACATTGTGGTCTGATATATCTGCTGTTCCTATTGAACAATCCTTCACTCTGTCTCTATCTACATTGTTCATCAAGAAAAGGTCTATTCTGGAATGAACCCGGTGAGTGGCTGAATAATGGGTAAAATCTCTTTCCTGTTGGTGAAGGCTCCTCCAGACATCAAATAGACCCATCTCTTTGATCAGAAAATTAAGATCGCTCGATTTATGTACTTTCTGCTTTTTAGTGCTCGTCGTATCCATTGAGTGGTTTAGAATTGTGTTCCAATCCCCAGCACAAACCAAAATCCCTTCACTTTCTGATTTTAACGTATCAAATAGAGACCTGAAGAATTTTCTATCACTTTCTGGAGGGGCGTATATATTAGCAAATGTGACGAGTACATTATCTATTCTCCCTTTAATAATTACATATCTGCCCTCCTTATCACACCTTTCTGAGCTCTGTTCAAAATTAAGGCTGTTAGAAATCAGAATTGCCACTCCTCTTCTACGACTGTTTACACATGAACTAAAGAAAGAATTTGAATAACCAAATGTTTTCAACTTTTCATGTTCTTTTTTAGACATATGTGTCTCTTGAAGAAAAATCACTTGTGCTTTATCTTTTTTCATTTTAGCAAGAACCTTTTTTCTTTTTACCGGGTTACTCAGACCATTCACATTCAAAGAAGCACACCTCAGATCACGTGACCCTATCATATACAGTCCGAAAATCAGCTGAGTCATAAATCCCCCAAAATAAGATCTGAACACAAAACAGTGAACGTGAACTTAAACAGGCCTCCAAACGTGGAGGGAAGTCTCCCTCACCTGTGACTCCGTTGGTGAGTCGAGGGTGAAGCCTCTCACTTAGAGAGGGCCCAAAGTCAAGAGTGGTAAAAGAGTTAGGTAACAAAAACTCTACCATCTTACAGGTCCAACAAGTTTCATTTAAGAGAAGCCGCTCCTCCCAGGTGTTGTGTATTTATTAAAGGCCAAAAGTAAATAATCACATTAAGCTGTGCGGCTTACGTCCCAGCTCCTGATTCCTCCGCTTGTTTCCTCTGGAACCCGAGGAGTTTTTCTCTCGCTCTCTGCGCTGCGGTCGAGCTCCTTTCCCGGGTGTTCGCTGCCAGCTTCCATCCCAGCCGCTCCGCCAGCTGTTTCTCCAGGCTGCTGTCCCCCTCGGTCGCCACTGGATCCTCTATTTGGAAACCTCGTTTCTTCAGATCCCTCCGTGCTTCCTGTGCGCTGTCATAAGTGCGGACCCCCGAGTCCCAGTGAATCCGCATCCGGGACTCCACACCATCACACCTCCTCCTCCATGCTTAACTGTTGAACCATGCATGTAGAGACCATCCGTTCACCTTTTCTGCATCGCACAAAGAAACAGTGGTTGGGAGCAAAGATCTCAAATTTGCACTCAGACCAAAGCACAGATTTCCACTGGTCTAATGTCCATGTGGCCCAAACAAATCTCTTCTGCTTGTTGCTTTTCCTTAGTAGTGGTTTTCTAGCAGCTATTTGACCATAGAGGCCTGATTGGCGCAGTCTCCTCTGAACAGTTGATGTATGTGTCTGCTACTAGAACTCTGTGTGGCATTGATCTGGGCTCTAATCTGAGCTGCTGTTAACTTGCAATTTCTGAGGCTGGTGACTCGGATGAACTTATCCTCAGCAGCAGAGGTGACTCTTGGTCTTCCTGTCAGCCAGTTTCGTTGTAGCACTTGATGGTTTTTGCAACTGCACTTGGGGACACACTCAAAGTTTTTGCAATTTTCCGGACTGACTGACCTTCAGTTCTTAAAGTAATGATGGACTGTCGTTTCTCTTTACTTAGCTGATTGGTTCTTGCCATAATAGGAATTCTAACAGTTGTAGGGCTGTGAGCTGTGTACCAACCTGACTTCAGTATAACACAATTGATGGTCCCAACCCCATTAAGAAGGCAAGAAATTCCACAAATGAACCGTGACAAGACACACCTGTGAAGTGAAAACCATTTCAGGCGACTACATCATGAAGCTTATTGAGAGAAGTCCAAGGGTTTGTAGCACTGTCAACGAAGCAAAGGGAGGAATCTAAAATATGAATCATATTTAGAGTTATTTCACACTTTTTGTTTGCTACATAATTCCATGATTCATAGTTTTGAGTGCAATAGTCCATCAGTGCAATAGTCCCAATACTCTCTCTCCCTCTCTCCTGCTCTCGCTCCACGGCAGCATGACCCAGCATCATCTGCTTTAAAGTCTGTGATTGTCACTGAGTAAAAACTGGAACAAAACTCATCTTGCACTATGAATCTGCAACATGTCGGTGCAGTTGTGGCCTTGATTTCTCTCATGAAGAACTTTAAGGCAGGACTGCAGAATTGAGTGATAATTTTCTGTAGATGCATAAATATGAGCAACGTATTACATAGACATGACTACTGGATGCAATGATAGTGATTAAAGTATTTATTTTAAAAAAACACAGCCTTGCAGATTTAACTTGATTCCTCTGTGATGATGATCAGGTATGAAATATTAACTGTAATAATAAAAGTCATCAGCAGAGAGTGCAGTTTGACACGTTAACCACAAGTCAGTTTGTTTTGTAGTGGTCCTGATCAGAAGCTCCACACAGATATGAAGAGAACTCCAAATCTATTTATCAGCAGTCGTTTTGTCATGAGGAACTTTTTACTTTTTACTTACACTGCTTGAAATGAGTGACCATCCTTAACATGTATATAACATGCACATGCGCCTAATATCTATATGTTTTGCATGTTAACTTTTTACTGTCAAAATCTCATGACTACAGATGAATGTATCCTCCAGACATATGTTGTTGAAAAATGATTAAAACACATCCATTAATAATGTTTTTAGACTAACATGGACACTGTGGTTTATACAGAGTCATCCCTCATACACCATCCTAATCACATGCAGTCATGTCAAATACCATGACAGAAAATAGTTCCTACAAATCTGACCTCTGTTCAGTTTGAATATTACAGTAATACATGGTTACCTGTTGATGTCTCTGTTTTCCCTAACTGAGTCAAAGGTTTGAACTGAGAGTGTTCGTATCATGTAACATGTAAAGACAACAATACTAATGTAATGCTTCATGGACAAGTAAACTCTCTGTGTCACAGTTTATTTATTTACAGAAATGACAGCATTTGGTGGATACATTTACTCACATGAGGATTTCAGATGCATTAAACACCACTGGCAGCTGCTAACTGAGACGATGCAAACCCAGTTAGGACTGGTGTCTGTCATATTAGCTACAGTACATATCTGTTGTTGTGATGAAGTTTTGGTAGGTACACTGTTGATCCTCCTCTGCGTTCATTTCATGGCTCACCGTGCTCTGAGGAACTGATGAGTCAGCGTCTAAGTATGCTGCCTCTGCTCAAGAATCATAAATCTACAAAGAACATGAGACATAAATAGGTGAGACTGATGGTTGGTCGTTGTATACAGACTGATAGCTGGTTAATACTGTTTCATTATACAGTATCTGCCTCTCTGGCAGCAGACCCTAGATATCTAACCAAGACATGTACAGGTCAGACTGTCATTTAGCAACAATATGCATATTCTAACACCAATGTTTACTCACGTCATTGGGTCTCATCTCCACTCCTGCTTCAGCACTGTTCATTACAGTCATATTGAATTTACAGATTATGTTTTTAAAAACAATAATGAGAACAGATGTTAGGATCAGCAGTGCAGCCACAACTGCGGCCAGAGTGTAAACCAAAAGTGTCATATCTGGAAAATAAATAAAACATACAGAATATAGTTAACAAATACACACTTCCTCTATCCTTCCAGTTCACTTTTCATTAATAGAGATAGAGACACACACACTCACACTCATCTTCAATGTGTTTGGGGGTGCTATATGTTGAGTGTGACGTGACAGGTTCCTCAGTGATGTTAGTGGTCTCAGTGCTGGTTTCCTGTGGAGAGGCTGTCAGAGAAAAAATGCACTAAAGACTCTTTATAAAGTTAGCACTTCAAATTGAAAAATGATACTATGTGACATGATGAACATAATGAAGCATTATTATTTCCTCTGACCTTCAACCTCCAGCTCAACAGCAGAGAAAACATCCAGTCCACTGTTGCTATGGACACCACAAAGATACGACCCAGAATCCTCTTGGTTCAGGTTGGTAATGTTGACTGTGAATCTTCTTGACTCCTTGTCATCAGTCAGTGTGAAGCGTCCATTTTGTTTGCTGTCAGAGGTGATGACTGCCTGCTGCAGACATGTGGAGGGCTGCTTTCCTCTGCAGATGAACTTCAGGTTGTTCTGGTACTCAAACTCATACGGACAAATGATGGACACTGAACCTCCTTCATGATTTTGAATTTTATCCACATTGTTGCAGCAGCGGTCTGTCAAGAAGAAACAATATTTACTGGATGGATAACTGAATTGCAGACACACTTTTTAAATTTTATTTACCTTGTTCTAATTCCAGCTTTACTTCAGTTTTGATATCTTTGAAAAACCTTGTCACCCCACACCAGTATTTCCCAGCATCCATAGACTGAAGATCAGAGATGGTCACTGTGAAGGCTCGTTTCTTTTTGTCATCATAGATGGAGTATTTGTTCTTCTTTGTTTCTGATGTGGTAATAAGAACATCACTGTAGCCACAGTCGTTCTTGCACAGGTACTTCTGATGAGACTCATAACCCTGATCATAGGAGCAGGAAACGTTAACATCTCTGCCCACATATCCAGACACATGGATCACTCCTGCTGCTCTGGTCACATTACTGAGAACAACTGTGAAGAGAAAGATGACATGAAAAGGATATTTCTAACTTCCTGCTGTATAATGACCATTAACAAGGTGTGATTCTCTGCTATCAGCTGCTTCTATTAAAGTCAATACTAAAACAGATATATTTACTAGGGGTATGACTTTAACGCAATAATTGCCATTGTGATGACCCCTCGTGTCCTCTTTGGGAGTAACCACTGTTTGTCTCTCCTGCAGGTAGCTGATAATGTGATGTGGAGCAAATGTGGTGCTGAGTGTGCCCAGGTTACAAAAAGGTGTACCTGTCTAATCAGTCTCTCTCTGCTCTTCTTCGCAGGCACTTCACATGACTCTTTGGTTCTGTTCCTTTTGGTTGCTTGTATGCTTTTACACTTACAAACATTTGCACACATACTCTTCACTCATAGCCATCATACATCACTGACTTCCACATCTCACATGTTTATTCTTTATTTAGCACATCAACTTGATTTAAGCTGCTGAATAAATAAAATATTGTTTGTTTAAAATACTGGTGTATCTCTGTCTCTGTGGTTGTTGTGGCCACTTGAGCCAGGTCATGACAGCGTTTAATTACAAAAAAAATTATCACGTTAAAAAAATGAATGCACTTAAAATGCAGTTTGCATTCCAAACAACATGGAACGTTTGTCAGTGCAAGATTTTCTGGTACACCGATCACACTGATGCACACGTCAGAGCTCGGCTAAGCGCTACCAAAATAGAGGAATCAGATGAAAGTATGTTGCTAGGACTGATGGAAGGCAAATTACAAAAAAAAAAATACCTGATGGAAGCCTTGATAAAGCGTCGTTTCGTGCAAATTGTGCAAAACAGAGTTTGCATACGACCGTAGCACTTCAGCCCTATAGTGCCATCTAAATACAAAGCATGTTGCCGCAAGCACAGAAACCACCGGAGCTGTTACGGCTAGCATGTGTGATGTGTCGGCAGCCCAAACTGTTCGTATCATATTCATGTCTGTGTCTATTATTTGATTTACTGAAATCCTTTTAAATTAAATGTTGCTTTTGGGGGCAAATATTGTTATGTGATTAAAATGCAATGAATCGAGATTAATTAATTACCAAGCCTTTAATTAGATAAATTTTTTTAATCTACTCCCACCCCTAATATTTACTCATTTATGTCAAGAACTTACTGCAAAGGATGAACAGCGAGTCTAGAATGGTCCACATCTTCAACAGGAAAATAGAAAAACTGAAGGGGATGTTGTTTTAAACTACACTGTGTGAAATAATAATCTGCGCCAATGAATGTTTGTGTGTGTGTGTGTGAATGGTTGTCTGACAGACTGATGATCTGTCTAAGATGTACCCTGTTTCATGCCCGATGATGGTGATGTTCACTAATGCAAATGATAAAATATGGAAATTCCTCAGTTCTGTATTTATGTCAACAGTATTAACGAGGGTCAAATGATGACCTCAATGATGCATCCGTTTTTGAAAAGATGAGGAGGACAATGCTTTAGGATTTAATAAAAATAAATGCAATCTGTGAATGGGATTGCTTGTGAGGGCATGTTGTAGAGTATATATATATATATATATTTTATGTGTGTTTGTATTTTATTCTTAAAAGCATCCATTGCTATGCAGATGAGACCCAGCTATATTTATCCATGAAACCAGATGAAACGTATCAGCTGGTTAAACTCCAGGCATGCCTTAAAGACATAAAGGGTTGGATGACGTGTCATTTTCTACTCTAAAACTCAGTCAAAACAGAAGTCAGTGTATTTGGCCCTAAACATCTCAGAGATTCATTATCTTATGACCTGGTTTCTTTGGCTGGCATTACCTTGGCCTCCAGTACTACTGAGAAAAACCTTGTTGTTATATTCGACAAGGATATGTTCTTTAAATCGCACATAAAGCAAGTAACCAGGACTGCCTTCTTTCACCTGCGTAATATCGTCAAAATTAGGAACATCCTGTCTCAGAGTGATGCTGAAAAACTAGTTCATGCATTTGTGTCGTCCAGACTGGATTACTGTAATTTATTACTGTCAGGCTGTCCAAATAGCTCTTTAAAAAGTCTTCAAAATGCTGCGACAAGAGCACTGACAGGAATTAGCAAGAGAGATCATGTTACTCCAGTTTTAGCTTCTCTACACTGGCTCCCTTTAAAATCTAAAACAGAATTCAAAATCCTTCTTCTTACATACAAGGCTCTTAAAGGCCTAGCTCCATCGTATCTGAAAGACCTCATTGTACCATATCATGCCAACAGATCACTTCCATCTCAAAGTGCAGGTCTACTTGTGGTTCCTAGAATTTCAAAAAGTAGAATGGGAGGTAGAGCATTCAGCTATCAGGCTCCTCTCCTGTGGAACCAGCTCCCAGTTTGGGTTCGGGAGGCAGACACTCTCTCTATTTTCAAGGTCAGGTTCAAGACTTTCCCTTTTGATCAGGCTTACAATCAGGGCTGGACTGAACCATCCCGTAGTTATACTGCAATAGGCCTAGGCAGCTGGGGGACGTTGCACTGAGGACATGTCCTCTTCTCACTTCTCTCTCGCACTGAGTTCTTGTCCTCTAACTTCTCATCTACTACTAGTCATGCTATTCTGTGCTATTACTGTGTAGCATGTTAACTGCTGTGTGTCCCTCCCTGTGTGTCTTCACGGCCTCCTGCAGTTATCCACTCCTACCTAAATGAACAATTATCCAACCTCCCCCTGATTCCTCTTATATTCTCAATATGTAATATATATACATATTCTGTATACATAGAATTAAATCAAATTGAATTGAATTAAATTAGTCTGGAATATGAGTTAATACAAGGCATATGCTCAGTCTTTCTAATAGAGTGCTGAAGGGCACAAAAACAACCAGTTTTATTATCGTAATGTAGTTTGTAATAAAGTCTTATTTCATTTTTCCTTCTCGATTTGGTTTATTTATTTAGCTCTATAAAATCTATGTTAATACTGCCTGCTTTTCATTGTTTTTATTTAGCTTTGAAGGTTATTTACAGGAGACAATTTTCATGGGTTTAATATGAACAAGTTGATTTACAAGATGTAATTTGAGAATAAATGTGAGAGGCGTTGACAGGTATACAGTTTTGAGAGAGAGAGAGCCAGCAAGTCAGCAGCCTTAATGTGTTCGGGAGTGTCATATGTTGAGTGTGACGTGACAGTGATGTTAGTGGTCTCAGTGCTGGTTTCCTGTGGAGAAGCTGTCAAAGACAAAATGCACTAAAGACTCTCTATAAAGTTATCACTTAAAATTGAAAAAAATAGTAATGTAACAAACTGTTTTGATTAATGAATATATTTCATACTGTGAAACCTACTACAGTTTTACAAAAAAAAAAAAACTGTGGGGACACTTCATTTATTTACCTTGTTCTAATTCCAGCTTTACTTCAGTGTAGATATCTTTTCCATACCTCTCCACCCCACACCAGTATTTCCCAGCATCCATAGACTTAAGATCAGAGATGGTCACTGTGAAGGTTTGTTTCTTTTTGTCATCATAGATGGAGTATTTGTTCTTCTTTGTTTCTGACGTCGTAATAAGAACATCACTGTCGCCACAGTCGTTCTTGCACAGGTACTTCTGATGAGACTCATAACCCTGATCATAGGAGCAGGAAACGTTAACATCTCTGCCCACATATCCAGACACATGGATCACTCCTGCTGCTCTGGTCACATAACTGAGAACAACTGTGAAGAGAAAGATGACATGAAAAGGATATTTCTAACTTCCTGCTGTATAATGACCATTAACAAGGTGTGATTCTCTGCCATCAGCTGCTTCTATTATAGTCAATACTAAAACAGATATATTTACTCATTTAATGTCAAAAACTCACTGCAGAGGATGAACAGCAGGTCTTGAACGATCCACATTTTTCACAGGAAAATATAAAAACTGAACGGGATGTTGTTTTAAACTACGCTGTGTGAAATATTTAGAGGAAACAACACATCTGATGTGGCTGCATGTAACACCCACAACATTGTGACATGTAGTGGTGGGCGGAGCGATCCAAATGTTGATAAGATCGATATTATTTTTTTCTTATAGAAAATATAGAATTATATAGAATTTAGGTATTTCTTTTTGTTAATGACTTTGCTTGATTAGAGAAGATTTTTCTGTTTTTGTAAGATGTTAATTGTTAGTGTAGTGTAGTGTGTCTGTGTGGTCTGATCAGCCACTATATATGTGCCCCATGGTGTTAATTTTGTTAGGACTGTTTGAGTTCCAGTCTGTTCTGTTTAATTGTTCAGTTACAGCCGAGTTGTTCCGTTAATTTGACCTCTTTTATGAGCCCAGAACCTTAGTTTTTTGTAAATAACTTCTTTTTGCATTCTTGGGTAAATAAAATGTTGTTTTTTTTTAAACCACTTGATTATTCTCATGCTTTTACCAGCTCGGTATCCCACAGAATCCATTGGCCGATTGGGGCCTTTCTGTGTGGAGTTTGCATGTTCTCCTTGTGTTTTCCAGCCTCCACCCACCGTCCCACCGTCCCATCATCCCATCATCCCACCATCCTTGCTCGTTAGGTTCATTGGTGATTCTAAATTGGCCGTAGGTGTGCAGGTGAGTGTGAATGGTTGCCTGTTTCTCTGTGTTAGCCCTGTGATAGACTGGAGACCTGTCAGTGTGTATGTGGAGGGCTGGTTTTCTGACAGGTGCCTCTCGACAGATGATGGTGATGTTGATAAAATGATAAAATATGGAAATTCCTCAGTTCTGTATTCATGTCAACAGTATAACAAGGGTCAAAAGACCTCAATGATGCATCCATTTTTGAAAAGATGAGGAAGAAAATGCTTTAGGATTCTTTAAAAATAAATCCGTGAATGGGATTACCTGTGAGAGAATGTTGTAGAGTATATTTTTTCATGTTTGTTTGTATTTTATTAAAAGCATCACTGTGACCGGATCAGTTTCATCGTATCATGCATACAAATGCAATAATAATAATAATAGTAATAATTCTAATTTCTCATTTTGAAAGAATGGACAAATAAAAAGAAACCTTAAATCTGTCCAGAATATGAGCATGTGCTCAGTCTTTATAACCGAGGTGAAGGGCACAAAAAACAATCAGTTTTATTATCATAATGTAGTTTGTAATTATAATCTTATTTCATTTTTCCTTCACATTTTGGTTTATTTATTCAGCTCTATAAAATCTGCATTAATACTGCCTACTTATCATTGTGTTTATTTAGCTTTGAAGGTCATTTACAGAAGAAAAGTTTTCATGCATTTAATATGAGCAGGATGATTTACAAGATGTAATGCTTTATTAATCCCAAACTGGGAAATTTCAGTGTTGCAGAAGCCACATACAGGCACTCATCATACCATACATGATCTATAAAGATAGATAAATATATATAAAAAATACTTGTTGAATAAAAATATTATTAACTTACAAGGAAATTAAATTGACCAAAAGCTACCATGTGAAAAATGTGCCAGTTTCAGTCCAAAGTGTGATTTTTTACACACAAATGAAGGCATAATGTCTTTAAATATGCTACAAATATTCAAATTGACTCAGTGATGAACTGATTACAATGTGGTCATCAAAGGTAAAAGGTCAAGGTCACAAATCATATTTTTGGCCTCAACAAATCTGGTTATAACAAGGTTTCACATAAATGTCTAACTGGATAAATTGATGGAGGGATGGCATTTTATATGCCAGTGGTTAACTTCACTGTGAAACCATAATGTTTTACAAAAACACCTCTATTAAATTCCTTTAACGTCTTCTGTCATGGTTTGTTTAGTTTCCTGGGTTTCTGTTTTTTCGTTTTTGGATATCCTGCCTCATCAGCAGCGCTTTTGGGCTTTTTTGGTCTTTTTTATTAAATACTTTTTCGCCTACTCTTGCCTCAGCCTCTTAAGTCCTGCATTTGGGTCCTAAACCTCCACTCCCCGCCACCCATCGTGACAGAATGACACGACCAGCATTGGACTCAGCACACCCTGTTCCTTTTGACGAGGAGGAGGACAAAAGGCGAGATATTGTTAACTATTTGGAACAAAGACTCGGGTACGGACCGTGGCTCATGCCCGAGTTGTTGCCTTTTTTTTGGGGGGAGGCACGCGTATGGCCATGTGGGCCGCCGACAGGAAGGATGGGTCCACATGGATGCCATGGAGGGAGGTCTGCTGGCCGGCAGCCTCTGGAGTCCCGCACTGCTGGCCACTTGGTAGCGTCTCCCCGGTCTACTGGCCATCGGCCAGCTAGCTTCCAGCGAGCCGCTCCTGCCTCCGTTCTTGCTCCTGCTACACAGGTTCTTGTCTTTCAGCTGTTTCATCACTGTGACTGGAGCTCTGCTGCTCGTACAAAGTTGGCTCTGAGTAAACAACATCTCCTGGATCAATGCAAATCTAAAGAAAAGAACACATGATAAAGAAGTGGACATACAGTGAGTTAATTGATGGATATGGTACACATCTCCCTTTATAAGCAACAGATTATTAAAGTTACAAACTGCTACAGCCAGTTTCTTCAGTTGTCTGAATCAAAGGTTGACACTGTGACGTCTACAGTCCAGACTGTCATGAGAGCTTATATGAATGTCCTACATGAGTCTTGACTGTCCCTCTGACTTTTCATTTGGCATCACAATAATACAGTTTATTCAAGATAGGACCTAAATTATATGGTAGACGATTACTCTTTACATTGTCAGAGCAAATACAACATTTCAGTGTCTTTAAAGATAGCTTAATTACCACTGTGGCTCTTTTGTGTTATGGACTGTAGTGAACATTGTTAAATGGTATATTATTTTTTTTATTTTTTTATTTTTATTCAGGCACTTCTTGTCCTCCATACTATCTCCTCTGGAGACTACTAGAAAGGCTTTGGACCTGTAGCTATGTTTACTTACATTATTAACCCTGATCTCTTCTCCTGCTTTAGCACTGCTCAATACCATCACATTGACTCCACTTCCTGAAACAACACATCAGAGAATATTACAGTCTATTTCTGTCTGTGTCTCCATCTGTGGGTTCATGTTTGGTTTGTGTAAAATCTACCATGACTTTTGTAGAGTTTGTTTTTAAAAAACACAAGGACAAATGGTAGGATCAGTAGCACCAGTATTGTAGACCGAATGTACACTGAAAGTGTCACATCTGGAAAATAAAATATACAACGTCGTTAAAGATATACACTTCCACAAAAACACATTTAGTTTGATCATGTTCATATTTCATTAGCATTAGTGAACACACACACCCACACACATACATATAGACACCTTTAATGTGTTTGGGAGTGTCATATGTTGAGTGTGACGTGACAGGTTCCTCAGTGCTGGTTTCCTGTGGAGAGGCTGTCAGAGAAAAAATACACTTAAGACTCTCTATAAAGTTAGCACTTCAAATTGACAAAATGGTATAGTAACAAACTGTTTTAATTAATGAATATATTCTCCACTGTTAAACCTATGTGACATGATAAACATAATGAACCATTATTATGACCTCTGACCTTTAACCTCCAGCTCAACAGCAGAGAAAACATCCAGTCCACTGTTTCTATGGACACCACAAAGATACGACCCAGAATCCTCTTGGTTCAGGTTGGTAATGTTGACTGTGAATCTTCTTGACTCCTTTTCATCAGTCAGTGTGAAGCGTCCATTTTGTTTGCTGTCAGAGGTGATGACTGCCTGCTGCAGACATGTGGAGGGCTGCTTTCCTCTGCAGATGAACTTCAGGTTGTTCTGGTACTCAGACTCATACGGACAAATGATGGACATTGCATCTCTTTCATGACTTTGAATTTTATCCACATTGTTGCAGCAGCGGTCTGTCAAGATGAAATAAAATCACATGACATAAGGTCATTGTTGATGAATCTTACATGTTATATATGTGTAAACTAAACTGTGGGGACACTTTATTTATTTACCTTGTTCTAATTCCAGCTTTACTTCAGTTTTGATATCTTTGAAAAACCTCGTCACCCCACACCAGTATTTCCCAGCATCCATAGACTGAAGATCAGAGATGGTCACTGTGAAGTTTTGTTTCTTTTTGTCATCATAGATGGAGTATTTGTTCTTCTTTGTTTCTGATGTCGTAATAAGAACATCACTGTAGCCACAGTTGTTCTTGCACAGGTACTTCTCATAAGACTCATAACCCTGATCATAGGAGCAGGAAATGTTAACATCTCTGCCCACATATCCAGACACATGGATCACCCCTGCTGCTCTGGTCACATTACTGAGAACAACTGTGAAGAGAAAGATGACATGAAAAGGATATTTCTAACTTCCTGCTGTATAATGACCATTAACAAGGTGTGATTCTCTGCTATCAGCTGCTTCTATTAAAGTCAATACTAAAACAGATATATTTACTAGGGGTGGGACTTCAACGCAATAATTGCGATTCATTAATTACAAACATTTGTTTAAAAAAAATTATGCATTTAAACGCATTCCAAACAACACGGAACATTTGTCAGTGCAAGATTTCCTGGTACACCAAATACATTGATGCACACGTCAGAGCTCAGCTAAGCGCTACTAAAATAGAGGAATCGGATGAAAGTATGTTGCTAGGACAGATGGAAGGCAAATTTAAAAAAAAAAACTACCTGATGGAAGCCTTGACAAAGCGAAAGCAAACAACAATATTCATGTCTGTGTCTATTATTTGATTTACTGAAATCCTTTTAAATTAAAAAATTTTGCTTTTGGGGTCAAATATTGTGATTAAAATGCGATTAATCGAGATTAATTAATTACAAGCCTCTAATTAGATTATTTTTTTTTAATCTAGTCCCAGCCCTAATATTTACTCATTTATGTCAAGAAATTACTGCAAAGGATGAACAGCAGGTCTAGAATGGTCCACATCTTCAACAGGAAAATATAAAAACTGAAGGTGATGTTGTTTTAAACTACACTGTGTCAAATAATAATCTGTGCCATGCATGTTTGTGTGTGTGTGGTTGTCTGACAGACTGATGACCTGTCTAGGGTGTACCCTGGTTCGTGCCCGATGATGATGGTGATGTTCAGTAATGCAAATGATAAAATATGGAAATTCCTCAGTTCTGTATTTATGTCAACAGTATTAACGAGGGTCAAATGATGACCTCAATGATGACGGAAAAGATTCGCTCACAGCGATGCTTTTAAGAATAAAATACAAACATACACAATATATATATATATATTTTATGTATGTTTGAATCTTTTCCGTTTCATCATATCATGCATACAATGACAATAAAGGCTTTTTTCTAATTTCCCATTTTCATAGAATGGACAAACAAAAAGAAAACTTAAATACATTATTGATCACAATATTTTACTACAGAGACTCGAAAGTGTGATCAAGATTAAAGGAACTACATTAGACTGGTTTGAATCCTATCAGACAGATTCCACTTTGTCCATGTCAACAATGATTCTTCTCCTTGTACAAAAGTAAGTTATGGAGTTCCTCAGGGTTCTACTTTTAAGGTCAGGTTTAAGACTTTCCTTTTTGATCAAGCTTATAATTAGGGCTGGACTGAACCATCCCTTAGTTATACTGCAATAGGCCTAGGCAGCTAGGGGACGTTGCACTGAGCACATGTCCTCTTCTCACTTCTCTCTCGCACTGAGTTCTTGTCCTCTAACTTCTTATCTATTACTAGTCATGCAATTCTGTGCTATTACTGTGTAGCATGTTAACTGCTGTGTGTCCCTCCCTGTGTGTCTTCATGGCCTCCTGCAGTTATCCACTCCTACCTTAATGAACAATTATCCAACCTCCCCCTGATTCCTCTTACATTCTCAAACTGTCATGTAACATCATCAGATATATGATGTATTTGTATCATCATCAGATTCTACACGTACGCTTTAGTCAGATGTATGTATCTATGAGAGATGTATGTTTATCTTGTTTCTCCTGCTGTTCTCTTCTCTCTCTTTTCTGTCTCTACCCGGCTGGCCTTGGGCAGATGGGCCCCTCCATATGAGCGGGGTTCTGCTCAAGGTTTCTTCCTGTTAAAAGTTTTTCCTTGCCACCGTCGCCTTCAGGCTTGCTTTTTGGGTTTCAGACCGGACGTTGTAAAGCATCTTGAGACAATTTGTATTGTTATTGATGCTATATACATAGAATTGAATCAAATTTAATTGAATTAAATGAGTCTGGAATATGAGTTAATACAAGGCATATGCTCAGTCTTTCTAATAGAGTGCTGAAGGGCACAAAAATAATCACTTTTATTATTGTAATGGTGTTTGTAATAAAGTCTTATTTCATTTTTCCTTCTCAATTTGGTTTATTTATTCAGCTCTATAAAATCTATGTTAATACTACCTACTTTTCATCGTTTTTATTTAGCTTTGAAGGTTATTTACAGGAGAAAATTTTCATGTGTTTAATATGAACAAGTTGATTTACAAGATGTAATTTGAGAATAAATGTCAGAGACATTGACAGGTATACAGTTTTGAGAGAGAGAGCCAGCAAGTCAGCAGCTTTAATGTTTTCGGGAGTGTCATATGTTGAGTGTGACATGACAATGATGTTAGTGGTCTCAATGCTGGTTTCCTGTGGAGAGGCTGTCAAAGAAAAAAATGCACTAAAGACTCTTTATAAAGTTATCACTTCAAATTGAAAAAATAGTAATGTAACAAACTGTTTTAATTAATGAATATAGTATTTCCCATTGTTAAACCTACTACAGTTTTACAAAATTATGTGACATGATGAACATAATGAAGCATTATTATTTCCTCTGACCTTCAACCTCCAGCTCAACAGCAGAGAAAACATCCAGTCCACTGTTTCTATGGACACCACAAAGATACGACCCAGAATCCTCTTGGTTCAGGTTGGTAATGTTGACTGTGAATCTTCTTGACTCCTTGTCATCAGTCAGTGTGAAGCGTCCATTTTGTTTGCTGTCAGAGGTGATGACTGCCTGCTGCAGACATGTGGAGGGCTGCTTTCCTCTGCAGATGAACTTCAGGTTGTTCTGGTACTCAGATTCATACGGACAAATGATGGACACTGAACCTCTTTCATGACTTTGAATTTTAGACACATTGTTGCAGCAGCTGTCTGTCAAGATTAAATAAAATCACATGACATAAGCTCATTGTTGATGAATCATCCATGTTGTATATGTGTAAACTAAACTATGAGGACACTTCATTTATTTACCTTGTTCTAATTCCAGCTTTACTTCAGTGTAGATATCTTTTCCAGACCTCGTCACCCCACACCAGTATTTCCCAGCATCCATAGACTGAAGATCAGTGATGGTCACTGTGAAGGTTTGTTTCTTGTTGTCATCGTAGATGGAGTATTTGTTCTTCTTTGTTTCTGATGTCGTAATAAGAACATCACTGTTGCCACAGTTGTCCTTACACAGGTACTTCTCATAAGACTCATAACCCTGATCATAGGAGCAGGAAACGTTAACATCTCTGCCCACATATCCAGACACATGGATCACTCCTGCTGCTCTGGTCACATTACTGAGAACAACTGTGAAGAGAAAGATGACATGAAAAGGATATTTCTAACTTCCTGCTGTATAATGACCATATGTTGTGATTTTCTATTATTGCTTCTATAAATATGAATACTAAAGCAAATATATTTATTTATTGATTGTCAAGAACTTACTGCAGAGGATGAACAGCAGATCTTGAACGGTCCACATCTTTAACAAGAAAATATAAAAACTGAAGAGGAAGTTGATTGTACTACGCTGTGTGAAATATTTTGAGGAAACAACAGTGCACTAACTGTTCAACACATCTGATGTGGCTACATTTAACACCCACAACATGTGACATGTAGAGGTGGGCGGATCGATTAAAATATTGATTAGATAGATATTCTGTATTTTCTTAGTATATACTTGTAGAATTTTGGTATTTCTTTTTGTTAATGACTTTGTTTGATCATAGAAGATTTTTCTTTTTTTTTTTTTTGTCAGATGTTAATTGTTAGTGTAGTGTGTCTCAGTTCCCCCTAGTGTGTCTATGTGGTCTGATCAACCCCTATATATGTGCCCCACTGCGTTCATTTTGTTCAGAATCATAATCAGAAAATACTTTATTGCCAAGCATGTTTGTACATACAAGTAATTTGTTTTGGTGTTGTTGCACCCATTACGCATAAACAAATAAAATAAAACATGGAAACTCGGCTCTCAAATAGTACAAAGTACATCCTCTGCTGTGCTTTTTTAATTAGGGCACTGATGTTGAGCTCCCATTTGAGGTCCTGGGAAGTGATGGTGCCCAGGACCACAGTGCTGACTGTAGAGTCACACAGGATGATGGGGAGGAGTGGGGCTGTGTTCGAATGAATGAATGAATGAATGAATGAATGAATAGCCTTTATTGTCACTATAACAAGTACAATGAGATTACAGCACTCTCCCGTCCGTACATATACAGACAATACAATGAACAGACATAACGGATGAGTGTTAGGTAATAGTGTGGGGAGAAAATGGGAAGAAACAAGAGGAGAGGGGAGGAGAAAAAAAAGCAGCTCCCAGACTACACTCATCTGGGGGAGTACAGTGTGGGACCGGGAAAAAAAAAACCAACATAAGCACATATGAGCACACTTTACAACATAAGAACTCAAAAACAACTTGCGCCGGGGGAGGGGGGGGGAAAGGGGTGTGGAGGTGTTCCAGCGTAGACAGGCAGCCAGCCGCGGCCGCTGCCCCAAGGGCACCGCCATTGGACCCCGCCTGATGCACTGGGGGTGAAAAAGCGGCGAAGGCGTGTGAATTTGGGGGTAGGGAGGTGTGTTGCATATGTGCATGTGTGTGAGTGTCCTTGGGTGCGTGTGTGTACATAAGCCTGGAGAGTCGCTTCGTCTAGCCTCCCAATCAGTTCGCAGGATGTCATCGCGATAACACAGCGTGGTTGCCATGGAGACGTCCTTGATCGGGTCCCAGACGGAGTCAACCAACAACAGGTGTCCGTGAAGGAAGGGAGTGAGGGATGGGACAGAGCATCTCACTGCAGCGATCTTCCTGTAGTACATGATCATCTCCACTGTCTTGGAAGTGTTCAGCTCCAGGTTGTGGCAGCTGCACCAAGTCACCAGGCGGTCGAGCTCTAGTCTAGTCTAGTCTGTAGGCGCTCTCATCTCCACCTGAGATGAGCCCGATGAGGGTGGCGTCAACTACAAATTTCAGGAGCTTGACAGACTCGTGACTGGAGGTGCAGCTGTTTGTGTACAGGGAGAAGTGCAGAGGTGAAAGGACACAGTCTTGAGGGGAACCTGTGTTGATGGTATGGGAGTCTGAGATGTGTTTTCCCAGCCTCACATGCTGCCTCCTGTCAGACAGGAAGTCTGATCCACCTGCAGATGGAGTCAGGCACGGTCAGCTGAGTTTGTCTTGTAGCAGAGACGGAACGACCGTGTTGAAGACAGCTGATCATTGAAGATGAACATTGAAGACAGCTGATCAGCACAGTGCTTCAAGGTGGATGGAGACACAGCGTCTGATCCAGCAGCCTTGCGGGGGTTCTGCCTCGCAAACAGCCTCTTCAATCCAAATGCAGTAAAATTATCCATCTTTGTCCAAATTTCTGCAGAGAACGATGGAGAGGGAGCCAGAGACTGAGCCTGACAACACAAGAGAGGAGTACTTCTTTCAGAATGGTGTTCTTTACCATCAGCATGGCCAGGTTGAGCAGATAGTGGTGCCACAGGCAGCCTGAGAGGTCGTACTTACCGACCACCTAGGGAAACGCAAGACCCTGCCTGCATCAAATACCATTTCCACTGGCCAGGCCTGAGTTGTTGGCCAGTTCTGTAAGAGTTGCCCTCAGTGTCAAAAGACATCAATTAAAGGGGGGGGTAGTTAATGTTGTCTCTCATGTTGTTCAGATGCGAGAGAAACTTTAGAGGATGAGCGAACTGGCCCAAGCGCACAAACTGAAGAGGATGTTGTTTCAAACTACGCTGTGTAAAATATTTCGACGAAAAAGTACTGCACATCTGATGTCTAAATGAAATAGATTAATACTCAAGATATCAAAATGTTAAAAAATAAAAATAAATAAATACAATTAAGTGTTAAACAAAATGATGTTTTATATTTTAGATTCACCTGGAATGGTTTTCCATCAGTCTTGAGGAAGTCTTCTTGTTGGCTTCTTTACTGTCAACTCATCCCAAACCATCTTGTTACAAACAGCTGTGTGCTGCTCATACTAATATTCATTTCTGCTCAAGAGTGAGACATCAGTCTTTGAGGATCTCTGTCAGGTGCAGAGTCCCATGAAGATTGGCTGGCACCCAGGATTGGCTGTTCAGGAGGCTCTGCCTATTCAAATAGTCCGCAGCTCAACCACCCCAAGGGATCGAGATTGCTGACTATGATGAGCTGTACGTTGTGGAACTTTTTTTCGTTTGCCTTGTAACCTCAGTGAGTTTTGAGTGCACAGATGGTATTTTTCCTGTGAGTGTGTTTTTCTTTTGTGTGTGAATTATATTATATGTGAAGCATTTATGTGGGCTCTAATTTGAGCTGCTGTTATTTGTGGTTTCTGAGGCTGGTAACTCTATGAATGTATCCTCTGCAGCAGAGGTAACTCTTGGTCATCAGTCTCATCACAGCATTCAATGATTTTTTTTTTTTTGTGTGTGTGTGTGTGTATGTGTCTGTGTGTATATATGTACACGGACAGCTTCAACTCTTCTGGAAAGGTTTTCAACAAGGTTTAGGAGTGTACATTTAAATTTTTGGATGGGTGAGTGAATTCTTTTGGCAATATTTATACTTTTTAATTCGTGTATAGCATCAAGTCAGTTAAACTTCTGGGATATCGACCAGGTATCTCCTCAACCTACCAGGACCCTTACTTTAGGAGATCTGGACAGGGCCGTAGGAGGTCCTCAACCCATCAGCAGGGGCCTCATGTACGAAGGGTGCGTGCGCACAAAAACGTTCCGTACATTCTTGTTCATGGAAAAGTTCAGCTGTATCAAGCTAGAAAAGACCGTGAACATGTGGGTGGCCCATGGCTGGCGTACGCTGGCTTCTACCACTGTTGATACTTTGGCGACACTTAGAGGTGATGATGGGAAACTGTTGTAATAAATAAATATGAAAACAATCAGTCTGATTATTTGGGACTGTGCCAGTCGACCCTGAGCAGAGCCATGCCAGCCACGTGGGATGGAATTATCCGCATATCAGCCAGGTATATCAAATTCCCATACAATGCAGCTGAACAGATCAACATTAAAGCACAATGTGCAGCGACAGCCGGTTCTCCAAATGTAATCTGAGCTATCGACTGCACACACACTGATATAAATGCGCCATGACATGATGAATTTGTATAAGTCAAAAGGAAACATTTTCATTCGATCAATGTACAGATCATATGTGATGTGCAAATGCAATTAGCCAACATTGTGGTAAGGTGGCCTCACACACACTCTCCCACTCACTCCTCTTGCGTTTATTGTTTATGCTGGAGGACAGCGTGCCAAAGAGTGCATTTTTGCGCACCTCCACTCCAGTGAGTAGTGTCTCCAATTCGCTTTCTGTGAAGTTCTTCTTTTTTCTTACTCATTCTTATGTTTTAATTTTCTGATTGTGCAGACAGAGGAATCTCAGGTGCAGGGTCAATTTAAATATAATTTTATATTAAATAGGGGCATGGACAGGGAGGGGTCAGGTACAACATGTGTGCTCAATTCCACATTGATTGGGATGTACAAAGGAAATGTGCTCCTGGATCTGAGCGTGCGCCCATGTTTCAGTAGGAAATCCACACAAGTCTTTGTACATGAGGCCCCTGGTCCTTACAGTCTGGCAAGAAGTCTGGGTTATGTAGAATGGGAGTGAGAGGAGATGAGAGCGAATGGATCTCCTGGCTCTGACGGTACTGAGTGTGATAGGGTTAGAGCAGAGTTTTATGACAGATTCAGGTTTTTTATAAACAATAGATTCCACAGGGACACTTCGACTGAGAGGACCCAATATCATGCCAAACTGAGGCTGGATCACAGTTGTGCCAGCTTGCAATCACCCGCAGGTGAGATGCCAGTTGGTAAAATCTAAGGCTTGGTACATCTAACCCTCCATCACAACCTGCCATTTGAAGTTTTGTCATCTTGAGACAGGGCTTCCTTTTGCTCCAAATGAAGGAGCTTAGCCAGCCATCAAGCACCTTAATAACCTTATTTAATAATAAGATAGGGATCATTTGCAGTGGGTACAGCAGTCTGGGCAGGACGTTCATTTTTATAAATGGTCTTGCTGTTATAAAGCGTTTTTCTACCTATTATAGACACATCACAGACACATCTACCCATTTGCTCACACAAGCACACACACATTCATACACCAGTGCCACGCACTGGGAGCAGCTGGGGGTTCAGTGTCTTGTTCAAGGACACTTCGGCATGTGGCACTTTCTGGGAATTGAACCGCTCACCCTGTGGTTCGTGGACAACCCGCTCTACCTACTGAGCCACAGCCGCCAAAATTGTAAGAACCTAGCCAGGAAAGAGGGAGAGGGGCCCAGCGGTCTACGTCTGCCATTATAGCATCCAAGAGGGAGGGGGAGTTGGATGTAAACATCTGACCAAAATTGGGTGTCACATGCACTCCTAATTAAATAAAACTGGTGGGAGACCAGCAGAACGCACAGTGGTGAGGTGGTTAGCACTGATGCCTCACAGCGAGAAGGTCCCGGGTTCGAATCCATGGGCCGACTGGGCCTTTCTGTGTGGAGTCTGCATGTCCGTCCAAAGACATGCTCATTAGGTTAATTGGTGATTCTAAATTGGCCGTAGGTGTGAGTGTGAATGGTTGTCTGTCTCTCACCAGATGACAGCTGGGATAGGCTCCAGCAGACCCCCGCGACCCCTAACAGGAATAAGCGGGTACAGAAGATGAATGAATGAATATTCCAATTTAATGTAAAAGTACCAATAAAACCTTGTAAAAATCCATCCTGCATACAATAAGTAAAAGTACAGAAGTATTATAATGTCAGGCTGTTCAGAACTATGTAGGTTGGAATAAAATGATGCAAAGTGTTTATTAATGGTTCTAGTATCGAACGATCTGACACCATTAAAGTAATAGAGACTATACTTTGAGAATCTGCCCTCTTCTTGACAAGACCAGCAGGATATTTTCCAGGTTTATCTCCAAACTCATATAGGTTCTGCCTGGCAAATTTAAGGGACTGTTCAAAGTCGTGAATCAGAAAAGTATTCAATGCAGCATGTGTGGATAACAGTTCCTTAAGCAAATCAGGACTCGGGCCAGATATGTGATTTTTCTCCAATTCAGCTAGCCGAGATTTGAAAAGTTTACACTGCTCATTCTTCCCACGTCTTTTGGATGCAACAAAAGACATAATCAATCCACAGGTGTATATTTTACACGTCTCCCAGAGGACAGAGGGATTATCTGTGGATGGTGAGTTGACAGAATAAAAAATATTAAATTCTGAAGAAAAGTAGGAGATAAACTTGTCATCTCTGAGGAGATAAGGTTGAAATCTCCAGCGCTGTGACAATGCCTTGTCCTCAGCGAGATAATATACCAAATACAGGGGGGCATGATCTGAAAACACAATGTTGCTTATTGAACATGATAAGGCAAGAGACATTTTTGAGGAGGGGACGAAAAAGTAATCAATGCTGGTATAGCTTTTATGTGGGGCCAAAAAAAAAGTGAACTCTGAATCAGTAGGGTGAAGCTGCCTCCACACATCAGAATATTAAATATCATGACATACACTACCAGTCAAAGGTTTGGACACACCCTGTCATTTAATGTTTTTTCTTTATTTTCATGACTATTTACACTGTAGATTCTCAATGATGGCATCACAACTATGAATCAACACATCTTCACATTCACATTCTTCAAAATAGCCACCCTTTGCTTTGATTACTGCTTTGCACACTCTAGGCATTCTCTTGATGAGCTTCATGAGGTAGTCACCTGAAATGGTTTTCCAACAGTCTTGAAGGAGTTCCCAGAGATGCTGAGCACCTGTTGGCCCTTTTGCCTTCACTCTGTGGTCCATCTCATCCCAAACCATCTAGATTAGGTTTAGGTCAGGTGACTGTGGAGGCAGGTCATCTGGTGCAGCACTCCATCACTCTCCTTCTTGGTCAGATAACCCTTACACAGCCTGGAGGTGTGTTTGGGGTCATTGTCCTGTTGAAAAATAAATGATGGTCCAACTAAACGCAAAAGCAAGCAGCTATTTGACCACAGAGACCTGATTGGCACTGTCTCCTCTGAACAGTTGATGTTCTGCTACTAGAACTCTGTGTGGCATTGATCTGGGCTCTAATCTGAGCTGCTGTGAACTTGCAATTTCTGAGGCTGATGACTCAGATGAAATTATCCTCAGCAGCAGAGGTGACTCTTGGTCTTCCTTTCCTGAGGCGGTCCTCATGTCAGCCAGTTTCGTTGCAGTGCTTGATGGTTTTTGCAACTGCACTTGGGGACACATTCAAAGTTTTTGCAATTTTCCGGACTGACTGACCTTCAGTTCCTAAAGTAATGATGGACTGTCGTTTCTCTTTACTTAGCTGATTGGTTCTTGCCATAATGTGAATTCTAACAGTTGTCAAATAGGGCTGTCAGCTGTGTGCCAACCTGACTTTTGTACAACACAACTGATGGTCTCAACCCCATTAAGAAGGCAAGAAATTCCACAAATGAACCCTGACAAGACACACCGGTGAAGTGGAAACCATTTCAGGTGACTACATCATGAAGCTCATTGAGAGAAGTCCAAGGGTTTGCAGTGCTGTCAACAAAGCAAAGGGTGGCTACTTTGAAGAATCTAAAATATCAATCATATTTAGAGTTATTTCACACTTTTTTGTTTACTGCATAATTCCACATGTGTCCATTCATAGTTTTGATGTCTTCAGTGAGAATCTACAATGTAAATAGTCATGAAAATAAAGAAAGCTTGCTTAGAAGGGGGAGAAATGTAAGATGGAAGTTTGTCAAGAGAGGGATTAAGGTGACAATTGAAATCTCCTCCCACAAAAGAGTAACCTGAAGCCTGTTCTATAAAAACTGCAAAAGTCTTGGAGAGAAAGTCAGGGGAATAAGCTGGAGGATAATAATACATATACAATATTACAATAATGTTACATCTTTTCCTGTGAGTATTCCTTTAACAATTATATCTTTAGCACAATCAAGAGACCTAAATGCCAGATGCCATCACGTGACCCCCTCACACAGGGTTAACATCATCACCCTGTCAGCCCCTGTGGTTCAGAGTTCTGTACTTTAATTACACACTCACATTCTACACAATGAAGGCAAGAAGGACGATCCAAGTGAAAGCACAGCCAGGCATGTACAGTCCACTGCTTTATTTTAACCAACCATCAACACAGGCAGGCAGATTGGTAAATGATCAAAATGTCAAACTTAGAGCAGAAAACATTTATGCAGTATAAATACACAAGTAAGCAACATTTATGGACTCATTCATGCTTGTTAAATTCAATCTTGTATCTTCATCAATGATGTAACAGTGACGCCGTATAAAAGAGAGACTGTATGTTTAGTAGAAAGTTGGATGTCCAGGCTTTTCTGGAGAAATCTACAGCCCTGGTTGGACCCTTGAGTATCAAACTCTGTTTACTGGAAGTTAAACTGACTGGACAGGTGTGACCAGCTGATGGTCTTTTGAAGACCCCTGTTTATTTTGTTTCTTTCTATCTATCTAAATCTCCAGCCATTCTCAGGTTCAATGAAACAAACACAAAGAACATTCATTCATTCATTCATTTTCTATACCCGGTTATTCCGCAGGGGTCTGCTGGAGCCTATCCCAGCTGTCATTGGGCGAGAGGCAGGGGTACACCCTGGACAGGTTGCCAGTCCATCGCAGGGCTAATTATAAAACAAAATATTCCAATCTAACGTAAAAGTATCGATAAAACCTGATAAAAATCCATCCTGCATACGTTAAGTAAAAGTACAGAAGTATTATAATAGACCCTACTTCAAGTAACAATAGTGAAAGTACTCAATCTAAATCCCTCATGAGGGTTTTATTACTATAAACTATGACAATGCTACATTGGACATTTGGCACATGACACGGAGGCCCAGTCAGACCATACGAAAACAATTCCAGTTACTGGATCTGTTACAAACATGTAGGGCAGTAAAAAGTATAAAGCATGGGAACCTGAAGTATTCATTACTACACATGTGTACTGAACTACACCAGATTGATAAATGTGCCTTATTACTTTGAACTTCTATTTCTGAATGTCTTTCTTTGTGTTAGTTTTTATATACAGAAGGTACATTTTGGGTATTTTCAAACAAGGAATGTAGATTGCATCATCAACACTAGGTATTAGCAAATGTGTATCTGAGTAAAAGCCATGAATATACAGCATACATAATAACTACATCTCAAAATTCACCTGTAATTAGACACATGGAAACTTTCATTACAGTAGATTTCTTCCGTTGCTGTGACGTTTTCATAGTCTGGTTGGTCATCATCTGCGTCACCGTAGTCATGACAGGCACCCTGCAGTTTGGAGGTCATCTGCTTTGAGAACATTGCAGTTTCTTGATTGGCATACATCTGAAACAGAAGCAACAAACAACAAAGGAGAAGTTGTTATGAATATCTACACTGCCTGGCCAAAAGCATTTCACCACCTGGATTTAACTAAGCAAATAGGTACGAGCCTCCTATTGGATAATTACTGCATGGGTGATTATCTTTCAGCTGGCAACAAGTTATTTAACCCCAACTGATGCAATGAGTAGCTTCTCATTTCTTAAACAAACATGGGGAAAGACACATCCAGTGGTCGTGGAAAAGATGTTCATCTGTTTGAGAAGGGTCAAATCATTGGCATGAATCAAGAAAACATCAGAGAAAAAATCTAAGGAGATTGTAGAAACTACTAAAACTGGGTTAAGAACTGTTCAACGCATTATTAAAAACTGGAAGGATAGTGGGGAACCATCGTCTCTGAGGAAGAAATGTGGTCAGAAAAAAATCCTGATTGATTGTGATATCTATCACTTAAACGTTTGGGCTATGTTTAATAGAGAAAGTAAGAGCATTTCCACATGTACAATGTGAAGGGAACGTAAGGAATACATATTCCAAGATGACAATCCCAGGATTCATTGGGCTCAAAATGTGAAAGAGTGGTTCAGGGAGCATGAGACATCATTTTCACACATGGATTGGCCACCACAGAGTCCAGACCTTAACCCCACTGAGAATCTTTGGCATGTGCTGGAGAAGGCGTTGTGCAGAGGTCAGACTCTCCCATCATCAATACAAGATCTTGGTGAAAAATGAATGCAACACTGGATGGAAATAAATCTTGTGACATTGCAGAAGCTTATCGAAACAATGCCACAGTGAATGTGTGCTGTAATCAAAGCTAAAGATGGTCCAACAAAATATTAGAGTGGATGACCTTTTTATCTTTTTGGTAGCTACTTTTTTTGTCCAGGCAGTGCATTTCAAAATCCAGTGAAAAATAATTATTTAAAAATGTTCATTATTTGATTTACTACATTAGTAAAAAGTTCTTTTTGCTTTTTGGGGTGATCCAGCAACCTTTAGATTACTTATGTTCTACTAACAATAAAATCATCAGGGAGTTGTTTTGTGTCAGACATGACAACTAATTAAGGCGAGGCTTTCGACTTTTTCCTTTCTTACCTCTGCTGCACCTTCTGCTGCACCTTCTCCCGCACCTTCTACTACGCCTGCTGCCTTGGACTGTCCGATGATGCCCACTCCAGCTTCTGAGAAAACACATTGAAAAAAAAAAATGGTCACACATTTGTCTGTGTATAAATACAGCATTCCTGTGCACGGTGAAATATACCTTGCACTTTGTGACATTTATACTTATGAACTATGACCAGGACCACTATCAGTATGAGCAGTATGAGCAGCAGAGCAGGTACAATGACAACCACATAGAGTGCTCCATCTGAAAAACAAAAACCACAAACAGAGCAGGGTAAAAATATACACTTACTGAAAGCACATTGCAGTTTCAAGAGTCCACAGCAGAAGTGGCACTGACTATCAGAGCTGCAGCCTCACTTCTGTCCTTTTGATTTATGGTGGTTGTGTATTTTAACTTCACAGTTCTTTTAACAAGTGGATATTTAATTGACTCACGTTCACTCTAGTATGTTGAATTAGGTTCGACAGTTTCCACAGTAAAGGTTGAGATTACAGTCGTGGTCGGCAGAAAGACTGTTAAAAATAATGTTGATGCATATATTGCTCAGGTAGTTTAAATGTTTTTTAGTCAGTCAGACAGTTCACTACACTGCCACAGAAATGTCTCAACATCTTTCTGATAATTGATAATAGATGGTTATCTCAAAAACTGAGGTTGTTGCACTGACATTTTTAACAGACACTGGTTCCAGAAAAAAATGGAATATAATACTGGTGATCTACTAACTTTTCTTCTTGCAGCATCTCCCACCACTTCACCACTTTGTTGTAATTTTTCTATGAACAAACACTTCAAACCTCTGAATACTGACCATCTCTGTGGACATCACATGTTGGCCTCAAATTCCGATCACTAAAGAGTAATTATAAATGTCAAGGGATGTGACCTTTGCATGTATTTGTGAAAATATTAAAATATTTAGTTAAGATTTAGTCAGCAAATACAGTATGAGAATGGACAAATGAAAACAACCTGAATTAATATGCCATGTGTCCAGTCTGTATAGCGCTGAGTACTTTAGGGAACTGAACAACATGCATTTTCAATGTTGACATTATATTTACAGTTCATATTAATATACCATAGAGTGCCATACTGTGAGATAATATAATCATATTGATGTTATCACTTCATTCTATAATAAACTTCTATAAACTATGATGATTATTAAACCTATGAACACACCAAAATTAGTACACCATTGGAAATGTTCCTAGTGTTGCTGTAGCATCTTATTTAAGCAGTTAAGCTGAGTTAATTCAATAAGTATTGGTAAATGCTGAAAGCATCAACTGATCTAGCCACATATAGAAAGGCTGCTGGGGGTTAAATGAGGTTTTGAGAATGACACATGCTCCTCCAGCTTCTATAACAAGTACTATTTCAGCACACCGTGTACGCTTAGTGTGAAGCACAGGAAACCCATCTTTACTCAGTTGGGTTCAAGGGTTCAGAAAAGGACATTCATTTTATTGTCATAGATCTCACCCACTGACAGCTGAATCTTGGTGTAGTTTCCAGCTCTCCACTGTGAGTCTGAACCACACCAGTACATCCCAGCATCGCCTGCTTCCAGGTTTGTGATCGTCACAGAGAAGGAGTTGGAAGAAACATCATCTTGCAGTGTGAACCTGCTTTGACTCGTCACCATGTCCGTGCAGTTGTTGAAGTAGTCTCCCTTACAGAGGAACTTCCTGTTATTCTGGTGTTGTGGTGGATACGGACACTGCAGAGTGACTGTGCTTCCCACAGTGCCACTCGTGGCGTCTGTCTTCACACAGCACCACACTGTCAGAAAGAGCAACAATATGTAAGAATCACAATGTAGTCTATGTGCAGGCCACATTAGAGATACATGTGCATGTGTTTAATGATTCTACTTTCCTTTAGTTGTTTAGTACATTTTGAGAAGGTGGAAAAGCTTTAGTCATCTTTGCTGTTCTACCATACATTAAATAAGTTTACTGCAATAATATGAGGTATAACTGAGACCTCTGACCTTTGACCTCCAGCTCAACAGCAGAGAAAACATCCAGTCCACTGTTTCTATGGACACCACAAAGATACGACCCAGAATCCTCTTGGTTCAGGTTGGTCGTGTTGACTGTGAATCTTCTTGACTCCTTGTCATTAGTCAGTGTGAAGCGTCCATTTTGTTTGCTTTCAGAGGTGATGACTGCCTGCTGCAGACATGTGGAGGGCTGCTTTCCTCTGCAGATGAACTTCAGGTTGTTCTGGTACTTAAACTCATACGGACAAATGATGGACACTGAACCTCCTTCATGACTTTGAATTTTATCCACATTGTTGCAGCAGTGGTCTGTCAAGAAAAAACAATATTCACTTGATGGATAACTGAATTGCAGACACACTTTTTAAATTTTATTTACCTTGTTCTAATGCCAGCTTTACTTCAGTGTAGATATCTGTTCCAGACCTCTCCACCCCACACCAGTATTTCCCAGCATCCATAGACTGAAGATCAGAGATGGTCACTGTGAAGGTTCGTTTCTTTTTGTCATCATAGATGGAGTATTTGTTCTTCTTTGTTTCTGACGTCGTAATAAGAACATCACTGTCGCCACAGTTGTTCTTACACAGGTACTTCTCATAAGACTCATAACCGTGATCATAGGAGCAGGAAACGTTAACATCTCTGCCCACATATCCAAACACATGGATCACTCCTGCTGCTCTGGTCACATAACTGAGAACAACTGTGAAGAGAAAGATGACATGAAAAGGATATTTCTAACTTCCTGCTGTATAATGACCATTAACAAGTTGTGAACTTACTGCAGAGGATGAACAGCAGGTCTTGAACGATCCACATCTTTAACAGGGAAATATAAAAACTGAAGAGGCTGTTGTTTCAAACCACACTGTGTGAAATATTTTGAGGAAACAACAGTGAGTTTAATGTCGAGCTGAGTTGTGTTAGTGAATATTTACACCCAGCGAGAGACGCATATTCGTTGAGTGTCAGTCATTGGCTGAGTCGTCTGTCAATCTCATCTGAAGCGTAAACACATTAATCTGTGCGTCTCACACAAAGGAATCTACGGGGGATTTTCTGCACGTTTATTAAAACATGAACACAGACTACTGTCGGCCCAAGGTTTTTCTCTTATCTGCGGCTCGGAAAACTCTGCTCTTATAAGGCATCTGCCGTCTCTCGCGTGGTGCATTCACTGTCATCAGGAACATGAAGACACACTGTTCAACTGCAACAACAATGTCAACTAATCGGACGCAACACAACTGAACACAAACAACGTGAGTTTATCAAACCCGCTCATTACAGTAGGCTACACTATACAGTACATCCTTCAAAGTAAAAGTTTTAGGCTTTCACAACTTTATTATATCACCAGCAGTTAAATGGTTTCAAACCACGAAAACAACCACAGCGACATGTGGAGTCACTGAGTCACACTTTCAAATCATTTACTCGCAATTTCCGCTTAAGGTGTGATATTAGTCCCATACAAATGTACATAAATTTGATTGCAGCATAAATTAACATTGTTCTTCTTCTTTTTTTTTTTTTTTTTGTCTTTACTTATTTTGTCTTTCTTATTTTATAATGATATAAAATGCATAAAGTAACAGGCAACCACTGCAGGCAAGTGTTGCTGACAGTAAGGGTAATGACATACCAATCCGACTGTTGCTTGTTTTCTGGTGTCGTTCCGTCAGCAACCATCTGTGGTCCTAGTTCTAGTGGTTGGTCCAGCACTGTTGACCATAGTCAGACCCCTGTTGCAAACTTTTCAGTCAGTTCAGCATATTGAATATTCATTGGAAGGAGGTGGTGAGAGAGATCACTCTGATTGGCTGTTCAGCTCAGAGAAGCCAGGAACTAGAAGAAAAACTGATAGGTAAAGAAAAAAATGCTGAATTTCAAAAGACACAGAGACAGATTTTACATTCAAATGCACAGTTATATTTACAAGAACATGATCCTCTGTCTAGAATGAATGAACTGCAGATCAACTGATGATCAGCATGATTCAGGAGAGGACAGCTCTGTGCAAAGGTTTGTAGCTCTTCCTAGCTACCTAGACTCCGAGCTAATAGCAGCTTTTCCAGTTTCCCAGCAGTGTTATTGCCTTTTGCACAGACACAGAACCTATGTGGCAACTGGCTGTAGTCTTTGTAGTGTTTCAAGTGCAACTTTCTGGACCAGACACAGACCACTTGAAATGACGTTACAGTCTGCCTTCTTTGTCATATATTTCTTTGATGCTGGTTTGGTGCGTCCGTACATTAAGGGTGTATGGGTCAGCCAGAGAAGTAACTCTTGTTTTTACACTTTGGTCTTTGCATTAAACAAAGAAGTTTGGCGCTCTGCTGCTGCTACAAACCCAGCTCTGAGCAAACTGCATCTCCTGGATCATCACAAATCTATAAGAAAACAATAGCATATGATCAAAGCCGTTTCTTGCTATAACGAGGCGAATGCTTAGGGCCCCCAAGCCACCAGGGGGCCCCAAAGCTGCATGTTCATCCTCATCTGAGAAAATGTCCTGTCTTTATCTGTAGCTATTTCTGTGTTTGTTAGATCCTTTATATGCTTCAAAATAAACGCAGGTCAGGATATAAATAAAATAAACTGCAATGATAAGCTGTGGACGGTGTTTTTGTGGTAATATTGCGTCACATTCGTTGGACCCATTGGTTGGACCGCACTGTCGCAAAGTGAGTGACGTAGCGGGCCGCCGACAGGTGTGATGGGCATGATTGACAGCTATCCATCATAACCGTTAGCGAGAATATTAAACAAAACAAATACAGTAATGGGATAAAAAAAAAAAGAAGTTATCTCAGTTTCACGGAAAACGGAAGAAAAAGAAAACGGAGGAAGAAAAACGGTCAAAAGATAAAGGTAGGCTAAGGCATTTGTTGGTGACGTGGGCTCGATAGGCGGAGGTGAAATGCCGTTTAGCAAGTTTGTTTATTTGTCCTGCTAGCCAGCTAGCTAACCCTGGATAAATGTTAGCTAAGTGGCTAGGATTTGTTCGTTATAAACTCAGCTTTGGTGTTTGCTTCATGAAAGTTGGCTAATACAAAATTAGTATGTCTCATGTTACGAACTGTCTGTCCTGCCACGGTCATAACTGACCGACTCAAGACCCCTTTATTCATATTCTTCATATTATTATTTTTATTGTCAGGGCCGTTTCTAGCTTCGTGGGGGGCCTTCCTAACCCATGCAGTTGTTTTGCACAGACTCCAGTGGTGCACAATTGTCACTTTCTATATTTATTTTACTTACTTGCCTATTTTTTATTCTCAGTTAGCTAATTTTATTCTATTTTTATACTCTTACTTTTACTGGCTTGCACCGGGACCAGGGTAACTAATTTCGTTCCACCTCATGTACCAACATGTGTGTAATGACAATAACACTCCTTGAATCCATCTAAGGGTTTGGAATCTCTTCATCATAGTTTGACAAACTAGGGGCCCCCAAACAGCATCTCGCATAGGGCCCCCACGAAGCTAGAAACAGCCCTGCTCAGATGAACTGTTTGAGGGGTTATCTGCTGTTTTCGACCTGAAAGACAGTGCTTGGAGTAACCAGGTTTTAGTTGCCGGCTTTAATAGACAATGCATTAAGTTTAAGTGACATTGAGGTTGGTAAACTGAACTTTTCTGAGTTAAACCAGTTGAAGGGTAAAAGTGTTTGTATTGTTTATGCATTTATATGTGGTACAGCAATGAGAGTATTTCCTTAAAAAAGAGGGACAATTCATTTACAGTATTTTCCTAAAAGAAAAGGGACATTTTAATTTGAAGGTTTAAAAAGATCATTTATATTTTTATTGCACTTCCTTATTTTGTTACAAATAATAATTTCATTAAGTAAATAATTGAGAACTATTTTTCTAAAATCCTGTGTTGTGTTGTTTTATTACTTACCTGGAAAAGGGGGAAGTAGTTTATTCAAAGAGACACAGACATTTTGGTTTAAAATCCTCATTAAAACTATAACTTATGAAAGGTGATTAAATAGGTTGGTTAAAAATATTTCATGTACGTACTATTAACTGTAATAATAAAAGTCATCAGCAGAGAGTGCAGTTTGACACGTTAACCACAAGTCAGTATGTTTTGTCGTGGTCCTGATCAGAAGCTCCACACAGATACAAAGAGAACTCCAAATTTATTCATCAGCAGTCGTTTTGTTTTGTCATGAGGAACTTTTTACTTTTTACTTACAGTGCTTGAAATGAGTGACCATCCTTAACATGTATATAACATGCACATGCGCATAATATCTATGTTTCGCCTGTTATCTTTTTACTGTCAAAATCTCATGACTACAGATGAATGTATCCTCCAGACATATGTTGTTGAAAAATGATTAAAACACATCCATTAATAATGTTTCTAGACTAACATGGACACTGTGGTTTATACAGAGTCATCCCTCATACACCATCCTAATCACATGCAGTCATGTCAAATACCATGACAGAAAATAGTTCCTACAAATCTGACCTCTGTTCAGTTTGAATATTACAGTAATACATGGTTACCTGTTGATGTCTCTGTTTTCCCTAACTGAGTCAAAGGTTTGAACTGAGAGTGTTCGTATCATGTAACATGTAAAGACAACAATACTAATGTAATGCTTCATGGACAAGTAAACTCTCTGTGTCACAGTTTATTTATTTACAGAAATGACTGCATTTGGTGGATACATTTACTCACATGAGGATTTCAGATGTATTAAACACCACTGGCAACTGCTGAGACGATGCAAACACAGTTAGGACTGGTGTCTGTCATATTAGCTACAGTACATATCTGTTGTTGTGATGAAGTTTTGGTAGGTACACTGTTGATCCTCATCTGCGTTCATTTCATGGCTCACCGTGCTCTGAGGAACTGATGAGCCAGTGTCTAAGTATGCTGCCTCTGCTCAAGAATCATAAATCCACAAAGAACATGAGACAGATAAATAGATGAGACTGATGGTTAGTCATTGTATACAGACTGAACTTACTGTCAAGAACTTACTGCAGAGGATGAACAGCAGGTCTTGAATGGTCCACATCTTCAACAGGAAAATATAAAAATATAATTCACCTGGAATGGTTTTCAATCAAACTCATATAGGTTCCCACCTGGCAAATTTAGGGGACAGTTCAGAGTCTTGAATCAAAAAAATATTCAATGCAGCACGTGCAGATAACAGTTCTGATTTTTATCCAATTCAGCTAGCCGAGATTCAAAAAGTTTACACTGCTTATTCTTCCCACATCTTTTGGATGTAACAAAAGACATAATCAATCCACAGGAGTATCCCAGAGGACAGAGGGATTATCTGTGGATTGTGAGTTGATAGAATAAAAAATTTTAAATTCTGAAGAAAAGTAGGAGATAAACTTGTCATCTCTGAGGAGATAAGGTTGAAATCTCCAGCGCTGTGTCGATGCCTTGTCCTCAGTGAGAGAATATACCAAATAAAGGGGGGCATGGTCTGATAACACAATGTTGCCTATAGAACATGATAAGAGACTTTTTTGAGGAGGGGATGAAAAAGTAATCAATTCTGGTATAGCTTTTATGTGGGACCAAAAAAAAAAGTGAATCAGTAAGATGAAGCTGCCTCCACACATCAGAATATTCAATATCATGACATATATTAGTGAGAACCCGCACTTGCTTCGAAGGGGGAGAAATGTCAGATGGAAGTTTGTCAAGAGAGGGATTAAGGTGACAATTGAAAAGTCACAGGAATACGCTGGAGGATAATATGCATAAATGTTACCTCTTTTTCTGTGAGTTTTCCTTTAACAATTATATCTTTAACACAATCAAGAGACCTACATGCCAGCTTTTTACTAATCAAAATGGCTATGCCCCTACTGAAAGAAGAATATGAAGTAGCAAAGACTTACCCCACCAAACTCCTTTGCAATTTAGCATTATCCTTGTCCTCCAGGTGTCCAAATTCTCTGTGAGGGCGCTGACCTGCTTTTCCAGCTCCACAATCCTCAGCTCTTGTGCTGCAGAGGAGTTTTCAACTTCAAGTAGTCTAGCCTCTGCTTCATCTAGCCGCTTGCTAGCCGCCTGGAGCTCCGTAGCAAGCTTATGGATAGTCTCGGCCAGAGGGCTAAGGTTTTCATCAATAACTTTAATAATGTTGTGAGTCATTACGCTCAGAGCTTTAGCAAGGGCAGGGTCAAGCCCATCTGCGTTTTACAGTTCGGCCTGGTCGCCATCTTGTGTATCGGACGGGGTGTCTTTTTTGTCTTTATTTCCTCTGGTTCTTCCCATCTTGTCGAAAGATTGTGGCCAATAGTTTTCCAAAGGACATAGCTTGTTGTGTTCATAACAAAAATCGCTTATAGCGACCGGTTGTTGTCAGGCTAATGACAAAATTAGCACCAAGTGGTACAGAGCCCTAGCAAAAGCGTCTGCTCAGCTCACCGCCATCACGTGACCCCCTCACACAGGGTTAACATCAGCACCCTGTCAGCCCCCATGGTTCAGAATTCTGTACTTTAATTACACACTCACATTCTACACAATGAAGGCAAGAAGGACGATCCAAGTGAAAGCACAGCCAGGCATGTACAGTCCACTGCTTTATTTTAACCAACCCTGAACACAGGCAGGCAGATTGGTAAATGATCAAAATGTCAAACTTAGAGAAGAAAACATTTATGCAGTATAAATACACAAGTAAGCAACATTTATGGACTCATTCATGCTTGTTAAATTCAATCTTGTGTCTTTTTTAATGATGTAACAGTGAAGCCGTGTAACAGAGAGACTGTATGTTGGACCCTTGAGTATCAAACTCTGTTTACTGGAAGTTAAACTGACTGGACAAGTAAAAGAACAGAAGTATTATAATAGACCCTACTTCAAGTAATAAAGTGAAAGTACTCAATCTAAATCCCTCATGAGACCATACGAAAACAATTCCAGTTACTGGATCTGTTATAAACATGTAGGGCAGTAAAAAGTATAAAGCATGGGAACCTGTAATATTCATTACTACACATGTGTACTGAACTACACCACATAGATAAATGTTCCTTGTTACTTTGAACTTCTCTTTCTGAATGTCTTTATTTGTATCAGTTAGTTTTTATATAGAGAAGGTACATTTTGAGTATTTGGCTAAAGTGGTTACCCTCAATTTCAAACAAGGAATGTAGATTGCATCATCAACACTAAACACTACTAGGTATTAGCAAATGCGTATCTGAGTAAAAGCCATGAATATACAGTATACATAATAACTACATCTCAAAATTCAGCAGTAAGTAGACACATGGAAATTCTCATTACAGTAGATTTCTTCCGTTGTTGCGGCGTTTTCATAAATTGTTTGGTCGTCATCTGCGTGGCCGTCGTCGTGACAAGCTTCCTGCAATTTGGAGGTCGTCTGCTTTGGGAACATTACAGTTTCTTGATTGGCATAAATCTGAAACAGAATCGACATACAACAAAGGAGAAGTTGTTATGGACATATAAAAAAAAGTTGCCACATGGATTTAACTAAGCAAATAGGTACGAGTCTTCTATTGCAGGGGTTCCCAAACTTTTCCATGCCAAGGCCCCCCAAACAGCATTAGCTTCTGGCTGAGGACCCCCTTCGCAAACCCACAGACAATGCTACAAAATATGTAAAGAAACATCAACTTTTAGAGTGTTTTTTCTTACTTTTATTCACTATATAATAATATAATAATGATTAAAAATAATTAAGATTATATTTTTGCATTTTTGCATTTTTCTTATCTTCCCTCCAATTGTCTGAGGCCCCCCTAGCGCCCCCTGAAAACCACTGTCCATGCAGTAATTGGATAATTACTGCATGGGTGATTATCTTTCAGCTGGCAACAAGTTATTTAACCACAGCTAATGCAATGAGTAGCTTCTCATGTCAAAAAACACAGCCTGTGGTCATGGAAAAGATGTTAGTCTGAGAAGGGTCAAATCATTGGCATTCATTATTAATACACAGGATTAGATGTTACAATCCCTTGTGCCAAAATCCTAGGCAAAACACATTTAGAGGCCCTGTCCAACTGAGAAACTCTACCAAACCTACGGTCATGTGATATGACGATTAACCTATAATCTACATCAGGGGTGCCCACACTTTTTTGGCTTGCGAGCTACTTTTACAATGACCAAGTCACAGTGATCTACCCGTGTATACGTGTGTGTGTGTGTGTATATGTATATATCATAATTGTTGCTACAGTGTTAAAAGCTCTATCCATCTTTGCTGCTCTTTAAGAAAGACAGTAGTCTTGAGTTGTTGTTGAAGTTGTGCGTGGCTGTGGATGTATGCCGCTGAACTGAGAGTATGTTGCAAATGAATTAAAAATATATAAAGATGAACGCGATCTACCTGCACTACCTCCGCGATCTACCGGTCGATCGCGATCGACGTAATGAGCACCCCTGATCTACATGAACTAAGTAAGTGCTGCTGGCTTGTAGGCCCACAGAGCAGCAGAGGATACTTCAAACCTTGTTAAATATGAGCTAAATATATGGTGCTGGCTAGATTAACCTAAAATCTTAATGAACTAAGTAAATGCTGCTGGCTTGTAGGCCCACAGAGCAGCAGAGGATAATTCAAACCTTATGAAAAATAAACTAACCAAATGCTGCTGGCTTGTATGGCCCGCTCAGCAGCTAACCAAACAAAGAAATATCGCTACCAACCAACATGAAGACATCAGATACCTGGCCTAGTCAACAGCAGTATGCAGCATGTCATTGGGGTTTTCAAGTGGGCACCTCCCTTCACCGATGTTTCGTTAAGTTAGGCCCACGACACCTCGAGAAGGCTTAACAGTGACTTCCAGCGTCCTGGAGTCACCCCCCTCCATGCTGCCACTGCACAACCCCGTTTTTTTCACCATTCAGTGACTATCAACAACTAATATTTCAATCATTAGCCTAGTCCTTTTATAAATCACGAACCAATCGACCACATCTATCATGATTTGCAAACACACTTAAGTCATGCAGCCATCCCTACCTTTAGTGAACTCCCCAGCTAGCATGCTTCCTACACACTCATAGCCACTTGCTCGATCTCTCTGCTGCCCGGGACATGTTGCATACCGCAGTCCTCTGGCTTTTTCCACATATGCCCAGCTCGCTCAGAAGAGCAATTTTGATTTTGCCACAAATCCACGGCAGCCTACTTCTACCAGGCAGACATGAGGCCTCCAGCCATTCTGCTCTGCGTCTGCTACTAACTCTGCATACTTAGCTCTCTTATGCTCGTTAGCCTCCTCAACTCAATCTTCCCACGGGACAGTGAATTCTATGAAATAGACTACTTTTTCTGGCTCAGACCATAACAGCAGATTTGGCCGTAGTCGGGCGCTAACTATCTCGGCTGGAATAACCAGCTGTTCATTTAAATCCGCCCTCATCTCCCAGGCTCCTCCTACTCTTAGCAGTCCCATGTTATGCCTGATGCCTGCTAGTCTAGCCTTTTCTCCCTCCCGTACAAACTTAATGCGTCTATTCTCTCTGTTAACGGCCATGGAATTTACATTCATCCGTTTTTCCTCAGTTGCAGTGGCTAAACATTTCAGTACCTGATTGTGACGCCAGGTGTAACGTCCTTGGGAAAGACTAACCTTACAACCTGTCAGAATATAGCTAAGCGTGCATACACAAGTGCATAGTGGGCAGGCAGCATCCTCACCTACCCACTGGTTTAGGTTCTGGGGAGTTGGCAGCATAGACATTTATACATAGACGTCTCATTGAGCGCCATATTAGAGGAGGCAGCGCTGTCCCGTGAACCAATACGAGTCATGGAATGAACTTTATTAAGCGTCTTCTACAAAGTACTATAAGCATTTACACATTCACACACGAACGTATATATTCAGGAAACCGATAGGAACCAAAAACAACGTCTAACATTCTAAGTAGCTAATGTTACAGACGTTATTTTTGGTTCCTATAGCTTCTCTGAATATATATGTTCGTGTGTGATTGTGTAAATGCTTATAGTACTTTGTAGAAGACGCTTAATAAAGTTCACTTCATTGACTCGTATTGGTTCGTGGGACAGAGCTGCCTCCTCCAATATGGCGGTGAAGAAGTAAACTTTGAAGGGACATTGAAATTGATACGTCTGGGGCAATTCCAGCCATATGTTGATCTTTCCTGTCTCTGCTCCCCTGCTGATCAGAGTTTCCTGATCATACTCCTTTGTCTACCCTCCCCATCTCCTCTCCCCTGCTGATCAGAGCCTTGATCATACTACCTGAGTGTCACTCCTTTGTCCTTTTTGTCCTTTTGTTCTGACCATGTCTGGGAGCCACCCCTGCCCCCTACTGAGTTCACCCTCCCGTGTAAAGTTGCCCTTAACTGACCAATATACATCCACTATACGATCTATTCAGGAACTGTCTGCAACCACACCTGGGGACAGGGTATATCTGTGCTCTGGCCCTGCATTCAGGGTCAGTCTCTGGTCTCAGACCCACTCTGTGTCGGTAGGCTCACCATGACCTGAAACTCCAATAAACCTGCACCACTTCAGCAAACTTGGAACTAGACTTGGATTGTTTTTTTTCTTCAACAGCGGCGACATTGACGTATCGCAACAACGGGCCAACCCGCTTAATGAGGCGTCTATGTATATATGTCTATGGTTGGCAGCACATCATAAGTAGCCCCTATCATAAATCTAATCCTGCTGGCCTCCATGCTCCAAAGCTCTCTCCACTTCAACTTCCTTTTCTCCACACTCTCCCAGTTCACCCATTGACCCTGCTTAGCCTGCGACACTGCCTTAGTGCATGTAACTGCTTCGTCTTGTTTCTGTATCTCTTCCACTGCCATCTTTCTCCTTTCTACTACCGATGCCTTGCTCCACAGAGGTTTCCCTGTGCCCAGCCCTAGGCCTCCACGCCCTTGCTGTACATTGCCTATGATATCCCTATGCTTAAGAGCTGCCTGTGCTTGCTGTACTGCCTCTTTTGGGTTACACTTCCTCCCTGTCTTAACAGTGGGCGCTGTGCTCCTACCCACTGGATCCTTCAATTGAGTAAGAGTCATTTCCACTCTAACTTTAGCACACTTAAACTACTCTGTTAGGCTGGTAACTGGGAGCTCCAAAATGCCTTTCCCATACAAAGCTGCACCGCTTAAGCAGCAGCCACTTTCTGATAGATGAATTAATCATCCTTTCTAACTTTTCTACCTTTGAAAGGGCAGTAAACCAAATTGCAAGCACCACAATTTTAACTTCCCTGGTAGCCCTGACCAGTCTATGCTTGAAATGCCTTGAATGATTTCCTGCCTCAACCCTTCAAACTGCACTTTATCACTGAGATTTGCATCATACCATCTTCCCAAACTCTTCACTGGCTTCTCCAGCACTGTGGGAACCATCTCATCATTTATAACAAACTTCTTATCTACTAACTTTCCTTTAACAATTGAAATACTCCTAGATTTAATAGGCTTCACTTTCATCCTAGCCCACTGCAGGTTGTTGTTTAGATCTCAGGGCTAATATTGAAAGTAAGAGTATTTCCACACGTACAATGCGAATGGAACTCAAGGGATTGGGACTGAACAGCTGTGTAGCCTTAAGAAAACCACTAATCTGTGAGGCTAACTGGGAAAAAAAGGCTTCAATTTGCTAGGCAGCATAAAGATTGGAGCAATGGAAGAAGGTCATGTGGTCTGATGAGTCCAGATTTACCCTGTTCCAGAGTGATGGGGGCATCAGGGTAAGAAGAGAGGCAGATGAAGTGATGCACCTATCATGCCTAGTGCCTACTGTACAAGCCTGTGAAGGCAGTGCTATGATCTGGGGTTGCTGCAGTTTCTCAGGTCTAGGTTCAGCAACATTATGTGTCCAAAGAATGAGGTCAGCTGACTACCTGAATATACTGAATAACCAGGTTATTCCATCAATGGATTTTTTCTTCCCTGATGGCACGGGCATATAAGATGACAATGCCAGGATTCAAAATGTGAAAGAGTGGTTCAGGGAGCATGAGACATCATTTTCACACATGGGTTGGCCACCACAGAGTCCAGACCTTAACCCCATTGAGAATCTTTGGGATGTGCTGGAGAAGGCTTTGTGTAGTGGTCAGACTCCCCCATCATCAATACAAGATCTTGGTGAAAGATTAATCCAACACTGGATGGAAATAAATCTTGTGACATTGCAGAAGCTTATTGAAACAATGCCACAGTGAATACGTGCTATAATCAAAGCTAAAGGTGGTCCAACAAAATATTAGAGTGGATGACTTTTTTTTTGGTGGCTACTTTTTTTCGGTCAGGCAGTGCATTTCAAAATCCAGTGATAAGTAATAATTTAAAAAATTAACATTATTTGATTTACTACATTAGTAAAAAGCTATTTTTGCTTTTTGGGATGATCCAGCAACCTTTAGATTACTTATGTCCTACTAACAATAAAATCATCAGGGAGTTGTTTTGTGTCAGACATGACAACAAATTAAGGCGAGGGTTTCGACTTTTTCCTTTCTTACCTCGGCTGCGCCTTCTGCTGCGCCTTCTGGTACGCCTGCTGCCTGGGACTGTTCGATGATGCCCACTCCAGCTTCTGAGAAAACACAAAACAAAAAAATGGTCACACATTGTCTGTGTATAAATACAGCATTTCCATGCACCGTGAAATATACCTTGCACTTTGTGACATTTATACTTATGAACTATGATCAGGACCACTATCAGTATGAGCAGCAGAGCAGGTACAATGGCAACCACATACAGTGCTCCATCTGAAAAACAAAAACCACAAACAGAGCAGGGTAAAAATATACACTTCCTGAAAGCACATTGCAGTTTCAAGAGTCCACAGCAGAAGTGGCACTGACTATCAGAGCTGCAGCCTCACTTTTAATTATTTTAACATCACAGTTCTTTTAACAAGTGGATATTTAATTGACTCACGTTCACTCACTGGAGACAATAACTGTAGAACCATAAAACCTCAACCAAAACCAACCCCTGTTTATCACATATGTTTGATCTTACCTCAGTGACACACACACACACCCACGCACACGTACCTTCAAGTAGTTTGCCAGCAGAGTATGTTGAATTTGTTTTGACAGTTTCCACAGTGAAGGTTGAGATTACAGTCGTGGTCGGCAGAAAGACTGTTAGAGAAAAATAATGTTGATTTATATATTGCTCAGACAGTTTAAATGTTTTTTAGTCAGTCGGACAGTTCAACAACTGAGGTTGTTGCACTGACATTTTTAACAGACACTGGTTCCAGAAAAATATGGAATATAATACTGGTGATCTATTAACTTTTCTTCTTGCAGCATCTCCCACCACTTCACCACTTTGTTCTGTAATTCTTCTATGAACAAACACTTCAAACCTCTGAATCTCAGTGGACATCACATGTTGGCATCAAGCTCAGATCACTAAGTCAACCATCAGCTTTTGTGTCAAGTAATTATAAATGTCAGGGGATGTGACCTTTGCATGTATTTGTGAAAATATTAGAAGATTATTAGAAGATTTAGTCAGCAAATACAGTATGAGAATGGACAAATGAAAACAACCTGAATTAATATGCCATGTGTCCAGTCTATATAGCACTGAGTACTTTCGGGAACTGAACAACTTGCATTTTCAATGTTGACATTAAATTTACAATTCAAATGATGGTTTTATTGAGTTTAGAGCTTAAACAGTTGAGTGAGAAATATACCATAGAGTGCCATACTGTGAGATAATACAATCACATTGATGTTATCACTTTATTCTATAATAAACTTCTATAAACTATGATGATTAATAAACCTATGAACACTGAATTAGTACAGCATTGGAAATGTTCCTGGTGTTGCTGTAGCATCTTATTTAAGCAGTTAAGCTGAGTTAATTCAATAAGTATTGGTAAATGCTGAAAGCAACAACTGATCTAGCAAGATATAGAAAGGCTGCTGGGGGTTAAATGACATATACTCCTCTAGCTTCTATAACAAGTACTTTTTTCAGGACACTGTGTACGCTTGGTGTGAAGCACTGTCTACAAGGAAACCCATATTTACTCATATTGTTTAATGATTCTACTTTCCTTTAGTTGTTTAGTACATTTTTGAGAAGGTGGAAAAGCTTTAGTCATCTTTGCTGTTCTACCATACATTAAATAAGTTTACTGCAATAATATGAGGTATAACTGAGACCGCTAACCTTTGACCTCCAGCTCAACAGCAGAGAAAACATCCAGTCCACTGTTTCTATGGACACCACAAAGATACGACCCAGAATCCTCTTGGTTCAGGTTGGTAATGTTGACTGTGAATCTTCTTGACTCCTTGCCATCAGTCAGTGTGAAGCGTCCATTTTGTTTGCTGTCAGAGGTGATGACTGCCTGCTGCAGACATGTGGAGGGCTGCTTTCCTCTGCAGATGAACTTCAGGTTGTTCTGGTACTCAAACTCATACGGACAAATGATGGACACTGAACCTCTTTCATGACTTTGAATTTTATCCACATTGTTGCAGCAGCGGTCTGTCAAGAAGAAACAATATTTACTGGATGGATAACTGAATTGCAGACACACTTTTTAAATTTTATTTACCTTGTTCTAATTCCAGCTTTACTTCAGTGTAGATATCGTTGAAAAACCTTGTCACCCCACACTGATATTTCCCAGCATCCATAGACTGAAGATCAGAGATGGTCACTGTGAAGGTTTGTTTCTTTTTGTCATCATAGATGGAGTATTTGTTCTTCTTTGTTTCTGACGTCGTAATAAGAACATCACTGTCGCCACAGTCGTTCTTGCACAGGTACTTCTCATAAGACTCATAACCCTGATCATAGGAGCAGGAAATGTCAACATCTCTGCCCACATATCCAGACACATGGATCACTCCTGCTGCTCTGGTCACATAACTGAGAACAACTGTGAAGAGAAAGATGACATGAAAAAGATATTTCTAATTTCCTGCTGTATAATGACCATTAACAAGGTGTGATTCTCTGCCATCAGCCATTTCTATTATAGTCAATAAAAGTGAGTAAAACAGATATATTTACTCATTTAATGTCAAGAACTTACTGCAGAGGATGAACAGCAGGTCTTGAACGGTCCACATCTTGAACAGGAAAATATAAAAACTGAAGAGGCTGTTGATACTACGCTGTGTGAAATATTTTGAGGAAACAACTGTACACTAACTGTTCAACACATCTGATTGCTACATTTAACACCCACAACATGTGATATGTAGTGGTGGCTGTGGTGGTTAGCACTGATGCCTCACAGCAAGAAGATTCCAGGTTCAAATCCAGGCTGACTGGGGCCTTTGCATGTTCTCCCTGTGTCCGGCTTCCTCCCACTGTCCAAAGACATGTTGGTTAGATTCTAAATTGGCCGTAGGTGTGAATGAGTGTGTATAGCTGTCTGTCTCTCTGTGTCAGCCCTGCGATGGACTGGTGACCTGTCCATGGTGTAACTAGCTGGGATAGGCTCCAGCACTTCACAGGACAAGCAGTTACAGAGGATGAATGAATGAACATGTGATGTTCAAGCTTGCAAATGATAAAATATGGAAATTCCTCAGTTCTGTATTCATGTCAACAGTATTAACGAGGGTCAAATGACCTCAGTGTTGCATCCATTTTTGAAAAGAGGAGGAAGAAAATGCTTTAGGATTCTTTCAAAATAAATCCGTTAATGGGATTGCTTGTGAGAGCATGTTGTAGAGTATATTTTTTCATGTTTGTATTTTATTAAAAGCATCGCTGTGACCGGATCTTTGCAGTTTCATCATATCATGCAAACAAATGCAATAAAGGCTTTTCTAATTTATCATTTTGAAAGAATGGACAAATAAAAAGAAACCTTAAATCTGTCTGGAATATGAGTTAATACAAGGCATGTGCTCAGTCTTTGTAACAGAGTGCTGAAGAGCACAAAAAACAATCAGTTTTATTATCATAAAGTAGTTTGTAATTATAATCTTATTTCATTTTTCCTTCGTGTTTTGTATTTATTTAGCTTTAAAGGTTATTTACAGAAGAAAAGTTTTCATGCATTTACTATGAGCAGGATGTCATGGTTTTCTGTCATGGTTTGATTAGTTCCTTGGGTTTCTGTGTATTGTATTTTGTTACGTTCTTGTTTTTTTTACAGTCATGGTTTAGTGTTTAGTTTTTCTGTTCTCTGTTTCCTGTTTTATTTTGTTAAGTTCTAAATTTCCTGTTCATGTGTTACGCCCTGTGTTTTTCCTTTTGATTAGGTCATTGCTTTCTCCTTGTGTTATGGCTTGATTTGCTTCACCTGTGTCTCGTCACCCCTCTGTTCCTGGTGTGTGTATATATAGCCCTGCCTTCACCTTTGTTCCTTGTTGTGTCACACTGTTAATTTGCCTTGTTCATGTCTTTCCATACCATAGAATTTCATGTCTTGTTCTAGTTTTCATAGTTTTGATTTTTGTTTTTTTGGATATCCTGCCTCGTCTGCAGCGGTTTTCCCTTTTCGCCTACTCCTGCCTCAGCCCTCTGAGTGCTGCACCTGGGTCCTAACATTCTTACCCCGTTACCCCGTCTTGACACAGGATGATTTACAAGATGTAATGATGATACTTTATTAATCCCAAACTGGGAAATTTTTAGTGTTGCAGAAGCCATATACAGGCACTCATCATACCATACATGATCCATAGAGAAAAAATATTACTACTAAAAATGAAATTGCAATGAAATGAAACTGACCAAAAGCTACCATGTGCAAAATGTGCCAGTTTCAGTCCAAAGTGTGATTTATCACACACAAATGAGGGCAGAATGTCTTTAAATATTGTACACATATTCAAATTGACTCAGTGATGAACTGATTACAATGTGGTCATCAAAGGTCTAACGTCCCGGTCACAAATCATATTTTTGGCCTCAACTCACCAAATCTGGTTATCTATTAAATTCCTTCAACGTCTTCACTTCAAATGCCTCATGAGTGTGGACAGACATGGATGTAAAGTGTAAGGTGACTGTTGGTGGAGGTGGTCAATCTAGTTTTCACTGCAAAGACAAACAGAGTAGATGTCTTCTATTGCAGAGAGGCTTTGGTACACAGGTTCTTGTCTTTCAGCTGTTTCATCACTGTGACTGGAGCTCTGCTGCTCATACAAAACTCGTATTTATTTACCTTGTTCTAATTCCAGCTTTACTTCAGTGTAGATATCTTTTCCAGACCTTGTCACCCCACACCAGTATTTCCCAGTATCCATAGACTGAAGATCAGAGATGGTCACTGTGAAGGTTCGTTTCTTTTTGTCATCATATATGGAGTATCTTGAACGGTCCACATCTTCATCAAGAAAACATAGAAACTGAAGAGGATGTTGTTTCAAACTACGCTGTGTGAAATATTTCCATGAAAAAGTAATGCATTAACTGCACATCTGATGTCTAAATTAAATAGATTAATACTCAAGATATCAAAATGTTAAAAAAATAAAAAAATAAAATGTGTTTAAATAAATGTGTTAAAGTGTTAAACAAGATTATGTTTTATCTTTTAGATTCACCTGGAATGGTTTTCCATCAATCTTGAAGAAGTCTCCTTCTTGGCTTCTTTACTGTCAACTCATCCCAAACCATCTCAGTTGGTTTTATCTTGGATAATTGTGGAGGTCAATCTCCTCCTCTGGCAGAAATGCAGATTTCCAGATTTCTAATGTCCTTTCCCGGTGGTTCTTGGCCAAGCTGTTCTCTTCTTATTATTGTTCTTCCTCAGTAGAGGTTTCTTTGGAGCATTGTGACCATGACGGCCTTAGTCGAGCAACTGATGTTGAGACGTGTTGGCCACTTGAACTCTGTGAAGCATTTATGTGGGCTCTAATTTGAGCTGCTGTTGTTTGTGGTTTCTGAGGCTGGTAACTCTATGAATGTATCCTCTGCAGCAGAGGTAACTCTTGGTCATCCGTCTCATCACAGCATTCATTGATTTTTGTATTTACATAACAGCTACAACTCTTCTGGGAAGGCTTTCCACAAGGTTTAGGAGTGTGATTAGGGGAATTTTTGACCGTTCTTCCAGAAGCACATTTGTGAGGTCAGACACTGATGTTGGACGAGAAGGCCTGGCTCGCAGTCTTCTGTCCACTGTTCCCACAAATTTGTATATACCGTTCCTGTAAATTGTATATACTGTTTCATTTTGATGGAAATCTAAATGACAAATAAAGTCTGTCTAAGTCTAAAGATGGAATTGTCCAAAACCTCTTGCTATGCTGAAGCATTCAGAGTTTCTTCCACTAGAACTAAGGGGTCAAACCCAGCTCCTGAAAAACAACCCCACACCATAATCCCCCTTCCACCAAACTTCACCCTTGCCACAATGCAGTCAGACAAATATCGTTCTCCTGGCAACCGCCAAACCCAGATTCATCCATCAGATTGCCAGATGGACAAGCATGATTCGTCACTCCAGAGAACACGTCTCCACTGCTCTAGAGTCCAGTAGCGGCGTGCTTTACAGCACTTGGATTGCAATTGGTGATTATGTATATATGTTTCCCATGGAAACCCATTAAGCTCTCTACGCACTGTTCTTGAGCTAATTTTATGTGGCCTGTGACTTTGTGGCTGAGTTGCTGTCGTTCCCAGTCGCTTCCACTTTGTTATAATACCACTGACAGTTGACTGTGGAATATTTAGTAGCGAGGAAATTTCACAATTGGACTTGTTGCACAGGTGGCATCCTATCACAGTACCACACTGGCATTCACTGAGCTCCTGAGAGCGACCCATTCTTTCACAAATGTTTGTAGAAGCAGTCTGCATGCCTAGGTGCTTGACTCTATAAACCTGTGGCCATGGAAGTGATTGGAACACCTGAATTAAATTATTTGGATGGGTGAGTCAATATTTTTGGCAATATTTATATTTCAAACTTTTTAATTCGTGTATAGCATCAAGTCAGTTAAACTTCTGGGATATTGACCAGGTATCTCCTCAAGCTACCAGGACCCTTACTTTAGGAGATGTGGACAGAGCCGTAGAAGGTCCTCAGCCCATCAGCCGGGGCCTCATGTACGAAGGGTGTGTGTGTACAAAAATGTTCCGTACATTCTTGTTCATGGAAAAGTTTAGCTGTATCAAGCGTGAAATGACCGTGAACATGTGCGCGGCTCATGGCTGGCGTACGCTGGCTTCTACAGCTGTTGGTCCTTTGGCGAGACTTAGAGGTGATGATGAGAAACTGTTGTAATAAATAAATGTGAAAACAATTAGTCCGATTGATCGAGATTGTGCCGGTCGACCCTGAGCAGAGCCATGCCAGCCGTGTGGGACGGAATTATCCGCATGTCAGCCAGGTATATCAAATTCCCATACAATGCAGCTGAACAGGTCATCATTAAAGTGCAATTGATGTTAAGGAGCCTCCTCAGATTATCACAGGAGTTCCAGCCCTTGACAAAACCGGTTTGGTCCTCCTTGACAATGTGGGGCAGAACCTTCTCTAGGCTTAAGGCCAAAGCTATCTGGGCATTTTCCTCTTTTAAAGATGAGAGAAATGTTGTCCTTCCTAAGAATTGAGGTAGGATCCCATTTTCAAATGAATGATTGAGCATAGACAGCCGAGGGTCTAAAAGAATACCACTAAACTCCTTATAAAACTCACGTCCAAATCCATCTGGCCCTGGGGCGTTATCAGATCTCCAGTCATGCTCTGGTTCAATGAAACAAGACTCAATTATGGAACAAAATATTCAAATTTAACGTAAAAGTACCAATAAAACCTTGTAAAAATCCATCCTGCATACAATAAGTAACAGCCTGTATTATAATGTCAGAATATTCAATATCATGACATATATTAGTAACAATTGAAATCTCCTCCCACAAAAGAGTCCCCTGAAGCCCGTTCCATAAAAACTGCAAAAGTCTTGGAGAGAAAGTCAGAGGAATAGGCTGGGGGACAATATAGATACATAAATGTTACCTGTTTTCCTGTGAGTATTCCTTTAACAATTATACACTGGCTGTGGCCGTCTTTAACACAGTCAAGAGACCTAAATACCAGCTTTTTACTAATTAAAATAGCTACGCCCCTACTGAAAGAAGAATATGAAGTAGCAAAGACCTATCCCACCCAACTACTTTGCAATTTAGCATTATCCTTGTCCTCCAGGTGAGTCTCCTGGAGGAATGCAATAGATACATCTTCCTGATCATGATAATACTGCCATCGTCTTGGCAGGCTTTTGGAGGCAATGGATGTTCCAAGAACAGAACGTATATATATACTATATAATATTATATAAATCAGACATGGCCGTAAGACACTATTTGCCATAAGGGCAGGATAGAGTCAGGGCCGGTTACACCTACACTCATCCTGTATATGCATCCCATGACCCACATCATCAGATACATAGGACAGAACCCCACACTGTTACCCCACATAAATCTTATACACGTCATGTTCTGAGTGTAACGCATGAACTACACTAAACAAGCATAACATATATGCAACAGAGGAAAACAAACTGAGGGTCTTTTCCCAAATAAACAGGGACTGTTCACCCTACAAGCACCTTACAAACTCACCAAGTCCAAACTGACGGCATATGATGAATAGCATACCAAGAAAACTAAAAGACTCCTCCCTGTGGGAGTGATCGAAATAAGGTGGAAATGTAATATTCACGTTTCGAGTAGCCGTGCCACTCGGTTAGGTAATGTTCAATATGTTCAGAGTGTTCAAAATAGGCGATCATCACCGTCAAGGAGAAATCTCTGTAAAAAGAGACCCTGGATCCATTGTAGATTAAGCCACCGCTCTAGCTTGCCTGGCGCGGTGCTTCCATAACCCTCTGTTTGTCTCTGAACGCATGAAATTGTAGCAGCAGCGACCTAGCCATGACTCGAAAAATTCCACCGGTTTGCCAGACTCCCTTTCCTCCCATCCGCGGTTTCAAGTTCGGCCTGGCCATCTTGTGTATCGTCGCCGGGCTCGGACGGGACATCTTTCTTGTCTTTATTTCCTCTGGTTCTTCCCATTTTGTTGAAAGATTGTGGCCAAAAGGACAAAGCCTGTTGTGTCCATAACATAAATAGCTTATAGTGCCCGGCTGTTGTCAGGATAATGAGAAAATTAGCACCAGTACGGAGCTCAAGCAAAAGCGTCTGCCCAGCTCACCGCCATCATGTGACCCCCCTCACACAGGGTTAAAATCAGCACCCTGTCAGCCCCTATGGTTCAGAGTTCTGTACTTTAATTACACACTCACATTCTACACAATGAAGGCAAGAAGGACGATCCAAGTGAAAGCACAGCCAGGCATGTACAGTCCACTGCTTTATTTTAACCAACCATCAACACAGGCAGGCAGATTGGTAAATGATCAAAATGTCAAACTTAGAGTAGAAAACATTTATGCAGTACAAATACACAAGTATGCAACATTTATGGACTCATTCATGCTTGTTAAATTCAATCTTGTATCTTCACCAATGATGTAACAGTGAAGCCGTGTAACAGAGAGACTGTATGTTTCGTAGAAAGTTGGATGTCCAGGCTTTTCTGGAGAAAGCTCCAGCCCTGGTTGGACCCTTGAGTATCAAACTCTGTTTACTGGAAGTTAAACTGACTGGACAGGTGTGACCAGCTGAAGGTGTTTTGAAGACCCCTGCGTTCTTTCTCTCTTTGAAAATCTCCAGTCATGCTCTGGTTCAATGAAACAACACTTAATTGTGGAACAAAATATTCCAATCTAACGTAAAAGTATCAATAAAACTTTATAAAAATCCATCCTGCATACATTAAGTACAGTACAGAAGTATTATAATAGACCCTACTTCAAGTAATAATAGTGAAAGTACTCAATCTAAATCCCTCATGAGGGTTTTACTACTATAAACTATGACAATGCTACATTGGACATTTGGCACATGACATGGAGGCCCAATCAGACCAGATGAAAACAATTCTAGTTACTGGATCTGTTACAAACATGTAGGGCAGTAAAAAGTATAAAGCATGGGAACCTGTAGTATTCATTACTACACATGTGTACTGAACTACACATTAGACACATGGAAATTTTCATTACAGTAGATTTCTTCCGGTGCCGTGACGTTTTCGTAGTCTGGTTGGTCATCATCTGCGTCGCCGTAGTCGTGACAGGCACCCTCCAGTTTGGAGGTCGTCTGCTTTGAGAACATTACAGTTTCTTGATTGGGATAAATCTGAAACAGAATCAACATACAAGTTGTTAAGTTGTTATGGACATCTACACTGCCTGGCTAAAAAAAAGTTGCCACCTGGATTTAACTAAGCAAATAGGTACAAGCCTCCTATTGGATAATTACTGCATGGGTGATTATCTTTCAGCTGGCAACAAGTTATTTAACCCCAACTGATGCAATGAGTAGCTTCTCATTTCTTAAACAACCATGTTGAAAGAAACATAACATGGTCGTTAAAAAGACCATCATCTGTTTGAGAAGGGTCAAATCATTGGCATGCATCAAGCAGAGAAAACATATTTAAACCACTAAAATTGGGTTAAGAACTTTCTAACACATTATTAAAAACTGCAAGGATAGTGGGGAACCATTGTCTTCGAGGAAGAAATGTGGCCAGAAAAAAAGTCCTGATTGATCGTGATCAGCGATCACTTAAATGTTTGGTGGAAAAAAAAAAGGCTTCAATTTGCTAGGGAGCATAAAGATTGGACTCTGGATCAATGGAAGAAGGTCATGTGGTCTGATGAGTCCAGATTTACCCTGTTCCAGAGTGATGGGGGCATCAGGGTAAGAAGAGAGGCAGATGAAGTGATGCACCCATCATGCCTAGTGCCTACTGTACAAACCTGTGGGGGGAGTGCTATGATCTGGAGTTGCTGCAGTTGTTCAGGTCTAGGTTCAGCAACAATGAGGTCAGTTGACTACCTGAACATACTGAATGACCAGGTTATTCCATCAATGGATTTTTTCTTCCCTGATGGCACGGGCATATTCCAAGATGACAGTGCCAGGATTCAAATTGTGAAAGAGTGGTTCAGGGAGCATGAGACATCATTGTCACACATGGATTGGCCACCACAGAGTCCAGACCTTAACCCCATTGAGAATCTTTGGGATGTGCTGGAGAAGGCTTTGTGCAGTGGTCAGACTCTCCCATCATCAATACAAGATCTTGGTGCAAAATGAATGCAACACTGGATGGAAATAAATCTTGTGACATTGCAGAAGCTTATCGAAACAATGCCACAGTGTATATGTGCTGTAAAGCTAAAGGCGTTTTTTGGTGGTGACTTTTTTTTGGTCAGGCAGTGCATTTCAAAATCAAAATCATAATAATTTAAAAATTTACATTATTTGATTTACTACATTAGTAAAAAGCTCTTTTTGCTTTTTGGGGTGATGTCCTACTAACAATAAAATCATCAGGGAGTTGTTTTCTGACTTTCAACGTTCACTTTCTTACCTCTGCTGCACCTTCTACTATGCCTGCTGCCTTGGACTGTCCGATGATGCCCACTCCATCTTCTGAAAAAACACATTAAAAAAAAATGGTCACACATTTGTCTGTGTATAAATACAGCATTTCCATGCATGGTGACATATACCTTGCACTTTGTGACATTTATACTTATAAACTATGACCAGGACCACTATCAGTATGAGCAGCAGAGCAGGTACAATGACAACCACATAGAGTGCTCCATCTGAAAGACAAAAACCACAAACAGAGCAGGGTAAAAATATACACTTCCTGATAGCACAGTTTCAAGAGTCCACAGCAGAAGTGGCACTGACTATCAGAGCTGCAGCCTCACTTCTTTCCTTTTTATTTATGGTGGTTGTGTATTTTAACTTCACAGTTCTTTTAACAAGTGGATATTTAATTGACTCACGTTCACTCACTGGAGACATTAACTGTAGAACCATAAAACCTCAACCAAAACCAACCCTTGTTTTTCACATATGTTTGATCTTACCTCAGTGACACACACACACACACACACACGCACACGTACCTTTAAGTAGTTTGCCAGCAGAGTATGTTGAATTAGTTGAATTAGTTGAATTAGGTTCGACAGTTTCCAAAGTGAAGGTTGAGATTACAGTCGTGGTCAGCAGAAAGACTGTTAGAGAAAAATAATATTGATGTATATATTGCTCAGAAGGTTTAAATGTGTTTTAATCAGTCGGACAGTTCACTACACCACCACAGAAATGTCTCAACATCTTTCTGATCACTGACAATAGGTGGTTATCTCAACAACTGAGGTTGTTGCACTGACATTTTTAACAGACACTGGTTCCAGAAAAAAATGGAATATAATACTGGTGATCTATTAACTTTTCTTCTTGCAGTATCTCCCACCACTTCACCACTTTGTTCTGTAATTTTTCTATGAACAAACACTTCAAACCTCTGAATGCTGACCATCTCAGTGGACATCACATGTTGGCATCAAGCTCAGATCACTAAGTCAACCATCAACTTTTGTGTCAAGAGTAATTATAAATGTCAAGGGATGTGACATTTAATATAATCACATTGATGTTATCACTTTATTCTATAATAAACTTCTATAAACTACGATGATTAATAAACCTATGAACACTGAATTAGCACACCATTGGAAATGTTCCTAGTGTTGCTGTAGCATCATATTTAAGCAGTTAAGCTGAGTTAATTCAATAAGTATTGGTAAATGCTGAAAGCATCAACTGATCTAGCCAGATATAGAAAGGCTGCTGGGGGTTAAATGAGGTTTTGAGAATGACACTGGCACACTGTGTACGCTTAGTGTGAAGCACAGGAAACCCATATTTACTCAGTTGTGTTCAAGGGTCCAAACAAGGACATTTATTTTATTGTCATACATCTCACCCACTGACAGTTGAATCTTGGTGTAGTTTCCAGCTCTCCACTGTGAGTCTGAACCACACCAGTACATCCCAGCATCACCTGCTTCCAGGTTTGTGATCGTCACAGAGAAGGAGTTGGAAGAAACATCATCTTGCAGTGTGAACCTGCTTCGACTCGTCACCATGTCCGTGCAGTTGTTGAAGTGGTCTCCCTTACAGAGGAACTTCCTGTTATTCTGGTGTTGTGGTGGATATGGACACTGCAGAGTGACTGTGCTTCCCACAGTGCCACTCGTGACGTTTGTCTTAACACAGCACCACGCTGTCAGAAAGAGCAACAATATGTAAGAATCACAATGTAGTCTATGTGCAGGCCACATTAGAGATACATGTGCATGTGTTTAATGATTCTACTTTCCTTTAGTTGTTTAGTACATTTTGAGAAGGTGGAAAAGCTTTAGTCATCTTTGCTGTTCTACCAAACATTAAATAAGTTTACTGCAATAATATGAGGTATAACTGAGACCTCTAACCTTTGACCTCCAGCTCAACAGCAGAGAAAACATCCAGTCCACTGTTTCTATGGACACCACAAAGATACGACCCAGAATCCTCTTGGTTCAGGTTGATAATGTTGACTGTGAATCTTCTTGACTCCTTGTCATCAGTCAGTGTGAAGCGTCCATTTTGTTTGCTGTCAGAGGTGATGACTGCCTGCTGCAGACATGTGGAGGGCTGCTTTCCTCTGCAGATGAACTTCAGGTTGTTCTGGTACTCAAACTCATACGGACAAATGATGGACACTACTCCTTCCTCATAACTCTCCCTTTTTTCCACTTTGTCACAGCAATTGTCTGTCAAGAAGATAAAGAAAACTAGAAGACAAGTTCTCTGCACAGAGTAGCAATAAAAGAAAACACGAGTAAAGTTCTTATTCAGATTATTGTTTAATGTTTTATGGCTCATATCGGCTTTTACAGAGTAAGTACTCATTCTACCTTCAAGAATACGGTATAAATCAGGAAATAATTGGTTCTCCATTTCAATCTGATTTAAAACTTTGCAATAACTTTTTTAGAGTTCTCAACCCTTTTTCCCTTTTTCATCTAGGGCTTAAATTATAGTTTGTGGTTTTAATTATGATTTTAAAGTGATTTTAAAGTCTTTATCACTCAGTCATTGGGTTGTGCTTTGTGTGGGTGGCTTTGTTTCTTCCATGTTTATCTTTTAAACTAAATGTGTATAACTGCAACCAACTGTCTGTATGGGATCTTGATAAAGATATAATATTTAAGTTGTAAGCAGAGCAAACATGTGAGTAACTTACAGTGAAACATTTTGCTACTTGGTTTTTTAGTAACTAGCAATTATTTCAAACCCAATCTTATTTATTTATTAATTCCCTATATGTGATTTCTTTAATTAAGGCAGAAACTGAATTGTGGATTTTTTTATTTACCTTGTTCTAATTCCAGCTTTACTTCAGTGTAGATATCTTTTCCATACCTCTCCACCCCACACTGGTATTTCCCAGCATCCATAGACTGAAGATCAGAGATGGTCACTGTGAAGGTTCGTTTCTTTTTGTCATCATAGATGGAGTATTTGTTCTTCTTTGTTTCTGGCGTCATAATAAGAACATCACTGTCTCCACATTCGTCCTTACACAGGTACTTCTCATAAGACTCATAACCCTGATCATAGGAGCAGGAAACGTTAACATCTCTGCCCACATATCCAGACACATGGATCACTCCTGCTGCTCTGGTCACATAACTGAGAACAACAAAGATGACATGAAAAGGATATTTCTAACTTCCTGCTGTATAATGACCATTAACAAGGTGTGTTTCTCTGCCATCAGCTGCTTCTATTATAGTCAATACTAAAACAGATATATTTATTTATTTAATGTCAAGAACTTACTGCAGAGGATGAACAGCAGATCTTGAACGGTCCACATCTTTAACAGGAAAATACAAAAACTGAAGAGGATGTTGATTGTGCTACGCTGTGTGAAATATTTAGAGGAAACAACAGTGAGTTCAACACATCTGATTGTTACATTTAACAACCACAACGTGCAATGGTCAGACTTGCAAAAAATAAAATATGTCAGTTCTGCATTCATGTGAACAGTGTTAAGGCGGGTCAAATGACCTTAATGATGCATCTATTTTTAAAAAGATGAAGTTTAGATTAGATTGGAAGATTAGTAAAAAATAAATAAGAAAGGACAAATAAAAATACACCTTTAACGAGTCTTTATAACAGAGTGCTAGAGGGCACACAAAAAGCTCAAAATCTTCACTAATAGTGTCTGCGTTTCATTTGTTTATTTATTTATTTAGATTAAAAAGTTATCCATGGCAATTGGTAATTTCACTTTTCTAAAAATACTTCTGTGCTTTGGGTTCTCTGGTCACATAACTGAGAACAACTGTGAAGAGAAAGATGACATGAAAAGGATATTTCTAACTTCCTGCTGTATAATGACCATTAACAAGGTGTGATTCTCTGCCATTGGCTGCTTCTATTATAGTCAATACTAAAACAGATATAGTTACTTATTTAATGTCAAGAACTTACTACAGAGGATGAACAGCAGGTCTTGAACGGTCCACTTCTTTAACAGGAAAATATAAAAGCTGAAGAGGCGGTTGACTGTACTACGCTCTGTGAAATATTTAGAGGAAACAACAGTGCACTGTTCAACACATCTGATTGCTGCATTTAACAACCGCAATATGTGACATGAGTGGCTTAGTGGTGGGGTGATCAGCACCGATGCCTCACAGCAAGATGATTCCAGGTTCGAATCTTGGCCGACTGGGGCCTGTGTCCGGCTTCCTCCCACTGTCCAAAGACATGTTGGTTAGATTCTAAATTGGCCGTAGGTGTGAATGAGTGTGTATAGTTGTCTGTCTCTCTGTGTCAGCCCTGCAATAGACTGGCGACCCGTTGTACCCAGCGGGGATAGGCTCCAGTCCCCCTGCGACTCTTCACAGGACAAGTGGTTACAGAGGATGAACGAATGAACATGTGATGTTCAATCTTGCAAATGATAAAATATGGAAATTCTGTATTCTGTATTTTGTATCCATGTCAACAGTATTAACGAGGGTCAACTGACCTCAATGATGAAAAGATGAGGAAGAAAATGCTTTTGGATTTAGTAAAAATAAATAAATGCAATCTGTGAATGGGATTGCTTGTGAGGACATGTTGTAGAGCAGGGGAGTCAAACATACTGCCTGTGGGCCAAAACTGGCTCGCCAGAGGATCTAATCTGTCCCACCGCATGAATTTGCAAAGTGCAAAATGTGGTAATTACATAGAAGACTACAAGTATTTGGTAAGCAGTGGCAGGGCCAGGGAGGAGCTAGGTGGTGGTCCCCCTATAATAGCCATTGCACCTGCCCAGCACCCCCAAGAAATGTCTGTGATTTATATTTTAATGTCATATTTGAATAGTCTTTTTTCATGTTCTTTTTTCAAGTGTGATATGATTAGACTGTGGAATCGTTTTATTAATATGTCAGATGACAGGATCAATAAGAAAGTTTTCCTTTGGAGTAAAGCCCAGAACTCTCCATGGGCCGTAGAGATTCATACTGTCTTTGAAGAAGCCGATTTTCAGTATATCTACAGAAATAATTTGTTATGCAGCATAAACAAAATTAGAAAAAAGTTACTTGCCGGGTTCAATGACAAATGGTTAAATGATATAATGTTAAAACCAAAATTACGGACATATGTCCAAATCAAGCATAATTATGAAACAGAATTATATGTTAAAACAAATTTACGAAGAAATCAGAGATCCTTGATTGCCCAATTAAGAATGGGAATTCTTCCCCTGGCACTTGAGGTCGGCAGATTTAAAAATATCCCAGAGGAACAGAGACTTTGTGAATTTTGTGATTTACGAGAAGTGGAGAATGAATCACATTTTCTTTTATACTGTCCCTTCTATGATGAACTAAGAATACCTGTTGTAAGTGAACTGTTTGCTCAAAACCCTGAAATATTCTGGAGTAATGATGATGTTAGGATGGAATGTTTGTTTACTTTTAATGTTTATAAGTTAGCCTCTTTTGTTACTAAAGCCTGGATGAAACGTCAGGATAGTTTGTATCGTTAATGTTAGTATTGTTTAGCATTTACTTTTGGTTTTTGGTCTGTCTATGTTTTATAATGGTGTCTTGTAAGCCCTTGTGGGCTGGGCATGTTAATGCATGACACAATAATAAAATCAAAATCAAAAAAAAAAAATCATGTAGTTTAAAAATGTGAATTAAATAATAATTTAAAAATATATTTTAGGCCCAAACAGGAGATCTTCTTTGGCCAATGCTCATCGTCACAGAGCACAGATAACATCATTCATGCCTTCGCACTCAATCACAGCAACAGATGTTTGTTGTGAAGACGTCTATGGTAAGCGCATGATTGTCCCCTCTATTAGTTATTACAAATTTAACTAATTTGATGGTTAAAGCACACATCTTGGCTCTTCATAGTTACATCTATGATGCTCCAACAATAGGAACACTGCTGATTCATCATTATATTAGTGTTGGTAGCTGGCTGTGTGATTTCAAGATCTGAGCATTTTAGGCCGAAGCGCGCACAGTGTCTGTTGCCTTCTGTTACTGCTGTTTCCTGCTCCGTTTTATTCAGGGCTCGACTGTGACAGAATTGTATGAAATATTATTTTCATTATTTTTACACTGGTGTATTTGTTCTTTTTTCCTGCTCTCACTTTTTTCTATCTTCCAGTGCCTCCCAAGGAGAGCCAGAATCCTCAAAACTCAAAGGTTTTATGTTTTTCCTGGAGTTTCCAGCACCTTTTGTTTGTCTTTTGCATTTTTTTGTTTTATTTCTGGGACTTACCACCCAGTCAAGTTTTGGTTAATAAACTCAAAATACATTGACTTTGATTCGTGGTTTTGTCTCCTGTTTTGGAGTTCCGCCCACCGGCTGGACAACCCTCACACCATCTCTCTCTCTCCATACATATACATGCATACACACATATATACATACATACATACACACACACACATATACATACATACATACATACACACATATATATACACACACACATATATATATACACATACAGTATATACATATATATACATACTATGGCATGCCGTTCAGGAAATTAATCTTTGAATATATTGAATGAAACTCTGAATATATGGAATGAAACTTTGAATATATGGACTGAAACTTGAATATATGGAATGAAACTTTGAATATATTGAATGAAACTTTGAATATATTGAATGAAACTTGAATATATGGAATGAAACTTTGAACTTTGAAACTTTGAATATATTGAATGAAACTTTGAATATATTGAATGAACCTTTGAATATATGGAATGAAACTTTGAATATATGGAATGAAACTTTGAATATATTGAATGAAACTTTGAATATATTGAATGAAACTTGACTGACGTCAGACTTCACGGTAGTGCCTGCGGCCATCTTGTGTGACGTGTGGATGCTGCAGCAAAAAGTGACAATGAGTCAGGCCGCTCGCAATCTCGTTGCGGCAATATTAAACAATGAGGACATGATAAACACACTGCCGAATGCGTGTACGGGCCAAAATCCTCCCGATACCCCTGCCCAATACCCTGCCCGTTCTTCTAAGAAGTTTGCTCCTTTTTAACCATGGCAGACCTACAACAGGCCAGGCAGCTGTTTATCAGGCCAACCTCAGCATGCCTTCAACCTCACAGGAGTGCCCCAAAACAGCCCCTGTGTACAATCTCTGCCCATACACAAGAAAGGGCCCAAGACACAAGAGGTAAGAATAGCTAGGCTTTATTTAAAACTAGATGAGGGCTCTCAGTAGAGTGCATATTTGTTACAGTGATTAATACAGCAGTAATACATTTTTTTTAATTACACAGTAATTATCTCCGTAAGGCATGATCTCATTATGCATTTGTCTGTCTGTCCGCAGTCCACTGTGTGAGTAACGTGCCCAAAGCTGACAATGTGTCGCCGATCATCAAATACGTTCAATACTAAACTAAATATTCAGCCTGCATTGGTCTATGAATGTGGGTGATTCTTATTGCATCTAAACAATATATGAAGAGCTTCTCTTTCAGTTCACGAAATCCCTGTAGCCGCGGCAGCTTCTCCAGTCCCGGAGAAGAGCCGCGTCAGAGCGCAGTGCCGTTACGCACGGCCATTCACTGTGTTTTGCCTTCATTAAATCACCTGAAAACTATATCAAGCTAACCACACAGACCTACATACAGACCTCTACACAGAGCAGAGTGTTCCATTAATAGTTCTGTCACGGTTAAAAAGGAGCGAACTTCTTCGTTAGAAGAACGGGTAGGGTATTGGGCAGGGGTATCGGGAGGATTTTGGCCCGTACACGCATTCGGCAGTGTGTTTATCATGTCTTCATTGTTTAATATTGCCGCAACGAGATTGCGAGCAGCCTGACTCATTGTCACCCTGTCACTTTTTGTTGCAGCATCCACACGTTAAACAAGATGGCTGCAGGCACTGTGTCAGTCAAGTTTCATTCAATATATTCAAAGTTTCACTCCATATATTCAAAGGTTCATTCCATATATTCAAAGTTTCATTCAATATATTCAAAGGTTCATTCCATATATTCAAAGTTTCATTCAATATATTCAAAGGTTCATTCCATATATTCAAAGTTTCATTCAATATATTCAAAGGTTCATTCCATATATTCAAAGTTTCATTCAATATATTCAAAGTTTCATTCCATATATTCAGAGTTTCATTCAATATATTCAAAGATTAATTTCCTGAACGGCATGCCATAATATGTATATAAATAGCATAATAAACAGCAGTTTGGTCTCCATGTCTGGCGTGAGTCGACAGGCCAGAAACTTCCTGGACGTCCGAGCTTGTGGGAGGTGTAGTTTACCAGTGAACTGAGGACTTTCCATAAGGTTAAGAAGTGTGATTATGGGAATTTTTGACCATTCTTCCAGAAGCGCATTTGTGAGGTCAGAGGTCCAGGCCTGGCTCGCAGTCTTCTGTCCACTGTTCCCACAAATTTGGGAGGATGGAATTGTCCAAAATCTCTTGGTATGTTGAAGAAAGAGTTCCTTTCACTGGAACTAATGGGCCAAGCCCAACTCCTGAAAAACAACCCCACACCATAATTGTAAAGGAATCACCTGCTGCTTAATGTGGACAAGACCAAAGAGATGGTGATCGACTTCAGGAGGAAAGGAACAGCTCCTCTGCCCCTCAGCATCATGGGTAGGGATGTGGAGATGGTGGAGGATTACAAATACCTGGGAGTGACCATCAATAACAGACTGAACTGGAGGACCAACAGTACAGCTGTGTACAAGAAGGGCTGCAGCAGACTCCCATTTCCTAAGGAAACTGGGGTCCTTCAATGTGAGCAGCAAGATGCTGGAAATTTTCTACCAGTCTGTTGTGGCCAGCACACTTTTCTCTGTGTGGTCTGCTGGGGGAACAGCATTACAGCCAGTGACGCCAACAGACTGAACAAACTGATCAGGAAGGCTGGCTCCATCTTTGGCTGCAGACAGGAAACATTTGAATCAGTGGTGGAGAGGAGGACTCTGAACAAACTGTTATCAATCATGGATAACCCTGACCACCCTCTCCACCACAAAATAGACAGACAACAGAGCACCTTCTCCAAAAGGCTCAGACAACTTTGTTGTCTCAAAGAACACTACAGGAAATCTTTCCTGACCCAAGCCATCAGTCTGTACAACTCCTCATCTGTGTGTGACAGATGACACTCTGGACTTTGGTTTTTCTTGCACATTTGCACATGCTTTGTTTGGTTATTGGTTGTAAATTCATTATATTTCATTGCAATCTAATTTAACTTTTTTTTAATATTCACTTATTTTATAATTTTTGTAAATATTGTGTATAGATTTTTGTTCTTTTTTTTTGGTTCTCTATTTTTTTATTGTTGATTTTAGCTTTTTGTTATATTTATGTATGGTGTTGAGTGCCTGTACATTGCTGCTGCAACAGAGAGATTTCCCAGTTTGGGATTAATAAAGAAACCTATCTACACTGAACAAAAATATAAACGCAACACTTTTGTTTTTGCTCCCATTTTTCATGAGATGAACTCAAAGATCTAAAACATTTTCTATATACACAAAATAACCAATAATCTCTCAAATACTGTTCACAAATCTGTTTAAATCTGTGATAGTGAGCACTTCTCTTTTGCCGAGATAATCCATCCCACCTCACAGGTGTGGCATATCAAGATGCTGATTAGACAGCATGATTGTTGCACAGGTGTGCCTTAGGCTGGCCACAATGAAAGGCCACTCTGAAACGTGCAGTTTTGTTTTAATGGGGGGGCCTGGGGGGGCCTGGGGGGTCACTTGGCTCTTAAATATAGTGAATTTGTCGCTCATTCGCACAGGCTCATGCCAGCGTTTCTATGGCCACAAGTGATTCTGAGATTCTCTGGACCTTGCCAGATACCACTTGCCAGTAATAGTCAGCTCCTATTAGCAGTGACAGTTCTGGATCATCAGGACCATCCAGTGGAAAATCAGCCAGCTGCAGACCCCTTCTCTTTAGCTCCCCTTGGATGGGTTCGCTGGGGACCTTTATCACTGCTGTGCACACTTGAGGTGTTTCCACTGCCTCAATCTCAATTTTCTGTTCTGTATTCCACACATTTTGCAGTGATACTTTCACAATGTTGCGCTGTACTGTCACAGAAGCAGCAGATCCAAAGGTGTGCAGATGCAGTGTCTCTTTCCCTAGCACTGGTAATCCCAGAGCTTTGAAGCTTCTATGGCTGCCTCCATCCAACAGATAGCGTACGATTTTTCTCCCTGCTGGGCCCTCTGTCCATGCTTTCACTGTCTGGAGCAGCACTGTATTCTGTGTATTAGCCTTTGGTTTTGCTGTGCTGGACACAGAAGATACAACAGCCTCCATATTACCATTGTTCACACTTGTCTGGGGGTTATTTTGGTCACACACTGACTGGTGATATCCACATAAAGAGCAAACACTTTTAACTCTACAGAATTTCGCTATGTGTTTTGGACCCAGGCACACGCATCTTCCCAGCTTCCTTAATTTTTCTTTGCGAGCTGGCACAGAACTGTCAGGGCAATGTTCTGGTTTGTGGTTGGGACTATCACAATATATGCAGGTCTGTGGTGCTATGCTCGCTGTATGCAGTGCAGTAGCTGAAGGCATACTCCAACTTTTAGGTTTTCTTTCATAAGAGGTTGTAGGCTTACAGACAGGTCTATTATTTGGCAGAATGTCCCTTTGTGTGTTACCTGGTCTGGTCAGCTGAAGTGCTCTTTCTCTACTTTGGACCTCATTCTGAAGGAAATGAATGAGCTCAGGCACTTTCCATTCACCATTTGGGTCTGACTTGTGTGTGTGTGTAGGCTAGTGCTATGTCCTCTAGTATCAGCTGTAATAGTACTGGGCATAGCAGGCAGCCATATGTGTCACTGTGAACCCCCATGGATTCTAGGCTGCGGATCTGAATTTCACATTCATCATACAGTTGTCTGAGTGCTGCAACATCTGATGATCTTTTAACAGGGGCAAGGTTCAACAGTTTGGACATGTGTGCACTAATTACAATGTCTTTTCTTCCAAAACGGTTCTGAAGTAATTCCACCGCTGCATCATAATTCCTATCAGTCATGCTTAATCCTGCTACAGCTCTTGCTGCTGTTCCAGTCAGATAGGATCTCAGGTAGGTGAACTTCTCTCTCTTACACAGTGCGTCATTCTCATGAATAGCCGTTTCATACTGGGACCACAATTCTTGCCACTGGCTTACTTCTCTGTCATATTTTTCTGTCACCAGCTTTGGCAGTTTAACAGTCTGTCTGCTTTCTGATCTTACTGATCCAGAAGTTGCATCACTCATCTGCTCATTCACGGGGTCCGCGTCGTCCTAATGAGCCTATCGACCTGAGTTTTCAGTGTGATGATGTGGTCCTGGTAGTCCTGAGTGGTCGCGATCTCTGCATCCAGTTTATCCATTGGCGTTTCAGCCTCGATGCCGTTGTCCAAGTCTGTTTAAGTTTCCTCCTTGATCACCAAAACTGACAGCATTTCACGGAGTTTGTCACAGTCGGGTCCATCCTTCCTCACCTCCTCTTCAATAGGAGTCAACAGCTTCGTTGTGGAGGTGCGGATAGTCTTTCGTTTCCGTTTCATCCTTTCGTAGTGGTCGGCCATCTCCGCTGCTAACGATAATTAACGGTAGCTTCCAGCTTCCACAACGTTCAGTCTTTCAGTCTTGAAATCCTGGGTTTCGGCACCAAAAAAATATTGTTTCAAAATGTGTTGGAGCTTCTAAAGAAATGACGATTACGACTGCTTCTCATTCAAGGCGATCATATTTACTGATTTAAACATATAAACACTGTTACAAGCAAGAAAACAATAACGGCGACATAAAAAGACAAAGAGGAAAAAGCCTAGATCCGTTACCTAGCAACCATAAGATTCTTTTGTAGCAACTTAACATCTACACTACACTGTTGGAACACATTTCTGTTTCAAAATAAAAGCATTTGTGTTTGTAACCTACTACTATTATTATTATTAATCTATTGTCAGAGAAAAATATTTACAACAGAAGCGCGCGTGTTCCTGAAGTTAATATTGCTGGTATCATCCTGATTTAGCTCCCTTGGTGTGGAAAGAGCGTTTACGCGTTACGCAGCGTTTATTCCTTTATGTAAAATGTTTGGTTTAATTTTAATAATCGCCTCCTTTTTTTTTTTTTTATTAAAATGTATGTAAATTAATAAATGTATCTTATATGAATTAATTGAAGCATGGGGATTATACAGAAATGTTTTAATGATATCTAATGGGAGTTTGCTGAAGGATTTTGTTTATTTGTAATTTTGGTTAATTAATTTTGTTCCTTTTTCAAGATTCAAGATTTCTTTATTGTCAATTTCTCAATACGTTTGCAACATACAGAAAAATCGAAAAAACGTTTCTCTCTCTTTCTCACATAATAATAAATAAAATAAAATAAAAACCTAAATAGACCTAAAGTGGGTGAGGTTGGCAGTGAAACAGTTGCTATGTAAACATCTGTATATAATATAAATATAGTGAATAAATAGAAAATAGAAATTTCTATGTACATCAGTGCAATGTATAGTTACAGCTTGGATTTTTATTTTTATTTTATTTTTATTTTTTTTTTTAAATGTGCAAAGGTGCGGTAAGGTGCAGTTTGCCGTCAGAAGGCAGGTGAGGTAGAGTCCCTGTGTGATGGGTGGGTTATGGTCCGGCAGGGGGCATGAGGCGGGGGGGGAGGGGGAGATGGGCAGAGTTCAGCACCCTGACAGCCTGATGGACGAAGCTGTTCAGCAGTCTGGTGGAGCGGGCCCGGAGGCTCCGGTACCTTTTCCCCGAAGGCAGGAGACTGAAGAGGGGATGTAGGGGGTAGGAGGGGTCACTGGCAATGCTGGTGGCTCTGCGAGTGAGGCGGGTGTGGAAAATGTCTGTGAGGGAGGGCAGGGGGGCACCGATGATCTTGCTGGCTGTGTTCACTATGCGTTGCAGAGTCTTTCGGCAGGAGGCAGTGCAGCCTCCGTACCACACAGTGATGCAGCCAGTGAGGACACTCTCAATGGTGCCCCGGTAGAAAGAACACATGATGGAGGGCGGAACTTGTGCTCTTCGTAGTTTCCGGAGGAAGTAGAGGCGCTTCTGCGCCCTCTTGGCCAGTGATGTTGTGTTATTAGTCCAGGAAAGGTCTTCTGAGATGTGCACCCCCAGGAACTTGGTGCTGCTCACCCTCTCCACAGCAGCACCTTCGATGGTCAGCGGGGGATGCTGGGGGTGACCTCTCCTGAAGTCGACAACAATCTCTTTTGTTTTCTCCACATTGAGGATGAGATTGTTGTCCTTACACCACTGCACCAGTAGGCTCACCTCTCTTCTGTAGTTGGCTTCATCGTTGTTGGTGATGAGGCCCACCACAGTTGTGTCATCCGCAAACTTGATGATGTGGTTGGTGCTGTAGGTTGGAACACAGTCGTGGGTTAGCAGGGTGAAGAGCAGCGGGCTGAGCACACACCCTTGTGGAGCTCCTGTGCTCAGCGTGATGGTCTTTGAGGTGTTGCTGCCAACCCGCACGGTCTGTGGCCTCCCTGTGAGAAAGTCCAGCACCCAGTTGCAGACGGAGGTTTTTAATCCAAGGTGGCTCAGTTTTGGTATGAGTTGCTGGGGAATGATTGTGTTAAATGCTGAACTAAAGTCTAAGAACAGCATTCTTACATGTGAGTTTTTTGAGTCCAGGTGGGTGAGTGCTGGGTGGAGAGCGGTGGAGATAGCATCCTCCGTAGACCTGTTTGGCCTGTACGCAAACTGGTACGGGTCATGGGAGGGAGGGAGGATGGATTTGATGTTCTGCATGACCAGCCGCTCGAAGCACTTCATGATGGTGGAAGTCAGGGCTATGGGCCGATAGTCATTGTAGCTGGATGGGTTGGGGTCTTCGGGACTGGGATTATGGTGGCGGCTTTGAAGCACTTGGGGACAACAGCTTGGCTCAGGGAGATGTTAAAGATATCGGTGAGGACATCCTTGAGCTCCTCGGCACAGTCTCTTAGAGCACGGCCTGGAATGTTGTCTGGTCCGGCTGCCTTCCGTGGGTTGATCCTGGAGAGGGTCCTCTTCACGCTGGATGGGGCCAGACACATGGCCTGCTCGTTCGGTGGGAGTGGGGACTTCTGAGCCGGTGTGCTGTTGTGTGTGTCAAAGTGGCCGTAGAAGTCATTGAGGCTGTTCAGCAGTGTGATGTTTGTATTAATTACTTACAGTTACACAGTTTTCACGGTGTTAAGAAATAAAGCCATTAAAGCACCAGTACGTGACTCTCCACCTTTCAGTGATTCCAAGGGACAGCTACATTAATCCCCCCTCCACCAAACTGAACACTTGCCACAATGCAGTCAGACAAGTCCTGTATTCCTGGCAACCGCCAAACTCAGATTTGTCCATCATATTGCCAGATGGAGAAGCGCGGTTTGTCACTCCAGAGAACGCTTTTCCTCTGCTCTAGAGTCCAATGGCGGCGTGCTAAGGGCGAGGAAATTTCACAATTGGACTTGTTGCTCAGGTGGCATCCTGTCACACTACCAGGCTGGAATTCACTGAGCTCCTGAGAGTGACCCATTCTTTCATAAATGTTTGTAGAAGCAGTCTGCATGCCTAGGTGACTGGAACACCTGAATTAAATTATTTGGATGGGTGAGTGAATACGTTTGGCAATATTTATACTTAATTAATTAATTAGTGTAAAGGTATCATCTATGGTTGGTAATCACTTTCAGATGCTTTGGTGTTAATGAAATGAACAACAAGTGCACTAGGGAGGGAACAATGAGACGACCCCTAAAACAGGAATGGTTTTACAGGTGGAGGCCACTGACATTTTTGCCCTCTTCATCTTTTCTGACTGCTTTTCAATAGTTTTGTATTTGGCTAAGGTCAGTGTCACTACTGGTAGCTTGAGGAGATACCTGGACCCTTACTTTAGGAGATCTGGACAGGGCTGTAGAAGGTCCTCAACCCAACAGCAGGACCGTATCTGCTCCTTGTTGCAAGGAGGAACAGCATGAGCACTGCCACAGCCCTACAAAGGCTGCGTTCAGACTGCCAGCCAAAATCCGATTTTTAGCCCATTCAGATTTGAATCGGATCTCGATTTTGAAGTCTGAACAGTGACAGATCACATGAAATCCGATTTTTGCCAAACGGTTGCAAACCACATCCAGAGGTAGTTTCATATCGCATTCGTATCGGATATGGACAGATGCGTCTCAGTCTGAACAGCTCCCAACACTCAGATGGGTTTTGACTGTCCGTGACGTCACTTACGCGACGCCAGGCCAGAACCAATGCGCCAGACCGCGTGCCTATTTCCGTTGTGGAGGAGCCACGTTACGGCCACGGACAGTGATATTACAGCTATCACAATGGAGGAGGACTTTGAAAACAATTCGCCTTGGACAGAGGAAGAAACTGCATGCCTTATAAATCTTTACACTGTCGTGACGTACATCCATCGTGTTGTTTGTTGTTGTTTTGCTTGTCACTGTCGCAATTATATGACGTCTGACAAATACACGTGCTGAATGACGCTTCCGCTCGTTGCTACAGCAACCTATCAGACCGGTGAAGAATGTGGCCCAGTCTGAACAGAACCATATCCGATTTGGACACTTGCTAAAGGCAGTGTGAACAGTCAGCCCTAAAAATCGGATATGAGAAGGAATCAGATTTGAATCAGATCCGTCTGCAGTCTGAACGCAGCCAAAATGACCTCCAGCCGGACATTGGTGTGAATGTCTCTGACCACACAATCAAAAACAGACTTCATGAGGGTGGCATGAGGGCCTGACGTCCTCTAGTGCATAGATTCTCAACCGGGGGTCCGCGGACCCCTAGTGGTCCGTGGTGTAATTGCAAGGGGTCCATGAAAATAAAATATCTTTTAAAAAAGATCCTATGACATTTATACAAAAAGTATTATTTTATTCAAATGTGACTGAGACCTTTATCTACCTAAACTACAGAGGGTTACATGACTTTTTTCTCTAATTCCATCTCACAAGTAGCCTGGGTGTTCCCATACTGCTTTGCGCGCGATTTCATTCTCTCTGCAAAAGCAGTCTGGAAACCATCGCCCATATTTTCTCCTGAGATAGGGAACCAATCACAGAACGGGGGGGGGGGGGGGGGGGGCAGCAAGACGATGACGACATCTATGCGCGACACCGAAGCTTGTAGTGTGTTAATCCAACATGGCAGCGGACCTAACGTTACCGTTCGATGCAGCCTTAGACAGTGTTTTAAGTAGCTTAGAACGCAAGTTTATTTTAAAAAAAGAGCAACGTTTGGCGTTGAAATACTTCATTGCCAAGAAGGATGTGTTTGCTCTGCTACCAACAGGCTTTGGCTATGAATCGCGCGCAAGGCAGCATGGGAATTACCAGGCGCATTTGATAGACATTCGTAGCGCCCAATAAATGGCTCTAGGCATTTGTAAAACCACGCCTCAAATACGAGAAAATAAACACGTAGTTTCCAGACCAGCATCTCATTGAGATGTGCAGTCGCGTCAGCGAGGCTATCTCACAAGTGTAATTCATTGTATTTTGATAAGAGATCTCGCACCCGTTTGCATTGTTAAAGTTACTGCATGACGCTGTTAATACACAGGATCTGCATTCTTTTCAAATTATGAGCCCCTGGGGATACACCATTAATTTCTATTTGCAGGAAGCTGATGTGGTAAAACTCATTAGATTGCAAGGTGGTTAGCGCTTGATTAATGTTACAAACAAACGAAGAAGATGATAAGCACAGTTACACAAAGAAGAAGAAGAAAAAGGAGAAGACGACGTTTCAACTTGACAACAGGGTTAGGTTAAGTAATGATGATACTATTGATAAAATAAATCATACTATTTGTCCATTGGTCTGATATAAGTTGGATATAAATGCAATTTCTGTATGATTCCCGTCATTTCGATCATTTTTATAGTCAAAATCGCTGAATTTACGTATTTCTTGTGTAGAGCGACCAGCGACGCGAGTTGAGGCAGCCGAGCCGAGCCGAGCCGAGCCTTGATTGCGAAGTCACTCAAACTGGGTTAGGCTCTTGTCCTTGGCGCGTGCCTGTGGCTGACTCTCTGTATGCCATCAATATATTGGTTATTCACATTTGTACCATGTGTCCTAATGTTCCATAGCCTAATTAATGTATTTCATGTATGAGTGTGAGTCACACTCATACATTTGTTCGAATTATACCATGAGCTTCGGGGGGTACCGCTATTTTGACTGGTGACGTCACTCTCCATTTTATATAGGTTTACACACACGATTTCACACTTGTGGTTCACAGTCAATTTTCCTTCGAAATATAGGTCATATGACCGTGGCTGGCTGGCCGACAAGGTAAAAAAAAACTAATCATACTAGCAAGCACAATGCACCCTACACGTTATAGGAAGGGTTGAATTCGGGCACGGATAACGTAGGTTACGAATGTAACCATGGATCTGTGAGACCGAGGGATGACCGTCACTACGGTCTAAAAAGGGAATGATCACCTCGGTTCTGCCTATCACCGAGACCATATGTCAAAATAGTCATGTCCATGACCTCCAGAAGCGTAACGGCTTGCGCTATAAATAGCAGAGAATGCTTCTGGTTCAGCCTCCTATCCCTGAACGCCTCAGGATGGTCCGAGCGACAAGGATAGTGACGGTCATCCCTCGGTCTCACAGATCCATGGTTACATTCGTAACCTACGATCTGTTTCGACCTCACTCTGACTGTCACTACGGTCTAAAAAGGGATGACACATACCAAAAGGGTCGCGAGGAACCCAGAATTAACTGATAAAACCTCGCTCGGTCACGGACATGAGGGCGGCGTCACCGACTGGAGGTGGGCGAGTTACATCCACCCCGTAAAAACGGGTAAAAGTGCATGGCGTCGACCATGAAGCCGCTGCACAGATGTCGTCTGCTGCTACACCCCTAAGGGCAGCCCAAGACGTAGCTACACTTCTAGTAGAGCCCACGTACCTGAAGGAGCCGGTATTCCCTGCGCCCTGTAAGCATGGGAAATGACCTCCACTAGCCAATGCGAGAGTCTCTGCTTGGAGAGCGGAAGCCCCTGCTTTGCTGCCCCATAACAGATGAAAAGCTGAGAGTGTGCTTTCCTCAAAGACTGTGTACGGGCCAGATAGGCCCTCAAGGCCCTGACCGGGGCTGCATCCAGCAGGGCCCTGGCGTCCTGGTCGTCCCGACTCAGCGTCCTGCGAAGCGACGCCAGAGTAATGGCCAGCGCGTTCCCCACTCGTGCATTAAAAGCACGAGTGGCCAGGCGGTCTGTCTTAGCGCACTCCTTACGGGGGCAGCATGGGTTGGGTGACACACCGGTAAGGCCCAGAGACGTCAGTGCGGCCATTGATGGCTCGACCGGTGGCATGTCTCCGAGTCCAGTCTCCACGGGGTAAGTAGCTGTTGCTAGCTGGCGGCAGCCTGCATTGAACTGCGGGCGCTGCGTCATCTTACCCCAAGATGACCTCAGCATTGCCGTGTAGTCAGGCGGTACCGGCACAGGGGGTGGTGGGGTAGCACACGGGATGCCCTCCCAGATACCCCCCATGGGAGCCGGAGCAGGTGTAGGTGCCTCAAGGCCCAGGATGTTGGCAGCGCTCAGCACCCGTGACATCAGGGAGCTGACGGGGACCTCTTCAGCCCCCATGGAGCCGTCAGCTGGCACCGCAGAGCCTGTCTGCAGATCTCCCATGAGGTCGTCCCCGCCTCCTGTGTGGTCTGCCTCTGATTGGGAAGCGTAGAGGGATAGCACATCCGCATCGCCCCTTTCCTCCTCCTCACCATGGCTCTCCGGCCTGGATGAGGGGGCACCCTCCTGGCCAGGTGGCAGGGTGTCTGTAGAAGAGCCCTGGCGATCTACCAGTCTGTCCATCTTCTGTGCCAGAGCCTGGAGAACCGAGAGGATCTGGAGCGACTCCGCGCTACCCTCCTCGGTCACAGCAGGTGCCACCGGACGCTCAGCCGGACGCTTAGCCGGACTGTGTGCCGCTCCATGGGACGGCCCGTGGGGGGACTCACGTTGCCGGCCCCGCTTGTGACTCCGCTTACGGCCATGCCCACAGGAGGGGGGTGGCTGGACAGGGGAATGTCGCCTCTCTCTCCGGACCTCATGTACGTGGCCGCGTATCAGGGCGGCCCGGCGTTGTCTTTCACCCCTGGAGAGGTCACAGGCAGCGCTGCAGGGGTTGTCGACGTCCTCCAGGACGTGTGCAGCCCCAAGACACATGGGGCACTCTCTGTGCCCATCACTGGCACTCATGGAGGCGCTGCAGATCCTGCAGTAGTGGGAAGCCATCACAGGCCCAAGAAGCCTAGGTGGGGTTGAGGCCTGGAGCCCTCCTCGACTCGTCCACCAAAGTATTACGGTGGCCCGCACCAGCGCACGAATGCACCTAACAGGCGCACACTAGCCCCACCGACTGCGAACAGCGGTCTAGGGTGCCACAGATCCACGGAGGTGGCCCGCACCAGCGCACGAATGCACCTAGCAGGCGCACACTAGCCCCACCAGCTGCGGACAGGGGTATAGGGCGTGGCGGGGGAGGCGACACAGAGGAGCACCGCAGCGCCTACAACAGCACGAATGTACTTCAGAAATGAAGGCAAGTAACAACCAAACAATAAATCTCTCACTGCCACAGCAGGCTAGAAAAACACAAAAGATTACAGTAATGGAATTACTTACCGTGCAATAATACAACAATGCAATAATTTAACAAACAACAAATCCCTCACTGCACAAGCAGGCTAGAGAAACACAAAAAATGTCAGTAACGGAAGTACTTACCGTGTAACAATATAACAAACAATAAATCACTCACTGCCACAAGCAGGTTAGAGGAACACAACAGATTTCAGCAACGGAAATAATATTTATCTTTTTTTTTTTTTTTAGAAAGTAATTCCTGACCGGGGATCGAACCCGGGGTGCGGCGGTGAGAGCGCCGAATCCTAACCACTAAACCACCAGCGCTAGATGGCCTGCAGCAACAGACTGACAGGCTAACAAAATTTCCGGCTGCACAATGCAGTAAACACAAAAGATAGCCGGCAGACTTACGAAAAAAACTTTGGCTGCAACAGTAACACACAGAAGACAGCACGGCGGCCCACACCAGCGCGCGAACGCACCTAGTGGGCTCGCACGAAGCCCACGGCTGCGAACAGCCGTAAAGGCACTGTAATCAATCACAAAACAATTTGAATCTAGCGCAAATGTAACAAGAATAAACCTAAGCTGCAAACAAAAGTTAGCTTAGCTTATGACACACGCTATCCACTCCAATCCTCGGGGGCAAAAATGCACCCGTACCACGCAGGTAACGAATTACGTTAAGTGGAAGCTGGATCGAATCAACAAGCTCTTACCTTGAGCCGGCTCTTACCAACAGGTCTCTGAGGCGAGAAGGGAAAAGAGGCAGCCGTTCCGCTTCTGGAGGTCATGGACATGACTATTTTGACATATGGTCTCGGTGATAGGCAGAATGAAGGTGATCATTCCCTTTTTAGACCGTAGTGACGGTCAGAGTGAGGTCGAAACAGATACACTGTTTCACGGTGCGCCCCGTGCGTAAAATTGCGCGCCACAGTCAAAAAAAAATTTTCGGTATAGCAGTGCAATGCTACGGAGCCCCTAAAGGGACATGGGTAAAAAAAAAAAAATGAAACGTTTCTCGTGCGCACGAGAAAGCATCTCGTGAGCACGCGAAAGTATCTCGTGCGCACGAGAAAATATGTCGTGAGCACGAGAAAGTATCTCGTGAGCACGCGAAAGTACCTTAGGTTAAGCACTTCCTGTGCGTATGCCTCTAGGCTCATTAACAAGGGCGGACTGGCGTACGGGGACACCAGGGATTTCCCCGGTGGGCCGGTGGGCCTGTGGGCCGGGCCATGAGAAACATAAATAAAGGGGGGAAAAAGTCTATCACAACTTTCAGTGTGTCTGTATGTTAGCATGTATATTAACAGACTAACTGCAGTGGTTTTGGCATTTTTAGTAAGTTTTCTGTTAGCCGTGTGTGCTACCGTGGAACAGGAGGCTAACAGATGTAGCCCGTTGTCTGCTAACTGGTTACAAAGACGTAGTAACGCTGCTAACTGGTAGAGTAAAGGTTAGATTATGCTTCCGCGTAGTGATCACGCAATGGTCACGCAATGGCCACGCAGTTGCTCGGACGCAGTCGTGAGACCGTGATGGTTCTGCGTGGGGTTTACGTGTCGAAATGCATGCCACACCGGTAGAGGGCGCTATGGTTTTTTGTGACCGACCGACCGAGACTCTTGTGACTATCTCGCCTCGTTATTTACCTTCCGGCTTTTGCCGTAGTCACAGTGAACGATGGACACCGAGACAGAGAGACTGGCGTTGGAGCTCCAAATTATTCAAGCAGAGGAAGAAATACTTCTATTGCAAATTAGGGCACGACAAAGGAGACAATTATGTTTATGAGTGGAAACCGGAAAAGCGGTCTCCAGCGGATGTAGTTAGCGGACCAATCACAGCCAATGCCGCTGCGTTGCTGCTGCGTTGCTGTTGCGTCGCCTTGACGCGCATCGAGGATTTTTGGGAGGTGCGCGTCTGGCCCTTGCGTAGGACGCACGGGGGTCCGCAAGGACGCAATAGGTCCGTAATAGGTCCGTACGCACGGACGCGCTGTGTCAACGCGGAAGCATAATTTCGGCTTTACTACGTCTTTGTGTCAGAATCTCCGTTAACACAGAGCGCCGCGCTGCTGTACCGATACGCAGAGCGGTTGCCAAGGCAACCAAGAGACTCTGAAAAGTTTGTCAATAAAGTTGGGAGGAGGAGCTAATTGACGTACCTGCCTGATGCACGCAAAACACCTGCGGGTCAGTTCTGATAGATAGAAAATATTATCTCGCCTGATACAGTTATGGGAAAAATAATTGCCCACCCTGGTATAGACAGTCAGTGTCATTCAGTTCTAACAGCCTGGCAAATTGTTCGACCAAATTTGATTGTATGACCTGTCTGCATTAAAATCACTACATGCTGTAAAATCACTATAGGCTACTGCTGTAATTATTTTACTGTAGACTACTTAAGGGTTCAGGTTAAGGATTACTATATGATTATGCAACATATACATATACAACATCAAATGCAGTTTTTTCATCAAGGTACATGAAACTTGTGTTGCCGGCTGGCTGGCTGGCTGGCCGCGCCGCGCATGAAGTTAGTTTTCTCCATCAAATTAAGCAGCTCTTCACTCACTTCAAACTAACACACCTGAGGAACACAGGTAGCCTAATTGATGGCCCGGGAGTCATTGACAAACCGGCCCACTTCATGCGTGGCGCAGTCAGCCAGCCAGTCAGCCAGCCAGCCAGCCAGCCAGCAAGCAACACAAGTTTCATGTAGCCTACCTTGATGAAAAAAACTGCATTTGATGTTGTTAGAACTGAATGACACTGACTGTCTATACCAGGGTACGAAAGTATCTCGTGCGCACGAGATACTTTCTCGTGCTCACGAGATGCTTTCTCGTGAGCACGAGATGCTTTCTCGTGAGCACGAGAAACGTTTCATTTTTTTTTTTTTTACCCATGTCCCTTTAGGGGCTCCGTACAATGCAAACATGGAAATGCATACAAACCAATAGCACAGATTACCGAAATGTCAAACACCCGACTTAAATGTAAAATCCAGAATTATTAACAGATGGGCTACAGAAAAAATCCTGTTTAATAGCCAAGTTCACCTAGCCTAATACAAGGCCTGCACACTGTGCATTTGTTTCAGTTCGTCAGTATTTCCACCATATTTTTAGCGACCACTAGATGGCCCTATTGTCCATTCGATCGATGCCTCATCTTAGCATACTTCCCAGTTTTGTGTAGATTCATATGCATTATAATAAAACAACACAAAAGGGTGTATGTGCTTTTCAAAGCAATATGTAATCATTTTACTATCAAAATTCAGGATTACGAAAGTAATACAACATGTAAACCTCAACAGTTATTATTATTATCAATCAAACTTCAATGAAATGAAAATTAAATAAAATGAAAAGTTAAGTCAATCAACCAATTATGTATCTTTACAAGTTAAGGGTATCAATCAATCATGTTACATTGAAAAGCTAAGCCAAGTTAAGACAATCAACCAATGATGTATATATTAATTTAAGAGTCCATCAAGGTACAAAGTCCCTGTGCACAGCCCTTCTTCCTCCAGGTGCTGATGATGTGCAATATAACTATTACAAAATCAAAAAGTGGTATACATCGCACACTGGAGAGTATTTTTGCTGACTTTATTTGGCGTGAACAACGCGTTTCGCAATTTGCTTCATCAGGTTCACGTTTGCGTGAAATATGAAATATGTTGCCTTGACCAAGATAGATAGATACATAGATAGATAGATACTTTATTAATCCCGAGGGAAATTCAAGCATCCAGTAGCAGTTACATACATTGAACATAAAATACAAAAGCTATATATAAAATAGAAAGTGACTAGAAATAAAATGTTTATACAACTATAAACTATGTTAAAAATATAAAGTGACCTGTTAGAAATATAAATATAAAGTGACCAGTAGAAGATGTAATCATTTTACTATCAAAATTCAGGATTATGAATGTATCAATCCATCATGTACACCTTAACAGTTATTATTATCAATCAAACTACAATGAAATGAAATACAATGAAAAGTTAAGTCAATCAACCAATTATGTATCTTTACAAGTTAAGGGTACCAATTAGGGCTGTTGGAACGAATTTCGGTAGTCGAATATAATTCGAATATTTAAAAAATGAATGCTAATCGAATGTTAAAACTACTATTCGAATGGTGTTTTTTTTAATGTGTTGAAAAAAAAAATGTGTTGACTATCTTTAGCGAACGTTTGATAACAAATTGCTTGTCACTCCTGATGCACAATCTAAAAATGGCCAACAGCGGTGAACACACGGAGACGGAGATCACTACTCCTGGCAATCTTAGAAGTGATGTATGGAACATTTTTGGTTTCCCATCACAAAATGGAAAAATAATAAGTAAAAAGACAGTAATCTGCAAAAAATTGTAAGGCTGAAATGAAATACCACTCCACCACGAGCAACCTGAGGGCACACCTCATAACGGTACACCCTGATAAGCTAGGCGAACAGTCTGAGGGCGATGAACCACCGCCGAAGCAAGCAAGGATTACCGCTTTTTTGCCTCCCTCCTCATCACGGGGTTTACCCGCTGCCCGCCAAGCAGCAATTACAGACAAATTGACACGATTTATCTGCAAAGATATGAGACCAATTAACATCTCTCAGGGGTCTGGTTTTAAAGAGTTTGTCTACGAGCTTGAGCCAAGGTACACTGTTCCTAGCCGCACAACCATCACCGACAGAGTTGTGAAACTCTATGATACCACTAAAGACAACATCATAAAAAGTATTAGTGGACAAAATATTGCCCTGACCACAGATGGCTGGACGTCACTAGCCACTGAGGCATATGTGACCGCCACCGCACATTTTATAGACGAGGGATGGGAGCTGAAAGATGTCCTTCTTAAAACAACTGAAGCTCAGAAAAGCCACACTGCCGAGAACTTAGCCAAATACATCGGAAACATACTTGAAGAGTACAACGTGGATCGGGAGTCTGTGCTTTCTATCACCACGGACAACGCAGCTAACTACGTTAACGCCGTAGAGAGGCATCTACAGGCCGTTAATGTCCCCTGCATGGCTCACACTATCAACCTGGCTGTGAGGAAAGGGTTGGCAGTGCGAGCTATTGAAAGTCCTGTCAGCAGACTAAAGGCCACAGCACTGCACTTCAATAAGTCAACCACAGACAGCTACCAACTGGAATCTAAACAGAAGCTGCTTGGAGTAAAACCTGCGAAGCTAATCAACGACTGCGCTACCCGATGGAACAGCGCGTACGACATGGTGTGTCGGGCAGCTGAGCAACAAGCTCCTGTAGCAGCTGTCATCATGGAGAAGAAACTGTGTCATCTTGAATTGAGTACCAGTGAGTGGACCCTTATGGAGCAGGTGAGTAATAGAAATGTGAATGTCCTGGTGATATTGGCCTAATAATGGGATATATTGTTTAATTAATAATGCAAGAGATGTTATGCAAAGCTAGAACATTATTACAGTTTATCTAACGTTAACGGTACACTTGTTAGCTAGGCTTACCCTGTAGCCAGCTAGCCATAACGTTATTCTAATGTAGCCTATTTTTGTTTTCCAGGTGAGAGCTGTGCTTAAGCCTTTCAAAATAGCCACTGAGGCGTTATCGACCGACCGATTCCCAACAGCATCAGCCATTCTCCCCCTAAAGTGTGTGCTTTTGTCACATCTCAAGCCATCCATCGGCGATTCGGCAGCACTCAATGAAATGAAAACTAAGATCTCAACGGATCTCGAGAAGCGATACAGTCACAACAAAGACGCATTAATGCTGCTTAATACCGCTAGCTACCTCGACCCGCGTTTCCATCGGCTAATTCATTTGGAACGAGACCAGCAGCAGGAGGTACGTGAGAAAGTAAAAGCGGAGCTGATAGTGATTGCGGAGGGAGGCTATGAGGAAGACGAGGAGGGAGCAGCCATGGTGAAGGGGACACAGTGCCAGGGGAAAACCGCTCTCAGTGCTATGGGCGATCTTTTTGGGAACGTGTATCTCCAAGGCGCTGACGCATCGGGTGGTAGGCCTACCTTGGACATTGGAAATATGTTGCAAGAAGAAATGCTGATCTACGAGAGTGAGACCCCGCTACCCACCGACAGCGATCCACTGTCGTGGTGGAAGACATCAGAGTCTAAGTACTCCCACATTGCCCAGCTGGCACGGCGCTACTTGAGCATCCCAGGCACCTCGGTTAGAGCAGAAAGGGTTTTCTCCACGGCGGGGATTATAGTAAATAAAAAACGCTCTGCACTAGATCCAGAAAACGTAGATCGCCTTGTGTTTTTGGCCAACAACCTTTAGGACCACATCTTGCCCATGTTGATTATTATAGCCTGGCCTACTAGCCTAATGTTAGTGTTACTGTTAGCGCACTTAAGCAGCGCACTTTGGTTTACTTTTGTTCGACATTTCTTTAATGCTAATTTGTTTGGATAGATTTGTGTTTTCGACCAACAGTGACAAAATACTTGTTCAAGATCGCCCTCCCTCTAAGATGTGTTTAAATGAAAAAGGAATAGTGAAATTGGAGGCCAGGGGATGTGTGTAACTAATGAGCAAGAAAGCTATCACCTGTTGGTAATTACATGTTTATTAGTAATACTGAAATGCCTTCTAGTGGACATAATGTAAAACAAGTCAACTACGAGCTCATAGTGGCATTGGCAATGCATAAGCCCGTTTTTACAGTGTGTGTGTTTAGATAGATACATAGTAGCCTAAATAGGCTATTAATAAGTAAAATTTGAGCATTAAATATTCGAATATAATTTGAATATTAAAAAAAAAAAATTATGAATGAAATTTGAATGGGGTAATAGAGGAAGATTGACAGCCCAAGTATCAATCAATCCTGTTACATTGAAAAGACTCATTCATTAAATTATCTTGAAAAAACTGACCACACTGGTCTTGGCTGGCAATCTTTCCCCTTTCGCCCTGGAACCCATGATGTTGAAAGGCGATGGCCAGATTTCACCCAAGACTCTACAAATGGAGTGGGGTCAAAGCTGTCTACTGGTGGCCCATTCAAATCCAAAAACAGGAGAGAGGTGAGACTGTCGACACGCAGTTTATTACGTGCTTTCCTGTCAGTGTCATTCAATGCAGAAAACCCTCTCTCGCATTCTGCAGAGGTTGCCATATAGGTCTTGCTAGCAATTATGAGTCGTTTAAGTGTGTCTCCTTCCTTTCTGCCATCTTTGAAATCTCTGAAATCCTGTACTGCCTCTCTGCATCGCTCTCCAAGCAACTTGGCCAACAAGTGGACCTCCGCTTCCCCATATAAAATGAGGTCTTCCTGGTTTTGTGGCCAGGTAGATTTATCTAGGGGCTGGAGCAGTTGCACCAGATCATCTGTTGGCATGCGAGCAGTCAAGTTGTCTACAACTGCCTTTCCTACACGGTCACCAACAAGGGTGACACCTTTGAACTGGCCAACTGACACACACTGCTCAGCCTTGGAGATAGACTTCCCACCCCGTGTTTTCATTGCTGAAAGGATTTTGACAGTCTGTTGCATATAGAAAAAAACTGCTGACAAGTGAGGAGTCTCTTTGCTGCAATTTCAGCGAAAGGCTCTGCAGTTCTCTTAACCTGTTAAGCCCAGGCCATATTTTAAGAAAAACGCCTAAAAATACATACCCAAAGTAAATGAAGAATTGTGACACAATTACATGGTTCATATGCATTTCCTTCTAGTCTGGGAACATCTGGACCTCAGGGAATGTATTCCCAGTGTCAGAAATGCTGTGTCTGTTACTATAGTTGAGTAAATTGCAATAAATGAAAGGAGAAATGTGAAATTTCTATCCTCGCCTATTTTTTTTCCTATTTGTAAGAGGATAACACTATGCTAACAATAATCCCATGCACACAGGTGCCACTTTTTCAATAACTTTTGATACGCAGTAATCATTGTAGCGCTCTCCCGGACCCGGTACCGGGTCCGTGGGGTTCAGGATGTTAAGATGTCCTTCATGCAGGCCAGATCATACAGGAAAGTTGAACTAGTAAGATACTTATAAAGTCCAAGGTACTTCTTCCTCATAATGTCTGTGTTACTGGCATCTTCACTCTCTGCTCTGAAGAATTTGGCCAGGGCCGGGTAGTTTCTCCAGACAGCTTTCACAGTCTGAAAGTTGCTTGACACCCACCTAATTGTAAATACCTGGCCAATCTTGAGCAGTTGCACGTTAAGATCTCCAGCTGCCTCAAGCAGCAACCGAGTAGTTTTGTGGGATTGGTTGAATAAACTATACAATCTGGAAATGAAAATCTCAAAATGGTTACAGCCAGAGACAGATTTAAGGGAGTCTCCTACAGCCAGTTCCAATCGGTGAGCTAGACAGTGAATAAATTTTATCTTTGGGAATTCTTGTTTAAGTTTAGTAATTACACCAGATTTACTACCAGTTAAAACTGAGGCCCCATCTGAAGCAACACTGATAAGATTATGTTGTAAAAAAACATCATCAAAGCCAGCTTCCCTCAGACTTCCTCTCAACGAATTATAAATGGAAGCGGCATCTGTGCCCTCCTTCAACTCAACTAGATCTAGGAAGACATTGTCAAGATCGCCATCTCCATTAACATCACATCGGATAAAAATAATCAGGTATGCCCGCCCAAACACAGTGCTCTCATCTATTGTAACAGAGATGCGGGAGTTCTTTTCTTTAATTGTTCTGACTAGCTTTTTTTTCATTTCATGTGCAATGTGGTCTATGATTTCTGCGCAAGAGTGGTCTGATCGGTGCACCTCCCCCACTACAGCACCATTAAGTTCTTGGAGTGTCATAAGTGATGGCATCTTTCTGAATGCCAATCTCTCTTTAGCAACAGCATAAGCTGTTCTGAAGGAGCTGGTGGTTTCACGAATTAAATTAGCACTAATTTCCAAGATGTTTCTGGGTAATACATCTTTTTTCCTCTGATTTTCAATCTCTATAGCTCTCTGGTGTGCTGCACTGTCACGGTGCTTGTAGATTTTCTTTGCCAGAGTTTTTTTAGAACAGCTGCCAACTAGTCCATTCATCCATTGTTGTGAAAAGTGCATCCCGATATATTTGTCAGACAAGAGCAATGTCTTTGCGACTCTGCAAGTGGCACAACCTAGCATTCCGTTTTGTCTTGAATATAACCATGGGTTTCTATCTTTCCACCCCAGCCACTGTTCTTGTGTCCAGCAGAATGGCGTTATCCCTGTCTCCTCATGGTCAATCCCTATAATAAACTAAAGGAAAAAAAGGCTATTAGGATGTGGTTTGGTGGCATACTGTGCAGATCTCTATGTCTAACAAACTCACCTCTTGGTCATGTCCTGCCTGCTCATCGATTTGCTACTGTCCTCCTCTTGCCTGCTCATGTTCACTACTGCTGCTTGTGTTTGTCCGCTATTTCCTCCTGCCTGTTCATTATCCTGCTCTTGCCTGCTTCTTTCTGCTGCCTGCTCATTGTCCTGCTCCTGTCTGCTTCTTCTTGCTGCCTGCTCATTGTCCTGCTCCCGTCTGCTTCTTCCTGCTGCCTGCTCCTGTCTACTTCTTCCTGCTGCCGGTTCATCATCCTGCTCCTGCAGAGGACCTATTTTCTTCATACACATTCACATTTTGTTAAATATATCAGCACTCATACCTTAATTATCTGTCTCTTAATTGTTATATGTCCTACTTACTGTTTTTACCACCAAAAAAATCCCTGATGTCTGGAACCGTCCCTTTTCTCTTACTCATAGTTGCTCTGTAAATTGCATTAATTTCACGTTTTAGTAGGATGACTGTAAGTGACTTCCCTCACATCAATGTTTTGAAATGAATGGCGTTTATTCGTGTGTTAACATCAAACATTAAAATCCATAACGATTTTTTAATGATTGTTTCACTTGCTGTAGTGGTGAATGTTCGTGAGTGAAGAAATCGCGCGCCACTGTATGTTGTTTGGGACGGGAGTGAAGACCTATCTCGCGCCTAAATAGCCTACAGATAGACTAGCCTAGCTAGCTTCTGCAGCAGTTCAAACTGACACACACACATTTGAGCACGTTTCCATCCAACAACTTTGTCCATGAGATAATAAACTGCTTGCATTAATGCAACCAGAATTGCCTTAGTTTCTCCAAGATACTGACAATTTTTTCTTGGTGCAGAGAGCTTCAGGAGCTGCGTGAACTTTTAGCTATTTATCTAGCTAGAGACTATGACTACATTATGGATGAGACCAATACTGAACAACCAAATTAAGACAGTTCTGAAAACCTGTTTAGATGACGAGCTGCTCATAACATTTACCACAAAATACAACGCATGATGATATACATGGTAGTCAAAACCATAGGCAGAGTTTAAAGTTGATTCAGCCACTTACTCTTAATTTCGCACACACCAGCGCCTGCGCCTGCGCCCGCACCCAGTAGGCTGTACGTTTGACAGCTAGTGAAGAACCATATCAAACAACTGAATGTACTGAGAAATGGTACATCCCAGTGGGGGTGAGGGTTTGAAAATCGTATTTCATTAGATTATTTCCTGAATTGATGTGATGGTAATACTGCATTTAAATACATACAATTTTGGAAAGGCTAACATTATATTTTATTAAAAAATTTTCAGTACCCCCCAAACTATTATTTTCATCTACTTTGGGGGGTTCTAAGTCTCATCTAGGGGAGTCAGACCCCCCCAATACCCCCCGTAATTCGAACCATGGTGACGGAGGGAGGAGATTCCTCCCAGTCCTGGTGCTGCCTGCTCATCAGGCTGAATGGCTGGCACCTGGCAAGGTGTGGGTGTGGCCACTAGGCCTGAGCATAAGTACTGTACTCTGCTCAGGCCATGCAGTCTCTCTCTGCATTCTCTCTGCATTCTCTCTGCTTTTGCTCTCTGCATTTGGTCTGGCTACCACATGGTGTGAGAATTGTTTGGGGCCTGGTGTTCTGTGGTAATGAATTATGTTGGATTAACTCTAGGTTTTTGCATCCACACATTCAGCCACCTCACTTACAGACATGCATCCATAAAACACTATTGATTACTGATTCCTGGTTTTTGAGTTGTTTAATAAATTTCTTTCTTTAAAAAGTACATGCCTGGTGTGGTCTCCACCTTTTTGTCTGGTTCCCTGACTAGGAAACGTGACAATGAGTGTAACATATTTAGTCTTGTTTATCTGACATTAAATCGCACTGAAAAAGCACGAGATGAGGCAGCCAGTACTTCTGCCTCATGGAAGAGAGCGCTAGTGAGCCACGGGTTCATGCTGTTGCTCTTCTTCTACGCTGAGTCAACTGTACTGTAATTGGGATATTTTCTCTGTGTGAAAGCCAAAAATAGACGACTGTAAATCTAAAATTTCAGTCAAAACAGGAAGTGGTAAATGATGGAAAATATTTTGTTAAACAGTCTGAATTAAAAATGGATCAGATCATCAGAAGATTTAACAACTCAATATTAATCCATATTTCCATTTGTACTTTTTCACGCGAAAATTGTCCGAGTTTAGGGGGACGCAAAATCATTTCTGGAAACTGCATAACTATGCTGTTGTTTTACATTATGCCAAGAAGCTACTGCATATGTATGATTTTTTTGTTCTGGAAGTTACAACTGAAAGCTCATATTTGCCCCAAAGACTGAATAAATGCCATAATACAGTTTAAAATGCAATTTCTGCTGTTTCTATCAAATTGCACCCCCACCCACCAGATCGGGTGGCGGGGTCCTCAGGGTCGATCAAAAATATGCAGGGGGTCCAACCGTCCAGGACCCCAAAAAGGTTGAGAACCACTGCTCTAGTGGGTCCTGTGCTCACTGGCCAGCCGACTGGCATTTGCCACAGAACACCAGAATTGGCACTATAGGATTTTTCATAGATGAGAGCAGGTTCACCCTGAGCACATGTGACAGATGTGAATGGGTCTGGAGATGCTGTGGAGAATGTTATGCTGCCTGTAACATCGTTCAGCATGATGGTTTGGTGGTGATGGTCTGGGGAGGCATATCAATGGAGGGATGCACAGACCGGTCTACCGGTCTACAGGACGACACCCTGACTGCCTTTAGGTATGGGGATAAAATTCTTGGTCCCATTATCAGACTCTACACTGGTGCAGTGGGTCCTGGCCCACAATAATGTCCTGCCTCATGTGGTTAGAGTATGTAGGTGGTTCCTGCAGGATGAATGAACTGATACCATTGACTGGCATCCACGCTCACCTGGCCTAAATCCACAAAACACCACTGGGACATTATGTTTCGGTCCATCCGATTAACACCATGATTAAATAAACCAAATTGCTGTTGCAACTACTGAAAGGATAGTAAAATCTGGCCTTTAAATAGATTGCCTATTTTCTTCAGCCCTTGTGTGCTCCACCTCGGATTTTGCAAAGTTAATTTTATATCCCCAGAAGATGCTGAATGATGAAATGACCTTAATCAGACAGGGAACAGAAGTTTTGGGTTGCAATACAGGTATCAAAATGTCATCTGGGTATAATGTTGTGTTCCTTTTCACCAACGAAGATACCAGCCTTACTGCTTGGGCCAGTGGCTCAGTAGCAATATCAAAGAGCAGGGGGCTGAGGGGGTCGCCCTGCCTGTTCCCGCGGTGGAGGGGGAAGTTGGAGGATCTCAGCCTGTTAGTCAGAACCTCCACCGCCGGTGTATTATACAGAACCCTAATCCAGATTTTTCAGCTAGCCAAGATTCGAAAAGTATGGATGGTGAGTTGATAGAATAAAAAATCCTTAAATTCTGAAGAAAAGTAGGAGATAAACTTGTCATCTCTGAGGAGATAAGGTTGAAATCTCCAGTGCTGTGTCAATGCCTTGTCCTCAGTGAGAGAATATACCAAATAAAGGGGGGCATGGTCTGATAACACAATGTTGCCTATAGAACATGATAAGAGACATTTTTGAGGCGGGGATGAAAAAGTAATCAATTCTGGTATAGCTTTTATGTGGGGCCAAAAAAAAGTGAACTCTGAATCAGTAGGGTGAACCTGCCTCCACACATCAGAATATTAAATATCATGACATATATTAGTGAGAACCCTTGCTTTCTTAGAAGGAGGAGAAATGTCAGATGGAAGTTTGTCAAGAGAGGGATTAAGGTGACAATTGAAAAGTCAGAGGAATGCGCTGGAGGATAATATAGATGCATAAATGTTACCTCTTTTCCTGTGAGTATTCCTTTAACAAGTATATCTTTAACACAATCAAGAGTAGCAAAGACTTACCCCACCAAACTCCTTTGCAATTTAGCATTATCCTTGTCCTCCAGGTGTCCAAACTCTCTGTGAGGGCGCTGACCTGCTTTTCCAGCTCCACAATCCTCAGCTCTTGTGCTGCAGAGGAGTTTTCAACTTCAAGTAGTCTAGCCTCTGCTTCATCTAGCCGCTTGCTAGCCGCCTGGAGCTCTGTAGCAAGCTTGTAGATAGTCTCGGCCAGAGGGCTAAGGTTTTCATCAATAACTTTAATAATGTTGTGAGCCATTACGCTCAGAGCTTTAGCAAGGGCAGGGTCAAGCCCATCTGCGGTTTACAGTTCGGCTTGGTCGCCATCTTGTGTATCAGACGGGACATCTTTTTTGTCTTTATTTCCTCTGGTCCATCCCATCTTGTCGAAACATTGTGGCCAAAAGTTTTCCAAAAGACATATCCTATTGTGTTCATAACAAAAATAGCTTATAGTGCCCAGTTGTTGTCAGGATAATGAGAAAATTGGCACCAAGTGGTACAGAGCTCTAGTATAAGCATCTGCTCAGCTCACTGCCATCACGTGACCCCCTCACACAGGGTTAACATCAGCACCCTGTCAGCCCCTGTGGTTCAGAGTTCTGTACTTTAATTACACACTCACATTCTACACAATGAAGGCAAGAAGGACGATCCAAGTGAAAGCACAGCCAGGCATGTACAGTCCACTGCTTTATTTTAACTAACCCTGAACACAGGGAGGCAGATTGGTAAATGATCAAAATGTCAAACTTAGAGAAGAAAACATTTATGCAGTATAAATACACAAGTATGCAACATTTATGGACTCATTCATGCTTGTTAAATTCAATCTTGTATCTTCACCAATGATGTAACAGTGAAGCTGTGTAACAGAGAGACTGTATGTTTAGTAGAAAGTTGGATGTCCAGGCTTTTCTGGAGAAAGCTCCAGCCCTGGTTGGACCCTTGAGTATCAAACTCTGTTTACTGGAAGTTAAACTGACTGGACAGGTGTGACCAGCTGATGGTCTTTTGAAGACGCCTGCATATTTTTTTTCTTTCTATCTTTGAAAATCTCCAGTCATGCTCTGGTTCAATGAAACAACACTTAATTATGGAACAAAATATTCCAATCTAACGTAAAAGTATCAATAAAACCTGATAAAAATCCATCCTGCATACATTAAGTAAAAGTACAGAACTATTATAATAGACCTTACTTCAAGTAATAATAGTGAAAGTACTCAATCTAAATCCCTCATGAGGGTTTTATTACTATAAACTATGACAATGCTACATTGGACATTTGGCACATGACACGGAGGCCCAATCAGACCATAAGAAAACAATTGCTGTTACTGGATCTGTTACAAACATGTAGGGCAGTAAAAAGTATAAAGCATGGGAACCTGTAGTATTCATTACTACACATGTGTACTGAACTACACCACATAGATAAATGTGCCTTATTACGTTGAACTTCTCTTTCTGAATGTCTTTATTTGTATCAGTTAGTTTTTATATACAGAAGGTACATTTTGGGTATTTGGCTAAAGTGGTTACCCACAATTTTTAAACAAGGAATGTAGATTGCATTATCAACACTAAACACTACTAGGTATTAGCAAATGTGTATCTGAGTAAAAACCATGAATATACAGTATACATAATAACTACATCTCAAAATTCACCTGTAATTAGACACATGGAAATTTTCATTACAGTAGATTTCTTCCGTTGCTGTGACGTTTTCATAGTCTGGTTGGTCGTCATCTGCGTCGCCGTAGTCATGACAGGCACCCTGCAGTTTGGAGGTCATCTGCTTTGAGAACATTGCAGTTTCTTGATTGGCATAAATCTGAAACAGAAGCAAGACACGGAGACAAAGGAGAAGTTGTTATGGACATCTACATTGCCTGACCAAAAAAAGTCACCACCTAGATTTAATTAAGCAAATAGGTACGAGCCTCCTATTGGATAATTACTGCATGGGTGATTATCTTTCAGCTGGCAACAAGTTATTTAACCCCAACTGATGCAATGAGTAGCTTCTCATTTCTTAAATGAACATGTTGAAAGACACATCCTGTGGTCGTGGAAAAAATGTTCATCTGTTTGAGAAGGGTCAAATCACTGGCATGCATCAAGCAGAGAAAACATCTAAGGAGATTCAGAAACTACTAAAACTGGTTTAAGAACTGGCCAACGCATTATTAAAAACTGGAAGGACAGTGGGGAACCATCGTCTCTGAGGAAGAAATGTGGTCAGAAAAAAATCCTGATTGATTGTGATATCTATCACTTAAATGTTTGGGCTATGCTTTTAACATTTTCACACATGGATTGGCCACCACATAGTCCAGACATTAACCCCATTGAGAATCTTTGCTATGTGCTGAAGAAGGCTTTGTGCAGTGGTCAGACTCTCCCATCATCAATACAAGATCTTGGTGAAAAATGAGAATGCACTGGATGGAAATATAGCTTGTGACATTGCAGAAGCTTATTGAAACAATGCCACAGTGAATGTGTGCTGTAATCAAAGCTAAAGGCGGTCCAACAGAATGGATGGATGACCTTTTTTTTTTGGTTGCGACTTTTTCCGGACAGGTAGTGCATTTGAAAAGTAAAGATTTTAAAAATTTACATTATATGATTTACTACATTAGTAAAAAGCTCTTTTTGCTTTTTGGGGTGATCCAGCAACCTTTAGATTACCTATGTCCTACTAACAATAAAATCATCAGGGAGTTGTTTTGTGTCAGACATGACAACTAATTAAGGCTAGACTTTCAACGTTTACTTTCTTACCTCTGCTGCACCTTCTGCTGCACCTTCTGCTACGCCTGCTGCCTTGGACTGTCCGATGATGCCCACTCCAGCTTCTGAGAAAACACATTAAAAAAAAAAAAAAAATGGTCACACATTTGTCTGTGTATAAATACAGCATTTCCGTGCACAGTGAAATATACCTTGCACTTTGTGACATTTATACTTATGAACTATGACCAGGACCACTATCAGTATGAGCAGCAGAGCAGGTACAATGACAGCCACATACAGTGCACCATCTGAAAAAGAAAAACCACAAACACAGCAGGGTAAAAATATACACTTACTGAAAGCACATTGCAGTTTCAAGAATCCACAGCAGAAGTGGCACTGACTATCAGAGCTGCAGCCTCACTTCTTTCCTTTTGATTTATGGTGGTTGTGTATTTTAACTTCACAGTTCTTTTAACAAGTGGATATTTAATTGACTCACGTTCACTCACTGGAGACAATAACTGTAGAACCATTAAACCTCAACCAAAACCAACCCCTGTTTATCACATATGTTTGATCTTACCCCAGTGAGACACACACACACACACACACACATACCTTTAAGTAGTTTTCCAGCAGAGTATGTTGAATTAGTTGAATTAGTTGAATTAGTTTTGACAGTTTCCACAGTGAAGGTTGAGATTACAGTCGTGGTCGGCAGAAAGACTGTTAGAGAAAAATAATGTTGATGCATATATTGCTCGGGCAGTTTAAAAGTTTTTTAGTCAGTCAGATAGTTCACTACACCACCACAGAAATGTCTCAGCATCTTTCTGATCATTGGTAATAGATGGTTATCTGAACAACTGAGGTTGTTGCACTGACATTTTTAACAGACACTGGTTCCAGAAAAAAATATAATATAATACTGGTGATCTATTAACTTTTCTTCTTGCAGTATCTCCCACCACTTCACCACTTTGTTCTGTAATTTTTCTATGAACAAACACTTCAAACCTCTGAATGCTGACCATCTCAGTGGACATCACATGTTGGCATCAAGCTCAGATCACTAAGTCAACCATCAACTTTTGTGTCAAGAGTAATTATAAATGTCAAGGGATGTGACCTTTAATATAATCACATTGATGTTATCACTTTATTCTATAATAAACTTCTATAAACTATGATGATTAATAAACCTATGAACACTGAATTAGCACACCATTGGAAATGTTCCTAGTGTTGCTGTAGCATCTTATTTAAGCAGTTAAGCTGAGTTAATTCAATAAGTATTGGTAAATGCTGAAAGCATCAACTGATCTAGCCAGATATAGAAAGGCTGCTGGGGGTTAAATGAGGTTTTGAGAATGACACATGCTCCTCCAGCTTCTATGACAAGTACTTTTTTTTGGCACACTGTGTACGCTTAGTGTGAAGCACTGTCTACAAGGAAACCCATCTTTACTCAGTTGGGTCCAAACAAGGACATTCATTTTATTGTCATAGATCTCACCCACTGACAGTTGAATCTTGGTGTAGTTTCCAGCTCTCCACTGTGAGTCTGAACCACACCAGTACATCCCAGCATCACCTGCTTCCAGGTTTGTGATCGTCACAGAGAAGGAGCTGGAAGAAACATCATCTTGCAGTGTGAACCTGCTTTGAGTCGTCACCATGTCCGTGCAGTTGTTGAAGTGGTCTCCCTTACAGAGGAACTTCCTGTTATTCTGGTGTTGAGGTGGATACGGACACTGCAGAGTGACTGTGCTTCCCACAGTGCCACTCGTGGCGTTTGTCTTCACACAGCACCACGCTGTCAGAAAGAGCAACAATATGTAAGAATCACTGTGTCTAGTCTATGTGCAGGCCACATTAGAGATACATGTGCACATGTTTAATGATTCTACTTTCCTTTAGTTGTTTAGTACATTTTGTGAAGGTGTAAAAGCTTTAGTCATCTTTGCTGTTCTACCAGACATTAAATAAGTTTACTGCAATAATATGAGGTATAACTGAGACCTCTAACCTTCAACCTCCAGCTCAACAGCAGAGAAAACATCCAGTCCACTGTTTCTATGGACACCACAAAGATACGACCCAGAATCCTCTTGGTTCAGGTTGGTAATGTTGACTGTGAATCTTCTTGACTCCTTGTCATCAGTCAGTGTGAAGCGTCCATTTTGTTTGCTGTCAGAGGTGATGACTGCCTGCTGCAGACATGTGGAGGGCTGCTTTCCTCTGCAGATGAACTTCAGGTTGTTCTGGTACTCAGATTCATACGGACAAATGATGGACACTGAACCTCTTTCATGACTTTGAATTTTATCCACATTGTTGCAGCAGCTGTCTGTCAAGAAGAAACAATATTCACTTGATGGATAACTGAATTGTAGACACACTTTTTAAATTTTATTTACCTTGTTCTAATTCCAGCTTTACTTCAGTGTAGATATCTTTTCCAGTCCTTGTCACCCCACACCAGTATTTCCCAGCATCCATAGACTGAAGATCAGAGATGGTCACTGTGAAGGTTCGTTTCTCGTTGTCATCATAGATGGAGTATTTGTTCTTCTTTGTTTCTGACGTCTTAATAAGAACATCACTGTCGCCACAGTCGTTCTTACACAGGTACTTCTCATAAGACTCATAACCCTGATCATAGGAGCAGGAAACGTTAACATCTCTGCCCACATATCCAAACACATGGATCACTCCTGCTGCTCTGGTCACATTACTGAGAACAACTGTGAAGAGAAAGATGACATGAAAAGGATATTTCTAACTTCCTGCTGTATAATGACCATTAACAAGGTGTGATTCTCTGCCATCAGCTGCTTCTATTAAAGTCAATACTGAAACAGATATATTTACTCATTTAATGTCAAGAACTTACTGCAGAGGATGAACAGCAGGTCTTTAACGGTCCACATCTTTAACAGGAAAATACAAAAACTGAAGAGGCTGTTGATTGTACTAAGCTGTGTGAAATCTAGAGGAAACAACAGTGAGTTCAACACATCTGATGTTACATTTAACACCCACAACATGTGATGGTCAGTCCTGCAAAAAATAAAATATGTCAGTTCTGCATTCATGTGAACAGTGTTAAGGCGGGTCAAATGACCTTAATGATGCATTTGTTTTTAAAAAGATGAAGTTTAGATTAGATTAGAAGAGTAGTAAAAATAAATAAGAAAGGACAAATAAAAATACACCTTTAACGAGTCTGGAATAGAAGTTACTACAAGGCATGTGCTCAGTCTTTATAAAAGAGTACTCGAGGGCACAAAAAAAAAAATCTTCACTAATAGTGTCGGCATTTTATTTGTTTATTTATTTAATTAGATTAAAACGGTATCCATGGCAATTGGTAATTTCACTTTTCTAAAAATACTTTGCTTTGAGTTCTCTGAACATGAATAAAGAAATAAAATTTAAAAAAATCTGCATTGTCTGATTAGTCCAGCAGATCAATTGCACATTACAACTGTGAAAGTTTTTACCCAGGTTAACATTTTAAATCTTTATCAAGTGCTCAGCTGTTGCTAAGAAAGCAGGAATGGATCCAGGAAATTATTGTTGTTGCTTAGCGGTCAGGTGTTTAACTAACTCTTGTTTAAATACAGTCAGTGTAAGTCAGTGGTATATATAAATCCTGTGTATTAATGAATGAATGAATATATATGTATAGATATATGTTTGCAGTCATTTAATTGAAATAACTTACTGCAGGGGATGAACAGCTGCTCTTGAACGCACCTTATCTCTGTTTTAGTTCACATAAAGTGAAACTTAGAAGGAAGCGTTTCTAATATTGTTCCACCCACAAGCACATGCATTGTGAAATGGAAAAGTTCTGAGCTTTCACTTCTGTCTTTTAAATGACACATTTTAAACTATAACTTATTTACACCCTTATGACAATTCCATTTTTTGTACTCTCTATGACTTTTTCATGATAGCTCTAAATAAGTAGTTGAAGAGACTGTGAAAAAACAATCACAGGCTGTTGAGAATAAAAAAATGTTTTATTGTTTTAGTATGTCCTTCATTTGGTATTTTAAGTAGACACCTTTAGAGTCTGTAGTCAGTTCTTCTAGCTGCCACAAAGGGGCACTCCAACCTATTGTAACGTTATGACGAACTACATGAACAACAAAACAGTGACTGACTTGGAGTGAAAGGGGCACTCCTGAAGACCTTCTGTGGACTCTGTCAGCCATCCTGTATGGAGTGGTGTTGGAACAGTGGCATCACAGAGAGGGAGAGGAAGAAGCTGGATAAGATTATCAGGAAGTCCAGCTCTGTCCTGGGCTGCCCCTTGGACTCAGTGAGGGAGGTGGGTGACAGGAGAGTCCTGACTAAACTGTCCTCCATGCTGGACAATGAGTCCCACCCCCTGCACGGTGACCTGACAGGACTGAGGAGCAGCTTCAGTGACAGTCTGCTTCACCCTCGATGTGTGAAGGAAAGATACAGAAGTTCTTTCCTTCCTGCTGCTGTTAGGCTTCAAAACTAGCACTCCTAATATGTGCAATATTATTACACCACAAGGTGTAATAACTTTTTAACCCAGCTACACCAGTCTGTGCAATATCTGACTATTCAATCTGTGCATTCTCTGCCCTTTCTGTATGCTGTTGCATACTGCAATTTCCCCATTGTGGGACAAATAAAGGTTTTTCTTATTCTTATTCTTTTAAGAAAAAATGATTTATTTTCTAGTTTTAAAACTCTTTCTTCCTTTTGAAGCATGTAAATCTTCAGTGATAAAGTTATTGAACTAGTTCAAAAGTGACACTGTCGTGTCATATTTTTCTGACCGCAAAGAACAGATTACAAAAGATTATGAGTAGAGGACAATAGGACACATCATACAGACTTTTTTTTAATGAATTAATACAATAATGTTGTTGTTATTCAACTGATTAAAAAGAGGTGTCTTATTTGTCGTGGATGAAAATGATCATGTGTGTCCAGGACAAATGTTCATTTACCAGCCTTTCAGAGTTTCTTTATAGGCTCAAACATGTTTTTGTGCCAGAATTACACAATATTTGTTGTACATTATTGCTTTACGAGTTATATGCAAACTTGTAAATTGATAGGCTACAAGACGGAAAACATCATCTGTGAAATGTGTGAGATTTTTGGTGACAGTTAACATTTGAAACTACTAATAGTAATTTAACTAAGGTTTGTGAGGGAGACAAATTGAATAAAATATTCCCTAGGCATATGTTATCGTCATTTCATTTGCTGTTGCTCGATTTCCACATGCACTAAACACTGAACTTCCCATTAGTCACTTGATAGAACTTAATAGAAGAATTCAGTCTGTTTATTTAAGCTGAATCATGATTTATCACCTATTTTAAGTCTGTTTGTATACTTTGTTAAGTGCATCAGTTCCTATAAAGACTCACCAAATGTCCTCCAGACCCCCTTTAGGACCCAGACATACTTACAACCTAAAATACAGTGCCCCCGTGTAAAACTACTGACCCCACCCTGACCGGTGCATTATAAAATGCCAGTGAATGTGGGTGGAAGCATGCATGTGTATTTTCCCTGAGCTCAGCCATTCCCTCGACTCCAGCTGACCGCTCAGCTGTGCCTCTCGCATACTGCAGCACAAACTGTTTCCATATCTCACACACTCTCACACCGAAAAGGTTAACATTAAGACCGCTGTGCGCAGGGATAAGTGTGTCCCGAATTAGCGAGGATGCCAAGGCGAGCTGGGCTTTTGCCAAGGTGGGTTGCCAGGGGGTGTTGGGTGTTGCCGTGGTGGGTTGGGTTTCTGCAGTGCGGCCTGATTGCATGTCGGCAGTGCGCAAGGCGCGTGTGTTATGGTCTTCTCAAACTACAACCCAAGACAAACACACACCAACACAGCACTTGTGTGTGTGTGTGCGTGTGTGTGTGCGTGTGTGTGTGCGTGTGTGTGTATAGGGGTTGTTATATATAGGCGACCCTCTCAGGTCTTTAGGATCTATCTTAAACCTCCATGCTATGTGTTAATGCCTCCCTCTATGTCTTACTCTGTTAGCTTCTCCTTCTTGCTTACATTCATGTGATGTTAACAAGCTTTAATCAAAATTATATTATTTCACCTACACATCTTGAACAGAAGGCTACAAACAGGAGGGTCCAACCAAAGTAGTTCAAATGTAGGATTCATCGGTTATTCACAAACATTTGAACACTGGGTTGTGTTCATTCTCCACAAAGAACCTGCACTGCCCCGCTGCATGTTAGCTGTGAACTAGCTAGCTGTTGTTTAGAGGTGTGTTTAGTTTGCGTTGAACCGTGTGAACTCAACAGAAACTCCAGTTCTTTCGGGGTATTTCCCACCACTCTTGCTTTTCCTCTCATTTCTGTGCATTTACTGTTCAAAGCGGATGCATAAAGCATCTGCTTTGAACAGGCCCACTCCTATTTCCAATTACTTTAAATGATGCTCTCTTTAAAATGTGTGCAGCAGTCTGTACTGCCCCAGTGTTGACAGTAATTTATTTAATCCATGGCACGTGTCTCCAAACTTTATAAATGTGCAGGAATAAATTGCTCAAGTGTCCCTTCAGGCAAGTGCTCAGCAGCGTGTTTGCAGGCATGCTGCATGCATCACTCTCACTTTGGATGAAACAAAACCAGTTTTGGAACACCTGCACATTAAAGAATGGTTTATTTTTATATTAAATTACTACACATTTGATTTGTCTGCAGATGCACATGGCAAGTGCGCGTGCTTTAGTGGCTATCTTTGCGAAGACCAGTTGAAATTTTAGACAAAGCGAGGACAATTTGGCCCATCATTACTTTCTGACACATCTCAAAAGAGCTGTTTGAGAGTTTAGAATTGACTGGGATTAGAATTAGATATTTAATTGTAATGGTTAAAGCTAAGATAAATACATTTCCTCAATGAGTGTCCTCACAGTGATAGCCATTCAAGCACACATGTGTGGAGAGAGAGAGAGAGAGAGAGGACATTCCATCCATTCTTGCTCTTCCTGAGGAAAGAGAAAAAAAGCATCACACACACACACAACTGTTGACAGCAGGCATACACACCCCTCTAAGGTCATTCACACATCCTCCTCTTCTTTCAGCTCTCCACCCATCAAGCCCTAATAACCTCAACCATCCATCCTTCTGACAGTAGCTATTTATTTTGACAGGCGTGTTTCTGTTGCTATCAGGCTGCACTACTAAACTCCTACATGAAGTATACAATGCATGTCCTGTAATTTCAGCACTCTGTTTAGACGGAGCCTGTGATGATAATAATTCAGTTACTTTCATGAAGCTTGAGAGAGAGAGAGACATTAGCTCCAGAGCAGGACCTGGTCGACGACGGTGGAAAATATAATTGCTTCTCCTTCTTTCACTCAGCAGTGAATGCATGCACACACACACGCACACACATGCAGGGGAAAAGGATGCCAACCAGAACAGTGGCCCATCAAAGCTCCACAGGGGTAGCGACGCCAGCACTGACGCACTGCTGCTCTCCTGCCAGCTAATGGTCACTGAGCACTCATAATGTTTTTTTCTTTTGGGTAGTTAGGTGGATAATATGTCTTTGTCTGCAGCCATGTGGGCAGACGGAGAGGCTGGTAACTTTTGGTCATTTTTTTGTTTCTACTATGAATGCCTCTCGCTAGTTGTATTTAATTATCTGCAAGCCAACCAAGTCTTGCGGTGCGGTGCAGTTTGAGACACATGAGGACAGTTTTGTTCATACATCAAGAGATGAAGTAGTAGCACACTGACAGGGAATTAGAAGAGTTGTATATAAACAGAAAGACAGATGTCATTTAATTTCCTGTACAGACCCTTTAAACTCATTAGCAAAACACACACACACACACACACGCACACAAACGTAGTACATAAAGACTCACAGAGCTGCATACTATACACTTCTGTCAGAAGACTCCTAAATTTTACAGAAAGCTTTTTACAAAGCAAACTTTCATTTCAAGAATGAGCAGTATCATCGTGAGAATAAAAATGATTTAAATTTAAATTTCAGCACATCATCCATTCATTCACTGTGGCTCATGCACAGATTTACAAACACATTTACATATGAAGTATGCAAGTTCAGTCAAATGAGAACATCTCAGCTGATGCAGCATTTTGGCTGCTAAAACATTCAGGTTGTCCAACTATCTGTTCAGCTGCGAGGCAAAAACAAGCTGCAAAGCATGGTAAAGAGTCTAGAGAAGTAGACTTTAATGAGGACCAGGGATCTATAAGCCTGCTTATCCCTTACGGCTCCTTCATCCAAATTTCAGTCTGTTCCTCTTCGCACGTCTTCCTCGCTGACTTTCCTTGTGCTAGTTTGTATTGATCTGACAGGGGTTTGTTCCTGCTTTCTGTGCTCTCCTGTACAGCTTCAAGAAGTCCTTGTAGCGAGGGGCGCAGCCAAGCCAGGCTTCACCAAAATGGACGGAGCCAGTCAAAAGGTACTCATCCTCGCCTGGATGCACACTGCACTGTACGGGAACATTGACATGTCCACTCCAGCCCTGTCCTTTGGCCCCGCCCCATGCAAACACCCTGCTCTTCTGATGAAACAGCCGGCTCAGAGTCACAAGAACAGGCGAATGCTCACTGGTAACTGACGTCACACCTCGAAGAACACCACTGCCAGCTACAGGAACAGGAAACAGGCGAGATAAAGAGAAGGAGAGAAAATCAATTTAACGTTCATACAAAAACGTAGAAAACTTTTCAGCACAAAATTACTTTTGAAAGCAATCAAACCAAGCCATAGTGACATTAGTGAGTCACTTTGCTGACTTTTCTCTGCTTGTGCAACTAATCCAGTGGTTCCCAAAGTGGGGGACGCGCCCCCTAGGGGGGTCGCAGAGCCATTGCAGGGGGGGTGACGATTTTTCGGTACGGGAGTCAATTTCACTGTTGGTAACGTGATAGGGACCGGATAGAGCAAATAATCAACGGGAGCGGGCGGGACCGGGACGGAGGACGGAGCCGGAGATTAAATTATAAAATGACGCTGTAATGCGGTGAGTGCGCCCAGCTTTAGATAACAACATAGGGAGCGGGATGGGATTTGGGAGTCTTTCTCTCGGGATTTTGCGGGACAGGATGTTTTTAGGGAGGTAGTCACGTGATCGGGATATGACGGGAGTATTTTTGTGGGCTCAGGATGGGATCGGAGCGACAGTTGATTCCCGTGTCACCCTGTAGATGGAACGAATCAATAAAGGACACTGCTAGCGAGATGGACAAGTTTTTGACGGGCTCCCACGCAAACGCAAACCTGTTACACTGAACATAATTACACAATAAAGTTTACTTTTATTTGTTCAAAAAAGGTTGAGGTTTGTATTAATTACAATGTGTCAAAAGAACTACAATGGAGTCTGAAAATATTATTTTTTTTTGGGGGGGATTCGGGGGTCGTGAAGATTTTCTTACATACCAAAGGGGGTCCCAGCAGAAAAAGTTTGGGAACCACTGAACTAATCCAAGAACATATATTTATACCTATATCAAGGAAAATTCAATACAACATTATCATGCAGCTTACAATCTTGATTTAAAAGACAATTTGGGAAATACATAAATGGAAAGTGGACACCACTCATATGTCTCTATGGTAAATATGTAGCTGGGTTTAGCTGAGGATACCCAGAACATAACTTTTTCTGTATGAACTAAGCAAATACGATATATGTGTTAAATTTAAGTTCTCATCTGTCATCTTCTCAAGTGTTTCTTCAGTTCCAAGTTTATAACTGCAGAAGCCTTTTTGGAACTTCTTCCAGAAAAACACAAGACCCTGTTTCTGTGCTAAGCTAACCTCGCTGATGGTACAGACATGGTATCAGTCTACTCATCTAACTCTCCAGGAGAAAGCGTATAAGTACACTGTATGTTCTAAAATGTCAGACTATTCCTTTAGGGCCCAGATACACCAAACCAATATCAAATAACCGGCAGCAACAAATGCTGATAGTGCTGTCGCCCCCCCCCCCCCCCCCCCCCCCCCCCAGAGGCATGTGCCTAGCCTAAAGTTGCACTTGAACGAACCGCAACAACTACAGCCAACAACCAACTAGCACATAGCCTAAGTGACACAATAGAACTCGCCAAACCAGCAAGTGGCAGTAGTCTGTATTTGCCATTCAAAAGAGGAAAATACAGTTGGTCTAGTTTATTCATGACACAAATATTTTGTGAAATATTCACATGAAGAAAGACTCAGATGAACTGAAAACGAAAAAGCCTTCCGTGTCTGCCCTCTTGATTTGTTACTTTCATCCGTCCTGTTTGTGTACATTAGTTCACTAAGTTAAACAGCCAATCAGAGTGACCTCCCTCACCGACGGTGTCCGTCGCCAATTCAACATTCTTATTTGACTGAAAAAGCTGCCAGTGGTGAAGGACACACCACAAAAACTAATGCGCGGTTTTTACTTCTGCGTCAATTTGACAGGCCAGACCCTACAAAGACCCTACGCAGACCCTGACGCTGTAGCCTGACGTGCACCTCCCCAGAAATGTAACTGTAAAATCCGATGTTTGTACTCATGATTTTTGGACCATGGATATTTACAATTATTTAAAGAGCGTTAGTCAAAACCAAGGATACTATTCCAGACGTAACAAGCACTAGCTTAACTTTATAAGCGCTAGCTAGCACAGTTACATTGAAAGTCAGCTGTTTACTATAAATTACAAATTTTCGCTGAGACTTTATTTAATCTTCTTTAATCTAAACATGGAAATTTTGTTGAAAGTTTCAGTCGGCATTGTTAAAAGTGAAGCAGAAAGTAGCAACAAAAATGACAAACATGAACCCGAATGGCAAAAAAGACACAGCGCCGACTAGCGTTTGGTATTTTCACAGAGTGAGCCAGACTGACGAGCGCACAAGTATAAATGGCTCACGCCGACGTAGGCTACGTGCGTAGGCTACAGCGTCTGTGTCCCACAGATGTATAAACTGCGCTTAAGTCTGCAGATGTTCACTGACAACCCAATACTGATCAGCAGCCAAACATGTACATGTGCATTTGTGTGTATGTATTTACCAAAGTCACTGGTGCACACAGCCATTAGGACTTCTTCATCTGAGCATGGTTTACAGGTAACTAAAACAGAAAACAGGAATAGAGAATACAACATTAATTTTGGCACAAACACCCAGGCAATCTTATTGTCCTCAGTAGTTTTATTACTATACGAGTCCATTTACACGTCCCCTCTTTAGTGTGTCTGCGGGTGTTTATCGGACATCAAAAGAAATATAGAGTGGGTGTGAATGATAACAGCAGGTGAGAGATGAGACGTAATCAGAGAATTACCCTTTGACCCTGTCAGCTATAAAAACAGCTGTAAAACAGCCAGACAGGAAGCGTCACTGGAAAGACTTTAAGATAGCACACCCTTCCCCTCCACCACACCTCTTCATTCATACGGGTGGGCCGCCCAAAACTCCCTGCTTTAAGTGAGAGGGGGTCTTCTCTTGATTGACAGTTGAGAGACGATTGGCTGACCCTTGTGCTTGACCCCAACAAGACCTTTTGATTGGCCTGCTTGTTTTCATATGTCTGGCTGACACAAGGGAGAGTTGGGAGCGAGGAAATGGGGGAGGAGGGTGTCAGAAAGAGGCCGCGTTTAGGCGAGATCAAGAAACAAGGGTGAAGCAGTAATGTGTGGCCTTTAGCTTCAAAACGCCTTTTTATTCCGAGACAGTTCTTGTCCGTCACCTTCACTTTGTGTCAGTGAATCGAGTCAAGTAGGAGTTTGACAGACCATTTAACCAGTTCAGTCAAAACAGTCACTGCAATAGAGAACAAATCTCAGTAAATATTTACTTTTTTTTTTGATGTTATAGTATAATTTGGTATTAACTACACTGCAGAAGGGAAATGTACTCAAATCTCTCACATGCTGGTGCATTTAAATGCACAAATAACTGATTGCTGGGTGCCTTAACTGGACATCCCAACAAATGAATGCAATATTAGTTTGAAATTATGTTGTTAGTGGGGGCCTTTGGGTCCTATGGGTTTGAGGGGACTCTGTGGATCATCCCACAGATACTTGATCAGTGTGGGATCTAGTGAATTTGGAGGCCAGGTCAACACCTTGTGCTGCTCTTCATGTTTTTTTTAGTTGTTCCTTAACTTTTTTTTGTGTGTGTCTGTGTCAGGCTGCATCCTGCTGGGGATGGCTACTGCCATCAAGGAGTGTCATTGCTATGGGGTGGGGGTGTCTGGTCTGGTCTAGGTGGGTGCTACATGTCTAAGTAACATCTACAAGAATGCCAGGTCCAAAAACTTTGTATTGTCACAAGATGGTCAATGTTATTTACTTGTCCTGTTGGTGGTTTTAATGTTGTGGCTGATCGGTGTTTACGAACTAATGATTTCATAAAACGTGCCTGTTATTTAATATATATATTTTCCAATAACACACAGCAGCTCTACCTAGATTTTAAACTTATACGAATGCAACAACAATAAGCATTTTTCAAATAGTCCCTTCCTACATGTTCATTATGGTGTGATAAATACTGGAAATTTGGGAAATCACTCATATTAAACATATTGTGAGAGTTGTGCAAATCACATTTGAATAATGTGTGTTTCAGCTTTTAAAAACTAGCACGAGGCATGAGAAAATATCAAAAAAGTATCACTTTTCAGACAGATAATCACAAAATGAATCCCTCAAGCTGCACAAGTCTTTCTGCTAATGGAAACAACCTGACACAAGATAGAGGGTAATACGAACAAAGGAAAAAACATGTTACCTAAACCAGGGTGCAGGAATGGGTACATGTGCGCCCCTGGCCCCCGACTGGGCACCAGCTCATATTGGAAAGCTGTGATCCTCCGGCTGATGTCGGCCTGTGGGATTGCCTCCACAAACAGAGCCCCCTGTGCCAGGCTGAAACAGTGCACCGCTCCCCGAGCCTGGTCCTCCTCTGCCAGCACCAGCTTTAGATCCCCAGCCTGCTCCAGGTACACATGAGAACCCTGACAAGGACGGATTTATTTAGAAAAGCCACATCTACCGGGAAAATTCAGCCAAACTGTAAATGCACACGGTTTATTTCTTAATATTGGTTTCACACCCTACCTGGGAGTAATTATGGGGCTTGATGCACACATGGAGACCAGACATGTGTCCCGATGAGGACTCTATGTTTGGCCGCAGGTTGACGATGATGGCCCCTGTTGGGTAGAGCCACTCTAGAGACCCCTGAGAGCAGCGAAGGTAGACCTGTTCCACATCTCTGCGATGAGACTCGTGGCTCAAACCACTGCAGGGGAGAAGACGCAATGATTTTACAGACGTCACATATAGAATACAAAATAGGACCAGCATTAAATATCCACGACGCTTAAAATATTGTCGTGAGTGCAGAAAATCTTTAACAACCAACAAGGTTAAAGAAGCATACAGAGGGGATTTAATCATTAGAGCAACTGTGGCAGCTGCCAAGAAATCGGTCACTTGTTTCTGATGAGCATGAGCGACCTCAACACCATGGAACTGATTAAGTCGTTAGAAGCTGGAGGTGGATAAACTTTACAACGCAGAGTGCAAAGTACACGCTTTCATTTTTTATGACTTGGGGACTTGGAGGAGTGATCAAAGGCGCCATGTGGCTGTATTTACTCAGGGACTGGAGCACAGACATTCCTGTGCACATTTCCAGAATCTTAAAAAGGGAGATTTCGTCCACATGGACTGTGTGAAGAATTAAGTCAGAGCAGCCCAAGTCAAATGAAGGTACCACTCTTCTTCACTGCACAGTCTTCTTCCTTTCTGAGAAGAGTGAGTGTGTTAAATGATTCCGGTAAAAAACATTACGGATTAATAACGAGATCTGACGTCAGTTCTCAGCAGAAACCACAAGCGATGTCACAGAGCGGGCAGAAAAACATCCCTAACTCCCACGTCTCTTTTGTTTCACCCTGACCTTCGAGTGCCTTCCCGAGGATCTTAATTAAACATGTTTGTGCGAGATTACTCATCGGATCCCGCAGAGATCCGACGAAACGAACAATAAAACCAGATCAAAGACACGGGCTCCCTTTCAACACATGACTGAAGTCGCTGCTCTGCGTTACCAGAAAACAATCACTTTCCAGTTCATTAGGTACACCAGTGAAAACCAATTCATTCCAGTATAGCAGTCCGATCCTTATCTTCGTGGAGGCTATTCAGCATTTGTTTAAAATAAGTGAGAGCTCTTGATTCCACTCTGATTTGTTGTGTTATTGGATTGTATTGTACCGACACATGTACCTATTATTTTGACAACCCTCCTCTGTGTGCTAGGCTAAACAACAAAAACACTTTAGTTTAATTCAGTAATAATAAATAAACTACACCCTCCAAAATGATCATCAGTTGAATTACTACCTTTTTTAGATAAACTGAACATTATAACAGTAATTCCTAATAATGTGTATTATCCAGGAATTTAATTCTCTCGTGCACAAGTAAACAGCCCTGTAACATCCCTAAATAAATGGTGTCCAATCATCCCTGGATCATAAACATCTGCTCCTGAACAGTGGTTGACCAGAATCCCTTTGTTCAGCTCCATCCTCACCTTCCTCTCCAGCTACACTGGTCGCTGGAGTACTGTGCCACCGCCCGACAGAGCAGCACAGCAGCGATCCACTGCGCAGCCCACGGCCGGAGCATGGTGGCTTTACCCGACCCGGCGGTCACCGGATCCCGCACACCACGCCACACCACACCACAGCAGCCAGCCAGCCAGCCGCGCGCTCTGCGGCTCCCGAACTGCAGCTGTCCGCGTTAAAATATCCAAGAATGCTTTGTTTAGCGCGCGCAGGCTACATGGCGGGTCGGTTTTAAGGCAAAGGTTTCATGTGAGGCAGAAAAGCACAAAGACGAGAAGTTTGTCAAAGGAGCGCGGTGCGCGCGCGCAGCAGGACAACGGAGGACTGTTTAAAAAACTTTCTCTGCGTGCGCACCGCTTCGCCTCGGCGAGGGCGCGTGCCAGCAGCGGACTCCGCTTGAGTGACACGCGAGCGCTCGCTCCAAGCCACGCCCACAGACTCACCGGAAAGATATGTGTAGACGGAGCTCTCGGTTCTACATTAAAATACCATCCAGTTTCTACACACGTTCGGCTGCACCTACACACCGAGCATTCAAGGAGGGAGCAGCCTGACCGTTGGGAACGAAAACAATAAATAACAGAAAGAAACTTGGCCCACAAATGCACCAAAATACACTGCATGAGTGCAAATAAAAGCGTTCAAGTGAAACCAAACCTGCAGTGTGCAAACAGAAACATATTTGCAGATGGAATACACAGCGCCAAGTATGTTTCTGTTTGCCAAACAGATTTTTGAGATAATAGTAATGACTGTTTCTTCTTTTTTTTCTCCTCTAAGTCCAACAGGTCACTAAAAAAAATGTCAGCCTGCAAAGCTGTGCGAGGAGTGCCTGTGCGCTGGTTTTATAAACACATGGATCACATTATCGCCGTGAAAATTAGATCAGCATGCAGGTCTGGAACAGCAGCGTCCTATGACTTCCAGCCCCAGCCCCCCCCAAAAAAATAAAAATCTCAAACAGTCAGTCTCCTGCTGCTAGACACTGTTTATTCAGGCTTATGCACTCCTGTGTTACCTGGCTGCATCATCTAAGCGAGTATTTCTCCTTTGTAGACAATATTTTACTGGTAGCTGTGGTTAATCTTCCTGCACCATTACAGATCTCCTACGTAATTTCCATAGGCTGTAGTGTTGTTGGAAAAAAAAAAAAAAAAGTCCCAATGGAACAAAAAGTCACACATTTGCTCTAAACGCCTGTTTGGATCTGGGGCGGTTTTCCCGTGAGAAAACAGTGGAAACGGTAAGCATGTTACTGACTCGTCACATTCCCCCGGACAGCCAGAGCAATGTAACGCATTTCGAGAAACACTGTAACCAACTCCCTCCCATCCACACACACTATCTCTTTCATAATATATCCCTGTGAGAACGAGTTTTATACGAAGCATCTGTGTTGGCATGGTCTGCCAGTGAAAGTATTTGGACTATTTATTGGCTTTGTTGCATTTATTGACTGATACTGATGGCATCCACACACACACTTACACACTGAATATATAAAGTGGGCCTTTTGTAACGCATGTAAACGCTTTAAATCAATATCAAATCACATTTATCTGCCATGCATACATGTACACACGTGCAAAAAAAAATTCTCTGCATTAACTATTTATTTTTATTTATTGTGCTTTCTCAAGGGACCTCAGCCATGGACATAGAAGGGATCAGCCAGTGAACTAATGGTCCCAAAGCCGCTTCTCCAACCACCAGTTCACAGCTATACCCAAAAGGCTTTATTAATGCTTAATAAATACTTTTTAGGATCAACGTATTAATCTACTTATGTATTACCCAGGTTGTAAAAACATTGCTTTAATAGTTAGCATGCTTGACAAACTACATTCTGTAAAAGGGCGAAAAAACATTATTATTATTACTACAGGGCTAAACTTTGTTATTATTAAGCCTTCACAGGAAAAAAAAAAAAAAGAAAGAAAAAAGTCCAACACATCTGTAAAACCCATCTTGGGTCCTTAAAAGAGGTAGTTTCACCCTAAACCCAGCAGACTGCAGAAGGAGCCTGAGCTCGAGCCTAATCCCGTCACCAGAGCAGAGGACTGCTGCTGCTGCTGCTGCTGATGTGCTGTTTGACCTCAGATGCTCCTTCACCATGTGGAGTATTTACAGGGCAGCGAAAGAGCCTCTGACCTTCTCCCCTCACCAACCCCCCCCTGCGGTCACCTGGCTCTTCTCAAGCGGCCTGACAGGAGGAACGCTTCATCTGTCCACACGCTGCCTCCTCCTCGCCGAGACGCACACACACACAAACACACATTCCTCTATCTCTCATTTCAGCCTCCGTGACCTTTATTTCCTCTCTCTTCTTAAGAAATCTTAATTTACCTTCGGGGGCCTGTGGAGCAACTGCACTGGGCTTGTATTAGGCTGAGTGCCTTGCTGAAGGGCAACTTGACAGCAGTTGTTGAAGGAGAGGGGAGAACATTCGGCTGGTAACACTGATATGCCACTTCATACTTCCCTATACGAGAGCGGTGGGGCAGAGAAAGTGAGAGAAATGGTTTTCAGATAACTGTATGCAACAGATAGATTGTTCCTTTTTTTTGTCCTTGTTTAGGTTGGTGAAGAGCTTTTACAACTATTATCATTCAGATCTAGAAATTCAGACACTAAAACACACTACATCTACAAACTGCCCTTTTAGTTTTCTACATTACTTCCTCAGCTGCTCTGTATACCATTTATATATATTTTAAGTTCATTGAAATCAAGAACAAACTTCAGTCAAAACAGTTTAAATGTAGTTCATAAGTTGGTAAAATGAAAATGTTAACTTAGAGAACCTAAATAAAAAATAATAATTTGGTAAATTTTGTTTTAGCCTTTAGTCCAGTGGTTAACCAGCTAGCTTCTATTTACAAAAACTCTGTGCGCTTTGGCTTTTTAGTGCAGCTAGTCTAGACTCGTAAACCACAGTCTTACTGGTTACAAGCCTCATTTTCAACGACACACACACAAACACACATCTTTGTTTCTTCTAGCTGTTGAAACAAAGGAATGTGGTAACTTTCCAGGTGAATGAAAAAGGCCTTCAGTGTTTGACCTCTGCGACCTCTCCTCACTCAAACAAACTCGACTCTTATCTCTTTCTACTATCGGCTGGCAGAGATCATGCAGCTGTATAGTAATGTGTGTGTGTGTGCGGGTTTTTTTTTTTTTTCAACACACGCGTAGGTTTATTTGACCAGCTAGGGCAGGCAAGCTCCAGGGTCACGGTCATTCATTGTGTGCGTTATCAGGTCTGATGTCTGCGGAGAGACGGAGTGTAAACACTGAGTAAAGCTCTGTTTACTCTCCTTCTGAGCCCTTTCCATAGATTCTCCATTAGAGCTCACTCTGATCATCTACCAAGTGCTTTGTCATGTGGGCAGAGCGGGTAAAGGAGACGGGACGTATTTAGACAGAACGCGGCCTTACTTAAACAAGCCGCTTCGGTTTGTTGCGTTCTGAAATATATGGTGTCCATTTATCCAAGGCACCTTATGATGGCACACACTCTAAGTAAGTGGTTGCATTAGGAAGCAGAGAAACTCTAAGCTTCAATTATGCATTTCTGCAGACAAGACACTGAATCAATCATGCAAGAAACTAAATACCAGATTAATTAAACCACAATAATGGTTACTATCAGTACTAAAAATCAGCGATAAAAATCAGGAGGAAAACATCTAATTTTGAAGTGTTTGCTTGCAGTCAGACAGAAAGGGACGAGAGGAGTGGATGGAGGCTACATGTTAAGTGGATGTGATATTTTTCTCAGCCCCTACGCAGCACTACACTGTGGGAAGCAGAGAAATGGGGCTGTCACGTCAAACCTGAAGCAGGCTCAAAGTCTTTTGAATCCTGTCTTGACTACTAACATGGTCGTATGATTCTGTGCATTCACACCACGGTGCAACTGTGCGTTCAGATTACGATAACAAACAATGGTCGTGAAGATAAAACGCTGGTAGCAGTTAAAGCCCAGTTTCTTGCTCCTCTCTCGCTGCTGCGGCCACATTTACAGTAAGGCAGACCCGGACAAACACGGGGGGAGATATTGTGGGGAAAGGTCTGTTTACCTCTGGGCAGAAAAACTCCGCACTCTGTGAGGTAAAATAAACTTTCTCTTACGTGTTTATGTGACAGAACTGCAGCCTCTAAAAGGAGTTATTGTTCTTTAGCTTTCATAAGAGACCCACGGAAAGAAAAGCAAGCACGAGCAGAATCCATGTTTGTATACTTGAAGCAGATGTGTGTGTGTGTGTGTGTGTGTGTGTGTGTCTGATTTAACACGGTTGCATCAGAGAAGGATTGTTAGGAAATCCGATCATAAAACATCCAATGTTTTATAAGTTGAACCCTCTTTAACTACAGTGCATGCTCAGGCGTACAGGTTAGCAAATATGTCAGTCCACACAGGATTAGAAAATGTAACATTTTATTCCTCCAGTGGTCAACACTGGGAATTGCCGTGACAGCTATTTATTAGGCAAGAATAAATAGCTGTCATTTTTGTAAAACATAAGTGCCCAGGACACTTTTCTTTGTAATTCATCATTTATCATTGTTATCAAATCATCCTATTGGCCGTGTTTAAGCTTCTAAAAGGAATAGTGCAGCCTTTTGGGAAATATGCATTTATACGTATGTTATAAATATATGTTTTGCCAATAATGACATGAGAATGAATACCACTCTCTAATCTGTGGACTAAATGTGAAGGTACAGGTAGCACCCAGTTGGATTATCTTGGAATAGAGACTAAAAAGGCCTAGCCTCTGTCAAAGGAATTGTAAAAATGAACAAAAACCTAGAGTTTTTGCTCCTGACCAAGAAATAGCCTGGCACCAGCTGTCCTTGTGAAACAATTCTGCCCATTCTGGAGTTTGGATGTTAAATAAACCAGGTATAGCATGTTAAATGACTTAAAGGTGTCAGTAGGTTTCTGTTGCCGTTTGCCTTGTTAAGCGATGCTAACCATCTCCTAGCTGCAGCTTCACCTTTAACATTTCTTCATACTGCGTATAACTCTCACCAAGAAAATAAGCACATTCCCCCAAAATGTGGAATTATTCTTATACCCGTCTATGAAAACAAACAACCGTAACAACCCCAGTACTGTGGTTAAGGAGCAAGGCACAAAAATCAGAGCTGAGACATTCCGTCATATTTGCCAAGTAAAACTATAAGGACTGGAATTTCTTCACCCTCTTCAGACACACAAAAAGCACCTTTTTAAAAACACCTAAAACACGTTCTAATCTTTTTGTCCTTCACTCTATACTCTATTGAGTATTTTCCTGTCATTACCTGCCTACAGTATCTCTGAGGTTGTGTATATGTGTTGGTAATCCCCTCCTCTGCATTCCCCGGGCTGTTAAACCCGCGGGCCTCCTCCTGTCTTCTCCATCAGTCTGAGCAGTCAGTTGAAGTGGTAGTAATCAATTCCTTCTTTCAGCTGCAAAGACTTGAGGTTTTCCTCCAGAACGCCTCCTGTCATGTCCTACCAACGGAACACCGGCACCAGAGGAACAGAAAACAAATAATTCACTAGAACAACAAGTTATATAGGAAACATTGTCATTTGTAATATTGGCTAAATGTCTCTCTGCTGTGTGCTCCAGACAAAAGGTATTCAGTCACCTACAGTAGATTGGGTTAAATCAAAGTTTCAGAAAAGTTCAAACAAACACATTGGTTGGTTTAGATTATTTGACATCCTGCTGAAAGACCTGTGTGATTGAGCCTGGGTGTTTATGTGTGTGTGTGTCGTAGAGAACTACAGAGAGTGATTGAGTCCAGGTCTCCTTGTCCTCTGACTCTGATTACTCCTCCCAATTTCCATAATTGAGCAATTAGCAAAGCCCTTAGGCGGGGTCACTCCAGATTTAAATCTGAGTCTGGCTGGGTGATAAAAAGGTAATGAGCAATTCAACTGCCAGAGCAGCTGTGTATGTGTGCGTTATATTTCAATAAATTAATAAAATGATTGCCAGAGTAAAGGGCTGTGAAGTGTCTATGAGTACTGGCAGGATTGTGGACCACCAAATGAAACCCAAACACTGATACATTTAGAACGAACAGTGGCAAAAATATGAGATGTTTTCTCAAGCATCATGTGATAAAAGATCAGGCTGCTGTCTCTGCCTGTTTCCTGACAGCCTCCTGTGTGTTTGTGTGCACTATGTGCTGTACAGGGCACACGCCCTCGATCATTATGTTGTTAGCCTAGATTACAGACCTGAGGGACACACGGTCAGAAACAGCAAACATACAACACACAAACACGCTTTCTGCTTACCAGTTTAACACAGATGATGAAGGGGGCGGAGGCGTCCTTGTAGTGCACCACTGGGATTTTTGGCTTTGGTCTTTCCTGGAAGAATTTCAACAAAAAGATAGAGAGGCACAAACCATTAATAACAGCATGAATTTAATTCACTGGAATAAAGAGGTTGGATGACTGTCAAAAGCTAAATTCCCTGACCTTGCAGGCCTGCCTACTGTGAGTTAATCACAACAAAACCTGCTGTACGAGCTAGCCACAGTGAGCTCACCTTCGATTCCTCATATGTGTAGAAGCCTTTCTGGATCTTATTCTCGTCCACGTCACAAAAAGCTTTGACCTGATAAACACAACAGAATATGCATTAAATTCTGACACTTTTCACAACTTTCTCCACCGGTTCTATATACAGTAGCTTGTACGCAGAAAACAGAAAAAAAGTATGATTTGGTAACATACTTTCTTCTGATTGGTCGGGCTCAGGCATCGGTACAGCTTGCGGCCCTGTTTCCCAGCGTTCCATATCGTGACGTTCTCCCATTGGCTGAGAACCCTCTCCTGTAGGAAGTCCACTCGCAGCTTCCAAATAGTCTCCCTGGAAACAAAGAGGTTACTGATATGACGAGAGAAGAAGGTTAAACTCACAATAAATCTAGTGGAGGACGAGCATATAAATGATACTCATAAGTATGGACAGATCCAGTCTAGTATAGGGTTTAGGAAAAAGGCTGCACATTTTAAAGTTTATAATTTATTATAATTATAAAGGTAATTAGCTTTCTTGCCAAAGGTAAGATGAAAATGATCAATGTCTGGAAGATAAATATGAAGCTAAAGCCAGGAGACAGTTAGCTTAGCTTAGCATTAAGTCTGTGAAATAAGGGAGGCTTTGTTGGAAGGTATCAAAATTTGCCTGCAATCACCTCTAAACACGCACAATCAAAATGCTATACACGTTTTTAACTTTCTGTTTTGCAAGGGGTTATGTGGAGGACAGTTTCCTGGCTGGAAGTAGTGACTACCTAGAGTTTGCTCTGGTTGCCTGGCAACCTCTCTTTGATGACATATCCACGGTGACTTCTCATTTGACACCTAACAAGAACAGAAATAATAAAAGTTTCTAAATTGTGATTTTTTTTTATAAAAACAGAGAATAATAAGTATAGAGATTATTGCACAAACTTGAGTTAGTTAAAAGTCAGGACTCAGAAGACCAGACAAACTCCTGGGTCCTGTCAAATAATGATTGTATGTTTCTACTGCTTTAGATCAGCTATATAATCATCAGTAGTTACAACACGTTATTGTTCATTGTTCACTAGGATTTGGGTCATTGTGGCTGTTGTTGAACATGATACGCCCGCATAAGTCTCACAATAAAAGTTCCATTAACAAATGAAACGTTTAAATGTCCACTGAAACACTTAATGGGTTTTCATTTGCAATAGTTCCAGGCAGTTCTGAGTTTGTATGAACACAGTGATGCAGTAACTTTAACAGGAGAAACAGAAGCAGATCAAACGGAAACATTTGTTCACCAATTATACTTAAAGTTCCTTCAGATGAAGGGTTCTCTCTGCTCCTAGCCAGATTTCAGTTTGATTTTTAAAAAGCCCTTGTCACTGTTTGAGGAATTATGGTAACAGTGTCAGACTAGTGTTGTGATATCTAGTCTATACTGAGTGATAAGCAATATTATAATAGTAAACATCTCTCTCTTTTAGTTTCAACTAGACAAAGTAATTGATCATACATTATTGGAGTCAGTATTCCTTAATCTCATCAGTTAATTACCGCAGTATCATCACAGTAGATAAAAAATAAAGCACAAACTTACTGTTCACTGCATGTGTTTTTAAGTTGTGTGTATTGAAATAAGCTTGCTTCCTGCAGCTTGCTCGATTATTTGATCTTTATATGATCAGCTTTTCACGGCACACACAGACCCACCTTTGCACTAATATATATCTTTATGCTCTCATTGTGCTCTTAACACCTCCTCCTCACATTCGTAAACACAAAGAGGCACTGACGTTGAGTAATTATATGGACACGTTCACAGGAAGTACTCCGCTCTCATCTCTTGATGTGAGCTTCTCACTGCGTCTAGCAATGGGCCTCATGTGGCAAACAAACCCAAATCCACCACCACCAAGAAGCCGGGTGGTCTCCAGATTCCTTTGCAATGCATTCTCTATACGGGCTTTGATTCCAAGACATGGCAGCAACATGGTAGAGATTTACTATACACACACTAAAGCCTTCCACTCACATTTATAAACACAGCCTTTTCGTGTCAGAAGAACAGTTGCTCTATGGCACAGTTTTTTTTTTAAACTTCTCACTTCACATGTCAAACTGCACAGTTATATTTGTAAGAATGTGAGACAGAGACGGAAATAAGATGATGGTTTCAGTTACTAAAGAGAGGAAGTAAGTAGGCAGTGAATGGGAAGGAGTGACACGAAGTGGGGGAAAGTGAAAAGAAGACAACCTCGAAATAGACCTTCAAAAATAGACAGATGATAGATGAAGACTGAGAGGAGGATGAAGGGGTGAAGAAGTGCGTCAACACCGGGAAAATATACGAGCAGTGGGGAGATGCAAGTGGGGGAGGAAGGAAGGAAAGAGGGATACCAGGAAAAAGGTGAAACAGATGAAAGGTAAGGAGGTGGGCAGGAAAGCCCTTGTCCTTTGGTGTGTTTCATATTTAGAAGCAGACCTACACACGCACACGCCTCCACGCAACAGCAGGGATGTCAGCTTCACACACACACACACGACACGTCAAACACCTCTGCTCACAACAAGATCCGATTCCCTCCCAACAGCATCGGACAGATACTGAACATTCCACAGAGAGAAGAGAACAGGTTCGGATTCCTGATTCACATGCTGGGAAAAGGGGCTGGAATTCCAAAACCATAGTCGGAAAATCTCAAGATTATGATAACATGCATCTATGTGTGTGTCTGTGTGTGTGTGTGCTTGTGTGTGAGAGTATCGAGCCCTGAGAAACTGCGGGATGCCAGTGGGCAGCTGTGAGTAGGTGGAGGATCAACACGGTGTCCAAGTATGTGTGTGTTCTGTGTGTGTGAGACCAGCTCAGTGGGAACCGGGGTGTACGGTGAGACTGACTCTGTTACAGAGTGAGTGGCGGCCTTCTCGTGGTAACGATAAACCAACAGGCACCGGTCGACCCTCGACAGGCCCCCTCCCTGACGAAGACTCTGGTAGAAGAAGAGCAGGTCCTCCGGGACTCCCTGGGCACAAAGAAGTAAATGTTGAGCAAGATATGACAAGTGAGAACTATTGCAAAACTAATGAAGAGCTGGCTGCTGTAGTGGGAACAGAAAAGGAAGTAGGAAGAGATTGCAAGTGTCAGTATTCTCCAACCAGAATCCTTATTTTCACACTATTCCTTCAGATATCTGACATTTGAGTTATCAACAATGTAAATCACCTCAATCAGAACATCCTGTTTGGCTCAACTCGGCCTGATAGAAAATAATTCTCAATCACATTGAGCGGACTGGTGTAAACTGTTGATAATCTGTTGAATAGGAAAATATTAGTGCCTAATAACCATGTAAACTATTGATTCAATAGTTTCTCTCCGGGTGGAAAAAAACACATTTTTCCCATCGATGGAATTTCGTGTTTGGGCAAATATATTTTTCCACAGATGTGGCAGAATCACTTGGTGCATGTCAAAAAAGAACTGAATTCTGGTTACTGTTTAGGGAATGTCAACACGACTCAATTCATGGAGCGTCCATGTAAACTATTAATTTGGAATCTCTAATCAGAAGGATTTCAATCAGGCTGATCAAATAGTGTCAATGTAGAGTAATGTAGCCACTGATTTAGAAGCGTTTGGCCCAAATATAAGCTCTTTTGCCATTGGATGTAGTGAGATGACATGTTGCGCAGACATGTTCATTTCAGTTATATAACACTTTACAAACTAGGAGTGTCAATCATCACCTTGCCTCCTTCGTCAAACGGTCCAACCTTCAGATACCATTCTCTTGAGCAGAACCATGTCGGCATGACGACTGTGGGCCCATGAGATGTGTACGCCTGAAACCAAAAAGAGTTCCGATTAGATCACAGAAGACACTATTCATTCATTAGCGAACAGGTGAAGAAACACACTTTTATAGTATATAATGTATAATGTAGCTGAATTACACAGATCTGAGAGTTTCAACACAAAACAAACACTGTAATCATCCTAAATGTTGAAATTATGGCAAATCTCTTGTGTTATGTTGCAATAACTGCTTGGGTTTAAAATTGTGTTTAAATGTAGCGTTATATAAGCCATACACTTACACAATTTAAATTCAATTTCGTGTTGTTTGTTAAACCCTTAAAGATCGGATTTTGATTTATTAACAGGATTCATTCATTCATCTTCTGTAACCACTTGTTCCTGTGAAGGGTCGCGGGGTCTGCTGGAGCCTATCCCAGCTGTCATCAGGCGAGAGGTGGGGTACACCCTGGACAGGTCTCCAGTCTATCTCAGGGCTAACACACAGAGAGACAGACAACCATTCACACTCACACACACACCTACGGCCAATTTAGAATCACCAGTTAACCTAACCAGCATGTCTTTGGATGGTGGGAGGAAGCCGGAGTACCTGGAGAGAACCCACGCAGACACAGGGAGAACATGCAAACTCCACACAGAAAGGCCCAGTCGGCCCATGGATTCGAACCCAGGACCTTCTCGCTGTGAGGTATCAGTGCTAACCACCTCTCCACTGTGCCACTGTACTTTTAATAGGATTCACACAGTCTATTATTTAGTCTGTGTGAATGAAGTTAGGTATCTATTTGTATATGTCTCAGACTATTTTAATCAAAATTCCCATTGCCCTTTTAAGCCACAGTAAACGATAAGGTTTCATTTTGGGAGTCAGGAGGGAGAGGAACAAAAGGTTCTCTCAAAAGCAAAACCCAAGTGTTTAATTTGGTAGAAGTGTGTAAATACAGAACAGTTTTCACAGCCATTATTTTGTCATTAAGTAATAGTTAAACGCAGGTGTTTCTTACTGCATTAAGGCCCCACTACCAAAGACTGGTAACACCTGTAATTACCTAATATTTCAACTGGTGGCTGCAAAAAAGAAATATATTCTGACTTGACAATTACGCAGTCGTATAATTAATATGAGGTAATAGTCATTTGTAATCCTAGAGCTAGTGAGAAATCAAGGGAATTTACAGCAGGACCAGTTTGTCTGTATTCGGAAACACCCACTTCTACTTTTTACTAGTAGGTACTGCAGCAGCCCTCACAAAGTACTTTCTACTTGGGTCCTCTTGATCATGTTTGTACTAGAACTTCGTACCAAATCATTGTCTCTTTAACTACACAGCCGTGCTCTTTTCACAGGTCAGTCACTAATATGTACAGAGTATTGTGGGTCAGAATTGTCCAAAAAAATAAAACACGTTGTCTAGCATTCTGCAAAATGTGCCTAGACAGTTTTGACACACTGCATCTGACATGGCATACTATGTACTGAGAATCACCAATTCTTTCTCTGGAGCACAAACTAATACAGTCATTTTACAACATAGACAGATATAAAAAGATAAACATGTAAATAAAGTTCACAAGCCTGCCCTTTATACAGACACGCGGCCCAGGAAACAGCTTTTTTTTTTCTTTTAGAAAAAGGAACGTCTTGTCATGACTACAGATCATAACATCTAGATCAGCCTAAACAGATAAGCATTTAGCTGATGGCTCTGGAGAATTAATGTGGCTTCAAATGAAGAGAGACTGTGCTCCCTTACAGAAGTGTGTGCTTCCTGAAGCGTGTAGGGGAAGGATACACACTTCCACACCATCTTTGACTAATGAGTTTATTTTGGCATTTCCTTCTCTTTCTGACTGTTAACGCTTTAATACATCAGGAACACATTACGGGCCTCTGTATTTTTTATAAGTAAATCTGTTTGTTGCCCTGGTTCCTCCTTTCCTCTATGTGTGCCTGTGTGCATGTGTTTTCTAAGTAATGTTTTGGCATTTTGAATCTGAGGGTCATTCCAGGCTGATCTTCTTCTTCCTCCAACTATCACTGTATTTGTGCATACTGTGTGCATGAACATGTGCATGTGAAAACTACTGGATGACAGGAATGTATCACAGATGAAGAAAATTGTGCAAAACATGAGTTCAGCCAATCGAACAGCTGGACAGAATCTAGCGAGTGAATGTGTGTGTGTGTGTGTCCACCTACGTACATCCCGTCACCCTTCTGTTTTAATGTTGCAACATTTTGCAGATGTAATCTGCGGCCAAAAGCATGAATAAGAGGAATATGAGCAAGTTCTGGGAAAACAGGGGGTAGAGGGAGAGAGTCAGAGTGGATGTGAGTAGTCAGCAGGGCAGGGAAGGTTTTGGATAACCATGCCTAATGTTCTGCAGATGAATAATCAACTGAAACATGCAGCACACTGTGTAGATCTCTGTCTTAACTTAGTTAGGTTCTGTTCTTGCGTCTAGAAATTGAAAGTAAAGGCAGATAAAGAAAAGAAAGAGAAGGGGAAGGAAAAAGGAGTGGCTTTCAAGCCTGCAGAATCAATGCATGATCTCATTCTCATGCTTCATGAAACTTAATATCACATAAATATCCTGGAATGTCTGCTAAAGAGTTATGCAGACTGTATGAGAGCGTATGTGTGTGTGTGTGTGTGTGTGTTTGGGAGAGTGTGAGTGCAGGTTGTCTCCTTGGTGATCATGTGTTTTGTTAAGTCAGAGACTTCCATCTCTGTGTAAATAGAAATAGTTCCTGCGTATCGATGTCACGCTTATCATTTGATGAGTAATATGACTATTTGAGATGGTAAAGATAGTCTGTGTGTAAAGATTTTCATTCCTTTAAACAGGCCCTTAAAATTGGTTATGAAACATAACAGTCATTTAAAACAAATACTTCATGTAAGAATTACTTTGTTGTCTGCTAGGAAGGCAAAACTACCTAAATCTTATCAAACTGACTGGCTTGTGCTGGATCACATCATCATTGTTGTATATTTGTGATTGGTCACTTGTAGAAAGTCATAGTCATTAATTCTTGCCCACAGAAAGGCTGGATTATGACCTCTCATGGCTTGTTATCTGTCAGAACTTGACTGATATACAGAAGTGGGCAGCAAGGTGTAGCTTTAGTTTTCATACTGACAGCGCCAAACCTTTAAAGTTTTCAAAAGTGAACTAGAGAAGTGAAGTAGAGATGCTCCAATTCCACTTTTTGTCAGACTAAGTTCATGTACTTATGTTTGGGTACTTACCGAGTTCTTGATAATGACTTTAAAAACATGTTCTCTTCTCAGATCAGAAGTTATGACTACACTGATATCAGATCTGCAGTGGGAATAGTAGTAAAATAGAAGGAACTATATCTATTAAGTTAAATCATACTCCTGTAGAATCAAGTCTGCAGAAGGAGAACCGCATCTTAAACCAGTTCTATTTTATACGTTTTCTTATTGCGAATAAATTATTTATGATTGAACGCCATCTAGCTGTGTGGTATCTGGGTCCTGGTGTCGTGTACTATACAGTACAGATGCTACAGAAACAGAAGTGCTGTCTTTTTTACTTTACACATTCTTCTTGCTTGCCAAATCCTGGCAACTACATTTTCCTCAATGCAAATCAACCACTGACAGAGTCAGTCTTTTGCTGGGGCCAGGATGACAGTAAGTGTTTGTGTCCCTATTTTAGACTGTACCATTTGTACCAGCCTTGTGTAGCTCTACCTAGCCTCCCTGTTAATAGCAGGTCTTCCGGTTTCCTTTTTTGAACGGCAGTGCAGGGTGCTGCCACCTGCTGGTAAACACAGTCATTTCCTCTGACACAGAGCATACCTGCTATACTTGTCTGCTGCCTGTAGCGGTGAGTTCAAGGACAACCAGACTACAGAGACGCGACACAGTGTCAGTGAGCCTTTGTCGTCAGTAGTTCTTTGACATCAGCCGGTCAATAGTATTCAGACTACAAAGACTCGAAACCTTCTGGTTCCATAATACTGCCCTTACTCGCATAGTAAAACTATTTATATCCACTTCAGGCTTTCGACTGTAAATAATTTTTGTATCCTTGATGTATTCACCCTTGTATAGTCTTTTCTTACCTCACTCCATTTAATATCTTACTTGTACTTTTTCAACGCCTTGCCCTGCCGCTATAACAACTAAATTTCCCCTCCAGGATCAATACGTTCTTATCGTACACATATTTCAAAATGGTTTCTTCACATATGAAGTTCCCAAGACATGTAATCCTTCAAGTGTTAAAGCGGTGTTCCTCTTTAATGTGATAGTAACACCAGGGTTTTTCCTATTACACGTCTGATGAATGTTGGACTCAGCAACATTAGGTCATGGTGACCCACACTTGTTTCCTCCTGGCCCTCCATGCTGTTGCTCCAATGCGTGCACTTTGAAGAAGAAAAAAAGGAGCCCCGAGATAACAGCAATCAGGCCTCCATTTAAATCAACAATTGCCACAGGAACTCCACAAACATCTGTTTCTTTTTTGAGCCATAGAGCAGTTCAGTATGAAATGAAAGACATTTGTAATGCAGTGACTTGTAGAAGCTTTGTATATTGTTAAATGGATTCATCTGTTTACAGCAATTACATATATTTCAGTAATGTTAATAATGGCGACCCTGATACACAGGTGCGGTACAATAAGCACTATTAATCTGAATCAGTTGGAAGTTTGCAGTATTTTTTGTCTGCAATCAACTTTTCCACATCCAGCAGCTTCTTATTATTGACTACCCTGAGCAGACAGCTGGCAGCGTGACCCGTTTCCTCTGCTGAGACTGTGATGGACAGAAAGGTCAGGAGTGATGCTGTGTCCTCCCGCTGGTCCGCTGCCACATTTCCGTGGAAACTGTGCACAGCAGGTAACGTATCCTGTTTCTGTCTGACCTCGTAGCCGCCTGACACGCGACCTCTCGCATACACACAAACACACACATTCATCCACTTCAAAACACACGTACTGTGCCAAGCTGCGAGTATTTACCTGTGTTGTGAGCTGCTCCTGAGTGAGTGTGTTGATCCAGCGAGTGTATCGCTCTGTAGACCCCTCTGGCACCCTCTGGACTCTGCAGCCAATTAGCTACCATGAAAACACACACATTCTGTTTTTTTGAAAACCGCTGAAAATGTCTCTGGAATACAGCTTTCTACATTTTGTTTTAGTAGGTCACTGACTACAGTTACATAGAAATTTAACCCGACTGATATCCTTCATTAGAGATTCCTATTTCATTTTACTGAAGATATACACCGATCAGGCATAACATTATGACCACCTTCCAAATACTGTGTAGGTCTCCCTTGTGTCTCCAAAACAGTTGTGACTCATCAGTGAATGGACATGGGCCTTCTGAGGGTGTCCTGTGGTGTCTGGCAACACAGTGTTGTTAGTGGGGGCCTTTGGGTCCTATGGGTTGAGGGGAGGGGCCTCTGTGGATCATCCCACAGATACTTGATCAGTTTGGGATCTAGTGAATTTGGAGGCCAGGTCAACACCTTGTGATGTTCTTCATGTTTTTTTAGTTGTTCCTAAACCGTTTTTGTGTGTGTGTCTGTCTGCATCCTGCTGGGGATGGCTGCTGCCATCAAGGAGTGTCATTGCTATGGGGTGGGGGTGCCTGGTCTGGTCTAGGTGGGTACAACATGTCTAAGTAACATCCACATGAATACCAGGTCCATAAGTTTCAGTCAGTGGTTTTAATGTTGTGGCAGATCAGTGTAAAGTATGCTTTTTCATGCTCCAAATCATCAGCCCGCTGTGGACTGTCATATCTGCCAGAAATATAATTGCAGAAGAAATCTGATTCCCCCAACATTATTGAGAATACTGAACTCATTCAACAGAAGCAGACGCACGCACTGGCCTCATCTGTTCCAACTTTGTTCATCTTTTCAAAGACCTCGTTGTACAACTCGTTGTTTTCAGCCATCGTCGCAGACACAAGCCAGTTCTGTTTTGCTGCGTCTAAGTTTCTGTCCTGGAAACTTGTCACGTAATCTGATGTTTATCCCACATGGAAAAATGTATTCATTCCATCCAGAGAGAGAAGTGATCAGATAAAGCATTTACGTTATTAGGTGCTATTATTTTCCTACTGAACGTATTTTCAAAAGTTTCCACCAGCGCTCTCAATGTCTGTTCTGACTGACCTGGTCATATGAGGCATTTTTACTCTGAGTGGGCTGTTAGTCTGAGTATAAGTTGAATACTAGAGTCCATGTGAATGCAACAAATGTTTAGCTGCCCAGATAAACCCAAATTACCTACAAATCTGGTAGCAAGCCTTCATGTTTAAATGCAAATTTGGGAATTTTAAAAACTTGATCATTTGTGATATATCTTCACATTTGATATGCTTAAGAATTCATCAGTTTATCAAGAAGGAGAACCTAAGACACATCCGTTGTGTACTCCTGCTGAATACTTTAAAGTTAAGAAGTATAAAGGGTCTTACAAAACAAAAAGTGAGGCAAAAGTGAGCCAAAAAAACAACAGCCATTTTTACGATGGACCATAAAAAATTAAAGTCACAACAGAAAGGGCCATGTTGTTTGCGCAGGGCGGCAAGTCTGCTGTCTCCATGCTGCCTCCCTCACTTCCCTCACACACACAACCTTTAACCTATGACCTGGTAGGGCTACAGAACGCATCAACACCGGATACTCGCACTGTTCTGCGTGCCAACTCCGCGCAAGCATGCACACACACGGGCTGACTCACAAAAACAACAGAAATATCTCTTATTTTCAGAGAGATGTGCCAGACAGAAAGGGAAGAGAAGTCAGGAGGGAAGAAGGGAAGGAAGTGAATGAGCAAATATTAAACAAGAACCTACCGAGTTCTGGTGGAGAACAGATGCGTCGTACTGCAGGCGGATTCTTTGGGGCAACATAATGTCATCCTGAAGACGAGAAAAATGATTTGAAATGTATTGGCAAGATTAATTACAAGTGTTCAGCAACATATGACAAAACATTTTTCCAAATTCCTTATTAGCTATTATACTTTAGAAAACAGGTACACTCACTGTGCATTGGTCAAACTATTTAAATATAATTATCAGAGTGATATTTTATCTTATCATAATTTTAATATGCCCTAAAATCTTCTTTGTTGTCACTCATGGAGGGCGCTGCTTCTCTTTTAGCTAGCAGGCTATCTACACAGACATATAGCTAGAGCGGTCAAAGAATGTAGATGAAAACAGTATTTAAATAGAGCTAAATTTAAATATGGACGTAATATCACAGCACAATAGAAATACATGCAAATGGTGAAACAGAAGCAGCTGACTGTTTTCTGAGAAAGCATTGTTAGTGTCATTGAGTGTTTTTCTGGGAATCGTCTGTCAGATGGAAACAGTTATGACAGACAGATATGACTCAAGGACTTAAACAGTAAGCCATCAGAGGTCAGAAACTCAGATGGCTGCGGCCTTTTATTGCAGATGTGACAATTACGCCTTCAGACGAGCAACCGCACCAACACACATGTACAGTTTACTGTCTAACACTGTTCTCAGACCATTAGTCCTGTGTTATGACAGGTCGGTCAAACAGTCACTGTGCTGAGGTTTCTGTGTGAATGTGTGTATTGTGTGTATACTTGGACAACCTGATACGACAGAATTTGTTTTGACTCACTGCTGCATGACATATAAAAGACATCTGGAGAGCGAAATGAAACCTGTTATCTCTGATACACACACACTTACCGCATCCTGAAAGCACAAGAATTGTCCACGACTCTGAGATATGGCCTTATTCTTCGCGTAGCCCACTGTAAGACAAAAGAACATTGTATGTTTCTGTTTACATGACTCACATTTGTATACGCCTCAGTGTGCCAACTGCTTCCATTTGTAGGCGTGCTAGCATTTATCATATCCAACCATCAAATGTGGTAACGCGGAAAATATCAACATTGCATTAACATTTGAGTAAAGGGACTTTCTTATGCCTCCGCACTGGCGACAGCAGCGCCATGAGGGACTGTGTTTCTCGGTTGTCCATCTGTTGGCTCAAGTCTTGTAAATGTGAGATCTCATTGATTAATTGATGGATTTTTTATTTTTTTCAAATTTGGCATTCATTTGGACACAAATCTTTCATTTCAGCTCGTGGATGAATGTATTAAATTTCACGGTCAAAGATCAGCACCTCCAAGCCTGAGGCCATGGTCCTCAGTCAGGAAAGGGTGGATTGCCCACCGCGGGTTGGGGAGGAGGTCCTGCCTCAAGTGGAGGTGTTCAACTATCTCGAGATCTTGTTCACGAGTGAGGGTAGGATGGAGCGGGAGATCGACAGACGGATCGGAGCGGCGTCTGCAGTGATGCGAACCCTAAACCGGTCTGTCGTGGTAAAGAGAGAGCTAGGCCGAAAGGCGAAGCTCTCAATTTACCGATCAATCTACGTTCCAACCCTCACATATGGTCAAGAACTTTGGGTAATGACCGAAAGAATGAGATCGCGAATACAAGCAGCTGAAATTAGTTTCCTTTGCAGGTTGGCCAGGCTCAGCCTTAGAGATAGAGTAAGGAGCTTGGACACATCTGGTAAGGATGCCTCCCGGAGAGGTGTTTCGGGCATGTCCGATGGAGGGATGATATCTGCCATCTGGCCTGAGACTGCCTGGCCTGGGGATTCCTCCAGAGGAGCTGTTGGACGTGGCTGGGGAGTGTGCTGTCTGGACTTCCCTGCTGAGGCTGCTGCCCCCGCAACCCGGATCCGGATGAGCGGGAGAGGACGACAACGAAGGCCAACAATCAAGGCACCAGTGACAAAGTGCAGTTTTGGCCATAACTCAATTTGTGAATGCAAAATCTCAGGTACGCTTGAGGGAATCCCTTCAAATTTAGCCCAAACATTCACTTGAACACAAGGATGATTTGTTTAGCATGTATAGGTCAAAGGTAAAGGTCACTGTGACTTCACAAAGTGCTGACCACAACTCAGCTCTTAAATGCGATATCTCAGGAACAACTTGATGGAATTTCTTCAGATTTGGCACAAACTTTCACTTGGAGTCAAGGATGAATTCATTAGGTGTGGTGCGGTATCTCAGGAACACCTGGAGGGAATCCCTTTAACATTGGCACTGACATTCACAAGGATGGTAGAAAAAAAAAAGTCTCTGGGCACAACTCGAGTTGTCAATGTAATATCTCAGGAATGCCTTAATGGACTTCCTTCATATTAAACACTAAAGTTCACTTGGACTCAAAGGGTCAAAGGGTTAAAGGTCAAGGTCCCTGTGGTCTCACACAGTACTTTTTTTGGGCTATAACCTGTGAAAGGAAACATTTCAGAGATGCCTCAAGGGAACCTCTTCAAATTTGAAATGTTCAGAATTTGTTGGTCAAATGTCAAAGGTCACAAGGAAATCACATTTTTGGCCACAATTCATGAAATAATTTTCTCATTATAACAAGTTTTACACCAATATCTGATATGAAATAATGACTGGACATATGAATAAAATTAAATTTTTTACGTTTTTTTTGTGTGTTTTTGGTTTATCCATCCTTCTGGCTTCTCACAAATGACAAACTGTTAAAGTCATAGTTTCTTTTAATACTCAAATTTGAACTGGGAATCGATCACTGATCAACAGTCTAACTGACCTCCCCTGGGCTGGGCAGAATTGTGACCGGAGATCACCACTGAGATGCCTCTTGCCTCCAGCCTGTCCCTCCAGCCCTCCACCACTTTTCTGGAGTCGTCCTGAAGGACACGTACACACAGAATTCTGTTGAGGTTTCACATTCTGAGATAAACGACACATTTACAGGTGTAAATATGCAAACAAACAAAACAAACGCACGGTGCTTGCGTCGTCAAACACTGACAGCTCCATGGCTCCAGTGAAGTCTTGGTCTGATACGGCCTGTAGACACTCATCCAGCCAACACGATGCATTGTGCACCGGCATGATAATACTCTGGAGACAGAAAGAAGAGAGAAAGTCTAAACTTGGGGCAACTCATGTTTTCACAACCAGAGAAAAACAGAATAGAAAGTGCAAACAGTAAGTTCAGGAGGGAAGTGAAAATGAGTCAAAATGCGAGTGTGAAAGTTGCACGGATTACACTGAAAAGGGCACAAAGAAGTAACACAAAAGTGAAAATCAACAATTTGCAATTTTTTCAAAGTGCAAAGCAATGGCATCAGACGTGAAGTACGCGTGTGAATGCGCCTGTGACCTAATGAGCATGCATTGAGATTCAAGGGTTTACATTGAATCTGGAGGCAATCTGGGTCACACGGTTGCATTACTTTTGGCAGTGTCCAACCAAGTGTGTCTTGGCCACACTGACGGAGCACCTACTCAACTAAGGAGCTGCCCAAGTGTTTACATCCACGTCTTATCAGAATACGATTTGGATTTCATTAAACTGTCTGAATACCTAAATCGGATAGTTGTACAACCAACCATAGACAACACTCTCATATATTTTTTTTCAAAACTGTTGGCTTGGCACCAGGATGGTGGTTTTGACTTGGCCAATAAATTTCAATCCAATCAAGGGTCTCCAGGATGTGGTTGATGAGCAGCACACCTTCATAGGTCTAGTGCAGTCCATGCCTTGATTAGTGCCAATGCAACTTCAGGCAGGTAGTCATTATGTTATGGCTGATCGGTGTACATATGGTGGACACAATATTAGATTTAAACGTTGCTGCCCACTAAGTTCATCTTTTATTTTACTCCATTCTGTGGTGTAAACAACATGACATACTGCCCATACCACTTCTGCTTTTTTATCGCTCTTTCCGTCAGTGCTAAGCCCCATCACCCACCACATCCACCGCGCTCTTTTCCGCCTCCAGGTCTTTTTCTTCAGGCAGTGCTTCAGCTTTATTTCCCTCTGTACGGAGCCGCTTCGGTGGGCTCACGGCCATCTCCGACCCTCCGTCCTGCTGCCCCGACTCTTCGCTGCTCATTGGCGCACAAATTAAAAAGCTACGACGCTTGACTTTTGATTAAAATGTTCAAATATGAGAGGTAGCAAACGAAATGCACCGGTGAAGCTACGTTAACCGGATGTTTATAAAGGTAGCCGGTGTCGCGGAGTGAGTTACGCCAACAACACGTGGATAAAAATGTCTGTAAATCCTTATTTTGCAGCTTTTTCTTAATATGAAATCCACCAGTGGCGACCAAGAATGTCACCTCAAACGTGTTTTGTCAATTTTAGTGGCGGTCATTGTATCTGTTTGCCCCGAACCTGCAGCTCAAACCCGCAGCGTGGACTGCAGCTTCACTACTTCCGCAAATAATGACTCTCGAGCGCTCATTGGCTCTGGCAAAACACGGACAGGAACTTGATTGGCTGAAGATTGCTATCAATCATTTAAAACAGTGACGTCTATGGCTGAGAGAAACATCTTTAGCCCGCCTCTTACTTAGACTTAGACTTAGATAAACTTTATTCATCCACAAGGGAAATTGCTCACTCCTCTATTCATTGAACCTGAGAACAAATGTCACCCATTTGACCTCCTCATTCAATCTTGAAGACATATGTTTTTTATTATTATGAAAATTATGAAATTAATCCTGTGGTAATAAAATTTATCTTGTGGTTAATATGTTTGTCTTGCATGTAAATATTTCCATTCACATGCAAAAATATCAGAATATTTCAGTCATGGAAATGAACTCCATTCTCCATAAACTCCATAATTCTATTAAAATGTCTTCACTTGAGGTAATGGATTTAATTTCTAATATGTTATTTTTATATTTTGCTGATCCCCTTTTATTTCTGGATTGATGTGCACCTATTGTGATCTCTGCACAACCCCAAGCATTAACTTGTCACTGTATCTTTAAACAAAATAATGGATAGTGTTTCCATCGCAAAACTTGCAAATCCTCATTACAGTTCACTTAAGATTTGCATATTCAAAACAGGTTCAACTAATACTTACAATTACACTACAATTATGTCGATATAATCATTGTAAAGCAGAGGTAAAATGATTTTTAAAGAACAGTTTATGACAAAAAGTGTTCTTATCAGGCCTCTTGTTTGTCTCATTCAGTCAGACTGTTACAGTCTGATGGGATTCAGTTCTCTGGTGTCACTGGTCTAACGCTTGTTGTATTTTTTCTATTTTATTTTTACCAAACTAAATAAAACAGTGGTGTTCTTTCTCCTAATGATATGTAGCAGCGCAGCTCTCTCTAGCTTTCCTATCATGTTGAATAGGGACCGGAGCAGTGTGGTTTTATGTTAATGTTGGCAGCTGGAACACGGGACGTTTGTCTTGGTGAGCGGACAGAAAAACAGGATGGGCTGATATGTTTTTCTTTTGACTTTTCATTTTCAAAGGTAACAGAATCCTGAGAGTATAATGTGAGATGGTGGGGGTGTTATCTGCATTTTTATCAGGTATTGGGACTTTCAAGTAGTGATTTGAGTCAGGAATCAAATAAGATCAGTGGAGGATTCCTGGAATTATCCAAACTCTGTGGCCTAATAGATCCACTTCCATAGCATAGGCCGATGAGTCAGCTTGTTGTTATTTTTTTTTTTATTTGTGCCCTTATAAAACTCACCATAAGCAAGAAAGAGACGAAAGACCAGAGGAACATAAGCTGCTCGACTTGTGCGTTGTACAAACACATAAACCATCTTTTCTGGCTATTGTCCTGAGACAACTAAGTCCTAAATATTTCACACACGCACAGTAATAGTTATCCCAGGCATTGCTCAGGCAGGATGTAGTTTATAATTGCTTTGAATGAATAAACAATGTGTGAATGCGTTACTTGTTGAGGTCGTTTCTCCTGCCGACTAATTGCTCCCACATTTCAGCAGCATTTTGATCAGACTAAGCTTATTTATCACTCTGATGGCTTCTTTAAATCGTACGGCTGCCTCACTGCAGGCCAGGAATAACAGCTCCAGGGGGCCAACAGGCGAGGGCCAAGATCTGAAATTATTCATGCATCGCTGCATAATGAGCGGAATCCAGAGAAAATTCGGGCTCATTGTGCAGATGCATTGGCTCACACAAACACATGCTAAGCAGAGAGGAGCAGGGCTGTAAGCTTTTGTGCATATGTGCCAGTGTGTGTGATCAATCTTTTACATGTGGAATTAGCCGCTAACTAAAGTATTATTAAATTTTTCCATTTGCGTCCGCAGAAACCATCCATTTACCCTCGCTGGGGTGAAGCAAACCAGATCTTTTTTTTCTGGCTAAGGGAGATGGATAGTTGCACAGAGCCATGCATGAAATAACAAGTATATAATTTAGATGTTTCAATCTTAGAGGTTCAAATTGAGGTTATGAGTCGGTCTTGACTGTGATGACTATCCTGATGACGAGTTTATCCAGTTCATTGCACTGCAGGTTCACGCAGGCTCCAATAACTTCATGGGCACTTTTGCAGCAGAAAACAGTTTTCACTCACTCTCCCAACTGTTCCCACAATCATTCACTGCTGCCTCTTTACCTCCTTCCTTTGCCAAATCAACACCATATGTTGGTGCTGCATATCAAGTGCGCACACCGGTTGATTTGCTGTATCAGGAGGTCGAGGCCGCAGCTGTTTAGATCTCTGATCAGGCTGCACTTGATTTTGTTTGCAAAGAAATGCCAGACATTAAAGAGAGAGGAAGTGGGTGAGTGTGTCGCAGCGTACGGGCATGATTGGATTTCCTCGATTCGTTTAGTTTCGCTCCAGGAACTGTAGATATTTGACCCTTTAGAAGTCTGTAAAAGAGAGTTTGTGGTTGTTTTAATGTATCTTGAGCAGGAACGCGCGCGGGCACACTTTGACAGTATGTTGACAGCTGAGGTTGGAAATGCTGTTTGGTTTGAGCGACAGCAGAGCCAGATGGAAATATTAGCTCTTCTTTCAATTCACAGTGCCTCAAACATTTCCACTAAACGTTGGTCCATGAAATTAAAAACCCAACCTCCAGAGTCCCGGGACTGCAACATGAATTTGTTGTGCTGATTTAACATATTTAATGTAGTGGGAGGGAAGATTTAGTTTTGATGCAGCTGCATAAACTTATCGACCTGCTGGAAAGACACGTGATACATACAGTTCATCAGCATCTTAGAAAAAACTATGAGTACTCATCATTAGCGTTTGGCTGCATTATAATCCTGCGTGGAGATTAACTGATACAGTGCAGCGATCAACTCAGTGATTACTGTGGAATGGTTGTACTGTTTCGTGGACCCTAAAGTGTGCTCTATGCTAGTTTTCTTGACTAAAAGACAAGAAATTATATCTATTTTTTGTCCCAAGTTGGACAATAGCTGGACAACAAACCTGCAGGCTGTCCTATACAAAATCAATACCACCATCTAGTGGTTAAAGAGGGAGAAGTGGGACAACAGAGAAACGATATCCGTATATCCACACAGAGAAAAGGAAATGTTTCATAAAAAGCATGCACTGATTTACAATAGAGTAGCTACTTTTAATCTGAGTTTTAGAGGGATGACAGTATAAGGGACATAGCCCCAGCACAGTGACACATACACTGATCTGCCACAACATTATGACAGGAGAAGTAAATAACATCGACCATCTTGTGACAATCCAATGTTCTGCTGGGAAACTTTTGGACCTGGCATTCACGTGGATGTTACTTAGACATGTAGCACCCACCTAGACCAGACCAGGCACCCCCACTCCATAGCAGTGACACTCCTTGATGGCAGCAGCCATCCCCAGCAGGATGCAGCCTGACACAGACACACACACAAAAACGCTTTAGGAACAACTAAAAAAACATGAAGAACAGCACAAGGTGTTGACCTGGCCTCGAAAATCCACTAGATCCCAAACTGATCAAGTATCTGTGGGATGATCCACAGAGGCCCCTCCCCTCAACCCATAGGACCCAAAGGCCCCCACTAACAACATTGTGTTGCCAGACACAACAGGACACCCTCAGACGGACCATGTCCATTCTCTGAGGAGTCACAGCTGATTTGGAGCTGCAAGGGAATTAGGAAGGTGGTTTTAATATTTTGGCTGATCGGTGTATATAAATTATGAGTTATTCCGTACAATCAAAGATGTGAGTGCGATATGCAGTTAGAACATCTTTCTGCGGGCATCTCTGCTGCAGGAGCACAACCTTCAACCAGATCGAGCGCCTGAGCTACTGCATTTGAAATGTTGATTCCTTTTGTACCTTTAAGATAAATCAGATTCATCATCCGTTATGATCAGTGACAGAACACAACATCACGTTTATAAGACCCTGGCGAACTTGTAGTCTTAATAAACAAGATATCTGCTCAGCACCAAATAATGCTGCTTCATATTATGCAAATTTGAAAACTGGTTGTGATGAGCTCCAACAAGGTCGCCGAAGGCATCAGTGGTAGATGAGAAGAGGCTGCTCAGGTCAGGGGACAGGGCAGCCAGGATGAGGGCCAGAAAGAAGTGAATATTAGAGGGAGAGGAAATCTAAAGGATGGAGCTTTTTTTTTTTTTTGTCAGCTTATTTTACAAAACATTGCATAGCTGGAAACATTTCAAACCCTGCACCTCTGTCCCCAACACCTAACAAAAATATTCATTCCGAGGTGAGGATAATTACACGATGCTCTGTGTCACATTCAGCATGTCATGACTCATCAATCAATGACTACATTATAAATCATAATGCAAACACCATCCATTTATTGGTATAATACTTAAATACAGCAGTATCATTCTATTAAATACATATGTACTAAGCCTGTGTGTATCTATAGGCAGGCATTTCACATTCAAGTCCAGGGCCAGTGCAGCGATGACCATACGCCTCGTCTTCTGATTCATCTCAGATTGCCTTTTTCCTAACACAGAAGTGAGGGAGGGTTATCATTTACTCTTATTTCTGCTCGTCTATCCTTTACTCCTTTTCTCTGTTCTCTTCAGCCCACACTTGAATCTGAAATAAAGTCACAGATCTCCCTGTCATTTTTGTTCTGCTGACATATGCCTTTCCATAAATACGGTTGAATCTCGTTGGAGAAGGGACAGAGCGGTCTCCCTGAGGTCCTCCTAAATGGTGCCAAACAACTGAACTAGCTGGGAATGCATTGTGGGTAAGCGGTAGAGACAGGCACGGGGGTCCGACAGGGTACAATCAGTGATCAGTTTAGGTCCAGGCTGAAACCGTTAGGTAGTAGTAGCTTAGGGTGGTTCAGTCCACTTTTGAATCCACTTGGATTCTGTTGGTGTTCCTTGCCTTGAAAACCGAGCTAAGTTAGGGTGCTTCCAGGGAAATGCAAAATATATACCATCATGTACAGTATATGTAAGAAGGAGTCGATTAATTCCTGAATAGTGCTCTCTGCAATGCTTTGTTAAACCTCAAAAGAACTCACATTTGGAGCTTCTCCAGTGGAGGGAGCTTATGAAACTGGATTTAGCTGATAAACTCATCTCAGGTGCTCGGCGGTATAGAATAGTTTGGAGTCTTGAGGGTGGGATGCATTCATGCTTGTGTCGGTGAAGCAGCAGCGGTAAGGATCCTGGTGACTCTTGGTGGACAATCAACGTGTTGTGGCTTCATCTGAATCATCTACAAGTATAGTTCTGTCTCTGTGGTCAAAGGGTGCTGGGAGTTGATATTGTTGATGGGGAAAGGCATTGAAGGGGCTGTTGAGATACTCCCTGTTATTTTGGTGTGGGGTGCGTGTTTGTCTATGCACCTGAAGTGCACCTGAGCGCATGTTTCTTTGTGTATACTCTATGTGTGTGCATGAGTGAGCTTTTCTTCAAGAGTTCAGGTTATATAGCAGCTGGTGTGTCTTTAGTCGGACACAGATACATCCTGTCCAAGTTTCATCCACTCCAAGTGAGCACAATGACATCAGACCAGGATCCAGTTCGGGCTCGTTTAAACTAGGCTTATTGTAATTAGCATAGATTCATCCAAAAAGAGTCCATTCCGCCGTCTCCCTCTGCAGACCAGAGCTTGAGAAGAAGCAGGAGTCTCAGAGGAAGGGGTTGTGGCTGTGTGTTTGTGTCTGTGACTGTGTGCGTTGCGCCGGTCGCGGAGAAAGCGGGAGCAGGGGCTGTGGGAGGTTGGACGGAAGGTCCAGGAGTCCGGCAGGAGGTTGCGTGAAAGAGGAGGGGAGGATGGGGGGCCGGTGGAGCAGAGGCAGGGGCAACGATGGACTGTAGGACAGCATGTGAGGGGGCAGCGGGGAGGTGGAGGATGGTCGCATTTGGTTGAGGGTGAGGCGAGGCTGGTCGCAGTGGAAGGGATTGGTGGGAGACGGTGCGCTCAGACCTGTGAAGACACAAATTGGAGATTTGAAAACTATCTTGTGATATCTGTAAATGTATGCAATTGAAACTTAAGCAGCTGTTGGTCACCTGAGAGGAAGGGGTTATTGTGCGTCTTGCTTGGGGGGTTGGGGGGAATCAGAGTGTCTAAGTTGACCAGAGAGGCCCCCGTAGGTCCCAGGAAGGCCTCTGGAGTCCGGCACAAACGTGCGGGCGGGGCGCTGAGAGGCGGTGCTAGTCGAGCTAAGTCAAACATCTCCGGGCTGGCTGACTCTCTTCCGTTTACCTGGGGTTTCACAGCTGGATCTGTCTCAAATGGATCCGGCCTAGAGTCCATGTCTGAAAATGGATCAGACTCTGGCCTGGCCCCAAACAACTCTGAATCTACAATGGCAAAAAAAAAAATAGACTGAGGAAAAGTTGATGCAATACGATGTTATCTGCCACACGGATGACAACTGAAGAGATCAACGTGGATCAGTGTGTGGTGTTATACACTGGACCACAGTCTTAAGAAGCACTGGATCTCATAAAAATGACCATGACAGACTGTCCTGTACTTCACTACCTGTGGGGCTGGCAGGTTGAGGGGAGGACACTTTGGGAACCTCCTGTTTAGGCTTCTCCTCTTCCTGTGCAGCGAATGGATCCGTTCCATCACCATCTGCATGGAAGAGTAAAAAAATTATGTAAACAGAAAAAAGTATTCCTATAACTTAAAGACACACGTTGGAAACAGCATATGCAAGCGTATTCTGATGAGTACTTCTGTTTCTAGAAGTTACTGCACCTCCATCTGTTGGGCCGTCCCACTCTTGATTGACGGGACTGGAGGACGCAGGTGCAGCCTCCCAGGGGTCTGTGGGTGAGTTGGCACACGGGGCCCAAGGATTGGACTTGTCGGAGGAGGAGGGAGGGGCCGTCCAGGGGCTGCCAGTCACAGGAGTGCTGGAGTGGACGGCTGAGACAGACAGACATGAGTTGCTGCGAGTGAGATGCAGACAGAGCAGCCGCAGTTCTGGCATCGCACCAGCGTGCATGTGGATGTGTCAGCAATGAGCCACCCACCTACAGAGTCCCAGGGGTCGGAGGTGACGTTAGAGTTGGTCTGAGCAGAGTTCCAAGGGTCACCAGGGGGAGGCGGCGGCTCGGACGGGGATCCAAATATGTCCACCAGGTCCAACATGGCCGACTAAAAGAGGAGATAAAAATCAAAAGTTGCTTCCAGGTTTGCGTGACTCAATAAGACAGCTAGACAAAACGGATCCAAGCCTGTTTAGGTCTTTGGAGAGCAAGGAAACTGTCACATTGACTTCATAATGCATGCGGCAAATACTGTTTAAACATTTAGCTTGGTACATTGTAGCCGAATCAAGCAGCTATGGTTAGCTGCGTGGTGGAAATGTCTGTAAATCTCACAGAAATAAAAACCTCCTATGTTTAAGCATAGAAATGTTCTACTGCTGCTGTTTCAGTTGAGATTAATTCACATTTTCAAGAGTTTTTCAAGCACACTGAAAGATTATGTCAAGAAAATCCACCAGATGTTCTGGGGAAAAAGAAACAAAAGCCGCCTTGACTGATGAAAAGTTAAACCGGTTTCCACTTATCTACTGAAAACACACCATTGTAACACTATTACAAGAGTGTTGTGTGTTACACAATTCACTGGTCCATAATTCAGAAAGCTAACAAACGCAGACTGTTCAGTATTGTGCTTCTTGTGCCTGCTGCTTTGTATCGTGCGTGCACTAGCAATGAGAGATTACATTACATAATGCTGTGAAAAGTCCTCGAGGTAATTCAGAGTCAGTTTGTCAAGCGGCATCTGGGCCCCACTGTTCAGAGATTATGCTGCAGCGTCTTACAGCAGAGTAGACAGGAATGCAGCCTGCTCAGAAGAGTTTTGTTTATTGTTACTACATAATCCTGCATGTATGTGAAGCACAGACACACCCACATTTGCAGGATCCTTTTTTTATTTTATTTTTTTTACAGTGTGAGGTTATCACACTTGCATGGAATATTTATAACTTTCTCATATAGCGATGCCATGCTAACTGTACTCAGTCTGCACTGCAATGACGTTCAAGATACGTTTAAATTACTGTTAAAAAGATTGGTGTGTTCAAGTTACATAATCAAGTGATTTAATTTTAGCAAGCGAAAAAACACGCATCTAATCCAGCTTTGAAGTACTAAGGATTGAAAGGACATTTTACATACACAAACATGTCACTTCTCAGGAGCATGGTCATTACAACAACTAATTTAACAGTGTCATCCTGGGTAGGAGAGTCTGGCTCTTGGTCTTATCACTCTTAACTATGCATTATCAAACAACAGGATCTATTCTAAATGCACCAGTGGCAAGTTCTCTGAATCCATGTCATCAACTTAGACAGTTTGAATGTTTGCTTATAGCATTTGAAACCTGAAAGTCTGAAGAATAGAATGCCTTATTTATGGTAAATTATCAGACTCTTCTCAATATCCACTTCAATTGCATTTTAAAGACCCACTCGTCTCAACTATGCAATAATAATCATTCTTATTGTTCCCTTATTGATCCCACATGGGGAAATTTTTTCTCCACATTTGACCCTTGCATTCATTCACACAGTAGTGTGTACACTCAGAGCAGCGGGCTGCCACTCGTATAACGCTCTGGGAGCAATTTGGTGTTTAGGTGCTTGCTCAAGGCACCCTAGCCGTGGACATGGTGGGGGGGGGGGACATGTGACCCTTCTGTTCCAAAGCTGCTTCTCCAAACACGAGCCAGCCAGGAGTGGAAATCTCCTGAGAGACGCGTTACGGCACCACTGCCCCACTGCCCCACCACATTCTCTTGGATGTTTGACACTACAAGGCTGCTTTTAGTTTGAGGATTGGTAACATCACCCATATGGAAGCCAGTCACAGTTCAATGTACAACTTAGCTTAAAGCTTAATTTACAGTACTGGCGAAAGTTAAGGGCGTAGCTACGGCATAGAGGGTCCCATTGTTGAAAGCATATATACCCGTATATATAACACTAGGCGCCAGCTGTGTTGAGCTTCACTCACTCCGTCTTCACTCTGGAGTTGTTAATGAAGTTAATAAATGTGGGTCAACATTTAGTTTCACTTAAATCACTGCAGAACCGATAAGAAAAGACGTCTGAGTAAATGGTGTGTATGACCCTGAACAAAGGAGAACATTCTGTGCTTGTCCGGCCGCAAGTGAACACCGAAATGCATTTTGGACTAATCACAGCTGTTACGGTCTGTGTCATCGTGATGCATATTTAAATTTCTGGGGAGATGCCCGTCGGATTATGACGTAGGGTCCGGGGCGATGCTGTTTGTGTCAAAGTGCGGATTACACAGGCGCAAAGTGCAAATACACTAAGAATTTACTTTTCGGTGAAGCAGAAATCATTTTATGTCCAGCAGTTAAATTTCTAATACCAAGATTAAATGCATGTTACTATATTTATAGTAGAATGTTCTTATATTTAGTTCTTTATGTCAATTTTCAAAAAGTTACTGAAACTATTGTAAATTTTACTAATAAGGCGAAATATAAAATGTTACTTTTGTGATGACACGGGTCATGATGGTCTGTGATATTTTCACTTCTCTTCATTTTTTATTTTCCTTATATTTTCATAGGGTGTGTGAAAGGATCTGGCTTTCAACAGTCACAATGATATGAGTATAATAACCAGTAACAAGCAATGGGGACCTTTTACGTAACAGCTGCTGAGTCTGACAGGCGTGTTGACAGGCCAATGAGTGAGGGAGCTGATGTGCTACAAGATAAGGAGCATGCTTTCAGGAAAATGTCACGCTGAGCTCAAGGTTAGAGGAGACAGAGTCATTACCATTCAGCAGGCACCTATTCCTCCCCTCTCAGCTCTCTACTATTTCTCTCTTAAGCCTCCCCCATTATGCTGATCTATGTGTTTTTGTCTCATTTTCTCTCCCTATCTCACACTGTATACTCAGCTTCATTCTCTAAAAGCCTGCCAGCAGCCGCCTACAAACGCGCCCACCCGCCTTTCCATGCAAACACACACACGCACTCACACACACCCTCCAGCAGATACACACGGGTTTTTAAACTAACCTCGCGTGTCCCTGACTGGCTCTCTCTCCGGCTCTCATCCAGGGCCTTCTGTAACAGTGACTCGTCTCCTTGGCGACAGCGCTGCTCCTGCAGGGGCGGCATTGTGACATCATGAACATTACCGCCATGGCAATGAATGCGGACACACACACACACACACACACAGACATACTCACATGCATTAGCAAAAACACTTTTCTTTGGCTTGTTCCAGCAAAACGGATGCAGCAGCTTTTTAAATATTAATCTATGAAAAGCAGCAGCTGCCTGAGAGCAAAGCAGAGAGGGAATTTTTCCAAAATTGTATGTATACGTTTACATATTACTTGTATGAGAAAAGAGAGTCGTTGATATTGGTGCTCAGTTAAAGGAAGACAGATAAGAAGAGCAAAGTCTGCTGTGCAGAGGTGCTGAAAAGGAGAAAGGTGCCTAAAGGAGCACCAAGGAAGGAGAGGGTTTGGAAGAAAGTCATTAGTCCACGACACAAAAAAGCCTTTTCTATGAGCCGTATCATCAAACACACAAAGAGACACACAGATATAGGGTTAACAAAGGTTTACACTGGTGTAGGTCTGTATGTGTGTGTGTGTGTGTGTGTGTGTGTACCTACTCGTGGTACTCAATTTGTAGTTGTGTGCCTTCATCCATCTCTATGGTAACAGAGGAAGGAAGGGCTAGCTAGATGAAGGTGGGCGAACGTTCAAAATGTTTGTAATATTTTCATTTTCATTATTGGACCTGTGTGTTTGTGTGTATGTGTGTGTGTGCTACTACCCCAGAGGAGCTCAAGGAAATTACTCATTATTATACTATGTGTGTGTGTGTGTTGTTGTTGTACCTTCTGACTCTCCTCCCTGCTCATAGCTAGGGCCAGCTGCAGCTGCAGCTCCTCCTCCCCGCTGGTCTGAGGTCGTGCCTGCTCCAGGTCTGAGGCGGCGCGAGGGGACGAGGACGATGCTGCGACGGGAGCAAGAGAGCGACATTTAGGGAGGAAGCATAAAGAGAGTGTGAGAAGTAGCCATCCTATTGAAGTGAGGATGCGTGAGCAGACGCACAGAGACGTGGGTGTGATTTGAATATTTTCAGGCCCACGCTGCAGTATTGATAATCTATGTGGTGGACTGCCCAAAATGCTGGTCTACAGCACAAAAAGCATTTCATTAAGGAGGTGGCAATAAGCCTGAATAAAAATGTGCTTTTAATTTTTTGTCCTTCTTTGCACAACTTGCCAAACATACAATAAAGCTGTTCAGAGCTCTAAATAGACTTTAAACGACCACAATACTCACAGTTAAAGGAGGACGGAGAGCCTCTGGAGCGGCTGAATTCCTCCCCGTACAGCACAGCCATGCTGGGCTGACTAGTGCGCCTGCCTGGGTGATAAGACGGGGGTATGCCTCCGTAAACGCCCCCGCCGCCTCCGCTGCCTCCCCCAGCCATTCGCTCCTTGGTCTTCAGGGCCTGGCTCCTCTCCTGGCGGAGCCGCTCCTCGTCCCGGAGGAGACACACCAGTTGGCGCGCCTTTTCCCTCACGTTCGCCCCCTGGTCTCTGCCGTCGCGGTCCACGTACTGGAAGTCACGCAGCGTCTGATCCACACACAGAGGAAATGCGCACTTTGTTTTTTTAAAGGTCAAAATTTAAAAGCTGTGGTGAAGAAGAAGAAGAAGGAAAGCCTCCATAATCTGATATTCCAACAGAAATCCAGAGTACGTGTGAGGAAATGAAAGCTTGTTCGTTAACCATCCAAATAATAGTTTTACCCGGACTGGAATTTGATCTGAAGAATGTAAACAAATCATTTTAACTAAAAACTTTTTCTATTCAGTGTTTGAAATGCGATTATTATTGCTTTGGATGCATTTTGTGAGTTTTCTGCTGTGTGTAATGTAACACTGTTTAACAAGGACATAAGTACTTGTCAAGGTAACAGCTAATGATGATCCCACTGATCAATATAAATAAAAGGCTCTGCTGCTGTGGGCTTCAGATTGCTGAGGCTCTCTTGTACATTACCTGAATGGTGAACGCGTTTTCACGGCACTGCTGGCCCACTCTCTCCGATCCGGTCTTCAGCAGGTAATCCAACAGAGTCAGGGCCTGCAGTCAAAGTCATTAGCACTGCGTCACGTCTCTACTCAACACATCGCTGCTGCCACTTCAATCTCCACCAGCAGAGCGGGAGAAGAGCGCACATACAGAGAGAACGCGTGTCTTTCGAGAGATCACCTTGTAGACGTGCCTCCAGTTCTTGCCGCTGTCGTTGAGCCGCTTCCACACCATGCCCATGACCTCGGCGAACGCCACCACGTTGAAGGTCAAGTCGGCGATCTCTGACATCAGAGATGAGGACGGGCCCCATGGATCGTTGGAGGTGGCCTCGCGGACCTACACATCAGCAGCAGGGGAACCCAGACGTCCATTTATATTTCATGCATGTAATGTTTTTATGTTTTTTTTTCTCACTCAGAGTATCAGTAAAAAAAAAAACCCCAGAGAGATTAACAATCGGCGTTCCTTTAAATTAGCGACACACAGGAGTTGCATAAAAGCCACTGCTCTTTAATGACACTTGAAGAGAACGGAGTTTGCTGACTATACCTTGATCTCCGCTTCCGAATAGTTGTGCACGATATTCTTCACCTGCCGGCGCAGGGCTGAGGTTGTCATGGCGATAGGTGGACGGGGACAGGGAGAGAAGGTGGAAAAACAAATGCTCAACAGGTTATGGGGGTGAAAAGGGAAAAGTGGATGGAGAGAGGAGAGGAGAGGAGAGGTAGTTATGCCGGTGAAGGCTCCTCTTCTTCTCTGTCAGGAGTCATAGGACACCCCTGCAAAAAAGAAAAGAACAGACTCTAGAAGTGACTTTACGTCTTTGTCTTTTGTTCATGCAGTTACCTGGAAAATAATCCCTGGGAACCACCTGAGTGAGGGACCATGACCGTCTTTGAAAAAAAAACAACAACTTTGCGTCAGTTCATGAAATAGCTGCAGAAATATTTCACACTTACACTGCAAGCATGGCTACGGACAATAAACTGAACTACAGGCTGCACTCTTAGCTCTTGATTTATTTCTTCGCTATCCTTCTCAGTAAGAACACACTGAGCGACACAAACAATGAGTGATGACGAGCGGCTCCCAATTGGCGCCCCACAGAAGTAGGTCGAACAAAAGCTCTGGCACTCAGGTGTCTGATGAAGCTTCTTGGTAGCTCGTTTTATTCAGGCCAGCACACACACCCGCAACCCATTTTTCTCCTCCGAATTCATATTTCAGTGAGGACACAGGGGAATTGATCATTAAGGGTTCCTGCGATGCTGTCACTGACACAGAAAGTAATTAACCCACTAAACCGAAGCTGCACTAGGGTGACCCCACAAAACTAAACCACTTCTCATCAGTCATCTGGCTCATTAAACTGTCAGAGGATTAAAAAGAAAGAAAATTAAACATCAACCATCTCCCTGATCATTTCCTTGCCATTATTAAAGATAGTTCAAAAGACTAGTAAAACTGAAAATAGGATTTTTTTTTTCTGAATGTCTATAGTTAACAGAATCACTAAGGGTAAGTGCTATGTGTAACATTCAAATTCAGTCACCTATTTCTGTGTTTATGAACAGTTTTTGGATAAAATACGTCAGAAAATCAAACACAGTCTGGCTTTACTTTATATGCCAAAAAGAACAGTAGTCATAATGCAATGCTATTTGAAATTTAAGCCTAAACTACGACAAAGTAAATATTAGGATTTATATTAATTGATACTGTCACTTTAACTACAGCCTTTCAGAAGGCATACATGAAAATTTAGGGGATACTCATGTTTAGTTTATCTGAAAATAATGGCATAGATACACCGATCAACCACAACATTAAAACCACTGACAGAAGTAAATAACATTGACCATCTTGTGACAATTCAGTTTTCTGCTAGGAAACTATTGGACCTGGTATTCATGTGGATGTTACTTAGACATGTAGCACCCACCTAGACCAGACCAGACACCCCCACCCCATGGCAATGACACTCCTTGATGGCAGCAGCCATCCCCAGCAGGATGCAGCCTGACACAGACACACACACAAAAACACTTCAGGAGCAACTCAAAAAAACATGAAGAACAGCACAAGGTGTTGACCTGGCCTCCAAATTCAATTCTCATAGGACCCAAAGGCCCCCACTAACAACATTCTGTTGCCAGACACCACAGGACACCCTCAGAAGGCCCATGTCCATTCATCGTCCAGTCATAATGTTATGCCTGATCGGTGTATATTTATTAGAGTCAACAATCAGTACTGATAATAGAGAGAAAATCCAGCATATGTCAACTGGACAAAATGTTAAAATAGTGGTAGAATAATAGGATGAAACTAATGCAGCTGTGCATCCAGCAACAAACACTGTGTAAGGGAATGCTAACCGTGTAGAATCATGACATCAGTCATGGTACAGGTGATGGTAAGATGTTGTGCCATGTTTTTCTAGATGTTTAAGGCTGCCACTGCGTCTTCTCAAAGGGATATTTACCCTGCCAGTGAGCCATTTGGTTATGAGGATATTAAATCTTAAAAACATGCTGTGTTCCATCTTCTTTTACTCTGACCCAGTAACATTTTTATTGGTTTCTCTCTGCACTTAGAGGTGTAACCTTTATTATGACACATTCAAACAAATAAACCCTGTAGCTGCTGAGGCAGATGATGTACTCAATTTATTCTGGCCATATTCGGGCTTATTGCTGGATAATATAATAACACAGAGTATTGTCAGATCTAGTGTCTGCTGTACGTGTTTGATGTGATGATAATGGTGAATCATTAAAAACTAAATCCATTTTAAACTAATGGCAATGTAAAAACAAATATGTAATCATAATATTAATCCTATAGTATTTTATGTCATATTTGGATTATGAAACAAAAGGTGTCCTACATAAAATGTTTCTAAATGTGTCTTTTTCAACAACATTTAGCAGCTCAGCTATGATATGAAGCTGCTACACACTGAAAAAATAATCCTTTATACAGTTTCCTGCCACAGCAGGTCCACACTGTTCTTTCAGCAAACTGCAAAAAAATATAAGAGGGCTGTAAAAAAACACATAACACTGTAGGAACTCAAGCATATTTAAATGGCTTTCGTAATTTTATACCTGACTAATTATGTTAGGATAATTATGTGTTGAGCATGTAACTACAGTATAATTGTTATGCATAAAAATTTAAGAACATAGTAGGTTTGACTCATTATGAGCAGATAAGCGCCATAAAAGACACGCCTAGACATGTGCCTGGTGCAGTCATTCAGTAATCCATATATGCATTTGACACTGAATATGATAACATTATTAACAGACTGCTACTGCTACGATAGCGTCTTTTTAGTGTCCGTCTAGCTGTTAAATTTCACTGTTCACCGCTGCTCCGCAACAGTTCACCAAGGCTTCCACACTGAGTCACAGGATGCCCCGTCCTGCTGAAAAGCAAACATCAGCAGAAGCACAGAGGACCTGAGATGAACACGGCAGGGGAACAGACAGAAGCCTCCGTCTGTGCAGGAGAGACAGCGAGGCAGCAAGGGAGAGCGAAGGGCACAAAGAAGAAAGTAAGGCTCAGCAGCTTCAAACGGGTATCACCTTTCTGCACAATCATCTCCAGCTCTAAAACACACGGGCTATTAAAAGCTGGTACGAGACTGGAACTACTGATCCTTGTATCACCTTATCTGAGCTTCACGCCACAACTGATATTTCACATTGTGAGAGTAACAGCTCACTGTGTGCATAACGCCACTCTGAAGAGTGTGCTGAGAGAGGAATTTGTGTGGTTCTAAAATCCCAGATGCATATTAAATCCAACCCTGTAACAAAGGAATCCCCCTGTTTCTGCAAAATTGTGAGGCCAGGACCAAGTGAGGTCATCTGTGGTTGTTATCAGAAATCCAACCCGTCCAGGACCTGTCCTATCAGACAGACAACAAAACGCAATGGAAAATGGGCACAATTATATCTGGACCCAGAGACACCATTTGTTGTTTAAAAGTGTGTCTGAGCCATTGTACAGCTCATTTTTAATGTGTGTATTTGTTCAAGTTAGAACAGCATGGGGACAAACAGTGAACAGAAGGACTCCCGCAACCCCGTGGAGGTTTTACTGGGGTATGGGCTTATTTTCTGACTCACAGCTTACATTCAAATGACTCATCCAGGCGTATTAACTCAAACTAAATCTCTCTGGGCCGCTGTCACTAAAATCAAGAGCCATTCCAGGTAGAGTCAGCTGATGAAATCTTCCAAGCTGTGCTGCTCTGGTCTCCGGGGAGACAGGTATCTGTTCATAGATGTGAATCATTTCATAATACACTGAAATACTACACGTTTTTCACACTGGCAAAAGAAACGTGAACTTTGACGATCTGATGCGTCAAATCGCTCACACAATTTACGTCACGCCGTTGTCTACGCCTGTCGACGCGCATGCGTGCTGTGGAAGCAGGTGGAAGCCTCTGTACTATTTGTCAGGGAACAGATATTCAATTCCAAGTTTATAGAGTCGGCTCTTTAGCTGTTTGGCGTTACAGTCAGATTAAGCATCACGGGTCGGGATTAGGGATGAGTTTGGAGGTTCAGATTAAGCTAAAGGCTGGTTATTTGTGCCTGAATATAGAGCCTACTCCCGTCACTGTTTTGCAGGTGTTGATGGGAGGAGGTGGGTCTGCATAACCCCCCCCCCCCCCCCGAATGGCACTCACTGGATTCCCTGTGCAGGTTGCCATGTGTAGCGCAGATTCCAGAGCGAAAAGGCCAACTACTGCTGGAGTTGTCGCACACTGGTAACACAGAGTCAGTAACATCAATACAAGTCACTGAGAGCATTCACCAAAAAGGAGAGTACATAAGTACATTCCAGCTGCATGCCGCTTACCATGTCCACTGCTCATCTGTCGCCTTGTGCACGGAGCATCCTCGCCTCTCTGCTCCTCTCCTGTCCAAGTCCTCAGCGTCGATAACAGCTATCCACCAAGAAGAGCAACCACAATTATCCACCCAGCCTATATCCAGCCAGCGTGGCTGAAGAGCCGAGCAGCGAGTGTTAGAGGGATCCTTTAAAAGGGAACGTCAGCGTCTAACATCCCGGCCTACCCCTGGATGGTGCGAGACAGCGAGCGGTGAAATCCGCATAGGACGAGGATAAACCACAGCACACGGCTCACTCACCCCCTCCTCTCTCTCCCAGAGCAGCCCCGTCCACACACGCACACGGCACCGGGAGGCAGGCCGAGCACGCACAGCACACACAGCAATCACAGCGGGCCGCGTAAAACAGAGAGGCGGGGACGCACGGGTGCGCGTCGTTTGCACAGTCAGCGATGCCGTCAACCTTCTCATCCGATGATGAGTTTAAAAGAGCGAATGAGACAGGACAGACACGACTCCCACATTTCCGCTGTGATAGAAAAAAATGTCAAAACAAAATAAGGTACACATGTGAAAGTTTTATTAGGCTACATATTCCATACGCTCCAGAGTTAATAGTCATGTTCATTAAGCTCATCCATCAGGTCACAGAGGTCATCCACTAGGTCCTCCATCAGAGCATAAACCTGCCAGACACATGAAGTGATAGTAGGTTTGTAATGGTTCACTACTGCAAAACAACGGTTCAGACTAAAGTAGCAGCAGATATCCTGATTTTAAAATCAAGATATTCCTTGGTATGTCTAAAACAAAGATTACATTACATCACATTTCACAACTCTACTACTTCAGATCTAGCAAACTGGTGTTGAGGTTAGGTTTTATTCCAAAACATCTGTGAGTGGGCCCTCCTGAAACTCTCATGATCAAGGCCTAAGGACCAATACTCACTAACCCTTTAAGAGGGGGGTTTCAGGTGGACGTGGACTGCTGAGTCCTGATCTGAATAGCTCTCCTGTTCTGAGCCATGCATTTGTGAGGTTGTTGTGTTGTTTCCACAACATACAATGGATAAAATATGTCTACAAACCACTGTTAAATGCCAGGTTTTTGCGGTGTAAAAATATAAGACCAAAATCATTCATTTCAGAACTTTTTCTACCTTTAATGAAACCTTTACAACTCAATGGAAAAAAAAAAAGGAAATAATTTTGAGGGAGGGTAGTAAAAATAAACACAGCCCTCAGATCACCCCACAGATTTTCAATAGGATTCAGGTCTGGGCCCGGGCTGGGCCATTCCAAAATGTTAATCTTCTTCTGGTGAAGCCATTATTTTGTTGATTTGGATGTATGCTTTGGGTCATTGTCATGCTGAAATACAAAGTTCCTCTTCAGGTTTTGTGCCAACATTGACTGGTATTTGGAACTGTTCATAATTTCCTCCACCTTGACTAAGGCCCCAGTTCCAGATGAAGAAAAACAGACCATGCTTCACTGCGGGTATGGCATTCTTTTGGTGATGTGCAGTGTTGGTTTAACGCCAAACATAACTTTTGGAGTTATGGCCAAAAAGTTCCACCTTGGTTTCATCAGACCATAATACATTTCCCACATGCTTTTGGGAAACTTCAAATGTGTTTTTGCAAAATTTAGCCAGATTCTGCTGATGTTTTTCTTTGTAAGAAAGGGCTTCCATCTTGCCACCCTACCCTGTAGCCGAGACACATGAAAAATACAGGAGATTGTTGTCATGTGTACGACACAGACAGTACTTCTCCTGGCTGATACCTTTTAACAATGAGATCCATCTGATGCTTTGAAACTCTTCTTTGGCTATTGCGGTAAGATGTGACTAAGGAAACGTCAGGTTTAGTTTTTTACTTTTACTACCATCGTCCTAAAATATTTCATTTTTCCAATAGAGCTGTTCAGGTTATAGGTCACATTAAAGGTGGAAAAGTTCTGAAATTATTAATTTTGGTCTTACTTTTTTTACATCACAAAAAGATGGCATTTAACAGTGGTGTGTACAAGTCTGTGCATTCCTCACTGAATTGAACTGCATTCATTGCCTGCTCAGCTTTTGTCCAGGTGTTTTGTTCTTAGGGTGAACTAAAGATGTGGCTGCCTGCCAATCTTCACAGACACTTTAGCAAGAGTCAAAAAAGTGAAAAAGCAGAATTGTACATTTCTCCCTGTGTAAGTGCATTTCAGTAGACCCCTACTTGTCTCATAAGTGCCCATGTTTCGCAAAGGTCATAAAGCAGACCTTCTGTTAAAAGTTAGATTGTCTCCAGCTCAACCCCGAGACCACCTATTGACATTTATCAGTTCTTTTTTCAAACTTGGGAACATCCTCCAGAGTCAAAGACAGCAATACATACCATAAAGGATGAGCAGTACTCCTTATGATAAGTCAATTGAATTTTCCATCAATGCTGGAAGATAATTAAATGACTTGCCTTTCTGTGCAGGAGCCTTCCATAAATCATCTCTAGCTCAAGATTTGGGTCATCCATAGACTGTTGACTTATGGTCTCTGGACAGGTATCAGTCACTGAGACAGACTCCTTCCCTTGCTTTTCCTTTGATTGCTTCCCTACTTCATCCCTCCTTTTCCCTTTTTTCTTGCTCTCCTTTGTACATAGGATGAAAAGACAGACAAGTTATAATGCACAAGAGAAAGCTATCATTTACTGAACGTGCAGGATGTTGAGACGGTTGGTAAGTGGCTTGGGCATCTTATGTCACATATTTCATGGCATGCAATAAATCCTCTGCTGGCTGCGTTAACGTATAGCTGTGTGTGCGTCTGCCACAGATGGCCTGGATCAGTCCAGGTGCTATTAATTCACACCCTGAGCACACAGTCAGAGAGCAGGTGCACATTTTCACACAGTGTTCTGTTACCATGGTACCCTGTGAGTAATAGGCTGTACCTTACCTCTGACTCAACTGCCACACAGACGAAATAATCATTCAGCAAAATATGTTGTGATACACACAAAACTGTGCCTCTAGTCTAAGCCTAATGGTTCGGATGATGTGGTGAACAATACGTAGAGAGAGATGTAATAGGTTGAAGGCCATATTCCCACCAAAGAACGCCATCATAACACAGCAGATCGTCACCTTTGCGCAACGTCCTCAATAATGTTCCTCAAGCTCAGATTTGTGAATAGAACTGGGTATAATGAGGATGGATGCTCTGTGGATGTGTATTAAAAGGAATGCATACTATGTCACAAATTTTGCTCATTATCTCACCTAACCATTAACCTTTTACCAAAACATGAACAACCACAGTCACAGTGAATGCATATAATGCCGTTGTATGCATTAATGAGCATGAGACACAAGGTGAACAAGTTTTGTGGAGGCAGTCAGTAGTAACAAGACAACAGGAGCTTGAATGGCAGGAAAATAAATTATGAACAGACAGATTGTTTGAAATAGTGAAAGTGACTCATGGTTGGTTCAGCTGAGCGTCAGCTGAAGGGTATGTGTCATTTTTTCACACTCATATTTAAAATATCTTTCACTCTGCTGCCACTCTGCGGCAAAACATATTACAATCCTGATGAATGTTAGTCAGCAACACAGTTTTTTCTTACTCCCACTCACCTCTACTGATTTCTCATTTGCTGGTGACTTGGACTCTTCTTTGTTGTCATCTTTTAATCTTGATTTCGACCCACTCCTCTCCACTTTAGCACCTGCACCCCCCTTGTTCTCACTCTTCTCATCTGTGTTTATATCATCAGCCGAATCTGTGATGTAAAGACATAGTAGCAGGCAGCGCAAACCCACCACCTCTATCCATCTGTATCTGTGCCAATGTGTGTGAATCTCACCAGCGTCACAGATTGTTGATTCATCATTTTGATTGATCCACATCGCTCTCTCTGGGAGGCCCAGAAGGTTTCTGAGGCACATGGCCTCAGTGGCCATCGTGTCCAGCAGTTTCCTCCACAGCTGCTGCCTGCAGGGGGCACCACACACCATCATAAACCATAAGCTTATTATCCTGGAGGTGTGAGATCATAGGTGAGATGGTCTGTTGGCTACATGACTGTGTGCTCATATTTCACCCTATTGCAGCAGTGGTTAAAGAGTGATGTTTTGCTTCAGAAGGTTCACAGAGCTGAAGAAACACAGCGTTGAATCGAGCCAGACCGTTTTCTCTGCTGAGGGAGTCCTGAGCTGAGTCTTCATCGGGCAGAGATAGCACAACCTTAAGAATGGGGGAAAATTAGAGGACCAATACAGTGACTCTGTACACACAGGCCCTTGAAACTATACCTTTGACTTAACCAGCTAAAAGTTTCTGCTATGTGTTCTTTCTTTGTACTGATGAATTGTTCTTAGGAACCACACTGCTAAAACCAATAACTGATAGTACATAATTTTTTTGTATCTACACTGCAAGAATTGAGAATGATTGTAGTTTTTAGAATTTTGTTTCTGGTGACTTACTTTATGTTGGGCATTTTAACTAGCACAACAGGAGACTAGCAACGTAACCATACACCAGTTAACAAAAAATGGCTGGTGCAAAAGAAAACAGCAGGTTTTTAGTTTTTGGAAGTGTTCTCCAATGGCTAGTTATGTTCAGTGAGTCCTCATCGCTATCCGGTTCACAAGCGCCTCCTATCTTTACCTGTCGAAGTGTATCAACAGAGAGGTCCCAGGTGTCTCCATGATTTACTTCCTGCCACAGTCTCTTTAAGTCCTCCACCGGCTGATGAATGTACTGTAACTAAGACCAAGACAGAGTTAAGAGTCAGGAGCAGCAGCTGGGGTATATGAACATACACATGAAAGATAAGATATTCTCAGCATGATGCATGTCATCCTTTTTATTCACCCAAGAGGAGTGTGCCACACCTTGTAGTGATAACCACATGATACAACTGAATCCCATAAAACTGAACCAATGGATGGGCAGAGTGAAGGAAATGTGTTCAATGGAAAACATGACTTTCTCTCTCAGATCTAGAGGAGCAACCTTTTCCAGGAAATGGGAGGAATGGACTGCTTTTCTCAAAACGATAGAGGATGCTACACATTAACAATTAAAGACACTGGTCATTATATGCAACAATATTATCAACAGAGGAGCCCCCATGTTTTTGTCGTTTCTTTCTTTTTTTTTTTTTTTACTTGTTGTCAACTTGTTTTCTCTTAAATTCATTCATTCATTCATTCATCTTCTGTAACCACTTGACCTGTGAAGGGTCGCCATAACATCTGGTGACGACAAATGTGAAAATTTTTCCATTTATTCTAATTACTCGTGAGAACTTCCACAATAAGAGATATTGTTTTTGAACCTATTGTTTGGTTACGCTTTTCAGTGCTGTTTTCAGTCACAGCTGCCCACGTCTGTTGAGAATTAAATCAGGAGTCTTTTTAGACAGTCGTGCTCTACATTCACTAGAAAATAATCTAATCAGCCTTCCATTTAACCCAGTTAAAGCCAGGTTCCTATTGTACTGCCATGGCAACATAAGCTCTATTGTAGAGGCAACTGTGAGTAGTTTTAGATAGCAGCAGTTAAAGAGCTATCATGAATTATGATGGTAATAATACAATTACAGTATGGTAAATGAATGTGGACTTCATAATTCAGGTTGAGCAGGGGCAGCCATAATGGGCTAATCTTGCTTTCATCTGACATTCATCAGTGAAATGTCAAAAAGGAAAACACAATCATGAGTGCATCACCCCACAGTGATGTGGTGTGACTAATGTTCAGGTCGAAATAAACATGAGGAAATAAAAGTGTATGATTCCATGCATGAAATACATGATACAGGATGAGCAACGTATTTCAAATTACTCATCACACAAAGTAAGCATGACAGTTTTAGTAAGTTATTTCTTTGTGGGCACTACTGACATCTTAATAAGGATTTGAACAAACAATCTTCTTTAAGGATATACTGCATCCAGTAGTATTTACCTTGGGGTTTTTGTTCAGAAACTGCTGCTCTGTAGTCATGTAGAGATCTGCAGGAGAGCTGGGTCTTTCTGGTGTGTGGACCCCCCAGACCAACTCGTACACCATCGATCGACACACTTTTACCAATACTTTCTTTTCAAGCTTTGTCTACTCAGAAACACAGAGAACATATATTGATTTCTGTTAATGAACATTTCAGTGACATTTTTATTGCTGGCCTTTGCGTGTCCCTTGCAGACACAGAGTTTGCTACCTCTATGAAAAGCCTCTGGTCTGCAGTTTTGTCCTGGTATAGAGCCATTCCTCTCAGTGTGACCTGCATTAATGCTCCTTGCAGCATAACAGGATGGGTGTTTAGCTGCCAATGTTCAGTTGTTATACCTGGCTCCTCTGACTTAAATATAAACTCCACCCACTGGGTGTCACCTGGACGGATCACGCCTTGACGGGTGGTGAAGCAAATCAGAAAGCAAAAAGAGAGGTTAGTTAGGTGCCAGCTGAATGAAATGATAGATTGACACACGGGCAAACAACGTGTGACGTACAAAAGTTGACAACAGGTGTTTGATTATGTTTGTGTGTGTACCAGAGGAAGAATTGAAGTAGAAGTGTGGAGTCTTTGTTCGTGAACGCAGGCTGGGGAAGCTGTGTGGCACGGGAAGCTGTTGCCAGCTGTAGAAGATGGCCGTACTGCCCTCATTGCACAGCTCCAGGTGGGAAGAGGCTCTTTCTCCAGTCAAGGTCTCAAAGACTATTGTGGCACTAATTCCTACTTCTCCCTAGTCAATGAGTGTTAGAGAAGCAATCAAGTGTTAAGTATCAAAGGCAGAAAAGAAATTAATATAGTATGTTGCATGTGCTTAAGATACAATCACAGATCAGGAGGTCAAATGTTTCATTTAAGACACAGATTGTTTGTTTGACTCCATGCGTACTATTAATTCTCATATATGCCATTATTCAAATGATTGATTATACATATAATTGCATAATTATTGTTCTAAGAATTATCATAGATGCCATTAATCAAATGATTGAGTCTCAAATAAGATCTAATATCACAACAGAAGATTATTCTGCTAATCCAGCTGCTTCTAGTTGGACTCCTGCTTAATATTAGGCTACTGTCAACAAAACTCTTGGTGTTTATCTTTAAAATGATCTTGAGATTCATGGAAACATAATTCAGGGATAACGGCAAAGTGAAATGTGGAGTTCATCAAGACAGCAGATGGAGTGTTGGTATTACCTGTGGAAATAAGGCATGTCCAAAATAGAGGCTTGTCGGCAATTTATTCTTGCTGACCAACTACTGTGTAAAAGCTTCTCTGTACCTGGTTAGCGTTAGAGTTTCCAGTCCATCTAGCAAGCTGACCACAGAACCTCAAAGCAGGAACGTGCAGAACATCTGACTGAATATCCTCATACTGTCCCAGTGGATCACTGCGGAGGACATTGAGACACCAATATTACTCAGAATACATCTACACCTACACCAAATTTTACTGCTTTAAAAGGTTACAATCATTAAAGATCACCTTGACCAAATAGAACGCGATCTGATATTTCAACACTTATTATCCTGGAGGTGTGAGATCATAGGTGAGATGCACCATTGACTTAATGATTTAGATGTGCTGCATGTGTTTCTTTCTGCCTTTGCATTAGAGACAGTTGGCAAGATTTTGACATGCTGTATTATGTCTAGATAAGCTTTTTTTTGCGAGTCCTTAAAGAAAATAGTTGTGTCTTACAGGTTTTCCTTTTTCATCTCCGTGTGCTCCTTTTCCTCTTCTTCTTTCCCTAGTAAGGGACTATGACTCATTGTGACGAACGTGAATGCCTTCCCCGAGCCAATCACCTCCAGCCCACTGATGTCCTGCAATCAAAGTGACCCAGAGTGGTGGTTTATTTGTGCATTTAACATTATGGTTGCCCAAGGTTCCTTTCAGTCCAACATCAATGAACAGCTATGTCCTGTGAACCACAGTGCGCAAAAATAGGTGGTACATAATCTTCACTATGAAAGTACAGAGTGTCGTAGGACACGCTGTACAGCTATCAATGGTCAAATTGAGCTTATCAGTCTGTACAAAAGATGTGCTTCAATGAGTTTTAAATTAATTGAGTGAAAAGTTTACATTTATAGTGTTCTTTACTTTATTGCTCTCCACTCCACGTGAGCTGGGCAGAGTGTGTGCGTGTGTGTGTGTGTGTGTGTGTGTGTGTGCGTGTGTGTGTAAAAGACAGCAAGAAACGGTACCCCAGGGAGATGAGCAGCTGAACCCCCCCCCCACACACACACACACAGAAAAAAGCAATTTGAATAAACCATCCCATAATAAATAAAATAAATCAGCACCTGTTACTTTGGGTTTTAATAGGATTAAATAGGAACTGGCCTTGCAAATGAGAACATGAAGTGTTTACCCCAGAGCCTCCTGCCCCTGCTGATGGAATCATTGTGATGCAGAGAGGGAATTAAGGCAGGCTCTGTCCCTTTTCTTGGACTCTGTAAGCACACAGATCTCAGCAGTGCTACTCTATGACTGGACACGCTCTAGATTTCATAACTGTACCTTTTCTGTGTCTGCATGTTTGTGAACAACCATTAGTGATTATGGGAGGGTTGTACAGCTCCGTCTAATCAGGCATATGTACGGTGAATGTACATTTTACAGGCTACAAATATAACGCACATTAAATAAGGTGTGAGCTGTTTTGTATAGGTGTGTGGTTATATGGCTAACCATGCAAGCGTATGTGTATTTGTCTGTCTCACTCATGTTTTGTAGTTTGTTCCCTGCACAGAAAATCCAGAACAGTGTGCCCAAGGCTGGATGATCACAGGCTGTTTGTGCAGATACAGACAGATTGTGAGCAGCTAGCAGCTCCAGCAGCTTGAGACAGAGTGTCCCAGGGGTGTGAGCAGCTTTGGTGGGCCGAGTGGTCTAGTAATGAAGTTGTTTGTGTTAAAACAAAATGTTCGTTTTCTAGATCCTTGCGGTGCATATAGGATTTGATTCGCGTGCACAGTTAAAAGGAATAGGAATAATGTGGCTTGGAATTTGGTTTAACATCTTTCAGGTCAGAAGCGGGTGCTGTAGCAGGTGCGTGAGGAATATTTAAAAATACTGTGAAGCTCACTGCCGCGAGTTGTGTGGAAATAAAATATATAGAGAGATATTTTTAGATTCAGCATTTGTCTCATGGCAGGCCTATAATGGCCCTCTGGATATGATCATTAGTCTACTAAGCATAAATCCTACATAATAGATATACACACATGGACATTATTGTTGGTAAGTAATAATAAATAAAAAAATTACTGAAAATTAACTAATGAAAATCAGATACTGTATTTGAGTTAACAGAATAATGAAAAAGGTAAAGGTACACCAAGCTAGAGAGCAAAGAGCCCCTGCACCCGTGGCCTGGACAAAAATTATGGTGCCCCTAGAAAAGATTGAAAATAATTTGACCATAGTGACATGTTAAATGAGGTGTGTCCTGTAATTAACATCATAGGTTTTCTTCAATTTTGGAATCAGTCAGTCTATTGTGCTGTTTGCTATCATAGTGTGTACCACGCTGAACGTGGACCACAGAAAGCTTAGGAGAGAGTTGTCTCAGGAGATTAGAAACAAAATTATAGACTAGCGTGATAAAGGTAAAGGCTAGAAGACCATCTCCAAGCAGCCTGATGTTCCTGTGACAGCTACACATATTGTTCAGAAGTTTATGGTCCACGGGACTGTAGCCTCTCCCTGATTATTATTATTACTATTTCATTCATTCATTCATTCATTCATTCATTCATTTTCTTTTTCTTTTTTTACTTATTTCTACAGTGAAATGAAGAGAAAGGTGACTTTTACTGGCTTTTTGGCGTCCATGTCCTGTAAAACCTCTCCGAGCTTCTGCAACTGTTGTCGTAGGTAAGCACTCTGGTTCCAAGTCCGAGAACCTGGGCGCATTGTCTTAGCACAGATGATTCCTAGAGGATGAAACATTTTCCACAGAGATAATAGCGTTAGTCTTACAGAAATAGAATGAGTGCAGCAGGTCTTCCATTTTTGTCATTTCCATACAACCAGTCCATATGGTTATGTTTCTATTTATGTTGTTTAATCTAATTTCTAAAGCATTTTCTGTTCTTTAATTGCAACTGTATCTCAAACATCATTATTTTTTTATTTATCTGAAACACCACTGCATTTCAGGCAAATGCTGCCAAATCAGAAGAAACAGGGTCATGAACGAGGCGGAGGTGGAAAATTGGGACACAGCGTAGGTGTCTGTGTGTACCGGATTCCTGGCGTATGCTATTCGGTTGTCCTACATGTGTTACAGGTTCCCGTCTGCCCTGCTCAGTCTGACTCAGAGTGGCTGTGATACCACTCATTTCATCTCCATAACGCTGCGGGAGACTCCAAAACTCACTGCCCACGCGATAACCCTGGAGAAGGAAAGGCATACGGGACAGAAAACCTGCTTCTGAGACATTAGAAACCGAAGAACAAAGAGATACTCTCTCAGAGAACTTACAGATCCGAGGAGATCTGAGAAACCAAATGTGTGTCTTACATATCCAGAGTGGATGAGTGGCATGACTTGGTTTAGAAACTCCCTCTGCTCCTGAATTTCTCTGAAATGGTTAGATTGGTTCATCAGCAAGTTCTCGACTGGCCTGTTGAGAGCACCTTGACATGAAAAAGACAGAGACATTAATGCAAACGTAATTATTTTTAATTATTAAATTAATTATTTTTAACAAATATATAGATCTATAATTTCCTTCAAATAAGAAACCTGCATTCGTATACAGGTGAAATCTACTGTATAATAATGATGCAATAATAATGCTGCTACCCACATAAACAACTCACCAGATAAGAAGTTCTGCTGTTGTCTACGATGTCTCATATGTTTATCCCAATGCTGAAGGGCATGACTCTGGATGCTGTTGTGGCCTGAAGTTGCCCGCGTCCCCACAGCTTCATAGTGATGCGTCCCTGTAGCCTCATATGGGGGATCTTTCGATGCCATCTGGATTCTCTGAGCCAACTGGTCGAGAATGGAGAACAGAAGAAAGCAGAAAGCAAGTTACTAACACAGCAAAGTTGCTACTTTTCTGTTCTATTAGTTATTGTACAGAATACAAGCTTATTAAATGGTTATGAATTTACCTCTGTCTCCCCTTTGGCTTCCAGATATCTTTTGAAATCTTCTAAGCTACCCAGGATGCTGTGTGGAAGAATCATCCCTTGGTCATCAAATCGAAACCCCTCTGGACCTGGGGACAAAAAAAGAGCTACACTTTAGGTCCAAGAATGCATATTATGCCTTATATCTGTTCCCAGTTACAATAGGTTCAGCCATTCAAGTGGCAAATGTTGATTACTATCCACAAGGTCAAACAAATTCAACTAACCTGTGTAGTCCAGAAACTGGGAGTCGGCCGGTGAAGTCTTACGCATACAGTCCATGAGCTCTGATTTCTGATGGCCCTTCAGTCAGAATATATTTAGTTAAACATATAATGGGAATCAAAGCATTTTTCTAACAAAGAATAAATAAGGTGTCTTTTGGAGATCTCTTTTTTTCTTTTCAGTCTCTGGGGAACAGAAAACAAAAATCATCATGCTGCAAAAGAAAAGTGTAATCTTTACACACAGAGAATATAATGTGTCGTGTTGCAGTAAAAAGTGAAATGAGGTTATACTTCATTGTGCACAAAGTACATCAGTGTTCATACACACAAGGAAGGCTGACATGATTATGTAAGTCTGTTAATTTCTCTTCTTCCAGCAATGCCCTGTAATCATTTCCACAGCTGCAATAACAATAATAAATCCTTGGATTTTGTAAGTATTTTGTAAGTTTCTTCTCTTACTCCATTCAAAGAAGCACAGCTTTTCAGACCAGACTCTCTGAAGGAAAGAGATGCCCTTGTGCATTGAAGAAAAAGAATTTCTGGAGTGTTTCTACACATATTTGAAAATGAATACACCAACATACTGGCCATGGTTTTGTGTGTAGTGCTTCCCACTCAGACTCTGTGAAAACAATGATTAAATGAAGCACATTTTTAAGTATTGTATAATCCTGAGGTACTTGAACTTCACTTATTACCAGTAATTATGCATACATCCAGAGTAATATACAGATGAAATAAATATTAAAGAAACACAATTTTTTTTATGAGTTATGATCTGATAAATTTTATTGATCCAGAGCGATAATGAAGCTGAGCTGCTGGTGAAGTTAATATGAAGTAACTAAAAAAGCACAAATATCATCTGCAGCTTTGGAGGAGTGTACACATACATAATCTAATACGTACTATCCTGTAATGAGCGGACTATTATTATTTCTGTTGAACTATATTTTTGGTGGTTTTAATACTTCAGGAGGACCGAAATACTCGTAAGAGTGCATTTTTCATCAAAGCATACATAAAGAATGTGCCTGGTCGCTACAGACAGAAATAAAAAAACAACCATGACCACTGAGACAGTTAGCCTGCGAAGACAGCGGAGGGAGAGGGTCAGGCACAGGTAAAATAGAGATAGGAAGTTATAGCTGACCTGAATAACGTCTTAACTGTTTCTTCGGTCACTCCCTGCAGTTCGTTTCTTCTAAAAACTGTCAAAAATAGCACCGGACAGCCACTGCACAGATAGCACCACCGCTAACCAAGCTAAGCTAGCTCTGCGCTTCAGCTGGAAAGGCTTCTTCAACTGTAACCATGGCAACGGACGCAACAAAACTTTCTTTCTTTCTTTCTTTTAGTAAGGAGTAGCCTAATTGTTTACATTTCCTATATAAAATAAATACAATATTTTAGGCAATGGAAATTGACAAAAAAACGTATCATATAAAAACAAAAAGGCAAATATAATAACGTTCATACACACACATAAATAATAATTAATATCTTAAAGAACAAAATAGTAGTCTACATAGTCTCGTGAGATAAGGGTATTAGGAAGGTTATGATGTATATTTACCTTCAATAAGGCCTTCCTGAACTACTAGTACTACTATTACAACTACTACAATAATAATAATAATAATAATAATAATAATAACAATAATAATAATAATAATAATAATGTAATAGTAGTAGTAGCAGTATTAACCATAATCATATCATGACAAAGTGCTTCAGAAACTCAAAGGACAAAATATTTTAATGACTTTCCTGCTCAGCTGTCAAGCCTATCCCACATTTTGTTTCATCAAAACACGGTGTTCTCTTGAGGAACACAACAAGCTCTTCTGTCAATCAGCATGACGTGGACGAACCACGGGGCTGAGGATGATCTAGCCTATAAGACAACTGGCATCAGCCCCCTCGCCAAACACAAGCTTGGGGAGGCCTATAAAACGCCAGATTGCCGACTCAGCCCACTCAGCAACTGAGCGAAATCACCGGCCAGAACATGGACATGGGTGCCATCTCCGCCGGCGCACCGACCACCTCCATCCCTGTTACGCACCAGCTCAAATGCGCCACCACAGACGGTCCCCAGTTTCATGGTAACGTGGATGGGCAGTGCGCCGGTTCCTCCAAAGTTCTACTGGCTTATAAAAGCGCCTCGCAGCACCTGAATTCGTCGGGAATTAAAGCGGGATTGGGGATACTCAAAGCGGCTACATCTCAGTGGAAACAGGAAAAGAAGACGCGCTCAGGGGCAGCCGTACGGCAACTGTCCACTGCCAACAGCAGCCATCCTTGCAAGAGATCCCCACTGGATCAACTGGCCGCTCTGGTTCTCCACGGCCAAACCCGGCAGCGTGACAGTGGGCAAGGGCACCGACAAGACCCCCTTTACTCCACAAAGCCGCAGAACTGTAAGCGAGTTGTGGTTCTTGGTGCGCCACGGGTTGGCAAGACCTCCATCTTAAGAAGATATCTTCGGGACGGATTTGTGGATGACTACAATCCCACCTCCGAAGATTTCCTCAGGAAACTGTTTCGCATTCGCGGGGAGACCTACCAAATTGACATCCTGGATGCGTCAAGGGAAAGGGACTTCCCGGCAAAACGGCGGCTGTCTATCCTCACTGGTGCGTATTGCCTATAGTCATAAGCCATGTCCATACAAAATCTTTGTCAGAACTTTGTCTATGCTAGAAGCTGTGTGAGGTGATGAGTGCATGCGTAAAAGTCTCTCTCTCTTGAATGCTTGATAGCAGAAAAAACAGCAACATTTAGAAGTAAAAATGTGTTTGTTTTTCTATTCTGCAGGAGACATTTTTCTTCTAGTATTCAGCCTAGATGACCGGAGCTCATTCGAAGAGGTGTGCGCCCTGCGGACGGAGATTCTGGCTGCTAAATCCAAGCTCACCAGATCCTCTGTCCCACAGCAGTGCGCACAGCCGCGCGTTCCCCTGGTCGTCTGCGCAAACAAGGTGGACCTCCTTGAATCGGAGAGAGACATCTCTCAGGCAGAGGTACTCCGAGCCCTCGGCGATGACTGTGCCTATTTCGAAACGTCTGCAAAAGACAGCACTAACCTCGAAAAAGTCTTCGAGACATTGGCAAGGCGGGGTGGACTTCCGACGGAAACTGGGCCTTCTCAACACCGCAAAGTCTCCCTCCGGTCGTACCAGGCGATGCGGACTGGCCGTGTGGCGGGGAGGGAGAGTCAGATACCGGGGCGAGATGATCCCTATGGCACCCTGTACCCACTGGCTCGTCGGCCGAGCTTTAGCACTGATCTCCGTCAAGTCATCGGGCCACACAAGGCAGGGAAGCCCGGCAAAGGACTGGAGAAATGTCATATTCAGTGAGGGACAGACACCCTGTGAGAGAACATGTTACAGAGCGAATAAAACAATGCACGATATTCTTAGGGATGTTATTGTACATATATTTTAGATGATTTTCAAATAAATTCTTTTTCACAACATAATCAGTTGCCTATTAATGCGTTTAGATACTATCTATCTATCTATCTATCTATGCGGGATAGAGTGGGATGATTTTGATTCATAATTGTGTTATTATTGCATAACCTATATTTGTAAATCAGATCAAATCAACTCCTTTCCCTCGCCCACTCCTGTTTTCTCTTCCTGTGTGGATATATCTCTCTGAGAGTGTGTTTGTGTGTGTGTGTGTGTGTGTGTGTGTGTAATACTGGACTCACGGTTGCCAGAATCCCACACGTCCCAAACTACCACATTAAAGTCAAGGTTTCCAGCTGGCGTATACCTTCCTCATCCTACACCCCTCCGCAGATGACTCCTCACAGGGGCCTGTCATTCAGTGCGTGCGCGCCATGAGTGAATTTATTTTGCTTCCAGGGATCATGACTGACTCATTCTTGATCTTGTGAAGGTGAAGGAAGGATGGGAGGCAGGGTAACACCAACACATGACAACCAGGATGTAACTCTAATTGCAAAAAGTAATTCTTACTACATTTTATTAGTTTGATGTTAGTATCAAAGAAACCTTGCACAAGCTTCTGAAAAAGCAGGGTGTTTCGCTGTGTGGGCTGCGCTCAGTGAGGTCAGTGTTCACTTAACTGTGGATGCGTTTCCATGGGCACTGCTTTTGATTTCTCTTAGACCACTCAGGCTTTACATTCACAACAGACCTCCCTTGAACTTTTTACACCCGAGCCCTTCAGACCATGTGCTTATTTATAACCAAGCGAAATGAAACGAGACTGCTTTTCATGAGTATCGAAAAAGGAAATAATGACACCCTTTCCATGTTGTCGCCTAAAAATAATGACAAAAGAGAGTGCTCTCAGCCCTATCTAATGATAACCCCACCGTGTCACTACTCCAGTCCCATGTGTAGTTTTCTCAGAACGTAAAATTGGGCAGCATTGTGAAGATGTGTGGTGTGACTCTAACAGCCTAAAAGCCTCAGAACAATATCTGAACAGAGGACAGACTGAGGCTCAGAAAGATTTGGGGGGCGTCGTACAAAATCACTCCCAATAATGCACTAAGGTAAAAGTGTGGTTATTAACCATTTAAATTTAACCATCATTAAACTAATAAAGCACAGTCTTTCTTCTGCTGCACCATTCGAGGGCTGACGCGTGAAAGTTTTTCTCTATGCCTGCTGTTCCAAACATAAGCTTTGTTGGTCCTAACAATACACCAGTAAGGCTCCAAGCTTAGGTTGCTGCGCGCTCCAGGAAAAGCATGTATGTACAACTACACAGCAGCGTGCATTATGTTTTATATATTTATATTACACATATTTATCAAAAAAGAACAAAAAGGAAAACTGAAGTTTTAACTGTGCCCTGTCCCCTCTAGTTCTGTCAGCATACAGTGTTTCCAGTTCACAGTGGCAAATGGGTCAGGTTACCACTTGATTTCAGGCAGTGGTTGACAAAAACAGACTCGTCACTATCATCTTCCCAGAGGAGCCCATACATTTCTAAAGAGGACTAAACAAATTGGTTGAAAATACTAACTTTTTAACGTCTCCAGATTCCTGTTTTTAACTAGAATTCAGAAATTCTCCTTACGTTAGATACATTGTGCTAAACAACTCAGTCTAAATTTGCAAGGCCAGAAACTGAATGTCAACAGGTTAGTCAACAAGTACAACAAGTTAGTCGTATGAGGTATAAGGAAAAATTGCACATCAGATGTTTTTCTTTTCTAATTTCATATTTTTCCACTTTAAATGTCAGAATCAATACCAATCAAAGTGTTTGGAGAATGTCTGACGTGCCTTTTTTCATCCTATCCAACACAGAGCAGGACGGATCTGACATACCTTAAACTCTGGAATCAGACTTCCTGTGTGCATGCTGTATGCTCAGCATTACAACTGTAAACTAGATAGTTGTGAGTTAGTCGAACATGATACTGACTGCAGGTTAAACTGATCTTTTTACTACTTTCACTTTTGTTTTTTGGCTAAAGAAGGACACTGCCCTCCAACACAAAGGAATCATCATCATGTTACCTTCCTTCCTTCTTACTTTTAATGACATTTTATTTATATATTATTTTATTTATCAGCCTCATGAGTTACCTGATGCTTTGACAGCAATACGTAAATGAATCACATCAGTGAAGATTATTTTAATGTAAAAATGACAGAGATTGTCAGTGAAAGAAACGTTTACTTAATTTATCTGTAATAAGCATTTTCTGAGCGGCTGTATTTAATGGCAATATGTTTATATTATCTGTGCCACTAAGCCAGTGGATCCTTCCTTTTCTGAACGCTGTCATGTGCCGGCAAGTTCACATTGCAGGAAAAGGCGGCCATTTGCGCTCCTGTGTGACCTCTGAAAACTTTACAGCACGTGCAGCAACTCATTTCTTTGTTACGGCAATCACGGCTCGCACAAAGTCGCACACAGACACACACACACACACATGCATGACCTAACATTTGGACGGATGACCCGTCCCTGTTTGCACGTGAGGAGGATTCACATATGTTCCTGTTGTTCCCTCTGTTTCTCTGACACACACATTACATCCACATACACACAGTTCCAAGTGTGGACTCCTGAAACGTGATGCTGTTTTTCTACAGAGCCATGTCCTTTGCTGGAAGAAATGCTTTTCTATGGAGGCAGCCCACTCATCTATCACTAAAGCCATCAGTTTTATCAGCTTGATGCCTTGAATTTTGTTATTCTCACACTTGCCATGTTTCCCCACACATAACCAGGCCTAATAATCAGTACATACGTACTCAACAGCATAGATTTTTTATTGGTATCAAAGCAATTTAAAGAGGAATTTGGTGGGCCAGAGAAAACAAATGTAATTAGGTTTACACTCATTTTACTGAAGATCTAAAGTGGTATTAAGGAGTTCTTGTTGAGACCACATTTATATTGGAAAATACAAGCATGTTTTGATTTGTTTTCACAGGTCTCATACATTTATGTCTTATCACCGCCTCCTCTAATGTGATTCCAGATCTCCTGAATGCTCTATCAGACATCCTGTAATCATATCACTCTTTTCCCTTTCAATGACTTCAAACGCGGGGTGGAAATGTCAGCACGTCTTCACCTAGTGTAACGCGAGCCGCGTTCGTCAACAGTCCATTCAGTCACCAGTTCACAGCAGCTAGGGCAAGATCGTGCCCTAGAGATAAGGACGGAAGGAGGCCAGCAGCTTGTCACGCAATTGCATGACAGAGCAATGAAAGCGCAAACACACACAGCACCTGCCACCAGTGGACGGCTCCCCTTTCTTGTCGGTTAATCTTTGTTCAGAGGGTGTTTGTTGTAATTAATCTGGAAGTGCTGACGCCCAGTTTGAGGAAATTAAATTTAAAGATGCTAAAATGAAACAGCTCATCGTCCTTATTAGACGTTTTACTTTGTTCCTATGGCTGTGCACCACAGAGCTCAATCCACCTGTCAGCATATCATATAAAACCAAGGAAGCTCTTGTTCAGGCTGCAATCCAATTTTCTACATTGGTTATTATTATTTCTGCTTACATCCAAAACCAACACAAGGATGCACTACATTATACACATATCATGTGACCCATAAATGGAGAGTTTGTTTTAGCAATGCTATTATCTTTATCAGATAAATAAACAAACAGACAAAGAAAAGAAAAATGGGTACAACAGGTATGAAAAGGAGAAGAGAGAAAGAAGCTGGCTCCTGCATACTGTAATGCTTTCTAATGCCCACTAGAGGGCAGACTGTGCCTGTGATGAACTTCGTCAACATTATTGTACTCATCATAGGAAATAAAGTAGAACACTAAGGTCACTATAAAAAGGGGATAGGGCTGCAAAAGCAGACTTTTAAGGCACTGACTTTTAGCTGCATAGTTTCTGCTTCACATCAAGCCAGGGTTGCACGTTGTCTGTGTTGTCCGATGTCCCTCTTCTCAGTCTCCGCCGTTGTCTCTCTAGGTAAGCAATTTAATAAAGACAGAAACTTAAATTGTAATTTAAAAACTATGCCTGTCGCATAAGGTTCTATAAATTGAAATATAATCTTCCATTGCTGATTAATAAATGGTGTATTAATCAGTGCGGCCCCTCAATAAAGGATTTTAAAACCTTCATACCTGAGAGGGACAAAAGTGTCCTTTTCAAGTTTTATGTTTCTGATTACTTAGCGTTGGTTATGTTTGTTGCTATGATATTTGGCAAATCCCACAATACTTTTTACATTTTTTACATAAATCTTTTAATCAACTTCAGTCCTAATCATAGATACCAAGTATTTGATTAATTTCCGAATTGTAACCCTTTATATGCCAGTGTTTGTGATGGCATCAAAAATTTATTGTAAAACAAAAAACACACAAAAAATGAAATATTTTCAGTAGTCTGAATGCAAAGAGGATCACCAGGTCTGTTTCTACCTCTGAAGCCTCCTCCTCAAATAAACAACCTGAGTGATCTGGTTCTTGCTCGTTTTTATTATTGAACTAGTTTAAAATGCAGAGTGTGGCCATCTAAGAGAAGAGACTTTGGACACACCCACCCACACACACACCCACACACAAACCATTATCTGACATCAATAGTGATGCGTAGCTTAGCCATTTTAGGCTAATTTAAGGAACTGAGACAACAATGAATATCCTCTGGCAGATTTCAGCTATATTTGTTCAATACAGCCAAAATGGCTTGAAAATAAAAAAGGGAACGGCACAAAACGACCCCAGGATCTCCCAACATTATCAAATCATGCTATTTTATTATTTTATGACATGGGAGTTGTTGTCCTCAAATGACACACAGGAAGGCAGTTGCCTACAATGTGACCACATAAATACACACTCATTTCAGTGGCAGCCTCCCTTGTCTTTTCATTTTCTCAGTAGGTGTTTTCTATAGTTGGTTGGTTTCAGTGGTGGACAGTAACGAAGTAAATTTACTTGAGTACTGTACAGTTTTTGAGTATCTGTACTTTACTTGAGTATTATTTTTGGGGGATACTTTTACTTTCACTCCACTACATTTGAAGGACAAATATTGTACTTTTTACTCCACTACATTTCTGTTGATGCTCTCGTTACTCGCTACTTTTGAGCTTACGACAGCTGATAATTTTATTTTATTTTATTTCTTTTTCAAAATTCTGAGAAAATATGGTTCGCATATGGTTTGTCTTAGTCCTATTGCCGTACCTGTACTACGTCATGCCATACAATGGAGGAAGAAACTGGAGAAACTCCCACTGAGCACCCGTGGCCTTATCTCAAACCCATGTTTGAGATTTTTGCCACAAAAACTGATTTGTTTCAGTTTAAATGTTTGTTGTGCTTACCGCGAACTAAACAACTTATATTACGGCCTACAAGAACGTCTTCCAACCTGAAAAAGCACGTCGCGGTATGTAAAGTAGACTGACGTTAGCTAGCTTAATGTTTGTTAAATTGCTGATGAACATTTTAAACGTAATTGTATGAGCTTGTAGTATCATACTTACCATTTTTAAACGGTTTAAAAATATGGCAACTCTTGCAGTGCAGTTGAATGATTAAGTTGTGTGTGTGTGTGTGTGTGTGTGTGCGTGTGAGAGAGAGAGAGAGAGAGAGAGAGAGAGAGAGAGAGAGAGAGAGAGAGAGAGACTCTGGGTGGGTATGTGCGGCTGTCTCTGATGTGGGTTATCCGGCTCATTTTTGGCTGTGATACATGATATAAGTGTAAGTAAACTAGCCAACAAGTTGTTTATCCGTCAATGTTACAAAACTGAATGTTACAATAAATGTTTAGGTATTGCTAAATATACTTCATGATGTGTTCAAATGTAACTACAATATGTAGAAATTGCATTTGTTGATGAATGCAGCTGAGTCTGTGTTCTGAGGCTTCTTGCCTTTATTTGTTTATTTTTGAGCTATAAACATATCTGTAGCTGAATCGCATCAGTGGATTGTATAATGACAATAAAGCTACTTTCCTTTCCTGTATTTCCTGAGATACTTTTTAAATACTTTTACTTAAGTATTTTTTTAAGCACATACTTTAGTACTTTACTTAAGTAATATTTTGACTTAGCTACTTTTACTTGTATTGGAGTAATATTTGACAAGGAGTATCTGTACTTTTACTCAAGTAGTGAAGGTGTGTACTCTGTCCACCTCTGGTTGGTTTATCATTAAACAGGGAAACAAAATTACCCCCAATGACAGTTAAGAGAGTTGTACACAATCCTTTGCATGTTTTGTTTGCTGTGCTATAACAGACTGTCGTGAGGAGCACGGGTATGTTCATATTTAAAGCCTTTATATGTTTAATGAAAGAAGAATATCTTAGCCAAACTGATTTGATATTTAACTAAAGAGCTAAGAGAACCGTTTCTTCACCATTTCAGATTTGATTCAAATATTTCCTTGCTATCTCCCTTGAAAAGGATTTCTACTTTTCCCTTTTTGATTTGACAGAGATAGTACTTGCAGAGATGTCGAGGAGAATGGCTTGGTTTTTAGGCTGCATCTTGTTTATACTCGTCACATTATGTGGTAGAACTGTTCACTGCCGAGATCAACACACGGGTAAGTGATAACAAATACAAACCATCATCAGTGTGGGAAGTTTATTGAAAAAGTAAAAACAAATCAACCTGACAGTATAATCATTCATAAATCAGTGGATATAACACATACATTTGTGGTTTTAGTTTGTTTCCTCGTTGCAATATAACTTAACTTAGGTTCCTATAAAAGGTCCCATCTTCTTTTGCAAATTCACCTACTTCCTGTAAAAACGGGGAGCTATGGAGTCAACCATAATTTTATTACTTTTCCACAGAAGAACTGAGACTTATTCTGGTTGGAAAAACTGGATCGGGAAAAAGTGCATCTGGAAACACCATCCTGGGGAAAACAAATGTATTTCCAGAGGGCTTGTCACCTGAGTCTGTGACCCAAGGCTGTCACCGTGAAAGCAATGAAATTGGTCACAGGAACATTGTTGTGATCGACACCCCAGGGATATTTGACACAAGCAAAACAGAAGAACAAGTTAAAGAAAACATTGAGGAGTGCATTAGATGGCCATTTTCGGGACCCCATGCTTTCCTGTTGGTGATCAGCCTGAAGTCAAGATTCACACAAGAGGAGCAGGACACTGTGAAGTGGATTGAGGACAATTTTGGGTCAGAGGCTTCAACGTATACCCTCGTCCTGTTCACTCATGCCGACCTGCTGAAAGGTAAATCTGTGGACGACTACGTGAGAGAGAGCAAACATCTACGAAGTCTGATAAACCGCTGTGGAGGAAGATACCATTCACTTATCAACAACGAGGAAAGTGACATTTTACAGGTCATAGAACTCCTAGTTAAAATACAGGAAATGGTGGAATTCAATGGAGGAAACCACTACACCAGTGAGATGTACCGGAAAGCCCAGAAGAAACTTGAAGAAGAGAGGAGAAAGGAGGAGAAAAGAAAGAAAAGAGAGGAAGAGAGGATCAGAAAGGAGGGGCAAACGTCATCATGGTGTAAGATGATTGCTTTTTCTTCTGCAGCAACTATAGCTACAGGATGGTTTTTTAGATCACCTCTTCTTGTAGTAGCAGGTGCAACAGCTGGTCTCTGTCAAGGATATGACTGCATCAAAAACATGTTCACTCCTGTGTCAGATCCCTGAGGAAAAAATGGTGGAAGGGGCAATAAATAATATTTAAGAATGAAACAAGTAAAAGCTTTGAGTAGCTTGTATTTAGATCATATTAGCTTAATCTTGTATTCTTTCTTTGTTATTGGAGATTAGAAATAAACTTTGTGCAATTTTAATGTGTGAAAGAATAAAAACATATTTTAATAAAATCTAAATGTTCAGTGTCATTGCTATGGGGTGGGGGTGTTTGGTCTGGTCTAGGTGGGTGCTACATGTCTAAGCAACATCCACATGAATACCAGGTCCAGAAGTTTTCCAGCAGAACACTGAATTGTCACAAGATGGTCAATGTTATTTACTTCTTGCACTGCTCTCTTGCCCTCCTCTTCTCCCTTCTCTTTTGTCCCACTTTCCTCTTTTTTTCTGTCCCTCCATCTGGCCAACATCAAGCAGATGGGTCTCCCCCCACCATATGAGCTGGGTTGCTTTTGAGTAAGAGGTGCCAGACTAGGATGATCCTTAAATGGTGTTTTCCCCACATGATTTAATTGTATTAATTTAATATTTCATAACATGGGGGTTGTTTCCTTGTACTCAAATGATTGAGAGGAAGGCAGGTGCCTGCAATGTGACCACATAACCAGAACAACAACTATACACACCTGATTTCAGTAGCAGCCTCCTTCATGTTTTCATTTTCTCAGTAGATGTTTTCTATAGTTAGAATAGAATAGAATGTCTTTATTGTCATTGTACAGGTACAATGAAATTAAGGTGACCTGAGGTCCCCCTTAGGTGCTGTAGAAGTATTGGAATAAAATAAATTAAAAGTAAAAGAAATGTAAAAAACTAGAGTAAAAATAACATGTACAAAACTATAAACACTAACGTGACATAACAACCCCATTCACACATAATAAGAAGTCATGTTATTGCACATCACTTGAAGTTATTGCACTTGTTTGTGAGAAAGTATATTGCACATTTGCACATATGAATTTGAGATTATGTGAAACATATGAAATTATTGCACAGATGTATTGCACATTATGACAATTATTGTATGAATTATTGCACAATTCACATTATTTTTCTTTAATGTTCAAGTTGTTCAGTGTGATTATGGCTCTTGCATAGAAGCCATTCCTGAGTCTGTTAGTAGTGGCCTTCAGTGTTCTGAACCGTCTGCCAGATGGCAGCAGTTCAAAAAGTGAGTGTCCAGGGTGGGTTGTGTCCTTAAGTATCACCTGGGCCTTCCTCAGGCAGTGGGAGTTGTATAGTTACTGTAAAGAGGGGATGGGGCAGCCGATGATCCTCTGGGCTGTGGTGACAACCCTCTGGAGCGCCTTTCTGTCTACTGCAGTGCAGCTGGAGAACCACACACAGATGCAGTAAGTGATGATGTTCTCTATGGAGCATCAGTAAAAGGACACCAGCAGTCTCTGGGAGAGGTGGTTGTTCCTTAGCGTCCTTGGGAAATAGAGTTTCTGCTGTGCCTTTTTCACGATGACTCTGGTGTTGGTGCTTCAGGTCAGGTTGTCCTTGAGGTCCACACCCAGGAACCGGAAGTTGGAGACCCTCTCCACACAATCCCCTCCAATGAACAGTGGCTGAATGGCCGCTTTCCTCCTCATGAAGTCGAGGATGATCTCCTCCTTCTTGGTGGTGTTCAGGATGAGGTTGTTCTCTGTGCACCATACTGTCAGCCGCTCCACTTCGTCAAGGTATGCAGACTCGTCCCCACCTGTGATGAGCCCCACCATGGTGGTGTCGTCGTCGAACTTTATAATGCTGTTGCTGGGGTGAGTAGAGGTGCAGTCGTGTGTAGAGGGTGTAGTGAAGGGGGCTCAACACACGGCCCTTAAGGGGAGCCAGTAATGAGGCTGATGGCTGAGGAGACATGGGGGCCCACTCTCACCCTCTGAGAGCGATCAGTCAGGAAGTCCCTGATCCAGAGGCAGAGAGAGTTGGAGATTCCCAGTTCCGACAGCTTAGACACCAGTCTGTCAGGGAGGACTGTGTTGAACGCCAAGCTAAAGTCCACGAAGAGCAGCTGTGGACTTTAGCTCATGGTTGGTGTATTATTTGCCAGTTCAGTGACATGATCCTTTGCGTGTTTTGTTTGCTGTGCTATAACAGAGACTGTCGTTAGGAGCACAGGTATGTTCATATTTAATGCCTTTATATGTTTAATGAAGGAAGAATATCTTAGCCAAACTGATTTGATATTTAACTAAAGAGCTAAGAGAACCATTTCTTCACAATTTCAGATTTAATTCAAATCTTTCCTAGCTATCTCTCTTGAAAAGGATTTCTACTTTTCCCTTTTTTATTTGACAGAGATAGTAATTGCAGAGATGTCGAGGGGAATGGCTTGGATGTTAGGCTGCATCTTGTTTATACTCGTCACATTATGTGGTAGAACTGCTCACTGCCGAGATCAACACACAGGTAAGTGATAAAAAATACAAACCATCATCAGTGTGGGAAGTTTGTCGAGAGAGCCAAGTAAAAACAAATCAACCTGACAGTGGATACAACACATACATTTGTGGTTTTACAGCTTATTTCCTCGTTGCTATGTAACTTCACTTCAGGTTCCTATAAAAGGTCCCATTTTCTTTTGCATATTCACCTACTTCCTATAAAAAAAAAATGGTCCACAGAGGAGGGACGGGAACATTTCAGAAATTATTCTATTGGATGTAAAATTAGTTTGTGGCCCATAATGTGGGATTAGGAAAGGACTCTAAAGTATGATTTACTATAATAATAATAATAATAATAAACACAACCTTTGTGTCATTGCCGGATCAGATGCTGATATATAGGTGACATATAGTGCAAAACATAAATTCAAAAAATGAACAAAATCAACTTGATTTCATGGGGACCGTAAAACACTAGTGGTGGTTTAATTCTAAAAACTGTTAGATGAAAATGCTGGTGCTTGGTGGAGAATGGAAACTGTCCATTTCCATAAACCTGTTTTATTACTTTTCCACAGAAGAACTGAGACTTATTCTGGTTGGAAAAACTGGATCAGGAAAAAGTGCATCTGGAAACACCATCCTGGGGAAAACAAATGTATTTCCAGAGGGCTTGTCACCTGAGTCTGTGACCCAAGGCTGTCACTGTGAAGAGAATAAAGTTGGTCACAGGAACATTGTTGTGATAGACACCCCAGGGATATTTGACACAAGCAAAACAGAAGAACAAGTTAAAGAAAACATTGAGGAGTGCATTAGATGGCCATTTTCGGGACCCCATGCTTTCCTGTTGGTGATCAGCCTGAAGTCAAGATTCACACAAGAGGAGCAGGACACTGTGAAGTGGATCGAGGACAATTTTGGGTCAGAGGCTTCAACGTATACCCTCGTCCTGTTTACTCACGCCGACCTGCTGAAAGGTAAATCTGTGGACGACTACGTGAGAGAGAGCAAACATCTACGAAGTCTGATAAACCGCTGTGGAGGAAGATACCATTCACTTATCAATGACCAGAGAGATGACAGAAAGCAGGTCAGAGAACTCCTAGATGAAATACAGGAAATGGTGGAATTCAATGGAAGAGAGCACTACACCAATGAGATGTACCAGAGAGCTCAGGAGAAACTTGAAGAAGAGAGGAGAAAGGAGGAGGAAAGAAAAAAAAGAGAGGAACAGATAATCAGAAAGGAGGGGCAAACGTCATCATGGTGTAAGACGATTGCTTTTTCTTCTGCAGCAACTATAGCTACAGGATGGTTTTATGGATCACCTGCTCTTGTAGCAGTAGGTGCAACAGCTGGTTTGGGTCAAGCTTATGACAGCATCAAAAACATGTTTACTCCTGTGTCAGACCCCTGAGGAAAAAATGGTGGAAGGGGCAATAAATAATAGTTAAGAATGAGACAAGTAAAAGCTTTGAGTAGCTTGTATTTAGATCATATGAGCTTAATCGTGTATGCTTTTGTTGTTATTGGAGATTAGAAATAAACTCTGTGCAATTTTAATGTGTGAAAGAATAAAAACATATTTCAATAAAATCTAAATGTTCAGTTTACTTTTCCAGACTTTTATTTCTATATTTATTCATTTATGCTGATCAGGCATAACATTATGACCACCTTCCTAATATAGTGTAGGTCTACCTTGTGCCTCCAGAACAGTTGTGACTCATCAGAGAATGGACATGGTCCTTCTGAGGGTGTCCTGTGGTGTCTGACTACAGAATGATGTTAGTGGGGGCCTTTAGGTCCTATGGGTTGAGGGGAGGGGCCTCTGTGGATCATCCCACAGATACTAGATCAATTCTAGTGAATTTGGAGGCCAGATCAACACCTTGTGCTGTTCTTCATGTTTTTTTTAGTTGTTCCTAAACCGTTTTTGTGTGTGTGTCTGTGTCAGGCTGCATTATGCTGGGGATGGCTGCTGCCATCAAGGAGTGTCATTGCTATGGGGTGGGGGTGCCTGGTCTGGTCTAGGTGGGTGCTACATGTCTAGTAACATCCACATGAATGCCAGGTCCACAAGTTTCCCAGCAGAATTGTCACAAGATGGTCATTGTTATTTACTTCTTGCCCTCCTCTCCTCCCTTCTCTTTTGTCCCACTTTCCTCTTTTTTTCTGTCCCTCCATCTGGCCAGCATCAAGCAGATGGGTCTCCCCCCACCATATGAACTGGGTTGCTTTTGAGTAAGTGGTGCCAGTTTCTTTAATGCTTCAATTCTGAACTGTACAAACCCATACATGTCAGTCAGGTGTTAGCAATATGACAAGACACTAGATACACATGTTTATATGGTTTATCTTACCTGAATCCCATTCACTGATATAATGCAGTAGCCCTTACACCAACCTTAACCACATAACTGTGCCTAACCTCAACCCTCACCACAAACTTAACCTAAACCTAATTCTAAAATGAATTCTTAAGCTTCAAACAGCTCTTCATAGAGGTTTAAGTACATGTACACACCCACACTAGGATAATCCTTAAATAGTGTTTTCCCCACACAATTGAATTATATTAATTTAATATTTCATAACATGGGGGTTGTTTCCTTGTACTCAAATGACAGGAAGGCAGGTGCCTGCAATGTGACCACATAACCAGAACAACAAGTATACACACCTCATTCCAGTGTCTCCTTTGTCTTTTCATTTACTTAGTATGTGTTTTCTGTAGTTGGTTGGTTTATTATTTGCCAGAGAAACGAAAGTAGCCTACTCCCAGTGACAGTTAAGAGAGTTTTCCAGTTCAGCCACACGATCCTTTGCGTGTTTTGTTTGCTGTGCTATAACAGAGACTGTCTTGAGGAGCACAGGTATGTTCATATTTAATGCCTTTATATGTTTAATGAAAGAAGAATATCTTAGCCAAACCGATTTAATGTTTAACTAAAGAGCTAAGAGGACCATTTCTTCATAATTTCAGATTTAATTCAAATCTTTCCTTGCTATCTCCCTTGAAAAGGATTCCCACTTTTCCCTTTTTGATTTGACAGAGATAGTAATTGCAGAGATGTCGAGGAGAATGGCTTGGATGTTAGGCTGCATCTTGTTTATAATCGTCACATTATGTGGTAGAACTGCTCACTGCCAAGATCAACACACAGGTAAGTGATAACAAATACAAACCATCATCAGTGGATAAAACACATGGTTTTACAGCTTATTTCCTTGTGGGTAACCTAACTTAAGGTTCCAATAAAAGGTTCCATTTTCTTTTGCATATTCACCTACTTCCTATAAAAACAGGGAGTTATGGAGTCAACCCTCCTTCCTGAAAACTCAACTGATTGGTCCACAGAGGAGGGACGGGAACATTTCAAAAAGGATTCTATTGAATGTAAAATTAGTCTGGGCCCATAATGCTGGATTAGGAAAGGACTCTAAAGTATAAATTACTATAATAATAATAACAATAATAATAATAATAAACACAACCTTTGTGTCATTACTGGATCAGATGCTGATATAGGTGACGTACAGTGCAAAACATAAATACAAAAAAGAACTAAAACTTGATTTCATGGGGACTGTAAACACTAGTGGCAGAAAGGTGGTGGGGTTTAATGCTAAAAACTGTCGTCCGAGTCACTTGAGTCACTTGAACGAAAATGGCCCGATTGCGAAAGAAACTCGAGACATAATGCATAGTTAACACCTAAGAACGGATTATTACCTGTTATTGCCATTTATCAGTTCATTGTGATCATGTAAACATGGGCACTGAAAATCATATCAAGTAGCTTACGTAAGCCTAAACCTAAAGCTCAAAATTAGGCTGTGCAAAAAAGAAAGAAAGAAAGAAAGAAAGAAAGAAAGAAAAATTAATGAGGACAGGGTTACTACGAAAGAATATTTTCTTTTCTTATGGTCTAAAATGTATGTGGAGTGGATGCAGAGTAGGCTAATTCACTCACAACATAGGCTCCAAGCTTATACGGCATTATAGTCACCAAAAGGAGGAACTCATGCCTGTGTGCGAGACCGCGAGACAGCAGGGGACCACGAGTGAAGCCACGAGCTGCCCGCAAGCAGGAATCCGGTTATGAGTTACGGTTACGGTTAGCAGTCGGTTAGTTTTAGTTTGGATCCTCTAGCGGTCATGAGTTAGGTGCGCGTTACTCTGCCGAGTGAGATTCAGTATCATTCCGTTACTCACAGTCTAGAAGAAAACAGATGGTGCTCGGTGGAGAATGGAAAGTGTCCATTTCCATAAACCTGTTTTATTACTTTTCCACAGAAGAACTGAGACTTATTCTGGTTGGAAAAACTGGATCAGGAAAAAGTGCATCTGGAAACACCATCCTGGGGAAAACAAATGTTTTTAAAGATGGGTTGTCACCTGAGTCTGTGACCCAAGGCTGTCACTGTGAAGAGAATAAAGATGGTGACAGGAACATTGTTGTGATCGACACCCCGGGGATATTTGACACAAGCAAAACAAAAGAACAAGTTAAAGGAAGCATTGAGAAGTGCATTGAACAGTCAGTTCCGGGACCCCATGCTTTCCTGTTGGTGATCAGCCTGAAGTCAAGATTCACACAAGAGGAGCAGGACACTGTTAAGTGGATTGAGGACAATTTTGGATCAGATTCTTCAATGTATACCATCGTCCTGTTTACTCACGCTGACCTGCTGGAAGGTAAATCTCTGGACGACTACGTCAAAGAGAGCAAACATCTACGAAGACTGATAAACCGCTGTGGAGGAAGATACCATTCACTTATCAACGTCCAGAGAGGTGACAGAAAGCAGGTCAGAGATCTCCTTGATAAAATACAGGAAATGGTGGAATTCAATGGAGGAGAGCACTACACCAATGACATGTACCAGAGAGCCCAGAAGAAACTTGAAAAAGAGGGGAGTCTATGGCGTAAGGTAATTGGTTATTTTCCTGCAGTAACAATAGTTACAGGACTAATTTCTGGATCAGCTACTACTGTAGCACTAGGTGTAACAGCTGCTGCCAGTCAAGGATATGATTGCATCAAAAACACGTTTTCCTCAGACCTGTGAGGAAAAAATTGCGGATGGGGCAATAAATAATAGTTAAGAATGAGACAAGTAAAAACTTTGAATAGCTTGTATTTATATGATATTAGCTTAATCATGTATTCTTTCTTTGTTATTGGAGATTAGAAATAAACTTTGTGCAATGTTAATGTGTGAAAGAATAAAAACATCAATACAATCTCAGCTTACTTCTCCTGACATGTATTTCGATATTTATTTACTTACACTGATCAAGTGAAACATTACAATCAAATATTGTGTAGGTCTCCCTTGTGCCTCCAAAACAGTTGTGACTCATCAGAGAATGGACATGGGCCTTCTGAGGGTGTCCTGTGGTGTCTGGCAACAGAATGTTGTTAGTGGGGGGCCTTTGGGTCCTATGGGTTGAAGGGAGGGGCCTCTGTGGATCATCCCACAGATACTTGATTAGTTTGGGATCTAGTGAATTTGGAGGCCAGGTCAACACCTTGTGCTGTTTTTCATGTTTTTTGAGTCTGTCAAGGAGTGTCATTGCTATGGGGTGGGGGTGTCTGGTCTGGTCTAGGTGGGTGGTACATGTCTAAGTAACATCCACATGAACGTCAGGTCCAAATGTTTCCCAGGAGAACATTGGATTGTCTCAAGATGGTCAATGTTATTTACTTCTCCAGTCAGTGGTTTTAAAGTTATGGCTGATCAGTGTATATACTTGTTTATTTATTTACCAGTCTGGTAAATCTACAATTTCCCAGCAATTTCATTAATACTGCCTCCACTAATGCACATCTGTATAGGTTAGGTCATTTTTCTTTTTGTGTGCAAATCTCCTTGGTCATAATGGGAGGAGACTTCAACAATGGAAGGATATGATGATGGACTCCAGAGACTTTCTTGTTTCCCCCCTTAACTTACCTCATTACATGCTTTAATTATACAATAACCTATATTTTCAGTTAAGGAGCTACAATTTAGGTCTCATGTTGACTCTCCAAAATATACCAACTAAATGCAAACCTGTTCAGCATAGTCAGAGAGCAGTGGACGGTCTCTGTGCAGATTCACATTTTTCAGAAGTAAACTAAAGACAATACAAGGAAATAGGAAGCCCCCCGTGCATAGGCTAGCAGCTTCCAGAAGCTTCCCAGAGAACTAGCGTGAATGTGGAGTTTGTCTAAGTTCACTACTCGGGTCTGGAAGAACACATCTTGTCACCTGGGACCTGGAAAAGTTGAATCTGAAGTAATGGCAGAAGGTAAGACAATCGATCTGACTCAATCTTAAAACATCAGCATTGATCCCTTGATTACTGCAGAACATCACATTTACAATGATGCTGTGACACTGAACAGATAAGAAGAACAGAAAATGTAGACCTTGATAATGATGTCAGTGACTAATAGTCTTTTTCCTTTTGTGCCTCTGTGGTATTATTTTTATGTCACAGCTATACCACTCAGAGAAAAGAAGCAGAGAACTCTACCTCGGTCTGATGGGTGTGGTCTGAATAACTTTGACGGTATGCTCCTTCATTGTCCCAGTTCTCGTGAAATCTTAGTGATTAGACATATGTGAACACCACTTACTAATAAGGATATGCATTGCTAAGTTATCTTGTTTTTGTCATTACTTCTAATATACATTATATTATAGCTCTAAGATCAGTAACAAAAAAAATCTCTGGCATTTATTCTTCTCTAGTATAACTGGTCATCCTTTGTAGCTATTGCCAGAAATTATACATCTGATTGTAAATGCTAATACAGGATTTATAAATACAGATTTTGGTTTCTGTTACCCTAAAGTCTTTTCCACAGTGGATAAAAGGATTGAACCAGCTCTAATTCATATCTCTCACTGAAACAATAAATATATTTCCTATATATTTTATAGTATTTTTGCTGACTACAATTTTCAAATGAAATGTTTGTTTTGGGAACATGAAAATACCTTTACTGGGCTTTGGAAAATTTTAACAAATATATATGCTTTTTAAAAAAATCTCCACAAATCTATCTTGTTTCCTGTTTGAGACGTCTGGTAAAAGTTTAACAGACACTTCTATATACTATTTATGTATTTATATATAAATATATAAAATTAATATGCTTTAATAAGGATGTGTAGCTGTAACACATTTACAACAAGTGTATATTTGGTAGCTTGTAGTACTCTGTATCCTTGACTTTGGGGGCACATATGTTTTTTTCGTCTTGCACCTTGTTAAACTGTCAGTCGGTATTATAGTAGTATATATAGTGTACTTGTGCGGCACAATACAGGAAAAAAGATGGCTCCCTAGCCCCACTAGATTTTATTTCTGTGTCACAATGAAAATTATCCCCGACAGCCAGTAACACTGCTGGATATAGGAGTTGTCACAAATCGTTTGAATAATAGCTCACCTCTTGTGCTTGTAGCCAGCAGTCACATGATAAAATGCAGAACCGAATTGCTGAAGAGCTGCAAACATACACAAGAAAGGTAACTGACGCCTGTAACTTGTTGTCCGTGGTGAATGCACCACAAGTTGTCAAGGCAGGACGCAAAGGACACAAAGTAAACGATGAGGACACAAAGTCAGTTTGTGTCTGCCCAGACTGAAACTCACTCTGGGAGATTTTAAACTAAAAATAGACAGAAAGTCTCTCTCTTTTTTAATGTTTGTGACACACCAGGCCGATGGTCATCTGTTAGCCGGTGTCAGGCCGGCACTGTTGGCGCTAGTCGGACCTCTGTTGGCAGCTTTTCGGTCAGATGAGTGTGTTTAACTAACAGTCAGAGTGACCTCTGACCGGTAGCTTAGTGAATCAGCGCGCTAAAGAAGAAACGGAAGTGACGAAAGTATGCAAATGACGTGTTTTTTTTCTTCTTCTTAACATTCCAGTGCGCAAATATTTTCACAATGACTAGGTCATCTGGCCAGCGCTGTACACTCGTTTGTAGCTGCTTCTAGCTACCTGGCCTCCTAGTTAGTCCTAGCTTTCCCATTTCTCCTTTTGAATGATAAATACAGACTACTGATAACTGCTGGATGAAGAGTTGTTTCCTCTCAAGCAAAACGCACGTACTGGGTGGCCGTTAGTTGCTGTGTGTCCAAGTGTCTCTTTGGCTCAGAAACAGGTGGTATGAGGCAATGCTACACTTGCTCTTTGTTGCTGGTAGTTCTTCAATGTTGGTTTGTAGTTTCTGTGCCCTTGAGGGTCATAAAATAAAATGCTGGTTATTCACATTATAAGTACTGCAATACAGTATGTTTATATAGATGAACTGTTATCTTTTATGTAACCATCTTGTCCACTTGGCTAAATATAGATGATTCTGATTGTGGCACTACACATGAATCTAGCAGTTATGCAGGGTTTACAACTAACTATATTAGTGTGTTTGCAGCCTAACTTGGCAAAAAAAAAGCAAAAAAAAAGAAAGAAAATATTGACTTTTGCTCTGTGTACAGAGTTAATTTTGTGTCTGCTGTCTACCACAGCTCTGGACCTGTCTGGAGGGTTGAGGGTAGTCCTGGTGGGCAAGACGGGATCAGGGAAGAGCGCAACAGGGAACACCATCCTCGGGAGAGCAGCCTTCAAAGAGGACCCGAGCCCTGTGTCTGTGACCAAACACTGTGAGACGCAGAGCGGGGAAGTGGATGGGACTCTGGTGCAGGTGATTGACACTCCAGGTCTGTTCGATACGGGCATCTCAGAGGAAGAGCTAAAGAGCAGAATAGAGGAGTGCGTCAAGATGTCAGTGCCGGGCCCTCACGCCTTCCTGCTCGTGATCAGGCTTGGCGTAAGGTTCACAGAAGAGGAAAGAAATGCGGTGAAGTGGATCCAGGATAACTTTGGCGACGACGCCTCCATGTACACTATCATGCTGTTTACGTGCAAAGATCAAGCTAAAGCTGACAATGCTCTGAAGGAGTGCAAGGAGCTGCGGAGACTCTCCATCACATTTGGACGCAGATACCACGCGTTCAACAACAACGACGCTGAAGACCGCGTGCAGGTCTCCGAGCTGGTCACCATGATCAAAGAAATGGTACAGGACAACGGGGGCAAACACTACACGAATGAGATGTATGAGAAAGCGCAAAGGAAGCTGAGAGAGGAGGAGGAGCGGAAGAAACAAGAGGAGGAGGAGAAGAAGCAAGAGGAGAAGAAAATGTGGGATGCAGAGAGGGAGAAGCAAGAGAAAGCAAAGGAAAAGGAAAAAAAGGTTAGAAGAAAGAATATATGCGTGGCGGCGGCTGCTGCTGCTGTGCTGGTGTTTGCTGGGGTGGTTATAGCAGTGGGAGCAAACACCACAGTGGCTCTGGCTCTGGGAGCGCCTGCACTCGTCCTGGGAGTGTTATGCGGCTTAGCTGCCATTTCCATTTGGAAAGGCTTAAAATGCAAATCTAAATCTAATTTGCCAGTATAACCTGGCCGGACAATAGTGACAAGGACATGTTTATCCATCTGCAAGTTGTGACACTGAATACAGTATTAATACTGCACACGCCGCTATACTGTTAAGCGCTAAACAGTGAATGATGTGTTTTGGCCCTTTCTGCATTGTGATTCTAAAATGATTCAGTTTTGACTCATGAATGCAGAAGTATGTGAAGTAAACAAACTGTATGAAACACAAAACTCGTTTTTTTACTGTTTGCTTTTTTTTTTTTTTACTCACTTATCATTTGAAGCCAATATATGAATCTGAGTTATACTTGAATAAATATTCTTTCTGAATCCCAATAAATGATGCTAGAACTATTAGTAACTTATTTGATAATCACTGAAATAAAACATCTGTGCAGATGAATCACTGTTCCCTGTTTAAACAATGACATACTGGTTCTCCTGCTTTATTATTAGCAGCGTTACGTGCTCATTTCCACGAAGGAAACGGGAAACAATGGTCCACTGACTGGTCACATCTACGGAAACGCAGCGAGGCCTCACTATTCTGCCACTATGATACTGTCAGCACGTGCCATCTAAAACAAAACGACTATGAAAGGCATTCCATCAGCTGTGTCTGTTGTTTGCACTGGATTTTGTGCAGTCACTCACAGTGGAAATATCCAAAAGGCAGTTTGTCTTCACATGCTGCTGATGATTTATCTCAATTAGCATTAAATTAAAATCTGTACATCTCACATTAACGTAATTAAATCTAATTTAAAACCCTAAGTAATTTTTATGGTTACAGTGGCAAGTGACGTGCACTTAAAGTAAAACTCATAAAAGGGACCATAACCTTTAGGTGCTCCTGAAGCTTCCACCGTCTTAAAGTATAGTGAAAAGGTTGTGCACTCAGACTTCAGTTGTGGGGAATGCAGCGAAAAGGTATTTGTCACAGATAATCATCACAGCAGCTCACAAAATGTAATGTCAAATCTGAGTACAGACGACTTACCAGACGGATTTAATGTTTAAGTTTTGTCCCTTATGTTGCACCACTCTTTAAATACGTCTGAATTTTGAATGTTTGTGCGGCTACTCGATAAAAAAAATAAAAAAAAAAATAAAATCCTGCCATATTTTAGAAGCACAGACAAAAATAAATAAATAAATAAAAATGGAAGAATACAGCTCATTCATTCATTCATCTTCTGTAACCCCTTGTCCTGTGAAGGGGCGGGGTTGGAGCCTATCCCAGCTGTCATTGGGCAACCATTCACACTCACACTCACATTTGGACGGTGGGAGGAAGCCAGAGTACCCTTTTATATCACAATTCTTTGACTTTATTTATTTTACAGGATTACAGATTCAGTTGATATACATTCATGTTGTACAACATTAGATTGCCTTGTATTTTCTTTGTCATTATGAAATTCATGGGTAAAATGATTTGCTTATGTTGTAGATCCATGATCCACAAGTTCTCACCCTCTTCTTGAAAGAAAGACAGACTGTTCATTTCTGATTCACCAACAATAATCTGGGAAAAGAGCAGTCCAGCTAGTGACAAGGTGAACAACAATCTGTAGTCTGCACACTCGGATGGGGAGAGCTGGTCTGGTGTGCTTTGCTGTTGCCATGGTGTAGCAGCACTGCTACGTCGCCCCTATACATCAGCCCAGGAAGCGACCTCAGTGGTTCTGCCAGTGCCAACATAGAACACTGGTAGATTTTGTGTGACTTAATTAGGATTTTGTTGTGCTAAAGATCTCAACATAACACCAAATAACAATTTCTTTCATTGAAATAAAAATTAAAAATCTGATTTCAACAATAAAAATCTATATCACCTATTTTCCAAATGTATAACAACAGGTTCAAATTCAAAGCATGCATGATGTGACTAATGCTAATGAGCCTACGCTAATTCAAAACCACAAAATATTTGGACAGAAAAGGGACTTCAAATGTAAATGTTAAGTCAAGGACATGGATAACTTTGAAAGGAGCCTTGGTTCACATGACCTAGCTGTCTTTTGTTTTGGGTCCGGCCCATGTCCCGATGACTTTAGCAATCCCTGCACCTGCTAACATCACCACTGAGCGCATGGTAACTGCTGCTCCCTCTGCCGTTGCAGCAGCACCACCTACAGGACCAGCTGCAACTGCTGCCGCCACAAGCAAATAATGACTTGCAGAGTTCAGTACTTCTCCACATTGGCGCCACCGTTTATTATTATTCATACGTCTCTGGGCCTCTTCATATAAACTGCAAGTGTAGTGGCTCCCATTAATCTGAACTGTCTGGTCTATCTTTTCAAACAGATCAGCTACCTGAGTACGATTTCCCTTGCATGTGTTGTCAAACACAATATACCCGGCTTTACAGTCACTGATGACCTCCTTCAGGTCAGGACTTTGTTCTAGGTAGTCCTCAATGGAGGTTTCCTTCAGCTGATCGCCCCTAGTGAAAAGCACTGCTGTATACATGGATGCTTCCTCGCCAAAGTTTTCCTTGATCCACTTTACAGCATTCTTCTCCTCTTCTGTGAAACGGATGTCCAATCTGATCACTAGCAGAAATATGTGAGGCCCCGGGACAGACAGCATGATGCAATTCTCTATTTCCTTTTTCAGCTCCTCTACCTTAATGGATGTGTCAAAGATCCCAGGGGTGTCAATGACACTCACAGTTCTCTCGTCAAAATGTGCAGTTTCTTTCTTACATGTCTTTGTCAAAGAAGACGGAGACACACTTGCTTCAAAAGCTTTCCATCCCAGGATGGTATTCCCCGTCGCGCTCTTTCCCGATCCAGTCTTTCCCAGCAAGACAATCCTCAGGTCAGCAATCTCTGGAGAGCAAGAATCTGTTGAGAAAGTTGAAATTCTGGGATTAATCTAGTTGTAAAAACATATAAATGCACAAAGTAAAGATGCCCACCTTCAGCCGAAGTCAATCCCATGGTGTTTTAAAGAGAAAGAAATACCAGGAAACAAAGATGGAACCAAACAAACTACAAAATCTGTCCGTGCTTGTCTCTCAGCTTTGTCTTCCAGTACACAGTAGGTCTGTACTATGCTGAGCAACTTATCTCTCTGTCTCTCTCTCTCTCTCTCTCTCTCTCTCTCTCTCACTTTGTCCTGCTCCACCACAGTGGTTTCCAGTGAAATGAAACTCTCCCTCTCCACAAACCTTTCAAAGAAAACGAAACTAGAGTTTTCAGAAAGCTGTTGATACGCTGGTTCAAAACAGCATTAAAATGGCTTAAATACTGACAGGGTCAGAAGAAAGATTGAAAAGAAGATTTGGCATTAGAACTCATTTAAATTACCCCGTTGTCCCCCAAGCTCTGTTTGTAAGCTCAGTACGTACATATGGGGAGGAACGGAAGTTGTGCACAAATCAAATCAAATAAATCAAATCCATTTTGATTGCAAAAGCTCTACTGCCAGTCTCAGTACTCCGAAGTGTCCTCCGAGTACACTGGTCCATGCAATAGAAAACAAATGCAAATAATAAACTCACTCATGCTCTGAGCATGCAAGGTATGTCAAATCTGGAATTGGTCGCAGTGTCTCTACCACCATCTAGTGGCTGACTTCGGAACTACTCAGATTTTGCACTGCACATGACCAAACAGGTATTTGTATACCTGCAAGTATCTCAATAAAATAGTCAAAACCAAACAAAATGGTATCATTTACACAGCCATTCAGATTTATTACGAGGACACAAAACTCTAATGATCTTCCAGCAACCCCTCCCTGGCTTCATCATGCCTCAATCTGCCCACTTCAACTCTAAGAGATGACAACATGGTAGCATCCAACAAAGTGTCCTAGTGTCTGTTTGCTGTCATCTCATTTTTGCATAACTAGCGCTCTCTCTCTCTTTCTCTCTGTGTGTGTGTGAGTGTTTAGTATGCAGTATTACACTGCTGCCCTCCTACACCTCTGTGTATGAGATCTAGAGAGAGACAAGCTGGCCAGTCATAATAGAAGTAAGACACCAGCTACTCACATCATATGGCTATACAGCACCATCTAGAAACACACGGAGGATCAGGACATCTGTGGACATCTGACTAAAAAGTAAGTTTAATAGATTTGCCGGAAATATAGAACTGTGCAGGAAAGAAACCAAAGAAATATTGGTTCTTACATCCAGATAAGAGAGTGAGACAAGGGCCACTAGACGTGTAGGAGCTTCTTAAAGATGTTTCACTATCATCCAAGTAGCTTCTTCAGTTCTAAGACTGAAGAAGCAAGTAGCTTCCTCTGAGACAGAAGAAGTTACTTGCTTTTTTTATTTGGATACCATGACCTGAATGATGATGAATCTTCACAGATATACCTATTCTCACTTTATGTTTGAGTTCATTTAAATATGCTTCTAATTGCTTTACAGCACATCGCAGCATTAGAGGAAGGATACTAAAGGGGGAAGACTCATCTCAACAACTCACTGGACAGCGTGCTCAATGACAAGGCTCTCAGAAGTCTTCTGAGAAAGAAAAGAAAAAAAAACGGGACTATTTTTTGACATTTTTTGAGAGCTTGAGATTCTTCATGGCATCAACAGGTCTTCAGCTGATGGGCTTGGTGTTGGCGGTGTTGGGTTGGGTGTTTGGGGCTCTGGTGTGCGCAGCTCCTCTATGGCGTGTATCGGCCTTCGTGGGTGGAGAGCTGGTGATCGCCCAGATGTTGTGGGAGGGACTGTGGATGAACTGTCTGTCTCAGACAACAGGCCAAATCCAGTGCAAGACCTATGACTCCACCCTGGCCCTACCCACGTCCGCACAAGCTGCGCGGTGCCTCACGGTTCTCTCCCTGCTTCTCTGCCTTCTGGCTCTCATACTCGGGGTGACGGGGGCCAAGTGTACTCACTGCATGGATGGAGGTAACCCGGCTTCCAAGACTCGGCTGTCTCGGATAGCAGGGGTGCTCTTCATTGTTGCTGGCCTTGCCTACTTGTTACCCATCTGCTGGACCGCCTACGCAATTATAAGAGACTTCTACGATCCAAATATTGCAGCACCCTTAAAGAGAGAGCTGGGGCCAGCACTGTACCTGGGCTGGGGAGCCAGCGTGCTGCTCCTTGTGGGGGGCGTTCTGCTGCACATCGGCTCCTCTGCACCGGGAGGAAGAGCGCTGCCTGTTATCGGGAGGCCAACGAAGGATAGCTCACAAACAGTGGCAACTGCAGGAGAGGTGAAGCAACAGGAAAAATCTTTCGTATGAGATGATTATATCAGACATGTGAGCTATGACCAGAGACAGAGGTCACAACCTCGTCAAGACAAGCTTCTGGAAACTGCACAGTCACAATCTGTAGAAAATATTCATAGCAAGGTGTGTTTCATGTCACGATAAAGCCAAGTTTGTGTTTGTTTCTTGAATTCATATTGTAAATTTCTAATCAAATCTCCTTTATTTAAGGACTGTTTATCAGAGTAGGAGTTGACGTGAGCTGTGGGAGGATTTTAGATGTTTACTAATGCATGTGACTTACATTCCTCAGATTCCGCTCGCCCTCTGCTTGTGTTTGTGTGTGTGCGTGTGGGCAGTTTGTGTACAGAAGGCTAGTGTGCATCGTACATCTGTGCATGCTGTGTGTTTTGACTGAAAATATGCGTGGGCAGTTGAGAGTGATAATTGTTTGTGTACTTTTTAGACACTTTTTTGTCAGTAATGCTTTTATTCTTAACTAATTATTCTCTCTTTTTTTAACTTGATGTGCTTCTGGGATGCATTGTTTTGATAGTTTTACAGAACTTTCGACATATGTGAAATAATTTAAATTTTCATTTTTACTATATAAGAAGCAGTTTTGCCAATTTGGTTTAACAAATAAATTTTTATTTTTTATTTTGAACAGTTAAATGTTTTCTGTCAATCCAGTTAACACAATGCACACAGTAACTAATTTTGAGCATTAGGAGCAGGGTTGGAGTACGTAACAGCAAGTTTTATAATGTTTCATCTAGCTAATAATGTCATACAGTTATTCAGAAGTGTGACAGTGCTTTTTCCTCCTTTACCTTTGTTATCAATGACTTTCTACCATGTACTGTATAATCACTCATGCACAATAAATACATGTGTTTGCTTTCACTATAACTGGCTGTCATTTAAACATTATATACAAGCTTTCTATGAGGAAATACTGTGTGTAGGAACAGATTTGTCTTGCAGACAAGTATATTTTTAACACCTATTTCCTCCCCTATTAAGATTTTAAATTTTAGTGATAAAGACGATAAAACATTATCTACAAGCTGTTTCTTGAACAAACTGAACTCAGTGTAGATAGAACAACGGTGGTACAAAGAAGCAGAAAAAACAGCAGCAGTAGTGTACAGGACAGGTGCCACCGTGCCAGTCTTTTTTTACCTCGCTTGTCCCTCGTGAGTTATTTTGACAGTTCACTTATTCATCTGTTATGGTGCTGTTTGTCCTTGACACGTCCATGAGCCCTTTTTCACTTCATCACATTTTGTGAGTCCCAAGTTGAACATTAAGCAAAGTCACGATCTTTTTCTCATCTGGTTCAAATTGCTCTCTATCTCTTTGTTCGCTGCATAGCTTTTCCACCACGCATTTTTTTTTCTTAAAAAATGTATGCCACAAAATGACACTTAAGAGAAGGAACATAGTCACTTTTACATGTGAGGGTATTGTACATCAGCACTGGAGAAATGGGGAAATGCATGCACACAAACTTCAAACTACAAGTTTATTTAAAAGAACCACAGTTTGATCTCAAATGACAGAGTTAAAACCATCACGAGCAGTGACGGCAGAAATACAACACTTGGGGGCAGTAAACACTAAGTAACTGATGCGCTCTATCACAAAGGAGCTGAGACTTAAACATCAAATCTACTGAGTTGACATAACAAACACAGAGCTACATAACTCAGTCTATTTTAGAATTACAAACATTGTTAGTGAGATACTGAATCGCTTAGCAGTTCTCATCAAGCCCATTGTGTTTGATGTGACTGTTTCTCATTTCGCTGAAATGTGTGTTCCCTTTTAGAGCTCACTGAGTTCATTTTGGTTGTGTGTTAATTATCAAACTGTGCCGACAGATGTCCTCTATGACAAATCAATGTAGCCTTTTTGCAGCTGCGATGTGTCTAAAATGATATCTTTTGTTGTAGTCAAGTAAAGGAACAGATGTCTGACAGCGTCTCCATTTACAGAACTGTCCCAGCACGCCTCCCTGCCAGCTCTGCACAACAGAGGTGTTTTTAAGGTCGTGGGGCGAGTCCATGACATGTAAAGACCTGCTGCTCTTTGGACCTGCGCCAGAAGTTTCTTGTCTTGGAAAGGAACAAACAAGATAAACTTATTTGCTCCAAGATAAACGTGTTGGTTCCTTTGGCTGCATTGAGACAGAATTTAAAGAGTAAATTAAGACATGTACATACAGGACTGATGCATCAAATCGAACTTTTCAGAAGATTTGATTCAAACTAAAAGGCATTCCATTCATTCTGCATACAATAAAATTTCTGATATTAACCAACAACTCACTCAGTAAACACATAAACACATCCACTGCACAGACAAGAGGCAGTTCATGATAGTGTGGGAACCTAAGAGTTAAATGGAAACATTTTGCAGTTCATTGACTGGCTGTTCTCGAAACTTCCAGACCATCATCCACTGTAGGTAATATACTGACTAAGCACCTCATCCAATTCTACGTTAAAGAAACCAAAATATTCCCTTAAAGTGCTGGTGTTAGGTCTTATTTTTAGAAAATCTTAAAGTGTGACCATACATCAGAGGGTGCTGTTACAGGAACTGAAGTTGGCAGAAATCACAAATACCTGATTATGGCTGGCACCAATCACCAAAGTCCCACAATAAGTGACAATTTAACAGAGGCAGTGCTAGGCCAGGAATCTCCTGCGTCCTGTGTAAGTAAAATTATTGTTTTTGTAAATGGACGTAACAGCTTCAGTTTCTCATTGGAAAAGACTTGTTGGTCTAGTAAATGCAGTGTACACATTAACTATTGACTTTTTAGGTGGGCCTTGTTGTAGGTGGCTGAAACACGTTTGGCTGCTGACCCTGTCCACAACAGCTGATTGCTTCCGTGCAGCTTCTCCTGTCTGCTTCAACAAAGTGGGGCCGTGCTGATCAGGTGTGCTCTCAAGATGTTCGACGTACAACAACTGCACTCGCCACTTTTGCACTGACTTTATCTTTCAGTCCTGGAGGTTGACCCCAATGATAAAAATTTCACAGCTTTACGAGGGAGGCCACTAGCATGACTGTTAAGAATATGGATTTCCATGTGGATGGAACTGTAGAGCACCAAACATCCAATATTTCTTATCATTTATTCCAGAAAATAATCAAAAATGTTATTCATTAAAATGTCTCTGGTTAGCATTAAAAAAAAGTTCTTCTTACTATTTTAGTTATGAAGAATTGATATCTAGACTGAGTGCACATGATCTGGATCAATAAGAAAAATAGTAAAATAGTAATAACTGCAAGGTGTTAATCATGCACAAATTTAGTGTGTGAGTGTGACTTATTCAGCTACATACTGTAAGCCGATAACCTCCTGGCTTTATTTCCAGTTACACACACAATAATGTAGGTGTAATCTGCTGAAAGGAATCCTGCAAAAATAATGTTCGTGTGGGAGAAACTAGAGCTGAGAGCAGAGCCTGTAAAAGCTGTTTGACACGCGATGCTGTACCAACACTAGGGTGGCAGAGGTGAATTCCATTAAAGACAGGTAACGGGGCTTTGTGGAGATTTGGAGAATGGGTGTGTGGAGGAAGGTAAAGTAGAACTGTCATGCTGAAAATGTATTCATATTGGCGTAAGAGTTTGCAGAAATGCAATAGTTCTTTCAGCCCCAGAGGATGCCACTTGGTCAATCCCCATACAACGCAATGTTAAAACAGAATTCAATATTTGGGGAATAACAAACCTGTTTAAATTATATCAAGTCCTACAGTTACGCATAATTTAGGGACAGGTAGTGTACGTTTAAAGGCCTTGGTGTCAGACACCCGCCTCAGCTCCACTCAATCTTCAGGCGCTAATTTTTTATTAGCTCAGAGTCAGAGTTTGTGCCAAAACCCAGCTAACTGTAGTCACAAATTTATGAATTTTAGAGTTTCTTTGCTCTTACACCTTGAAGATGTATTCTATGCCCCCATCCCCATTTAAAACATCCGCACAAATGCATGAATATAAACTCATCTATTGTAAAGACTTAATTAAAAAACACAAAAAATGCCTTGTCGACAGAAAATAAATTATTCAACCAACAGCAACAATTTACCTATAAGGCTTAGCTGCAAATGCAATCAAACTTACTTCCAGTTACCTCTCAGCTGAGTGTTCAGTTTTACTAAATCCACACTCTAGTCCAACAGGTTGCAGTAATACACCTGCAGTCTGGTTTGCCAACTGCCAATCGTACCAGAAAAGAAGAAGCATTAGCAGAACAAGAAAAACCTGCTGCAGCCTCAGACTCATTTGCAGTGAGAAAAACAAAAAGAAAGTAGAAGGCTGAACAAGTGCGGATGAGAAAATGGTCGGGATGAAGAGAGATATAGTTTCTGTAGGGAGAAACGGAGGCGGTATTCAAGGTGAGATTCTAAGTTTTACTTTCTGCCTACAGTAGTATGCTCGCTAACATTAGCCTAGAGGGCTAGGATGTTTGGAATTGGTGGACAAACACTCCTTGCTTCTCTTTTAGGTTTGTGTCTCTCATTAGCTATTTTGAAAAAAACAAACAGACTTATTAATACAGATTTGATCTATCAAATGCTTGATATTAATCGAGGCTGCCTCGAAAAGTGTGCAAGCAGCCTGGGATGCTTAAGAGCAGATTTGTAAACACCTCATGTTTGCAATTAATCTTGGCTGAAACAATCTGACAGGAAGCGCGTCCCCGGACCACCACTATTACATTTTGATATCATCTTTATTTTAGTGCAGATGTGACTGAACTTTCTTAATTGCACTGAATTTTGACTTTATTTCTCCTAAAACAAACGCATTTTCATGATCCAGTAACTAACTATATACCAACGGACATGACATAGACATGATCTGCACGTCCATCAGACGTCTAATGTTTAGTGGGATAATACATGTGAAATCAATACTTGGTTACAAACTGTTTGGAAGCAAGCCAGACATGCTGCAGTGTAACCTCCTGTAAGGAACTCATTCAAATACTTGTTCAGTTACGTACGACCGTGATCAGAGACACACTTTCTGTGTGGGATAGCAACACTGGCATGTCATGTGCCAAAGCAGGTATCTATCCCTAGCCCCACAGCTACTTTGACACGACACTGGACATGATTTCTACATTGATCCTTCGTAGAAGTATACAGGAGTAGTCTAAACCCGCCGCAGCCAGATACAGCTGATTGTTTTCAGTGCAAAAGCGGTTCAAAAACTCGTCAGCACTTGAAGCCTTGTAGCCTATAATAAAAAAAAGAATGCAGTTGAAACACAGAAATCAAACCGCAACAAACTCCAGCACACAGTACCCACAGGACTACACACATCTGGCTGCTAGAAAGCCATTTGTTGAGGTCATGTTGTCCACTGTTAGGCCTGTGGAGTTTCTTTACTCAGAATGCACGCACCATCTTGAGAAGAGTAAACACTGCTTTTGTATCAGGACTATTTTATTTTTTATTTTTTTTACCCACAAAATAAGGTTTCCAATCCTCCTAATCGGACATGAAACCACCAGATCTGGCAACACTGAGCAGACTCTTTTTTTTTTTTTTTTACTTTCATTTTGCTTGAACGTCGACTGCTGTCCTCTTAAAGAGACAGGCCGACACGTTGTACTCCTGCAGCGGCACAGAGGATGTGTACCTCTTTAAACCCGCATGACGACCAGTAGCGGTGAAAGTGGGGTATGTGAGTGTGTGCTTTGCGTTGCTTTTAGCATTCTTGTACCCGCTGTGGACCTTTGGATCTCCACCACCCCCTCCCCAGGGCGGGTAGGCAGCTCCGCCGTCCACGGCAGCAATTGGCTGCGCTCCTCTTTTATCCGTACTCCCGCTTGTTATTGCGCTTCACTCGTACAAAAAACACACGAGACATCACACGCGCACACGCGGTCAGTTACGCACGCACGCACGCACGCACGCACACACACTCAGTGGCGTGAGTGCGCGCGATGCTGCCGGAATCCAAAGTCCCCTGACCGTGGCGCAGTGCCTTATCGGAATGTTTGAATAGTAACGAGGTTAGCCGTGTCCTGTAGACCAACCACAGGCTTCTGACAGCTGTAACCCCTGCAGGCCACAGAGCAGACAGCCCACAAGACCGGCGTGCCGAGGAGGACTCAAAAGAAGACAGGGACGGCCCTAGGGAGGACAGAGAGGGAGCTCGACCAGAGGAAGAGAGTGGCTGTAACTGTAACGACATCGGACGACGACAGAGCCCCTGCACGATGACTGAGAAGCGGATGTCGCGGTGGTATTTCGGCGGGATCGCGTCCTGCGGAGCCGCCTGCTGCACACATCCTCTGGATCTACTCAAGGTGAGGGAATGGGGGGGCTCTGTAACCCTCCGCCGGGCTGTGCAGGAGTGCAGGCCTGAACACCAGGACACAGCTGTTCACAGCGCGTCCAGATATCGATGATAGCTCGCTTTTAGTTAAAGTGCCTCACTCTGGAGTTCACCGTAATGTCTGGAGTGGGGAAATATAGGGCACGGGTCAGGCCAGATCACGCGTTTGCGTAATTTGAGGAAAATACTAGATCCTTGTTGTTGGATTCAGTGTCATTCGAGATCGCACTGACTGTGCTACGTGTCATCGCCTGGCAGCAGGTGTCTGTCTCTGTGTGTGAGAGAGAGTTTTTGTGATCTTGCATGTTCATTCTTGGTGATTTCGAACCGCTTTGCTGCACGGAAGATCAAACCAGCGCATCTATTCCAAATACCAAATCCTTCCTCGCTTTTGGTTGCGCTGAAGAGCAGCACATGACCCCGATAACACTAACTGGTGCACAGGAAGTCATGTGCTGTGTAATTATGTGGTGCAGCGAAAAGGTGCCCAGCAGTTTGCCCTAACTTGCTTTTAGGCATAAAAGGTAGTATTTAGCAATTATGTATTTCTATTTTGAGCGTGGCTTCATTACGGCACAGTATGCTTTCACCGAAGAAGAAAACAAAGTAAATACTTTGCATGATTATGAAAAGTGTTTCTATCTATCCAGAGAAGAAGACAGGCTTCTATTATAACAGTGCCTTGACAGATCATTTTATATGTATTTTTTACTTGGAGGCGGCTGTGGCTCAGTAGGTAGAGCGGGTTGTCCATGAACCAGAGGGTTAGCGGTTCGATCCCCGGAATGTGCCACATGTCGAAGTGTACACTACCCCCCAGTTGCTCCCAGTGCATGGCACTGGTGTGTGAATGTGTGCGTGCTTGTGAATGGGTAGATGTGTCTCTGACTGTAAAGCGCTTTGAGTACCAATAGGTAGAAAAGCGCTATATAAAAGCAAGGCCATTTACTTGAATACAACATATTGTAGTCCAAAGTGTTCTTACTGGTTTAGTGCTGAGCAGTGTATCCAGACTGGGTGCACGTGATGTGGATCAGTAAATGTGAGGCTTTTCAAACATTCAAGATCTGCAAGGTGTTAATCATGCACGGCTTTTGTGTTTGAGTCTTCTTTTATCCACAAAATCCGATACCCTCCCAGCTGGGTTGCCAGTCACAATACAGACACAGTTACGCCTAAAACATTGAATTGAATGCGAGAACATTCAAAGAACCATCAGTGGTAAATGGTCAATAAAAGGAACAAAAGACAGCCCACATATAATTATGTCATTAAATAATGGAAAATATGTCAAAAAAATGAAATGAAATGTGAATGAAATAGTGTGAGAAGATAATAAGTAAGTAAAATATTGCACGAAGACTGCAGAGCCATTCTTTTAATTGGTCTGTTTGACAAAAGACTGTTTGTACATGCCCTCAAGCTCCCGTGTCTTCTGCCAGAGGGCAGCAGAAAGAACAGTTCATGTCCTGGATGGAAGCTGTAGTTCATAATACTTTTTCCCGTGCAAAGGCATCGGGACCTTGCAGAAGGAAGCCAAAGATTCTTTCTTCTATTTTTATCACCCTCTGTTGTTTCTTTTTGTCAACACCCAAACAGCTAGCAGCCCTCACCGAGATGGAATATGAGAGCGCGCTCTTTATGGTGGGACAAAAGAAAGACACCATGAGCTTCGGCTCGTATTTACGAAGCACTCTCAGAAAGTGTAGCCGCTGCTGGGCCTTCGTTACTGCTGCAGAGGTGTTCGCCCCCCAGCAGAGGTCTTTTGAGATTTGCACCCCTACGAACGGACTAAAAAGTGGAGACCCTCTCCATTGATGTGATGGGGGGCGGGCTCTGCTCGGTGTCTCCTTAATTTCCTTAGATATGTTGGAGTTGAGGGACAGGTTATTTGCAGCATGCCATGCAGACAGCTTCTGGATCTCCATGATCCAGGCTCATATCATGATGGGTACAACTAAACCGTCTGGGATGATGATATTGAATATTGAATGACGTAGTTCCCGGGCAGTTTAAGGTAGCTCAGAGCTAAGTGGACGCCAGTGCCGATGGCGTCTTTAGTAGATCCCTGTTTGCTCTTAGCAAACTGATGTGGGTCAAAGGTAGGAGAGAGACTCGTTGTGACATGGTTAGCAATCAGTCTAGTCACTGAGGCTACAGCCTGACTGCTTTTTGGGTGCAGGGATGATGGTAGCCGACTTCAGACTAGACGCAATGGTAGCTTGTGACAAAGACAGGTTGAATATCCTGATGAGGACCCCTGAAAGCTGGTGTGCACAAGCTTTGAGTACTTCTCAGAGGTCTGGCAGCTTTCCTTGGATCCACTCTCATCAGTAGCCGCCTTACTTGATTCTACTTCTACCTCTCTCAGGTTCGCCCTTGTCATGCAGGATTTTTGCTCGGGATAAACGCGGATACGATCGCTGACCGTGACAATGTCCTTGCGTCACTTAATCATGTGAGAGAACAGCCTCTGTGTGTGCCTCAAAGTTCTGCAGTTCAAACATGCTCCATGGTGCATGTGAGGTATAATCTATTGAATGGAATCGTTGGTATGGGAGGCGTGAGTGAAACTGCATCTCAGTGATTGTAAAAGCCGTCAACATTCAGGTGTTGTGCCAACAACAGAGGTGAGTTCCATTAAGGACAGCTAGAGGGACTTTGTGGAAACGGAGAAAGGGCGTGTGACGAAAGCTAAAGTAGCGCTGTCATAGTGAAAATTCATTCATGTTTAGATGACCTTCCAAAGTCAAATGTCCCAGCACTCATTTCCTTGTTTAGTAAGCTTGCATTGTGCACCGAGTTTTTCTGTCACTTTCACTGCTCTCTCTCTCTTCACATCAAATTTGAAATAATGAACTAAAAGAATTATAGTCCACTGAGGCTTAAATCTTTCTTAACATAACTCTATGTGACCCATCCATTGAAGAACATCATTGTGATCTTTAGATAACAAAAAAAAAAAAAACACAATGTAAAACACAGAGGAACTCTAAGTACGTTCTGCTCTTAATAACCTCACAGTCAGGTAGAAACAGCTCAGAAGGTTTTAATTGCAGTTTATTCACCACACTGACATAAAAGCAGGACAAAAAGAAGGGCGTCTAAATTTAGAAGTTATATCATCAAGGAAGTGGATACTGACCAAACACACCACACACAGAAAATCTTGCCAAGTCATGATTTAGCGATTTCCTCTTTTGTGTTAACCCAGACACCGTTCACACGTATATAGCAGGGTTGTTAATCAAGGTTTATCTGACCTCACCTACAACGGCAACATTCATGCACACACATGACCTCATCTGGGTGTAATACTGTAATCCAACAGTCTGAGTGCAGCAACCTCACATGTCTGTTACATTTTATTATAATTCTTATTGTCGTCTTAGAGTTAATATTTTTTTTGCTGCCACTTTACAATAAAATAAAAATACAGTTAATATATATATAAAAGATTTTCAGCCTAACTGAGACCATCGCTCCCCGTCAAGCTACAGGCTGACTAGGCTAGATGGAATGGTACCTTGTGTTAGAGACAAGTTGAATATCCTGATAAGGACCAGTGAAAACTGGTCTGCACAGGTTTGAGTACTAGGTCTGACAGCTTTCCTTGGATCCGCTCTTATCAGTTCCCGCCGAACTTGATGTGCCTAAAAAAATGATTTGCAAATAAACGGCTAGTCAGCTCTAGCAGAGAGTAGAGATCCCGGGATTTGGTGTAATCCCGGCCACACACTTTGTGGGTTTTTGCGTGTCCACCACCCTCTGGCGCTGTTTCGATACCTATCCTCAGGTTCGCCCTCGCCTTGTTGTGGTGATCTCTGTTCCCCCGACCACAATCGGCATCCTGGAGAACTTCTGGTTCACAGATTCTTTTTACAACAGCTTTCTTTTTGCTCATGTTTTCCGCTTAATATGTTAATAGACGTATGCGTTGCATATTTGAATTTAGAACGCGATAAGAAAAACTAACGGAATGAATGAAAAGTGATACCAACACATATGTACTGTGAGAATGCTGCTGCAGCCAGCTGAGGCAGAATATAGATGAACGGAACATTCTGGAGCTGATATTAGTAATAAAACCTTCTTTAATACATCATCAGTGCAATCGTTTGGGGTTTGGGGTTTTACCACGATACTTAACAACACCCTCCCTTTGTCACTGCATTGGTGAGAATTAACGGCTGAAGAGTTATATCTTCATGACATTCATGCTCAGAATCACTGATGATAACCATGGGGATCCATAACGTTTCATCAAACAATGTCAAAATGGTCAAGATTTTAATATGTCCTTAATCTCAATATATACTTTTTTGCAGATGTTAGCATTCTAAACGAATCAGAATCAGAATGCCTTTATTGTCCTTGCACGCAGTAACAAGAGTGTAAAGTCATCAACGCAGACTGCATTAAAAAAAAAACACTATAAAATAAACAGTATATAAAAAATACAATAAGGTGCAGGTAAGAGAGCATCGTATATATTACAAAAAACACTCAACAACAACTCAACTGTAATAAATAAGTCAAATTTATGGTTTTGCATTTATTTTTAGCATATTAGCATGACACTTAGCTCAATGCGCTACTGTCCCTGAATATAACCTCACAAAACTGCTACCATGGCTGAAACCTCCCAGTCTTGGTTTCATTCCTTCTTTCAAAAGTCAGGTGATGACGGCACTGTGTGAAAATAGGTGTCGGAGAGAGGCATTATTTTAAAGTAGTTTTGATCATTTTAAAAGTTCTGAAGAAACGTTATTCCTATGCATTGTATTCAACGTAGAGTGCAAAATTGTGATAAAAATGTTATCAAGACATTATAACCTGTGCACTAAGTAATTCTCTGAGTCACTGCTGATAACTTTGAAATGTGAAGAAAAGATGAAGCGTTGGAACTTGGCACTCACTGAGAGCTGGGGTTGAAATGTTTAACTTAACGGGCTTTGTGTGGAAATCTGTGTGCAAGAGTAGAATATAACCGCTTCCTCTCTGCAGTGACTCAGGAGAAATGGTTCAAAGAGTGACGAGCGGAATCGTGGAGTTATGGCAACCCACTAATTGATCCCCGATGGGGAAATTCAGTAGATGCAGAATTTTCCCATGAGGGATTATTTAAGAATAAAAAAAGATGATGAAACGGGAAAGAGATTGTGTTTTAAACAGAAATGAGAACAGACAACTAACTAACATGTAGTAGAGCTGCTGACCTTGTCTGACAAGGACAGCACTCATACACACATTGTGCAAGTCATTCCGATGGCCTGATTACTATCTGGCATCGCTGTCTTCCTTCCCTGTCGTCAGGCTCTGATAAGGGCCCCTGAGGAACTGCATTATGCAAAATGAATTTTGTAGTTGGACCAGTACTGGAGAATAAAATTCAGCAGAACATACACTTTCCCCTACTTCATCGAAGTCTAAATGCCAGAGAAGGTTCCCAGTCATCCACGTCACTCGAGTCACTTCTGATACTGCTGAAGATAAATATGAAGCTTTGGAACTTGGCAATCATTTAGTGCTGGGGTCTAAATGTTTACCTTAAGGTTTAGGTTTAACTGGCTTTTTGTGGAAATCTGTGTGTAATAGTAAAACAACATGTTCCTCTTGGCGGTGACTCAGGAGAAATGTTTCAAAGAGTAATGAGTGGTATCATGGAATTATGCGACGCACTGAATGCCTTTGTAAGAGGTGTCACATTTAGTCCTTTAACACTGTGTCTATTGCCGCTATAGCTTCACTCAGTGGCGTGCATGGTTTTGTAATGAACACAAATCCTAACACATGACCGTCTTCCCAGGTGCACCTGCAGACGCAGCAGGAGGTGCAGAAGAGGATGATGGGGATGGCCGTTCACGTGGTGAAGAACGACGGGGTGCTGGCTCTCTACAGCGGCCTCTCTGCCTCCCTTTGCAGACAGGTACGTGTGTCCGTGTGCACTGCCGCATCTGTTCTTAAACCTTTGTGTTATTGTTGTGTTACTTATTTGCAATCTTCGGATAAATGATTTACTGAAATCATAGACCATGTTTATAGGCAAATGATCAGTAACAGGAGAACAAAAGATTACCAGACAGCAAAATGGTGACATTTGTGTTACATATTGTCATACGCACATACACCAATCAGGCATAGCATCATGACCACCTAATGAGACTCAAGGGTTGATCTTCAAACTGACATTGTTGGAAATTCCTGTACTCACATGTTGGTTTGTTGCACCAGGAATCTAACAACAAGGGGCATGAAATGCTTTGTAACACTCTCCTCTCCTCTCCTCTCCTCTCCTCTCCTCTCCTCTCCTCTCTCCAGATGTCATATTCCCTCACCAGATTTGCCATCTATGAGACAGTAAGGGACATGATGGGCAGCACAAGCAGTGGCCCAATGCCCTTTTACCAGAAGGTCCTGCTGGGTGCTTTCGGAGGTGGGAACACACATATTCTTCCTGTTGCTTCCTTGTGGTTTTTTCTCTCTGTCTTGCCCATACATACAGTATGTACACATGCAGTGTCAACCACACAGGACTATGTGCCAACTGGGTTTCTCTGCCAACAGGTTTCACTGGTGGGTTTGTTGGCACGCCGGCAGACATGGTGAATGTCAGGTAACACCGCATAATCACATTTCGTGGAAATGGCGACACTAAGCCCTCGAATTGCAAAATAAAATGTGAAATGTTTTTTTCTCCTAGGATGCAGAATGATATGAAGCTACCAGCGGAACAGAGGAGGAAGTGAGTGTTTTTATTAAAAAAAAAAAAAAAGAAATAATAGTTTATATGTTGCTCATTTCTAGGTAATTTAACATCAAATTTGTGCTTTTCCTCCAGCTATAAACATGCCATAGATGGGCTCTACAGAGTCTTCAGAGAAGGTAAATCCCACGCAGAACACAGTCACTTCATGTTAAGCTCACACAGTCATGATGTCTAACCTCACATCTCTATCCTGTCTCCAGAGGGTGTAAGAAGACTGTTCTCGGGAGCCTCCATGGCCTCCAGCAGGGGCGCGATGGTTACTGTGGGACAGGTAAGTCGTGTTAACTCGGCTGGCGGTCTGAAATAAAAGTCCTGCTAAATATCTGCAGGCCTTAAAGAGACAGACACATTCATACGGTTTTCCTTTTTCCACATTTTACACTGAGCGTGCAGACACAGGAACTCATCATTGCTGAATTATTTTCAGAGATGAATAAGCTGTTTGTTCAAATGGTTCCATTTAAACATCGTGTTATGCTTCATTTCACTTGTTGAGAGCCGTGTTGCTAGGAAAATGTGTGTTTCCAAAAATGTCACAGTATTTATGTGGACTGACTGAAGGTAACACAGTGAGGTATAGTATAGAAAACACTGCACTCTGTGTGCTCTAAAAATGACTAATTATCGAGGGCCGCGAGCAACAGAACAGTCTGAGAAGACATCCATCTGCTTCAGTCTTCTTTATTGATTGGTGTAATAAGGCTAGTAAATGACAGCTTTTTATTAATGAGTGTAATAAAGCAAACATTAATCTTCTTTATAATACTCGTTAATAGATTTTTTTTATGACACACAGTTTGCCTGTAACACAATATAGATAATATAGATAATGTGTTAATATTTTGCTCATGCAGAGTTTATATTCAATTTTTTTTAATATAATATGAAGAATTCACTGTCACATGACCCTGACTGATCCATCCAGTCAACACGCAGCTTTGTACAGTCAATATATTTCTGATCAAACTCATCAAACTCAACTAGAGCCAAATTCAGAAATCACTATATTTTTATTAGGGGTGGTACTGATTAAAAAAAAAATAAAAAAATTTATCTAATTAATTAGAGGCTTTGTAATTAATTAATCTCGATTAATCACATTTTAATCGCATAACAATAGTTGCCCCAAAAAGCAACATTTTTTAATTTAAATGGATTTTTGTGGACGACTGAATCAAATAATAGACACAGACATGAATATTGTATACTCAAGCTCTTTTAAAGTCTGATTAGCGCGCAGTGAAGGATGGTGGCTTGTGTGTTCTTATGCGTTTCTTTTTCCCACTAAAATGTCTCAACCGATTTATTTGGGCTTGTAGTTGGCGTGCTACGACCAGGCCAAGCAGCTGGTGCTGGGAACAGGCCTGATGGGAGACAACATACTGACACACTTTCTGTCCAGCTTCATTGCTGTAAGTACCCGGTTTTGCTCGCGAGCCCCGCTGGTCTGATTCAGCGGGTGTAAAGTTTACAGCGCTCCTCCGTCCACTGACCTCAGCTTGCGTTCGTCTGCAGGGAGGCTGCGCCACATTCCTATGTCAACCGCTGGATGTACTGAAGACGAGGCTGATGAGTTCCAAAGGAGAGTACACGGTGAGTGGATCCCTCCTTATCCCTTTTCACTGTCTCGTCTAATCCTTTTATTACTTTCTGCCTCTGGCTCTCGATCTTCAGTTTCATTTTAAAGCGGCATCTATCTCTCTTCAGGGGGTGACACATTGCTTACGAGAAACTGCCAGGCTGGGTCCGTTGGCATTTTACAAGGTAAAAGTTTACTTAAATTTTAATTATTCGACTCAGTGTCAGGATTAGCCTTTGGTGCCTTGATTCATTCTGACCAGACGGAACTGTTCCCTGGCTGCAGAGGATAAGTCAAAGCAAAGACCGCTGCACAAAACCATACAGTCCTGCACAGCAGTGGGTGCTGTAACAATATAAATCGTACCTCAAATGCACCTTAGGTCCCCTTGTATCTGAGAGTTAGTTATATCAGCAGGCAGCGCAGTTAATCTGTGATGGGCTGGGCCGTCTCATAAAAATTAACACACTGAATACTAGCAGATGGTTTGCCTACATTATTAATCTGAGGCATTTAGCTAAACCCATTCTCTAAAATGTGTATCTGACGTGGCATGAATTAGTAATTTAAATTAAACATGTCAGTCTGTGTTTGGGTCATTGTGGAAACACCTGTTAGAATTTTCATCTTACCAAAAAAGAAGAACTAGCTGTCCTGGTGTAAATAAATGGTGAAGGATGGCACTAGGGTATTATAAGCAACATTAGCACTAATGTGATAATCAACTACGGTACATTCATTACAGCATACAGTAGTGTACTTAATGTGCATTAATAAATATTACTGTGACTGTCCCTGAGTAATCTAAGAGTATATCTATATTCATCTTGGTTCCTGAAATAAGACATTAAATAACACATATTGTTTAGTTGAGCTTTAAATTGTCACCTGCAATGTCAGAAGAGTACAATGTCAGAACAGTAACCCGACGCTACATTTTTATTTCAGGGTCTTGTGCCTGCAGGGATCCGCTTGATTCCCCACACAGTTCTCACATTCATCTTCCTCGAGCAGCTCAAGAAATACTTCGGCATTCGCATCATCTCCTGAGCGCGCTCTGTGACCGGGCCCCTTCCTTCCATCCTCCCCGGCACTGTGACGGCCGATCACGGCCGATCACGGCGTCCCGTCAACACTCTGCTCCTCATCACTTGCAAGAAAAGAAGGGAAGAAAGGAAATCATGTGCATTTTATTAAAACACTCGCGCATGATTTCTTTTCTCCTTTGGTTCTACCTCTAACTCACATCTACAAGTTAAAGGTTTTATTAACTAAACTTCTGGAGCAAACAGTTCCCCTCCATCAATAAAGGCTTTCAGTACAGTGCTAAGACAGAAATGTAAAGGGATTATTACACCTGCTAAGAGAGAAAGGTCCTTTATAATTTCAGGTACAGGATGATACGTAGCGTCAAGTGTTGTATTTTGAGTGTTCATTTTGAGTCAAGTAAACTGGAACTCTTCTGTCATGTTGATGATAGACTACTTGTTAATTTGTATTAATTCCAAATCAGATTGTGTGATTTAATGTTTTAATCTCGCTTAAAGGTCAATAACGGTTGAAAATTGTAGCATACATGTGTTTTCTACAGTGCTTTATAACACTGCTGTCATATTAGGCCATGGCAGAGTTTAGGATTTAGCAAAAGTCCAACTTGTAAAGTGGGAAGCAAACACAGTGACACGTTTTCATCAGTGCCATCCTGACCAGTTTCTAATATTTCCTAAGAGCCACTGCTAAAGCAAGACTGAAGATGCTGTCATGTTACCGCACAGTAATCATTCCCTCCAGTTGTGACCAAACACGTTCAGTGTTGATTTATTTATTTGCGTTCTTGTTGCTCAATTCATACTTTAGAACTGGAAATCAACCGCTAACAGGTTCACACTGTGTTATCCTTTACATGACGCTCCCTTTATTTCATTCCACTGTCATCATTTCACCTGGAGTCTAGAAGGGAAGGGGACCGAGTTTGTGCGTCTTGTGATTTTAAGCAAAGAGGAAGTTAGATGGGGACGCTGTGAAACTGATAGCGCGGGATGTTAATAGGAGGCCGCTTAGGTTTTGTAGTTCCAGTGAAATTCTTTCAGACCACTTCATCTCTTTTAAGTTCTCGTTTGTTTCCGAGAGAAGCCTGTAGAGAATCGCTGCACAGTACATGTGTGGCATTTCCATCGTTGACGTTACTGCTTAATCCAATCTAATCTAATTTAACTTGATGCATGTTAGACTTTATGACTCAGGATGCTGCTCCTTTTTATAAGGCACTTTATATAAAAAATACCTGGACTCATGGGGGCTAACCAGCTGCAGAGAAACACACGCTGCGTGTTAAAACATGTTCTAAAAGTGTTTTAAGATGTTTTGATTTTATAGTGGTTCCTGTTAAGCGTGCTTTGTGGTTCTTCTGTCAGCTATTGTCTTACAATGACACTGACTCTGTGACACTGGGCCTTCTCTGTGCTGTGCCTGCTCTGTTAACAGAGACCTTCATCAAATCAAGTCATGTTGCCTTACACTATCTGTCCAGCAGGGGGCGGTGTCATAACGTGTGAAGTGTTTGTTTCCATGCATCCTAATAAGCTCTGAGATGATAACTGTTTGCCTGCGTTTGTTCATGTGTGAGGCACGGTACTGTAACTCGCATACACAGCAGTGGAACCGGAGGGACAGATCTGGGTTTGTGAATTTGCATTTTGTAGATCATTAACCAATGATTTTGGAATTAAAATACTAATTCAAAGGAAGTGTGTTTGTTTTCGTGTGTTATTATTGCAGTATGGCAGACACTGATTTGGAATAGTAAATCAATGTCTGTTGAAGCCACAGCATATTTTTTATAGTTATTATTCTTATTTTTGTCATTTCATAAATCGGCTGTGGACGCTCCAGGCCATTAAACAAACAGGGGGATCTTTGTGTTTCTGCTTCTTCTGCTTCACACAGGGCCATAATGCAGGATGTGATTGTGAATCTGTCTATACCCTCAAGGATTTGCATTCACCAGAATGAGTTTAATATTTTCCCCACTTGCCTGCAGACATAGGATCAGTACTTATTTAGCAGAATTACATCCTCCCAGCTTGAACCGCGCGGTTAAGTGGAGTGGTGGTATTCAGCCATAGTGATGAATGGCAGCAGAGCGTTCCTTTGCCTATATGAACATCGCTGCCTATTCCTTTATTAATACTATCCATCACATTAGTGGCTGTGACCTCTCACCTCTACCATTATATGCCTCTGCATGCACCTTTCTCATTTTCATACTAGTCAGGAGTGCTATTTTTGCACAGATGTGATATGTGTCTACAGTGACAAGGATTTTTTCTTTGAGAGCACTCATGTTCAGTTCATGTTTACTGGCATTCGATTCTATTTTATTTCTACAATAATCAGAACTGTCTCAAGACTGTGAAGAGTCCAGAGGCTCTAAGCCCCCAGGCGATCACTAAGGCAAAGAAAATTCTTCCGTTTAATAGAGGAAAACCTTGATTAGAACCCAGCTCATACTGCAACACGAGATAAAATGTTGGTGGGACAGAAGAGAAGAGAGGAGAGATTATCATACATGCACCAGAATAAAGCAGTTTTGCATGCAGCGTGCGTACAGCACATAATATAAACATGATTACGCGATACACATCTTGTGGTGGTGTTTGATACATTCAAGATTGATAGTGATAGTAGGATATTCAGGGTCCAGGTTCTGTGATACATTAACTGATCTGTAACTATTTCCTCCTCTATGGACAAAACACTGACAGCAGCGATAAGGGGAATTATTTTATTACAAAAATCTTTGAATAATCCACCCTTTGGTATTGTGTATTTTCTGATTAAGATAAAATGCCACGTTAATTCAGTTAACAACAAGGGACTGGGCAGTAGATGCATTTTTTGATATAAAACTTTATATATCTACGATGAAATACACGCAGATGAAAAGACTGAGCTACGAGTATTGTACTAAAATTCCTCTGCCTTCAGGTCAGGGCTGAGTTTTAACTGCATTTATATTCTGAACTTATGATGTTTGAAAGTGACGATGTTTTTCTTTATTATTACTAATTGTTTAATTTCTGTTTGCATCTCACAATGTTTTAATTAGTGTGCCCTTGCAGCTCATCCTTCACTCTGAAAAGAGGTGATTAAAACTATGATATGCTAAGTGGATCTTACAATAATGTACGTTGCCACTGGAACAAGAATTTGTACCTCGTGTTTCTTGTCAAGGAGCGGCACTGAATAATGAGCAGGGAAAGTCAAGGTTTTAACTATTGTGTGTCGTGTGAGTGGGAGTAAATTGCAGCTTTACGTTTTGAAGCCAACTATTCCTTGTTGTTAGTGTAACATAAAATGAACACGGCTCCAAACACTGGACCAGAATCAATTAGCCATGTCAGTAAGTGCATCAGTATTGGATGCGAATAAAATATTGGGGATCAAGATTTAGTTTTCACAGAATAAGAAAATGTATGTCTTCTGTAGGAACTGGAGGGGATGTGATTTGCCACCCGGCTCCACAAATCAATATTTTCACATTAACAATAATCCAGATCATTCATAGTCATGTGAATGGGGTTACTGGAGTTGACAAATCCACACAGAGTTATAACCTTTGCAGGTCTGCAGCCCTGTAAGATTTATAAGGTTTTACGCACATTCATTGTACAGCAGTTTCCAGCAAAGCCTGTGCACTCAACCTGCCCTGCACCAAACAGCAGGCAGTCACTGACTATTCTCTGAACACAGTGGAGCATTAACAGCTAGCACGGCTTTGAATTCAGCTGTTTAAAAAATAAATAATGCAGTGATCTTCACTCAATCAGCTCTGTTTATTTTGTGGTTGATCTGATTTCACTGAGCAGTGGGTCCGCCTATAAAGAGCAGTGATAGTACTCAGAGGACTGTGAGTCCGGATAATAAAGTAATTCCCCACCTCACTGACTAATATGTGCTTCTAAAGGCCACCTGCGGCTTAGGTTAATCTGAATCTGAGCAGAGAGAAAAGCAGTTGTGGGGTTTGAGCTGAGGTTGGCTGGAGAAACACAAGAAAATGATATTAACTCAAAGGTCACTGGGAAACTATAATGACAGTGACAAGGAGTTGAGAATAATTTTTAACTTTGTGCTTTTCGGCACATGGTAACTAGTCTTGGGACATAGTGTCCTGACTATAAGTGTTGAGGCAGTAACAATGCTGGATGCAATTGCAAATTGAGTAGATTGAAATCAATACAGAAAGGACTCTGTGGGAGATATAAACCTTTTAACAATAACACTAGTGCCCAATGTTTAAGGGATTCTAAATAATGGAACACATACTTATGAATTAAAAAAATAAAATGAAACCAACGCAGATATGCCCAAAACCACAATGTGCACATATGTATTTACAGTAGAAATGAATATTCATGTACAACAAACGGTTAATTTCCCACTTTTTTAATAATCACCAGTTTAAATTAATTTAAAGCTCAAAGTTACGCATAACTAAGTGTTGTCGCCTTGAGTGACTAGTGGGTGATGTCACAGGTGTCATTTGTCTGTTTCAGCTCAACTGAAACTCCACCTCACTGACCTCTTTGACCATTTCTAGTACAGTGGGAGTTAGGCTGAGTCAAGCACCTGACTTTTCCAAGAAGTGGTATATTTAATGAGAACATATAGGAAAACAACACAGGATCTAGAGCAGAGCCTTGTGGGACACCGCATGGTTCTGTGAGATACTGAGACAGTGTGTCCGACATGATCTGACCCAGAGACATTGAAAACCTCCACTCAGTCACATAACATGAGAACCAATCCAAGGCAGACCCAGAAATACCCACTAGTGGTTTAGTCTATAAAGTCATTAAACTAAAAATGATGAATAGTATCAAAAGCAGAGCAGAAATACATTTCAAAACAAGGATGAGGAAAGAATGTCTAGGGGCCAGATAAAGGCTTAATTTGGTCCAACATTTTAGCCATGCCCTCTAAGGACATGGGGCAAAAGAGGCTCAGGATTGCACAGGAAACTCCAAATATATGATGGTTTGGTGAGGGGGGGATTACTTGCTCTGATAATTTTATTCACAAAGCGTTTAAGAAGGTCACCCCCCCCCCCCCCCCCCCCCCCCCCGCCCCACACACACACACCCTCCCTCCATGTGCTGGGTTACTCTGTTAATAGAGGTCAGGAGAGATGGCAGTAGGTCCAGGAAAACATATGGGATCTCAGCATAGTGGAAGCAATATATGATGACATTTATGAAGAGGATGTCCCCGGTTATGGGATCTCCTGTGATTTATGTAGTGGGAAAGAGAGGATAGAGAAGACGTGTGGAAGCTACCTGGAACCTGAGCACTGGAGGATCTGCACAGTCAGACCTGGAAGACCTCCTGAGAGTTTGATAATGGCCCCACTGTGGTGGTTCATGTTGAACTGAAGAGTCAGTCAAGACTGGAGAGACTGGACTGGTCATGGACAGGACTGCTTTGGGTTCACCAGTATGGGGAAGTCCTTCCAGTCACTTTTTAGATTTCTGCATGTACCTGTTTTTGATGTTTTTAATATTAATCCGGTAGTTTTTTCAGAGACAGAAGAACAGAATTGTAATTGTTCACATATTTACAATTTGCTATCAGCATAACTCCTCCATAACCTCAAATGACCACGGTAATGATTTTGCACATTTAAATCTGTAGAAGATTTAAGGCAATAAAAGTCTGACATAAACAGCCAAAATATGTAACAACAAACAGGAGCAAGAAAATAGTCGTGTGTAGACGCTGGTGGTGGTGAAGAAGAGATTGTCAGGTAGCTGAAGGAGACCTCTGAAGAAGACTTCACCTCTCCTTGGTCATCCATGGATTGGGAGGCAGAGGGTTGCACAACGGCAGCCTGTGGATGGAGTGACACAATGATTAAAGCACAGGGATTAGACAATGGTTGGCTGGGAGGGGGTGGACAAATAGTTCATTTGATGGGAGTAGTGACATAGTAATTGAGGACTGACTGATTTTCACAATGTGGGGAAATTGAAGAGTTAAGGAAGTATAGCGGCAGCCCACATTCACCGGAGGGGAAAAGATTGTGAGGGGACAGATCTTCCTTGCTGAAGCAAATTTCCATCACAATAAAGCAAATCCCTTTAATACGGCAAAGACTAGCCATCTAATAAACAAGAAATTCAAGAACCACTGGTGCCTGCTGGATTATCTATGAGCATTTACAGAGAATTTGCTTCTTCACAGCCAGTGACCACCAGATGCTGGATTGAGGTTCTCTGTTTGAAAGAGTCCTCTCAGCATCAGCTCTCATTTTGTCTCATGTGTTCAGCAGTAGATGAAATGGACTATTTTTAATCAAAACTACTTTAGAAAATGTGTCACTGTTTAATGTGAGCATCTTCACACACAAGCATCTTCAATTTTTATCTTTTTAGCTTCCTTTTATTTATTTTTTTAATTTTTTTTTGCTGCATTTAATGTTTTAATGTTTTAATACATTATGCAAACATGCTGGTGTGAAATAAACAGTAATCTTGTCTTCCTGAGGGTCCAGATGTCACATCCAACATTATAACTGCTGTAAATACAAAGACTCTGCAGGAGAAAGTGACTACATGACAGCTCTTTGGTCAGATTTCTTTTCACAGCACGATGAAAGCTGATGAGTCCCCATTGAAATAAGAATTATTATATTAGTTGAAGCCAACTGGGTCCTTCCACCATTAGGCAGTAGCATATCATAGTTAAAAGCAAAGCACGTTTAAGAACACAGTTACAGCTTCAACCCATCTAACCCACCCATCTAGACCAGACCACTCCATAGCAATGACACTCCTCGATGGCAGCAGCCATCCCCAGCAGGATGCAGCCTGACACAGACACACACACAAAAACGCTTTAGGAACATAGGACCCAAAGGCCTCCACTAAAAACATTCTGTTTCCAGACACCACAGGACACCCTCAGAAGGACCATGTCCATTCTCTGATGAGTCACAACTATTTTGGAGGCACAAGGGAGACCTACACAATATTAGGAACAGTGTTGGGCACATTATTTTTAAAAAGTAATTAATTATAGTTATTAGTTACTTCTCCCAAAAAGTAGAGTTAGTAACTGAATTACTCCACTATAAAAGTAACTAGTTACCAGGGAAAGTAACTATTGCGTTACTTAAAAAAAAAAAAAAGTTTAAATATGTCTAAGAATTAGATTTTTTTTCTGAGCGTAATGTACACTTCACGTGTATGTCCTTGCCTTTTACCTCAATGAGGTTAAACTAGTGCCTATACTTCCACCTTGAAAATGGCAACTTTACCTCTGAATGCTCCGAGCTTGCCATTGCTGCAGTCTATCTCTGATCGCTTGTGTGCTACTGCTATGTGCGCGTTTGTGTGTAAACACCACCTGCCCAACTGAACACTGCCCTGCAGCTGATTGGCTTACCATGAAATCTACCTTAGCCAATCATCATCACTTATGCGTCCGTTGTAACGGAGAAAATAGTAATTAGATTACTCGTTACTGAAAAAAATAACGCCGTTAGTAACGCCATTTATTTTAACGCCGTTATTCCCATCACTGATTAGGAAGATGGTCATAATGTTATGACTGATCAGTGTGTATATCCACGAGATAGCCTGTACCAGACTGTAACACCAAGGCATACGTCTACAAGTCTCAATACTGAACAGAAAAAAACGTATCACCAAGGACCCAGTTCACTCCAGATTATGATGAGGTTTTTTTTTATTGTGATCACATGTCCTGATCCTGTGTGGTGCCCTCTTCCATTTGAGACAGAGCATTTTTGTCAGGGCGATTATCATCTGAAATCCTTTGTTGAGTCAAAATGATGTTGTATAATAGCTGTGCTTGGAAAGGCAAGGTTTCACCAAGTTTCATTTTGTATGAGTCACATGTCTTCACTTGCTCAGTGGCCATGAGCACCGAGCAAGTGCGCCTTAGTAGTGGTTACGAAAATGCATTTCCATGCTGCAGCCGTAAATGATTGTTCATTCTCAGTAGCTTTGCCAGGATAAATGAAGTTCCGGTAAAAAAAATAAAAATAAAATACACACATGCAAGAAAGAACAACGATACTCCTTCAAGACTTTATATCGACCAATAAGACTGATACCTCTGCCAACACTGATGCTATACATTTTGTGTATAACAGGAAGAAAATTCCCCCTTTGACATACACGTTACATTACTGCTCCGAGGAATTTGTGAATGGTCATAACTCGCTCTCTGACAGACTGAGTGCTAAACAGGGGACAGATGCAGAATTTTGAGTGTGTGCGTTAAGAGGCAGGGCATGTGGTCTCTAGCAGGGGTGTGGATCAGAATATGTTTCCCCCTGATCAGACCTACTGAGATCAATACCAGGCATTGTGGTTTGGGACCTCAGGGATGATCCCTCTTGATGACAAAGACTCGCGCTGCAAAGCTGTCGCCAGATCAGAAACAGCTGTCAAGGGTTCAAGAGAAATCGTCTCTGTGTGCTGTAATTACCTGTCCTCTCCCGTGTGATGTGGTGGTGAATTAGCGTGATGGCGGTATGGGTGAGTGAGAAAGTCAGGAAAAATTAGAAGGAGTGGGAGGGTGGGTGTGTTATATATGTACCTGCAGGTCTGCACTTGTTTAAACTGGCATTGAAGCTTGATCTATAGAAGCGATCTGTGTGCGTAAAACGTCCATCAATAACTTCAACATTGCTTTTCTCTTCTTTGCTTTCCCTTGCCTTGCACGCTTCCTTTATCTCAACATGTCCTACTCAGGTTTCAGGACTATTTATTTCATGTGGCGTGACAGTAATGTGAGCTGTGTTAGGGGAAATCCATCCCTGTAGATTATTGTAAAATTGTCTCACAGAGCATTAAAGCAACGAACCATACTTCTTAGTGATGGGGCGAAATGTGCACCAGCTGGAAATAAAAGAAGCGGAGCTCATTTCCATATATGCAAATGACAAGTCTCATTCTTCACTGCTTTGTTGTAGATTTGGTTTACGTTAAAAGCAAACTGAATTAATCTGAATTAACAGAATGGTTCAAAAGCACCCTTTGATTTGGTGTTTAGAGGAGTGTGAGGCATCATTTTCTTGAAAGCTTTATTCTGGAATCTATTTTTAAATTGAAATGCCGTTTGAATCCCATTTTTCCGCTGCGAGAGTCCTGTCCTGCAACAGATAAGTGTCTCTTCATGTACAAAGCCCACCATCCCCTTGTTCCCAGAAATAAAAACCCTATACACTGATTGTTCCATGCATGTGTTAAAAAGGAGCCACGACTTTAAGGTACTAGACACCTGTTCTGAACTTCTTAAATCTTAGACAGCTTAGTTATGTTTAACACCTAGTTTTAGTTTTAGTTAAACTATAATGACCTGCTGCAGGAGGCAGCATAAATCCTCTGGCAGACACAGTTAGCTGTTAGCTGGTGAACGTAGTGGAACATTTTGCAACCAAACGGAGCTAAAATAGAGTCGGCACTGCCCTAATATTCATCACAAGGTCAGGAACACAACCCTAACTTAATGAAAACGTTGTTGTGTGTTAAGTGGACTTGCTAGGCAGCATTTTGTGGATTAAGAGGAGAAAAGGATAATGACAGGGAGGCACAGTAAGGTCCCGAATAAAGAGAAGACAAATAGTCGCTGTGTGACTTGTAATACTTTCCACAAGCTGTGCAAAGTGTAGAAGGGGGAACTGTGACTTAAAGTCATATGCCAAACACAAGAAAAACTGTACCAGTCACAAGACCCTCACCAGCGCTGACTGGAAGACACAGACAGAGATATTTCCACCACAAAATACGGCCTCAGACGTTACCGCAAAGCTGAATCAACTCCTCTGGCGATCCCAGTTTAGTGTTAACCGTTGAGGTTTTGCAGAGCTTGAAGTCTTTCCTTTGTTTTGTCCCCTGCTGGATATATACTTCAAATAAACACAAACCCATAAACCCTTCACAGTACTGAGGTTGTGGTTTGGTGGTATTATAATATAAGACATTGTATTTTACAATGTATCACACAATAAACTCGTCATTCTTGCACAACTCCCTTTTGTTTTTTTTTTGTTTTTTTGTTATTTTTTGCTTCTTTTCTGAATTTGTTTGTGCAATGAGAAAGTGATTTTGGCTCCCACTGACACACATACTGTACGTGTCCACACAGAATATGCGAGACAAAAAAAAGGTTTGATTGGTTGGGGGAATTAAAACGAATCCGTTGAATGGAATAAATGGAAGTGTAGACTTGGTGCTGCGAAGACGGCTTCCTTTCAGCACAATAAAAGCACACAGCATCCCACAGACACCGTCGAGCAAAACATCACTGCGGCTTGCTAATCTGTGATCGGAGCTGTCTGTCCATTCACAGCAGAGATGGCTTTTGCTGTGATCGTTTTAATTAAGCCATAGTTAATTAAAGTAGCTGTTCTGTAGGAATGTCACATTAATCATCTGGCTTCAAGGTAAGCTTGAAACTGCAAAACAGGATTAGACGTACGCTCATCATCATGTGTTTCGAGGCAGATTTTAGTCCAACTGAAAACAGACGCAGTGATATAGGAGACAGAAATATTTGCATGTTTTACTCATTCTGGATTTTTCAGTGAGGGAGGAGGCATATATGTAATTGTAAACATTTCTAGGAATGTGACTGAACTTTGCGTGGGTTCTCTCCAGGTACTCCGGCTTCCTCCCACCGTCCAAAGACATGCTGGTAAGGTTCATTGGTGATTCTAAATTGGCCGTAGGTTTGCATGTGTCCGGGGTGCCCGATGACAGCTGGGATAGGCTCCAGTCCCCCCGTGACCCTTCACAGGACAAGCGGTTACAGAAGATGAATGAATGAATGAATGAATGAATGAATGAATGAACTTTTTCAGTAGAAAAGAAAACATATGAGACAAAAATTATGATGCAACGCGAATGCAACATTTGTTTCTGCAGACAATCTTTAAAATATTTAGTAAGAAAGAAAAAGAAAAACACCATTAGTAAATGAAACTATTTATTTTTTTATTTTTTCAATTTCGCACCTAGTGGAACACAGTGAATGACAATGTCAGATGGTAATCATCCAGCTTTCAACTCTCTGTGAACTTCTGTGAATTTCAATTCAGCTTTACGGCTTTATTCACGGTGTCTCTATAATGGAGTGGAGTTATCACATAGAATTGTATATGATGACTCTGCACTCATGTGTGCATTTTTATGAGCATGTGTTTGTATTTTTTGCCCGTGCATGTATGAGAATGATCCTTGAATGGATCCGATGAGCAGAGATGAAGCCGCAACAGCTCAAGGTCAAAGACCATGCAGATATTGAATTGCATATTTCATAAAGACCACCTGCAATATGAGAGAGAGACGGCAAACAGGGGCGGAGGGGCAGGGCAGAAAAACAATGATGCCTGGAACTGAGAGCACTCATCGTCTAGCCTGAGACCAGATTTCATCTGAAAATGCTGAACCAGACCTCAGATTAGTGGATCTCCATTTACATTTCCAGGTTCAGACGAAAAGCAGATTGAGAGGTATCTGACAGAATCTGAAAGCCTTTTGCAATTCTCATTCAAAGGCTGGTGGCAGTCATGCTTGTCCTTATTCGGATGCCAGCTCGGGGTCCTGCCTTATGCAAAACCTGTCACCAGTCAAGCCCTGTCCAGAATGATGATTATGGTGCCAGGTAAAACATTTATGTGTATGCTTGACCAATTTAATTTTGCTCTTTTACCCCTATCAACTTAATTGCCAATATAAATAGCTGTACCTATATCCTACTTTTGGAAAATGAAATAATTTCATTACAAGTTATATCAATTAACTACACCCTCATGTGTCTATAGGAGCATTTTGTGTTACTCATGAAATGTGCTGAGAGTTTTAACGAAAGATTTGCATTGCAGATTCAGTGATTGTGGCACATTTAACGCAACCCACGATGTCCTTTTATACACATCTTATTGCATTAATAATCAGTGAAACAGGTGAAATAGAAGACAAATGTTTGTATATTTGCATTGTCTGTGGTGAATCTCCAGGTTCAGAGGTGTTAGTGTAGATCAAATATTTCCTTCTGCTGCAGCTTCATATTAAAAGCATCTAAGTGGCAAAACACGACTTTTATTCTGAAGAAGTCACAGCAAATTAACTGTGTGTTCAGCGCAGCCGTTGTTCAGCAAAAATCCACCTAAAAAACAAGAATTATTCCTGGCAGCAGTTCAGCTTGAAATGTAGCAGGCAGTAATGGAACAAGAGGGAACAACCACAGAGCTGCAGGCGATCAGTTGCACCCCTCCAGCTTCTCAGTGAGGTAACCAATCCTTTCACTGACTCTTGCTGTTAACAGTCTCACACCACGTGTGTCATAAAATAGTAAAATTGCTCGCAGAATGATGGAAAAAAGCCAAGCATAGTTTGATTTTTTTAGACAAAAGCTTTTTGCTTCTCCCAGACCTGTAGGATTTAAACCTCACCTGCGGTTAGCACCTGTAACTACAGGAGTCACCAAATCAACTGAAGCTGATTTTTTTTCTTTTTCTTTTTTTTTATTATTGTTCTGGTCATGAACAGAAAAGAGTTTTATTTAAACACAGACCGACTTATGTCTGCTGTCTTTTCTGTTTTTTTTTTAAACAATTCAGTGAAAAAGTGTTCATGCACGTGTTTAACATGAGACAATTAGCATTTTATTAATCAGAATAAAACTATATCAAATGGGTTTCCAACAACCAACACTGATGACCACGTTTAAACAGCTCATTTGGACATGTGGGTGAATAAAACGCAGGAAAGTCACACTGCGACTGAAAACCATCCACGAAGATAAGTCTGTAAAATGTAATAGATGATTAATGTGCAGTGTGTATAATTAATCTCAGAAACTGACTTCTCCCTGACTTCTGTCTGCTCACATCAATTCGGACCAATATTTCTCTAAAACATGAATTTAAAGTGTCTTTTAGCTTCCAACTCATGCCTCCCCTCATCTTTCCCTGCATCCTTCTACTCTCACATCAGTTTAAAATCCGCAAGGCAACTCCCTCACTGATGAAAACATACAACCACCACCTTCTGCCTCCACCTCCATTAAGACCCCAGCTATATTATCTGTGGTCAGCGGGGTTATCCTGCCAATTATGAGACTCAGAACCTGAATTAAATCTGTCTGAGCAGTGATGCATCACAATGGGTCTTAGTATTACTGTTGATCTGCTGTATAGAAATGTATATAAGTAGGATTATTTTATTTGATGAATATTAAAAACAAATAAAAAACACAAACCGGACCAGAAAATGAATGCACATGGTACAATATACAAAGAAAATACATTTTGCCTACAAATTAATGCATAAATAATAAGACAGAAGACCAATTTAGCTTCTTTTTGGTAATTTTTGCAAACATCGCCTTCAACAAAAATGATAAAAAGCATGTATTTTTTCACCCATTTTAACCCCTGTATGGTTTTGCCTTGTTTTTTCCTTTTCCACTGCCAAGTGTCCTATGATAGTGAGGCATTCAGCCAGTTCACAGAGCCAAAAGTCATGAGACTGCAGTCAGATATTGAGAATAAGCAGGGTCTCCAGCGTCGTTTCCCTCATGAGACTCATTGCTCTACCAGCATGTGGGTTTTCTTACACGGCCCTGGCTTTGCTTCACTGCTTCAATGGTCTCATTATCCTAGAAGCATATCATCTAAATTGATATCGGAGCGTACTAGATAAGGGAACTGCTATGAAATTGATAATTTTAAAAACTATTTTATGCTATAAAATAGCACAACTGATGCTGCAACATTTCTTGTACCCGAACTGGCAAAATTCTGCACGGAGATTTTGAATTCTCATAGGAGGAAATGTGTTAGAACAAGTGCTATAATTAACAACAGCCAGCACGCATGCACATTAACACATTATACACTGGAGCCTTAGCCATACATAATCTCCTGGAAATTCTTGCAATCAAAACATCAATTTTTTATGCTAAAAACAGTCACAAATAAAAAAAAAAGAAACTTTATTTAAACTCTCGATCCGTCATAACTGATTGACTAAAATCCAAACAGAATTCAGTATTGTAAGGTTGTAATAAGGCATAATAATATGTTCTAAAAGTTAAGTTTGATTGGTTTTGATATTCAGTTTGTGTGTTACCTCCCCCTCTCCTCTCTACATATGTACGCTGGAGGCATCATGGTTTCTGTGTAGTATCTCAGCTGTTGGTGTAGGACTGCACTGTTCTGACTGGCACTGACTGTTGTAACTGGAATCTGCCGGAGCGACTCTCCGCGCCTAAACATCAGAGCTGGTTAATGTTTTCCTGATCCTGCCTAATGAGCTTGTTGCTGACTGCAGCAAACACCTGCCCGAGACAAACATCTCAATGACACCCCCTTCCTCCTTCTTCTCCATATTTTCCCTATTCGGCCACTGTGATGTCCAAGGCTGCCACACTGTGATTTTTTATTCATCTGTTCATTTATTTTATTCCAAGAAATGGACCAAATGGCAGCCTATGGTGATCATTTTGCATTAAATTCCTTTAGTCTGCGAGGGGGCCAAGACTGCCTACTATGAGTCAGAAAGGAAAAACGTTCAATCACATTCAGTAAAAAGCACTGGCGGGAACAGGCTGGCATAAAGCTCACAGCATTTAGAAGTCATCTCACAGGAAGGTACCAGAGCAACCTCTCACAATAAAGGGGAGAAAACTCATGGACATGAAATAATGACATTTGGATGCTGGATTACTTTGGATCAAGCAGCTACGTCCATTCATCACTTCATTGTCATTAAATAAAGACCAGCTATTTGCTGGATGTTAACTTGTATTTATATCATGTCTTGACATTAACAGAAGAGGAAGAAAGCCAGATGATTTATTTTTAAAGAAATAAGCTTTTAAGAGTTTAACCTTTGCCACATGTCATCAGTGTGCGCCGACACCTTGTGGGGGCTGCAGGGGTTTAAAATTAGTGATCTGAAATGATCTATTCAGCAACTGTTTCCCCTCTTCTCCTCCTAGATTACAGAGCTCGGTAAGATCTATAACTTTCACAATGTGGGTGTTTAAGATAACAAAAAAACTAAAAGTGCAATATAATTTGTAATTATACAATTTCATATTGAAATTTATTAAAGCTGCAGCTTTTATTAACTAAATTTGTAGAGACAGAAGATAAGATAAGATAATCCTTTAATTTATCTGACATTGAGGAAATGTGGAGTGTTGCAGCAGCATAAAGTATTAAGGACAGTGCTCACAAGACAAGGGAAAGTAAACAAATAAATAAATACAATTAAATACAATAGTAGTTCTATGTGTGTGGTCTACAAACACAGTAGGGCTGTTATTGGTTGCTTACAGTTATGATATATTCTCATCACATACATTTAGGCCGTTTACACAGTTGCTTTTCTATGTTTGTGCAGATTTACTTTGGCAGCATCTTTTTATTAACAGCTCTACACTGGCCAGTTTCACCAGGTATGACACCCTACTGCCCTGTTCATTCTGAACTCCTATTTTTTTTTTTTCTCCCCACAGGAAATATTAATTTTTTAAATTTGAATACTGGTTCTCTTAGCATGGCCAAACCGAGCCTAAACGCAGACACGTAATGACTAAAATACACACACACACAGAGTCCGACGCAGTCCCACTGCTGCTCCATCTGGAGTCATCCGCTACTTGCAGGAATATTTTGAAACTCCAAACCGGAAGTTACCCTCCTTACTCTGCAGCGTTTTCTGCACAACTCAGAGCAGAGCACCAACAGCGCAGCTATCAGCCTCTTTCTGTGCGACGCGCTCCAGTCCGGTCTGCAACAGGAGCGAGATTCGATTTAGAAAAGTAGTTTCCAGACATCTGCAGAGAAAGAAATAAAAGGTGGAAGTGAGCCGGGACTGTTTTCTAAAAATTTGAGAAGTTAGAGGTCTAGTTTTTTTTCTTTCTTTCTTTCTCGCTTTCTTTTCTTTCTTTCTTTCTTTCTTTCTTTATTCCACCTATCTCCGGACGCTCTAATGCGTCCTGGCTCTGCTCTCCGGACTGTACCTGCTGTGATGGACCGGGCTAGGAGATGAGCAGCGGGCAGTGTGGGGGTGCCAGCGGCGCAAGAGGAGGTCTGGACGCATAGGTGAGAAGTCGCTTCGCTGGTGTTTGCTCTCTTCATCTGCTTGCTCTAGTCGCCTGGGTGTTCTTGGTCAAGAAAAACTTTCTAATAGAGCTAATTACATCTTGCATGAATCCAGAGGAGAGCGCATGGCTCAACTCAGCGTGTCGTTTCAGGAACATTGGGTTGGTGTTTCCATCAAAAGCGCGACGGAAATGAAAGTATCACATTAACTGTCACATGTTGTTGTAGTTCTTAAATGTGTGCAAAACAGAGCGTTGTCGACTTTTTTTTTTTTATTTTTTTTTGTCTATTTTATGACTTTTATGTCCGGATTGTGTAGCTGTTGGTGTTGTGTTGTAAACTGGATGCTGCGTGAAGCGCTGATTTGGAAAAGTACAAGTGATCTTTCTCATCTTTGTTTCTGTCGTGCCATGACATCTGTCAGTCATCCGTGTTGATGCCCAAGACAGATAACCCCTTAACTTGTTGATTTGGCTGGTGACATGGGATTACACAGATGACGTGCAGACAACATAATATGATTCCGTACCCTTGAATAGCGTGTTTCACATTTTGATTTCTACTGGCAAATGGGTCGCATACGAACACTTCAATTTCATGGAAAGTCTCTTTTCTGCCCTTTTTGTGTTGTCCTGTGCCAGTTCTGTGTCTTCCAGATAACTGATAAGATGCTGGTCAACTGCTCAAGCTCAATATGAGGGGGTGTCAATTATTTACTTGATTGCAGTGTGTCTGCAGAATGGTGACTTTATTTTCATCTGAATATTTTGCAATCTCAAAAACAAGATTAACTTTGCGGAAGCCTGAATTTTCTTGTGACTCCTATGTAAAGAAGCACTGATTTAACAGCCTTATCTTCTGCTACATCCTCTAGTTTATGTTATTGCTTTCATTTGATATTTTCAGAGAACAGTCATTGTGTAATGGAGCTGCAGACTGTGCCTCATCTACAATTAGACGTACGTCTATTTACTCCACTGTAAGGGTCTAATGACGTGCATCTCCATGATAGAGATGAAGAGTAACTCATCTAATATAATATATACACTATATATTCAAAAAGCAGTTTGGATCATGCAGAGAAAACAATTATGGTGATAATGAGTTGACAGAATGACCATTTCTTCTTATTGCTGTAATAACTCATTACGCCAGCATCATTATTGTCATTATTCTGGGATCATAGCGCTGCAGTCTGTTAAATAATGAGCTTATAATCAGCTGAAATGAACTGACTTTTAATTTTTTCATCAGTTAATCTTTTCTCAGTAATATAGTATTCAATACAATATTCAATCGAATATCTTTCCATTTAGGACATTTTGGAGTGATGCTCAAATTAATCTGAACTCATCACAGTTTTCTGACAATCTGTTCAAATAAATTATTCGGTTATTCAACTGGTAAAAATATAATTGCTCACTGCCTAAACTGATGAGGATATAATTAAACAAACAGATCTCAGGAAACGATGAAAAAAAAAGGATACTGGTCCACACGCCCTTTTTGGATGTATTCAGCGTATTTGCCACCCAACACTAGACTGTTGCCCCAAGTCATATGAAACTAGTTTTAGAGGTGACTGAGAGAAGCTGATGTGACTTGCATCAGAAGCCCATCTTTGAAGGACACTGTCTTCATCTCACCCACTCTGATCACTGGATTATGCACAGACACACCTGACTTCAACTCTGCTCTGTAGTCACAAGTAGTGCATTAGGATTTAGCTTGTGTTTGCATCCCAATTTCTTGAAAACCAGTCCTTTTAAACCTTTGTGTCCTTTTGCCCCTTCTTTGTTTCCTTTCACTCTCTAAGAATTAATAACCTAAGACGTGCTCCCTGGAGGCTCAGTGGTTTCCCCCAGACATCAGACCACTCTTTTGTAATGGTATGATGGCCACAGATTTGATTTGCGTGGTCAGGATGGGTCAGCGCCCATACACAGGAGCATTTTCAAAGGACAGATATTGATTCACAGACGCTGGTCCGCAAGCATGAATGCAGGTGAAGCTGTTTTTTTGTTGTTGTTTTTTTTCCCATTAACTTCTTCCCCCTGACACGGTGGTTGCTGTCAAAACCTCAAGGTTTTTCTGGCAACACTTTTTCTTTCAATAAACAAACAAAGACAGATGTCACTGAGAAGCACGGATATGCAAATATTATTCACGAGAAATGGAGATGGAAGCTTTTGGGGTCATTTCTGTGCATTTGCATGTTTGTCGTTGATAAGTTGGACCTGTTTTTACCGCTACAAGAGCCTTCCTTCTCAGTTGAACTCATTAGACTCATTATGACCTTGTAACATTACGTGGGACACAAATCTACATGCACTTCACGCTGTATGAAATCCTGATTTTCTCTTTTCTTCTTATTTTGACTATTTGACAAAATAAACATTATGAAGTGTGAATTTGAGTATACAGCTGTGGCTGACACACACTAACTTGTTGGGATTCGCCACTATCCTGTTACATCTGTTGCACAACTTGGCCAAAAATCTCCTGCTCACTGGAATGCGTGACTGTGGGCATCAGTGTTGAAATGATGTGATACTAAGCAATGCAACAGCCAGTGTTACATTGATACTTTTCTGGGAAGTATTCCAAGAAGGAAGCAAAGGTCAAATAAACAGCCAATTAAGGCTTTTGCTTTGATTTTAACCATTTCACGGTTATAGTAACACGAAATCCAGTTAAACAAGACGGACACCTTGTTTCCACACAGTTTCTGATATCAAGCAACTGAATTTTGCCACTGTCAAAAATTGAAATTGTAAGAAAACCTAAAGACCTTTACAAACACAACAGAAACCATGTAGGAAATGAGTTCACTGTTAGACTTGCAGAATTAAACTGTTTCTACAGCTAACCTCACTACGGAGTACTGCTTCATGATGCTGCTTTTGTTTTGGATGCACAAGAACACTAGACACATTCCGCGTATCTTCAGAGCCCACTTATAATGACTAGAAGTGGATGCAAGTGTCAAGTTCTGCACATATACACAACTGAACTGCTGTTATGTTTGGAGTAGTACACTTCCTGATTTTTGGTGCAGCTAACATTCACACTTATTGCATCCAGAGGCACACCATTAGGACAAGCAAACTAAGCAATTGTTCAGGGCTGGGTGAAAAAAAAACTGAGATAACCATAAACCCCCTTGAACCAGTGATGTCTACAGTGCAGCAATACTCCAGAACGCCCTCTAGGCCCCACGACCTTCTATCCACTGACAGATTGTTGAGTCAGCGGAAAGGTCTGATCGTGGTGTATGTGGTTGTGATGCAGTGACATGTGTGTCTTTACCTGGGGCTCATGAGAAACAAGGAATGCCACTGAATGCATCTGAGTCCACCAGATCTGGCTCAAGTACGCTGGCTCTTCTAACAGACCCGTATGGATCAGCGTATGGTGCGAGGGTACCGTACACATTGTTTGTACTTATTGAATGTATTGGAGGTTGTGTACAGTAGTACTGGATTACAAGGTAAAAGCATTCTCAGACACTACTATTGTGCTACCATTTTTTTGAGCATTAACGACGCGGGAATATAGTTGAGCTAAATACTAACATCACTATGACATCATGAACTTGCTAACCGTATGATATTTAGTAGATCTTAAGTTCATTGTCATCCTAGCGTGCTAACGTTTGTAAGTGGGCTGTAAACAAAGCTAAAGTAGAGTTGACGCTGATGGCATTTAGTTTACTGTATATGTACTGTATATGGTCATACACTGACATTTTCACCCAACAGTGGCACTAGAGAAAAACTCAGGACGTGTCTACTTGTTGAAATCTATCCTTAGGGGGATATACACTGATCAGGTGTAACATCATGACCACTTTCCTAATATAGTGCAGGTCTCCCTTGTGCTTCCAAAACATTTGTGACTCATCAGAGAATGGACATGAGCCTTGTGAGGGTGTCCTGTGGGGCAGCAGAATGTTGTTAGTGGGGGCCTTTGGGTCCTAAGGGTTGAAGGGAGGGGCCTACGTGGATCATCCCACAGATACTTGATCAGTTTGGGATCTAGTGAATTTGGAGGCCAGGTCAACACCTTGTGCTGTTCTTCATGTTTTTTTGAGTTGTTCCTTGAGTTGTTTTTGTGTGTGTGCCTGTGTCAGGCTGCATCCTGCTGGGGATGGCTGCTGCCATCAAGGAGTGTCATTGCTATGGGGTGGGGGTGCATGGTCTGGTCTCGGTGGGTGCTACATGTCTAAGTAGCATCCACATGAATGCCAGGTCCAAACGTTTCCCAGCAGAAGATGGTCAATGTTATTTACTTCTTCTGATGGTGGTTGTAATGTTGTGGCTGATCGGTGTACAGCTTGTCAGTGCAAAACATCATAGTAATCCATTCAGTGTTTGCAGAGATATTTCTATCTTGCCTGATGAACCTGCAGTAAATGAATAGACCTGTGCCCTGTGGAGTTTATGATCACTAATTGGATTTGGAGCAGTGTTCATAACTGAGAGGGATTCCCTTTGTTCATACTGGTCACACACACAAAGTTCAGGTATCACAAATCAAATTGCTTTAAATTTTTCATGTCATTTCACAGATGGACCCTTGGTGGCAGTAATGTGCGCACTTATGAGAGCGAGTTCCAACAAAGACCAGGAATCGGAAAAATCCACATACAATTTAAAACACTGGATTTAGCCAAGAAACGCCGAACATGAACACAGTGCTGTTAAAATCTTCCAAACCTGGAACTGAGCTCTTTTCCTAGAAACACAAACATGTAAAAGGTCTGTAGTATTTTGAATATTTCTGGTTTGATTGCTGACCACAAACAGTCAAGCACAAAGCATTACTCAGTCCCATGGACAAGTTAACAAAATATCCCAACACCGATGTCAAGCTGAAGATAGATACAATACTGTGTTCGTTCTTGAACTGGAAAGTTTAATTAAAACTGTAATTGATTTTCCACTACTAGACACTGCTAGAAATAAATTAATAATTAAGTGAAAGCAAATCCATCAGATGCTGTGAGGTGTTCTGCTGTTTCTTTCAGTTTGTATGTGCCTGGGTGAACTCCGGTGTTTCATCAGCTGCAAATTCTAGCCGATCATACACAGGAACTGCTTTTGGCCGCTGGTTTTTATTGATGTTTGACATTGCGAACTGCACTGGAAGGATGATGTAAATACACAGTGACATTTCAGCGCTCAGTTGAATGGCCAGTTATAACTCTCGCTGTCTTTTTATCTACGGTATGGCATCACACCAGGAAAATAAAGGCTTGTGATTGCACTACACTAAATGAATAGAAGCTCAAGGTGACAGCGGCTATCGCCAACATCTTTACTCTTGCATTCATGGTTCAGTTTGTCAAGCCTTGAGCATAAGTGAGATTGAATCTTCAGGTATAAAACGATCGGACGGTAATAGGTTAAATTTGTCACCTTGAATCAGAGAACATTACTGGACCAATGAACTGTTATCAACACACACACACACACACACAGAAACTCACATTTTCTGTATGGAAGAGAAAATACATTACACATGAATACAAATGACTAATTTATTGCTGATAGGATGCTTTATGTGTCTTGTCAACAAGACGAGGTAGAAACAGAGGTTATGTAACTGGCCGTGCATATTTCGTGTGTGTTTCCTTTTGAAGACTCCTGCATTAGATGTCTACATTATTTATTCATTAGGGTAGAGACACACGGTGAGTGATTACACAAGGAGCATCACAGTAGTCCAGGGCCCCTCAATTCATTTTACCCAAGGGTCGAATATTCTGAATCATGCCGAGTTATTGCAATTTGTAGTAATGGTAGTAGTAGTAATGTGTAATAATAATTAAGGCCTGGGGTTCACAAAACTTGTTTTGAGCATCAAACCAGCAAAAAAAGTAAGTTCAAGATCACTGTTTTAATTGTGTAAAAGCCAATGAGTGGATCATGTTCTGGACCAGTGGCAAACAACATCCCTGCATCAAGTAGCACACAGCAGGAAAGGAGAACCCTGAGGCAACGATAGCCATGCCAACTTTTCTACAAAGACCTGACGTACCTCTTTGTCCCACCAATAACATCAATAACAACAAATGCAGATTGTTAAACAGCGTACCCATCCGCAGAATGTCCTAAGAGAGAGCTATTCCACAGAGACAGCCATCTGCACCATCTCTACAACCACATTCACCTCTGGAAGAGCCAACTGGCTGCAAAGACAGAGACAGGAAGACAAACAGAGACAGATAGAAAGAGATTTTCAGTAGGTCACTTTTTAAATATCAGATTAAATACCTCAATAACACAACAACACATTATTAGACATATTTGTGGCAAAGTATAATTTGCGTTGTATTACTTGAATGTCTTTATTATTTAAAGTTTAGTGCTGCCTTTTCCACTGTTTCTGTTCTCTTTGCATCTCTCTTTGTTCTTTTAAATTAAGCTCTGTAGCATTTGAAGTATAAAATGTGGTATATACAAATTATTAGTAGTCTTAGTAGCATACCACCGTAAGACTTACAAACGATCCAAAATAAATGGACTTTCACTCACTAATCAGTACGAGAATGACAGTGATGGTCCTTCTGAAGTAGCTGGCATTAAAACTGGAAGCATGCATAGTGTTGAAGGGTTGCATTTAACACACCGCTACGGTCTGTGTGCATATCAAGCAACTCGGCTTAGCATTGGTGTGGTCTGGTAAAATAAAAGTAAACTGATCACTCCAGTCGGATTTGAACTGTAAGTTTACCAGGTCAGTTTTGCGTTTTTTTGGGTTTTTTTTTTTGGGCCATTGGGATTGACTTATGGATATTCGTTAGCTGACAGGTGGCTAAGCTAGCTAAGGAGCAGATGCAGCTGCAGTACGTCATGTATTATAAACACCAGTAAATCCAACCTGAAGTGTACGGTGTGGGTCGAGGCCAAACTCCAGCAAAGCACTGTGCATTTTATTATTCCTTGTGCCGCATTATTATTTCACATAGTATGTAGACATTTGGCTTCTGTGGGCCGGATGTGGCTAATTGGGTTTCAGTGCAGTAGTCCCTGTTTCCTGTATGCACACATGTGGATGTACAGCTGACGTGCCATGTACATTAAGAGTCACTCCTCTTCTTGATTTTCTAATAGGGATTTTGAAAATTAGAATGAAACTATTGAGTGTTTGTATGCATGTTGAGATGAACAGTCCATTAACATCCGTCCGCCCAGGACGCAATGAGGACGTATTTGAGAGATCCGATCTCTGACCACATTTGGAGGTGGTCTGGTCTGGTTGTCCACATTCCTTTTGGTTGTGTAAACACACAATGCCTCCTGAGTCACATTAAAGACCACCCTCTCAGCATGGGTGCTATTGCCTTATTCAGAAAAAAAAATAAAAAATACACTGCCGCTATTATAAATGATCGCCTGAAAAGGAAAAGCACTGTAAGTGATGTCTGTAATGAGAGTATTTTACAGTATTCTGTCCTTGTAGCTGGTAGCTCACTAAGAAATACATAAATCTAAGTAAGAATTTACAAATGAAAGTATTTAATATGACTACACTACAGTGTTTTTCTCTCAATTATTAATGTATTAATATGTGGTAAATTATTCATATGATCATGCTGACGTGTGAGGAGCTCCATGGATTTAAGTTACTTTAATCATCAATATCTTTATTTACCGTCATTGCTGGAGATGCGTATGGAAACTTCTAAGGTTGGAGTTATAATCTGAGTTTTGTGCAAGTCAAACTAACGTCAGGGTGGAGATCAATGAATAAACACTTAACAAGTCATGACACGCACACCAAAAACAGTGCTGTTCGTGGTTCTGAAACATCGGCAGAGATCCATTTGAGACAGCCATTGTTAAAATATTATACTGCGCCCCAAATGATGTGGGAATCTGTTTACATACACAGCATGAAACAGAGATCAGATCTGGAGACCTGGCTGAGGATGCATGTGGAAACGCATTTAATGCCAGGTCTGAACGCACGTAGCTAAAGTTGGCCATTTGTTATCGTAAAAAGGAAAGAAAGAATAACTTTAGACTGCATGTTGAGGTTGTAGCGTGTCGTCTTGTGTATATTTTTTCTGCATGCGTGTTGAGAGAATACCTTGCTCTATAAACACAGTTGTTTATGCAATCAACACTGACCCAGACTGGTTTCTGACGTATTCTGTGTCCACACACACACACACACCCACACACACACACACACGCACACATATTAGGAGCCTGTGCCTTTTAAAAAGTGATGCTTTACGTCAGCATGAATCACAGTAATTAATCTTCCCGGTCTTATGCTGATCATCGATGAGATACCCCCCTGTGGTACTGAATGAAACGCTGTAGGGAGGACAGACGTGAGGCTGTATGCCTTACAAATATTTTAAATTGCTGGACTGTCATTGTAACGATAAATTGCCGACAAAAAAGTATTGTTGTCATGGCTGTTAACGCACCGTACTCATGAGGGATCACGTACATCTCATAATGGGAGTACCACTGTATTTTCACACTGATGTATACACTTTATTCTCTCTCTGTGAGAAAGAGAGCGACAATTATCTGGAGAAAAATACTGCGTCCACGTAGTTTACTTACGTTACAGTGTCAGTATGATTAGCCTTCATTTTAATTGTGCGGACCTGTTGAACTCCATATTGCTAACACAGCCAGGGGTGGTTCTAGACTGTTTAGTGCCTGTGGGCGAGCTTCGATAATGTTCAATATGTTGCAAAAGAAACATAGACCTAATCAACAGCAGGGAAAAACTCGATGGTGGTGTCATATCACCATCATCGTCATTAAAAATAAAAAAATGGGTTGGCTTGTAAGAGCATTATCAGTATTAGCTGCTAGTTTGACTGACAACGGAAACTGTCGTCCAATGTAGCAAGAGTATAGTGAGCAAGCAACATATCAACAGGTTAACATAGTTCTACTGTCCATCCTAATTCAGTATCACAGGCAGAATATTAGCATGGTCCTACTCATAAATAGATGACAGCAGCATACCTTTATCTCTAAATTGGGTACCTGAGGGTGTGGACCTCTTCTTCTCCATGGTCTTTATTTGGCAATACATTACCCGTCAGTCCAGAGTCGGGACTAAACCAATTCACCTTAATGGTGAACATGCTGCTTTTGTATTAACTTCATTATTTAACACAAACAAGAACATTCTGTCCGTGAAATGACTGGCCTATTTCAACAGTATAATGAATGAATTTATGTGTGGTTTATCTGACAGCGTTTCGTGGTGTCATTATAAATAGTAGTCTACTGCAGAGGTCCTCTGTTTAATAAATGCCCGCTCTCCCCTCTCCCCTCCTGAAGTCAACCCGCCCCTGTCCACATTTCCCACTACGTCTGTGACTTAGATCTTCTGCCCAGCAAGCAGAAAGCTGCCTACTCATCAGAAAGTTGGAGTGCGCCCACGTCAACGGACAAAGGAAACTCATATCTCACTGATGGGATGCAGCATACAGGCCAACAGATATCCAATCACACAAATGTAACGAATGATTGTTGTTTTTTTTTCGAGTAGCCGTGCCGCCCCTGACAATATGCCCATGTCGCCTATACCTAAATCTGCTTCTGAATACTGCTGTAACTTAAACTGAACAAAGGGCTCCAAATTAGATACTGCGGCCGATACGCACAAAAAAAATGGCAGGGCTGCACACAGCTACAAAATACATAAATGCTTTTTGGATAGCGATGATGTGGTTTGAGGATGAAAAAATATACACAGGCACCTTGATAGTCAGATGTACCACATAATGTGGATCTGCATCACATCACAACTGCATCACATCTCTGGTTGAGATTCTCTCTGTCTTCTTGTTTCCTGTCTGCCTCTATGCTGTATGACTGCAAAAAACGAAAAAGCATGCTTTCATCTACAGTACATTAAACAAAACAGTGGAGGTCATTGACGTATGTACAGTAGACAGACTCTCTGAGTTCACATCATGTTGACACTGTGTGCGAAAGCCTGATATGCTAAATCCATACACAGTATATTTGCCAGTGGGCAAGTAGAGGAAATTGCATTATCACTGGTTGCTGAATGTGTTCTGGTCCTTTTGAAAATAATCATTAAGCAAATAATAGGCCTTAAATAGAGGTATACATGGAGGCGTGCCTGGCCAGATTGACATGCGTGGTCTGCATTGATTTACAAGCTGTCATCGGATTCACACTCGGATCCATCTCTCACTCCTCCTCGGAGTCATGTCACTGCAGCTACGTCCATATTTCATGTACAGTTTATGACTCAAAGTTTAATTAAAAATGAAACACAGTCAACTAATGGAACCGCTTCATTCTAGATCACCTTCAATGCCAACGGTTTCAAAATTGTGAAATACTGCATCTACCTGGTAACTAAGGTAGATTGAAAGGAACAGTATGTAAGAAATGTATTTCAATTAATCATACAATGGCCCTGATATGTCACTAGACATGAAGAAATCATGTTCATTTCAAATACTTATATCACTGACAACAGTGGTATCCGGCCAGGATATTGTCATTTAAAAGTGAAAGTTGCAGCCCTCAACTGATGTTGATGTTGTCATGTTGTGTTTTGGCCTGAGGCGCCACCCTCAAGCTATCTACTAATCACGAAGTCAGTAGAGTTTCGTCTTCCGGGTTGCCAGCTCTGCTCTAGTTACCACAGCTGCAGCTACGAACGTGTCGGATAAAACATGTATAACGTTACAAAACCTAAAAGACCTCGTTATGAATCCGAAATACGTCGTGACAAAGTCCGGAATGGCATGGAATTGACCCTCGACTTTTGGATGCTATATTCTACCATGTTTGTTGGTATAGGCTAAAAGCCCCGTGCTTCCGTACATATAGACAGTGGATTTTCCATGGTCGCCCGTGCTAAATGCGTTCATAAAAAGCGCTATCGCACCACTAGCAGGGTATGAAAACAATCTATGTTCCGACTGAAATGTGGTATTACAGTAGGCTACATCTTTACGAAATATTTGGCTAATCGCCATTAGTAAATTTTTGCGATACATAATTACTTCGCAAAACATCTCTCATGAAGCATAAACTTTATTAACAGAAAAAAAAACTTACTGTGTAGGACTCGTCACTTGCCATTGAAAGCTCCTTGTAGCAGCCTACGTTCCTGCCGGATCCTGCAGCTTAGCTGGCAACCTCGAGTCAGGGGGGAGGCTGAGGGGATACACCGTTCTACAGTATTTTTGAAAGTGATTGCAGTACCAGTTTTGGCCAGTTTTGGCCACAATCCTACATACTGTTCCTTTAATGTTCAGGTTAAAGTAATGAAACTATAGCTGGTAGACAACAGAAATGTTTGAAGAAGAATGCTTTCAGGTATTTCAAATACATACTCCTGTGTCCCACCTGAACGTCAGACTCGCTTAGGCTTTAACCCATCCACCGCCCTGAGCTTCACATCTTTGTTTCTGCATGGCTATATATAGTCCACACTACGTTCTTCCCTGAAAACGAAAGTTCCCCACTGACATGTGGACAATTGCGCATTGTTAGCATCACCTTAACGAATGCTGTGCTGTAAATTTAGCATACAGCGTGAAAGTTAGCAAAGTGTCACTATTTCCTGCTTGTTATCTGTTCTCTGTGGTTCAGACACTCATTAAACATGTGGCAAAGAGCTTGTTAGCACTTTGTAATTTGAAATGTGATGCAGCTTTTTATAGATTAAGTTTTTTCCTATTGTTCCTCTGCGACCTAACTGTGATGTACATTCATTTGCTTGCGATACCACTGTTGCTGTGTTCGCTGATGACTATTCTTCATTTTCTTTCTGCAAGTTTCTTTCAGTCGCAGTGAAACTGAAAGCCACGAATAAGACACATTCATTACCTGCCCTCGCTCCCACTCTCTATCTTTCTCTCTCTTACTTTGAGTATTTGCAGCTTGCATGTGTAGTTCTTATTTCACCCTGTTCAGCCATCATTCGTAATAATCCCTCCTTTTTATACCTAAAGGAGTGGGTTAAACACTCCCTTTGTTGTTCTACTGAATGCCTTTCTTTCTCCCTTCCCCTTTATTTAATTATCTCTTCACACTCTACATTAACCATCCCTTATCGTCCACTACACTCTCCAGCTCCTCCTGCTCTCAAATTACCCCAGTCCCATTCTCCTGACATATTCTCACTCTCTTTCTTGAAGCGTAAAATTGAACTTCTCCCGCCTCTGCCCATCCCACTCAGTGCATTGCATTTGGGCATGTGTTTCTGTATGTGTGTAGGTGTGATGTGCTCATACATTTCTCCCAGAGCTCTTGCTTCTAACTTTTATTTGACCCCACAATTGGAAGTTCTCGCAGCAGGAGAATGCGCCACTTACGTATGTATACAGATTAGTATTCTCTTGACATTTTAAGACAGATTGAGTCTGATGAGATTCATTAAATATAAACTGTGTGAAGACAGAGGAGAATTGCAAAATAGAAAAAAGAAAGGAAGAGATGGAAAAGTGACTGGAAGTCAAGTCACAAGAAATCTTGTTGATTTAAAGTATGAAGCTGAGACTTGTTAACTTGAAACCACCAAAAAAATAGTTTTCCTTATTACTTTAGTGTTCTCCCAGGACTATGAGTGTTGGACATGACTGGATGATGCTGATGGTGTAAATTAACTGTTGCAGTGTCTATGCAGTCTGGCCTTTACTGAAATATTACTACACTTCCAACAGCCAGGCAGTTAACCAGTTAGGTGGTTAATTTATTAGCTCTCGTGCACCCCTTTTACATTACTTTCTCTTTGTTTGCAATCCAATCCCAGCTGGCCAGCTTTAATTATCTATGTTCACACCTGGCATTGCGTCCCCAGCCAGCGTTTGAGATCCAATCTTAGTTTTCTGCTCTGTATGCAAATAAACACCAACGTCATTTGGAGCACATAATATCCTATACTGCTGCTGTCTCTAATGAGTTTCCTCCTGTATCAGAACCACCACTCATTTTGTGTGCGCCATGACATGGGCATGGAAAATGTACAAAATTATTATTATTATATTTTTATTATTTTTATTTTTATTATTATTATTATTATTATTATTATTATTACCACCCTGTTGTTACCCTGTATTTTACAGGCCTGCACACAGCTCAGATTAGAACCTGGAAAACTTCCATACACACAATAATTTCACCACTGTGCTGTTTGAAAAATCTCAGGCAGTAAAGACACTGGTGATTATATTAATTTTTTAATTTTTATTTAGCTGTATTTGTTATTTTGCTAGTTAACAGCTGCATGGACAGAATATTTCAAAAGGTGCGAGACCACCCCTTCTGAGTAGGCGGTCTTCAGTGTGACCTAAGATGCATTGTGTGTTCACACCAAACATTAAAAGAATGCATCTCATACCAACTCCAAACGTGGTCTGAGATTGGATCACTCAAATATGTCCTTAATGCGTCCTTGTTGTGTTCACACGAGTGCTTTAACTGACCACTTGCTTGGGAATCCCCAGGACGGATGTTAAGGCAGGGTCTGAACAGGGCCATTTACTTCACTGGCACAAATGTTGAATAATGAAAAGGGACAAATGCTTTAAAATGCTCATGGTAATGGCTGCACGATTCAGCTATGTTAAACTGTATTATTCGGCAAACTCACAATAACACATACAAGCAGGAGGACATATATTTCCAATCCCCATATCGAGGATTTAGACTTTCAACTGCATTTAGTCTATATGTGTAACTGTAAAACATTCATTCATTCATTCATCTTCTGTAACTGCTTGTTCCTGTGAAGGGTCACGGGGTCTGCTGGAGCCTATCCCAGCTGTCATCGGGCGAGGGGGGGGGGGGGGGGGGGGGGGGGGGTACAGGTTGCCAGTCTATCACAGGGCTAACAGAGAGAGAAAGACAACCATTCACACTCACATGCACACCTATGGCCAATTTATAACCAACAGTTAACCTAACAAGCATGTCTTTGGACAGTGGGAGGAAGCTGGAGTACCCGGAGGTTAAAACCCTATTTTCAAACGCGAGTTCTGTTTTTATTCATTTACAAACAGGGTAGTAAATCTGGCTGTAGCCTGTTGTGAACCTCATTTGTGAGGAAACAGACGAGTGCGTGTCCCGATCTCGAATGTGTGTGAGGTAAAATCTGAGTACCGAGAGCTTTTCCCACAACTCTGCAGTATCCCCATGAAGGTTTTATACTAAGTGCAGCAAATGGACCATGCTGGAAGCAAAGTGAAGTGAAGCTGGCTTACAATCCACTGCCTCACAGCTAATCTATTATACATGAAGAGCTAACATATAATATGATATACTCTGCATAGCCCGGGGGAAAGTCAGAAGAAGAGGGAGAAGACGGGAAAGAGATTTGTCTGAGTTGAGTTAGACATTTTGACATTATCAGCACACATCTGCTGTCACTGGTGTTTTCAAACAAATCCCAACTGACAATCTCCCTACACCACTGACTCATTAATTTACGCTATAGAAATGGACATGGGCATTGGCTGATTTATTAACTCACTGTCGGACACTTTTTCCAAACCTGTGGGGACACATAAATGATTTTAGACTTATTATGTCTGGCTCTATGCACACATGCTTACAACTCAAAATTTGAAGTCGGAGGATGTGTCCAGGCTTGTCAGCACTAAGATCACACAGGGGTTCTGGTGATGTCCATATCTGAGCTTTAGTAAACAAGTTTTTGTCTGGCTCATGTGCTCACCCATGCATTCTTTGTAGTGTACATGTGTGTGCTGCTATGTGAAGGACAGCCGAGCTTGTGGGTACAGTATTTATAATTTACCCTCTAGGATATCACTTACCCCTGCATGTCTTTCACCGACTGCTAATGTTTTAGTCATCCTGCATGTCTGTCGTCATGACTGCTTTTGTTGGGACAACCATTATCCCAGTTCTGTATGGGAGACATGGGACAGTTTATCCTGTCAGTCCGCTCGGGTGGAAACCTCCCATCCATCATGGGAAGGGATAACACAGATAAATGAATAGGGAAATATCCATAAAGATACTTTAAAACAACTTTCAGTTGACACAGCTGGTTAAAGTTCAACAGAGAATGAAAAAAGAAAAAACTGCTAGGGATGTTGACAAAACCACTCATTCATTTTGGACATATTATGGTGAGTAGCCAATGATGATGAGACTTTATTGCAAGAACAAACCTGGCAACACTACATACAAATAGTAAACAGAATAGGCAGCAGTTAGAAATGATTAATCTGGCTATGTAGTCATGCACCAGTGGGTACCCCACTTTGATCCAAACTCAAAAATCTTAACGCATGTCAGATGAATTGCCATAAAATTTCATGCAGACGTGCACAATTACAAGGATCTGATGTGGCTTCCATTTTTGGCTTCTTGTGCAGATTCTTGAAACATTTTGAAAGGCTTGGTATTGTTGATCCCTGGAGGATGAATTACAATAATTTTGGTGATCTCATAAAAGTCGAGTGTATAGGATTTAGGGCATCAAGTGCTGTTTACAAAGATGGACGAGGTCAACCATAAGGTTCTGAAGGGAGATTTAGTTTGGTGACTGCAGCTGGTGCCATCTTGGCAGCGCCTAACTCCACGATAGCCAACTCTTAGTCAGTCCCAAGTGGCTATTCGATGAACTGCAGTTTTTGGGTTGTCTGCATTTTTATTGGAGGGTGCTGCTTGGCAGAAATTGAATATAATTTTCATAATTAGGTTTTAATTTGTGAAGAACAACCTGAAACTGGAACGGTAATCTGTTTCTTATGCCTTGTTACGGGGCCATGTTTCCACTGTAACCCATAATGGATGAACCAAACACTGGTCTAGAGAAAAGTTGTCCCATTTTTCATGTATTTTGGAGGCCAGAATAGATTACCCATGAGGGGAGGTGACAGACGTTAAATTGGTTACAGTCTGCAACCTCACCTCTAAATGCCACCAGTCCTATAATTTCGCCTAAATTTCCTCACCTGCAAAACTGATAATGCCCCCATCAGCCAACTCGTCTAAACCAGGATATTGAAATACAGCTCTGACACCTCAGACTAACAGAATGTCATGAAGGTCTTGGCCACCAATCTTCCAAACTGACGCTGTTAGTTTTATTAATACGGTTAGGGATTTCATTACTGATGTCAGTGTCTTCAGGACGCTATCGTTCATCAGTTCCTTCCAATTCGGCCAGAAATCGCCACTGATTTTCTGATATAACAGATCTGTAATTTGATTAGGATTCAGACATAAAAGGCTTTCATTCAGAAAAGAGGATTCAGATGAGCCTGAATGCCAGACAGCCAGCATCATGTGAATCTGAATGAAATGTGTGTGACTGGTTGATGCAGCAATTAAATCTGCGATCAGAGACATAGTGAATCACACATGTCACTTTTTCCCTCAGTCAAAACAGGCTTTTTTGGGACTTTTGGGACTTTGAGATTGCAGTATATAAAGAAAGAAGAAGAATATTTCAGGCTTTACCACCCTCTGTTTGTCAGGGCCCCTAATTGTATCTGTGTGAGTGAGACTGACAGGATACGAACACCTGATCCGATACAATCACGCTGCTAGAAATAATTTTACAGAATGTACATGGCGGTGCTGTGATTGCAGAACATCAGGGGTTATTTCGTGCAGCCAGCGTGTGAATCATCCAGCAGACGGTGACAGTGAGAGAAGACAGAGTGGCGGCAGGGTGAGTGCAGTCAGGTCGGTGATACTACCGGGAAAATTATGAATGATTTCTAAGTAACAGACAGCAGAGGTGCGATCTGACTTAGCACAGGCATTGAGTCCATGGATTAAATTTCAGCTGTATTTACACTTCGAGGTAATAACATGCAGGAGACGCCATTCCGTTATTTTGGACTGAATGAATCGTGCTGGGAGAGATGTTGGTGCTGCATTTCTTGTTACGAAGCTGAACTGGCTTTCTGATTCATTGATTCTGACAGGGTCATACAAGTGCAGTGTTCGGTTCGTGAAGTCTTATTTTAATTGCTCACAAGAGATAACAGACGAAAAATAAATGACGGACTTGTATTGCTGTTTATTTATTTGTGCGTGTGTGGGTGTGTTGGAGTGAATATCTATTAAACACATCACAGTCTTTCACTCTTCTTCATTATAATCAGTTGTCGGTTCCAGAGTAAACTGAATGGTAAAAAGAAAATATATCTTTATATCGGAGTATCAGTAAAGAGGAAAGGAACATGGCCTGACATAATTTATCTGTATCTTTCAATATCACTTTCCAAGAGGCTCTCACACATTTAATACACCTTTTACAAGTGTATCTTCTGTATACAAGTCTGAATACATAAAATGGAACTTCAGTGTCCTACTCTATGGAATATATATGACAGTAGAGAGTAGATACGCTCTCATCCCCACACTTAAGGTCACATACCCCGTTCCATACTGAGCATTTGAGGACAGCAACACAGAATGCAGCAAGGTTATTGATTCTTGAATAACATCAAGTAATCTAATCCTACACCTAACTCACACTTGAGAACTACTGAGGATTACTGACGTGGGATTTGCCTACTCACTGTGAATCCTAATGCGTAATCACACCCAAACCAGCCAAAGAGCCTCAGGTGCACGGCGTCACCAGTGTGTTGTGCCTGTTCAGGATAATGATGTGAGCTTATGTGAGCCTTTAAGCTGCCATGCTTAAAGGCTGATGAAGATGAAGATCTCACAAAACCCAGCACTGTGAACTTACTGTATTTTGACTGAGAGTAATCTACTTTAACTGTACTGTAATGTACTTTACAGTGCATAAAACAATACTGTAGTACAAAACAGTAGCTTACTCTATTCATACTGTATTTTTTTAATTTACTGTATTTTACCATGCTGTATTGTTGTTTAATGTAGATATTAATATAATACTACGTATTGAGATGATCATAACTAGTAATAAAATAATGAGTAAAACCATAAATGATGGGCGGCACAGTGGAGTGGTGGTTACCTCGCCTCTCGCCCGATGACAGCTGGGATAGGCTCCAGCCAAAACCAGTGTGAAATACACCCAGTGTGAAATCCTTAAACATCTTGTTAAAAGTTTCCATTAAAACTGTAAAATCCACAGCCTAACGTCAGGTCTCCTCCAGTAATGTCGCCTGGTGACAAGGAGCTGCTGATCTGTGATGTGTCACCTCACTGTTGACAGCAGTACTGTATTATTACCCTGGTATATTACAGCCCAGTTACAGCAAGGTTACAGTGAACCCCAGATATACTGTAAAAGGTTCCCTCTCAGTCAGAATTACCCGAAATGCGATATGAGCAACAGTATGTTACTGTAATGAAGACATGTGGTATTGTACTATAGGTTTTTATGGTACTTTATTTCTAAATATTCAACAAAATGGACAAAAAATGCGTCCATGCATCCACCCGCTGTCCCCGCAACCACCACGACTCAAGCATGCAGAATTAATAAATGAATAAAAAAATATCCCAAGACATTTATTCCTGTTAACTGCCACAAATTCCTTAGTAAAAAATAAATAAATAAAAAATACATAAATTGGCAGCATAAAACAGCTTCATGGTGATCGAATGACTCATCCACTTCTGTCAAGGTAAAAAATAAAGTGACATACAAAGCATCTCTGATAATACGTGCTTTCTGTTGTCACATACATGAATAGCAAGGACATGCTGTGTTTGATGTCATTTCTTTTTTTTCGTTCTCTCATTCTGAAGTACCAAAGTGGGGGCGAGCTTTTCTGCAGCGCAGAGCACATGGTCAGCATCAGACTCTGAGAATAAATAACCATCCACCTCCAGAATAAGTCAGAAAACTTGTCTCAGCACGGCAAGCTGTGAAAAACACTCAGCATGCTCTTGACTTTGGTGTTACTCCTTTCCAACTTACCGTCATTCTTCTGTGTGAAGACAGATACCACATTCTTCTGCTGTCATACATCGGTGTTGGAAGCTAGAAGAGTAGCTGGTCATGTGTGAGAAAGGCTGGACAGTTACATGAGGATGTGCTTGTTGTTACTTACAAGGCATTTAGACTAAGTCCAGCTCCCTAGTCGGTTGGTTGTTGTTTCTGATAAGATGGGTTTGAGTAGGAAATTTATGAGGTTGACGGATTGTCATGTGCAAAAACTCTACACTGTGTTTTATAAAACAACAAAGGACTGCACAGCTCATTAGTAAGACAACTGTCCATCTGCTACAATGAAATATGCTATTCAAATTACACAGTCATCTGCCAACAGTGAGTACACAGCAGATCCTTGCTGGAAGACATCACGCTTTGCTGAAGTAAAAGCTGAACTCGGTTTGACTTGTTGCGAGATGTGTCGTGGTCCTCCCCTGCCTCCACCAGGCTTCTGTGTCTGTGCCACCGCTGTCACAATCCAGTAGTCTCAGCCAAGTGAATCACCATCTAAGTGACATTATAGAATTACATATAAATAGCTCACCTCCTGGCACATTTATTGCACTTTTTAAGCTTTTTGTGTCATTTGTGACGACACCTGGCTGAAATGAAGAGGCTGTTTTTTTTTTCCACGTACTTCGTGTTTTCTCAGACAGTATTTTGGTCTGACAAGATGGTTAACATGTCAGATTAGGTGGCTGTGAAATCATAAGTTCATATCATGACACATGACAGGCTGCCTGTTTATACAAATAATCATGTCTAGCCATCTTTCGCGACCTGCTCATTGTCATCTGGAAGGAAGTTCCAGGGACCGACAACCAGAAGCAAGAATATAAACACACAGTAGTATGAATGATAACAGCTGTGTAGTTTTCAGAAAAAAACAGAACAGAAAGAAAATAAATTTACCAGATCATGTTTTTTTTATTTTGCCTCAACCGCGTAGCAGAGTTGTAGTTTGTGTCCAGACTCACGTAATAAATGCAATGAGATGTTACAGGGAAGCTGGCCTTTGACCTTCTGGATATAAAATCTCATCACGTCATAGTTTTATACTATACTAAGACATTTATAGAGGATGGTTTGTTGTGCTGTGGCCAAATACTTGTTTTGGGAGGCCACAGTGACTTTTGAGCACGAGATCCTAATTATTCCTTCCTTGAGTCCAAGTGAACAGTTAAGCAAAAGAATTGAAGAAATCCCCCCATGGTTTTCCTCTAGTCACAAGATGAGTTAGGGCCAAATATGTGTTCTTTGTTGAATTCATGAGAATGTGATGGATGGACCGCCTGAAGATGCTGTTTCTCTACCTACCACAGTTTTGGCTCGGAGACATAAAAAAATACGTAGGACACACAAAGAAATACTGTTTGGGTTTCCTTGAAATGTTATCTTTAGCATTTGATTACACCAGCGCTCATTTTCTTAGTTTTAATGCCCAACGTTGTTCATACACCGATCAGGCATAACATTATGACCTTTATGTCATTATGTCCTAATAATGTGTAGGTCTCCCTTGTGCCTCCCAAACAGTTGTGGCTCATCAGAGAATGGACATGGGCCTTCTGAGGGTGTCCGGTGTTAGTGGGGGGCCTTTGGGTCCTGTGGGTTGAGGGGAGGGGCCTCTGTGGATCATCCCACAGATACTTGATCAGTTTGGGATCTAGTGAATTTGGAGGCCAGGTCAACACCTTGTGCTGTTCTTCATGTTGTTTGACTTGTTCCTAAACCGTTTTTGTGTGTGTGTCTGTGTCAGGCTGCATCCTGCTGGGGATGGCTGCTGCCATCAAGGAGTGTCATTGCTATGGGGTGGGGGTGTCTGGTCTAAGTGGTTGGTACATATCTAAGTAACATCCACATGAATACCAGATCCAAAAGTTTCCCAGCAGAACATTGTATTGTCACAAGATGGTCAATGTTATTACTTCTCCTGTCGTATAATTTGAACCCAGCTTTACTTTGAACTGGGTAAAAAGAGATCAAATGTAGAAGCTCCTTCTGGAAGGAGAGACTCTTTTTTTTTTTTTTTTTTTTTTTTTTTTAGCACATTTTAAAAATGGGATCTCAGTGTGATTCTTAGTCACACAGTCCCAAGTGTCTTTGTCTCAAAAGTATGGTTCTGTATGTCTATATTTATCTCTGTTTATAACAGATTCGCAGTTTTGTTTCCTGTCATTGATCATTTACGATTGAGATACTACTGACTGAAAAAAGTTTAGCGTACATAGTGCTTCCTTTTGCATGCTTTTATCATGCCTTTCAGCTCTATGATTTGATACGCATGACAAGGCACTGAAGATATAAAACTGAATGTTAACTGCCTAAAAACACAAACAAACCAAAAACTCTCCTTCAATTGGGAAGGCGCTTACATAGAGTCTTGATTAAGCTATGGAACTATTTTCCAAATGTTCCTCCAATATTAAATTGCAACACGCACTAGCCAAATGACCAGCATGAGTATCATTTAAACACATTCACTGCGTTAAAAACATTGCTGATGAATAGCTAAATAACAGCAGTAATCTCTTACCCCAGATGCTTTTTCTAGATAAAAGGAAGCAAAACATTGTGGAACTTCATTGTGTGTATATAAAGTGTTCCAGTCCCAATAAACTTCCTCATCTCTTTTCTTGTGAACACATGCTCGTGTGTTCCTCTGTGATGTTTTTCCGTTGCACAGCTTCACCTCTCTGTCTCGTGTGTTTGTGTATCCTCTCACTCGTCTCTGCTATAATTGATTTTCATTCATATTTTCTTGGCTATTATTCTTGCGTCAGAAAGAGCCCGAGGGTGGCTTAATAAATGACAGAGGCGTCATGGTGATATCTTAATGAAGCCACACAGCTCCTCCTCGCCGACTCTGATGCTCCGACGTCGTGGCTGATGTCTGTGAGAGTTCGCCAACATGTTTCTGCCGGAGCCCTCCACTGTTGGGGTTTTTACTTTTGTCATATTTTGTTGACTCGTCGTCCCTCACTTCCTTTTCTATCATTTTACCTTTGAAGCAAAAAGACAGCAGTGGAGAGTGCTGTCAGTCTGACCTGTCAGATCTGATTCCGTATCAGTAACTCCATTTGCTCACACACAGACACACACACCTGGAAAACTTTTGTCATTGACAGGTTCCGGGTTGTTTCTGATCCACCATGATTGGTGTTGTTGACAAAGCAATCCTCCTGCTGAGTTCGTCTTCACGTATCAATGCTCTCTGTATGCACACACACACACACACACACACACAAACACACACTCATCCACAAAGTCCTGCTGTTTCCCCCTCAGATGTTTGAGGCAGCTCTGTATTGGCAATTTACACAAGTTTTTTTTTTTTTTTTTCTGCAGACACATCCTTAAGCCTGTTGAGTGTAAATATTTGTGTGTAGCCGCTGGTTTGCTGCTTGACTCTCTGCAGACCAGGCTCGGTCCCATTAATAACGGACAGAGGGATGAAGCCGGGCAGGAGAGAGCGAGAGGTGGAGGGGGATTGTGGTGGGATGATAGGATTGACCATGCCAGTTCTGACAATCAGGTTACATGGATTTTGACTCAGTAGGGTTGGTGGATTCGGTGATCACGCGGGCCCACACATAGATCATTGAGTGGAAAACCATTCACTCCTAAACACTGGTAGGCTCAGAAAGGGACCTCGTAAATGACAGTTTTTGTCCTGTCCTCAGTTACTGTTGCTATATCTTATTTTCTAGTACATGTAGCATGGCAAATGAAAACCAAATATAGATGATAAGTACTTTTGATTTATAATCCTTGATTTATAAGGTATACCTAAATCAATGGGTGGACAGCTAACCTGAACCTGTTACGGTGCTGTCCGAGACTGTCTCCACTTCTAGTGGGAAGACAAATGTTCCATCGACAACCAGGGTTTATTTCTGTTTAACCAAAGACCCGCAATCCTTAGCTGTTAATGCATCTCTCTGGCTTTGGAAGTAATGCTAGGTTATGTGGGTAGTAGACTGCAGCTCATCCACTCCCTCTGGGTTCTTATTTAATGGAGAGCTGTGCTGTGATGACACACACCATATGGGCCTCTCCTCTCGCCTCCTATGGGGCTTTGCTATGCACATTTGTACCCCCATCTCACTGTCATCCAGCTCTCCATCTATAGACCCATCTCAGCACAGTGGAGTATGTATGAAGTATCCATCACTGCAGAAAGCACAACGGGGTCGGGTCCTTCTTGTGCACTGATTTCCTTTCATGTGTGTGTCCTTCATATGTCTTCCATGCGCTTAATTAAACAGTTGTAATAATAGGAAGACTTAGTTAGACATTTAGATAGGAATAGCCGACAGATAAACTTTATGGAAGACATGCAGTGCTTCATTAAATAGGATTTTTTTTGTTACGCTGAAACATCTTTTTAAGGAGTTGTTGCTTTTTCTAAATGAGCAATGGATGGAGAGCAGCAGTGATTTGTTTGTTTTAACCGGGCTGTAAATCACGGTGCTAAACAATCAAGTCAACAGTTCCTCAAATTACCATTTTCCATCATTTCCATAGACTTCCATTTAAAAATGCCCAGCAGAAATAGGTTTTGGCCGCTTTTACTGACAGACCCGTCTGTCTAGGTGTCCCCCACCCACCTCAGCTCTGCTCATGTTCCTACTCTTTTTGAATTAGCCGGGAGTTTGGCAGAGTCGGGCGCAGTCCCGAGACTCCCATGGAGGCTCCTACGTTGAGCTTCATAACCGTTCAGGAATCCTATGGCTAATGTCAAACAGGGTTTGCCATTTTTTATATATATAGTCAGACTGTGAAGTAGACTTGCTAGAGAGGCTAGTTAGCAGGGCTTTGTCTGAGTTGTCATGGAGAGAGCCCATTTACCCCTTCTGTCCCTGTTAAAATTACTTGAGATTATGCCTCCTTTATAGATCTTTTGTAATTGTTGGAGTTAAAAAGACAAAAAAAAAAAGATTAATATGTTAATTGAGCTCCATTTTTGCACACATAGTTTCCATATGTGCATGTTTTGAAGTTGCTGCTCTCCATCTGTGGGAGATCTTTCCCGTACCATCTTTTTACTCTGTAGATCACACATTGCATCACAATTTTACGAGTCACTGCACGAGTCACTGCACACATACTGTCCACCATTTGTATGTGTTTCGTTAATTTATGTGCTGCACGCGTCGTTGAATGTCTGTCCACAGCACATATCTAGAGGGTCTGTTGCAGGAAATCATGTGAGTGCACTCGTTTGTGTGTGGTCTTGGCCTGTTGGCGTATGCATTATTAATGCTGATCAGGAGTAAAATCAAACATTACGTACATGAATAAACGTGAACAGTTGGCTACACCAGATGAACCCCCTCTCTTTGACATCATATCACTAAACACCTCATGTTCGCAGCTGCGAGAGCATCCGCGTACAGTAACTAATCTGGTCAGTGTTTGGTTTAAATGTCAAATTAAGTTAGCAGTTTCCACTTTTGGAAAGGAATAACAGTTGGTAACAGAGTAACACACGTTTCTGTCAGATGAGCCACAATGTTTGAAATGGAAATGAGATCACGTAGAAAAGGCATTCACATAGAGTCCGCAACCAAATATAGAAATGTTGTGCTAAAAAATAAAACAAATGCAAATACAGAAGTGCAGCAGCTCAACAGTGGGGCATTCTTTTTAGCGGCCCCTCGCAACACTGTGCTTGTTGCTCCTCTTGTCCGGACAATACAGTATTTGTATTCTCACTTTACGTCAATATTTTTTGTAAATGCCACACATAGTTTTCCGATTTGGTGAAGATCTTTACTTTTTTTTTTTGCATACTGCCACTGTAAATCTCACGTTTTCCTTTCATCCTAATCAGGTTTTTGCTTATCTAAATGTAAATGTAACAAGGGCAGGAGAACCAAATTTGCAGGAATTATTTCGTCTACAACAGGTAAAGAAGGCAGTACCTGGATCTCCAGTGCCATTACAGGGGATGTTACACAGTTGGCAGCATATTCTGGGTCTCACAGGGCGTGCAAGATCATTTACTTGGCTACTATGCACTGTGTGTCATGATACAGCAGTGATTTGTGGTATGCAATGTACAGCTGAAATCCATGCCACAGAAATGCACAATGAAATGTTGCGTAGAGCTGCCTCCCTGGCTCATTCAAGGTTTTATAAAAGACCTCTGTCACATAAAATATGTTCATAGAACTTTGTATTGCAGGCATCTTTCTTGCACTTCACAGTTTAATACATGTACAGGGACACGTGGACTTTGCAGGCTCCAATGATCCATGGTTCACATTCACAGGAGGATCTAATTTCACTTATTAGACCCTTTTCTCAGGACTGTGTGTCACCTACCTCAATGTATCATTAGCTTCCCACCCAACAAACAGTCCCACATTCAGACCAGAAAAAAAAAGATGACAATTTTGCAAAGTGGGTGAATAAATATTTAATATTGAATAAATATTGTGGAGAATAGTCATAGACTGTGGGAACAATGCTGTGGTTTCTAGTCTGCCTGTGTAAAATTTGCACAACATGAGGTAACAACACAGCCCTGGAATATTAAACTTGTGCCTTCCAACAGTGGATCTCTGTTTCGGTTTCAAATTTATACAGCAGAGTTGAACTCGCTTGTGTGAGTCTGGCAGAGAAGATTGCACCAACAGGTACTAACATTTATCGGATAAGAGCATTAATTGAAGGGGACAGTCAACGGAGCAAATACTTACAGAATTCTCGCAGTGATGAATCAAAACATCTGCTGTGAAAGATGTCGACCTCAGCGGAGAGCGCTAATCGGCCAGGATTATTAAAAAACACCTGTGTGGATTTGCAGACTCTGTAATTGATTTAAGATCTGATTCCATCTGTTTCTGCTCCGGCACTCCACCCAGCGCAGGGAAGCTGCAGGAGTCTGTAAACCTGAGTTCACATCTTTGACTGCATTTAAAATAAAAAAAAAAAAAAAGATATTTTTTTGCATCATGTGTTCTGTAACAAAATTACCAGAAAAAAAAAAAAAAAAAAAACAGATCATGCTGTTGAATTTCCTTTTTTTTTTGGTGAAGATTCATTGGTGATACACTACATTACTCTTCCTCAGTTCCTCAGAAAACCACTTTGGTCTTCATTTTCTTTTTCGGTTTAATTCTAAGCTTACAGCGATATAAGAAGGACATTAATACCCATTAGAGGCAGGTTTTAGTCATACGTAACAAGTGTTGTGTCATTGTTTTGCTGGAAACTCTGTTATTCTGACTTTTTAATTCACCTTTACCCCCCTGAGCTGAAGACAACCTAATAAATCTGATTATTGGTAATGTGGTTTAAAGCTAGCAAGACTGCACCCAAACAAACCCAGTTGAGTTATGAGTCAGGGCCTTCAGGACGCAAAATCATCCACAAACACACTCTGGCTTTGTGCCTTTCCGTGTCCCACACACTAACACACACACACACACACACACAGAATAAGCTCTGTGTCTCCGGATGCCTCTGGCACATATGGGTCTATTTAGCTTTAACAGAATTATCTAATTATGTTTCCTCACTCAATCTGAAATCTATCCCATCTGACAGAGAAAAATAGATCCAAAGTCATTCTCCGCTGTTTATTTGGCTCCCTTTTTATACTTACAGACGCAGATTGAGCTCATCAGAGAGAAATGAGAGAATTATTTAATCTTTTTAATGGGTTTAGAATCAAATACGGCATCGCTGCTAATATGTTTAGGTCGAGATAAAGCAGAATTGATTGCGTTCTCTTTTCAATAAGAAAGCGGACATTTTTTTTACTGTGAAGAAAAATTAACTGAATGAATCATCTCAGAAGTACATCACTTGTAAAAGTGATAAAATAAATAAATAAAATAAATAACTAACACATTGACAACTAATCGGTCTGGTTTAACCTCAGCCTTGACTTGCAGAGTAACTCTTTCATTTTATCCTGACACAGCCACTGTCTAACTGTTGATTCAAAGATGATTCCTTCAAGCTTCAGAGCAGTCTGAGCAGACAGCCGTTCCACCTGTATAAAATAATGAGAAGGTTGACTGACTGCTGGTCGAGTGAAGTGCAGAGAAAAGAGGCCCTTCAGGACAGTCTGTTCTTCAGATATGGTCCACTTCAGTTTATCAAAGTATCCACAGAAATTATGAATTGTGTTCCAGAGAAGTAGGGAGAGGTACGTATGCTCTAGAGAATGCTTTTTATGTCCCGCTGTATCCTTGTGTTTATTATTGTAACCATGAAAACCAAGCTGTTTTTACATAATCAAACCTTGGCCATCACCTTGTAACACATTTGCAAACAAACTTAGCTCCTTTTTTTCATAAGTGAAAGACAAAATGTTATTTACTATGAAGAGAAGTTGATTACTGTGTAGTTTTGGTAGTGAGAGGAAACCACTTTAGACAGTCTGAGCTCTAGCTGTCAAAGTCTCGAAGCTGGGATGAAAATAACAACAAATACATTTATTTTCAAAAACCTTAACAGTGTGTAAGAAAGTGTGAAATAGTTTTCTATATGAACTTATATGTAAATACAATGGATGAAAACAAGACTATGGGCAGGAGTAACGTATTAGATGTTTGTTATTCCCTTATCATGTTATTTAATACTGCACAGATTCAAGTCTGAGAAATAAATGTTTTGGAAAAATGCTTTTAATAACATATACGGTAAATACATCCTTGAACCTGAACACATCGTCAGTGATGTATCTTGAGGTCATTGGTTGCTTTGGGTCTCTCATTACTAGACCAACCCCTCCTCCATGACCCAGCTGTGGTTGATCAGACCACATCTTGTGTTCAGGCCTCATAACACTGTATAACGCGTCAAGATATGTGGCTTATTATCTCTACCCATTTTGTTTTTTTTACGTGTCATTCCATGCCTCGTGCCTCTGATTAAGAAGGAAGGGATGTCAGTCCTGTACCCCTATTCCCCAACCCTAGCCATCTTGTGTGTCATTTTACACCATTAAATGGCGTGTGAGAAGGTTAAAATGCATAGCATGACACGTAAATGTGCTTGGAGTGGCATGCCATTTTTACACAACTCCATGATGTTGATGTGCTTTGTTTCTCCCTACGAGTCTCCTTCATCTTCCCGCTTGAAAACCTTCTCTCTGATGCAGAGGAGGAAGTTCCCAAAGAACCTATAAAGTGATTATTTCACAGTAATGATTAGTGTAATCAAACAAAATAGAGATCTACACTACATTGTACAGTTATGACTCACTTGCTCCATTTGTCTTTTTTCTTCTGCTCTAAGTGCATACAGTATGTATGCACTATACAATGTAGAACATACTGAGCTTATATCCAAAGAAGAAAACAGAAATCAAATGGCAAGAGTCAACCTCTTACTCTAGATTTGACATTTACACCTAGCTCAATGTTCAGCACTTCAAAGGGTGCCTGAATAATATAGCACCATGCTTAAAATATCCTTCAGTGAAGGTTTCAGTCTTTTATATACACTGCCTGGACAGAAAAAAAAAAAAGTCACCATCGAAAAAAAAGGTCACACACTCGTTGGACCACTTTCAGCTTTGATACAGCTCACATTCGCTGTGGCATTGTTTCGACAAGATTTATTTCCATCCAGTGTTGCATTAATCTTTCACCAAGATCTTGTATTGATGATGGGAGAGTCTGACCACTGCACAAAGCCTTCTCCAGCACATCCCAAAGATTCTCAATGGGGTTAAGGTCTGGACTCTGTGGTGGCCAATCCATGTGTGAAAATGATGTCTCATGCTCCCTGAACCACTCTTTCACAATTTGAAAGTGATTCAGTATATTCAGGTAGTCGGCTGACCTCATTCTTTGGGCACATAATGTTGCTGAACCTAGACCTGAGCAACTGCAGCAACCCCAGATCATAGCACTGCCCCCACAGGCTTGTACAGTAGACACTAGGCATGATGGGTGCATCACTTCATCTGTCTCTCTTCTTACCCTGATGCCCCCATCACTCTGGAACAGGGTAAATCTGGACTCATCGGACCACATGACCTTCTTCCATTGCTCCAGAGTCCAATCTTTATGCTCCCGAGCAAACTAAAGCCTTTTTTCCGGTTAGCCTCACTGATCAGTGGTTTTCTTAAGGCTACACAGCTGTTCAGTCTCAACCGCTTGAGTTCCCTTCACGTTGTACGCGTGGAAATGCTCTTACTTTCACTATTAAACATAGCCCTGAGTTCTACTGTCGTTTTTCTTCGATTTGATTTCACTAAACGTTTAAGTGATCACAGATCACAATCAATAAGGATTTTTTTCTGACCACATTTCTTCCTCAGAGACGATGGTTCCCCACTATCCTTCCAGTTTTTAATAATGCGTTGGACAGTTCTTAACCAAATTTTAGTAGTTTCTACAATCTCCTCAGATGTTATCTCTGCTTGATCCATGCCAATGATTTGTTTAAGAAATGAGAAGCTACCCATTGCATCAGTTGGGGTTAAATAACTTGTTGCCAGCTGAAAGATAATCACCCATGCAGTAATTATCCAATAGGAGGCTCGTACCTATTTGCTTAGTTAAATCCAGGTGGTGACTTTTTTCTATTTATTTATTTTCTTTGCCCATTTATGTAGGGGAATTTCAGTTGTAGCTGTCATGGCAACTAAGGCAGAGGTACTCACATGAACTTCAAACAATTGTATTTCAAGGTTTAGTTTGTGTTCAGAGTGTTATTTCACAGTGGACAAGAAGCTGCTTTTCTTCATTTCAATTACGTTTCCTGGAGTTTTAAAAACATTTTGATGAAATCTGCCCAGTAACAACCGCTGTAGTTGCTAAGGCAAGAAGTGTTGCTCTGCATGATGTTGCGTAACTGCTTTTGCATCAAAGCCATAGCAGTGTTTTAGAAAATACTGCTCCGGCCTCTGGGCTTTATAAATACATCCAGTTTTCACTCAGTGTACATAATGACCTTAATTTCTCAAAACAGTGTCCTTATAAAGCATCAGCTATTTTGGACTGTTTATAGTGTGTTATCTGCCAGTTTATTTTGAGAGGGTTGATTACAAGCTGCTAGTTGAATTGTGTGGCTGGTTTTTTGACCTGCGCTGATTTTCATCCCATTATCCAACGTGTTTTTCAATTTAATCTTTCCACCTCAATTTTCAGAACTTATAGAAATTGCACAGGAAAATAGTTTACTCCTATTCGTTTCAGACACTACCTGAATAAAGAACAGAACAAAATGAAATGTTTCCATTCAAACCTGATTGTATTTATATAATTACTTTTTTCCTAGCATTCCTCTGACTTCTGATTGTTGATCAGAAGGAACAGACAGTTTGTTTGTTTGTTCCCCCCTACACGCATCATTTGTGTTTGCATGAACCATGGCCACAATGTGTGTGCAATGATTCTCTTTATCCATTCCTTTCAAAGAGCCGTTCAAAAGACTGGCTCATTTTGACATTCATTTCTAAGATGCCAACATGGGGCCAATTTATTTTATCCTCGAAATAAGCTCTTTGAATAGGGTAAGTTTTGGTAAGTTTTCCAAACATTTCCTTCTCTTGGTGGGACATCTATGTCTAAACTATAGATTCTAGATCCACTCATATGCACCACTATACTCCATCACCAGCACTGCCTCAACGTGAAACAGCAGCTTCTGTGTACATCTGTGTGAAACAAAGCAAAAAAAAAAAAAAAAAAAAAAAGATTGTTCGTTTTAAAGTGCCAGTCAATAGATTCGGTTCGTTCGCGAACGTCACAGTGCCACTGCACACATGCACAGCTATAGAAACTGAGCAATGTACAGTACAGTGCTTATAGTAAATTTAAAGGTACAGGTTTGTTTATATTCATAATATTTTACAATTTTGTCTTTGAGTCCACATTTAATCTAACAGATTTTGTCCATAATACATCCCATTTAAAATGTGTACATGCTGGTGTATCACGCTGTGTCATCAGTTAGCGTCCCTCATGTTTAGAGCTGTCACAGGTTTGACGGTGTGTGTCGACACATGCTCCCTCAGCAAACAGCCATGTCTGAGGCTTAGTTTGGATATGATACACACTAACACACACGCTTGTGACATTTCTCCCCCACGGGGCTGTTGGCAAAACTGAGGATCAAACAAAGTTCATCTGTCCTTTTGTCCTGATTGTGTTTTAGCAACTGTTAGTGTCGGACTGTACTACACTACTAGTTAACGAATGTGATCACATCATTTCTTTGAATTTTTATTTTAGTTTTTGGTTCAATGGGAGATTTACATTATCACAGGAAAATTAGTTCCATCTTTGTGCATTCAGTATCTGGTCGAGACATGTTTTCTTGGTGGAGAGGAGTTTGTGTTACATCCCTGAATATGGAGAGAAATAATCATGAGAGTAATTTGGTTACTTATTTTTTCTTTGTTGCAAATGAATGCAAACACAAGTAAATTAAAGTAAATTAGTCTGCTGTTAGTGGACTGGACTTAACAGAAAACTAAAAATCATTTGAACAAAGGGTAACTGCTGAACTGCTAAACTTGCCTCTAAAATCATTCATTTCATGTATTGTACAAACACACTGACAACTCTCTTAAGATGTTAGAAAAGTGTAGTGACTAATTTACTGGTTTCAGCAAACAACATACTTGAAAAATCACAAGAGTGATGTGGAGGCCTCGCTGAAGGACAAACACAGCACATCCCCTTAGAACAAGATGAAGACAAAACCAAGCACAAAAATGTGAGCTTACTTAACTTACTAACTTTATAACTACCTATTTGTTTGAACATATTATACCGAACAGTTATTGGTCATTTTAACCAACTCATAGCACGGAGTAACAGCGTTTTTGACATTATTAAATCATGATCAGTATTCCTTCATCATGTGATGCTAACGTGTTCCTTATTGCATAGGTCTTTTTGTTGTATTGTAAAAACAAAGCCACTGATGTTCTTTTTCATAATGCAGCACAAAGGAAGGACAAAGAAGAACAAAAGCATACAGCCAAATATGGAATTCATTAGAGATTTAATTGCACAGCTTAATTGCTGTTGTTTTGCATCTAGTTTTAATGTAAAGAACTGTGCAACCTTACTGAGAAATTAAAACAATCTGCACCTAGTTATATTATGGCATATTTAAGATAAAGACTGTTAGTGAAGCCGCTGTACTTGAGGGGAATATACTGGCTTATAAAGAGATCTTCGGGGATCCCTTTTTAATCCTGTTTTTCTCTGAGATGTGTCACGTCGGTTTTCAGTGGTAGTGGACAGATTTTAATCTTTAAAATAAAGTACAAAGGTTCTGATATGATTTATCTTTGTTTTGTTGCTATTTTAACAAGGGCTGTATGGAATTATTGTAGCCTCTGTTTACTCTTTGCTGTTCAATGTCCAGTAGCCAGATTGTCTTTACTATACCTTGCTGTCGAGGGGTACTTTCTTTTATTTATACTGATTGTTCCCTGTGGTGAGAACTTGCCTGTGCCTTAAGCATTAAGATGATGCGGATGGTTGTTCTCGTAGACTGTGGATTTTCTGCCTTTTGCTGGATACTGGTTGTTTTCTGCTTTTACCCCTGATGAACTTTAGCTTGAGTATTCATCTCTGGAATCTACAGTAGATACTCCCACTGTTTCCTGTCAGATCTCTGTTTATTAGTCATTACCTGCGTCTTGGATTTCACTGGGATTCTGGAAAAATGATTTGACGTTGTAGGAAAACTACTTTCTTGTTATCTTGATCAGTAGGACTTCTTCACAAGTGTGAATCAGGGAGAGCTTGCGAGCCTCTGTGCAAGGTTACATACTGCACCGCTCCTAAAGTTACCGCTGAGGGGTTATATGCAGGACTATATCTTGGCTGGGTGCACTGACTTCCAAGCCAAGAAGTATTTCAGTGCATAACCCGCATAAAACAACTGTCATTTTTTACATTTTATTGTTGTAGGAACTAAACCAACATGATATAGAAGGCTAATCAGAGGTTGTAAGTCTCTTTCAGTAGAGTCATCCAGTTGTGTTGCGCCAAACTAAGCTAAGTGGCTGCTGATACATGCCTCATAATTTCACTGCGGCTTGTAAAACTATCTCTAATCCGTCAAGAGGGAGCACAACTTCAGCATAATTTATAGTAGCGAGGCACATTGACAGCGTAGCTACGACGCAGCTCTGGACCTGACGTGCACCTCCCCAAAAATGTAATAGGCGTCATAGTTACATTTCTGCAACATAGGACTGTAAGATTAGGAAATAATACATTAGTACAATCCAGTTTCTTTCTCGATAACTGATGGAGATAGAGCAGAGCACAGTATTAATTTAACGACCAAACTTCCCCGGGAAACTAGCCAGTTTGACTAATGCAAGGAAGTGGGGACGCATTGTCCATATTTATATACAGTCCATGCTGTCAATGGGCTGTGGTACTATAAATTACGCTTTAGTTTATATCATGTAATTTGACATATATCACTACGCCAGGTTTATAATTTATAAACTCATTTGGTTGTGGTGTGCAGGGTTGCCTGTTGCTATAGGAGAGAGACTGTGTATGGTTGCCTGAAGTAGAATATAAAGCTAGCAGGATGTGTGTGGTACTAGTGAGGCCATTTTGTGAAGGAGCCCAGAGAGCATGTCTGGCTCTTGGCATGCTCCACAGGACGCTGAGAATGGTATGTACTGGCCAAGCCTTTTTCCCATGTGCTCTTCCCCTCTCTCTCTCTCTCGCTCTCTCTTCTCTCTGTTTCTCTACTTCATTCACACAAAAGTTTTACAAGACTCACCTGCACACCGCTGGATTCATCCTCGCCCGGCGCTGGACACTGATGCAGCACAGATTTCATATTATTAGACAGAAATATCACTTTACTCCGAGTGTATCGATCAGCTCAAAGCTGCTCAGACCATCTGCCATTGGGTCAGAAGCGTGCATATTTTCCAACCCAGATGTCTCTTTAGTGGAAGGGGTGAGGATTTAAACATGATAGTAATGGGAGTCAAGATATTGTTTTAATATGTGGACCATATGACTCTACTGTGAAAGTATTTGTTCCTGTGAAACAACAGACATCTCCAGTTTGAGATGCACACAGAAGAGAGAAGACTGAAGCTTGTCCCTGTCAGCTTGCGTCCGGGCCCTCTTCATATTTCCCACTGCACTGCTCCGACATGAGCCAAATCAGACAGGAATCAAGATGGTCATGGTCTATCCCCAGAGGAAGCCAGCAGGAACAATGAAGAAGAGAATAGGGCAGAATTTTCTGAACGCTTTCGTTGGCAGCAATTTTCCCTCACATATGACTGCCAGTTGGATTCTGAGTGGTTGGAGGGTCATAAAGTAAGAGAGTGGAAAGACAAGGAGAACTCTGTGATCGGAGGAAGAGATACAGTGTGAGATGAGAAAAAAAAAGGGTCTCTTGTTTGCGAAGCATAACATCTGCTGAAGGGGCAGATTCTGGGTCACCTCCATCACGCACCTCGGTTAATCATAACACAGGCTTTGCGCACTCACATGCACGTACACTCCCACGGACACTCTGGTGATTGTTTGTGCTTCTGATCTACCTGAACTACGGTCCCTGAAGAGAACGGCAGCCTGGAAAGAGTCTTCAAGGACAAAATTCTAAATGCAAGCATTCACACCATGAGTGGAATGGGCCACTGACCAGTACATTAGGAGGGGGAAAAAAATGCTCCGATTCAATGGAAGCGAGTAGAATTTTGTGAGAAATTTGTTAAAAATTGAACAGCCGTATTTCTTTCCTCTTTAAGAAGGTAATCTGCGTTGGGCCTTACGGGGCCTCTCTCCTTTGAGGAAAATAATCCCTAATAATCTAAACTTCTCACAGTGAGGTGGCTTACCAGAAGCGGCAGGGAAATTGTGTCTGTAAAAAATAATAATGATTAATAATTATTCCTTTATGGATCCCACATGGGAATTTTTTTCTCTGCATTTGACCCATTCATCCGCTCACAGAGGTATTTACATACTGTATGTCTGAATAATATGGTATGAAATGATCAGGTGAAAGCCAGCAATAAATAAAAGCAGAGAGGGAAAAATGAACGCAGAGAAATGATATTGGAGCAGTTGGCTGTCGGTCAGCATGCAGGGCAGAGCGGCTCACCAAGGCAGAAACGACATAATCACAGGTGCTCAGCTCCATTACAGCCGCTGCACTCCTGTCTCTGTTACCACCTACATACTCTCCATGCTCTGTCTAATTGCCTGCTTCCCAACACAAAGGGAATGCTTATTGATCTAAACAACATAATTGGGAGGTGCTTGCTGTGGTTAAGGCAGTTATTCAATTACAGTATGGCCCAGATTCAAATGCACAGTGAATTATTGACAATCTGTTTTCATGACAGTCTTCATTATTGGACATTTGATTATTTTTAGGTCAATGCGTGTGATAAACAGTTTTTTCTTAGATGTTCCAATGATCTGCTCTCTCTCTCAACTTCATTTGGCCTCTCCTGCTGCTTTGTCTCTGTGTTTTTTTCCTCCCCCCAGGAGAAGCATACATATTGTGCACTTAGATGGAAATGTGTGGGAGGAGAAGAGAGAGACTCACTTCTGACATACTGATCCAGACTGAGAGGGAAAATGAAGAGCAAGCTTCACTGTGAAATATATATATATATATACATATATATATGAAGCGGCTGTGAACGCAGTGTGTGTGATTTACATGTGCATCCATATGCACATTTATCAGGAATTATTCCAAGGAAAAGGATGTGAGTCACGCAAGATGATTGTGCTCATTCAAATCAGTGGGTATGGCGGTGCAGATATTTTCACACTCTCATTGTCTTGCTTTGTCTTGCTCCTACATCATATGATAATCGTACAGGGACGATGAGCCCCTGAATTATCATGGATCAACCCAGATTTTTAGAAGAAGGATGCACGCACTTATGCTCACTGATAGCAGACAGTTTCTCTGAGCGAATGTATAGAGTAAAATGATATAACACAACACTGAATTTTATTTTTTTCCAAAACTAATTCAAACGGGCTGGGCCATGCGCTCATATCCTCATTCCGCAGCATCTAACTTGTGTATGTGTGTGTGTGTGTGAGTTTGTGTAATATAAAACCTGCCTGTGAAGTCGATAAGGCTGTTAGTTCGAGGCGGTCTTCTGCTCAGTATTGTGGACACACATGCGCTAGCGTTCTAGTGGTGCATGTGCACGGAAATGCACACATGCATGAAGATTAATGTCGCATTTACCCGTGACAAATCAAGTAAATCTCCAAAATAAGGAGGTGAAATTACAGCCTAGAGGCAACAATGAAATGGAACTGATAGTTTTATTCATGAGGCAGCATAGTGTAGTGAAGTGAAGACTGTTTCACGAGTCTTGAAGTGGCTGAAATGCACTTTATAAATTCACAAGTGGTGGATCACACCAGTAGATTTTCTTTCAGAACAACTTGTACCCCTACTTAATACTTTGTATCAACATTTCATTCGTTGCGCCAGAATTCATAAGGCTGTTTGCAAATTTACAGGGGCTGTGTGGCAGGCAGTGGCACACGAAACATTGCACAGACACAGAGCAAAGATGTAAATACCAGTAAATGCTGGATTCACCGTCCAAAGAAACTGAACATAGAAAGTGACTGGCTCCTAAAAGAATCATGAACTAAAACTTTTCCTGCAAGAGAATCTTAAATACGACGAGAGGGCAAAAAAATTTTGTTTGGAATCTATGACACCTTGTACTTGTACATGCCAGTATTCATTCATTGTTTTAAGTTTAAGTCACATTTGAACAAAGACTCATTTCTAATGGTTGTTCTCAGCATTTGAAAATCTTTGTAACAGTGGCTAATTTCTTCACATGAGACTGCCTGAAGGATGAGTGTCATATTCTCTTAATAGTTTCTGACTATGAAGCCCATCTTTGGTAATCTTTCTAAATCCGCTGGTTTCTTCTGAAGTAAGTGTTTTTAATGGCACTTTTTCAAAAGCCTTTGTTGTTACCACTATTCCAGAGGCTTCATCTATCTTTAGTAGTGGATTAATATCATTCTGGTGCATGTTGCATGGGTTTAAAACTAATTTCAGCTTAACAACTCCGTGTTTATCGTGATCAGGAAGCGTTTGAGCATTTGAACAGTACTGATGTGTGAACTGTTTGGGCGATGGTGGAGTTTTACGTAACACAGGAATACGACATATGAGGCATTGCCTGGAGAGGATTGGTTCAGTGCAGCAAATATCACCAGTGTCCTTTATAGTGTAACTAAAAAGGAATGCAGGAATGAGAGGATCCCTCGTATGCTTTCATGTGAGTCCATAGCTGAGTTGTTTATCACAGTTCAGTTCCTCTGATTGTGTCCCAAACATGCAGCTTAAATGAACATCTTTCTCTCAGGAGTCTGGAGACTTTCCGTCCTGATTTCTTTGTCTGTTTGGATTGGCCGCTCAGTCGATAAAAGCTGCATGTGGCAATGAAGAGGAAGATAATTACTGTAACGCCACAAGATAAATGATCTGTTGCGGAAGGGAAACACGGCAGTCGCTCATTCTATTGACGTTTGCTCTGTAGCACTTTTAGAACAAAGGTGCTGATCTATGCGCTGTGATAAAATTACATGCTATCGATGCTCAGCTGAGGTCTCTGTCAGGTTCAACAATCCAAACACAACCCGGAGAAGAGGACAGAGACTGGAATAGAATGGAATTTGAAACGTTTTAGCCAAAAATGTTTCCACGGTCAAGGTGTTTTTTGCAGAAACGTTTCAGATTTCGTTCTGTTCTCCGACTGCGTGGCTCAAGACGCGGCAGGAAGAAGAATTTCATGGTGCTGATTTCATAGAGAAGACTCTGAGTATGGATTTGCATGTGTAGATACTGTGTAGTTGTGTAGAGTGTGGATGTGAGAATAAGCATAGGCTTACACATGCGTAAAAATATATCTCTGAAAAGTATGCTCTCGTCTGGGCCTCTTCCCAGATGAGAGCATCATTTTCCAGTCATGAGTTGACTTCTAGTGTGTTTTGAGAAACATCTAGAAAAGCATGCTTTTGTTTCACACTTGTCTTGCATCAGTGTCAGTGTTGTTTAGGTCTTTGTTTTGTTTTTTTTCAATGTGGAGGTAAATAATTTTTATACAACTGTGTAATGTGTGTTGTGAATGTAAAATACAAAGCAATCATTATATCACTGGTTGTTGGTTGGTCTCTTCCAAACACGTACACGTAGGTAACCTTTCTCTCCATATTGTGCGCGTAGGCCACAGGGTGAGACAGGCTCGAGACTGCCTCATGTGTTGGTCCTCCTCTGTGTTCTGGTCCCCACCGACCCCCATCCTCCCAGCATCAGTGGGATGTCCCAGGTGTGTTTCCTCTTGGCCTTGCTCATGCTCTGCAGCTGCACAAAGGTACGCTTCCCTGCCGCGGACAAGTTCCTGGACAAGAACATTTGAAGCAAGAGGCTTCCGATGAAAGTGTTGTGGTGTTGATGACGTCTGACATGAAGATTCACCTCTTCCTGTAGGTCTTCTCTGCTAACTCTCTGGAGCTTGTGAAGGAGCAGTGGAGCGGCTACAGGGACGAGTGTCTGGACAAACTCAACGCCACACCCCCTGCGACAGGTGAACTTCTCTCCTCCCCAGCATGAGCGTATGTTTGTAAGAGATTCATGCAGGTGAAGTAAAAGACCGACAGATGTGCTCTCCCTTGCAGGGTTGGTGTGTAACAGGACCTTTGATTTGTATGCTTGCTGGCCTGATGGACTCCCAGGAACCACTGTCAATGTCTCCTGCCCATGGTTTCTTCCATGGTACCAGAAAGGTATGTGTTTGTGTACATTATATGTGGGTTGTGAGTGGACTTGTCAAAGAAAGACAGAAAATTTGAAAAGTGAGATTACTTCTGTGGCAGTTCAGCTGCATATTTATGCAGACTATTTACAACTACACTAATCAATATTTTCCAATAAAAGAGGATACATTTTGCAGTTACACTGTCTCTGTTTGTTGTTTGGTGTTACAGCTTGTAAATACACCGATCAGGCATAACATTATGACCACCTTCCTAATATTGTGTCGGTCTCCCTTGACTTAGACTTAGACTTAGATAAACTGTATTGATCCACAAGGGAAATTGCTTGGTTACAGTAGCTTAGTTGTACATAAAAAAAACACACTCTTAAGAACCTCAGATAAAAAGAAAAGATTAAATTAAATAAAATAGAAATAAAAAATAAGTAGAATAAAATCTAGTAAGATAAAATAGAAATAGTATAAGCCAAAATGTACAAATTATCATATTAGCATATGATGTGCCTCCAAAACAGCTGTGACTCATCAGAGAATGGACATGGGCCTTCTGAGGGTGTCCTGTGGTGTCTGGTAACAGGATGTTGTTAGTGGGGGCCTTTGGGTCCTATGGGTTGAGGGGAGGGGCCTCTGTGGATCATCCCACAGATACTTGATCAATTTGGGATCTAGTGAATTTGGAGGCTGCATCCTGCTGGGGATGGCTGCTGCCATCAAGGAGTGTCATTGCAATTGGGTGGGGGTGCCTGGTCTGGTCTAGGTGGGTGGTACATGTCTAAGTAACATCCACATGAATGCCAGGTCCAAAAGTTTCCCAGCAGAACACTGTATTGTCACAAGATGATCAGTGTTATTCACTTCTCCTGTCAGTGGACATAATGTTATGCCTGAACGGTGTGTAAAATTTTAATTTACTCTCATCACTCTCATACTATTTCAACTATGTAAAGGTCATGGTCTTTATTTGAAAATGGACAAACTTTTCATGAAGGCAGCTTAGGATTTCTGCAGAATGGTTGTGAAGCTCAGTGTGGTCATTGCCATAGGAAAGCGAGTGGCACTGAAGTGGGCGGATTTAGTTAATGAACAGCTTTGAGCCTCAATACAATTTGAGTCGTATAAAAAGTTATATACTGTACAGTTGCCATGAATGGGGAAATTTGGAGCCAGCCTCTGGTGGTCATTAGAGGAAGTGCAGTTTTTAGCACATATCTTCTTCTTTCATTTTTCAGCTTAAGTTATTGTTTAAAACAACCTGGAACATTCAGTTGCTTTGTTGGCTTGTTAGATAACTTGGTAGCCTGTTAGCTCACCAGTTGACCATACAGCCATGACATCGAACTTGCTTAAACATTTACACTTGCATCATAGATTTTGTATATAAAGTAAAAAGACAACCATGACACGTTTATCAGGTGACAACATGTGACTGTTTTTACCACATCTGGACAACACAATTTGGACTCACTGTGGCAGTTGTCGCCCTGAATAATGCATTTCAAAGTTCATTCATTCATTCATTCATCTTCTGTAACCGCTTATTCCTGTTTAGGGCCGCGGGGTCTGCTGGAGCCTATGCATTTCAAAGTTAAAATGGTCATATAAAACTTGAACTTGAACTCTTGAATGACACTTGATGGATACTTTGACAATATTCTTGTCATACTGGTGTTGTCTTACAGTAATCCAACGCTCTCCATGTGACACAAGAGCTTGTACATTTTCAGTAATTGAGTCACTAGTTGTATGAATTGAAATGTTGTCATCTTTGAGAATCACAAGGACACAGCATTTATCCGATGACACAATGTGGGCAGAATTTCTGAATGCAGCGGCAACACAACTCACCATATGTCCTTGTCATTCAAGACAGAAAGCTGCAATCGGTTGGATGAAATATGTACTGAATGGAGAATTCTGTGTCAGGGTCATTGACTAGGTGTGAAGGACTGATGTTGCTCAGTCTTCACTCTATCAACCAGAGACATGTGCAGAGAGTTCATACTGTATTTTCGGAGGCAGTGCACCTATCCTGTGGAGCTGTCTAATTCATTTGCCATTGGTGTGCAGGCATGCAGCATGAAGGGGTCACGTCTGATCAACAGCCTCTTCTGTGTTAAAGCTATATTTTCAGGTTCTGGTTACCTCCGGGTGGGTTGGATTCTCTGAGTAGGTGTGAAGGAGAACTTGTCTGTGTTATCTCCTGGGGACTGGAAGCCCGGCAGGGGTCTCTCCTTCTTCACTGTGTGCAAAAAGCTTATGTCCAACACCATTTCTGAGTTTCCAGTTTTATTTCACTTGTATCCACAAAAATATATTGTTGCGTAGCGACTAGCTTTGAATGTCTATCTGAAAATGTGAAAGGTATTAAGTTGTTCCTCTAAAAGCTTAGAGTACGGATACTACTACATTACTACAGTAATTCTCAGAAATAATGTTAAAAAAATAAAATAAGGCTTAATGATATTTTTCCTACAGTTTTATTTCAAATCCCCAAATGTTAGTCAATTATTTACTTGTTTACTGGGGCAGTTGGCATTTAGCACCATCTAACACCGGGGTGTCAAACTAATCTTAGTTTGGGGGCCACATACAGCCCAATTTGATCTCAAGGGGGCCAGACCAGTAACAAATCAGCATAATAACCTATAAATAACGACAACGTACTTTTGTTTTAGTGCAAAGAATATGTTAGCATTTAATCAACTATCCTTTTACAAAACACTTCATCGACAATTTTTTAAGAAAAAAAAGCTGCAATTTTAGTCTGCTATTTAGTTCTAGTGGACAAATAAGGAACAGCAGTTCCTTTTATTGAGAAATTGCACTTAATATCTTCGATGTCATTTTTTATGTAAATTCATCTCATAGGCCAGATTGGACCCTCTGGTGGGCCGGTTTTGGCCCACGAGCCTTATGTTTGACACCCCTGATCTAAACTGTGGGTGGTGCACACGATGCTCTAATATGAAATCTCACAATGTGTGTGTTTGTGCGTGCACAGTTCAGCAGGGTCTGGTCTACAGAGTCTGCAGTGAAGATGGTAAATGGGCGGAAAAGAATACCAGCGAATGTGAGGACGACCCTGGTGAGGTGTGTGTGCGTGTCTGCCCGTGTCTACAACTGTGTGTGCCTGTGTAAATGTTGCCTTGTATGAAGCCACTTCCGATGGCAGATGGTTGCTCACTGCGGCGACTTGAAACTACAACTTGACGTGATTTGAAACGACTGTGCGTGTGAAAAACTTTCCATCTGTTCGTACACTCTTCGAGACATTTTGACATCTTTTGTGCCAAATGCAGCTTAAAGTGTGTTTCTGTGTTTGTTACATGTAAATGCAGTGCACGGAAAGTAACAGATGCTGTCTCTCTGTTGGCTCTGCAGCAGCGGTATGGCCGCATCCTCAGTCAGTTACGGATCATGTATACAGTGGGCTACTCCCTGTCACTGGGAGCTCTGCTGTTGGCCCTGGGAATACTCATCGCCTTCAGGTAGAACATGTGAACAGAGGTGGGAGGAAGAAATAGGAAGAAGAATGAAAGAAAAGGAAGGGAAAATCAATGTAAATCGATAAAGGAAGAAAAAGTGGAAACTGAGGAAAGGAAGGCATGAAGTAATAATGAAATAAGTGGGCTAGAAAGGCAATATAAAGAAGATTAGGGAATATACAGAAAGGAGAATGAACACGAGAAGAAAGGAATGAATAAATGACAAAAAGAACGATAGAAAAAGGAAAGGAATGAGGCATGGGAATAAGGAAGAACAAAAGGAGGACAGTGAGAGAATAATGGTCAGAAAAAAACTAAAAGGGAAATAACTGTGAAATTAATCAAACGGTGGAAAAAAGAAAGGAAACAAGGTCAAAGAACAATGCTATAAAGGAAAAGACAACAGATAAAAGGACGAAGTAGGAAGGAAAACAAATGATGAGCTATAAAGGAAGGAAGAATGAAGGAGAAAGGAAATGTAAACCCCAAGAGTGGAGAGCATGAATAAGTAATGGCAAAGACTCAAAGAGGGAAATAATTTTGGTCTTGTTAGTGCAAGCAGACTGGAAAGTGAGTATGACACATGCAAGTACAAAAAACATCACATCCTGTCACCTCTGTGTTAGGAAACTCCACTGTATGAGGAACAACATCCACATGAACCTGTTTGCCTCCTTCATCCTGAGAGCGGTGTCCATTCTGGTAAAGGACGCCCTGCTGACCCTGACGCTGGACCCGAAGAGCAGCAGCGAGGCTCGGACACAGGCCTGGGTCAACATACCGGTCAGAGCACGCACACCAAAAAACAGCTAATACCCGCTGCTGCTTGGGTGACAGTAATACACCGATCAAGCATAACATTATGACAGTGGCGGGCCGTGCATCTTCCACCTAGGCCTTCAATGCCCTGCAACCTTATTCAAAACACCTCTTAAAACAATCGTTATGACGCCTCTGTTATAGAAACCATCAACGACATAGGATACGCCATAAAACAGGACGTTGCATCCCATCTAATATAGATGAATGATGAATTAGTAAAGCAAGAAACTCTCTTAGAACTATTCAAAAAGTCTCCTCTCACTCACTGCAGCCACGGGTGTGCTACAGCTGTGCATCAGCACCACGTACGTCAAATCCAGCAGAAATATCAATGTCGTCAGAGGACGCGAGAACGCTGACGCTACCGTAGGGCACAGAGAAGGACTAAGAATAAGAACCTGAAATGTGACTGGTTAAAGGTACAGCGTCATTACAATGTATTCCAGTCCAGTTTTAATTATGAAGGCCCAGGCAACACATGACGGCTGAGATATGATTGGATAAAAGCTCTAATGCAAAGTTACACTGCCAGAAGCACCTCAGCTGAGAGACAGACATAAAATGAATAAATAAATAAAAAAATAAAAAATAGGCTATTGGGAATAATTTAATAAGATTAAAATCAGTGATTTTGATAAAGTTTATGCCAGCAGAGGAGACTTTGCCCTGACGGCCCATCACTGCATTATGACCACCTTCATTGAGTTGTTCTTAAGGCGTTTTTGTGCGTGTGTGTCTGTGTCAGGCTGCATCCTGCTGGGGATGGCTGCTGCCATCAAGGAGTGTCATTGCTATGGGGTGGGGGTGCCTGGTCTGGTCTAGGTGGGTGGTACATGTACATGTAAGTAACATCCACATGAATGCCAGGTCCAAAGGTTTCCCAGCAGAACATTGAACTGTCACAAGAAGGTCATTGTTATTTACTTCTTTGTCATAATGTTGTGCCTGATCGGTGTACATTTCAAGGGGAATGTTCACAGTTAATGCTTTTCTATTCTGGCTCCCACTACAGTCTATTTAAGTTAAATGTGGTATGAAAAAAATCATAAATAATAAAAATTGCAAAGTGACTTGTTATAAGGGAATACAAACTAGTAGAGATTCCACTATCCAGTGCCTTAGCTTTAATTTCCTAACTGTGCAGGGTAACTTCACCTGCACTGAATTTTGCTGTTAAAGACAAATGCAGAATAATGCACATGAGAATAGAAGAACACAGGACACAGGACTTTAAAATTATACAAGCATCATACAGGGTTTATAATTTAAAGTAGGAATCTTAAAGATTTTATATGACATGTCTTTGAATGAGAAAACACAATGGCAGCTGAGCCTATGGCCCACTGATAAAGGCATTGCAGTATGTACACTTGGAATTTCTGAATGCATTCCCCAGAATAAGTTACGGCTGATGTGATCTCTACGCAGAAATCTGGATATACTGTATATGCCGAATGCTAAATCGTCAGACCATGGTGGAGGAGTTCAGAGACTGCATTTCCTACAGCTACACTATGAAACATTTAAACGCACACACACAAGTTGACTTATTAGAAAGTCGTCACAGCAAATGCACTGTTTGTCGTTGAGCTCAGCACTCGCCGCTGTCATTCATCAAAACTGTCTACAAACCCAGACGATTCTTGGCATTTTTGACGGCAGTTCAGTTTGAAATATAGCAGGGTGTGATGGAGAGAGAGGGAACAGTCTCTGAACTGCAAGCAACAGGCTGCACAGCTTCTCAGTGAGGTAACCGAGTCTACTCAGTGTGTCCCGCTGTTCACAGCGTCATTAAGCATGCAGCATGAAACCATAAAATTGTTTCACAGAATGGTGAAAAAAGGATAATTATTACTTATTACCTGACATCTTTATTAAAACAACCACAGTAAGTTTTGCTGCCCTCAATATTCTGTGACCTGTACTAGTAAAACTCATTTGCTGTTGCTACCATTAACTGTATGTGTCACCAAACCAGCCAGGGCTGAAATCTTCAAAATTGCCACATTGGTAAACTACTGATTAGGTATTGATCGGGTGTGTCTAGACAAATCTGTGGTAATAAGAAGAAGCGATTCTACCAAATAGTATTTAATAAACCGCGTTCTCTCTTAGGAAGTGTAAATGCTAATTTGTTGTCAAATAAATCTCATGAATGAGACTGTTTATTTGAAATGACAATCTGCTCATGTAGCGTATCGAGACTTCATACAGAGAGGATTAAAGTTACTGAAGACATGATATCAGGGAGGAAGAAAAAAAACATCAAGCAAATAAACACAGATCAGTTCCAGTTCCACTAAGCTACTGAACATTTGTATCGTATTATGCTGGAACAAACAGCACTGTGTCTGTCTCAATCCACATTAAGCATGAAATGTGACTTGGAGACGCTGAGATATACTCTACAGTTTTTATTGCACTGTAATAATGCGGCGTTGTTTTCTGGACAAAGATGGAGCAATAAGTGGAAGGCAGAATCAGATACTTCGCATGCGGCGCAGCTATTCTTGTCCTCTGAACTGCTGTCACAAAGCCAGCAATATCTGAACATTGTATCCTGCTGCTGCGGTCTGACTCAGAGTTAATTCAGTGGAGATGATACAGAACATTTCTCTGTCGGGGCCATTTGCGCAGCGAGAGTGGACGACCCCTCGGCTTATTGTTTGTGATCCCGCCAACTCTGTCTTCTGTCAGGCTGTGGCGTGGTGTCGTGGTGCCATGGTGATGATGCAGTACAGTGTAATGGCCAACAACTACTGGCTCCTGGTGGAGGGCATCTACCTGCACAGCCTCCTAGTCATCACCGTGTTCAGTGAGAAGAAATACTTCTACATTTACTTGGCCATCGGCTGGGGTAAGAGCCAAAACAGTTGCACTTTTACTTACAGTGTCACTCCTCTGCCCAACAGTGTTACCTTCTGTAATTTGGAGATCTGTACAAGGAAACCCTCTGATTTTAGGGTAGCTTCACTTGCCCTGTCTTGTTGCTGGTGACGAGCTTCAAGGTCTAAACAAACTCCACAGTAGAGAGGAGCACGAGGAAGAAAGACACCGTCATAACTTTCTTTGAACTGGTCCTTTATTTTGCATCTCAAAACAGCAAACACGGCATCATACTGTGTAGCTACTTGTTGGCAAATAAAACACTGGCGCCAAGGCATACAGTACAATCACAGACTACTTCCATGACACAAACTCACAACTCACCCCACAAGTCTGCCTCCCTAAAAGGGAAAGGCTTTACCGGTAGCAACTGTACACAGTACTCTGACCTTTAGGTAGTCTTCTGGTTGATCCGGTGTTGTCAGCAGCTTTATTCAGACAACCAGACACACAAAGTCAGGGACAGAAATCAATAACTCTATGAAAACCGTCACTGAAAAGTGTCATTCTTATTCTTCTGTCCACAACTATAAATGCACACAACACCGTAGTCCACTTGCATAAACTAGGCTTTGCATATATTAAATTTCAATTTATAAACCAAGATTCAATACAGAGAATCTGCAGACAGGTAAATGTTCTAAAGGTGAGTACAGGGCGCCTGTCGTGGCTTCGCTGTCCCAACATCAGTTAGGGAGCCTTGCTAAGTAACAGTTCCACTGTACGGTCCAAACTGCCATTTTTGCAGCACACACGACAATAAACAATGAGTGAATAAATATCTGTGAAGGCACCTAGTGGACAGGAGTAGGATGACAGGCTCTTAAATTACAAACCAGACATGATAAATCAAGTATGTCTCAAAGAAATGTATAGATAAATCCAAAATGTAGCAGGGAGCGTGTTAAGTGTTAGGCCATTTTGATAATTTAATACCAGGAGACATGATGCCAGTCCAAAACACTAGAACTCCTTCAGAAAAATCCCCTGCCAGTTTTGAGTTACATACCGCATCAAAAGTAATCAAATTCTTCTTCAAAATGTGAGTTCACTTTACTACTTTTGGAGATGTTAAAGGCTTCATACATTTTTCTTTTCAGATCTAGTCTTGCACTCCACAAGACCTGCTCACGCTGAAGTGTAAAAATCAAGACTGTGAGACACAAAATGTATCAGACACTGAAAGAGAATATGTTATGCTATACTATAATGATGTTACTGTGCAACAGATGCGTAAAATATTGTTCTGAAACCAAAAAAAAAAAAAAAACAGAGCTGCTATTGTTTATTATTTATCAGATGTGTTGTCTAGGGATCATAGCACTTTCTAATTTTTAAATAAATGCATGTAAATATTGTTTCCAGCATGCTGTTCGGAGATAACTTAATCTTTAGATTGTTTTCTCTGGTTATGAAAAACCTGAGTAGAAAAAAAAAAAAAAACATATGGCTGTGCCTCATTATTAACTAGATTATACAAGTGTTAGTGAGTCATTGTGGCCGGACAAGATGATAAGTGTTCAAAGTAGAGACCGAGTTCACGAACAGATAAGGCTCTATCTCATTCAGACTCAGACAAAGGTGGACAAAGGCAGTAACATTTTCAAATTAGAGACCTTTCAAATCTTCAGCAAAGGCGAGAAGAGAAATGTTTGTGTTGAGATAATGAGCTTTTAAACTGATGATGATAAGAGTGCTGTATCAAGTGTGATAATATATGTAAAGTATATATAAAGATGATAACTGATTGGGAATAATGTTACTAAAGAGGTGATTTGGGGTAAATGATCAACGTCTCTTGTTTGCAGGTGCCCCCCTCATATTTGTGTTGCCATGGATCACCGTGAAATATCTTTATGAGAATGAAGAGTAAGTGTCATGAAATTTTCACGTCAAATCAAAAACACTATTACGATTGTAGCTTTTATGTGCTGACCAGCCAGATTGAACTGTCTTACCTTTTGATTTCCTTATTTCTATGGATGAATCTGGTCAGATTCATATTAAAACATGTGTGTGACTGTGTGTGCGTGTGTCCAGGTGCTGGGAGAGGAACATTAACATGGGATACTGGTGGATCATCCGTTCTCCTATAGTGTTTGCTTATCTGGTAAGACTGTTTGTATGTGTCTGTCTCTCTCTCTCCCTCGCCCTCGAGTTCTGACTCTAGTAGCTTACCTGTGAGGAATGTGAGGATGATAACTCAACGCTGAAGTCCAGCATTCACAAACTGTGTCTTGGCAGATGCTGCCGTGAATACAGATGCATTTACCTGAGAAGGTAACTTGTGCTTGTGCTTGCTTGTACGTGGGCTTCTTTGAAACTGTGCACATCAAGCAGGCGTTGAAAGTAAAGTGGAAATCTTTATCTTTTACAGTTTATTGTTTTCCAACTTCCATGCCTTTGCCTACGTAGAAGGTCGCTCTGTGTGGTGAAGTGCAGCTCCAGCTGTGACATTAGGAGGAAAACAAACTGATTACTCAAGCCGATCTTCCTCTTCTTATTTTAGTGCACTGCACATTTGAAATGATGAATTCACTCAATAAAAAATTGAGTATGGGGACCTCTGATGGAAGCCTCAAAGAGCCCACAGCTTGTTCATGAAAAACGGACCAGTTTTGCTATTTTACAAGCATGAAGGCACCATGATTGAAAGTGGCAATCTCAATCTCATTTAAAGAAATGTATGTTTACTACCGCTGAACGAGGTAGCACAGTGGTGCTTGAGCCATGGCCCACTGATGAAAGTATTCATCTATCGTTCATCAAAAATGGGTGTATAAAATGACAGTCATTTTGCCAGGGGATCGGTTTGAAATATTCGGGGAAGAAGAAGCATCAGCAGCCACAAAGCTGCAGGCAACAGGCTGCACACCTCCACATTTACAGATGATAGACAGGATGTGAGGGAAATGGATGGAGGGATGAGAGGGGTTGAAGGGGATGAATGAGAAGGGTCGAGGGGAAGGCATGAAGGGGGCAGAATGTGTAGATGCATGATGGTAGAGGAACCCAGGGAGTAAGATTCAGGGTGGGGGCCCCGGAAGCTTCGGCTCCTTGTCCCTCCAGTTCCTGTCATGAAAGGTGGAAGAGGAAGAAAAGAAAAGAGAGGGATGGTGAGGTTAGGGGTTGAAAACTGAGACCAACAGAGAGGGAGAGTGTTAGGACACACCATAGACTGTATATAAATATGGACAACACATTTAAACAAAAAATTGTCCCATCGTCTTGGAAAATGGCCACAGTCACCCCAGTCTTTAAATCTGGTGACAGTTCAAATATAGCCAACTATTGGCCAATCAGTATCCTCCCTGTAGTTTCTGAAGTTGCTGAGAGGTGGGTAGCAAAAATTATAAATGAACATTTAAATAAAGGCCACTCTCCTTTGCATCCAATGCAATTTGGTTTCCGTGAAAATCATTCGACAGAGTTTGCAAACTGTCTATTTATAGAAAAGATTAAACAAATGTTGGACACTAATGCTTGCGTTGGTGCTGTATTTCTAAATCTGAGAAAGGCATTTGACACTGTAAATCATGAAATTCTTCCGTCTAAATTAACCTATTTTAATTTTTCTTTGGAGGCAATTCAGTGGATAAAATCCTATTTAGAATTCAGGAAACAGTGTGTCTGCATCAACAGTGTCAAATCAACTTTTCTAGATGTCCCTGTTGGTCTACCTCATTGGTCAATACTTGGCTCTCTGTTATTTTCTATGTATACTGACGACCTGCCAAATTCATGTCTTAATGTTGAATTTCAAATGTACGCTGACGACGCTGTCATCGTCACTAGTGCCAAAAATATTCACGAAGCAGCCTCTGTTCTTACTTCAGCTATGGTTCCTGTAAATGAGTGGCTTCATAAATCTTGCCTGCTACTAAACACAACTAAAACTGTTTGTATGATGTTCACAAAGCAACCATTGGACATCAAACATTCAGGCGTATTTTTGGGAGGACAGGAAATAGAAATTGTTTCCGAATTCAAGTACCTTGGTGTGACACTTGATTCCACACTATGTTTCAAGAGCCACATTAAAAGAATATCTAATACAGTGAAATTCAACTTGAAAATTTTTAAACAAATACACCCTTTCATAACACTTGGTGCTGCTAAAATGTTTTTACACTCAATGATCCTGTCACACATTGAATATTGTATTACATGTTGGTCGCTGGCAGGTGTAAATACATGCAAAATCATTGAATCACTCTATAAAAAATCTTTAAAGGTCTTTGATAGAAAACCAATGTCATTTCACGTTTGTAACGTCTTAAAAAAGCACAACTTACTGAGCTTCGAGAATTTTAAAAATCTTAAATTTGTTTTTTTTGATGTACAAGGTGTTACATGGACTTTCCCCACCTCCCATGTCTGACTTTCTTAAAAAAAGGTCTCACAGTGGTCTCAGGACCAGGGCCTCCTCTAGAGGGGACTGTGAGATCCCACACAGAAAAACAGCCTTTGTACAAAATGCTCTTTCTGTAAAGGCCAGTAAGATCTGGAACAGTCTTCCTCTCTCCATAAGGGAGTGTCCCACTTTACAAACCTTCAAAACTCACCTCAAGCAGTGGTTGAAATCAAACCAGTCTTGTAACCATTGACTTTTATCTTCTTACTAATGTACTGTCATGTGATGTGCTCTTATTGTGATCTATTGTCCTGTCCTGTGTCTTATCATGTTTTTGTGTTGCCTGCCTAGGGACTGCGGATGCAAATTAGCATTGTTGCTATAATCCGGCATATTTACGTCTATTTCTGTCTGAATAGATGTTCATTAATGTGCACTCTCCCTATCAAATAAATAAATAAATAAAAAATCCCCAATCCCTTGCATTGGCCAAACTGAAGCTACTTTCCCAGGAATAGAGGCAGTGCCATTTTGCTCAGACCTGGGGCTTGCCTTTGGTTCGATTAATACTGCTCTCTTCTCTGCCTCCACCAGGTAGGAATGTTGGATTATACATGGTACTTGCTTATTTATTTATTTATTTTTTCAACTCAACAGGACCGCTTCACAGAGCGGCTGGCATGGAAACTAGTAGTCATCATGAGGTCACATCCTGTTTCTATAGCCTCAAACAACTAACTAAACTAACTAACTAACTAAAAATAACAAAGCTTATCAGAAAAATGGAGACTTGAACATGCCTCAGCTTTATATTAACTACCCAATTTTAGTGTATTTTAGCCAAAGTCCCATCCGCTAACATAGAGAAGGTGGAGCTTATGACCAATACTGCAGCCAGTCACCAGGGGGAGCTCTACTTGCTTTGGCTTCACTTTTGAGCTCCATCTTTATTTACAGTTTGGGACACACCTATAAGTAAGTGCAGGAAATAGAATGACATAGGGCGTGGTCTTGTTCCTGAACCTATGTTATAACCACAAAGACTACAGCCAACGGCTAGCCGATACATACTTTGAAAGGAAATAACTCCATGAAACTGGAAGGTCAGCTATTAGCTGGAAGGCTAGGAAGAGCTACAAACCACTGTATAGAGCTCGGCTCTCTTGAATCACGCTGATCAGTTGGTCTGCTGTAGTTTCATGGTTTTTAGGCACTGACTCAACAAGAGTCCCCAAGAAAACTGTGGAGGGAGATAACGTGTGTATTTGAGTGCGGTCTCTCTGTATTTACTGAAATATTTCTACAAATCTAGTATGTGTTTAATTTGAGCTAGAGGTTATCTCTTTAGTTTAAAATAATTGTGTCCCTGAATAATCAATAGAGGCCTAAAGATTTTCCATCCATTCCAAAGATTTTCCTTTTTTTTTTTTTTTTTTTGCGTAGCAGAAATAATTTTTCAGTTTATCAACTTTCTTTTAACCTATCTGTTCAAAATTAAGTTAATTTTAGAAAATTCTTTTGTTGCTATGATTTGGAAAATGGACATGGAAATGGAGCTGAAACTTTCGTTTACGTGTTGTCTTTCGTTTGTGCGCATAGATATACACTCTGCCCACCCAGTGAAGCACAGGCACACGCAGAAATCAGCTGAGGAATTCCTCTTGTCTGTTTCCTGCCTCTTGTTCCCATAGAGACAAACATTATGGATGGACACACTTATGAGCACAAGTGCACATTACCAGTAGCAACCTTTATGACCTCATGCAAAAGCGTACGTGTGCACACGCACAGACATGTTGAGATGCTCAGAAATATCTATGCATCCTTTGCATGGCTCTGCGGAAACATTACTTTTCAGTGTCATCGCTGAAAGAGCAACACTATCCTGCAGCTCAGCTATCGGTTCACACACCCACACACAGTCACACCGAAATAAACTGTATTTGCGTGCACTCAGACATACACACATTAGACAAACACATCTGTCGAGACAACATGCACACTTTACCAAACTTGGAGCTCTATTAACTTGAGTGCTGTAATAATGAATGTTCTCTGTCATTGGAAAGGGTCCTGCACTAGATCACAGTTTGTGTGTGTGTCCATGTGTGTGAGCATGGTTTTATTACACATGTTGTGGGGACATAAATCTGTTTACATCTGTTGTTGCATTGTGTGGACTTGCCTGGGTTTTGGGGATATCGTCAGAATATAAATCTTTCAAATGTATTATACAGCCTTTAAGGTCAAGGTGGGTAATTAGCAATTGGGAACTCGATATCCATTTGTGTCTCTCTCAAACCAGTGTTGTGACTCCACTTCTCTTCTTATTACAGATCAACTTCTTTATTTTCATCCGAATTATAAAAATCCTGATGTCTAAACTTAGAGCTCACCAGATGAGATACACTGACTACAAGTTCAGGTGAGAGAAATGCTTATCGTTTCTGAAAGATGCTGTACATCAGCATTGATGAGGGAGTTCAATGATAGATCGTTGTGTCTTCTTCATCATTAATGTTTTCTTTAAAAATTTCTTTGAAACCGTGTCTTTTTCTTTTTTTTTGTAAAAGTTCTTGACCAAAAACTCTTTAGTCTAGGGCTTCCCACAGAGACGTGTAACAATGAGTCGAGGTCAGCCATTCTGTTTTCTTCTAATATTCGCAACTCTTCCCTGTTTCTCTTTTCTTCCTCTGGCCCAGACTGGCAAAGTCCACCTTGACTCTCATCCCCCTGCTTGGGATTCATGCCATCCTCTTCACCTTTGTCATTGATGAGTCCGTCCCTAAAGGTTCCATGCTGCGCCTCATTCGGCTCTTCTGTGACCTCCTGTTCAACTCCTTCCAGGTCTGAGCTCAAATGATGTGGTTTTCTGTGTTTTCTTTCTCTGTGTCTTTATTTTGTGAGGCGTGAAAAGATCTGAAAGATCCCTTCTAGGACTTTGGTTTCGTCAAGTTTTCAGCTTAAGCGCAGTTTTCTCAGTACATTTTTAATGTACATTGATTTATATATATTATGTTTTCCTTCAAAGATTACATCAGCTAATAAGTAATTCACAGAGTATACATATCATTCCATCCTTATCAGTTTCAGAACATACACCAAGTCAGTGAAGGCAGAACTCCATAATTATTGTACACATAAAACACCCATTCCATACACTAGGTGACACATAGCTTCATTGTGATGGTCAATATTTTATTGAGACTAAACACTCAGATAGCCTTCACATATAAATCAATTATTTCATCAACACATGTTTCTTAGTGTTTAAAACTCAGGATAAATACACAACTGTAATGTGGTGACATACTTGCATGCAGTGTAAGCTGCACCGAAAACCTAAGGAGCAAAACTAAGACTTTGTTATTGTCACTCAAAGCTCTACACCAGCAGTTCACATTCAAATGAAATTACATTTCACTGGCCCCCAACTGTAACTATACACAGATTGGGGGGTCATTCTGAGTTGAGGAATCTAAGGACTTCTGGGATGACGCCTGGTTGTCCTGCTCCAGATTCTGTGAAACTTCTTCCCAGAGGTGTATGGTGGGGGTGTGGGGGGTGGTCTTGGATGATGTTGTGAGCTCTGGACAAGCTGCACTGTCTTGGATGGGAGGTCGTAAGGGCCTGATGATCTTTTCTACAGGCCTCACCACCTCGACACTGCAGCTACCAGATCATACAGAGGCGCTCTTTGTCAACATGCTCTGTACGGTGCTTCTGTCGAAAGAGGTGAGGATGGGATGGGGAAGATGTGTGCTTCTCATCCGATGCAAAAAGTGTAGCCGCTGCTGTGCATGTTTTATGAGTGATGTGGTATTGAGGGACCAGGTCGGACTGTTTGTTATCTGCACCCCCTTGGTGCTCTTTGCAGATTCCACAGCTGTGTTGTTGACAAAGAGTGGTGTATGACCGAGCTGAACAACAAGTGGAATGTTTGGGTGAGACATCTCAGTTGTCCAGTGAACTCTTCTAACTCACCATGACTGGATCTGAAGTCTTTAGATCAGAACTTTTCCATGAACTTTTCATCAGCATGAGTCTGCCCGTACCAAATGGCAGGTTGGAACGGACTCACCTAAAAGAGTCGTCACACTCAAATAGCTTCACAGTTGGCTCAGCAGAATGAAGAATGAAGTTCTGTAACTCGAAGGCATAAGTTATATCTGCGTATTTGTAGATAAAAAATATGTTATATATATATTTTTTTAAAGTCTTGTCCTTGCTCATGTTAAATGCCCGCCTTTCATTTCAGGGTCTGCTGGTTGCCATCCTGTACTGCTTTGTCAATAAGGAGGTGAGACGGATTTGCTTTCATGTCAAGCGCCTTAATTTAATCTCTGCCACTGCTGCAGTTCCTCCCTTTCACTTTGTAAAGTCGATACATTTTTCATCGTCAGTCCTCCTGTGGCCTGCCTTTATCTGTTATTTTATATCTCTAAAAGCTCTTTCTTTGTTCTGGTTCCACTTTATTCTTTTGTCTACAAAGAAGGGAGGACATAGCAGCATCCATCTGTTAACATCTAAACTTTTAAATGCAGTCTTTGGCAAGAAACATCTATCTAAGTGCTCTGTGTTTTCCGTTATCTCCTTCACTGCTATCTCTCTCGCCCTCCTATGCCACCGTCATCTCAGGTGCAATCAGAGATGCTGAAAAAGTGGAAGAGGTGGAAACTGGGTAAGGACATCGACGAGGAGTACCGCCACAGCCACACGCCGCACGTCAAGAGCGGCAGCATTGCCAATCTGCCCGAGGTCCATGACAACAACACCTGCAACTCGCCTCATCTCAACAAAGCTAACAGAGGCCCGTCCTGCTCCGCTGCGCCCGAAGAGAACCGCAGACTGGTCGTCTCCTATAGCAACGGGACGGGGAAAGGCAGGCCAACCAAGTGCAGACACACCCTGCAGTTCTCTTTTCAGCCACACACCGGCACCACCACCACCACCCACGTCAGCAGTATGACAGAGGATTTGAGTCTAGAAGAGCGGGTGCAGTACCGCTCGCATCCTCTGGAAGGAGAGGAGACTAATGTCTAACCACAACTTTCCCCGAGCCCTCGTCATGACAACACTCACTGTTTATCATTGGCTTAGATCAGTGTTTATCATGCACCAACAGGGCTGTATGAGTCGAAAGAGGATGAAGAAGTAATTACACCCTCTGTTTACCTTAGAAGACAGAGCTGGTCAAATCGGAGTCGACTGTGTTCCAAAATAACAAGTCCAAAAACCGAGACGGACTCCTCAAGGAAAACCTTTGTTGTGCTTGCTATTTTCTTTTTCTTGATGTTTCATCACTCATCCAATTAGCTTCCTCAGTTCTTAAAGACTGGTGGGGATTTGGGGTTTACATAGGAACATCTGTGGGTGTTGCCTATGAGAAACTCACATCACTAGTGTCTGTTAACGACCAGGAAACTGGAGGAAACAGTTTGATACTGTTGTCTTTTTCAGGTGAACGGTACTGACTTCAGTCTCAAAGTGTGCATGGGGGTGAAACTGCAGTTTCCACCAACTACAGGAAAGTATCTTGTCGTTTACAGAAACTAGTCATGCTACGCTCACAGATTTTCCTATTTAAACCCCAACTCCCCGCTGGTCTTTTAGATCAGAAGAAGCTACTTGGATGAAACGCCTAGAAACTACAAGTCCACTTGCCTTGGTTTCAAGATGTCAACGGACAGAAGTTGGACAACATTGCTTTTATGAATGCTTTCATGAGGTACAGACAGACAGAAGTGCTAGAAAACGCATACTGTATTACTACAGCTTCAATTTGCTCACGCCTCCTTCTTGGATTCTGAGGTTGAGGCTTGTGAGGTTTGACTTGTGGAGGCACTCCAGCTGAAAACACAGGAATTCGATAACAATTATAACCCTCATGGATCATGATGTTCACTGATGCAAAACATTTCAGGAAATACTTTTCGAACCTGCCCAGCTAAAATAAATATTTATTGGTTCTGGGGCCTTGCGGAAAAAAAATAATACAATGAAACACTAATTAACTTCAGACATCAGGAATGATTAAATAATGGTGTTCAGTGTAGGTGTGCTTACATGTGTGCGTCTATGTGTTTGCATATGGAGGACTGTCATTTCAACACCAGCCCTGTGCACGTTTCCTACTCCCCCGTCGTTGCCATTGTGAGACGTCTTTGTGTTGCGTGTCTGCTGGGCATCGGCACTTACTTGTGGTACTCAGCAAGCCAAATTTTATATTTGTACTTTTTGGTTCTATAAAACTGAATGTTAAACTGCAGCATGGACGACTCTTGACCTCTTGTTCGCGGAGGTCAAGAGGAAGGCAGAACTGAGCTTTTCACTGGAGAATACTGAATCTTATTGCGCCTGGATAAGAGTGTTCATCATACTGCGTGGCTGCTTCACAGGAGATGGATGCTTTTGCCCCCAGAAAAGCTACTATACTACTGCTATAATGTGACAATTGTTCTGCTTTTGAGTTGTCAAAGCCTAACAAGACAATGATAACATATCACAAGTTTTCCATTGACTGTGTAACGTATTAGATCATTTTGGTTTCTATGCCTTTCCTCTCTTGTTTTATACTGACTCTCCATTTTCAAAGTTTAACTGAATGTACATGGCCAATGGAGAAATATGGGTACAGATATTTAAGTGTATATATGTAATTATACATGCCGTATCTGCAACACCTGGAGGCGCCCAAGATAATTTAAATTCTACATTTGCCTTCATGGAGGCTCAGAGTAATAGATGTATCCAGGATGCACTGGCAGTTAATGGAATGAAAAGCAGTTTTAGTTGACAAATGTGATTTTAATTAAGCGATCGATGCTCCAGGTCACCATCATCGCTCTGCTGTGGTCATTGTCCATGCCGCTGCACACAGAAGAAGAAGATTTGTTGCACTCAACACACAGCATGTACAGATGAGGGAAGTCTTTTTGTATGCCGGGAAGGTTTTTAAGGAGAAGGTTTTGAATTTCATTACATACCGCGTGATTTATATTCGGTGTTGAATATTAACGATGGAGGAGCAGCCTTGTTTTGTCCTGAAGACTGGCCCAAATGACATAACACGGAAAATTCAATCCAATCAGAAATCACAAATGAAGTTGAGCCAGCAAGGATTTTCACAAAGAGACCCTGAACAGATTTTTTGTGATTGTGAACATGAAGCAGTCTGAAGCTTAAGGAAGTGCACTGTACATTGTAAATATTGATCAAAGTGAATTTTATAAAGACAGAGGCGGGTTGGTGGAGCGGTGTATTGTTCTGTGTTTTTGCTTGCAGCACAGGTGACTCGAAAATGAAAATATTATTATTCGGAGCAAAGACTGCTTACTGTCCTTCTACTGAAAATGTAGGAATTGTCACAACGGCCCTGAAGCAAGCAATGTCATTGAGAAAAAACGTTTTGTATAAAAGCCAAACTACTGTGTCTCCTGTGTCTCTGTGGATCCATTAAAATGAATTCTGTCAGCAAAAAAATAAAGTCTCCTCTTACATTTTGAGTCATTGAGAGAGTCTGCTTATTGCATCCTCCTGCTGCTTTGCACTGCCTGATAAACATTTCTTAGCTTTGTGACATTAAGATTTTTGTAGTTAACTAACATTTAGTGCAGGTTTATTTACCTGTTCAAGAGCTGTCTTTCAACTAGAAGCAAATAATGAACATCACTATGCCGTTATTTCTCATCAAAGTCATGCCAGCGGACTTCCTATCAAACATGTTTCCGTGGGAGATTTCTGCACTGTGAAATTCTCGTGACTCATCTACGTCTTATTGAGCAGGAGGCAATAATTATGTATTCGTTATGCACACATGTCCAAGTAATGTGTGTGTGAGCGTGGGTATCTTCAGCGGAGTTGATCTAGTGATGTCTCTGAACACACCTCGCTGCCCATGTGTTCATTTGCATATAACAGAGAACAAAAACCACTGGCGGCAGCTCACCGTGAGGCAGGATAAATCCAGCACATATGCAGCATTGGTTCAAGAAAACTCACGGTGCTTCTCAGGGGAATTGACTCTCACTACATGTAATGACTCTCTTATTATCATGCTTTGCACATTTTTAGATTTAGATTTTAGATTCTGTTGGCAATTATGTCCTCTAATAATGATAACACAAGTAAGTAACAGAAGAAGGAAAGAAATCTTTTACTCCAGTTGTCAATTTTCCTACACAATGGTCAATGGTCAGTGCCTATAATGCAAATAGTTTGCCCAAGCATCACCAGTAAAACAAGACAAGATCCACAGGGAGTTGCAGCAGCTTTCCTCAAACCAACAGTGCGGTACCATCTCTGTAGCGGCAGGAAGACAAGCACTGAACACTATTAGATGCTATATATAGACAACATTATGCACCATCTGTGACATTATATTGGGTTAAACTGTATAAATGATGTGACGTAATAAAAAACTCATCCTCTGCCAATGTGTTGACCATTTTCTGCAACTCTCCATAACCACGGATCTGGCATTCACGCACATGCATACAGGTGGTGGGCGTGAGACAGCAGCCTGGTTTTGTACCTTAAGCTCTAAGACTAAATCCTTACAAACACAGCACAAACAAAGACAAATATGAATAGAACTACACAACAATACAACTATGGCTATGTATGCACAATAGAATATAGTAAATAAGTTACTAATACAGAAGAGGGTAATATAAAAAAAATAGCTGCATAAAGTACAGTTTAATTCAGAAGCCAGCAAGTAAGCATGCAAAATCTTTAGGTATGCAATGTTCACTGAGTCCACATAGTGGAGAGAAAGAATAATAGGTGAGACTCTGAGGACACATGTTTGTGGGATGACCATGGCAACGGGAAAGAAAAGGTCACAAACAAAGAGGAGTGAGAGCTAATTTTCCTCCTACCACCCGGAGCTAATGACATGATAAAAAAGAGGCACAGTCTGATTCATGCCTCACATCAAAAATGACCAATATATTTGAATCAGTCTGATTTTACTACGATTTGATTTTCACATAAGTTGTTTTGTCACCATACAAGCGAGAAGAGCCGTGTTACCTCACATTCAGTTACACACTGAGCTGATGAGCATTGATGGACTGATTACTGTGTTCAGCACATCCATAAAAATACGAGATTTCCCTCTTTGATGAGTTCAGAAAAGCTGATCTGACGTCAGCACTGTGAGGGACACAAGGCTGCATTGAGAAGCTGCCATTAGGGCTGGCTTGCAAATCCAATTTAAACTCGTATCTACTTAATTTATCTGTGATTTGTTTTCATGCCCAGTTTTGCCAAAATGAGTCTCTGAATTCCTTTTTGCTTTTAGCAGCCAAATGCGTGTACACCTGGACTACTTACAGGTCTTTTTCAAGCAATGGTGACAGTTTTAAATGAATTCCAGTAGAAATAATTGTTTAGTGTAAATGAAACAACCCAATTGACACATATAAATAGATTTCTTGTCAAGGGTCAAAAAACTATGTCATATTTGTATTTTTGTTTTTCTGAGAGCGCATACTCTAATCAAAAATGTGTCTGTGCACATTTTTTCACACGGAATCACACAAAAACACAACACAAAACCACACAATAGAATTGTTACCAAACATAAAAGCTGTTTCTTACTGACTATAGCAACCACAATCTGGTTTCCTAATGCTCAAAGGACTCAAAACTATGAAATACAGATATTAGAAAAACAGTCAAATAATTTTGTGAACACCAAATGCCAAGGATGCCCATTATTGATGCTGCAAGTCTGCAGGGATGATCATGGAAAATACATTATAAGCTGAGGGTCACTGCAAAGACATTACTCTAGTCAAAATGTTTCCATACATCCTCCCCAAAACTCCCCCTAAAGACCATTCTGCTAAAACCATCGCAAAAGGATTGATGTTTGAAAGCAGTTAAAGACATATGTTTGAAATCTCCACCGCAAAAGAAAAGAAATCTTTAATTTGTGTATGTTTGCATTAAACCGATCTCCAGTCTCAGGGAAGTGTGAATGCAGGAGGAGCAGCTATGATTGAAAGGAGAGGGCTCACCTTTACTGGGTGCCATCTTCAAAGCAAAGGTCAGTATAATTATTGAATGAATGATTAAATATATCATATTTCATACTGAATGAATAAATATTTAAAGGCTAAATCCAGTTCTCATTGATGGTTCTCTGACCTTTTGTGGCTGGAATTAGGTTTGTAATCATCATTACTTAAGTGTGTGTGTGTGTGTTGCAGTGGCTTGCACGTTTTCAGTGCGAATCCCATCTTTTTTTTTTTGGCGTAGTCACAGGCCCCGACTTCCTGTGGGTTAAAACCGGACAGGAAGTCATATACATTCTCTGCATGAAGCCAGGAAATGTTATTTTGGGGTCAGGACAAAAACACCTTGAAGAGGTACACGGAGCAGAAATCGATCAGCTGTGACAGGTCCATTGTGGAAAGTACTTGAGTCCTGCAACGGGCAAAGGTTGGGTGAGGTTCAGAGTCCCGTTTAAGTGAAGGAAGAGGAAAAAACACTGCACACATCTGTGTGAACAGAGGGAGAGACTGTGTCATTTTGTGTGTCGGGATGGGTGGGGTGTCGAGGTAGCATAGAAATCATGACACGCCCCAAATGTTCCCACTTCAGCCCTTTAAGTGTAGTTATCATTCTCCATGTGCCTGATGAGCACATAGACAGAACTAATCAGTCAATCAGTCTAATAAATGGAATATTTGTATATTAACAAGAGAGAGGAGTCTTATCATCTGTCCCCGAAAGGTTGAAATTTCCCTGCTCCATGAACCAGTGGCAGCTCAGGTTATTCACTTCTGTTGAAGCAAAACAGCCCTGTGTTTTTTTTTTTTTTTTTGGGTACACTAGAGGTTGAAAAAAACAACAACAAAGCTTTGCAAAGATAAAACAAGACAAATGTGTTTCACCGTTCGTCTGAGTGCTGTGCAGAGTTCATACTGTGGACACTAAGCTGCCGTCGCGTATATTTGTTTGGAACACTCTTTGGCCGCTCTGGGCGAATTCTCCTCTATTATCTCTATTCTCCCGAGTTGTGAAATCCCCGAAGAGCCACAGAACACAGACGTCCGGCATGCTTCGGCGACATTACAGGATGACTGGAACAGAATGCAGATGACTGACGCCTCATTACGTCCTAATATATGTAACAGCAGTAGAAGATGACAGAGACAGATGCTGATTCCTTCCACGCTTGGCTCAGACTTCCATTACCAATAATAAGGTGTCAGCTCCTCTGCCAGAAAAGTGTCACTGCTGTACCTTTTGCCAGTGAAATGATTTCTCCTTGACTCTGCTCTGTGTATTTCTATCAAACTAAACACCCTTGCCTGTCTAAAAGAGACACTCCTTTTTGTCACTTATTGAATGTACTTAGAGTCTGAATTTAAACTTCTCAGTGAGAAGAGATTTGCAATGAAAACCAGAACCATGTAACTAATTAAACATTGATTTATATGACTTCTAATTGTCCAAATGGGCAGTGTGTAAAAAAGGGAAGTACGTGCTTGAGAAAGGAAATTCATACAAGCCTCTTTAGGCGGTGAATATGCTTTTGTCCGCGGCGTCTCAACTCAGAAGGATGATTAAATGTTCCTTCTGCCAGTTAACTATCCCACTGATTTAAGGAACATCACTGATTTAGCTGTACCATTTAAAAGACGGGATGGCGTCACCGCGCGGGAGCCTGACTTCCAACAGCGAATACTGCTGTGTGAGTCATCTGTTCAGTGTGGCTATTGCCGCAGCAGTAATTGTGTCCAGCGTTTTTGAGACTGTGTTTACGGAACCTTTGACACAGGCAGGCTGACCCACACAACAGCATCAGAGCAAGGCCAAGCGTTCCATTGCTGAGACCACTTTTGACAAAAATAAAGGTAGACGGAGGCGTGTACGTAAAAGAAATGACCACGACCCCCTGCTGCTGAGGGAGTCGCATTCTGGAAGACATTTCACTGCCAGTATACAGGCAGATGACAGAGAGGAGGCTGATGTGTGTGCTGCTGACAGAGGTGTCAAAAGTATTCACATTCTGTACTTAAGTAAAAGTACGGATACTTGTGTAAAAAAATACTCTGGTAAAAGTAAAAGTACTGATTCAACTCCTTTACTCAAGTAAAAGTAAGAAAGTACAGACTCTGAAATGTACTTAAGTAAAAAGTAAAAATGGTTTTGCCATTAATGAAACAATTCATCCGTTAATTTTGCAAAATGAAAAAGTTCTAGCAGAATAATCTAGACTGAATTGACCAGATGTCCTGCATGAACATCTGAATCATTTTTAATAATAAATTGAGGGTTATTGGGTTGTTGTTTTTAGCTAGCTAGTGTTAGCTAACTATCAAAAGGTGTGTTTCCATAGCATTGCTAATGTTGTAAACTAGCTTCCAAAAAATCCTCAAAAAGCTAATGATAGCAACAGAAACCACACCATACCTGAATTTGTTTGTTTCACATTAGACCAGTAGTTCTCAAATAGTGGGGTCAGGTGGACTTTCAGTATTACCAGAGAACGTCTAATATGGGGAGAAGTTCCACTCTCACTGAACTTCCGGGTTCTGAACTGTTGCAGTTCCACTCTGATTCCATATGAGGGCGCTCTCAGGACGAGTGCAGAATGAATGGCGGTCTATGGAGCAGTACCCCTCAAAATCCACTTTTCTCAGGATATAATTTTTTGTGCAGTAATTTGAATATTGAATTTGAAAGGAGATGCAAAGAAATGACACACTGCTGGGTGTTAGATTTTTTAGAGTCACTTATTTTGCTTTAAAAAGTATTTTAAAATGTCAATGACGTCATACACATCGTACGACCAGATACTGCTTTACGGCAATCCTTCAGTCACTGCTTTGGTGCTTTCGCGCTCTGCACTTTCTTTTCTCTCGAGGCACGGACAACACAGCTGACACGGGTAAATAATCGTGCTAGAAGAGTTTCTGTTTCGTTGTTTTAAAAGACCGGGCCGAAAAAAAAAAAACTTGGGCGAAAAAGTCCGTCTTAACATTCTGGTCCCGCTTCGGATGCCACGATGCCGTCAAGCGGGATCTGGTCGTAATCAGTCCTTCACTGACCAATCAGCGTTCATTAGCACAATGCTAGCGTGTTATGGGCAACAACAACTCAACCTGTAAGAAAACGAAAGGAAATAAGTTCTCGTTCATTCAACTTTTGACCTATAACCCATGTTGAACTTGCAAAACCTACAATCAAATCTGAGATTTCTCAACGACAATCGGGTGAAAGAGACACATTTAGCCGTTTAGCTCCATAGAGTCCCATTCATGTTGCACTCATGGCGATCGCCCCCAGTGGAAATCTGGTGGAACTGCAACCAAAATTCGTTACAATGGGACTTAATAGAGAGTGGGAAGGCTCTCCGTAGACGGGCTCTGGTATTACTGTCTTTATTGATGCTTGAACGATAAACACGCCTCCAGTCACTGGGTTACGGTGGCAGCAGAGTTCAAACTAACCAACAGGCTGCCTGTTCAAAACAGTAGAAGAAGAACACAGGAAGCGCATCGTCGACTTTCCTTCTCTAGTCCGATGCTCTAGTCATGTCCGATCATGTCACGTCTTTTACGTGGAGGTTAAAAAAGTAACGAGCTTGTTTTTCAAATGTAAGGAGTAGAAAGTACAGGTATTTGTGTAGAAATGTAGGGAGTAAAAGTAAAAAGTCATCAGAAAAAGAAATAGTCAAGTAAAGTACAGATACCTGAAAAATCTACTTAAGTGCAGTAACGAAGTATTTGTACTTCGTTACTTGACACCTCTGGCTGCTGAACACGTCTAAACTTATGGTGAAGTTTATATCAACACACAAGTATAGTGTATTTGCAGGCATGTTTGCTAATGTTAGCTAGCTGCTTGGGTATATTATGTCTAACCCTTGTTGTTGTTGCAAACATGTTTTCTATCAATCAAAGAAATCAATCATAGTAATAGCATTACCAGAATTTGTAATTTCTTATTAAACATTTTAATGACATTACTGTTGAGCACAAACAATAATTCATTCAGTCAGTCATCTTCTGTAACCGCTTGTCCTGTGAAGCGTCGCTGGGTTTGCTGGAGCCTATCCCAGCTGTCATCGGGTGAGAGGCGAGGTACACCCTGGACAGGTCGCCAGTCTATCACAGGGCCAACACAGAGAGACAGACAACCATTCACACTCACATGCACACCTACGGCCAATTTAGAATCACCAGTTAACCTAACAAGCATGTCTTTGGACGGTGGGAGGAAGCCGGAGTACCTGGAGAGAACCCACACAGACACAGGGAGAACATGGAAACTCCACACAGAAAGGCCCTGTCGCTCATTACCCGGAACCTTCTTGCTGTGAGGCATCAGTGCTAACCACTACACCACTGTGCCAACCCACAAACGATAATTCAAGGTCAAGACTATTAATCTGGGGAAATCTATTTCAAGATTACACTTATAGAGCTCTGGTAGCTGACGTCACCCTGCACCATATTGGCGGGAAAGCGCGCTTTTCGAATTACTATTCGGCTGACAACTGCGAGCAACCAACTCGTCCTTGTCCTTGTACCGGTCATATCCAAAAAGCAAAGGGGAAATCGTTTTATGGGATTCCGAAAGATCCTGCAGGATGGCAGACGTGGATTACTGCAGTAAAACGTGCAAGACGCAGGCACGAGAAAACAGAGAAGTGGAATCCCTCAAGAAATGGATATAAACGGATGTTTATAACGTGGATTACAAAGGGGTGTTGCTCATTCAGCACTAAAACTACTCACAATGAGAAAGAGATTCAGGATTGAACAGTTACTTGTTGTTGTAGTTGTGTTACTGTCATGAACCTCATCAGGAAAAAATCCGGATACTCCGGAATTTATTTACAGATAACGATAGGATTAAGATAATGATAGGAATGAGGATAATCCGGATACTACAGGTCAGGAACATTGCCTGTGCCGGCTGTTTCAATGCTCAAAAAAAGCCCACCTGGGGCATGATAAGGGTCTATGATATATAAAATTTTAAAGTCTTTTTGTTTTGTCATGCATTTTTGGGTGAAATAAACACTTGGTTGGTTTGCACCTCACCTCAGACTCAAGCTTCCTGTTTTAATCCAACCGCTACCAGGCCATCCTAACAAGCAGTAAACTCTGATGACCTGAAATCAGTGCTGGAGTTTCACAGACGATTTTCAGTTAAGTACATATAAGGACCACCATGTAGCAGTTAAAAATGTGAAAAAAAAAAAAATAATAATAATAATAATAACAACTGGGAAAGGGAGAATTTGCATGAAAGATGTATGGACACAAACTTTCCTCAAATCATGTGGGCGAGACGTATCAAGATGACCACAATCCTGAATTGTCCATTAACACACAGGGTACTTCTTGAGTGAACACTGCAAACAAAAGAGTGCATGTTCTACATAGTTTTCTTGCTACAGTATTTACTTTTTACCTGTCTCTCCCCAACTTTGTGGAAGTACAAAACTTGCCCGCCCGCAGTTACTCAGACTGCTGAATCAGAATCAAAACAGCGTCCTCCGAGCTTGAACGCAGATAATGATCTAAGTTAAACTCCAGTTCCCGAGGATCAGTGAGTCCCATGAAGTCATTATTATGCTTATCTTTCCTCTCATGCTGTGTATAAAGAGTAGTGCGTTTGAGGAGATATGAGTCCACAGAGACTCTACAGTGTTTGTTTAAGGTCTCATTAATGACAAACAGTTTTGTCAGTTTCCCTATTGGGCTGTTTATGTGTGTGTCTGTTTGTATGAAGGGTCGGGGTTAAGCTAAGACATGTCACGGTTAGAGTTCAGTTTGGGCGAGTGAATGTAAACAGTGGAAACTCCTCACATTTCTAATAGATACATTTTATGTGTGCGTGTTTCCTTCATGTTTCAGGGTTTGTCATTTCAATATGTGATGCTTATGCGGAAATTGTCTCATTATAAAATTTGCAAACGTAGTAGTTTAATTTCTGATCATATTAGGTGTTCTTCCTGACAAAGAAGCGGCTTTGCATCTCCAACAAACTGTGACTGATCATCTTGGCTCATGTTAAACCTATCCCTGGACATGTCTCGTGCCTCAAGCAGACTTTGGTGTGGCTCACTTTGGGTGCTACCTGTAATGCTGGGCTCAGCTTATAAAGGATTTGGACCGGTCTGTCCCCAGATTCCCTGCTTCTGACAACTGGCAGAGACATTGCTCGGTGCTGAGGTTAGGCCCAGATTATCTGGCAACGTGAGGTGTTTACTGATCAGCTCCGATACCAAACCGCTTGCAGACTCATCAGGACCATTTTGCACCTCCAGTTCTTGCTGGTGAATAGACCCTACACCCTACGCTGCTCCTTGATCTTACTAATAATGACCTGTATTGTATACTTAAATTTTAAAATATTTAAGATTTTAGAATGTGCAAATGCAAGTTAGTATGTGCGGTTTTGTAAAACATCACTTATCATTATTTATAAAATCAATCCCAGTTGCATTCTGTTGTATCATTTCTACATGCTCTACAAATGCTCTCTGCATTACATAAGGATTTGTTTTTCAAATGCTAAAAAAAAAGTCTTTTTCTAATGAGATGCTAAGCAGATATCTTTTTGGCAATGTGCTGCCGCATCTACAAAGAGTTAACTGTCAAACAAATTTGCTGAGTGTTGCCTTCCTTGTGTCTCTCCTCCATTCAAGCTCCTGGTCAAGAAATGAGAAATCCTTTAAAACCGCAATGGTTATGATTTTCTTTACTGTGCATACTTTACCAGGTTATGGTTAATGTTAAGTAGTGATCTTTAGAAATGCCCAGGTAGGTGTTTATTGAAGTCAAAGCCAGGCTCCTTTCTCTCTCTGATTCTTGTCTTTGTACTAATCTTCTTTCTGTAGCACTGTACACTTCATCCAGCGATTCGAGTGTAACGCCCTTCATCACAATGTCAGGAAAATAAAAGAAATAGCAATAGTTGCCTTTTCACTCTAGCAATCCATCCCCATCAAAAAACAAAAAACAGCCATCCGTAAAGTCAAAGGACAATATGTTAACCCCATCACATCCTGTCGTTATACACTGCCTGGCACTCTAATATTTCGTTGGACAGCCTTTAGCTGTGATTACAGCATGCATTCAGCGTCACAAGATTTATTTCCATCCAGTGTTGCATTCATTTTTCACCAAGATCTTGTATTGATGATGGGAGAGTCTGACCACTGCACAAAGCCTTCTCCAGCACATCCCAAAGATTCTCAATGGGGTTAAGGTCTGGACTCTGTGGTGGCCAATCCATGTGTGAAAATGATGTCTCATGCTCCCTGAACCACACAATCTGAGCCCCATGAATCCTGGCATTGTCATCTTGGAATATGCCCGTGCCATCAGGGAAGAAAAAATCCACTGATGGAATAACCTGGTCATTCAGTATGTTCAGGTAGTCAGCTGACCTCATTCGTTGGACACATAATGTTGCTGAACCTAGACCTGAGCAACTGCAGCAACCCCAGATCATAGCACTGCCCCCACAGGCTTGTACAATAGACACTAGGCATGATGGGTGCATCACTTCATCTGTCTCTCTTCTCATCCTGATGCCCCCATCACTCTGGAACAGGGTAAATCTGGACTCATCAGACCACATGACCTTCTTCCATTGCTCCAGAGTCCAATTTGTATGCTTCCTGGCAAATTGAAGCCTTTTTTCTGGTTAGCCTCACTGATTAGTGGTTTTCTTAAGGCTACACAGCCGTTCAGTCCCAATCCCTTGAGTTCCCTTCACATTGTACGTGTGGAAATGTTCTTACTTTCACTATTAAACATAGCCCTGAGTTCTGCTGTTGTTTTTCTTTGATTTGGTTTCACCAAACGTTTAAGTAATAATAATAATAATAATAAATTTTATTTATAACGCACTTTACATCAAAGCAATGACCTCAAAGTGCTACAATGCACATAAAACAACATAAAGACTTTAAAACTAGACATTAAAAATAGCAGTTTTAGCCATTGGCTTTTATGAAAAGATGAGTCTTAACGCCTTTTTTAAAAGAGTCCACAGTCTGTGGTGCCCTTAGATGCACAGGTAGAGTGTTCCACAGGCTGGGTGCAGCTGAACAGAAGGCGCGGTCGCCCACGGTTCGAAGCCTTGTCCTTGGAGGCTGGAGGAGGTTGGCCTGTCCAGTGTGGAGATGGCGTGAGGAGGAAAGGGGGGTGATGAGTTGTTTGAGGTAACCGGGGGCAGTGCCATGGAGGCACTGGTGGGTCAGAAGGGAAACTTTGAATTCAATCCTGTACTGGACAGGAAGCCAGTGAAGGGATTTGAGGATGGGTGCGATGTGGTGGTACTTCCGCACCCCCATCAGGATCCTGGCAGCACAGTTCTGGATGTACTGCAACTGCTTGATGTTCTTGCCTGGGATCCCGATGAAGAGTGCGTTGCAGTAGTCCAGCCTGGAGGAGACAAAGGCATGGACAAGTTTTTCGGCATCACGGAGAGTGAGTATGGGGCGGAGTTTTGCAATATTCCTGAGGTGAAAGAAGGAGGTTTTGCAAAGGTGTTAAATGTGAGCCTCAAAAGTCAGGTGAGGGTCCATTCTGACACCGAGGTTTGTGACTGAGGATGAGAGGTGGATGTCATGGCCGGAGAAGGTGATGCTGGTGATGGTGGATGACCGGGTCTGGTGTGGAGTGCCAACAAGAATGGCTTCCGTTTTTGAACTGTTAAGTTGCAGGAAGTTAGCCGTCATCCACGCCTTTATCTCCTCCAGGCAGGTGGAAAGTGTGGAAAGGGCTGCAGAGGGGTTTGGGTTGGTTTTGATGTAAAGTTGGGTGTCATCACAAACAGTATTTTTTTCTGACCACATTTCTTCCTCAAAGACGATGGTTCCCCACTATTCTTCCAGTTTTTAATACTGGGACAGTTTTAATGCGTTGGATAGTTCTTAACCCAATTTTAGTAGTTTCTGCAACCTCATTAGATGTTTTCTTTGTTTGATGCATGCCAATGATTTGACCCTTCTCAGACTAACATCTTTTCCACAACCAAAGGATGTGTCTTTAAACATGTTTGTTTAAGAAATGAGAAGCTACTCATTGCATCAGCTGGAGTTAAATAACTTGTTGCCAGCTGAAAGATAATCACCCATGCAGTAATTATCCAATAGGAGGCTTGTACCTTGTTGCTTGTTACATCCAGGTGGTGACTTTTTTTTTTGGCCAAGCAGTGTATCAAAGTAATGTTCAACCCACCTTAGTCCGTTGTTCCACCTATTGCTTCAAAGTACTCTCTGTTCCAAACATGGCCCAGTTCACACACATAACCGAAATAATAGTTGTCTCCACACCCAACCTCTCAGACATAAACTGTAAGGTCATTACACACTGTGCAAATACAATAGCACAGGACCTCACACACACTCAGTCACCACTTCACTGTACTGCAATCTGGGTGCAGGTACATGACCCTTCAGTGTGAAAGTGCTCGCTTTGTCCAGCCACAGCAGTCAACACGAAGTGACCTGTTGAGAACACTACACATACACATACCACTTTTTTGTTTTTTGTATGATGTCATGTGAATGTGATATACGGTGTTGTGAATTTTTTATACTTTTTTTCCCTGGGGACAAATAAAACAGACAAGATGTAACTTGTGACCTTATGGCTACGACATGGGAAGTTGTGTACTTGAAATCTTTACTGGTGAACTGGTGTGAGGTGTGATAACTATTGTTGTATAGAAGCCTCCGAAGCAGTAAATCAAGCTAACAACTGGGAAACTTAATATAAAACATGCACAGGCAGGCACAATGAAAGAAACATTACTCTTGAAATTGGCCTTTCCGGAAATTTTCACTCATGAGGTTGTGCAAACCACCAAACTGGAATACTGCTAAAGCTTAGCCAGTCATCTGCTCCCCCTCAGTTGCATGCATCTACTATAAAAATCAATCCTGTCAAATTATGTAAGTGTTATTGTAGAATCATTAATTAACATGAGCACTCAACATCAAATATTGAAGGTGTATTATTGTAACTATGTATTAAAAAGGACGGAAAGTCTTTAAAATCCATACGGTCGCCTACATGTGGGGGGAGGGGATGTACTTTATGTGTGCAAGGAAACACAAATGAGGCTCATCGCCATGAGTAAACATTAATTAATGAGGGCTACTGAAATAACCTCTGAGTAAAGTATGCATGGACTGCAGCTGACAAGCCTTGAAATAAGCTTCCAGTTACTTAAGCATACTTAAGGCTCTTCAGCATGCTGTGGCTCCATGCAGCGGGGAGCTAGTGGGAGAAAAAAATGTCTGGTGTTTGTTATGATGTCTGATGTTTCTATGTCAGTGCTTGAATATTTGAGCAAATCAGAGCTTTTTATTTATATGTTCGTTTGGTGAAAGGGACATTTTTTCAACTTTGTTAAAATTTTCACTCAGCATACCTGTAGCAGTTAAGCCCCAACGCCAGTGACCATGTTAGACTACACATACAAAAAGAATACTAATCCATAAGGGATTGGAAACTGCCCATGAGTGGAGCTGACATGAATTAATTAAAGAGATAAACATGTATTAGTTTTATCGCCCACAGCTGCTGCAGCATCCCTCCTCCTCCTCTTCCTCCTCCTCCTCCCCATCACCTCTCTGTTTCACTTACTTACATACTGTATGTTGCTATTTTACTTTACTAGTCTCTACTTTCTTATTCCTCTGTTCTCAGTACCTGTATTTACTGCCTCTATTACTGTACCTCATTAACATTTCCAATGATACAAAGGAGTGAGGAGGGAGCCTGAACATATTTCAGTTTGCACTTCCTCATTGGGAAGCAAATGACTGACGGAAATTTCAGCAGCACTTCTGTATCCTCCTCCTCCTCATCATCTCTATTGTGCCACTTTTGTTTTCTTTAACAAGATAACATCGCACATACATTCTGCCCTGCTTGAAGTTTTCTAAGTTTCCTTGTCCTCTCTGGGTTAATTATCATGCAATTTATCCTTTTTGTTCTCTTTTCCCTTCCCTCTGCACTCACTCTATCCCTCTCAGCCTCTCTCAGAGGTGAAATCCTGTTTGTTGCAAATTAAAGCTGAACTTAATTAAAGGGCAGCTTTAATTTTACATCCCGCATAATCAAGACCTTTGTGGTGGTTTAAGCATATGTGCAAGTTTGTGTGTGAAAGTGCTGTCAAAGAAAATAAGCCAACAGAAGAAGAGTCTTGCCCGTGACTTTCTCTCTGTGCCAGACCTCTGATCGGGGGTGTTGGTCTTGATTCCACTCACACCCACTGCTGCTCATGAACACATTGTCTTTTGCTTGTTTTTTTTCTTTGAAAGCATCTTGCTGTGCAGGAGATGGAAAATTCGGGGACCGGCTTTGACATTGACTTCTTACGCCCTCTATGGATTTGTCTCCTGTTTTGTCAGGGAATGAAAATAGACGGGACGTGGTTAGACATTTGTGAAATCAGAGGGAGCACGGACTTCTGTTTGTCATTTTCAAAAGACAGTGATTATTGTGTATTTTTTTTCCCCCTGAGCTCGGGCGAAATTTAAATGTCACTTGTTCTCTGAACACACAGGGTTTGTGTTGTTTTATAGTTTTTGGGCGCTGTGCTCCAAATGTTTTTTAATATCGATTCACTTTATGTTGAGGTCATTTTCACAAACCAGTGACTCTTCAGTTTTCTTTTGTTGAATGCCAGATATATGCATATGAACGTGTCCTTGGGCAACACACTGAGCCTCAAATTGCTCCTGACTCCTGGACTGCATGGTAGCAAATTACACCTCTAACATTTACTCTTTAGATTATGCCACGTACTAGTCATAGGTTTTATTTTTCAATAATTGTTTTAAAATAAGTGTTGCTTAAATTCAATCTATCTTCTGTACTGTCAGGGTTTTCCGGGTGAGGTAGGACCCAAATGCTGGACACTAGGCGATGAGGCAGAAGTTGGCAAAAAATTAATTTAATTAAACAAAAGGAAACACAAAGCGCTGCTGAGACAGCAGGTAATATAAATGTAATGAGAACAAAAACTACTACGAGACATGAACTACAAGTAACAAGAATCTTAGCATGAAAATGAGGCTTGAGGCAAGTATAACCTGACAAGACAAGACATGGAAAAACAGAATGATACGACAGAGGACAAAGGGAAAGGCAGGACTATATATACACACAGGGGCAGAGGAGACACAGGTGAAAACAATCAGGGCGGGGCAGACAATTGCACAGGTGGGAAATCACAGGACAGGAAAAAGGCAAGACAGGAAACAAGGAAAAACTCAAAAACATTAAGGCTGCGTTCAGACTGCCAGCCAAAATCCGATTTTTAGCCCATTCAGATTTGAATCGGATCTCGATTTTGAAGTCTGAACAGTGACAGATCACATGAAATCCGATTTTTGCCAAACGGTTGCAAACCACATCCAGAGGTAGTTTCATATCGCATTCGTATCGGATATGGACAGATGCGTCTCAGTCTGAACAGCTCCCAACACTCAGATGGGTTTTGACTGTCCGTGACGTCACTTACGCAACGCCAGGCCAGAACCAATGCGCCAGACCGCGTGCCTATTTCCGTTGTGGAGGAGCCACGTTACGGCCACGGACAGTGATATTACAGCTATCACAATGGAGGAGGACTTTGAAAACAATTCGCCTTGGACAGAGGAAGAAACTGCATGCCTTATAAATCTTTACGCTGACGTGACGTACATCCATCGTGTTGTTTGTTGTTGTTTTGCTTGTCGCTGTCACAATTATATGACGTCTGACAAATACACGTGCTGAATGACGCTTCCGCTCGTTGCTACAGCAACCTATCAGACCGGTGAAGAATGTGGCCCAGTCTGAACAGAACCATATCCGATTTGGACACTTGCTAAAGGCAGTGTGAACAGTCAGCCCTAAAAATCGGATATGAGAAGGAATCAGATTTGAATCAGATCCGTCTGCAGTCTGAACGCAGCCTTAGCGTTAGACTTTATTGATCCACGCGGGAAATTGTTTCGTCACAGTAGCTCAGTTGCACATAAAAAACACTAGTAAAAATTAAAATAGGTGTAAGATAGTTAAATATATATGTATATGTATTTGCATATGTACAAATGTACAAGAAATAGAGACAGACTTCGGAAATATACACTAGATATATAGGAAGGATAAATAAGGTGCAGTAATATAGATGGAGGAGCTTCGACATGGATGAGTTATCTGTTACAGAAAGCTGAGCTGTTGTACGGCTGCATCGAGATTTGGATTTTCATTTGGAAGCTGGAGCCAGGGAAGGTGAGTTGACTACGTTCCAGTTGCTCTGAGTTAGAAGACCAATGGGGACATCTAACGGAAAACATCTGTTGCTTTTGCTTATCTGGAATAGATGACTGCTTGCTCAGCAGCCAGGTTAGCCATGGTTAGCAATGTCAGTTGATAACAAACTAATTATGTGTTAAGTTCACACAATGAGCGACAAAGCTCTAAAAGCGACATTGTTGCTGACTTGCCATTAAAGTTTTGCTTAAGTGCAGATTGAGGCTGTTTTGTCATTATGCCTTTAATAATGTATGATACATAGCCGTTAAACCCCACACCGGCTGCCACCCTCTGCGAAGCTGCATTCATGTTTGCTAATGTAGTAAATAACATAGAGGCTAAGGTTAAATTGTAAAAACAATGTTTTTCTTCCACTTTTCAAATCAAACAGATAAACTATTTTGGTGAGAGTGAAACGAAGTGGAAGTGGTGAAACAAACGTATGGTTGCTTGTCGATGGGCTGCATCACTGGAATGTTGGAAAAGTTTGAGGCCAGTTCTGCCTTGATTTGTTGCATTAAGTACTGTCACCAAGACACAGTCGGTTTGGAGCTTTATATTGCTAGCTTCAAATGCAAAAAACTTTAAGCTGTATTTTGCACATGTCCACAGATAGAAGTTGGACAGTACTGTGTGCACGACTGATATAATTGAGGCTCAGTGAGATGAAAGGGTTAATAAACAGTCTAAACAGCTTTCAGTTGCTCCAGTTGTATTTAAACATGGAGGTTGATGAGACTCTCCTGACATTTTGAATCATACATAGGGTGTTTTTTAGCTGACATTTCCTACTGAGAACTCATGAATTCCTAGCCTGGTCGTCACCATCCTACGTTTCCGCCCGAAACTTGATTTCGCTCTGCACGTTAGTCTGGCCCAATGTAATAGGAATCTGTCTCCGTAATGGGCGGATGCTTATATTGACGTTTAAAATCATTGGAGTTCCCTTAACCAATCAGCAACGTTTGGTAATGACGTATATTGTGCTCCGGAATTCAGGCTCTTACCGCTTACCACTTCCGCTCTCAGTAGTAAACAGACCACTGGCTATGTTGTACCGGTTTTGAGATCGTGGTGGCAATGACTCTTCAAGATAATGGCTATTAATGACATGTCTCGAGAGTTGAGACAACTTCGCGGATGGCTTCTAGCGTCTCTTCCTCCGTCGCCATTGTTGCTATTCTGTTGAACTACAAGCTTCGCTGGACTACAAGCAACTCGGCATGCGAGTTTTGCGTCATCACTCAACTGTTCGCTGATTGGCGCGGTTACACGCGAACCGTAGAAGGGCAGTTTGGCCAGACTAACGTGCAGAGCGAAATCAAATTTTGTGCGGAAACGTAGGATGGTGACGACCAGGCTAATGAATTCCAACTTCCCACTTCAAACTGAACGTGGCTGTTAATTCATATGTGTTCTTGTTTATGCTTGTTCTTGAGGATTTGTGTGTGTCTTTGTCCTGTCCGTTTTATTGGGGTTGCATTGGAAGGTAACTTGAAACAGCTAGAGATCCCAGAATGCATTTTGCGGGCGTCTGTATTTCAGATTCAAACTTCAGACAAGTCTGAGCTACCAAGTACGCAAGAAAGAAGTTCATGTACTTGGTTTTGATAAACACCCCTGATCTTTCTTTCGTCTCAGTCCTGTTTTGGCCTTGATGGTTTCTGACATCTGACGTCTTCTGTTTCGTGTTCCAGTCTTTGTAAACTCATTTTAAGTGAGCTACTAGTGGGCAGAGCTGTGACATGGTTACTTCTCATCTTTTTCACTGGACTTCATTATCCTCTGCATCTTTGGATAATGAACTGACCTTGTTCAGAGTTTGATGTGTCTTGCATGTCTTAATCACAAGCTCATTGCAGTTAAAGAAAAAACTTTATTCCTTTATTCCTAATCCTAGGAATAAAGTTTTTACGCTGAATGAGGCCGTTTCATCTGAATTACATCTTCTGAAGTTAGTCAGATAGAACAGACTATGAGTATTAAAACACAATAGGGTAAAGGCCAGAATATAAAAGAAGGCTTCCAGAGAAGTGAGCCGATTACACTCCGTCAAAAAACACGTGAAGTTTGAGGAGGGAGGAAATACATTATAACACATGAATAGAGAGAATGTCCTTCCTTCTGTTTCATCTTTGCCTGCTTTACATTTCCATGTTCTTGCCTTTCACTCCTGTTCTTTGATTAAGCCGTTTTCTTAACAGCACCCAGTGAATCTACGAAATAAACAAAATATAAGAGACACGTAATGCATCTTCTTTTTTTAAGTCTAAACACATCTGTGAAGGAAATCTAAGTGGACAGAAGCCAATAGTAATTTGGATGCCATTTGGGCAGATAACTTGGATGACATTCGGTGAAATACCCTAATCATTCGGTGAAATTACATTAATCACTACTCATCAGTTCCATGGGTTCTTCTCTCACTAATAAAAGGCAGCAATAGGAAGTTGGTGGGGTCAGTGGACCGTGTAAAATGAAGGGGAAGCTGGAAACACAATCACAGAGCAAAAGGTGAACTTAAAACTCGGTGTTCTGTAACAAAGGTAAAAGCTCTAAAGTGAAAGTTAACTGTCTTCCTCTGAAATACACAGAGCACGCCTTAATGATGCCTCTGAAATGTTGAGAATCCCATACAGTCTTCATTCGATTGCTAAAATATGGTCATCAGTATTTACTACTGTTGTGTGCAGAATGAATGATCCTTTGGCCTGTAGTCAGACTGAAGTGTCCTTTTCACCTTCACTTCATGATTCAGTCTGACACTGGAGTAATTCATGGAGGTCATTTTCTGTGTCCACCCAGGCAGGAACAAGTGAAATGTCCATTCATCATTTTCAATCCTCACGTAATCTGGGATTTTGCTTCCATCAACATATTTCTATGAACATTTTGAAGTACTTAAGTACACACACATGATGGACACATTTTAATTTCAATTTTTTTTCCAACTCATGGTATATCTAAAGGATACTTGTTTGAGGTTTCTTAAAGACGTTTCACCATCATCCATGTGCCTTCCTCAAATCCCCAGATCTGGGGAGTTTAGGATTTTATTTATAACATCTGTGGGTGGTGCCCATCTCATAGGACCTGTTTATGAGTTAATACTCAGTGCTCTTACTCACTCAGTTAGAAGACGCTGTTCAGATTCACCAGGGAGGTGTCCTATATTTCTATGTCTAGTGTTTTTTTTGTTTTTTTTAACCCTTAACAGCCAGACTCAAACGCTACAGACTCAAAAGTGTGAAGCTTTTTTGGCCTTCTCCGCTGGCCCAAACTTTGTCAAAATCACTAACTTACATTTTAATATTTTCCCATTAATCTTATTAAATTATTGCAAGTCAAAGAAATCTGCCTGGGCCTTCACAATCAAAACTGCAGGTGGCTGAAGCTTGAAGTACATTGTAATGATACTGTTCCTTTCACATTTCAAGTTCGTATTCTTAGGCCTTCTCTGTGGCCTATGGTAGCTTCAGCATTTTCGTGTCCTCTGATTGGAGGGTCAGAGAGCAGCTCCGTTAAAGCCAAGCTAACGGTTCACGTTCATCTGTTGCGAGCTGCACAAGCACAAGTTTTGATAGCTATTTTTTGAACCACAGGAGGAGAGGCTATCGAAAACTTCCGTGACTGATGACAGCTTCCAGAAAAGAAGAAGTAGAGTATGCCGTCCCTCTGTATGACCCGTGACGTTGTCTTATGACGTCTTGACGTATGGCTGTGGCTGTGTGCAGTAGAATCCCTCAGTGAGATCAGTGTGTGACCAGCAGGTTCAGGTCCAGTAGTTACTAAAGCAGGACATTGTATCCAGGAGCATTCTGTTTCTGTTTGATTCAATCATAAACATTTTCAAAACAAAACACTGAATTTTAGAACATAAACACTTCTATATCATCTCTGCTACTGATTGGAATGTCTGAATGAGATGACACGAACCACAATTATTTTTTTTTTTTGTCTCCTGACAGGAATATTAAAACTTGCCCAACTGAAAAGCCAAAAAACCAAAACCCATTTCTCAATGTTTCTCTGATAGATGGCCAAGGCAATTAGTTTTGTTTCTTCTTGCCCACACTGTAAAATCTAATAAGTTACTTAAGGCAAACTCATTGCCTCCAAAAAAAAAGTAAAGTAAACTTAACACCATTAATTAGATTAAAGTTATTTAGTTTAAGTACTTAATTACTACTACCTGAATAGTACAACAAACTGTATTTTATTAAGTTCATTTAACTTCATTCAGTATCTTCTACTTGACAAAAATCGCACCCTATTTAAATAAACCATTAACAACAAATTCAGATTTAGTTATACTCACTCACTTATTCAGTTTCACTAAGTTAAATCAAATAAATGTTATTTTTATAGATAATTCCAATAGTATAGCAGTGGCGATGGGCTGGAAGTGTAGTGAATGAGTATGTACCCCATTGTGACCCAGATCCTGTGGTTTAATTAAAAGATGTCTCTCTTTCTTTCACAATGCAACATCATCAACATGGCGACATACTGTACAACATGGCAACCATGACAGGATTGTTTGTCAGAGAGCTTATGCGGCAATACATGTGCAACCTTTAAACTGTGGCTCATGCCATCTCATTCAGTCAGTAATAAGGTTATATAGAAGTGTTTATGTTCGAAAAGTCAGTGTTTTGTTTTGAAAATGTTTATGATTGAATCAAACAAAAACAGAATGCTCCTGGATACCAAGTCCTGCTTTAGTAACTACTGGACCTGAACCTGCTGGTCACACACTGATCTCACTGTGAGAAAGTACTTAAAGTTGTTTTTGCTTGTGAACTATTTCATAGTGATTTTTATGCAAAAGATGGAAAAACGACAAATCATCAAACATCTTCCATCACTTTTGGAAGTGCACCCACAGGAAGTGCAACAATTCATTCAAAGCGCTTAAATGCTCAAAAAAACTTGATTCACAGAAAAAAACCTTTACACAGTAATAAATCAGTAATAATACATTTAAAAGCAAAACCTTTGAAAACCCTTGTGGTATCACTGGAGAGTCCAGGATAATGCATGTACAAAAGGCTGACAAAGCTAAGAGGGATGCATTATTGCGGCATGCAGAGGGGTTGTGCACTTTGCAGAAAGCCCAAAAAGATGCTGTTCTGGAGAGACTCTCTGCTCTGCCTATCACAATGTCTTCACCTCAACCACCAGCCCTTCACAAAAGAAAGAAACTGTTCTCAGGATGATGGAGGATCTGGTCTCTCCTCAATAGGGAACACATCAACTACATTTACACTGCCCTTAAGTAAACATATGTAAAAAAGGGATGAACTGTTTCAAACACCTTTCAACAGACATAAATGAGGACCTCTCCTCCAGCCCATCACCTACATGTCCGTCCATGCCGGCAGAAGACACAAGCCTTTCCTGGCAGTCAGGTGGCCGCCCTCGCTGCAGGAAGGCTCTAATGGCAGGTGATGGGCACGAGACCCCAAGGTCTTCCTTTTGCTCAGAGTGCAGTCTCAGCTCTGTGGAGTCCGACACACCCACTGAGCTGAGGGGCAGCCGTGGCCTACTGGTTAGCGCTTTGGGCTTGTGACCGGAGGGTTGCCGGTTTGAACCCCCGACCGGTAGAAAGCGGCTGAAGTGCCTTTGAGCAAGGCACCTAACCCCTCACTGCTCCCCGAGTGCCGCTGTAGCATGGCAGCTCACTGCTCCGGGTTAGTGTGTGCTTCACGTCACTGTGTGCTTTGTGTGTTCACTAATTCACGGATGGGATAGTTGCAGAGACCAAATTCCTTGTATACACAAGTATACTTGGCCGAGAGACCTTAATCTTAATCTAATTTTGGAAAGCACTGTTGAGGTTTCACCCATTCTGCCATCTCCTCCTGGAGCAGTTCTTGCGTGAGGGAGCAGAGCGTCTCGACTGCCAGTGCTGTTGTGAGACTGAAAAGAAAAGGTTGGTTACTCTGAAGACATGCTGCTGAATGATGACAAGGTTTCTTTTATGTTATCTAGTGTCTGCTGGTGGAGCCACACATCATGGAATTGGTTTCCTTGTAAAGCTACTTTTCTGAGCTACCAAAGCAGATCTTTAGAAAGGTTACCTTACCATAAATCAGCTACATTTATATTTTTACTTGAGCAAACGTGCTGTAGGAACACTGTGGTCACTGATAAAGAGAATATTCAACACTTATTCACCCCATTATTAAAAAACTCTGAAGAAGTTGAAATATTGCTATATCAGTCAAACCAACATTTTTGGCATTACACATAATTGCAATGACTACCTTTACATTTTGATGGATGTTAAAATATGTGTGTGTACATAGAGAACTAAATGAAGCTTGGGAGAAAGTTCAGTAGGGAGGATCTGTCCCCTCACACTATTCCCCTCTGGTGGATGTGATTTCCTCATCATTTCCATTATCTACACTGTCAAAGTCAGTATGTCCTCAGTTACTACATCACTAATTTCATCCAATGAACTATTTGCCTTCCTTCTCCCAGCCAATCGTTCCCTCATACCTGTGCTTTTGTCATGGTAATAACTTTAGAACCTTTTTCCGTTCAAGAGTTTTGAATATTTTCTGTGACCGTGTTTGGTTTTACTTGTATTTCCTGTTTTTATTTTGTAATCTTCTTCCTTGATGCTTCATGTCCTGCTTTATTTCCTGTCTGTTTTCACTCTGATATATGATTGGTTCTCCTTGTGTGTTCCTCTGTCGGTAAACTCTCCTGTGCATCATTAGTCTTTGTGTCTATATTAGTATAGTATATTACTCCTGTCTTTCTCCTTGTCCTTTGTCAAGTTGTCTGTTGAGGTGCACTCTCGTTCTGTTCTTTCATCTGTTCTCTTATCCTGGTATCCCCTGTGTTTCTGTTCAGCTCGTTATGGTTCCTGGTTTCCAGAGTTTTGTCTTGCTTTAATGGTGCCAGTCATTGTTTTTTCATAATTACGTTATGTTAATTACATAATTGGCATTATTATCTCTGGTGCATTAAGGTCAAAGTCAAGCTTTACTCTCTCACATGAGTTACTTTAAGGCTCGTATTCAGAAAGACAGATATCTCCTCAAAACAAAAGAAAACAGTACATGGCTGAAAGGAAATGGTTATTAATGCCTTAAAATTAAATAATTAAATGGAGCCAAGCCTATGAGCAAGTTTAGGCAGTCAACTTGACACTCTATGACTCACTTTCCACATCTATTAATGCATCCTCCCAATTTGGCACACTGCAAACTTTCTCCTCTCTGTGTCTGTTCTGCCAATGCTGCTGTTGCATCTGCACTGCCACAATTGCACCACCACACCAGCATCCATGGAGGGATTGAAATTTACTCACCATTCCACAATATCTCCAATATCACAAATATATTCCACAGGGAGGGATGAGGTTAGCGCCTTGACAACAAACTTTTAAGTGTGTTCTGCTAGCTATAAATAAACATTGCATATGTGACTTGTCTAACCGAACAGATTGTAGTGACACAGTTGTATAACATTTTTAACGGTAAGCCTACTTGTTAGATATGTTATATTTATTAAACTAAATTACAAAAAAAAAAAACAGTTTTTATGGAAAGCTGCATGTATGTATTCAGGACAAGTTTGACATGTGGGCAAATACATTCATTCAGGGAGTTAAATGAGAAGATCAATACTTCTTTAACTGTACAATAAAGGTGCAGTGTCCTGGATTTGGGTGAATCTATCTATCTAAAAAGCAAATAATTATGCTTTCATTGAATAAAATCATTTATAAATGTATTTTTGTTAGCATAGGGAATGGTTCCTATTATTTTGTAATCTTCTTCCTTGATGCTTCATGTCCTGCTTTATTTCCTGTCCGTTTTCACTCTGATATATGATTGGTTTCTCCCTGTGTGTTCCTCTGTCAGTAATCTCTCCTGTGCATCATTAGTCTTTGTGTCTATATTAGTATAGTATATTACTCCTGTCTTTCTGCTTGTTCCTATTCCTGTTACACAGAGCGCTGCCATGTTTCTGCAGTAGCCTAGGAAGGTGCATGTAGGTTAACTAGATGCTTGAAATGGGGTGTTGTTGGTTGAGCTAGATGCTGTAAATCCTACTAACTGCTTCTTTGAAGAAAAAAAAATGGCATATTAATTAGTTCAGTGTCTCAATTCTAAGATGAATCGTGCAGCAGAAATTTTTCAGCGCAATGATAGAAAGTTAATGGCAGTTTCGGTTGAACAGTAAACAGTAAAGTGAACAGTAAACAGCAAAGTGAACAGTAAACAGCAAAGTGAACAGTAAACAGTAAAGTGAAATTGCTGCATGGCCTTGAACTGTGGCCAATATTAGGCTAGTGTTACTTTTGTATGGTAAATGGCCTTGCTTGTATATAGCGTGGCACACACCAGTGCCACGCACTGGGAGCAAAGTGTCTTGCTCAAGGACACTTCGGCATGTGGCACATTCCGGGGGTCGAATCGCTAACCCTCTGGTTCGCGGACAACCCACTCTACCTACTGAGCCACAGCCGCCCAGTGTTCAAATATATGATGCACTGATCAGCCACAACATTAAAACCACTGACAGATTGACCATCTTGTGACAATCCAATGTTCTGGGGGGAAACTTTTGGACCTGGCATTCATGTGGATGTTACTTTGACATGTACCACTAACCTAGACCAGACCAGGCACCCCGACCCCATAGCAATGACACTCTGTGATGGCAGCAGCCATCCTCAGCAGGATGCAGCCTGACACAGGCACACACACAAAAACAGTTTAGGAACAACTCAAAAAACATGAAGAACAGCACAAAGTGTTGACCTGGCCTCAAAATTCACTAGATCCCAAACTGATCAAGTGGGATGATCCACAGAGGCCCCTCCCCTCAACCCATGTTTTGGAGGCACAAGGGAGACCTACACAATATTAGGAATGTGGTCATAATGTTATGCCTGTTCGGCTGCAATACACAGAAAAGGATTTGGAAATATACTGCATTTTTTTATTCTGGCTACAATATCCTATCTTGCAACGCTGTGAAGTATTATTAAATGCTATTGACGGTGCCAGTTTAGTTCTGTTGTGTTTTATTAGTTGACATTGTTGCTGTGGTTGTAGAGCATGTCTTTGTTTTTCTTTTTTTGCCGAGCGAGAGCCGCATATTAGAAGTGTCAGACTGACGGTAGCTTCCTTTGTGTGAGGTGCTACAATATGTACTCAGGTCAAGTATATAGATTTCATTGTTGCAAAGCATTACATTCTACTGTGTTTTTATGTGTGACGTCACCAACGAGTCGACTCGACTTTCAATTAGTCGACTACCCCTACCTCACTAAACTGATGCTTTGGTTTTGGATACCTTACCTCTACAGCCAAACCAGGTAATTGAGTCAGTCTGTAAAGTTTACAGTTTGTGACCTTCCATAGCTTCTTCAGTTCTAAATGACTGGCAGAGAGCTGAGGTTTAAATAGAAACATCTGTGGAAACTTCAGAACCTTGCTTGACTAGTGTCTGTTAATGACCAGATACTTACATGATCATTGTCTGTATGTAAGCATCTGGTCGTTGACATACACTAGTCAAGCCTTCAGTTACTTACAACTGAGGAAACTACTTGGATAAGTGATAAGACAACTAAGATGTATCAAGAGTCGCTGAACATTTGAATTGCTGACAAGTGAAGAGTAATTGAAACCATAAGTACCGTTACGATGCACACATATATTAAGTAGTGAGAGTTAGTTGTAGGTAGGTGGACGTGTTACGTCGGCAACATTCCAAGCTAAAGGCTCATTTAGGATATTGACGCATAGACGCCGTAACCTACGCACGTAGCTTACGCCGGTCTGAGCCGTTTATACTTATGCACTCGTCAGTCTGGCGCAGTCAATGGCGACTGCAATTTTCGCTGAAGACGAGTCATACAAATGCTTGTATCTCCCAACCTCCTCAGTTAACCTTTCCTTGATGTGTTCAATCCTTACTGTTCCAAAACAATCAATTCGAAAATTGCGGGGATGGAGAAGCAGCCGGAAATACTTAAGCGGAAACATGCTACTACCAAGTGGACCAATCGCAGCTCTTGTTACATTTATTCATAGTTACATTTCAGGGGAGGTGCATATCAACTACACCGTTAGGATCTACGTATGCTCTGCGCTGTCACTGTAGCTACGACATCAAATTAGCACATACACCTAAACCTCCTATTACTGTTTCACCCTGCTACAGTCTTTATGGTAAGCTAAGCTAATGGCTCCTAATTTGTTTGTGCACAGACAAGACGGTCTTTTTTTTAAATCTTAATTTCTCATACTCAGGGCAAACAGGTCAATATTGGCACATATGGCTTTACCGCTTTTATTGTTAAAGATTTGATGGGCAAAATAAAGACTCAGACATTGAAACAACACCTGTTCCCTGGAGGAAAATGTGCATTTGGTTTGTTATTTAGTTGCTATTGGAAGTGGATTCACTCACTTAATAAACTCAAAGGATGATGACATAACAACCACTGCATTCATATTTTCTCTGCCTTTACACTGTCTGTACAGAAAGCTCATTGTTTGCTGGGGAGATCGAGAGTACCGTGGGAATAGAACAGCAGTTTCATTAAAAGAGGGCAAGACAAATAAGAGTAGAGAGGAGGAGGTGGCAATAGGTAGAAAGAATAGGTAGACTTTTCTCTAATGGAAAACCTGAAATGGGAGAAAAGGATTAAACATCAACGAACCAATCTCACAGATACTTCACATAAATGACTGTGACAAATCGCCATCAAAACTCAAATACTGAGCTATACCCAACAGGTTATAAAATGGATAATGGAAATAAAACCCTTCACATGGTGTTTTTAAAACATTATGCTTCTCAAAAGGGCTAGTGAGAAGGCTCATTGTCCGGGTTGGGAGTTTTTGTGAGTCATCAGCTTTAATGCTGCAGGCAATTGATAACCCACTGCATAATTAATGTGCATGTGCATAAATAATAGAAAAATGCCATTTTGAAATCAGAGCTTTGGCAATTTGAAATCTCTCTGCACGTGTGTGGCTAACTGATTTCCCTGTCTTTCAAATGACCGTCCACGCTCTCTTCTTTACATCTCACCTCAACGCAACATTTTTCTCAGCGATAAGCATCAATGGCTTTGTTTGTAGTAACAGAAAGAGGAGAATATAGCGATGTAAGAGAGGCAGCAGTTACGTCTTTATTCTATATAAACATAACTGCTCCCTTAAGACACGTTTCATCACACCATTAATTCCATCTCAGTGCTTTTGGCTTGTTTATTTGAATGTTAATTTAGTTGTTTTTGACTTCCTAGTGGCAGTAATTATGATAATGGCCTAATGTAAGTGATTTTGGCAGTGTGATATGAATGTGTGCGTGTGTGAGTGTGTGTGTGCCTTTTGGCTATGCCTTAATATACATCCAAGTGTGAATTTCACTTATGACTCAATAGTCTCTGTTCTGTCTTTTTCAAAGCATCTCTCCATAGCAACATATATGTGCACGAGGGGAAAAACTGAGACTCTTGATATGGTCGTTAGAGATGACTCAGAGAAGCAGCCAGCTAGGATGGAAAGATAATTTCATGATATCAGTAAACAACTAACAATGACGTGAAATTAAGCAAATTACAAAATGATCTTAAGCACTAATTCTCTTTGTACTTATCCTTGATAAATTTACGAGGGGAATCATTTCCAGAGTATAAAACGGCCGGTCACAAGATAAATCAAACACAATTAAGGTAATAAAGAGGCAGCACAGCGGTTGGGTGGTTGGCTTTAATGGTCCGTAAACTGTGGTATAGATTCTGAATGTTTTTATTGGATTTCTCTCAGGTGATGCGCTTTCCTCCCGTGGGGATTTAAACATTGTATTGACGAACCATAGCAATATCATAAGTGTTTTCAAACTCATGGAGCGTTAAAATAGTTACTCAAATGGATGCTTGAAAGGAATCACACGTGGATATCTCTGAGAAGAGGACGGCCTTGCCAGACAAAAAGCGTCTGTCACTCTGTTTAAATTACAACCGTTCCAGGTCTATGTTGCTATGGTTATAGAGAGTAAGACTACCAACATGACAAATACAACGGTTTCTATCACTTTTGTCACATGACTAACAGTTTCATAGATTTTCTGTGTCCCTCCCTATCCATGGTTTGTATAGACCCACTCAGCTTCTTCCAGTTGTATACATATACTGTAGTTGTGTAGGAGCTGCTGTTTGGAAAAATAAACTATATACACTATAGCTGAATCTTTATCATGAAATAAAGAGTTTGTCCTTTTGTGATGGAAATGCGAATGTTCACATTTCCATTTTCATCTTAGTGCAACTGACAGTGAGTTGACTGTATCTTTATAGCACTAATGTAGCTTTAATAGCCTTTAAGGCAGCCCATTATACACATAATGACGTGGTTTACATATAGTCTGAGCTGAAGGATATGACTAATGAAATGAAATCATACTTCACTCACAAATATATATGTGTATATATACACACCACACTTCATTCCACTTAATGTGGTACTGATTAGGTGATCACCTGAACCACTGCTGTTTTTGGAATAAAAAATTGTTTCATCTCTCAAAAAGTTTGAGATAAGAAAAGAAGGGTTCAGTCCTGGCTTTACTGGCAGAGGAATGCAGTGAGCATCAGGTGGATCCTTAAAACTTCTGAGACAGCGGTTCATAAGAACAAGGTCAAGCAGCAGACATTGGGGACAGCAAAGCTACAGACCCACAGAGGGCTCTCCGCTGATTGGGATGACCGTCAACTCATTCGGATGTCACTTAACAACCGTAGGATGACATCAAATAACCTGCAAAAAGAATGGCAAATGGCAGCTGGGGTGAAGTGCACAGCAAGAACGGTTTGAAACACACTCCTCAGGGAGGGTTCAAGTTCCTGTCATAGTCAGCCCAGTCTCAAGACCTGAACCCCATTAAAAACCTCTGGAATGTTATCTAGAGGAAGGTGGATGGTCACAAGCCATCAAACACAGTTACTTGAATGTTTGCACCAGGAGTGACATAAAATCACCCAACAGCAATGTGAAAGACTGGTGTAGGCCATGCAGGATGCAGGAAATCTGTTAAAGGCTCTTCCTTCCTTAAAACATTAGTATTGTGTTGTTTAAAACTAAATCTGAACTTGTTTTCTTTGCATTATTTAAGGTCTGAAAACCCTGCGTCTTTACTGTTATTTTGACCATTTATTATCTTTTGCAAATGCTCTAAATGACAATATAATATAATAATGTGTCGTCAGCACAACAATCATTGCGCATTCTTTGCCAGGAACCATAATTGTTTTATTATTATTTCATAAGTTGTTTTTATTTGATTCGATTTTAATTTACGATTGTTTTTGTGAGCGATTATATGAAAACGGATCCGAGAACACAAGGCCATGAGCTTTCCATCTTCTTGCTGAATGTGCAGAGACGATGGGACATCCACATTTTCTCTTCCTGCCACCGAACTCCTATATTGATTGGCAATAATAGCCAACAGCCATAACACCTCTCCCTATTCCCCTGTCCTTATCTAATCCCTCTCATATTGATCAACAGGTTGGTTAATTTATATTCACATTCAGCAGCACTGACTTACTGGGTGGAAACGCCTACTCAAGATAAACAACTTGCATGAAGCTATTTCATCATAATCAATAATATGTTGGACTGAGTGACTCATAGAGTGAGTACTTCTTGTGCCCATTATTAACTTTGTCCTCTGAGATCCCATTTGCACTTGAAAATAATTTTCCATCATTTTTTTTAATGTGTGTGTGTGTGTGTGTGTGTGTGTATACTTTCTCTTGTGTGTGTCCTTTTAAAGTGCTGAGTGCCCTCTTAGGTGTTTCCGACAAGCCGGGTGGTTTTATGACTCTAATTCATGAGAGGGAACGTATCTGCCAGCTCTTGCATGAAAAGACAAACTGCCGGTCAAGTGTTCACGTCAGTGTAACATATTTAAATAACCATAAAATTTATGAGCAGTAAGAAGGCTCAAGGAAGTGGATGTGTGTTTTTTAAGTGTGGCGTTTTAACACTGTGCTCACTGGGAAGAAATGGTCGGTATAGGTTGGATGGACTCAAAGCAGGGGATGCTCTGATGATAGTTATAGAGGTAATGTGGGAGGCGAGACTGAGGGATAAATACAAATGTGACACTTGAGGTGATTGTGTCCTGAAGCGTTTTGAGGTTTGATGGAGCATTTTGAATATATGACATCAGAATATGTTTTTTCTCTGCACGTTTCATATCCTCCCAAGGAAGGAGGAGGCAATCACAGCCACAGTATACTGTGTGTGTGTGTGTGTGTGTGTGTGTGTGCCGCAGGCATTCTGAACATTGTAAAAACTTAACGTATTCCTCAACAAAAGCATAATATTAGGATATTAAAACAGGGAAAAATGAGAGAGCTGGTAACAGTGTGGAGGCTACATATTTCACCAGCATTTTTCACAAGTAAATAAGCCTGAGAGTTTTTTGTTTTTTTTTCTTTTATGCAACACTAATCACCTCTATGAGATGAACAATAAAGTGTGGTAGCCAGAGTAACAGAAGATATCTATCTCCCCTCTGTGGATATTAGGTGTCATTACAATGGTCTTTGCTGCATTAAAATCCGCTCGACTTGACCACCATGGAAACACAGGCACACAGCACACAGGAAACAATGCATGTCGCTTCAGTTTACATTTGATGGAGCTATAACAAAATCTTTCTATTAAATACTGTCCACCTATTATTGTGCATCATTATGTGGACGTTTAAATAAAAATCAACCCTTTTAGGGATATGCAATAAGCTTCTTAAATTTAGAAAATGCTGACCCGCCATGGGATGAGTGATAATCTCACTGAAGCACCACTATTTTTACCCAGTTTATTCAAACATCAGTCAGTGAGAATTACTGGGCAGTAATGCTGAGGTCTGAAATCAAGCTGCTTGTGTGGCACAGATGACTGGATTTTGAAAAACAGATGGTGATGGGGCCTAATGCATCTATGAGCTGGGTAGTTACCTGGTTTGACTTCAAAGCTGAGCACAGTAAACCATGAGAGTAAAATGTAGTAGCGAAAGCATTTCAAAAATAATAATACAGTGAATTACAGACAATTAAATAAGTGTATACTAACAGACCTTCTTTCTAGAAAAAAAGCAGCAGATAAACCCATACAGACGCTATCCCAGCTGTCATCAGGTAAGAGGCTGGGTACACCCTGGACAGGTCTCCAGCAGGGCTAACACAGAGAGACAGACAACCATTCACACTCACACCTATGGCCAATTTATAATCACCAATGAACCTAACAAGCATGTCTTTGGACGGTGGGAGGAAGCCGGAGTACCTGGAGAGAACCCACGCAGACACAGGGAGAACATGGAAACTCCACACAGAAAGGCCCAGTCGAACCCTGAACCGTCTTGCTGCGAGGAATCAGTGCCAACCACCACACCACTGTTCTGCCCATCTAATAAAATCAACCAATATAATTTATTTATACAGTGAAACCACACAGAGCTAAAACCAAGGTGTAAAGGTTATGTTTTAAAAAGATCTCAATGATCAGCATGTTATATCCACTGGGATAATACACTGCCTGGCCAAAAAAAAAGTCACCACCTGGATTTCACTAAGCAAATAGGTATGAGCCTCCTATTGGATAATTACTGCATGGGTGATTATCTTTCAGCTGGCAACAAGTTATATAACCCCAAATGATACAATGAGTAGCTTCTAATTTCTTAAACAACCATGTTGAAAGACACATCCTGTGGTCGTGGAAAAGATGTTAGTCTGTTTGAGAAGGGTCAAATCATTGGCATGCATCAAGCAGAGAAAACATCTAAGGAGATTCAGAAACTACTAAACCCATCATGTCTACTGTACAAGCCTGTGGGGGCAGTGCTATGATCTGGGGTTGCTGCAGGTGCTCAGGTCTAGGTTCAGCAACATTATGTGTCCAAAGAATGAGGTCAGCTGACTACCTGAATATACTGAATGACCAGGTTATTCTATCAATGGATGTTTTCTTCCCTGATGACACGGGCATATTCCAAGATGACAATGCCAGGATTCATGGGGCTCAGATTGTGAAAGAGTGGTTCAGGGAGCATGAGACATCATTTTCACACATGGATTGGCCACCACAGAATCTTTGGGTTGTGCTGGAGAAGGCTTTGTGCAGTGGTCAGACTCTCCCATCATCAATACAAGATCTTTGTGAAAAATGAAAATGCAACACTGGATGGAAATAAATCTTGTGACGTTGCAGAAGCTTATCGAAACAATGCCACAGAGAATGAGTGCTGTAATCAAAGCTAAAGGCGGTCCAACAAAATATTAGAGTGTGTGACCTTTTTTTTTTTTGGTGGCGACTTTTTTTTTGGCCAGGCAGTGTATGTACTCCTTTGTACAGCTTGGTCAAGTCATCAGCAACTAGTACATTTTTACCACCAGGAGAGATTTGTGTGTGAGTGAAAACCTCCAAACACAGCCGGCCATTGATCCAGGCTGATGTTGGTCTTGTTACTCTGTTGGCCATGTTTCAATGAATTTCAGGCTCGTGCTGCAGCACAGGCTGGTCACTGTGTCCTTATTGACTGTCATGGATGTGACTGAATGCCATTTGAGGTAAGGGCAAGGTCAAAAAGCCACAAAACTAACCATAATGCTTGTGTCCTAACTTTGTTCCCAGTAGCATGCTCTGCTATTTTAAATACATTCATTGATAAAAGGCTGTTGTTCAGTTAGAGATCTCTAGACCACCAGATTTCACTCCCTTCCTCAAAGCCGAGGTTTTCTTTGGAAAACCGTGACTGCTACAAGACAGAGTGAGGAATGCCTTTTATTTGCTGGCCATCACATTCAGCTTCTATCCTCATGTCCTTCCTGACTCTGTTTTCAAACTTCCTGTCTCCATGGGCAACAGCACCAACACAACAACAAGCAGCTTCCTAATGACAGACAGATGGCAATACCGGGTTAGTCAGAGCCAGGGCTGCCACAGTGAACACGGAGGTCTTTTAACAATCAAAGTGATCAAATGCACTTGGAGCTCATTTTATTGGTTCATCTGAGTGTTTTTGACAGTTATTCTGTGACCATACATTCAAACTGAGACAAAGAGGAAGTTGAGAGGTGACCGCGCCTTTTCAGTCGCTGCCCCCAAACTCTGGAACAACCTGCCTTTGCACATCAACTCACTTCTTCTTTTTAAATCCTCTCTTAAAACACATTTTATCTCTTTGGCTTTTAGCTCAGTTTGAGATGTTGGTTCTTATTGTTTTTATTGTTGTTTATGATTTTAATCTTGTTTCTAATTATTTTTGTTTCATATATTCTCATGTCTGTGTGCAGCACTTTGGCCAACTGTGTTGTTTTTAAAGTGCTTTATAAATAAAAATTGATTGATTGAAACTGGACTGACTTTGGGCCACAAAAGTAAAGCCTTTGAAACCATTCTTTGATCTGCGCATTAAAATTTACAGACAATCTAACTAAATAGTTAGTTTGTAAATCAACTGATCACCTGCGCATCTGCTCATTCATGCAATCGTCATTTCCCAACCCAGACAATTGAATTGTCACAGTAGAGAAAGCACAGATGGAGCTAATGATACATCAGTTTAATGAGCCCTAGAAATGACAGTTAACCAGAATACACAAAAGCAGGATCTCTCCCACATGGAACGCAGCTGTCTTTAATACATCTGTGCTTTTCTCACTGTGACCGGTCAAGATTTAACCACTCTTTCGCCAAATGTCCCAGAATGCAGATCCAGCAGTTCCACTTAGGGTCGATGGGAAGAACACCACATTGGGTTTCACTCCTGTCTGCCAAGAACGTAAATCTAAGGTTTCATCAAGCACCGACTTACCAAAATTGGATATATTAAAGACTGGAAAAACGTAGCCTGGTCTGATGAATCTCCATTTCTGTTGAGTATGAAGATGGCAGGCTCAGTAAGTGGTATCAACAGCAAAAATCCATAAATGGAATTTGCTTAGTGTCAATAGCGCAGGATGCAAGTTATGGTGGTGGCTTGCAACTTAAAATATGCTGACATGGATTGCTAATGATACAAAACTAGAAAGTTAACTATTTTACTAACACAGCCAAACATCAGGCAAGTGCGACAACACAAGACACAGCAAGCCAGCTCATGTTACTGGTCCAATAGTAAGAAGGTTAGTGTGTGACATGTTTCCATAGAGGTGATCGGTCACACAGTGCGCAGCGTGGGAGTTAAACAGGCGTCATTCTCCCTATTACAAGTCAGTGTACCATAAAAAATAAAGGTCTAAAGGTATAATATTGACACTTTGCTTTGACACTGAATAATGTTTCTAACCATCCATATCCCTTAGCCACAACTGACATTACTTCCAGCGTGATAATGCACCATGCCATACAGCAAAATTGGTTCCACAAACATGACAATGTGTTCACGTCAAGCGCCTCCACAAATTGGACTTTTTTTTGAGAGAAAATAGATGCTCTCCCTGGCGTAAGGAGATGTTCCTGATGCAAGGTGTCCAAATATCTGACCATGTGTGACGCTCAAAAACCTAAGTAACTTCCAGCTGTATGTCTCTGTGCTTCAAGTAAAAGCCATAGGACAGCTCTGTAAGCTAAGTATTGTCCCAGCCATATGTTTGTGTTTGCTGGATTATCTAAGGTCTGTCAAACACCAAGTCAAAGTTTGTCGATGGGCTGCCAGTGAGTGTCTGTGATTCAGTCAAGTTGCGGAAAGTCCTGCAAAACTGGTGTTCGTCAGACACCTATTGATGGCTTTACAGGATGTTGGATCGGTGGCGGAGCCTATCAGTGAGGGATACGGACTGGCCATTAAACTTAGCAAACCCATTCACGATAAACGGATATAAAAGAGACAAAAGCACAGAAACAACAAAGAAAATAGGGAACACAGAGAAGGCCCTTTTAATTTTCCATCTTCATCTAATCTGAAAAAACTGAAGACCATGATTCATAAGAGACCGTCTATGCACGGCAAGTTTTCGGTTCTTGCTCTTCAGGTTTCCCTTTTGAATGACAAAAACAGACCAAGGGCATCTTCTGATACAGAAATGCAGTATGTGCTTGTTGGCTTGTAGCAATAGCTGTCTTTTAGTTAGCCAAAAAAAATGTTCACACGGTTGGTGCTTGTTGGTTTTGTATGCGTTCATCTAAACAGTCCCTCCATCCTGGAGAATCACTGGAGGCTGCAGTGCCGGAGACAAATTTTCCAAACCGCACAATGAAGCAGTCACAGCCACTCAACACAAGGTGTGAAAATACTAAGCATACTAAGCTTGAAACCTTTTTTCATTCTTTGCACGACTTCAGTCACCAAGTGGAACACTGCAAATACCTTCAAGGGCAGATGCTGCAATTGTCATTGGCATTTGCAGATTAGCTGTCTCACAGCGAGTGACCTTTGGATCCAGGCTGTGACCCCTAAACCCTTACATATTCTAGAAGGCTATTCAGAGTTTAGGATGGGGACTGGGAGGACTGATATCAATAGTGATCTGTGCATAAAGAATGTTGTTTAGTGCAATGTGCAAGTATCTGAATTCCCCATTTCTGCAAGTCCCTACAAGTGGATCGCTCTCCTAGCAACTTTATTCTTTGTTTTCCAAGAAATGTTGGATGAAAGCCACCACCAGGACTCATAAGGAACATTGCTGCTCAGCTGAGATGCATGTAATACTGATTCATTGCATGTGCAGCCAAACTCATTCCACCCTATTCATAAGCATCGCACCCACATGATGTCAGACAGTTAACTCAGATGTTGTTGTCTTTGGAGGACGTGACCCAAGCTTTAAGGAGAAAGTTAATCTCGGTCGTTTATCTCGCCTGCAGGATTGACATGGCAGTGAGATAACACTGCCATGTCAATCCTGCAACAAGCGGTGTCTGCTCGGCGCTCTTCCAGCCCGCCAGCCCAGGCAGGCTGGCCAAATTTTCCAGTCGTACCCGGTTCCCGTTGCCATGGCGATGACGTCATGCTGCAGCACCGGGAGGAACGGCGCAGCCGCGGACGGAGGGAAGGGCGAGACCGAGAGCTTCCAACGTAGCCACAACTCCTCCGCCATTCAGCCAGCCTGATCCGAGAAGGGCCAGAGCCGAACAGCCGCTAAAACCGGAGCCCATCGTCTGCTTCCAGCTGCAGCAGCTTTCTGCGAGACTCCCCCACTCCAGCGACAACATGCGTGAGATTGTGCACCTGCAGGCCGGGCAGTGCGGGAACCAGATTGGAGCGAAGGTATGGAGAAAGACAGACAGACAAACAGAAAGAGAGAGAGAGAGAGAATGATCCTCCCGTTGGCGTTTTATCAACCTGTTAGCAGCAGTCGGTTTTATACCACTAAATGCAACTCTGCTTTGCTTCCGTCCACGACTAACAGGCCATGCAGTCCTCAGGAAATACTAAATGGGTCAACACAGTGGGGTGGAAAACGTTGTATAAGACCGTGGCGTACAAAAGCATCCTTCAGGATGGGCGGTGGCAAGCAGAGACATCCCCGGTGTTGTCACTCGAAGCCCTTTATATGAACGACTGCACCTAAACGGAGCCACACAGTGTGGCTGACATACGGTCTACAAGTGCAGGGTTAGGCTGATTCTGGTGGTCGAGTTAAAAAATAATAAAAAATAATTGAACCAGGGGACAGACCTGTGCGTGCGTATGCGTGTGGCCCCATAGAGGGGTGTGGTTCAGACACCGAATGCGCTGGAACGCTGGGGTGCAAGCTTTCCAACACACACTTGATCCTATTTCATTAGAATCGTTAATAGGCATTGAGCCTGATATTTTATTATCCCTCCATTAAACACTGGCCATGGTTTTAGTCTTACTCATTCGTCAAGTCATCCTCTGCAGGTCTCTGGACATGAGAAACATTTGAGGTGATGCTGTGTGTGTGCAACTGGCGAGCAGTTTATTATTCATCAGTCTCCTCAGATTGCTTATTTTGTCCTGGTCCAAAATCCAAACAGAGAACGGTCAGCAAACCTCACTTATCCAGAATCTATACGTAGCATGTTTTGCTTGGAAAACAACTCTCATTTTTACTCTGTTGTTAAATGAATTGCCAGATAACTTTATGAAAGTCATGTATCGATTAATCAATTCTGCTTCAGTGGCTCGGCAAGTAGAGCAGGATGTAAAGGGCTTAAATTAAAATGCAATTTAATATGCAGACAGGTTACATTAGAGGCGTGCTGGGACATTAAAGTGTCAGTAGTTGAATTCAGACTGCCTAAAGTGTGTTTTTATTAACTGGTCTCTATCTCACCCATCGACCTGTCTGTAGTTCTGGGAGGTGATAAGCGATGAGCACGGCATCGACCCAACAGGAACGTACCATGGAGACAGCGACCTGCAGCTGGACAGAATCAATGTCTACTATAATGAGGCATCAGGTCAGGACTTTTACAACATAATCACACTCTATGTCGGTGGAGGATTGCAGTTCCAGTTGTCTTTTTTTTTTTTTTATAAATTGTGACACATGCATTTGTGTTTCAGGTGGAAAGTACGTGCCTAGGGCCATCTTAGTGGATTTGGAGCCAGGCACAATGGACTCTGTCCGCTCCGGGCCCTTCGGACAGATCTTCAGACCAGACAACTTTGTCTTTGGTAAATATGAATACTTATATATCTGTTATCCACGAATGGGAGAGCATGTTACTTATGATTATATGTGAAGCATCGGAATTCATATAGGGAACTAAATAATTTTACAGTTTAAATGACAAACTAATACTGTTGCACAAGATAAGCTCTATTTCTTTACCAACAAACAGTAGCACAGCTGATTGTATTGAATCCTTTTCTTCCAGGCCAGAGTGGAGCAGGTAACAACTGGGCAAAGGGCCACTACACAGAGGGCGCCGAGTTGGTGGACTCCGTCCTGGATGTGGTGAGGAAGGAGGCTGAGAGCTGCGACTGCCTTCAGGGCTTCCAGCTCACGCACTCTCTGGGCGGTGGAACTGGCTCCGGCATGGGGACCCTGCTCATCAGCAAGATCCGCGAGGAGTACCCCGATCGTATCATGAACACCTTCAGCGTGGTGCCATCTCCTAAGGTACGGTGATCGTGTCGCACTGTGTGATGGCATTTGTTATTTTGTGGCTTTTCGTTTCATTTCACTGACCTCCTCATGCCTGTGTCCAGGTGTCAGACACGGTGGTGGAGCCCTACAACGCCACTCTGTCTGTCCACCAGCTGGTTGAGAACACAGACGAGACCTACTGCATCGACAACGAGGCTCTGTATGACATCTGCTTCCGCACCCTCAAACTCACCACACCCACTTACGGAGACCTCAACCACCTGGTTTCCGCCACCATGAGCGGGGTGACAACTTGCTTGCGCTTCCCCGGCCAGCTCAATGCTGACCTCCGCAAACTGGCCGTCAACATGGTTCCCTTCCCTCGTCTTCACTTCTTCATGCCCGGCTTCGCCCCTCTCACCAGCAGGGGTAGCCAGCAGTACAGAGCCCTCTCTGTGCCTGAACTCACTCAGCAGATGTTCGACGCCAAGAACATGATGGCTGCCTGCGACCCCCGCCACGGCCGCTACCTGACCGTGGCCGCCGTGTTCCGCGGCCGCATGTCCATGAAGGAGGTGGACGAGCAGATGCTGAACGTGCAGAACAAGAACAGCAGCTACTTCGTAGAGTGGATCCCCAACAACGTCAAGACGGCCGTGTGCGACATCCCACCCCGTGGTCTCAAGATGGCCGCCACCTTCATCGGCAACAGCACGGCCATCCAGGAGTTGTTCAAGCGCATCTCCGAGCAGTTCACCGCCATGTTCCGCCGCAAGGCCTTCCTCCACTGGTACACTGGCGAAGGTATGGATGAGATGGAGTTCACTGAGGCAGAGAGCAACATGAACGACTTGGTGTCCGAGTACCAACAGTACCAGGATGCCACAGCCGAGGAGGGAGAGTTTGAGGAGGAGGGAGAGGAGGAGGCGGCCTAAGGCTAAACTCACTCATCATTCCTTTATTCGTCACAACTCCATCCAACCATCCATCCACTGATCTCATCTTTACTCGGCTCTCTTTCCCTGGGTTTCTTTACACTGCTGTCCCTTCCCAGTTCCTATTTTCCCCTTCTTGCTCCTCTCTCTTGTCTTGACAGCTCCCTCCCCTGCCAGAGAGGGATTCACACTCGAAAACGTTAAACTGACCCATCGCAGTGCTAATGTAGAGGTAGCTAACACAGGTGTGCTTGTGGTCTTTTGACGGTAGCTTTGTGTTAATGTTCATTAATTATCATCATCAGTTAAACGGCTCCATACCCAGGCCACGTATTCAGTTCATGCAAACTTGATCACTTGTCTTATTTGACATTAAATATAATAAATTCGTTGGAAAAATATTTTTGTGTCTTTGTCATTTTTCAATTTTAAACGCGAGCACGTGATACACAAATTAAAGAGATAATTACATTAAATGTATATAATATAATAATGACATAAGGCTCACTCGAAATCTTTCCGATGCAACTTTTTCAAATATATATATAAAACAAAAGTGAAGATGACCAATTCAGCTTTCAGTTTCACCATGGATGCCACAGCAGGAAGCAAACTAAAATGGAGCTGTGAGCTTTACATGGGTTATGAAATTTGACTTCAGCAACACAAGGGGGCAGTATAAAACCTGTGAGTTTCGTTCCTCTCTGAACAGGATGTGGACACCTTGTTACCTCTATTCTACTAAGAGGCTTGTAACTTGAAAGCTTCCCAGTATGGCACTTGTCAGAGCTCTGAGGCCTCTTCATTTGATCATTAGCCACACACACCATGCTGATCAGCTCGTAGGCCATGTGGCTAAAATATCAACCATGTTTCTATATCTAAATCAAGCCATAAACAGACCCTCAGTAACATATCCCCTGGCTTTGATACTCTACAAATGAATCCACACAGTTTGTACGCTGCTTGTGTCCTGGGTGTGTTTACTAAGGGTCTCTTTAGATAACACATTACTGGTCCGGTGTTCTTATTGATGGTTAAAGAGTCACCAAAGGAAAAATGAAAACAAAAGTGGAGGAATGAATGGATTTTTTTCATGCAAATCTCCCCGTGGTCAATAAGTGGCACTACTTTTTTCTGTAACTTGATTCATGAAACTGCTAATTCAGAGACACGAGATTTGTCTTATGTTTTATTTTGATTACACAGTTCTGCATTTTGACCAGAAGTATGCGCACATTTAAAATGCATTACCAAGAACAAAACCACCCAAAGACACGTAATCCAAAGAGATGTGAGCATGAATTGTGAGTGTTTGGAGAGGTGGTCTCATGACAGACGTCATTCACACACTGACACTCATATCGACATAAATCAGGAAGTGTTCTGTCACTCCAGCGTTGATTGTGCAGGCGGTTGCTTCTGCTGCTGTCTGCCTTCGTTTTAAAGCACGGCCACAACAGAGGTATGGCTGCCATCTAACGTCACCGCTGAAAGTCTCTCTCCTCTCGGACAAACACATGGACAGAGCTGCATTCAGACAGCATGGGCTCCAGATTAAAGTAAGTAAACTATGACATTTTTGTTTTTCGTCTTCCATCATCATCACTCGGCCTGTCAGTCTGTTCTTGTGGTTTTCATCACTTCCTCTCGCAAACTGCACAGGAAGTTTCCTGCAGTAACTCTGTTACCCTGTATCAGTTCACCATACACTTCATAGGAGATCTTTTCTTGTTTAAAGCAATATGTTCCTTTCTTAAATAAAAATGACCGGCTTTTAAATATTTTGATGTAATCACACAAAGCTATACCTGCCTCTACAAGACTGGCTTGTAATATGTCCTTTACAACACACTTAAGAGTCTAACTAATAATAGATGGTGTTGTCAGTCTTAATGTGACCATCTTTGGTGGGTAACACATTCTAACAATAACTTCATATCTGTGCTGTGAATCTCCTTCCTGTCAGACAAAACCCTGAGCGAACCTTCTACTGGTTCTTTGAAGCAGCTTGCCCTGTAGCCAGAGACAAAGGTGAGCCTTCTGTGATCTTTCCTGGCAGCACACTGAGGCCAGATTGAAAAACGTATGTTCTTAGCTTAAGTTCGACCCTCCATGGAGATCCAGAAGTTTGGCATCTGTTATGGAGCAGTTTGGTCATGCAGAGTTGTCTGTTAGCAGACTTTGCCCGCAGTTGTATCCATCTTCTTGTCAAACTGTAGCCTTACGTGACACAGACACAAATGTGCAGTAGTTATGAATTTTCGGTATGCGTCAGAAAGCGATAAAATGTCAGACTGACCGTATTTCTGTTGAGCTGAGAGTTGCTTCCTGTTTTGTGACCGGAAAAACCACACAGCCTGTCTATTTACACGTGAACCTGATGGGTACATGTTGTGGTAATGTCTCTGACTGAAGAGTTGAGCGTGACGTCTAAATTCAAAATACTTATTATTGAATTCAAAGAAAATTCCACTTATATGGCACTAACATTTTACCAAGTGTTTCCTTGTGAAACACAGAGAAGACTATAATATATACATTTCCTAGATAGAGTTTGTTGGGAGTGTTACCATTGCTGTTTGCTCATTCATTCTTTCTTTAATATTACAGATCCTGGATTGCTGTTTAAGTTTCCAGAGGACTTTAGTGATGAGGTAGCCTCTTGTGTCTCCTGCTACTGGAATCTTACTGTGGACATGACGTTGCGTTACATTGATCATAGCTGCTAGCCAAAGTTTTAATACGTTGTTCAACTTTGGTTTTAGCCAGTAGGCAAACATCAGTGTGCTAACATGCTAAACTAAGAAACATACATTCTGCTTGTACTTAATGTATAGTAACTTACACCGATCAGGCATAACATTATGACCACTGACAGGAGAAGTAAATAACATCTTGTGACAATCCAATGTTCTGCTGGGAAAACTTTTGGACCTGGCATTCATGTGGATGTTACTTAGACATGTACCACCCACCTAGACCAGACCAGGCACCCCCACCCCCTAGCAACGACACTCCTTGATGGCAGCAGCCATCCCCAGCGGATGCAGACTGACACAGGCACACACACAAAAACGGTTTAGGAACAACTCAAAAAACATGAAACATGTGTTGACCTGGCCTCCAAATTCACTAGATCCCCAACTGATCTAGTATCTGTGGAATGATCCACAGAGGCCCCTCCCCTCAACCCATAGGACCCAAAGGCCCCCACTAACAACATTGTGTTGCCACAGGACACCCTCAGAAGGACCATGTCCATTCTCTGATGAGTCACAACTGTTTTGGAGGCACACGGGAGACCTACACAATATTAGGAAGGTGGTCACAATGTTAAGCCTGATCGTTGTATGTAGGTGTTACACAGGTTCAGCATTGTTTGTTTATGTGTGGCTGTTAGACTGCTAACCTTCAGTTCAAACTTTGGTATGAGCCCCACACTCTTTTTAGTGTCTTCACTTTTAACTTTGCTCTACCTTTTAGGAGTCCTGTCAAACATTACCCAGGTTCTGTTTCCCGTATGACATTCAGAGGTGAGTACAAAACTCCCTGTTTTACTCCAGTTTAAATGTCCAGTCCTGTTTGATTTTTACATGTAAACTCCTCACGCTGTTCATATTGTTCAGAGTGAGGGATGGAGTCGCCGTGCAGCACTTTACTTTTGTTCTTACTGACCTCGAGGGATGCCAGCGCTTCGGCTTCTGTCGCCTTACCAACAGCACACACACCTGCCTTTGCATACTCAGGTACAGCGTTGTGTATCTTATAATGCCAAATTGCGCAGTGTTTTGATAACATATTTCCTAAAAACATTATCTATTTTATTTTTAGTTATCTACCATGGTTTGAAGTGTTTTACAAACTTCTCAACAATTTGGCTGATTACCTCTCAAAAGGACAGGTGAGATAATCTTTCCATTAGCATCCAGCTCAGCCTCATGTGAACATTATTAACACAATCACATCATCTCTTCAACAGACTAATGAGATGAAAGCACTCCTGGCCGCGCTCTACAAACAGCCCATACCACTGACAGCGGGATCAGTCACTCTGCAGATGGTAAATATCTAATAAGGCAGCGAGAACCGGGAGTAACACTTTACGGCTGTTCTCTGTCAGTGGTCAGCCTGTTGTGTTTTTTTCTGAGGGTGAGCAGCTGCTGGTCAGCACAAAGGTGTCCCATCCTATTGCACAACCAGAGGGGCAAGAGGGGGTGAGTCCCACAGGAGTTAATGTGGCCTGGAGTCACGGCTGAACCGATACAGACTAACTCCTGTTGGAAAACTTAGGCTGTGTGTGCTTGGTGACTAAAGCTAACGCCTGTGGACTAAAATCTTGTCACTCACCCTTCAAATTAGGTCACTGTGTAAGCCGTATTAATACAACTGATATTCATTATAACCTTTGGGACGTGTACTTTTATGTTTGTACAGCTCTGATTTTACTGACCCCACAACAAATGTTTTGTCTCATGACGGAAATGTCTCTGTGTGGCTGAAAGCTACAGCTGATTGTATCTCGTGGATTTTTGTACTGGAAGGATTTCATTCCAAAAAGAGAATGATTTGAAATAAATATTTACTCATCTAATGCTGCCCTGTAGTGGGGAAATAGAGAGAAACTAATTCAATTAGCAGTCAGTAAGATTCAAATCCTGAGTCATGCAGTGACAGCAGCGGTTACCAAGGAAACATCTGTATTTGCATTAGCCTGCACCTTCTGATACAGTTAAACAAATGCAGTATGGAATGGTGGACTCTGTCACTAATAATGAAAACTTTTGTATTAAGAGGTAAAAATACATACAGAAGAGATTTGATTTGATTTAGAGATGATTTTAAGACACTACAGTAAGACAGCGGCTTACACTACATCTAATGGCAGCGTTGCTTAATGGACAGAGAATTCTGGAATGAAATCCTAGATTCTGATCCTGTAACCTTTGATGGCCGCATGTATTTTGCTGTAGATACTAATCCACCCATGCTGCTGAAAGCTCAACCATCAAAAACTCTCCACATTCTCACTAATGTTGTGCTTACTCTCCTTTGAGCAGGTTCCATACTTTATTGCTCCAGACCCCAGGAGCCTTCCCTCCATCCCTGAAAATGTGAGTATGTTTAGATAAACTAACCCAGGATTTGTATCTATCCAACAAGGCAGGTGGAACTTAGATCTTTGTCAATTTAAAGTGACATTTGCACGTGTCTGTGCGTTTACCAGAGGAACTTGACCGAGCTGATTGTAGCAGTAGATGTGGGGAACTTGCTTCAGCTCTATGCCAGCATGCTGTTTGAGAGACGCATCCTCATCTTTGCGAGCAAACTCAGCACTGTAAGACATTTCTGTTGTTCTATTTTTGTAGTATGACATTAACTTCTTTTTACAGAAACATGTTCATTCTCCGGAGACCTAACAATAACCAACAACCATGTCTGTCACATGCCAAACGCCAACTCTCAACCATCAACATTAACCTAATCCCAGTGAGGACAGAAATCACGTTAGCTTTTACTCAGTTGGACTGCTGACTGCAGCTACAATAGACTATTCTGTGCTATTCTGAAGACAAACATTGACCCCTATACTTTGTGTGGCCTATGGCAGACCACGGAGTTTGTGTATTTAATCTGTTCTCCATTTTGTGTGTGTAGCTGACATCTTGCGTGCATGCACTCAGTGCTGTGTTATACCCCATGTACTGGCAACATATCTTTATTCCTGTCCTGCCACCCCACCTACTGGATTACTGCTGGTGAGATGTTTTACCTATCTATTGTCTATAAACCAACCAACATACCTACCTAACTACCTACTTACCTACCTACCAAACTACCTACCTACCTACCTATCTACCCTTGCTGTTTGAAGCTCTACCTACCCACCTACTTACAGATGTACCTACCTATGCACCGGCCTACCTATACATTTACCTACCTACCTACCTACCTACCTACCTACCTACCTACGTACCTGCCTAGCCATTTACAGATCTAACTACCTTCCTATCTATACATGTTTCTATCCATCTCCCTACTTACCTACCTACCTACTTACCCACCTACTTACAGATGTACCTACCTACGCATCAACATACTGTACCTACCTCCTGACCTGCCTACCTACCTACCTACCTACCTACCTGCTTGCCTGCCTGCCTCCCTGCCTGCCTAGTCATTTACAAATCTACCTACCTTCCTACCTAAATATTTACCTATCCATCTCCCTACCTACCTACCTACCTACCTACCTACCTATCAATGAACCTACCTAATTACAGATCTACCTACCTAATTACCTAATTACACATCTACCCACATACTGTATCTACCGACTGACCGACCTAGCTACCTACATACCTACCACTTATTTTAATGCACTTAACTCATGGGTTCTCACATTTATGTTGTTACAGTGCACCTATGCCTTACCTAATAGGGGTCCACACAAGTCTATCTGAGGTAAACTCCTGGTCATTCTAAGAATCTTTCAAGTTTGTCCCCTGACACCGACCCCTGATCATACTGTGTCTCTGTCTGGCAGAAGGTGAGAAGTCGTGGACTGGAGGAAGTTGTCATTCTGAATGTGGATACAAACACAATGGAAACACCTTTCGATGACCTTAAAAGGATACCTTCAGATGTGGTAATAAATCCTCTTTGTTTGGGTATAGACCTCTTTCACACCTTGTTTAGTAGGGGAAGAGTGGCTTCACAGAAAAAGCTTGTTCTTCACAGTAGGACTAAAATTAGAAATCAATGTCCGTTTTGCTCATCACTGTTGGGCAGACTTTGGTACTGTGCAAATAAGAAGCTAACCTACTTTTAAAATCTGATGCTGTTTACAGATATGTTGCGTGAATGTGTTTGTATATGGTTCACATTATAGATGCTTCTGATTTTTCCTAGGCAGTTAGAAGGTAATTTCCCTAAGTTGGGACATTTTGGATCAAGGAACTATGGCAGATAAACCCAATTTAGCAACATTTTGACATTCTGTAATGAGTTCAGTGCTACTTTGAAAGTCAGTGATGTGGACACAGTTATGGATGTTGGCCAGCTTCTCTTCCCACGTATCTAGATGCATAACACGGTCAAGAATTAAACAATCGAAATGATAAAGGCAGCTTTTGCACTTCTACCTTAACCTCTTATGTTAACTGCATGTGGTTATTGTACTCGCTATAGCTGATCGGAGAGAGCAGCTACAGTGTTTTTTCCACAAACATAAATGCCAATGTGTGTCCAGATGTCGGGGCTGAAGGTGTGTTTGAAGCGTCAGGCAGTGTCACCTGGCTGTGGTGTCTCTCGTGCCTTCCTGAAAGCTCAGGCTCTGCTGTTTGGAGGCTACAGGGACGCATTGCAGGGGGAGAAGGTCTGTCACTTATAAAAAGACTTCTTGCAGAAACTAACATGTTAACTTATTTAAATTTGAATGGAAATCTGTAGATTCAATTCTTAACACTTACTTAACTTAAAAAGTTTCGTTTACACCAAAAATGTTATTATTTTTATTGATTTAATATGTTCAATGATGATGATAGACCTGTGTGTCTAATTATGGGACTATTGCACTCTCTCTCTCTCTCTCTCTCTCTCGCTCTCTCGCTCTCTGTGCTCATTTTCCCTTTGCAGGAAGGTGAAATATTTTTCTGCGAGAAGCTGTTTTTAGATCACAAGTCCGCCAGCATGAAGCACTTCCTGCAGAGCGCCGTTCATTTACAGTTCTTCAAACAGGTACGCATTGCTACCTCCTGCCCTCTGGTGGACATTTACTGCAATTGTAATTATTTGGAACAGCTTGTTTTGCAGGAGATTAAAAAAAGTCTCCGACACCATTTCAGGCCAATTCATTATAAATCAAATGATCATGTCTGATTTTTTTTTCTTTCTTTCTTTTTTTTTTTTTTAGTTCATTGATTGTCGACTGGATATTCTGAACAAAGGAAAGGAACCAGAGGATCTCTTTGAGGAGGAGATAATAAAGTGTGAAACAGCAGAAGGTGTGGATCTGTATGTACGGTACCAGTCAAATGTTTGGGCACATCCTCTCATTCAATGATTTGTCCTTATTATTTCTATATTGTAGATTATGGCTGATGGCATTGAAACTATGAAGGAACACATATGAAATTATGTAGTAAGCAACAACAAAGCAATAAACAAATGAGAATATGTTTTATACTTTAGATTCTTCAGATTCAGATTCCTTATGCTTTGATGACAGCTTTGTACACCCTTACCATCTAGCTCTAAATTCTATCTAAAAATGATTCATGAGGTGGTCATGTGGAATAGTTTTCCATCAGTCTTGAAGAAGTCCCCTGAGTTGTTGAGCAGTTGTAGGCTTCTTTACTGTCAACTCATCCCAAACCATCTCAATAGGGTTTATGTCGGATGATTGTGGAGGTCAGTCTCCTCCTCTGGCTGAAACGCAGTTTTCCACTGGTCTGATGTCCTTTCCCGGTGGTTCTTGGCCCAAGCCTTTCTCTTCTTGTTATTGTTCTTCCTCAGTAGAGATTTCTCCGGAGCAATGTGAGCATGAAGGCCGTAGTCGAGCAACTGATGTTGAGACGAGTGGCCACTTGAACTTTGTGAAGCATTTATGTGGGCTTTAATTTGAGGTGCTGTTATTTGTGGTTTATGAGGCAGATAACTCTATGAATGTATCCTCTGCAGCAGAGGTAACTCTTGGTTGCTGTTCTAATCCATATCATTGCCATGATATGGCAATCACACCATATCGTGGCGATATTGCCACGATATGGATTAAAACAGCAACGTTGGTAGAGAACTGTGTACCAGCATACCTCTGTATAACACAACTAATGGTGTCAAACACATCCAGAAGGTAAGAAGTTCCTCAAATTCACCCATGACAAGTTACAACTGTTGATAGAAAACCATTCCAGATGATTACCTCATGAAACTGACTGAGAGAAGAAGTGAGAGTGAGAAGAAGTGTGGAATTAAAGCCAAAGAAGGCTACTTTTAGTTTTTACTTTTACTTTTAAAATATAAAAAAATACTGTGGTCTGTTTGAGACTTTTCTTGTTTACCTCATAATTTCACATTTATTCCTTTATTGTTTTGATGTCTTCACCATTAATAGAAATAAAGAAAAAACATGGAATGAGAAGGTGAGTCCAAACTTTTGACTGTATGTGAAACAATTTTTCATCACTAACTGACCATATGCCCTTCTTCTTCTGTATTCATGTGTTTTTGTAGGAAGAAGCAAATCTTATCAACAGTTAGTGGGCAACCTAAAGGTAAGTTAGTTTCATCTTTACTCAGACACTGTTTGATTTGTTCCTATCTCGCTAAACAGTCCAGCACAGATTACTTTGTTCTTTTCACAGAAAGGGGGTGGAGCTCTTATCCTCAACATGAGGACCAAAGCAAACATGAGGGTAAATACTGGCTGAATAGTTTTTGGAGGGGAAATTTGTGTTGCAGTTTGGTAGCTGACTGTTCATTTATCTCTCCTAGGCCAAAGGTCTCACCAAGTCAGGTTTGAAGAACCTGCTAATGCACAAGGTGGGCTTGTGTTTATGTCGGCTCATGCTTTAATCAGTACAAAATCTGGTGTGATTTTAATTCTTCTTCCTTGTGGGTGCAATGCAGGCGCACAATGAAGAAAACAGTCTTCAGAGAGGCGGATCGGTATCACACCGGCGTGTGAAATCTGACAGTTTGCAAAGTCGTCTGCCAATCACTCAACACTTTGGGATGGTGAGGTCCTACTTTTAACTTCTATACACCTAATGCAAATCTCATTCATTTCAGATGTTTTAAGAAATTAAACAGTCCACATATCCACTTGTTCTGCTTGATTTAGTACCACTTAAACACTGATCACGTTTGTGTGGGCTGCTTTCCCTTTGCTTTGTTTGTGCATTGATTCAGTCACGGCCCCGACGGCCTGTTCACAAATCGAAGGCTCCCAGAGACATGGACAACATGAAGGATGATGGAGATGCATGGGATGGGTGAGCAGTACATTCACTCAAGTACTACTGTATACTTGATCACACATTGAGGAGCTCGTACTTTGCTTGACTGATGAACATTTTCATTAATTCTATAGCACTTAATAAGATGTTTTCTCAAAGATGTAACCATGTGTGACTGTGTGTCCATTATAAGACCTTTAAACTTAATTAACAGGCCACTGGTCCAGTACTCTGAAGATATCTTTTCTTAGTAAAAGAGAAAACAAAATAAAACACTAAAAAATTATTTTGGCTTTCTTGCATTGGTTAAAATCACGAGACATTGTGCTGCATAAATCCCTCATAAACTGTATTATTTATAGGTAGCTCTCTTACCTAACAACTATTTGTTTAATCATTGAAATAGACAAGAATATTAAGCTTGACCTTTCTTATATGTGTGTTATTTTTTGGTGCCAGAGCTGTGTCTGGGCCTGTAGCTGAGCAGGAATCTGAGCTTCAGAAGGATGAAGATGAGGGGGGAGATTCACTCCTCTGTGACGAAGAGATGGATCTTCTTGGGGAGATCTTTGACACACTCAGTTCCAGGAGCTCCCATGAACGTGGGCTGTTGTATGGCACCCGCAGCCTGGATCTGTTTGGACCGGACAGCCATGACTTCATCACGAAGGTGAGGAAACAAAGAACCAAAACACACAAACGTGTAAAATGATTTTCTATTAATGATCTAGATCTGTGTTTTCCAGAATCATCCAGGCAATCCCAGCCAGGAGAGCCTGTCCCTATCCATCAGCGGCAGTGGCAGCCTACACAGCTGGAATCTGGAAACAACAGAGGAGCTATCAGACCTGACAGAGGACTCTGATTGGCTGTCCCTAGACACCAGCTTACCAGAGGAGGAAGGGTATCTGCTGGCAGCATGTGAAATGGGACAGCAAGAAAGTGGCCGGAGGGAAGACAGAACGAAACAGGAAGAAGTGCAAGTAGCATTAAATGGAAACCAAGAAGAAGGTGACAGAAATAAATTTCAGGAAGTGAAGTTAGCAGAAGAGAGGAAGACAGATGATCAAGAAAAGAGAGTGAGTTTAGGGGAGGTTCCTGTGAATGAAACGGTCAAGAAACAAGAGGATGAAGGGTTGAAAGTAAAAAGGGAAGATGAGAAAGAGGAGCCACAGTCAGAAAGAGGAACAAACGACAATGAAGTGCAGCCAAGTGTGACAACAGAAGACAGAAGCGAGACCCAAGAGGAAAAAAGAAAGGAGGTGGGAGGATCTTTAAAGGAACTTATAAAACTGAATCCCCATCACATCAACTCTGTAGAGGAGCAGCAAGGACAGGAGGAGATAGTCAATCCAGGAACTACAGTCCCTCCTGGACCTCAGAGTGTTGCTGCTGACCCCAAACCTCCAGACAGTCAGGAAACAAAGAGCGAAGACGCAACAACGAAAGAGCAGCAAGAGGAAAGACAGACCCGGTTTCCCCCTAAAGTGATGTCTGCTGTAGCACGTTTCCAGTCTCAGGGGTCCAGCCAAGGCTTCCAGGTAAAGTCCAGGATAATGCCCCTGTCCGAACCCGGAAGGCCTGGGAACGTGCTTCGAAGCAGGGAGAATGCACAAACGCCACGCGACTCAGATCTACCAGAAACAAGCCACTCAGAGTCAACTGAGGAGGAGGAAGACCGCCCCCTGATCAAAGTGTCTGAACTTAAGAAGAGATTCGAAGCTTGAAGGATGAAGCTGACTCCAGCTTTAGACTCTGTTATTAAATCCCATCAAAAGACATACGCAAGTCTCGATATTTCCTCTACCCATCTGTGACATCCAATCCCATTTATTGTTACTGAAGATGGAATTATTAAAATAAGTACTTTCACTTTTTAATAAGGGATCAGAAGTTCCCCAAATTAGCCTCATATGCTGGCAAATCCTACGACACTGGAATAATTGTCTCAGATTTGCCAGTAACAAACTAGTGTACATCCTCAATAGAGGACAACCCAGATGTAACTATTTACAAGATTTTGTCTTTCATGGAATTTCTTGATGGTATGAAAAACAGAATATCACCCCAGTTATTCTGGAGTTCACAAACTGGCTGCACGGCAAATATTAAAAACAGATTTTATTGTTTGTCTGAACATTATACACCTGATAATTTTATCATTTGCACTTGTTGAATTAAGGCCACAAGGCAGCATGGCTGAAATAAAGGTATAAATTCTGTGCCACTCATGACACCGCATGTTCTTCCTTTCACCCCCCGCTGAACGCTCACTTTTAAAAAGCACTTACAAAAGCGTATGTGTATGATCTCTCCATCGGCGAAAACTGACACATTCTGAACATAATTCAATTTCTTTGGTTACTGTTCACATAGAATCTGAATAAATAACTTTGATAAAACTCAATATTTTGAACATTTGAATTCCTTTCCCAAACTACAGTCGAGGTGGATCCAATTCAAACACCAAGACACAGAAAGAGCAGCAGTTCTTCGTGTGCACACATTTTTTATTATTATTTACAAAACACAGTGTGCACCATACACACACAGAGTTTAGGTTTTCTACAAAACTGAGCTTCTCAGAACTTGACGTCACAGTCAGTGTTTTTAATCAATACTCTTCATAAACAGGATAAGTGTAAAACTATATTTTATACATAAATATACTCAACACAGTACAGCAAAAATGTACTAATCTGCATACACATACAAAAAAAAAAAAAAACAATACTTCAGCTCATGTTCCTCATGTGACAGATCATAAAGGGAGTGAGATAAGGGATTAACAACAGTGAACAAACTTACTTCCTCTCTTCGTGCAGTGAAACAGGTGCCAGGATTTTCTCATCTTATTGGTCAGCCGGTTTGTCGTGTGGGTATAAAAAGGTGAAGCACAAACGCTTTCTGAAAATTGTTGGCGCAAAAGACAAACATGGGCAATCCCAGAGGACAGCAGCACAGGGCACCACGTCATTAAGCAGTCAATCCACAGTTTTACAAAGTGACGGAGTGAATAGATTTGAGGCCTCTTTTGTTATATGAGGCGCTCTTCTTTGGGCAGCGGTAGGGGAAGGCCAGGTTTTTCCGACCCCGTCGCTCCCGTCTGCTTCCTCTCCTCTGCGCTGGGTCTGTATGTTCCCTCCATCCTTCTCTTCTTCCTGATCACACACAGCAGAAGCAGCAGAGCCAAGCTGAGCAGGGACAGCACGGAGACAAACGCCGACACCGAAGGTGGGATTAACACCTGAATTGCCATGGTAACACACAGCTAGGAAGAAGAAATTTAAAAATATATATATTAAAATCAAACAAAAATCTGACTTTTGTAATTTTGCACAGAATAATGGTGGAAATAGAGGCAGTGTCTTTGAGTCACTTAACTGAGCAGGCAAGAATTTCCATGAAATTTGTAGTCAAACAATTGAATATAATATGAATGGATATTTTCTTTTCTTTAAATTTGTGCCAAAACATTTCTCTCCCCTGAAACTTACACAAAAAGTGTCAATTCTGAAATTACAACTTTAATAAAGTGTCAGTGTTAGCAAACAGATGCACCGAGATAAGATTACATGCCAGTGGGCTGAGCTCACCCTCCTGAGGAAAGGAAAATATTGACCAGGTCTGCAGGGCCTGTCTTCTCACGTCTGGACCAAAACACCATCGGTTAGGTCCAAATAATAATGGAGCATCTAAAAAAAAGCAACAACAAAGACCTGAGTTTGTGAAAAATGCTAAGCTCAATATGCACGCGTTCTCATATACAAGAGGGAAATAGAAAACCCAGCATCTTAGTTACTGATTAATGTGTCTATTGTCTGCCTGATCAAATATTTGTTTTAAATGTTTTGAGAAAATCTAAACATACAGTATCCAGACTATATTTTATCAATTATGCTTTAAAAGTAAACTTTATATTCATTTTTTTTCATTAGAAAAATATGAAAGACAACACTTAAATGGCGTTTTAAATAAAATCCCACAGCCGAATCACATGAATGCAACATGGCCGTCATGGAAACGCGCTTGTTTCAAGCATGCAAGAGCTTTAAATTCCATGAAAATTACCATATCAGCTAAAATGCTTTGTAATTTACATCACTGACATGGTCTGGTGAAGTATTTTGGATAAGCAGCAGACTAGTCATACCACAACCCTTGTTGAGAAAACAAAGTTGCACTACAACATATTTTGTTGCTTCACTATAACTCATTCTAAATGAGATGCCAGCATGGGCTCAGAGGTTAAGCAGGACTGAGCTACAACTCCTGTGACTCACACCTTAAAATGTTGACACTGTTTTACAAACGGCAGAGTCTACATAAGGCCCATTGTATTGGCTTGGACTACATTCTTTAGGCCTGTAGCAGCCAAGCTCTGATAATGAAAGTATGCAGTAGTGTGAGCAGGAGGAGGAGAAATCTGGATTTGTAGGATATTATGTGGGCATATCACAAAAAAGCATTAAAAATTAAACCATGAGTCTATTGGTAGACAAAGAAAAACTTTGAATTAAACCTTTGCGATTTTCAAGAAAACAAAATACCAAAATGGTTATACATTACACTGAAATGCATTCCTTAGCCTATATAAATATAATTTATTATGTTACTGGCATTTAACTAATAAATTGGTCTATGGTTCTTGTTATTTTTGAGACAACTTTCAGGCATTTATTGCTTGGCGCTTGTCATTTTGAACTGTTGCTTTCCTTTTTATGTGATGATGGGGAATGTTTTAGACTCTGTGGCAAAAGAAAGGTTAACAAAGAACAATCCCCATTTCTGTGATATTTATGGAGAAATTTTTAGAGTAAAAGGAAAAACTACGAAGCAGATTAATGGAGGATGAAAATACTGATTACTTGTGTGTATATATATATACATACACCGATCAGGCATAACATTATGACCACCTTCCTGATATTGTGGTCTCCCTTATGCCACCAAAACAGTTCACTCATCAGAGAATGGACATGGTCCTTCTGAGGGTGGGATCTTTTAAATTTGGAGGCCAGGTCAACACCTTGTGCTGTTCTTCAACCGTTTTTGTGTGTGTCTGTGTCAGGCTGCATCCTGCTGGGGATGGCTGCTGCCATCAAGGCCTACATTACTAGGCCCTAGTCATAACAGACTGGGTGACAGCATATATGAGCTACCAGGAGAAGCAAATATCTTATTATTTTCTACACGATTCTTAAGAGCAGTCGGGTAAGAAAAAGTCTAAACTCACCTCAAATGTCCTCAAATGATGCAGCTACGAGTTCCTTTTTTTTCCCCTCGAAGAAACTGAATTTACTTCCACCTCGGTCTAAACAGTCCAATTATCTCCCTAATTCACCGTAAGATTATTACACCCCCGCGGACACACCCACAAAGGTTTTACATTGCCACAGGCGGATGCATATCTGCACACAGCGGAATGCCGCAGATCCTGCAGCACCTGTTGAACCGGTATCTCTACCGTGACGCGACAGGTGAAACCGCTCACAGTTAGAGAAACAGAGAAGCTGCAGCGGCGGACTCAGAAACCGTCTGGGTCGTGGCCCGGCTCGGTGCTTTCCTCAGCGGGGAGACATGTAATAAATCCAGCAGAAGTTACCTGTCGGTCACCGGTTATCCAGGTGAGATCACCAACGTAGCGGCGGCTCCTGGTTCAGACGGAGACGCCCCGGGAGACGGACGAAACTCATACTCCAGCAGACAGCTGTCGACGTAGTGGCAGCGTATTACGAAACTATTTTGTCCCACGCTCACCTGTCCTGGCCATATGCAAATGAGCTCGGTCACATGTGTCTCCTGCACCAATCACAATTGCAGTCATTTCTTATTTCCTCTTTAACCCAAATAGTCCAAATTGATATTTGTTTTTATAAACTTATTTTAAACACGAATCGCAGAATTCACTACATTTAATATGACACATTAGAATTGGTTTTGTTTATTGGTTTTGACAAACACAAATCAATCACTGAAACCATGAAGGTTTAGGTTTAATAATTACAGAGAGGAGGCCTTGAGTGAGTTTCCAAGCATGCTGTTTGTTGATGGAGCGTAGTCTGCTTTGTGGCCTACTTTCATTATTACTAATCAAACAAACTTTGCGTTTTCAGATAACAGTTTCAGTGGTGACATTTGGTAAAAGTTGATTCATTGACAGATGTGGAATAGTTTTTCTTCATCAATTAAGAAGGTCAAATGCCTTGAGTTCTTTCAAATGGGCGTTTGGAAATACACGTGTCCAAGTAGAACAGGTTGCATAAAAAAACAGTCACTCCCACACCTTTCTTTCACTCTGGATGTTAAAGCAACACTAAAGAGTTTTTAGTACCTTAAAATAATGTTTCAAAAATAGTTTCAGTGATTTATCACCTCAAAACCGGGTGAAAGCCAATTCTGTATTCGCTTTGCGGCCCTCTATTAGCTGTAACCGCACTATGTAACTTTGCTTCGTCGGGTAGCGTTTTTGTAGTTCTAAAAAGACTACAAATTTGACCTGCTTTACGGCAACGCGGCTACAAAAGCCGGTAGGTTGAGGCTCAAATCAGTGAGAGAGTGAATCAGATCAGTGAGAGAACACTCAGCAGGTGTGTGGAAGATACCAGCTTCATGACAGAGCCTGCAAAGAAAAGGAGGAGTGTACTGTCCGATGAGGCGAAGAAAAGAAAACGAGAGCATGATAAAGAAAGAGCTAAAACGAGAGTGAATATCGGACCGGCTCATACTCGTTGGCGAGAGCTGAAGGAGCTGAAGGAGGCAACAAAATGCAAGACGGATGGTGACTTGGCTTTGCTGCTGCTGGACTTGTAAATGAACATGATGTATGATCAACTTTGAACGTGTCTACATTACCATCCAGTCAAAGTCAATAAGTTTTCGCACCAGGGTGCTCACATGTGGGTTGATGCGCTTTTTCCTGGACTTTGATCCAGTTTCAGGGTTAATGCCCAGAGAGTATCTGTAAACAATGAGCAAAGACAACAACTTTCAGTTTTACATAAATTCATTATTGCATTACTTATCCAAGGCACATGCTATAGAGCCCCCTTCCCTGTAAGTAAATCCAACACCAAAGAAAGAAATTAGTACTGAAAGCAAAGTAAGACTGATTACAGACAAGCAAATCAGGTGCGTAGAGATGGAGACAGACATACAAACATTGAACAACAAACCTGTGACCCAAGAAAGCATGCATGTTATGTTGTTTAAGTCATCCACTTGACACCCAAGTTAAGAAAGACACAATAATATGCTAAGATTTATGCTACCAAATCAATTTACCAAAAAAGAGCACATGTTAGCTGCTCACAGGCTGTGTCCTCTTTGCCATGCTGTCAAAAAGGAGGAAGTTGAAGAGTGTTAGCCTGCTGAATTTGATCTCAACTGAGAGAATGTTCAATCATGTCACTCACTCCCACTGTATTTACATTTCTGTTCCAAGAGAATCACATGAAGGATTATTCCAGTTTGGAAATATCAGACATTAACTGAAAACAATAAGAATGTAGCATTGATAAAATAAAAAAAAAATCAATAAAAGCATTGGAGGCAGGCAAAAATGTCAAATAAACATCAACAAATGCTAAGACGAAAAAAGAGCAAGGTGGGTTATCAAGCAAGAGGGTCAAGCATGCAATACAATGGTAAGTATCACAATACCTTTGGATAAACTCCAAAGTGTGTGAGCTGTCATCAGGATACTGCAGATTGAAGTTGTAGTAGCTTGCAAAAACCGCGGCTATTCCATTGATGAAGCTGTCATGTGGTCCCATCACCACCTCTCCTTCAATGGACAGCATCCAAGCACTGGGCTTCATCATGTCACCTGAAATTAACAGATACCATATTGCTCTATTTAAAAAAAAAAAGAAGTGAAATGCTGCAAATGAGTAGAATTTCTCAGCAACATGGAATTCTTCTGCAATAGCTTCAGCCTTTAAACAAATAAAAATGCTGTTTAGGGCAAGTTTAAATTAGTTAACAAGTAATTCAGCTCATGTACAGTCCAGATTGTCAAGTTAAATATACGCTCTGCTGAAATATGATATTGCACAAACACGAGACAACACACTCACCATGGCAGAAGCACCGGACCCGAGTCTGCCGCCGCGGCTTGTAGTCGAATAGTATGGCTGTCTATTTTCTCATGGGCCAATATTATATGTTCTGTGTACAGGCTGAGGAATGAAGAGTTAAAGGATGTCAGAGTATAAAGCACAATAGCCTAGAAAATGCATATAAAATCACAGGGAATCAGGTCCTGTTTATTGTATTTTGTCCTCTGTGGTCTATGTTAGAGAAGAAGGATTATTGTCAAAAAGATTTTTTCTTTTTTAAAGAAATAAGCATAACTTGTGGCTACAAATACATTGCATTTCATATTAATAAAAATAAAAGGCTGCGGTATCGTGATAATACCCGGAATCGTGATACTTTGTCTGGTATCGTACTCATTTTGGTATCGTGACAACTCTACATGGGGGCCATAAAATTAAAGAGCATAACTTAAGCTTTCCGATGATATTAATTACTTGCCTGTGTGGCAAAGCTTCGCTTAGAAAAACGGCTTTGCTGCTGCTTCTACTTAGCTTACTTCGACGTTTGCACTAATTCGCGGGTAATTCGCGACTAATTCACCACATTTTCTCTAACTATCTAAGTCTAACTATCCCTCCCATCGACATGTGGGGACATGTACAACCTTACACACCTAACAGCATGTCATAACAAGCGGTCTAATATTTTAAATGATGTTCACTACCTTTTTGCTGTCCTCTTCCTGTGGGTGTGCAGGTGCATGCGTGTGGTATTATGTCTATGGTTCACTGCTGCTCTGCCTTTTTCCCACAATGCAAGGCGGTTCAGGCGCGAATTCTAATTTTACAGTAATGTGTTGTGTTATCACAAAGGATGGTTTGAATACAGTATTTTACCGTGCAAAAATACTGTAAAATATTGTGAAATTCGGGCAAAAACATGTTCACAGTAATTTACTTTGCAAGCATCAATTTCACAGTACTATACTAAATGACAGTATTATATTACAGTATAGTCTTGTAATGTGAAAATACAGTAATTTATGGTGAAATATTACAGTTAAATGTTGTGAAATCCTGGTAATATGTTACAGTGTAGCTTAGCTTTGCCCATCGACCGTAAAACATCTAACCTGGCTCTCAGTCGCTGTGCACTGCTAAGTAAACTGTCTCCTGCCTGCAACAGTGGTATCTGTCTCCTCATTGACAGCAGACACTCTTGGTAATAAAGCTAGTCATTTCAATGTCAAATTACAATTAAAAAATGGAAATTGCCAGTTGTCTGCAATCATTTTAGATGTAGTTCACCCAGGAGTTTGATGGTTACATTATATTGTTCCTCTCGGCTCTCTTCTGGACAGAGAACTCAGATGAAACTGGATTCTGCTCAAGCCACTCACCTGGTTTGAGTGTCACAGGCCTTATTACCAGTGGGACCATTGTGGACTTCAGCTCCCACATCTGCTCAAGCTGTGTCAGTTCAGCCCTTGGTACTTTACAGTCGTCTCTTGCTGAAGTTACTGTCATCTGGGATTGTCCACCAACATTATGTCGGTTAACCAGCAGCAGCTTGTCAGCTTGGAAACTGAAATCCCCCAAGAACTCTGCTGTTCTCAACCCCTTTCCATGTCTTCCATTGGGACTTGGAGGTTTCTAACTAATTCTTATACTTGAAGAAAGGTTCCTGTACACTATCCCTTGGTTACCACTTGGTGATGCCTCTCAGGGGATCTGTCCTCCCATATGCTGGTACTACAGTATGTGCTCAACTCTCTCAGGGATATCTTTGCACAGTCTTGAGTGCAGTCTGCTTTAGTGAGAAAATAAGATGAAAAAATTACTGGACGTATTCAGTGTAAACATTAACATTGAAGAGTTGACTTTAAGCCAGGGATGTCAAACATACAACATGCAGGTCAAAATCGGCCCACCAGAGGGTCTGATCTGGCTGGCGTGATGAATTTGGAAATTGTGAAAATGACATAAAAGGTGTTAACTGCGATTTTTCAATAAAATTATCTGCTATTCCTTATTTGTCCACTAGAGATTGCAGTGTTTTAGTAAGAGTTGCGACATGCTATTATGTTACTGGTCCGGCCCCTTTGAGATCAAATTGGGCTGTATATGGCCCCTGAACTAAAATGATTTTGACACCCCTGGTTCAAGCCATGCTGTTTCTTTACTATGATGAACTCTAAAACTTGACTGGAAAACCTCAAGCTAACTGTTCCTGCTTAAATGGCCACGTAACTCAGTAGCAACAGATGGACACCTGGCTCAAGAGTAGGTGTTTTTAAGCAAAGACTAATTATACAGCAACAGCAACTTTAAAAGACTATGGCAAGTAGCTTGTTACTAAAGATTAGGGTTGCCAACTCCCTGAAAAATAAATAAGGGACACCTCATTGGCAGGCCTGTCAGACGCGATTGCCTTCAGCTTTCCCGGCATGGTGATTGTTTTTAGCCCTTATTTGTGTGTCTGAAACGATTTATTAACTATTTGACTCGAACCTGATGAATTAGATGCATATTTGTTAGTGATATGAATACATGGAAAACAAATTATTATTCAACAATTTATTTTTAATACAAAATAACAAAATTAACAGAATAAAATAAATATCTTTCTTAAACAGAAACTTGTCCTGCTGAACTTAAAACTGTATAAATTAATATAAAACAATAGAAAGCAGAACATTCCTCTTGTAATAGTGCAATAAGAAAAGAGCAAACAGAAAGTGTATGGACAAGTTGTTGCTTTGTTGTCTTCAGGTATCTTCTTCGCAAGCGACAGTACCTCGACCAATGATTTCAGCAGGATTCTCGCTGTCAGTCCACTGGTCACAGAGCAGAAGATGGGAATAAGTTGACCGTAAATGTACGTATAAAGTGCCCTGTTATTCATTAATTCAACTGACATTTTACACACGTTTTTTTGATTCTCACGGTAATACATTTGAGCTCAATGCCGGACGATTCTGTTTTTGGCAACCCTACTAAAGATAAATTAATCAGAAAGAGTTTGGTAGTGTTAATTAAGGATAAAACATTCCCAAACAACTTCATTTGGTTGGGAACTAAAAGACATAATGTAAGCGCCAGCGTAGTTCTGCTGGGAAGACTCCAATACGTCACTCATTCATTCATTACCCCTAATCGGCAGCCCCGCCTTTATAACGAACCGAGTCACGCACCTGTCTTGCTGCTTTCAGGTACAGACTTGACGTTCACTTACGACAATCGTCTCTCGTGCCGTAGTAGCTATGTCGCTTAAAGAGATCGCCTCGTTGCCCATCTCTGATTCTGACGACGATGATATGATCCCTCCAACTCCTTCCCCGAAGCGCCGGAGCACTCGCGTTCGGGTGAGAGAATCGCTCTGGGCCGGCAGGCCCTCCGAGCAAATTATCAGTCTACTAGAAGGTCGGGGCATTCCTATCCAAAGAGGGACCCCAAGGGAAGACCTCCTCCTTATGGCCTCTCAAATACTGGGTAACCCCGAGCCGGATCATCAGCCGGTCAAACCAGCATCACCAAGCCCCGACGCACAGCCGCAGCCTGCAAAGACAAGCAAGAAACGTCTCGTAAAATCACCTTTACCTCGGCCAGCGAAGAAAACGAATAAAGCAACAACAGGACCTACGGCTTCTACCTCCCGGGATGGGGGCGCCGGTGAGCCAGCGTCCGACCAGATCCTCCAAGCCATCCACGTCCTGACCCAGTCCGTCAAAGGTCTGGAGACCAGGATGACCATCTTCGAAAACATCGCCTCCGGCGCTTCGACTTCTTTCCCGGCGCCGGCTTCGCAGCATTCACCAACGGTTCCCACCGTTCAAAATCCGTCCACTCCCTCAACCGCACCACCGCCCCTCCAAGGTTCATCCGCGACCGTAACGCCCTCCGCCGCTTCCGTCGCTGCGGGCCTACAATTCTTCAGCCTGGCTACAGCCGCTCCAGCCCTCGCCCTCGGTAGGACGTTCACTTCCCCCGCTGCGGCGGCCGTTTCTTCTTCATTGAGATCGAACATCATACAAGGTAAAGACGTGAATTTGGCTGCCCTACTTTTGCCGTCACCAGCCCGTGACCGTCAGCTCGTAGAATGCGGAGACGTCTCAGTTCTGCTTAAATCCTCTGACCCTAGATTGCATCGCAATCTGTCATTCGGCGAATTCGTTACCGCTTTCAGCGTTTATAGAGATATTTTATGTGACGCCTATCCTGATAGAAGAGAGGAGCTGGACACCTATTTAGCCATGATGGCCGATTTTAGCCAGCGCTACGGTGGGACTCTCTTTTATGAATACCACCTAGCCTTTTCTGCCAAATCCGCCGCTTTCATAAGTCTGCATAACAGCAGGTTGAATTGGGCTGTGACAGACTTCGAACTGTTAGTGCGTCATTTCGGCGGGCACCGAATGTTAACCTGCCTCATATGTAGTGGCCATAGCCACACCGCCGCATTCTGCCCCAAGGTACACGACCAAAAGCCATCATCTGCTGTCCCCGGCTCCTATCCTGTAAGCAGTGGGTGCGACAGGCAAGGTCGCCCATTCATACACTTTAACGGGGGAACTCTGTGTAACAACTTTAACGAAGCTGTGTGTTCTTTTAATGAATGTCGTTTTCTGCACATTTGTAGTTTCTGCAAAGAACCCCACCCGAAATCAGTCTGCCCCCGACGCACGAGGCCTCCCATGCGAGGAAAAGCTCCACCAAAGAAATTCTAAGCAGGCATCCATCGACCCCCATTAATATACCAGTCCTCTCACACCTTCTGTCCTCTCATCCAGACCCCTCATTCGCTAATTTGATCACGGGCCTTTCCCAGGGATTTCGGGTGGGTGTTATGTCTTCACTTCGCAAATCATTTTTTGCTAGGAACCTTCAGTCCGCTCTCACTGAACCCGATGTTGTCTCAAACTTATTGGCTAAAGAAGTGAATAAAAATTATGTCATTGGCCCCTTTAGTTCTCCTCCCTTCTCTACCTTCAGGATCAACTCTCTAGGAATAGCGACCCGCAAGTACTCAGGCAAGAAGCGACTTATTTTCAACATGTCCTCTCCTCACTCTGATACCATAGCCAGCGTCAATGAGTGCATTCCCCAGCAGCCATTTTCGCTATACTACGCATCTGTCGACAACGCGATCCACCTGATTAAATTAGCAGGCGAAGGAGCGTAGTTAGCAAAAGCAGACATCACTGACGCCTTTAAAGTTATCCCTATCCATCCCGCAGACTGGTGTCTCTTCGGGGTTAAATGGGAGTCAAAATTCTACTTCGCTGTTAGATTGACCTTTGGCTGTAGGAGCAGCCCCTGCATATTTAATAGTCTGTCAGAGGCCTTGTGTTGGATTCTGCTTAATGTCAGCAAACTGCCATTCGTCTTACACCTTTTAGACGATTTTCTGCTAATCGATTTCCCGTCTCCCGAGTCGTCAGTGCTCGACTCCCTGAAGCAAGTGTTCCATGAAGTAGGCGTACCCCTCTCCACCGAGAAAACAGAAGGTCCTTGTAAGTCTCTCGTCTTTCTCGGAATCCTCCTGGACTCAGTGGAAATGCAGGCCTCTCTCCCAACCGAGAAACTAGTCAGGATTAGGTCCATCGCTGAGTCATTTCAGTCTTCCGACGTGGTCACTAAACGCGAACTCCTCTCGCTCCTCGGCCATCTTAATTTCGCCATGAGGATCATTCCACAAGGCCGCTCCTTCATCTCTCGCCTCCTAAACTTAGCTCACTCAGCCATCAAATTAAGTGATCCGGTCTGTCTCGACGAGGGCTGCAGATCCGATCTGAAATTCTGGTCTCACCTTCTGAACAACTGGAACGGCATCTCGTTCTTTTATAATGACGTGCCCGAATCATCAGACTCACTGGCATTATACACAGATGCAGCTCCCTCTGTCGGTTTTGGGGGTTTTTACCAAGGGCAATGGTTTGCTGAGAAATGGTCTCCTGACTTCTCAGAGTTTGCCCTCGGGTCTGCCTCTTCAGCATTGCACGAGATCTTTCCAATCGTTGTAGCCAGTGTCTTATGGGGCGCCACTTGGTCTCGCAAACGGATCAACATATTTTGCGACAACGAAGCAGTAGTATGCATTCTTAACAAAGGACGATCCCCATGCAACAAAATCATGTCCCTTCTCAGACGGCTAACTTGGCAGTCCGTCATGCATAATTTCATCATTAGTGCAGAACATATCCCCGGTTACCAAAACGTAACCGCTGATGCTCTCTCTCGTTTCCGGTTTCAGGAATTCAGACGGTGCTGCCCAGATGCCGACCCGGAGCCGATAGCGTGCCCACCTTTCCCAGCTCTAATCTTGGATTAAAATCACCTATGGCCTCACTGTTAGACAGTGCGAGACGCTACATGGTTAAGGGCATAGCCCAAAGCACGCTTAAAGTTTATAAGTCCGCTTGGACCTGCTTTACTTTATTTTGCCTTTCTTTACAGTTGCCCATCTTTCCAATACTCGTCCCAACCGTGTGCGCCTTTATCGTCCACAATTTTGAAACGCGTAAAATCAAAGTCTCCTCAATTAGAAGGATGTTAGCGGGCATCCAATTTTACGCAAGGCTAAACGACCCCAATTTCCTAAGCCTGTTCTCCGTACCATCCATACGGTTGCTACTTAAAGGTATAGCTAAAACCACTGGAACCGTCCCGGATAAACGACTTCCTATCACCCCTTCCATTCTCCGCACTTTGGTCTCAAGACTACGGCAGGGGTTATTTACACCTTATATTGATACCCTTCTCGAAGCAGTTTTTCTCATGGCTTTTTACGGCTTCATGCGTTCCGGCAAATTCTGTTCTGACGCCCAGACTTTTAACCCTTCTCGAGACCTTGCAAACTCCGACATCCGTTTTTCTCTGCACTACTATACTATCTCACTGAAACATTCTAAAGCAGATACATCAGGCTCCGGTACCTCTATTAAAATCTATAAAGTGCTTCCTACTTTCTGTCCTTACCTCTCTATGATTAACTACTTAAAATTACGCCCACATTCTCTAGCTAATTCTCCATTACTCATTCTTCCTATGGGACGACCCTTGTCTAAGCACTGGTTTAAAATCCACCTAACAACGGTGGTGAGGAGTTGTGGTCTCTCGCCTTCAAACTATACTGGGCACTCCTTTCGCATTGGCGCCGCTACCTCAGCGGCCGCACTAGGATTACCGACTTCATCCATCAAGTTACTCGGAAGATGGTCCTCATCTGCTTTCGAATCCTATATAAGACCCGAGGAGGATCATCTCATTCCAGATGCTCAGTTGGCACTCTCAAGAATCAACTAAGGTATACTTGCAAATGTCTGGTGGTGGTTACCTTCATAGTAGTAGGCTACTATAGCCATGTTTCTTTAACTCACCCTCGAGTAACTGAATTTTCCCACAAACTAACGCACAGTCAACACCTTGTATTCACAGTAGTATTCTTGCACCCTGCACCCTGCTTCAAGTTTAGTAAAACCATCTTTATATTCATCGGTCTCACATCGAGTTATCATATCTTTCATGAATTTCATCATGCTTCATCAGGTATCTTCGAGATACCCTTCATCAAGTCATATCTTTCGAAATCTTCCATCAGGCTATCATCACCCTGATAAATCCCAGTCTCTTCGTTTCTTCGTTTTAAATGATAAATCTCAGTCCCTTCGTTTCTTCGTTTTTAAATGATAAAAACTGTCAGGTCAAGCATCCCATCATCGTATCTATCCTACTGAATATGCTACCTCGAATCATCGTCAATCATGTGTCTTCGTGTCACGCGTCATGTGTCATCGTCAATCATGTGCCTTCGTTTTCATCACTTTTCATCACATGGAATCAAGCCTTCATTCACCTTGTTAGACCAGACTCAACATCGCACCGAAGTAGGCCATAGGCCATGATCGGGTTATAATGGCTAATTCACTTCACTTTCCCAGTTATAAAATATCTTACATTGCACCTCATCTCTTTGGGCCTCAATTAAGCATTTAACATCACCCCGTCAACCACGCGGTGTTATGTCAATCTATCCCAGGTTCAGAGCTTTACGCATCCTGTAAATTACTATTTATAACATGTTATGCTCTATTCCAGCGGACATGATCCAGAGAAGTGCCCGGTAGGTATTTTCCACTTTCATTCTTTGGGGGTAGGCTCCGCCCCTGCCGTCTCACTCCGGCAGGATCTGCAGGGTCCGATCGCTTCGAGACCTGGACCGAGGATGGGGCCTGCGCCAAAGACTTTTCATATTGCCAACTGTCATGTCTGTAAATCCTTATATGGATTAAATAATTAATTCTTACACACATCGTTGTTTTCCGAGTCTTCCTGGCTGAAATGTAAGCGCCAGCGTAGTTCTGCTGGGAAGACTCCAATACGTCACTCATTCATTCATTACCCCTAACCAATCGGCAGCCCCGCCTGTCTTTATAACGAACCGAGTCACGCACCTGTCTTGCTGCTTTCAGGTACAGACTTTTGACGTTCCCTCCTCCCTCCCCAACAACCACCACCGGTCCCCGCCCCTGCCGTCTCACTCCGGCAGGATCTGCAGGGTCCAATCGCTTCGAGACCTGGACCGAGGATGGGGCCTGCGCCAAAGACTTTTCATATTGCCAACTGTCATGTCTGTAAATCCTTATATGGATTAAATAATTAATTCTTACACACATCGTTGTTTTCCGAGTCTTCCTGGCTGAATTGGTGGTTTGGAGGCTGTTTTAGAGGATAGGAACTGCACACTATGAATGCATTCATTGGTGCATTAATGGGTACTACTCAGCCAGTTTGTGCCACAGATGGCCTGGGCAGTGTATTGTGGTAGAAAGCATATTTCATATGTCTGTTTTGTATTTGTTTTTAGAACATTAATAGACCACATACTAACATGTGTTTAGCTATGTCACTTTGCAATTATGCTCGCATTTCAAGAAGAAAACAAAAAACACAGACGTCTCAAAACCTCAGTTATCTGACTCAGATGTCTGTCACAGTAGAAAAACCCATACTGATGAAACTTTATCTAAACTTTATTATTACAAATTTCACCACAATCACTGTCTGTGCACTGGTGCATATCCGTTATGTTTGATTATGCATAAGTATAATCAAACTTAACACAGCAACTCATAATATGGCAATCTGAAGAAGAAAAGACGGAATACAAAGTAGTGTTTTAACATTATAAATGCACAGTAACTGTTTTTTGTAAAGTGTTGGTCAATCATGTAAACCCTTATTGATTCTCTAATGTTTACTTTGTTCCTCAGAGAGGAGATAGTGGGGACAATTTCTCAACTGCTGCTGGGAAATTGATAATTGCGTTTGTGTTTACGTGCGCGTAGAGAAACAGGTGGAGGAGGGGGGTGAAGCATTAGTGTGATGAATTCAGGGTACAGGAGAAGGGAGGTGTATAAAAAGCAGTTGCTGCAGGCCCTTCGGGACATTGACAGCAGCCCAGGATCAGGTAGGAGGATGAGGGGGACTCTGCTGCTGCTGTTGGCCTCTCTGGCCTTTGCTTCCCTGAATTCTCTGGCGGATGGAGTTCCACTGTAAGTAGACCTGTAACATTTCACATTCCCACTAAGTGCAAATTAATTTTTCCTTAAAAAAAATAAAAAAATAAATAAAAAATGAAAATGTTTTTTGATGAGTGTACATTTTTAAATAAAGAAGGGGGTATCAACTTTTAAGAACTAGCAGAATTCAGACACATCAGACACAAATTATTAATAAAAGCAGAGTATAACACATTTCGTTAGCCTCATAGCGTAATTGCCGAAGTCATTTTTTGGCCACTGTTCAAGTATCAATAACAAATACCAATGTGCTTGCTAAAAATTGTCTTTTTTCTTGTTTTCTGAAAACGTTAAAATATGACTTAGGCAATTATGCTATGTGGCTGTTGTTATACAAATTTTATTGTTTCATTTCACATGTCTTACATAATGAGGAGCTGCTGTCCTGTGTCACATAAGTCAAGGCAATAGGGGTTTTCAAAAGTTTTTTGTTCAAAGTTTGTATTGTGGGGCGTCATGCCAGACAAATCAGAGTCCAGAGCTAGTTTCATTGATCCACTGCTGGATCATAATCAAGATAATCAATCAATCACTCATTGTGTTTAAAGTCCAGGTAGAATTTCACAACCCTCATGTGGGTAATCCGAAACTTTAACAAACAGGCATAAAAGCAGTGATTCTCAGTCTGGGATCAGGATATCCCAAAGTTAAACTGGAAGACATACTCACATTATAAATCATTTTAATTTTAAAACATGGGAATCACTTTTCTACAGAGATACACTCATAAAACCTAAATAAAGACACAAAGTTGTAAATCATGTAAATAAATATGGACAATATTTTATCTATGAGGTTCAAATAAATGCACATTTGTCCATAAATCAGTATCAGGCTGAGGTTGCTTTCTCTTCTTCTCTGTAGGAAGATCATGTCTGCTCCCAACTTGTTGAGGGTTGGAACAGCAGAAAACATCTTTATTGAGTGTCAGGACTGCACCGGTGCAGATATTCCGGTCGATGTCAGCGTGATGAACTATCCAACCAAAACTGCAAGGCTGGCTTTCACACAAGTGTTTCTTAGAAGTGGTAAACACTTCCAAGAGTTCGCGCAAATCACGGTAAAAACAATAAAAATAAAAATAAAAAATCTATTCTCCCATCTTGCTTCTCACATGCTGTTCGTGTCTCCTTATTGTGGCTTCAGATCCCTCCCGGAGACTTCAGTAAAGATCCCAGCGTTAAGCAGTATGTTTACCTGCAAGCTAAGTTCCCTGACCGTGAGCTGGAGAAAATCATCTTAGTGTCTTTCCAGTCTGGGTACATCTTCATACAGACTGACAAGACCCTCTATACGCCAAACACCAAAGGTGAGTCCAGCCCTACCTCCCTGCAGACAAACACAACACCCACTCTTGCTATTGAGAATCATTTTGATATGTATCCAATGCTTGCTGAAACGGAATGTGGCTTTGCTTCGCTAGAGCCTGTCACCTGTGTACAAGGAAGGAGGAGGCAACCTGAAACCATGTAGGAACCACTGACTGACAGGGCAGAGTGAAATAGTTACTTTTAAAAAGTAATTAGTTATAGTTATTAGTTACGTCTCCCAAAAAGTAACTGAGTTAGTTAGTAGCTGAATTACTCCACTATACAAGTAACTAGTTACCAGGGAAAGTAACTATTGCCTTAATTTTTTTAAAAAATATATATGTTTAAATACATCTAGGAATTTGAATTTTTTTCTGAGCATAATGTACACTTCACGTGTACATTCTTGCCGTTTACCTCAATGAGTTCAAAGTAGTGCCTTCACTTCCACCTTGAAAATGGCAACTTTACTTCTTAATGCTCCGAATTCTCCATTGCTCTCTATCTCTAATCGCTATGTGCGCGTTTGTGTGTAAACAACACCCGCCCAACTGAACGCTGCCCTGCCGCTGATTGGCTTACCATGAAATCTAACCCTACCTTAGCCAATCATCTTCACTTATGCGGCTACCGAAGGTTGAAACGGCTTGCATTTTCACATTTTCACTCTCAGACCACTCATAACAAGCTGACTGCATGGCTTTTTATCAGCTTTTCTGAGCTGGCAGACATGCCACACACCCTAAACGTAGAAAAGCTCAAAAAGTTGGATTTTCATCCTATGTCTGCTAAAAACAAATTGATTGAGCACAGGGCAGTATCAGGACTTTTTGTGCACTGTGTTCATGTGAAATTGCATGCATCTGAGAAAAGTATGATATTTTGTATAAAAATCCTACGAATCAATTTAATTCTTTTTCTTATTTTTTTTTTAAGAATGTACGTAATGCTTATTACTGCAGAATGAATCCTCCTTTTGTCAGGAGTGGAACATTAAAGTAAAACTTCTTATCTCTGTGTCAGTTCATTACAGGATGTTTGCTCTGACGCCTGGGATGGAGCCTGTAGAGAGGGCTGATGCTTCTATTAGCATTGAAGTTGTGGTATGGAGTTTTATTTTCGATTACTTTGACTTCACAATGGAAGTAATATTATATAATCAGATGTGACTGCGAGGACAAATGAACAAAACAACAAAAACCCATGTGCTCTGTGTCTTTTTTTCAGTGAATTACCGTTAGTGGATAGTTATCTGAATGCCCCCGGTTTAGGGAAGCAGGCAGGAGTACCAGATCAGAAATCAAACTATGAATTGCTGTGGACGTTGTCAACTGCAAAAAAAATATTTTGGCCACCTAAAAAAGTCATTTTATGCTATAATACTTCACAACTTCCACTGGTTGTGGACAGGGAAGTGAAGCTGTTATATTGCTCTCTGTAAGTTGCAGGTCTACTGTTCTATGACTTTGCTGTTGATATTTAGTTTTTAGTGAAGACTGTGTTTTAGGTGGTTAAAATAGGTTTTGCTGCTGGCCCCGCCCACAGAAGTTAATTGACTAGTTTCTGTGCTGGTAGCTGACCTCTGTCTCCTGCAGGTAATAAATAAACTGATTGCGGATTACCTAATACAATTCTAGTTTAGAAAAACTGAACTATACCTATAACACCTATTCTCTGACTCACAGTATAAATAAATGCATCCCTCTTGTGGTTGAGTTGCACACTTGATGCAAGTTCTCTGTTAAGTTTACAACATGAAACATTAGAAAATAAAATGCAACGAAAAAGCTGTGGATAAAACCTTTTTGACACTTGACAGGCACACTGTTAAATTTTGTTAATGTGACTCGATTTCAGACCCCTGATGGCATCATTTTACCAGTAGATCCAGTTTTTCTGAAATCAGGACTCCACACTGGAGATTACAAACTACCTGAAATTGTTAGGTGAGTAGTTTGCGACTGATTTTTGTTCAGTTGTGAAGTTATATTTTATTGTGGATAACAGGTGCATTCACTTTCTTCCTGAGTTGTTACTTTTTTTGCTTGATTATTTAGACAGTGTTTTTTTTGTTTGTTTGTTTGTTTTTTTGTTATGTGTGCCGCTGTCTAGTCCTGGACTGTGGAAGATAGTGGCAAAGTTCACCAGCAACCCACAGCAGAGCTATTCTGCAGATTTTGAGGTCAAAGAGTATGGTAAGTCCCTCATAGTCTGCACTGCTATTTCTTGTTCAACATTCATTTACTCTTTTTGATTGGACATACACACTCACAAAACCACACTTTCTTTTTACAGTGCTTCCCAGTTTTGAGGTAAAACTGACAACAGTGGTCCCATTCTTCTACGTGGACAGCGATGATCTCACTGTCAGCATCCAAGCTACGTATGTGAAGCTTTTAGTTTTTTCTTGTGGATTAGGCACCAGGTTGCATTAGTCAATTAATTGTAAGAGAGCATAAATGCTGCTTTAGATTGTAAGGTGTTTATTGTTTTTTACATTTTCACCATCTGTTTTTAATAGCCCTTTTGACATTACTGCAGGCTTGAACATGTGTTGCTCTTGTGGTTTTAGCTATCTGTTTGGTGAAGAGGTGGATGGGACCGCCTATGTGGTATTTGGGATTATCAAAGATACTCAGAAGAAGGGCATGCCCAGTTCTCTTCAGAGAGTGGCGGTGAGCACAAATTCTGTCTTAATTTTGTCAAGATTTATGAGCTTCAGGTTCTCTGTATTCCAAGATGTGTTTCTTTATCGTGTCACGTTAGATTGCGAAGGGTAAAGGAGAGGCCATACTGAAGAAGGAGCACATCACACAGACCTTCCAAGACATCCAAGACCTTGTGGGGGGCTCCATATTTGTATCTGTCAGTGTGCTCACAGAGAGCGGTAAGAATGACAGGCCTGTTCAATACATTTGATCATTTAAAAATCACAATGATTCAACAGCTCAGAGCATTTAAACTAGATTTTCATTGTTTTATGATCTAAGATGACGCAGGATGAGAGCACAAAATCATGAATCAGCCATTCTTCATCAGTTTGTATGTGCATGTGTTTGTGTTGCTGCATCCTGTCACAGGCAGTGAAATGGTGGAAGCAGAGTTGAGAGGTATCCAGATCGTCACGTCTCCTTATCGCATCGTCTTCACAAAAACTCCCAAATATTTCAAACCAGGAATGTCCTTTGATGTTGCGGTAGGGTACTAATTCACACAATTTGACAGCAACAGAACAGCTACATTTACACTTTAATCATAATCACTGTTTTGTACACTTGTAAGTGCCATTTGCAGACAAACTAATCTTATAGCCATGGATTTTGTGTTTTAATACAAAAGTTTGATGTTTGGTTTTATTTGTTTTTCTTTTATGGTAGGTTGAAGTTTTCAATCCAGATGACACTCCAGCTAAAAATGTTCCAGTAGTGGTTAATCCAGGTGAAGTGCAGGGCAACACTGCAGACAATGGCATGGCAAGGCTTACCATCAATACAGTGGCAAACAGCCCCAAACTGACTATCACTGTAAGTTTGTTGAATGTTTGTTACACGTTATGCAAGTGGTAGCCACATTAATCCATGTTTTGATGTTTTGTCAGGAATGTTTGAGATAAGACATCTGCTGGCGCCCGAGAGAGTTTAGGACTCTCTAGGGACTCTCATTTGGCTATTTTAGGACAAATGTTGTCATACTCCAATAGCTCACCTGGTTGAGTGTCCTGACTAGTCCTCACAGAAGTGATGCAGGTTTCTTTGCCCTGTCTCTCCCCGTATAACTTCCCTTCTTTCTCCACTAGTATGGAATACTAAACTAATAATGAGATATTCAAGCCCAGAGTTGGAGCTTGTCAGCAGGCAAGGCAGACAACTGATTGGAGCCCCCAGGTTAGTAGGGGGCCCCCTATTGACCACTAGGGCTGACAAACCTTACACTATAGCACTACCAACGTGCTGTACACTCGATCTTGTTGTATGCCGCGTCCATGACTCTTCAGTGTGATGACAAGAAAAAGCATGACAGTGGTAAGTGAAGCAGGGAAAGTGTATTTGTTTGGTTTCTTCATTAGGGAGTCTGTAATCAGACTTTTCCTCTATGTTGTCCCATTGCTCTGACATTTCCTCCTCCAAGGATCAGATCAAGGACCTCTTGTGCAGCATGTCTTGTTGCCATAATCGCAGTCGCTGAAATGTCCTCCGACCACTCCTTTGATCTCTATGGCTTATAATGTTTTTAGTTTTTTTTTCATTTTGGGTCACTTTCTAGTCATCTAGTGTCAGGCTAAAAGAAAAATATTTAGACCATTTTTACTACTGCCAAATGTCAAAACAACAGTATGTACTACATACAGTCCCCAATCAGTCCCCTATAGGTTGCTGCTTGCTCCAAATGCACCAAATGTATCATTCAAATAAAACCTTCTGTGCCTGAATTGAGTTCATTTTAAAAGCAACCGTGAACTCAAGTTGTGAGAGTGGAACCAAAGCTTTAAGTTTGTCCTGTTGATCCAGTTTCTGTCCAGATTTGCCTTGTGTGTTAAATCCTAAACGCTGGCATTTAAATGTAAAATGCAACAGAATACAACGTAATGGGTTGGGTCGAGGGAGGGGAGAATGTTGGTGCACATAACAAGACACATTTAACTGTTTTTTGTCATTTTGCGTATGCTTGTGTGTGTGCGTCCCTTTAATTACAGGCAAGGACTAATGCTGATATTCCACGTGAAAGACAAGCAACTGCCTCCATGGACGCTCTCCCTCACAAAAGCACCAGTTTCATCCACATAGGTATGAAATATCCTTAAATGAAAATTTTCTGTAAAATAAATGCTGTGATTTTATCCAGTGATTTTATCTAGCACTCACTACAACATATCACTTTTGCAGGTGTGGATGCAGCTGAGTTGCAATTAGGAACAAACATGAAAGTCAACCTCAACCTCAACAAGCAATTAGGTGGAGATACTGACATCACATACCTGGTGAGAGGTGCACAGTATAATTTACGACTTGTGGTAGAACAGTAGAGACATACATGATGAGATTAATGTTTTAATCTGCCCTTCCAGATCTTGAGCAGAGGTCAACTGGTGCGTCACGGACGCTACAGGACACAAGGCCAAGTACTGATTTCCCTGTCAATTGTCGTGACCAAAGAAATGCTGCCATCTTTTCGCATCATAGCCTACTTCCATCCAAGTCCTAATGAAGTGGTCTCAGACTCCTTGTGGGTGGATGTAGAGGACACCTGCATGGGACAGGTAAGAGACACAACACTGATGTAGCACAGTGAATCTCAAACAAGGCGCATTGGTACTTGTATCTAGGACAAACATATGTTTTTATCAAATACAAATGTTTGGTTCTTATTTATTGCCCTTTTCTTCACATTTAGCTGAGACTGGAACCAACAAGACAAGTTCCATCCTATGAGCCTCGCAAGATGTTTGGTCTGAAAGTGACAGGAGATCCAGGGGCCACAGTGGGACTGGTGGCAGTTGACAAAGGCGTCTACGTCCTAAACAACAAGCACCGCCTCACCCAGAAAAAGGCAACTTACTTAAAATATTTTCAATTGCTTATTTAAAAAAGTACAATATTGTAAATAGCACATAGTCTGTTCACTTTTCATGATTTCAAATCAACGGTCAATACATTACACATGCAAGTGTGTTAACCTTTAGCTGCGACACATACTGTAACCCTAAGCCTGGTCTGTTTGGGTTTCCACTCTGCAGGTGTGGGACCTTGTAGAGAAGTATGACACAGGCTGCACAGCAGGTGGAGGGAAGGACAGTATGGGTGTGTTCTTCGATGCCGGGCTGGTGTTTGACACCAGTGGTGGTTCTGGGACTCCCTACAGACAAGGTGACATTACTTCACTCTATTCTTAAAGCCTACTCTTTTTTAGCCCTTCTTAACTCCATCCCTATGAGCTCTGGTCAAGATGAGGCAGGGCAAGAAAATACCACTTAACCGCTTAACTGGGGCATTTCGACTTATCAGCTACAAACTTGCATTTATCTGATGAACATATTTCTACACTTTTCAGGACTGTTATAAAGTTCAAATATGTTTTGCTGAACATGCAAACATCCCACCTTAAGTAGCCAACCAACATGATCGATGCATGAGTTAATCGCAGTTCTTCTTTAGGGCTGTCAGGGTTAGAAAATTAGCTAATCAGTTTTGTATAAAGTCTTTATATCATGTTTGAACACAAAATAAAGTTTGTAATTAAATATTTCATCATTTATACCATTTGTAGTGGAAGTCTTTTGACCAGATTAACTTGTGCTAAAGAAAACATCATACTCAGAAACATTGTTTAAATACTGTAGCTCAACAATGGGCAATTAAGATGATATGACGGTATTGCCTTCCCAATTCTGAAAGTCTTTGAGAGGTGCTTTTATATACCCATCTGTAGCTCTACGCATGTCCAGACAGCTTGTCACCAAAGATATTTACAGAGAAAAGATTTTGTGCTGTGTGTCCTTGAAGTTGAGGCACAGACATGGCTTCAGTGACTTTCTATCTTGCAGCGCTGAGTAATAGAAATTTGGAACACAATTAACTTCTCCTAAATAGAAAGTTGTATCTGAATGAGTACAACATATGGATATGAATGTTCCTTCATGCATAAGCCAAGTCTCTGGTCTCAGATTTCTTCTTGGTTTTCCAGAGTTGAAATGTCCGGCCCCCAGCAGGCGGAAGCGAGCCACTACTTTAATGGAGGTCACAGCCACTTTAGGTAAAAATCACACCATCAAACAGATTCAGTCAGTTTTCCAACAAGTTTAATATTTTTAGGCTGTGAATTTGCAGACAGTCAGACTCATTCAAGTTCTGCAGTTCATCCTTCTACTACTGCTTCACATTTTGACATCTTGCTATTTCTTCCACAATCCTTTTCTTTCCAGTGAGCAAATATAAAGACGACAAAGTACAAAGTGAGTGCTGTTTGGATGGCATGAAGCCTACCCCTGTTTCATACAGCTGTGAGGTGCGCTCTGAATACATTACGGATGGTCAAGCCTGCATCGATGCCTTCTTGGACTGCTGCAAGCAGATGGCAAGCCAGCTAGATTTGCAGAAGGAGGACAGCCTCCAACTGGCTCGTAGTAAGAGGCGGGAACAAGGAATGGGAGGTGGTTAATATGCTAGTTGCTATGAAACAATCATAATGCAACATTTCAATTATATTTCAGGTGAGGAAGATGACAGCAGTTACATCGACAGCAATGAAATTGTTACTCGCACTAACTTCCCTGAAAGCTGGCTGTGGATGGATATCAAACTGCCTGATTGCCCTCGACAAATCCCTGGCTGGTGAGTCAACTGAAACCTGTCCACATGGGAAAAAAACAGTACACATTATTAAACCATTAGCATCTAAAAATCTACCTGTCATCCCCTCCCTTCTTTCTGTGATTCAGTGATTCCACATCCTTTGTGAGAAATGTTCCTTTGCAAGACTCGATCACCACCTGGCAGTTCACAGGCATCAGTCTGTCAAGAACTCACGGTGAGGATACAGTGACTATAATCTGACTCGTGTTTTAGTTGAGCCTCTCTCATCCCTGGCTCCTTTTCCCTTTTGATTCATCACATGCTTTTTCTTCCTCTCATCTTTCAGGTATCTGTGTTGGTGAGCCATTAGAAGTAATTGTCCGTAAGGACTTCTTTATTGATCTCAGGCTGCCTTATTCTGCCGTCCAAGGAGAGCAGCTAGAAATTAAGGCAATCCTCCACAACTACAGCCCTGATGTTATCACTGTAAGTAAAAACTACAGTAAATACTGGATTAAAAAGAAATCTGAGGAAAACCCAAAGTGTAATACCTGTGCCAAGGCATATCTCAGTTTCTTTCTGCGTTTCTGTCTTATTGTTAAGGTGCGTGTGGATCTACTTGAGGACCCACATGTGTGCAGTGCAGCCTCTAAACGTAAAAGGTTTCGGCAGGAGGTCACAGTTGGGCCACTTACTACTCGGTCTGTACCCTTCATCGTCATTCCCATGAAGGAAGGAGAACACAAAATTGAGGTCAAAGCAGCTGTTAAAGACTCATCACTCAGTGATGGAATCATGAAGATGTTAAGGGTGGTGGTAAGAATGATATTTGCCTTTGTATGACACAAATATGTTTATCTAGAGATTAAAAAGATTAACTCAAAACTGTAAATCATGATCTGCGTTATGGTAACTGATAAGTGAAAGACAATTTTCATAGCCCGTCTGATTGTGTCAGATCTTGTGGGTGCCTCCTTGACCAGTCAAACTCACACCAGATATCAGAGGAAACCTTCAGAACTCTGTACAGTTTATGACTCAGCAGGTTGAAGCTGTTTGAGAAGCATGCAAAGAAAGCGCAGCATATTATGCAGGACAGGTCATCATTTTGGCTTCCTGACTTGTACTAAATTAACCTTTTAAGAATTACCTCTGATTGAGAGATGCAATGTCTAATACGTAATGGATAGTGTATTTCACCAGGATATAAAAATGACCTGAAAGTACTTTCTAATGTTTGTCCTAATGTTGCTTTTCCAGCCTTTAGGCGTCCTGATTAAATCTCCTCAGACTGTAATTCTAGATCCCAGCCATAAAGGCACAGGTGAGTTTATTCATTCAGTAGTTCCACTGTGGTCATTGAACGATGCCGTGTTTTTATCACTTACAAACTGATCTCCCAACTTGAACCCAATTTCTCCCCTAAGATGGTACACAAGAAGAAATTCTGAACAGTGCAATTCCCAAGAGTGATGTGATTCCAAACACACCAACCAGCACTCAGATCTCTGTGACAGGTGAGAGATGTTGTTATAGTTGAGACAGTGCCTGTACGATTAACTCTACATTGGTGTACATTGTTATTGTTCTCATCTCCCACATTGTAGGGGATCTTTTGTTAGCTGTTTTTTCCGGTTGATGTCTAACACTTTGGTTTATATGTGTTTGCAGGGAGAGAACAAGTAGCTGCACTGGTGGAGAATGCTATTAGTGGGCAATCAATGGGCAGTCTGATTATGCAACCCTCAGGTTGTGGAGAGCAGAACATGATCTACACGACCCTGCCCGTCATTGCAACCGTATATTTGGACAAAACCAACCAATGGGAAACCGTGGGTTTTCAGAAACGTGACGAAGCCCTCCAGCACATAAAAACTGGTAGGCTCACACACGTGTTCCTAAGCACAGATACTAGAAATAGCATTCAGTCTGAAATATTTGAAAAATATAACAGGACAACAGGGCATTTAAACATAGAGCTCAATTTAAAGAACTTCTCAGAATGGTTCTAGTGTTGAGAGGCAATCAGTACAAAAGCTGCCTGTGTTTTTAGCTGTTTTTTTTTTTGTTTGTTTGTTTCTTTCTTTTTGTTTTGTCCAGGCTACACGAACGAGCTTGCTTACCGTAAAGATGATGGATCCTTTGCTGTATGGGCTCATCACAAAAGCAGCACCTGGTGAGGCACACCAACATCCATAAACTATATACATGTTTATCCAACAAAGGTTAAAAAAGGCAACTGGACTTGTAGAGTTTTTTTGAGAAGACGTTTCACCACTCATCCGAGTAGCTTCTTCAGTTCTGAAGTACTGAATGACTAAGAACCTTCACAGATATTTTTTTGTCTATTTAATGTGCAATAAATTAAAGTCCTGTACTGTCTCTTTTCCTCCACAAAGGCTGACAGCCTATGTTGTCAAGGTGTTTTCCATGGCCCAGACTCTGATTGCAGTGGACAGCTCAGTGATCTGTAATGCTGTCAAGTTTCTGATTCTCAAAGCACAGCAACCTGACGGAATGTTCACAGAAGGTGGATCAGTGATCCATGGAGAGATGATTGTGAGTGCACTGATTTTATTAACATATGTCATTTATCTTCACAATACAGAATCATCAAGATGAAAACAGGAACATGTCATCGTGGATTTTTAATATATATAAAAAAAGTGTATTCTGTTGCTAGAAATTATAAAAATGGCCCTGGTGTGTTTGTGTTCATGTCTAGGGTGATGTGCGCGGTGCAGATTCTGATGCCTCCATGACAGCCTTCTGCCTGATTGCCCTGCAGGAGTCACGCACAACATGTTCACTATCTGTTAATGTGAGTTCTTCACCTTCACACAGTTTACTTTGTTATCTCTCCTTTTACGTGAATTGCAACTGTATTAGCCAGTATTTGTTTTTCTTTTTTAGACCTCTATAAATAAACTACTTTTGAAACAAGGAATAACTGATGTAAACTGTAATGTAAAATGGGATCTTGTGTAATGTTTGTTGGGTTTAGTGTAAAGGCTCCACAGTAAAGCCTTTCTCCTGATTTTGTCGTTTTGCTGACTTTTGTCACTTGAGTATCTCTTCTTGAACAATGATTCGTTAAACCGAAAAGGCAATCAGAGCAATCTGTCTTATCGATTCATTCTGCGACTGATTCAGCAGACTGCCAGTGTTAGATAGTGCTAACGGTGTGGGACAAAAGCTAGGATGCTCATGCACGGCCCTACACTGGGAAGTCGTTGATCGTTAGATACTGGATGCAAACTTCCCCCCAAGCTAAATTTGTTATGTAACCTTAGGTATTGCATTTACCTGGGATAAATTAATATCATTCCACATAGAATTGAATCTGTGCCGTTGCTGTCAATTATTGGTATTTGACTTGTGTCACCTGTTTTCAGTATAGTATCACTACATCACACCCCAGTATTAAGCCAAATTACACAAAAGCCAAAACTCTCCTAATCAGGAGTGGGTGTTATGGATGTTTATGTTCTCACTGGAACCTTGTTCATTTTCACCTGTCCAGAGTCTCCCAGGCAGCATAGACAAAGCAGTGGCCTACCTGGAGAGGCGTCTGCCCAGTCTCACTAACCCCTATGCCGTTGCCATGACATCATATGCCCTGGCCAATGAAGACAAACTGAACAAGGGGATTCTCTTCCAGTTTGCTTCCCCAGGTTTGTTCACATCCAATATTACACATTCACCAGTTAATGAATGTTTACAGGATCCCTACTGATACAATGGTATGGTCACTATTATGGAATTATTCAGTTTTATTTTCAGTGGATATGTTCAGTCAATAACAAACTGCAGTACAAAAGTAGTAGCTAATATCACTGACGTATATTAGTAATCTACCACGACTGAAAATGTCAACTTTTTACTGTAAAGTGTCCCACTCATATATATATATATATATATATAAAACGCACCCGCAGAAATGTTATAATGTCTTATTGATGCAGGTAAAACAAAGTTGCATTTGTGTTTGTTTCCTCAGACAGATCCCACTGGCCTGTACCTAAGGGACATATTTACACACTGGAGGCCACAGCTTACGCTCTTCTAGCTCTGGTCAAGACCCAGGTGAGCACTTTTGTGTGTTTCACCAGCAACGAGCCATCATCCAGATTACCTCACTAAAACTGTTTATTAGAGGGAAACAAAAGTTAGTGAAATGTGTTTTACAGTTTTAATAAAGTGTAAAGATTTTGTCTCAGTATGTTGATAGTATAGTAAGTGTCATAGTAAGAAAAACTCATTTAGAAACCTAAAACTCAAGTAATCTATGTAAATCGAAAGGTACAAATAAAACCAATACTTTCCTCTATTTTAAACCTCTAATTTTAGTCCCAGAGTTCTCAACCCTTTTCTGTTAATACAGGCGTTCGAAGAAGCCGGACCTGTTGTACGATGGTTCAACCAACAACGTAAGGTGGGCGGAGGCTTTGGATCCACTCAGGTAATGCAAAACCTGCTATTCATCTGGACGTCTAGCTGTTCTTAATGCAATTGCACTTGTTTCGTTCATCTTGACTTGCTTTGCCTCACTCTTCCCTGCAGGCTACTATTATGGTGTATCAGGCTGTAGCAGAGTACTGGGCCAATGCTCAAGAGCCAGACTATAACTTAAATGTGGACATCAAGTTGCCGGGCAGGTCAAAACCTGACAAGTACAACTTCAACCGGGAAAACCACTATGCAACAAGAACGTCTAAAGTGAGGCTAGCTCTAATATTCACACAGTCATCTTGTCATGTATGTTCTGCTAATCCTTGTGTGTGTTTGTGCACATGTTTAAATCCCAACAGCTTAAGGACATAAACCAGAATATAACGGTGATCGCCAAAGGAACAGGAGAAGCAACAGTGACAGTAAGTCTTCTGTTATGTATTAAAGGCAAAGGTATTTTAACTTCGTGGCATCATTAAGATGTTATTCATTACAGTGCAATATTAAAAAAGGCTTTTGTTTATGTGACAGATGGTGTCGCTGTATTACGCTAGGCCAAAAGAAATGTCAAGCCACTGCCAGAAGTTTAACTTGTCTGTGGAGCTCATCCCAGGTAATCTGCTTTCTCCTTATTTATTTGTCTGTCATTATTTAACCCATTTTTCTGCTTATATTTGTTTTTCTTATTGAAAGAACTGATAATCTTATCTTATCTAATTAATTATTCCTCCAGAGAAAATTAAAGATGATGGATCCATATACAAACTGAAAATAGAGATTTTGTAAGTACTATACCTGGTGATATATATTTTACATTTGATACAGTGCTTTTATTTTTTGCTCTTCATCTTCTTTAAGCTGTTTCATTTACTCCATTTACTTCATTCTGTGTACAGGTACAAAGACAAGGAGCGTGATGCGACCATGTCAATCTTGGATATTGGCTTGCTAACTGGCTTCACTGTCGACACAAAAGACCTGGACTTAGTAAGAGCTTTCACAGAGCCTCGCATTCAGTAGAGTTCAAAAGTCAGGGTTTGTCCTTAAAACATTGTCTGATGATGTGTGTTTGTGTGTGAAGCTGTCTAAGGGACGTGCCCGGATGATTGCAAAATATGAGATGGACAAAGTGCTGTCAGAAAGAGGCTCGCTCATCCTCTACCTGGACAAAGTATGACTTCAGTCTTTCTTTCAGTCCCTTTTTTCTGTCCACCATTTACTTTTCACAGTCTCATTTGTTAAGTGACTCTCACTCTTCTCTCTCAGGTTTCTCACAGACGACCAGAGGAGATCACTTTTAGGCTCCACCAGACAATGAAAGTGGGTGTCTTACAACCTGCAGCTGTGTCTGTCTATGAATACTACAACCGTAAGTCTCAGAAACTTCTGCGACTTCAGTCAACGTCAAGAATTGTACGTATTTGATGTATTCTAAGCACAAAAACATTTCTCCACATACCTTTCCTTCCCATTGTAGAAACGGATTGTGTGAAATTCTATCATCCGGAGAGGCAAGAAGGACAACTACTGACGCTCTGTTTGCATGGAGAATGCGCATGTGCAGAAGGTGAACAAGTCAATCTGATGGTTGCACATCTTTTCATATACTGCAGGTTAAACTGTACATCAGAAACACGAGGGTACATTAACAAGTGGGTAACTCAATAGACAACATGACAAAGGGAAAGGCAGGAAGTCATGGTCAAGATAATCTGTCTTTTTTGATGAGAATTTGCCAAAAAAAGAAAACTCTTTTGTATCACAGTGAAAACATATTTTTACAGAATAATGTCAACTAATTCAAAATTTAGAAGTTAAAGTAAATGATCCATAAATATTCACCCCATTCAGGTCAGTATTTAGTAGCACCTTCTGTGTGGACATGTCTCAATCAGGCTGGTACATCTGGACACTGCAGTTTTTCGCCATTATTCTTTGCAAAACAGCTCAAGTTACTCAGTGATCAGGCGTGAACAGCTCTTTTCAAGTGCAGCCTTAAATTCTCAATTGGATTGAGATCTGGGCTTTGACTTGGCCACTCCAGAACATTCACCTTGTTATTTTTGAACCATTTCTGTGTAGCTTTGGCTGTATGCTTCGGGTAGAAAATAAATCTTCTCTCACGCCTGAGTCAAATTATCCTCCAGGAATTGGAGATATTTTTCTGCATTCAACTTCCCCTCTACCTTTACAACCCTTCTGGGCCCTGCTGCTGAGGAGCATCCCCAGAGCATGATGATGCTACCACCATGCTTCATGGTAGAGATGATGTGTACTAAAGGTTCTCCTTAGACTGGCCAGTGTGTTGTGGAGCAGGTGAGATGAGTTGTCCAGGATGGTCTCCACTCTTGCCAACATCCTCCTCTCTGACACTGTGTTCAAAGAGTCCTGCTCCACTCCTACAACATCACTGGTCTTGTGGATCAGTTTGTTGAGTCTATTAGCTTCTGCCACTCGCAGCCTGCTGCCCCAGCATGCAATGGTGTATAGAAGCGCACTGGCCACCACAAACTCATAGAACATCCTCAACATTGTCCAACAGATGTTGAAGGACCTCAGTCTCCTCAAAAAGTAGAGTCGACTCTGGCCCTTCTTGTAGAGTGCCTCAGTGTTCTTTGACCAGTCCAGTTTATTGTCGATGTGCACTCCCAGATATTTGTAGTCCTCCACAATGTCCACCTGGGCCCCCGGATGGTAATAGGGGTCACCGGAGCCTTATTTCTCCTCATGTCCACAACCAGTTCCTTTGTCTTTGTCACATTCAGCTGAAGGAAGCTGTCCTCGCACCATGTGACAAAGTTTCACACCACAGTTCTGTACTCAGCCTCTTCACCATCATCCTACTACCGCAGAGTCTTGAGAAAACTTCTGAAGGTGGCAGGACTGAACACCGTGGGATGTCCAGAGGGTTGGGAATGTTTTTGTAGCCATCTCCTTATTTTTACTTCAGAATGATCTTTTCTCTGAGTTGCTTGGAGTGTTATTTTGTCTTCAAGTTGTAATTGTAATAGGAACACTGATGAACCAGAGACTGGACCTGCCAGACACATGTGCTATTATACTACAATCACTTGACACACATCAACTGCACATTATCCCCATTCCCCTAAATGTGACATTCCTGGCATCTAGTTGGACATCTGTTAGATTAGCGACTGGGTGAATACTTACGCAAACTTATTTTACACTATATATTTTAATTAATTGACATTAGTTTGTAAATAGCTGTTTTCACTTTGACATGAAAGATGCATTATTTTTGCAAATTCTTTTCTTAAAAGGCAAATTATATTGACCATGATTTCATGTATAAAAGCCCCAATAGGTCTAAGGGTGAGACGACTGAGGGAGGAACACACAAGGAGAAACTTAGTATATAATCAGAGGGGAACAGAGACCGGAAGTAAAGTAGGACATGAAACACTAAGGAAGAAGAAATAGGAAGAAAACCAAACAGGGTCTAAGAAAATATTCTAAACTCGGTCTCATGAACAGAAAAAGTTAATACCATGACACTCTTTGTAACACCCAATGTAGCCAGATATGTATAAAGTCAATAAGGTGTCTAGTTAAGAGAACAGCACATCAGCTGTCTATTAACCCTACGCCCTCTTTGTATTTCCAGAGGATTGCACTATGCAGAAGAAGGAGGAAATCAGCAATGATCTCCGCACAGCCAAGATTTGTGAGAGTACAGAGGCCAGCAAAGTAGAATTTGGTAAGAAACTATAATTGAGCCCATTTCTATTTTCATCCATATAAATATGATTGAGAGAATTGGAGTATAAGCAAAAGAGCTAATATCTACTCCCTGTTTGTCTACAGTGTACAAAGTGAGATTGGAGGAGTTTGTACCTGAATTGTCCACTGACGCTTACAAAATGAAGGTAGTGGAGGTCATCAAAGAGGGTGGGTATTTATCACCTATAAAACTTCTATACTGTTAGTTAAAGTGTCATAAAGGAGACATTGGCAGACTGTAGCTGGAAGGATGTAATCATGATTCCAGCAGGAATGTGTGAGAATTCAGCAGTACTGTGTCAAACTACACCCTGAGCTCTCTCTCTTCTCCTGTGTTTTAATAACAGGAAGTTTTGATGTCGGCCCTGCGGGTAAACAGCGCATATTCCTCAGTTTTCAGCATTGCAGGGACTCTTTAAGTCTCAAACAGGGCAAAACCTACCTTGTCATGGGCTCGTCAAAAGATATTCGCAGAGATGACAAAAAGCAAACGTAAGTTTGTTGTGTGCGTGTGTTTGGTGTGTGCATTTCCATTGTTCTGGAAAGTCATATGAAGACTCAACGTATTTTTCACTTTGCTCTCCTCAGTTACTACTACATGTTCGGGGAAGGAACTTGGGTTGAGTACTGGCCTACAACAGAAGAGTGTCAAACTGAAGAATTCCGACCAATTTGTTTGGGCATGGAGGAGATGGTTGATCAATACCAAACTTTTGCATGTCAGCAGTAATGAAACTCAAGGAAAATAAACATTCTTTTACATCCATTGAAATCGTGTTTTTGTGTTATCACATGAAGCATTAATTGCTGTGCCCAATCAGCTATAAAATTATTATCACTGCACTGACAGGTAAAGTGAATAACACTGATTATGCCACCTGTCAGTGGGTGGGATATATTAGCAAGTGAACAGTTGATGTATTAAATGCAATAGAAGGATTTCAGCAACTTTGACAAGGACCAAATTGTGATGGCTAGATGACTGGATCAGAGCATTTCCAAAACTGCAGCTCTCGTGGGGTGTTCCTGGTCTGCAATGGCCATTACCATCATACGTCGTCCAAGAGGAAAAGTGGTCACCAGGCAATAGGGCTCATTGATGCATGTGGAGAGTAAAGGCTAGTCTGTGAGGTCCCATTCAAGACACGAGCTACAATAGCTCAAATTGCTGAAAAAGTTAATGTTGGTGTCAGAACACACAGTGCATCATGGTTTGTTGTGTTTGGGGATATGTAGCTGCAGACCAGACAGGGCTCCCATTCTAACCCTTGGCCACTTCCGATAGATGGTGATGATTTGACCTCCAAATTTCCCAGATCTCAGTCCAAATCTATGGCTCTATGGAAAGTCCTGGACAAAAAAATCCAATTCATGGACCTGCTGCTGATGGTTTGCTGCCAGATACCACAGCACACCTTCCGAGGTCTAGTAGAGTCCATACCTCAAAGGCTCAGGGCTATTTTGGCAGCAAAAGAGGAACCTACACAATGTTGGGCAGGTGGTCATAATGCTGTGGGTAATCTGTGTAAATCAAAGCAATTGGTGCAGAGACGTTGCTGTGGAAGAACATGACCAGAGTCACATGACATAATTGCTGTGACATCACATGGGTATGGTGGCCAGTATGAAACAGTCCATTTTCTTGACAGCCCAGCATTTTTCAGTTAAAATGGGACACTGTTTAAAGTGTAGCTCTACACTCTATTATACAACCTGATTAAAAAAAGGCTCCTCACATCTATATTAAAACAGAACAACAGTCGTACTGTAACCTACAGCCAACACACTGTAAATTCTAACTAGTTCAGTTTACTTAAAAAAAGTCGGGAAACCGATTGCCTCATTTTTTTAAAGTAAACTTCCAAGCCAAATTAAAGTTAAACTAATAAACAACTAAAAGTTAGGTGAACAGATTGTTTATAAGTAAGTTTACACTTAGATTTCAAATAAGCTTACTGAATAACTACAAGTACGTTTACTCTTAGATTTCAAGTAAGCTTACAGAATAACTACAAGTAAGTTTACTCTTAGATTTCAAGTAAGCTTACTGAATGACTACAAGTAAGTTTACTCTTATACCTTCATTTATCTTACTAAAGACAAGCTATGGTTACTTGGATAAAGTGAGGCAATCGGTTTCCCAACTTTTTTTAAGTAAACTGAATATGTTAGAATAAATAGCCACAATTAGCTTCAACTTTCAGTGGGTAACCAGTCACAAAGTACAACCTTGAACTCTGACAAATGTTTATTAACAAACAAACAGATGCATATGTGAACAACCTGTGCAGTGCTGTAGCCAGTACAGTACATCAGGAAGTCCAATCACAGTAATAAAAAAAAAAAATCAAAGAAGTAATAACCGTCTCTCAATGTAACAGTGAGGTAGATAAAACATACAAATAGTTTGTTTTTTTCCCCTAGCTCCGTATACAAAAAGGATCAAATGCAGGTACCATTAGACTAGAAGTTTCAATGCAATAGTAGATAGCTTAAAAAAAAAAGGTCTTGAGTACCGATGAATACTAACAAAACATATTTGCAAAAAACGACAAAAAAACTTCAAAAAGACCATATAAAAACTTCAGTTAGGTCCTATGTAGTGCCTCACAACATTGGAGCGGCAATGTTATTCTTCAACTTAAAGTAGTGCATTTGTTTGCAACAGCAGGTAGCACGATCACATTCCACTTATTTGGCGTGAACAATCTAAGTCAGAAGCTGGTTTTTCAGTGTTTGTAGTTGGGGTTTCAGAGACTTCCCTCCTAATGAAACAAACACCCTCTGATAAATTCAAAGGTGTTCTGCATGGCCTTTGGATAGTCCAAATTCAGAGCATAGATCAAATCAAATAGGAGACATACTGCTTTTGGCAGATCTGGCAGACCATCGACGACAACCCGTCCCTCCAGAATGATGGCTTTTTAACCTTCCAAGTGTAAGGAGTTTGGAGTCAGGCCTGGTTCATCTTCCGGGATTACAGAGAGCACTGCAACTGCAAACTGGCTGAAAGCTGGATCTACATCGTCAGCCTAAGAAAAGAAAAAGGATAGAAATCTGTTATCCTTCATGCACCAGGTCACCAATCTTGACACACTATTGTAATTTAAATATTCATTGGAGTAACCATGAATGTGCTTTGGCCTCCAACTTTTATTAGCACAACACCCTTGAATCACAGGTAAAACAATGAGATTTAAATTTTTTAGAAAAAAAAAAAACAATTACCTTGGTTGTCTTGTTCGCGCTCAAAAATGTCATTTCCTCCTCTTTGACAGTGTAAGCTGTGCATGGGCTGTGAGAGTCAGTACGATCAGTACAAACATGAAGACGAAGCTACTTCTTCTTCTGCAGCTTCTTTAACTGCGATTTACCTCCATGAGGGGCATTATCGGCACCTACTGTTCATTATTCCAAGTGACAACTCAGACTCTGAGTAATTTAACTTGAGTAATACCATTTCTGTGAGATAGTGCCAACCTTTATGTTCACAACACTTAGCCACTGATAGTAAACTCAACATTTTGGTTAAAATCTAGTAAACTTACTTTGTTATTTCTAGTAAGGTATACTATTTGCTTTTACAGTGTACAGCGCTGTTCAGTTTTTGTTTAATGGTAAGCTATTACACGTATAGCAAGGAATGGAGGACCCACAAATGTTTTAACTTTTAACTTATAGCATCACAGTATGCCAATTGCTCAGAGAATAACAAAATAATCACTTAAACCAATCATAAGAATTACAGAAAGAAATCATTGGACTCCCACTGCACCCTATTCTGCTCCCCTTCCCCTGTTTTTAATTATAGATGTCTTGTACTTACCTGTCTTTTTCTTACCTCTGATGCTCTCAAGTATGTATGTTGGACTTCCTTGTAACTTTGAAGAAAATTTACACAGTAAAATGGCTTGAAATATTGTAGAGTAATAGTCAGGGCCACTGTGAACAAGAATCAAGCCAATAATTTAGCAAACTTATGAAGGAAAGGATTTTATGACTATCTGAATATGAGGAATTGGACTGCCAGGAGGATTCAAAAGCAACAACCCTGGTCACCGACTCAAAGAGGATGACAACACAGTTGGCCCAACATGTCATGGTTTCAGTTTGGAAAGCTGACTTAAGTGAGGTTGAGGTGGAGTCTGTTGTCAGTGCTGCAAACACAAATCCGAGTCATGCTGGTGGACTTGCCAATAAATGTGTTGTTGGTAGACCAAATATGCAGGGTGAGAGGACTCAGTATATTGCTGAATATGGATAGTTAAAAACAGGAGAAGCTGTTGTCACCAACGCTGGGACACTTCCATGTAGTAACATAATTGATTAGATTAGATTAGATTGAACTTTATTGTCATTACACATGTACAGGTACAGAGCAACGAAATGCAGTTTAGCATCTAACCAGAAGTGCAATAGGCAGTAAGTGCACGTGGCATAAATAGTATGGTAATATGGACATTATTTACAGATCAAAACCTATGTACAGGTGAGATCATATATACAGGTGCATGAGCAGGATATACTGTACATAATGATTGAATGAGACATAATTATGACATAATTTACAATAAAGAAGATGGGCAGATGATAAATTAGGCGATACAAAAACAGATAAAGTGAGCAATTTACAGTGCATAAACGATAAGCAGTAGCTACCTAATGTTACTAAACTAGTGCAATATTCGCTACATAGTACTGTGCAAACAGATTGTTTAAAGTGTGCGTGTGCGGAGCAGTGCAATAGTGCAGTCACTTTAATAAGTTTTAATATTTTTTCATGCAAGAAGATCCCGGTTCTAAACACATCTTAAATAAACTATCTTTACTTTTTCTTAACATATATCAACTTAAAGCAATGTCATCGCTAGTTCGGCTATACTAGATAGTCGATGTAATCAGTATATATATCTTTTTACAACCCTGTTTTACCATTTGTGTTTGAAAACTGAAAAAACTACAAATATCACATGACTTTGTATCACGCTACATGTCACATGTTACACTTTTCTCTGTACTGCAGATTGCTGTGCTCCGAAAAGGCTTCGAGTTATCAGTGAAAGTGATTTTATGTAGAGCATTACTTCTTTTCTAAAGACAGAAGGTCTTGTGATATTCTTCTGGCAGCTCGGATGACATGGTTGAACAAACATGGTTGTTGGGGTTCTCCTGATACGATACGATAGATCAAAATCAAAGGGGTCATTTAAACATTATAACTGCAATGTTCCTGTTTGTCTGTGTGTCTGTTTACTTTTTTCATCAGAGAGGAGATAATGGGGACAGTTTCTCAACTGCTGCTGGGAAATTGGTAATTGTGTTTGTGTTTAAGTGCGTGTAGAAACAGGTGGAGGAGGGGGAATGAGGCATTAGCGTGATGAAGTCAGGGTACAGGAGGAGGGAGGTGTATAAAAGGCAGGTGCTGCAGGCCCCCAGGACATTGACAGCAGCCCAGGATCAGGCAGGAGGATGAGGAGGACTCTGCTGCTGCTGTTGGCCTCTCTGGCTTTTGCTTCCCTGAATTCTCTGGTGGATGGAGCTCCAATGTAAGTAGACATTCTCTTCTACATTCACATTCATACTGAAATGTAATTCAGTTTTCAAAACAAAGCTAAAATATGTGTTTTGACCAGTGTTTGTTGTTGTCCTAGATGTCAAATTGTGTTCTTGTGTTATTGTGCATTTGTAAACGTTTCAATAAAGCAGGAGGCATAGATCTTCTTTAAGAATTTATAACCAGTGATTGGTTTATTGAAGAGGAAAGAACATAAAAACCACAATGGATTAATAAAAGCAGTGTGTAAACTTTTCTAAAATGGGTCTTTCAATAGTAAATAGAAAGTGTTTGCAGAGTGGTTCATTGGCCCAAACAAAAGAGTCCAGGGCAAGTTTTATTGATCCACCGCTGAACTTGAATCAATAAATCACTCAGTGTATGTAAAGTCAAGGCTCACAACCCATATCTGAGCACTTATGTATTATATGTAATTTATATGTAGTTTTTTTGTTTGTTTGTTTTCTAATGTGGATGAACACTTGAAATGAAAAAATATGGCCCTGAAGAGGGATATTTTACCCTCTTCAGGGCCATAACCACATTGCGAATCATTTTAAGATCTTTAATATGAGATCCCATAAAACATAAATACAAATAAATAAAAAATCACCTGTATAAATACCAACAAACTTTTATTTATGATAACACGTGTGTGCTTCAAAAAGTCAGTATCAGACTGAGGTTCTTTATTCTCACTGACTGCAGTACTTTCTCTTCTTCTCTGTAGGAAGGTCATGTCTGCTCCCAACTTGCTGAGGGTTGGAACACCAGAAAACATCTTTGTGGAGTGTCAGGACTGTACTGGTGGAGACATTCCAGTCGAAATCAGCGTATGGAACCATCCAACCAAAAATCAAAGACTGAATTTTACATCAGTGACCCTTACCAGTGGTAAACACTTCCAGGAGCTTGCACAAATAACGGTAAATCAAATACCAATATATGTCTTATTGAACTCAAACTAACAATTCAGACGTGCCGCTATATGCTCCTTGCTCCTCACAAACTGACCATCTTCATCGTGGTTTCAGATCCCTACCGGAGACTTCAGTAAGGATCCCAGCGCTAAACAGTATGTTTACCTGCTAGCTAAGTTCCCTGACCGTGAGCTGGAGAAAGTCATCTTAGTGTCTTTCCAGTCTGGGTACATCTTCATACAGACTGACAAGACCCTCTATACACCAAACACCAGAGGTGAGTCCAGCCCTGCCTCCCTGCAGACAAACACAAATGTCTAGGGTTGCCATAAATAGTTGTTGGAGCATTCAGAAAACATCAGGCAAGGTTTAGTCAGTGTTTTATTGATGGTGATAATATACAAAGATTTTGCACAGGACTTCCATCAAGTTCTCATGGGTAAGGCCAAGATATCCTGATTTTTAGTGGCTTCTACAGGCCAACATCTAAAATTCTGGATGTTACATTATAGAAAATATTTTTTCCCATAGAAGCCACTAAAAATGACGATCTCTTTTAAAAAGAATGTAATGTAGATTCCAGTAAATACAATCATTTTTTTGTCTTAAGTGAAACCTTAAAGTAAAAAAGTTAACTTCTTATCTCTGTGTCAGTTCATTACAGGGTGTTTGCTCTGACGCCTGGGATGGAGCCTGTAGAGAGGGCTGATGCTTCTATTAGCATTGAAGTTGTGGTATGGTGTTTTATTTTTGATACGGTCAAACTAGAAGTCAAAGTAATTTTATATAATCTGGAAACAAATCCCTTCCTTTCCAAAACCACATCAACTGCGTATCTGTGTTAGGAGTTATGTCTAGTTAAAGAGATAGCTCAGTTTCTTAGACGTGGGGTTGTATACGGCAGTGATGGGCAGATCATCTCTTTTCTGAGAGCCGGTTCATTATTTAGTGTAGTTTATAACCTAATATTTTAGCCTAACATAGCAAATACATATGGTTTGTGTGTTGACAAGCCCTTTTGCGTTCAGTGTTTCTATGAGAAGCCTAATTTTGTTTAATATTTAATATTTCAGTAAAACTGGCACAGTGGCGAAGTGGTTAGCACTGATGCAGTGAGAACAGCGAGAAGGTCCCGGATTCGGGGCCTTACTCTGTGGAGTTTGCTGTTCTCCCTGTGTCTGCGTGGGTTCTCAACGGGTACTCCAGCTTCCTCCCACTGCTCATTAGTTTCATTGGTGATTCTAAATTGGCCGTAGGTGTGCGTGTGAGTGTGAATGGTTGTCTGTCTCTCCGTGTTAGCCCTGCGATAGACTGGAGACCTGTCCAGGGTGTACCCCGCCTCTCGCCCGATGACAGCTTGGATAGGCTCCAACAGACCCCGCGACCCTTAACAGGAATAAGCGGGTACAGAAGATGAATGAATGAATTTCAATAAAACTTTAATTGTGAAAACAAATTAGTAAAACGCTGCAATCAAATCCACACAAGCAATGGTATAAATATCCTTGTGCAGGTTTGTGGTGGAACCTGCTCTTAATATTATTTTCATTTTGCAGTTCATTGGAGTACAGTGCAGTACATACAGTTCAGTTCATTTCATTCTGCCATCCCCTCTTCCTCACCGCTGTCTGCTGTCTTACTCAGTCAGCCACAGCGTCTGTCCGTCTCTCTGCTTTCACATAATGATATGATCCTAAGTCCTCACATTGGCCACATGGCGTGCCAATCAAAACAAAGTTCTGCGCCCGTCCTCACATGAGCAGAGATGAACGAGCAAAAGGAAAAAAGAAAGAAAATAGTGGGGAGCTGGCTCTCACTCGGGAATTGGCTCTTCTGATTCACTACCAAGCATCGGCTCTTTTGCTCATGACACATCACTAGTATAAGGTACTTCTCTTTTGTCAGTGTATTACCTAAAGTAGATGGTTGTTTGCACACCCCCAGTTTGGAACAGGCAGGAGTGTATCAGAACAGAAGCCAAGCAATGAACTGCTGTGGACAGGATCTGAATTCAAATTTATATTGGCCACCCAAATAAATCAGTAAATTATAAAATTATAAAAGCAATGATAATATTCATAAGCTATATTTTAAACATGTTTAATATAAGGGCAATGGATAGGCTGTAAAAAGAAATATTTTTGAAAATATATCATACTTATGATAAAAACTGTTCTTTTTTACACTTGAAATGCACACTGTTAATGCTTGTTGAATGCTTTTCATTTTCAGACTCCTGAGGGCATCATTTTACCAGAAGATCCTATTTTTCCGAAATCAGGAATCCACGCTGGACATTACTTACTACCTGAAGCCTCTAGGTGAGTATTTCCTTTTATTTTAGTTAAATTAAATTTTTATTAATTGGTTAATTTTAGTTGTGATTTTTTTGTTTATTATTATTTTAACACAGACAACTGGAGGATTAACTTATTCACAATAGGGGTTGAATGGCTAAAACTTTTATGTGGTGAAAGTCGAGTCGACTAGTCGCCGATTATGTCGCCAATAAAAACACAGTAGAAAGTAATGCTTGGCAACAATGAAATCTATATTCTTGACCTGAGTACATACGGTAGAGTCTCACATAAAAGAAACTACGGAGGCTTTTCTGCAAGGTAATTGAAGCTTGAACACGGGGGACTGTCTGCCGTAACATAACTTCCGTCTCCTTGGTGTATTCACCGACATCAAGGACAAAAAACGCGATCCACAGCAACAATGTCAACTGATAGAACACAACAATACTGGACATAAACACATGACTGCACCTCCACTCACCCCAGCAACAGCATTATAAAGTTTGATGACGACGCCACCGTGGTGGGGCTCATCAGAGGTGTAGCTGCCGTCAGAGTCAGTTATACTATTTAAGTTCATTTAAATTAATTATTAATTATTTGAAGTTAAAAGCATAAATAATTTCTGTTTAGGGAACTGTGTATTGTCTACATAGCGGAACCAATGTTCTCCGGCTTCAGTTGTGGCAGGCTGTTTTCGTTTGATTTACCTTACCTTCACCATGTTTGATCGGCGATTATCAGCGAGTCCGGTATGAAAGAAGAATTAAGTTTCCTTAACTCCGTTTAGTTAAAGGTGCAGTAGGCAACTTTTATAAAACTAACTTTCTGTCATATTTGCTGAAACTGACCCTATGTTCAAGTATAATTGCATAAAGCAGGTCATTTAAAAAAAAAAATCGGCTCCTCTGGCCCCACCTAGAGCCTGTAGCGCGATTTGCAAGACATCCACCGCTCCACATCCAGATGCACCAATCACGTCCAGGGGTGTATCTAACAGAGTGTCAATCACTGCTCATGGACACGCATTTCATAGCGCCCTAAAGTTGACTATTGTTAAATATTTTGACCTAAAATTGTTTAGCAATAACGAAGGGTATTATAAAAACTACGTCGGTGTGTTCCATGCCAGTTTGTTTACTCGCTCTCTCTCGGTTCTCTGCTCGTGCACAGTAGCCTATTCCAGGGCCAATATGCACGCGCTCTATCGTGCACAGCTCTCCCTTGTGGGGGGAGGGGCTTGCGAGACCTTTTTGGGCTTTAGCGGAAAGTGGGGAGGGACTGAGAAGTTGTCGATGTTCAAATTTTTTGGCTAAATCCTGGATCTTCGCAATCCTGCCTACTGCACCTTTAAAGGAACAGTATGTAAGATTGTGGCCAAAACTGGCCAAAACTGGTACTGCAATCACTTTCAAAATACTGTAGAACGGTGTATCCCCTCCAAACTCCCCCCTGACTCGAGGTTGCCAGGTTACCGAGGTAACGTTAGGCTACTCAATACGTCTCAATTACGTTTCACATTGCCATAATCGACGTGCTAATGTTGTTTTCCTCGACGTTTCAGCATAATGACAGAGAAACGGGCTCATAATGCATTGCTAATGTTAGCAATGACGACTCGCCGTTTTTATTTCCCAAACAATTCCTTACCTTTTCAATTCGATGAGCCACCTCCTCTGTATGCGCTAACGTAACGTTACTTTGCACGAACATGCATAACTTTGTTCGACTGTCGTGAATATTTGAAATGTCCATTTACATTATGTACAAGTAAGTTAGCCAGATGAATCTTACCTGTCCAGGAGAAAATTAGCAACGTTGGCGTCTGTCTTCAAATTCTTCTCCGTTTTCAGCCGTCTCCATCTTTCAAAGGCATCTCCTATACAAATCCTTGTTTTATTTCGGACTTTGTCACGACGTATTTCGGATTCATAACGAGGTCTTAGGTTTCGTAACGTTATACATGTTTTATCCGACACGTTCGTAGCTGCAGCTGCGGTAACTAGAGCAGAGCTGGCAACCCGGAAGACGAAACTCTACTGACTTCGTGATTGGTAGATAGGTGGAGGGTGGCGCCTCAGACCAAAACACAACATGACAACAATAACATCAGTTGAGGGCTGCAACTCTCACTTTTAAATGACAATATCCTGGCCGGACCACTGTTGTCAGTGATATAAGTATTTGAAATGAACATGATTTCTTCATGTCTAGTGACATATCAGGGCCATTTTATGATTAATTGAAATACATTTCTTACATACTGTTCCTTTAAGAAGGCCAATTGTCACAAAGGGTAGCGGGGGTTGGGGTGCGGACCCAAATAGGCAGGAGTAGGCAAAAAGGGGTTTTAATTAATCCAGGGCAACCGAGAGGTTGAGCAGACAGGACCGAAAGTTCTGGGGGTCGGCCGGGAGGCCGAGCGAACGTGGCAGAGAGTTCAGGGGGCCAGCCGGGAGGCCGGGCAGACGTGTCCGAGAGTTCAGGGGGCCGACCGGGAGGCCGGGCAGACACGGCAGAGACCGGACCCACCTCGACAACAGGAGCAGGAACCGGAGCCAGCACAGGAACGGGAGTGGAAGCAGGATCCAGCACGGGAACGGGAACAGAAGCAGGATCCAGCACGGGAACGGGAACAGAAGCAGGATCCAGCACTGGAACAGGAACGGGAACACTAGCAGGATCCGGCACAGGAACGGGAACAGAAGCAGGATCCGGCACAGGAACAGGACCAGGATCCGGGGTCCGAGCCACCTCGGGTACAGGACCAGGAGCCGGGGTCCGAGCCACCTCGGGTACAGGACCAGGAGCCGGGGTCCGAGCCACCTCGGGTACAGGACCAGGAGCCGGGGTCCGAGCCACCTCGGGAACCAGAGAAGAGGCGGCCCTCGGAGCCGGAACCAGTGAAGAGGCGGCCCTCGGAGCCGGGACCGGAGCCGTCGTTGAGGTGACCCTCGGAGCCGGAACGGGAGCCAGAGCAGAGGCGACCCTCGGAGCCGGAACGGGAGCCAGAGCAGAGGCGACCCTCGGAGCCGGAGCGGCAGCCAGAAGCGAGTGGACCCTCAGAGCCGGTACAGGGACAGGAAGCAGCGCTGGAGCAGGACATGAGCCGACCCTCGGAGCCAGGACAGGGACAGGAAGCAGCGCTGGAGCAGGACATGAGCCGACCCTCGGGGCCGGTACAGGGACAGGAAGCAGCGCTGGAGCAGGACATGAGCGGATCCTCGGGGCCGGTACAGGGACAGGAAGCAGCGCTGGAGCAGGACATGAGCGGATCCTCGGGGCCGGTACAGGGACAGGAAGCAGCGCTGGAGCAGGACATGAGCGGATCCTCGGGGCCGGTACAGGGACAGGGAGCAGCGCTGGAGCAGGACATGAGCGGATCCTCGGAGCCGGTACAGGGACAGGGAGCAGCGCTGGAGCAGGACATGAGCGGATCCTCGGAGCCGGGACAGGGACAGGGAGCAGCGCTGGAGCAGGACATGAGCGGATCCTCGGAGCCGGTACAGGGACAGGGAGCAGCGCTGGAGCAGGACATGAGCGGACCCTCGGAGCTGGGAGAGGAGCCGTAGCTGAAGCGACCCTCAGAGCCGGGAGAGGAGCCGTAGCTGAAGCGACCCTCAGAGCCGGGAGAGGAGCGGGGCATGAGCCGACCCTCGTGGCCGGGAGAGGAGCAGGAACAGGGCATGAGCCGACCCTCCGGGCCGGAACAGGAACGGGGCATGAGCCGACCCTCGGGGCCGGTATGGGAGCAGGAGCGGGGCATGAGCCGACCCTCAAGGCCGGTACGGGAGCAGGAGCGGGGCATGAGCCGACCCTCGGGGCCGGTACGGGAGCAGGAGCGGGGCATGAGCCGACCCTCGGGGCCGGTACGGGAGCAGGAGCGGGGCATGAGCCGACCCTCGGGGCCGGTACGGGAGCAGGAGCGGGGCATGAGCCGACCCTCGAGGCCGGTACGGGAGCTAGAGCAGGAATGGAGGCAGGAGCGGCTCTCTGCAAGCTAGCTGGCCGGTGGCCAGCAGGCCGGGGAGACGCCACCACATGGCTGACAGGACGGGATTCCAGAGGCTGCCGGCCAGCAGACCTCCCTCCTTGGCGTCCACGTGGACCATGCTTCCTCTTCGGAGCCTCCATGGCCAAACGAGCGTCCACAAAAGGAAACAAAAACTCTGGCATGAGCCACGGCTTGCACTCCAGCATTTGATCCTGATAATAGGATATAACTCGCCTTTTGTCCTCCTCCTCATCAAAAATAAAGTCTGCTGGGTCCTTCTTTGGTCGCGTCATTCTGTCACAAGCGGGTAGCGGGGGTTGGGGTGCGGACCCAAATGCAGGACTCAAAGAGGCAGGAGTAGGCAAAAAGGGGTTTTAATTAATAAAAAACAAAACTTACAAAAAACCAAAGACGCTGCTGACGTGGCAGGAAATCCAAAGAAAAAGCAAAACTCAAAAACACGAACAAAACTATGACTTGGCATAGATCACTTGACATGGAACATCAACAAACTTTGACAAGAAACGTGGCTTACAAGTAGTGAACAAGCAGTATGACGCGACAGGGACAAAGGGGAAGGCAGGGCTATATATACACACACATGAGGAACAGGGGTGACGAGACACAGGTGAAGCAAATCAAGGGACAAGGTGAAACCAATGAGCTAATCAAAAGAAAACATGGTAGAGACAAACAGGAAGTCAAGAACATAACAAAATAAAACAGGAAACAGAAAATTGAAAAACTAAACCATGAACAAAACACAATAAACTAAACCATGACAAGACTGACTTTGAAAAACCAGGAACTTAACAAAATACAATAAACAGAAACCATGACAAACTAAACCGTGACTGTGAAAAGACATGACAGAACACCAAGAACGAAAGACAAGACAAAACCATGACAGAAAACGAAGAATGGAGGACATGACAGAAACTAAGACATGACAAAAGACATGACGAAGAACAAGACATGACAAAAGACGTGACACCAATGAGTTCTTACGACATTTTCCATGCCGTCTTGTAAGAGAATTAAATACCTGTGACTTGAAGAACGCTTGTGTTGTGATTGACTGAACGGGTGGGTACGAGTCTGCATACCAGGACGAAGTGGAGCGGCTGACAGTGTGGTGCACAGAGAACAACCTCATCCTGAACACCACCAAGACAAAGGAGATCATCCTGGACTTCAGGAGGAGGAAAGCGGCCATTCAGCCACTGTTCACTGGAGGGGATTGTGTGGAGAGGGTCTCCAATGTCCGGTTCCTGGGTGTGGACTTCGAGGACGACCTGACCTGAAGCACCAACACCAGAGCCAAAAAGACACAGCAGAGACTCCTGGGGAACAACCACCTCTCCCAGAGACTGCTGGTGTCCTTTTACTGATGCTCCATAGAGAACATCATCACTTACTGCATCTGTGTGTGGTTCTCCAGCTGCACTGCAGTAGACAGAAAGGCGCTCCAGAGGGTTGTCACCACAGCCCAGAGGATCATCGGCTGCCCCATCCCCTCTTTACAGTAACTATACAACTCCCGCTGCCTGAGGAAGGCCCAGGTGATACTTAGACGGTTCAGAACACTGAAGGCCAGTACTAACAGACTGAGGAATGGCTTCTGTGCAAGAGCCATAATCACACTGAACAACTTGAACATTAAAGAAATAACTATGTGAATGTGCAATAATTCATACAATAATTCTCATAATAATGTGCAATACATCTGTGCAATAATTTCATATGTGCAAATGTGTAATCATTTCTCACAAACAAGTGCAATGATTTCATGTGATGTGCAATAACGTGACTTCTTATTATGTGTGAATGGGGTTGTTATGTCATGTTAGTGTTTATAGTCTTGTACATATTATTGTATTCTAGTTTTTCACATTTCCTTTACTGTTTTTATTTATTTTTATTCCGGTATTTCTACTACACCTAAGGGGGAGCTCAGGGCACCTTAAGTTCTTTGTACCTGTACAATGATAATAAAGACATTCTACAATCTTCTAAACACAATAGCATTTAATAGTGCTTAAAAGCGGCATTTCTTTGAAATAGGACGAAAAACTTTGACAATGAATTTGACCAACAAATTGTCGACTTGCAGCCTCCTTCTCTCCGTTATCGCTGGACGTTTTTAAGTTGTTAATTGACTGCCGTCGAGAGGATTTGAACCGTTCCTCTGCTAGCATTAGCAGATGCCTTTTCAGATGAGTGTGCATTGTAACATATATGTTGTATATGTTGTTGTCATGTGATCAGCGACTAGTCAACCTTTTGCTAAAAACCTCATAGCCTTTTACCTTAACGTTAATAGATTCTGCTATCTATAAGACTGAGTAAAGATTAAATTCTTCATAAATAAATCTTACTCATTTAGCCTGAGTTGTTACTTTTTGTATTTTAAGACAGTGTGTTTATTTATGTGTATTGCTGTCTAGTCCTGGACTGTGGAAAATAGTGGCAAAGTTCACCAGCAACCCACAGCAGAGCTATTCTGCAAATTTTGAGGTCAAAGAGTATGGTAAGTCCCTCATAGTCTGCACTGTTCAACATGCATTTACTCTTTTTGATTGGACATACACACTCGCAATACTATACTTTCTTTTTACAGTGCTTCCCAGTTTTGAAGTAAAACTGACTACAGTGGTCCCCTTCTTCTACGTGGACAGCAACGATCACCCTGTCAGCATCCATGCTACGTATGTGAAGCTTTTAGTTTTTTCGTGTGGTGCTGCTTTAGTTTGTAAGGTGTTATTGTTCTTACATTTTCACCATCTGTTTTTAATAGCCCTTTTGACATTACTGCAGGCTTGAACATGTGTTGCTCTTGTGGTTTTAGCTATCTGTTTGGTGAAGAGGTGGATGGGACCGCCTATGTGGTATTTGGGATTATCAAAGATACTCAGAAGAAGAGCATGCCCAGTTCTCTTCAGAGAGTGCCGGTGAGCACAAATTCTGTCTTAATTTGGTCAAGATTTATGAGCTTCAGGTTCTCTGTATTCCAAGATGTGTTTCTTTATCGTGTCACGTTAGATTGTGAAGGGTAAAGGAGAGGCCATATTGAAGAAGGAGCACATCATACAGACCTTCCAAAACATCCTCGACCTTGTGGGGAGCTCCATATTTGTATCTGTCAGTGTGCTCACAGAGAGCGGTAAGAATGACAGGCCTGTTCAATACATTTGATCATTTATTTGAAATCACCAATCAGCCATTCTTCATTAGTTTGTATGTGCATGTGTTTGTGTTGCTGCATCCTGTCACAGGCAGTGAACTGGTGGAAGCAGAGATGAGAGGTATCCAGATCGTCACGTCTCCTTACCGCATCGTCTTCACAAAAACTCCTAAATATTTCAAACCAGGAATGTCCTTTGATGTTGCGGTAGGGTACTAATTCATATTTTTCACAATCTGACAGCAACAGAACAGCTACATTTACATTTTAACTTAAAAAAAAAAAAACTCACAGAGAAATGCTAAGAAAATTCAGCTGCTCTTTGAAACACTGATCTTTATTATGATCAACTGAATCATTGCTGTTTGCAGACAAATTCATCCAAAAGTGTTATATTTTGTGTTTTACATAGACAGCTTGATGATATCTCATTAGTCTTTTGTTTTTATGGTAGGTTGAAGTTTTTAATCCTGATGACACTCCAGCAAAAAGTATTCCAGTGGTGGTTGATCCAGGTGAAGTGAAGGGTGTAACAGCAGACAATGGCATGGCAAGGCTTTCTGTCAATACGGAGGCAACGGATAAAAGTCTCACAATCACCGTAAGTTTTTTGAACTGTTGTTACACATTATGCAAATGTAACCTACCTAAATCCCCATGTTTTACATACATTTGGGTCAGGGATGTGTCTGGGTACTAAATGAGACACCTACTGGTGTCCCAGAGTTTGAGTCATTTGACTATAGGTCTCCACTGCAGTGACAATAGTTTGATTCCAGCCCAAGTCCTTTATTCCATGTCATCCACTGTCTCTCACAATATTATTTCCTGTTTATCTCCACTAAAGTCTATCTATTAAAGACATGAAATGCCAAAACTCCATATGATACAGAATATTATATGATTATTGACGTGTCTGTATGACTCAAGCATCAGCAAGTCACTGTTCATCTGTGTGCGATGCATCTACATCACGTTAGTGATGGGGCACACATAGTGCTGCATGAAAATAAATGGAGGTGTTTTACAGCATTCATTCATTAAAATGTTTCTTCACTCGCTATCTATCTTCATATGTGGTAACACACTAGTGACTGAGCCCATGTGGTGAAATCATATAAAAATCCTTGCATTTACAGTATTTCTTACTATTTACAGTATTACTATGGCCAAAGCATTGTAAAGAAAAGAAGAATGACTATTATACTAGCACTATGAGACCAACTGTCAACTGAAAACATACTTACGATACCAACAATGAAATATTGTCTTAATGTGGACAATATTTCTTAACCCAATCAAAATTATTCTTATTACAAATTACAGATTTTTCCAGTTTAACTGTTCATGTGGACGCCAAAAAATTACTTGATAAGATCAAGCCGAATGCAAAACGATTTGTTTACATGCCCCAAAACATTGATGTGGTACAAAATTGTTTGAAAATGTGTACCTACTGTGGAGCTTCAAACCTTCTAGAAACATAACAAGAGTATAAGATTATTTTTACGAAATTCTTTCAGTTGATGGCGATGCCCAAGATATTTATTCCATCTTAAGAGAAACAATCAGATCAATCGTTTACATGGTTATTGGGCACTAATGTTTTATAAAAAAAAGTTTACAAAGTTCTTCTCAATCCAAATGAAAATTCATTATAACTGGGCCCATCTGTTCTGGTTGCTGTGGTTACATGTGACATTTAATTCTGCTCTGAATGGCTGTAGGACACCTATAATAAAATCCTAATGCCTTGACCAGACTCACATTCTGATAAGCACTGAGTCTGGCAATGACTGACCTGCTTTAGAGCCAGTCTCAAGCGGCCATTTAAAGAGCTGGAGTTCTTTGCACTTCAGAGCTGGCTTCATTTTTCAGCCCTGCAGGTTCCCACTTGCTACTAACGCAAGATGCAAACCATGGGGGCCACCACTAATTCTTTTCCCTGAATGTTCATAACAGAGGCCTGTGTGTTTATGCTCCTCAACTCTGGCATTTGAATGTAACAGAACAAAACTTAATGGGCTGGAGAGTGTTGGAGGGAGGTGAGGATGTTGGTACACATTACACATTACACATTTAACTGTGTATGCTTGTTTTTGTTTGTCCCATTAATTACAGGCAAAGACCAGTAATCCTCGTATTAGAGCTGATAGGCAAGCAAACGCCACCATGGTAGCTCTCCCGCATGATAGCAGGAGTTACATCCACATAGGTATGGAATATCCTGGAACAAAACTTAAAGAAATTCTGTCATTTTATTCACGCTCAATGCAACATGTCACTTTTGCAGGTGTGGATGTCGCTGAGTTGCAGTTAGGAGAAAACTTGAAAGTAAACCTCAACCTCAACAGTCAAATAAATGAAAACACTGACATCACATACCTGGTGAGAGGTGTTTTGTACCTGTGTGCACTTTCTGTTTATAACTCATGACTTGTGATACTACGGTATAGACAATCACTTTCACATTAATGTTTTAACCTGTGTCCCCAGATCTTGAGCAGAGGTCAGCTGGTGGATTACGGACGTCACAATGCACGAGGCCAAGTACTGATTTCCCTGTCGGTTATCGTGACCAAAGCAATGCTGCCATCATTCCGCATTGTAGCTTACTACCATTCAAGTGTCAATCAAGTGGTGTCAGACTCTGTTTGGGTGGATGTAAAGGACTCCTGCATGGGACAGGTAAGAGACACAACACTGATGCTGCTGAATGAATCTTGCTACAGAAATCACTCAAAGTCCTTATTCCAAAGTTTGCTGTAGTTGGGCGTTGGGTATATATGGGTATACGATGTCGGTGTGGGACGGTAAGCCAACTTAGAACATTGGCAAAGTACCACATTTATACAGATCTTGATTTATATGTAAATGTTAAGGTCTTGTTAAGTCTCTACATTGGCAAAAGGTGATGAAACTCAAGATGGGACATACAGCTGAATATAATAAAAGGTATCAAGATCAAAGGGTTAAAACTAGGGGGTAGGAGACAGTCCAGACATTGCATAGCTATTTTATTTAACTAAATATGGATGTAACCCTCTGGACAACAGTAGCACTATAACAAAGCATGTGTACTTTTCACCAGAGGCTGGTGGGAGAGAAAAATGAATCTGTCTTTCCAGAGCTTCTCCGTCACTCTTCATCAGACAAGATGCATTGTTAATCATATCTAAGACATATTTTTAGTCAGATACAATGTTTCTTGTCTATTGCCCATTTCTTCACATTTAGCTGAAGCTGGAACCAACCAGGCTTGCTCCATCCTATGAGCCTCGCAGGATATTTGGTCTGAAAGTAACAGGAGATCCAGGGGCCACAGTGGGACTGGTGGCAGTTGACAAAGGCGTCTACGTCCTAAACAACAAGCACCGCCTCACCCAGAAAAAGGCAATTTGTAAACTAAAATATTTCAGATAGATCATTTTAAAAGGCTACAGTAAATAAATTACATGTATGTTCACTTTTCATGACTTCAAAATCACAGGTTAATACATTACACATGCAAGTGTGTTAACCTGTAGCTGCTACACATACTGTAACCCTAAGCCTGGTCTGTTTGGGTTTCCACTCTGCAGGTGTGGGACATTGTAGAGAAGTACGACACAGGCTGCACAGCAGGTGGAGGGAAGAACAGTATGGGTGTGTTCTTCGATGCCGGGCTGGTGTTTGAGTCCAGCGCTGGTTCTGGGACTCCCTACAGACTAGGTGACACTGCTTTACTCTATATCCTACTCTTTTCAACCTTTCTTAACTCCATCCATTGGTGATGTGGGCAAGATGAGGCAAGCTGATGAAAAATTGCTTTAGCAAATAAAGCGTGCAACTAACAATACTTTCTTCCCGTTTATGTCATTTATGAGGTCTTGTGACCTGGTTAACTGGCATATTCTCACGAGCCTCGGATGTCATGCAGAAACACTTAAAATAGCTTGATCACGGAGATTTAAGATAATAGGATGGGAATCGCCACCCCATTGTGATCGTGTATCTCTTTGCTAGATCCAAGGGTGTTGGGATCTGTTAAAGATCTCTCATCTCAGATGTCTCTTGTGTGTTTTCAGAGTTGAAATGTCCGGCCCCCAGCAGGCGGAAGCGAGCCACTACTTTGATGGAGGTCACAACCACTTTAGGTAAAAATCACAAGTATCTTAATCTTTGCTAGGCAGTCAATTTGAAGACAGTCATACTCACTGCTCGAAAAAATGGAAGGAACACTTTTTAATCAGAGTATAGTATTAAGTCAATCAAACATCTGGGATATTGCTCTTGTCAGTTAAGTAGCATTGATGGTTGTTAATCAGTTTCAGCTGCTTTGGTGTTAATGAAATTAACAATAAGCGCATCATTGACTGGCCCCCACGCTCACCTGGCCTAAATCCCTAGAACTCCTCTGGGACATTATGTTTTGGTCCATCCAGCTCTGCCAGGTTGCACCTCAGACTGTCCAGGAACTCAATGATGCTCTGGTCCAGATCTGAGAGGAGATACCCTAGGACACCATCTGTCATCTCATTAGGAGCATTCCCCAACATTGTCAGGCAGGCATGCAAGCAAGTGGGGGCCATACAAACATTCTGAGTTGCTGCGAAGAAATTTTAGTAGAAGGGACTAGCCTGCCGTGTCATTTTTTTTCACTTAGATTTTCAGGGTGTCTTTGAATTCAGCTCTCTGTAGGTTCATTCCTAATATATTACCCAGTTCATATCAGTATAGATATCCAGCATGATTTTTTTCCCATTAAGATTTGATGTGTTTTCAAATTGAGACCTGATGTGTTTTAGAACAGTATATTTACGACTTTGTTTTTTAAAAAGTCACCATATTTAATATTTCTATATTCAAGTTCTCCAGGTCATCCTTCTATTACTGCTTCACACTTTGACACCTTGTTCTTTCTTCCACAATCCTTTTCTTTCCAGTGAGCAAATATAAACACGACAAACTACAAAGTGAGTGCTGTTTGGATGGCATGAGGCCTACCCCTGTTTCATACAGCTGTGAGGTGCGCTCTGAATACATTGTGGATGGTCAAGCCTGTATCGATGCCTTCTTGGACTGCTGCAAGCAGATGGCAAGCCAGCTAGCAGAGCAGAAGGAGGACACCCTAGTACTAGCTCGCAGTAAGAGACAGGAACAAGTAATGGGAGGTGTTTATCCATGGTTATACTGGTTGCTATGAAACAATCATAATGCAACATTTCGATGATATTTCAGGTGAGGAAGATGACCAGAGTTACATCGACAGCAATGATATTGTTACTCGCACTAACTTCCCTGAAAGCTGGCTGTGGATGGATATCAAACTGCCTGATTGCCCTCGGCAAATCCCTGGCTGGTGAATCAACTGAAACCTGTCCACATGGAAAAAAAACAGTACACATTATTAAACCATTAGCATCTAAAAATCTACCTGTTACCCCTCCCTTCTTTCTGTGATTCAGTGATTCCACATTCCATGTGAGAAGTCGCATTCCTTTACCAGACTCGATCACCACCTGGCAGTTCACAGGCATCAGTCTGTCAAGAACTCACGGTGAGGATACAGTGACTATAATCTGACTTGTATTTTAGTTGAGCCTCTCTCATCCCTGACTCCTTTTCCCTTTTCTCTGTTTCATCACATGCTTTTTCTTCCTCTCATCTTTCAGGTATCTGTGTTGGTGAGCCATTAGAAGTAATTGTCCGTAAGGACTTCTTTATTGATCTCAGGCTGCCTTATTCTGCCGTCCAAGGAGAGCAGCTAGAAGTTAAGGCAATCCTCCACAACTACAGCCCTGATGTTTTAACTGTAGGCAAAACACAACACATTGAAACATAATATGAGGCAAACCTGAGAACAAATACAATCATTTACAAGTGTAATACCTTAGTCAAGATCACATCAATCCTCCGGGATCATTATTATTATTATTATTTTTTAATGCATCATTGCTCTAAAAGCTAATTTTGTTGTTCTATAGAAAATTAGTATCTAAGAAAAATCACCTGACTATATAACATCTCAGTCTCTTTCTGCGTTTCTATCTTATTGTTAAGGTGCGTGTGGATCTACTTGAGGATCCACATCTGTGCAGTGCAGCCTCTAAACGTAAAAGGTTTCGGCAGGAGGTCACAGTTGGGTCATATACCACTCGGTCCGTACCCTTCATCATCATTCCCATGAAGGAAGGAGAACGCAATATTGAGGTCAAAGCAGCTGTTAAAGACTTGGATGTCAGTGATGGAATCCAGAAGATGCTGAGGGTGGTGGTAAGAGAGACAGTGTCTGTTTGCTTTTCTTTGCCATAAAATATGTTTATCTATGCCACCTGGAATAACACACAGACCTGCTTTCTGATCTGAAGCTATTGTTGCAATGTTTGGTGAAAGGATTGTTGTATCTTCAGGACAGAGATATATTCTAGTGAGAAACACAGTGACTGGATGCATTTATAATCTTTTATGGTTTTGTTGCAGGAACAGAGGTGAGCGACTCTGCTGTGTCTCAGTTGATGTCATCAGACAGAATTAAATAGGTTCATCTAAGAATTTAAGAGGATGGGCAAGGTTCAACAGTACCATATATAGAGTTGTTTTTCACTAGAGATGGTTACTATCAGTTAATCAAGTCCTCTTATCTAGTCTATTCTGACAGTTGTGGCATGTGCATGGAAGCCATCCCAGTGCCAGACGTAAATCAAAATGACCTGAAAGTACTTTCTAATGTTTGTCCTAATGTTGCTTTTCCAGCCTTTAGGCGTCCTGATTAAATCTCCTCAGACTGTAATTCTAGATCCCAGCCATAAAGGCACAGGTGAGTTTATTCATTCAGTAGTTCCACTGTGGTCATTGAACGATGCCGTGTTTTTATCACTTACAAACTGATCTCCCAACTTGAACCCAATTTCTCCCCTAAGATGGTACACAAGAAGAAATTCTGAACAGTGCCATTCCCAAGAGCGATGTGATTCCAAACACACCAACCCTCACTCAGATCTCTGTGACAGGTGAGAGATGTTGTTATATTTGAGACAGTGCCTATACAATTAACTCTACATTGGTGTACATTGTTATTCTTCTCATCTCCCACATTGCAGGGGATCTTTTCTAAGCTGTTGCTTCCAGTTGATGTCTAACATTTTGGTTTATATGTGCTTGCAGGGAGAGAACAAGTAGCTGCGCTGGTGGAGAATGCTATTAGTGGGCAACTAATAGGCAGTCTGATTAAGCAACCCTCAGGCTGTGGAGAACAGAACATGGCCGCCATGACCCTGCCCGTCATTGCAACAGTATATTTGGACAAAACCAACCAATGGGAAACCGTGGGCTTTCAGAAACGTGACGAAGCCCTCCGGCACATAAAAACTGGTAGGCTCACACACGTGTATTCCTAAGCACAGATACTAGAAATAGCATTCAATCTGAAATATTTGAAAGATTTAACAGAAGAACTTCTTAAAATGACTTCTGGTAAATAAGAATAAGCTGTTGCTGAGCGGGCCATACAAGCCAGTAGCATTTACTTCGTTCATTTAGATTGCAGGTTTAATCGTCATATCTCATGACCGTAGGTTTGTTAGGGTTTCTCAGTTGGACAGGGCCTCTTAATGTGTTTTGCCTGGGATCTTGGCACAAAGGATTGTAACATCTAATCCTGTGTATTAACGAATGAATGAGTGTTGAAATGCAGCCAGTGAAAGAACTATGTTTTTTTATTTTCGAGGCTACCACAACATGTTGAAGTACCGCAAAAGTGATGGGTCTTTTGCTATATGGTCTGATGCTAAAAGCAGCGCCTGGTGAGGAACCCAAACATCCATTAACTCATACATATTTGTGCACATCATAGTTCAACAATTTAATGTGCAAATAAATTAAAGTCCTGTACCATCTTCTCTCCTCCACAAAGGCTGACAGCCTATGTTGCCAAAGTGTTTGCTATTGCCCACGGACTTACTGCAGCGAACATCCCAATGATCTGTGACGCTGTCAAGTTTCTGATTCTCAAGGCACAGCAACCTGACGGAATGTTCAGGGAAGTTGGAAGAGAAACCTACATAGGATACACGGTGAGTGCACTGATTTCATTAACATCAGTTTGTCATCTTTAAAAACTATGTCTCGCAACCATCTTTATTTTGTTGGTTGTAATTATAAAGATGACCCTGGTGTGTTTGTGTTCATGTCTAGGGTGATGTGCGCGGGGTAGATTCTGATGCCTCCATGACGGCCTTCTGCCTGATTGCCTTGCAGGAGTCACGCACAATATGTTCAACATCTGTTAATGTAAGTTTTATTTAAGGTCAGTAACAATAGAAGTGCGTCAAGACACTTTATAACACCCACCCTGAAACCCCTAGAGCAAGTGTGGTGAGGAGCAGGGAGAGTTTTTGCAACGTTAAATAAGGGGAGACCGACAACGCCACCTGGGGACTTGCACCCCAGGATATAAAAAGCAGAAAACCAAACTAATGTGATGCAAAGAATAAGGGCACAGGGTTGTGACTGAGGAGGCAGAGACAGTAGATAAACCACATAATTTATTGAATTTAAATAAATCAGGGAAAAACCTAAGAAAACTGGAACTGTTTAGAAAACAATACAAGGTTAGTATGGCAAAAATGATTTTATTAACAATAATCTAAAAGGCTGGCTACAACAAGGCTAAACTCTAATAACTATAACCAATAGCTAAAATCAGTGAACTGGGGCCTCAGCAGGAAGCAGACTACTGGTTACGTGCCCCTTTCCAGTGGCCTGGGATACAACACTAAAATAATCACTACAAAATATGCAACGAGAGTGAGGTCCTCACCAGAGTGCCTAGCCTCCCACCTGACGACACCCAGGCCGCACTGAAAATCAAAAAAAGGAACGAAAACTCCCAAAGAAGCAAAAAAGGTTAAACAGCAAAAAGCCCACAACACAACTGATAATTAAGCAATATCTCAAAACATACAACTCAAGACCAGGAATCAAACAAAAGGGTACTTTAAACAAACTTAATAAACCTGGTCCAAATAGAAAAGCAAACCTAACAAAAAAAACAGCAGAGGAAAGGACAGAACAGTCAAGAAAGAGCAGCACAGAAGAAAAGAGAACAGCAGATGAGCCATCCTCAGACTACCTCCACCAGGGACCAGCAAGAGGCTGAACTGAGCCACCTGAAGCCTTTTATACTGCACCTGGGCAGAAGGAGGAGCTAAGGGAGGAGGCTACCTGGGTTGTGTTTACAACCCTTCACTGAGGTTCACTACACAAGCAGTAAAGCGATGTTGGTATAGAAAAAAATAAACGTAATACAAATATAAGATATAGCTGATGATGATAAACCCGAGCAAAGATAAGATAAGATAAGTTTTATTTGTCACATGCACAGTTATGCATAGTACAATGCACAGTGAAATGTATACTTGTACCTGCAGCCAGTAGTAAAAAAAAGTACTACAGTAAAACAGTAGTAATTGCACATAACACACAAGTTAAACAATATAAGTGTAAATGTAAACCGAGAAAAACAGAATGAAATATAGACTGTAATATAGAATAAAATATAGACGGTAAACTCAAGCGTAAACTTAGAGGGTGGTAGTTTGTATATATACACAAATTTACAGTATTGAAGCAGCTATGTGAGTAAAGTGCAGTGGTGCAGTGGTATTTAAGTCCGGTTAAGGCTCAGAGTTGAGCAGGCAGATGGCATGTGGATAGAAACTCTTCTTCAGCCTCTCAGTCTTTGTCCTCAGGCAGTAGAAAGAAGAGAGAGTGTCCGGGGTGACTGGGCTGTTTGAGGATCTTCTTGGCGCTTAACCTGCAACATTTGGTATAAATGTCCTGCAGGTTGGGGAGGGGGGTTCTGATGGTCCGCTCCGCTGAACGGACCACCCTTTTGAGGGCCATGAAGTCCTGCCTGGTACAAATCCATCCAGGTGGTGATGCTCCCACATAAGATGCTCTCGATGGTGCAGGTGTAAAAGTTCCTGAGCACCTTGAGAGGGAGCTTAAAGTCTCTGAGGCGTCTGAGGAGGCAGAGACGCTGTCTAGCCTTCTTCACGATGGTGTTCAGATGGTGAGTCCATGACAGGTCCTGTGAGATGGTCACTCCCAGGTGTCTGAAGGTGTCCACTCTTTCCACCTCAGAGCCACAGATGATGAGTGGATGGAAGTCCCTCTGCTGTTTCCTGCTGAAGTCCACAATCAGTTCCTTTGTTTTGCTGACGTTAAGCAGGAGGTGGTTCTCCCGGCAAGAGTCCTCCAGGTGGGAGACCTCCTTCCTGTAGGCTGACTCCTCGTCGTGGGAGATTAGTCCTACAACAGCGGTGTTGTCAGCAAACTTGATGATGATATTGGAGTCTGAAGTGGCCTCGCAGTCATGTGTGTACAGCAAGTACAGCAGAGGGCTGAGCACACAGCCCTGGGGGGATCCAGTGTTGAGAGTCAAAGGGGCTGAAGTGTGGTGATCCACTCTGACCACCTGTGGTCTGGCGGTCAGGAAGCTGTAGATCCACCTGCACAGGGAGGAGTCCAGACCCAGGTCATGCAGTCTGGAGGGGACAATGGTATTGAATGCTGAGCTGTAGTCAACAAACAGCACTCTCACATAGTTTCCCTTACCAGTGTCCACATGGGAGAGGGTCTTGTGGAGGAGGAATGTTATGGCGTCATCTGTAGATCTGTCCGGCTGGTATGCGAACTGTAGTGGATCCAGGGTGGTGGGCAGTGTGGAGGTGAGGAATGTCTTGATCAGTCTCTCAAAACATTTCATCACCACAGATGTGAGGGTTATGGGCCTGAAGTCATTGGAGCTGCTGGGGTATGGTTTCTTTGGGACAGGGTCTATTATGGATTTCTTAAAGCAGGTTGGGATCACACACTGTCTGAGTGAGAGGTTGAATGTCACTGTGGGGCATTTACTGTTATCATGGTTGAATATAAGAGTATAATAGGCAGGTTGGAAAGTTATGCATTCAGGTGGGAGAATATAACTGCAGGTCATGAAGACTGGGCAGGTTGATAAGACCAGGACCGCAGATGGAGCTCAGTGCATCATCCCCCAGCAGCCTAGACCTATAGCAGCATAACTAAGGGATGATTCAGTGTCACCTGATCCAACCCTTAGTTATGCTGCTAACCTTAATAGTAGAGAGGGTATCTGCCCCCTGAACCTAAACTCTTGGAACCACCACTAAGCCTGCACTTTGAGATTGATGTGATCTGTTACGGGCCTTGTATATAAGGAGGAGGATTTTAAAATTCAATTTTAGATTTTAAAGGGAGCCAATGAAGAGAAGCTAAAACTGGAGTGATATGAGGGGGGGTCGCACCAGCCACTTTATGACCTATGGCATTAGCCTTAGTTTGTAGCTCATTCTATTTTTATTCAATTTTTTTTTTAGGTATGTATGCGTGTAGTATATATGTGTATATGTATATGGGTGTGTATATGTATACTGTATAGATACATAGATATATATATATCTTAGATTTTTACATTTCATAGTTGTACATTTTGTGTTTAAGTTGCTGCACCGTAGGCCTTTGAGGAAAGTAATTTCAATCCTGTTATGTGTTGCACATGTCAGAATTGACAATAAAGCTGACTTTGACTTTGACTTGACTTGATATCTCTTGCTAATTACCGTCAATGCTCTTGCTGCAGCATTTTGAATCAATTGGAAGCTTTTTAAAGAGCTATTTGGACAGCCAGACAGTAATGAATTTCATTAATCCAGCCTGGAAGACACAAATGCATGAAGTAGTTTTTCAGCATCACTCTGAGACAGGATGTTCCTAATTTTGACAATATAATCTGTGGTTAAAACAAGTATTTATGTGAACAGGAATATAACGGGATCTTGACTAATGTTTGTTGGAGTTGCTGGAGTGTAAAGGCTCCCACAATAAAGAGCGAGACAGATTTACTACAACAAATCAACAGGGACTTGAAATATTGGCAGATTTCAGGTGTTTCATGTGTTCACTTGCACAAGAGAGTTTTTTTAACATAACCTCTTCAACCTTGCTACTACACGCTAACAGTCCTGGGGAGGGGTTTAGCAAGTGTTCAGTTCTCCTAAATAGGTCAAACACAGGACTATCACTCCCGAGACGGAGTTATGTGTCCCATGTGGGTGGAAGTAGTTTGTGCTCAACTCAAGATCAACTTTTAGCTGGGAGGCTAGGAAGCTAGGAAGAGCTACAAACTGTTGTGCAGAGATGGCCTCTCCTGAATCACGCTGATCAGTTGGTCTACATTTTATTCATTCTGATCATGTCATTGTGAAAATATCTGTGTATTTGAATGTTGACATTATTTTGTTGTTGTGCTTAATTTGACCCTTAAGTTTCTTATCTTGAGCACCGATTTGCTAAACTGGACAGACAATCTCTCTCACTGACTCATTCTGCAGGCTGGACAGCTGCCATTGGCCAGCGACTACAAACGGTGTGGTACAAGCCACCAAAACTAGGATGCTATGACAAAACTTTAGGGGGTTTGTTAAGGGTTTTGTTGCTAGGAAGTTGGTATTTGCTTGTATTTAGTAGTCTGGTTCGCGTATAGTATCACTATACTATACTATACTATACACCCCTTAAATTGAATTAAAGAGGCTCATAAGCCATATAATGAAATGCTACAAAATTCCTAAACACATGTGGAAATTATGGATTATGTTCACACTGGTACAGTACCTCCTGGTGATTGAGATCAGTGGTCATCGTCCTACTTTCTTCCTTTTCACCTGTCCAGAGTCTCCCAAGCAGCATAGACAAAGCAGTGGCCTACCTGGAGAGGCGTCTTCCCAGCCTCACTAACCCCTATGCTGTTGCCATGACATCATATGCCCTGGCCAATGAAGACAAACTGAACAAGGAGATTCTCTTCCAGTTTGCTTCCCCAGGTTTGTTCACATCCAATATTACACATTCACCAGTTAATAATGAATGTTTACTAGACCCCTACTGTTACTGATACTCATACTGGTACTGGTAAGGACAATTATTGAATTATTCTGCATCAGTTTCAGTGAATATGTTGAGACAATAAAAAACTGCAGTACAAAAAAAGTTAAAGGCATGTTTAAACTAATTTAGAAACAGTAGTCTCACTGACGTAGATTCATAATCTACCACGACTAACTATTATAATGTTCAAAAGACCTTCTCACATACACAAAAAAACACATGGTATCTTTTTTGTCTCATGAAGGCAATAATAATAATAATAATAATTTGTTTGTTTCCTCAGACAGATCCCGGTGGCCTGTACCTAAGGGACATTTTTTCACAGTGGAGGCCACAGCTTACGCTCTTCTAGCGTTGGTCAAGACCAAGGTGAGCACAATTGTGTGTTGTATCAGCAATGAGCCATCATCCATACTTAGTCACCAAAACAGTTTTGTAGAGGGGAAAAAGTCAGTGAAACATGTTTTTTTTTTTTTTAAATGTTTTAAATAACCACCACTGACCACTTCCAGAGCGCTTTAGGGCAATGAAATTGCAATTAATCAGGCATAACGTTATGACCTAATACTGTGTAGATTTCCCTTGTGCCTCCAAAATAATTGTGACTCATCAGAGTGGTACATGTCTAAGTAACATCCACATGAATGCCATGTCCAAAAGTTTCCCAACAGAACATTGAACTGTTACAAGATGGTCAATGTTATTTACTTCTCCTGTCAGTGGTTTTAATGTTGTGGCTAATCGGTGTATTTCTAGTATATCCATATCTAAATTTTCTTAATCATCAACATTTTCTTAATTATCAACAAAGGCATTTGAAGACGCCAAACCTGTTGTGCGATGGCTCTCCCAACAACAGCTGGTGGGTGGAGGCTTTGGATCAACTCAGGTAATGCAAAACTTGCTGTTCTTAGTGCATTTGGGGGGGTGGGGTTTGTAGTAGTGGTAAGAGAAGCGGCTCTGGGATGGAAATGCTCCCTGGGTACAGGTGGCAGCTCACTGTTCTGAGTGTACACACTGGTGTGTGCAGAGAAGGAATTTCCCCATGAGCGACAAAACAAAGGAAATATTATTATTAATTGCACTTGTTTAGTTCATCTTGACTTGCTTTGCCTCACTCTTCCCTGCAGGCTACTATTATTGTGTATCAGGCTGTAGCAGAGTACTGGGCAAATGCTGAAGAGCCAGACTATAACTTGAATGTGGACATCAAGATACCTGGAAAGTCAAAACCTGACAAGTACAACTTCAACCAGGACAACCACTATGCAACAAGAACATCTAGAGTGAGGACACACTCTAATATTCACACAGTCATCTTGTCATGTATGTTCTGCTAATCCTTGTGTGTGTTTGTACACATGTTTAAATCCCAACAGTTTAAGGACATAAACCAGAATATAACGGTGATCGCCGAAGGAACAGGAGAAGCAACAGTGACAGTAAGTCTTCTGTTATGTATTAAAGGCAAAGGTATTTTAACCTTGTGGGATCATTAAGATGTCATTCATTACAGTGCTATATTGAAAAAGACTTCTGTCTATGTGACAGATGGTGTCGCTGTATTACGCTAGGCCAAAAGAAATGTCAAGCCACTGTCAGAAGTTTAACTTGTCTGTGGAGCTCATCCCAGGTAATCTGGCTTCTCCTTATTTATTTGTCTGTCATTATTTAACCCATTTTATGCTTATATTTTTCTTTTTGAAAGAACTGATAATCTTATCTTATCTAATGAATTATTCCTCCAGAGAAAATTAAAGATGATGGGTCCATATACAAGCTGAAAATAGAGATTTTGTAAGTACTATACCTGGTGATTTATATTTCACATTTGATACAGTGCTTTTATTTTTTGCTCTTCATCTTCTTTAAGCTGTTTAATTTACTCCATTTACTTCATTCTGTGTACAGGTACAAAGACAAGGAGCGTGATGCGACCATGTCAATCTTGGATATTGGCTTGCTAACTGGCTTCACTGTTGACACAAAAGACCTGGACCTAGTAAGAGCTTTCACAGAGCCTCGCATTCAGTAGAGTTCAAAAGTCAGGGTTTGTCCTTAAAACATTGTCTGATGATGTGTGTTTGTGTGTGAAGCTGTCTAAAGGACATGCCCGGACTATTGCAAAATATGAGATGAACAAAGTGCTGTCAGAAAGAGGCTCGCTCATCCTCTACCTGGACAAAGTATGACTTCAGTCTTTCTTTCAGTCCCTTTTTTCTGTCCACCATTTACTTTTCACAGTCTCATTTGTTAAGTGACTCTCACTCTTCTCTCTCAGGTTTCTCACAAACGACCAGAGGAGATCACTTTTAGGCTCCACCAGACAATGAAAGTGGGTGTCTTACAACCTGCAGCTGTGTCTGTCTATGAATACTACAACCGTAAGTCTCAGAAACTGCTGCGACTTCAGTCAACGTCAAGAATTGTACGTATTTGATGTATTCTAAGCACAAAAACATTTCTCCACATACCTTTCCTTCCCATTGTAGAAACGGATTGTGTGAAATTCTATCATCCGGAGAGGCAAGAAGGACAACTACTGACGCTCTGTTTGCATGGAGAATGTGCATGTGCAGAAGGTGAACAAGTCAATCTGATGGTTGCACATCTTTTTATGTACAGCAGATTAAACTGTGCATCTAAATACAATTTTTTAATGTGACTAGGGAAGATTTTCACCCATCTGAGTGTAATGCTGGAGAAGCATCGTTACCTATTTTGTGAAGTTGGTCAGATGAAAAAGTAATTGTCACTTTTAAAATATAATTATTTCAATTGTCCTCAGGATGAGTCCTGAGCTTTGTCAAATCTGTACAAAAATATTTATTCAAAGGGGCGGCTCAGTGGTGAGGTGGTTAGTAGAAACGGATTGTGTGAAATTTCTGTGTGGAGTTTGCATGTTCTCCCTGTGTCTGCGTGGGTTCTCTCTGGGTACTCCGGCTTCCTCCCACTGTCCAAAGACATGCTGGTTAGGTTAATTGGTGATTCTAAATTGGCCGTAGGTGTGCATGTGAGTGTGAATGGTTGTCTGTCTCTCTGTGTTAGCCCTGTGATAGACTGGCGACCTGTCCAGGGTGTACCCCGCCTCTCGCCCGATGACAGCTGGGATAGGCTCCAGCAGACCCCGCGACCTTAACAGGAATAAGCGGTTACAGAAGATGAATTAATATTTATTCAAAACAAAAATCAAAACTAATAATCAGAATATTACCAATCAGAATATGAATGTTTCATGTAACATCAGTTGGAACAGTAACAACACAAAGAGACTTCGAAACATTGTAGCGCTTGGTAATCCAGAAGGTTAAACGTGTGTTAGTGTGTGACTTGACTGCTTAGTCTGCTTGACTCCCACACACCAGTCATTTAATTAATTTCCCTTATGTAAGTCAAAAGAGGAGACACTGTGTTTATTGGAAACTACAGAAAGACAGTTTTTAAATTTTAAATTCTCAAATTATCCATTATTTATTATATCAGTAACCTGCTCTCCATTTAGTGCCGCTACGTAACACCCAGTGTAGCCAGATATGTATAAAGTCAATAAGGTATCTAGTCAAGACAACAGCACATCAGCTGTCTATTAACCCCACGCCCACTTTGTATTTCCAGAGGATTGCACTATGCAGAAGAAGGAGGAAATCAGCAATGATCTCCGCACAGCCAAGATTTGTGAGAGTACCGAGACCAGCAAAGTAGAATTTGGTAGGAAACTATAATTGAGCTAATTTTCTATTTTCATCCAATGAAATGTGATTAAGAGATTTGGAGTATAAGCAAAAGAGCTAATATCCACTCCTTGTTTGTCTACAGCGTACAAAGTGAGATTGGAGGAGTTTGTGCCTGAATTGTCCACTGACGCTTACAAAATGCGGGTAGTGGAGGTCATCAAAGAGGGTGGGTATTTATCACCTATAAAATTTCTGTACTGTTAGTTAAAGTGTCATAAAGGAGACATTGGCAGACTGTAGCTGGAAGGATGTAATCATGATTCCAACAGGAATATGTGAGAATTCAGCAGTACTGTGTCAAACTACACCCTGAGCTCTCTATCTTCTCCCATGTTTTAACAACAGGAAGTTATGATGTCGGCTCTCAGGGTAAACAGCGCATATTCCTCAGTTTTCAGCATTGCAGGGAATCTTTAAGTCTCAAACAGGGCAAAACCTACCTTGTCATGGGCTCGTCAAAAGATATTCGCAGAGACGACAAAAAGCAAACGTAAGTTTGTTGTGTGCGTGTGTTTGGTGTGTGCATTTCCATTGTTCTGGAAAGTCATATGAAGACTCAACGTATTTTTCACTTTGCTCTCCTCAGTTACTACTACATGTTCGGGGAAGGAACTTGGGTTGAGTACTGGCCTACAACAGAAGAGTGTCAAACTGATGCATTCCGACCAGTTTGTTTGGGCATGGAGGAGATGGTTGATCAATACCAAATTTTTGCATGTCAGCAGTAATGAAATTGTAATGAAAATTAAACATTCATTTCAAAATGTTTGTATTTTGCATTATATTAACTGTGTATAATATTAACAGCTGTGACATATTAGAGATGCAAAAAGTGACAAAGGTCCCTTGTGTTGATTAACATGTTAAGGTCTTAACAGTTTGTGTCTACATGTTTTTTCACCAACTTTGCTAGAAAATATTACCGGCAGATATACAACATTTCTGCTCCACAGTCCCAGCAGATACATCAGTCTATGAAGGTTGGGGCTCTATGTTTCTATCTGCTGCTGCTGCATGCAGCTGGTTAAGTTAGATTTCTCTTAACTAATACGTTTCCTTAAGGTATTCATTTATAAAAACGAAGACTGAATGTTATCCAGCAGCTGCCTCTCAGCCTTCATTTCAGTTTCGTAACATTAGTAGTGTGTGTTATGCTACACACAAGGTGGTAATTTGAGTAGCAAGACAATTATTACTTACATGTTTGATTAGTTGGCCTCTTATTGCCACAGCTCCTTTCTTGTCTTTGCCGCATTTTGTAGTATACATTTACATTTAGTTGGAATCATCTTGGATTATAGATCAGCTATCTAATTAAATTGTCATGTGCGTTTGAAGAACGAAAATGAACCTCAATAGCTCGATGTCCTTTTGTATTCCCACACTAGTCAAACGGCGCTTATCTCAAGGTGTGTGGCAATATGTCAGTGAAGCTTCTCAGTCATCTAGGTCATGATATGTCGTTTCAACACTTCTCCAAATGATTTCTTAAGGTCGAATTGACTGGTGGGGAATTTGATTTTGATTTCAGAATATCTTTGAATGGTACCTGCCTGAACTGCATATGACTAAAGCCTGTTAACCACCCAATGATCACCTTAGTTAGAGTTATTCCTATAAACCACATCTTCAAGAAAGCTTAGACAAGTCCAGTTGCCTTTGTTTTAGCTTGTGTGAATTATACCATGACCTGGATGACTTTCTGGAGATAAACTTCATTAGCCTTACAAGGATTAGCAAATCCAGGATATTTTTTGTGTATGTATGGTGAGCATGCCTTAGCCTTAATCTCAACCAAACCTTATCCAAACCCTAACCACCAACAGTGTTGCAGGATACAGCTGATGACTTCCAGCCCAAAAGAAGTTCAAAAACTGCCCAAAATATGGACTTACTTTGTTTTATACATTGCCCACCCAGATTGCTCACACTAGTGTAGACTTTCATAGAAAACAATGCAGTCGAAGCATCAAAGCCAACCACAAGCCATTTGATGACATCATGTAAGCCAGAGATCTCCAGGCAAATGCACCACAGGGAACACAACTGTAATGGGAAGGAAGCTCTGACTGAAGGGGAACAGACTTGGGTTGGTAATGGAAGTGTTTTCACCGTCATTTACATGACTCACATGTAGATCGCTTCTTTTTGATTGCCATGCCAAAACTTTCACTGTGTCTCGAGTAAACACCGCACAAGCATGAATAATTTTGGGCGAGGTCTGGTGTTTGCTTATGTAGTGATTCAAATAGCTCCTTACTGTTGATGTAGTCACTACCGACAGGTAAGTGTCCAGAATGACCAGGACAGGAGCCTGACAACTTATATAAAAGTTTATTACAGAATAGAATTCAACTAAAAAAGAAAGACCATATGGGGGCCTGTAGCTACACAGTAGCCATTTCACGATAGAGCAATTTGTTATACATGGCACGTGGTTTTGTTAAAATAGGAGAACTCTAGGAGAGAGGGCATATAAAATAAACCAATACATTTAGGACCAATACACTCAAGGAAAATAAAATGCCACTGCAAGCGATCCAAAACCCACACACAATGTTGTCGTGCAAAAAACATGCTATAAACACCCAAAGGTCACTAAATGTTAGGCCTACCGCTCCACCCCAAACGTGTTATCTTAAATTGCAGAATGTCCGCTCAATATTGCACCAAGCCCACGTTCAATACATATCAAAAAGAAAGAAAACTCGCAAAACCAAACATCAGAAATAAAATGGCCCAGAATTAAAACTAACTGTTGGGAAGAGAAAAAACAAACAAACAAAAAAACAGTGACAGACACTGTACCCACAAACAAAAAAACAGGCATGGAGGTTAAGCCGTGTTCAGTATGTGATAAAACAATATTCTCAATATAATAATTCATTCAACATGTTGTACCTTCAGATATTTTTAACTCACCCAGACCAGCAGTTTGTTTCGATGTTATATTAACCGACACCCAGGCCGTGTCACCAATTAAGGCCCCCTCGAGGTTCACACTGCCTTAACACGCGGATGGCTGGAGGTTACTATAGAAACAAAAGAACACATAAGTCAGGCTGCAAATACAACTAGCAGAAGAACTTTTTAACTCTGGGAACAAATACATTTTCTATGAGTCACTCTTTTGTGTATAATGCTATAAAGAATATTTTTCAGTGAAACACGGCCACTACCACTACAACTGGTTTGGCGTCCTGGCTGCTGAGTCTGACTGCGCTTCCGTGCCTGTCCACACTGGTAGAGAGAGAGAGAGAGAGAGAGAGAGAGAGAGAGGTTCACATACTCCTCAGCTCTTGGGTCTAGTGTTGTAGACTACGCAATCACTGACATGGACCCCTCAACTATCAGTGCATTCACTGTCAGACAGCAATCCCCCCTTTCAGACCACAACCAAATTAATGTGTTCTTTAAATTGTCAGGTCAAATTAGTGACACAAAAAGGAAGCCCAGTAAGCTGTATAAATTAAATCCTTCTTACAGATGGGCCCCAGACAGTGGAGACAAATTCACCAAGGCTTTAAACTCCCCTGATCTGATGAACTACATATCAACATATACTCAAAATCAATATGTCCCTACCAGAGATGGGGTAAACAAGGCCACTGATGATATCAATATGATATTTCATAAGGCAGCTATTAGGGCTGACCTCATAAAGCAAAGACGGAGACCTGTTAAAAGGCAAAATACTGACAAATGGTTTGATCAGGAATGCAAAGAAATCAGAAAAGAGCTGAGAAAAATAGCAAATGAGAAACATCGCCAACCGAACAACCCAGCCCTGCGCATTCGATACAATGAAATTTTAAACACATATAAACACACAATTAGGATCAAAAAACAAAATTATACCCAATTGAAACTTGAAGATATTGAGAATGCCATTAACCAAAATCAATTCTGAGATATGTGGAACAAGTTCAACACAAAGCAACAGCAGACATTACCCATCCAAAACGGTGACATCTGGAGATCGCATTTTGAAAATTTATACAAAGACATACCAATCAATCAAATCAATTCAGATCAGTGTATTATGAAAGAAAAACTCCAAAAATTAGAAGAAACAATTAAAGACAACCAAAACCCCCTTGATTTTGAAATTACTTGGGAAGAAATAACCAGACAGATAAAATGTCTGAAGCCAAGGAAAGCTTGTGGTCCAGACAGCATTAGAAATGAAATGCTCAAAAGCAGCACCCCAGAAATGCAGGGTGCAGTGTTACATTTGTTCAATCTTATACTACAGGCAGGATGTTTCCCCAACATCTGGTGCAAAGGGCTCATTTCCCCCATTCATAAGAGTGGGGACAAATCAGACCCTAATAACTACCGTGGCATCTGTGTCAGCAGCTGTCTGGGTAAACTATTCTGTAGTATTCTTAATACAAGAATACTAGATTTCCTTGAGGAACAGTCAATCTTAAGTAAAAGTCAGATTGGCTTCCTCCCAAAACACCGCACCACCGACCATGTATATACCCTTCACACTTTAATCAACAAACATGTACAACAAACTAAGAACGGAAAAATATTCGCCTGCTTCATTGATTTCAAGAAAGCTTTCGACTCTATTTGGCATGAAGGGCTCTATTACAGACTTTTAAAATGTGGCATAGGTGGCAAAATGTATGATCTGGTTAAATCAATGTATTCGGAAAACGTGTGCTGTTAAAATTGGAAACAAATTAACTGATTTCTTCCCCCAGAGAAGAGGTGTTCGGCAGGGTTGCAACCTAAGTCCGACGTTATTTAATCTGTATATAAATGAACTGGCTGTTGAGTTGGATAAATGTGCTGCTCCGGGCCTCTCCCTCCTAGATAGAGAGGTGAAGTCTCTGTTCTATGCTGATGACCTTGTTCTACTGTCTCCTACTGAACAAGGACTACAGCTACAGCTGGACGTAGTAGAAAAGTACTGTCAGAACTGGGCCCTGGCAGTAAACATGAAGAAAACAAATGTCATGATTTTTCAAAAACGCCCCAGGTGTCATGAGAACAAACACCAGTTTACCATCAATAATCATGTCATTGAACACAGCATGAGTTATACCTACCTTGGTATAACCATAACAGCATCAGGGAGTTTCAACATGGCAGTGAATGCACTAAAAGAAAAAGCTCGAAGAGCTCTATATGCAATTAAGAGAAAATTTTATAATGTCCATATTCCAATAAAAATCTGGCTTAAAATATTTGATAGTGTCATCCAGCCTATTGCACTGTACGGTAGTGAAGTATGGGGTCCACTCAGTCATCAGAGCATTACCCGTTGGGACAAACATCCAACAGAATCTCTACATGCAGAATTCTGCAGATACATTTTACACGTACACAGAAACACACCAACAAATGCATGTAGAGCAGAATTAGGCATACCCACTGATAATCAACACTCAGAAGAGAACGCTCAACTTTTTTAACCACCTGAAATCCAGCCCCAGAGACACCCTCCACTCCAAAGCCCTCCAAACCCAAGAGCTGAGCCCAGAGAAGAGTCCCCTATGTCAGTTGGTACTGAGGCTAACTGCCCCCTCTCAGACACAGTCTGACCAGCCTCACAACAACACTGCTCTACAAACAGTAATCAGAGTAAAGCAAATTATAGCACAATGTAAAGAAAGCTATCTGGACCATTGGGAAGAAACAACTAAAAGCCAAAGTAGATTGGAATGTTATCTTGCCCTTAAAAGAGATTATGAATTAGCAGAATATCTCTCTACTGTCAGAGATAGAAAGCAGAGACAGATCCTAACCAAGTACAGGCTCAGTGACCACAAACTGGCAATCCAAACAGGAAGACACAAAAAATCATGGCAACCAAAAGAAAACAGAAAATGTGGTCACTGTTCGACAGGTGAGGTTGAGACGGAGATGCACTTTCTCCTACAATGTACAAAATTAAATGACACTAGAGAAATTTATTGGAACAAGTTCAGCTCTTTGGTTCCAGGTTTCAAAGAGCTGGACGACCTCTCCAAATTAAAAATACTCCTCGGAAGGAGAGCACGCACACCTTGCTGCCCAGTATGTGTTAACATGCCACACCCTGAGGGACAGTGAGTGATCGAGGCACACACACACACACACACACACACACACACACACTGTATATAACTAATAGAATGTTCATAATGTATATATCTTTGATTTATTGTATTGTACTTTAATGCTCTGCTTTGGCAATATTGTTTTTTTAAGAAACTTTCATGCCAATAAAGCCCATTTTGAATTTGAATTTGAATTTGAATTTGAATTTGAGAGAGAGAGAGAGAGAGAGAGAGAGAGAGAGAGCGAGAGAGAGAGAGAGCGTGCTACTGCAGCTCTACCTTTACAGGCTCCCCTGGGTCCTAAAACCATCCCTGTTACATTTGCCCCCGTTTTGAAAAGTCACCGTCCTGTTGACCAATTAATCCCAGAGCCTATACACTCTCTGGGCTACGTGACTATCTGCAACATGGTGTCCTTGTAAATTGCTAATTGGGGTAGCAAGGGTGTGATTTATTGGCCTTGGAAGGTGAAAATGATTAGTGTGCTCCCGGCTGTGATTCTATTTGGCTCGGGGGCAATATGGGAGGGTGCCTGAGCTCGCTGCCGCTCCGGCTCCATGGTGAGTATGATCTGCATCGCTGACATCGTCCCCAGCATTGGAGATCAACTGTTTAGGTGGGTCATCCGCCAGGCCAGGGTCAGGTAAAGGCTGGTTTTCTGTCATGGGTATACCAATACCAACAGTTGGTACCAATCTAAGCTCCGCTCTGTTGAGATGTTTTTCAGGGCCAGCACCATCCCTGGGGCGAATTATGTAGACCCTTCCTTCCTCATCCATATTTTCCACAACCACATAGACAACAGAGTCCCAAGTGTCCCGAATTTTGTTACGTCAAATATCTCCTTCTGTCATTTTGCATGGAGGGCCAGAAGCATCTCTGCCTCACAAGGCTTGTGGTGTGTTCAATGCCCTGATGGCCATGATCATCATGGAGGTTTTTGAGGACTTCTGCCTGCAAGGACTGGGGCAACGGTAGTTGGAATAAAACTCGTCCATCCCCTGGCGTCTGTATTTGACGACATAATACACCATCCTGTGATTTTATCCTGGCCCACTGCTGCACTAGCTTCTTCACCCCCTTGTAAGCATGGTCCATGTCGTGCTTTGTTGGAAGTTTCCTCCTTTTCCAGTACTGCCAGAACACACCAATCACTGGATCTGCAGGCTGCAAAACCAGTAGGTCAGCCTTAGGCCGTGATGGAAAAACAGCTATAGCTTGGCAAGTAGCAGTGACAGCAGGGGAAAAAGCCAGGAAAAAGAAAGGATGTGTTCTGGGAAAGGGACTGGCGGACAGGGCATCCGCATTACGATTGGTTGGTCCAGGTCGATATTTGATGTCAAAGTCAAAGACTGCCAACTCTGATGCCCACCGTTGTTCCACAGCCCCCAATTTAGCAGACTGCAAATAGCTGAGGGGGTTGTTATCAGTGAACACTACAAATTTATTGCCCAGCAGATACTTGCGAAACTTCTTAGTCACTGCCCATTTTAATGCCAAAAATTCCAGTTTGCGAGAGCTGTAGTTGGTCATGTTCCTTTCTGTGGGTCTGAAGCCTCTGCTTGCAATAGCGATGGGTCGTCGCTTTCCATCATGGTCCTGATAACACAGCCCCAAGTCCAGCATGGCTGGCATCTATTTCAAGGACAAAGGGTTTGGTGAAATCAGCATATTTCAGAACCGGTGCACTCACAAGAAGTCCTTTGAGGGTTTGGAATGTGTTTTCACACTACCCACTCCAGCAGTCACCCAGGACCCCTTTCCCAAGTGTGTGGCGTTTCTTGTTTGTTCAACCCAACTCACCCATGAATTGGTGAAGTGGGGCAGCAAACTTTGCAAAACCTGCCACGAAGCGGCGATAATAGGAAGCGAAACCCAAGAATGACTGTAGCTCTGTGCAAGTAGCTGGTCATGCCCATTCGGCCACTGCGCTGATCTTAAAAGGGTGAGTGGCAACACCGGAGGCCGAAATTACATGACCCAAGTATTTGACCTCACGCTGAAAGAAGTGGCATTTCTGTAGTTTCGATTTCAGATTGTGTTCTTTCAGTCGGCTCAGAACCAAGTCAAATTGTCTTGAATAGGAATCAAATAAACACAAAGAAAAAAGTCTTACATATATACACAGACACTTGACAATGGCATATTATTTGCAGGTAATAATTAATTCGTTTTCAAAAAATGTTTTTTAGACCAATTAGGTGAAATTGTATAATTTCCCACGGCACACCTGACGATCTCTCATGGCACACTAGTGTGCCGCGGCACAGTGGTTGAAAAACACTGCAGTAAATCACTCCAACATTGACTCGGTCACGGTAACTCGTGTTTCTCCTCTTGTCGCTCTGCTTCATCAAAACCAACAACATTCCGCTTTATCCCACCCTCTCACCTGAGGCTGCCCTGCGAGGAGTCAACGGAGCTTTAATCATGCCAATACTATTAAAGAAATTAATGATTGACAACTCATCAAACAAGTAATAATGAAGTGACCTTAACTATCATGCAATGACTCGTATCTCACAAACACTACATAAATGAATTTAACTCTTGTTTTTATATGAAATGACTTAACTTATTTTAACATTTATGTAACAACCTATTTATGAATTTTTATACCCTTTGATAATAATAAGTGTTTATGAACTATGTATTTCTTTATCGAAATAAATCATTTGATTTAGCAAGAGCTACACTACTACAATTGGAGAGGAGTATGGGCTACAGCTTGGACACACAACACCTCTATCCAACAGCTCCTGAATGTGGGCTTTAACCTGTTTGTACTGTGATAGCGGGAGCCTGCGATAGCGTTGCTGCACTGGGGCCTCATCCACTAAAGGAATTTCATGCTCCACTAGAGTGGTACATCCCAGGTCTCCTTTCCCATGACTGAAGACTGTGTTATGCTTCTGCAAAAGTTCCATTCTTTGTTTTGTCTGTTCAGCTGAAAGGTTCGGCCATGACATACTGGAAAGATCAATGGAAGGAGTTCTTGCAGCAGTCACCTCGTGAACTCTTAGAACTTTTTTAGAACTACTACTATGCGATGAATGATGATATGTGGTATGCAGTGTGTGATTGTGCAGTGTGCCTGTGAAATATGTGCTGGTTGATTGTACGGTATGCGTGCTGCTTTTGTTGTTGACTGTGTCTCTTGTCCCTTGTTTGAAATAAGCTACTACAATGCGCCTTTTTAAATTGCCCCTTGGGGACAAATAAAGTGCTTTGAATTGAATTGAATTGAATTGAATCACTGCCATGGTGTCATGGGCATCCATCTCCTCAATGAGGACCGAGCTCCCGGACTGCAGTGGATCAACCACATGCAACTCCCCCAGCTGGGTGTGGGGCCATAGCCAAACATCTTCGGTCCCCACATTAACAACAGGAACTTCCACACTGCCCTGGTGGACAGTAAGAAGAGCTGAAGACACAAGAGTGCCTGCCGGGAGATGATTCCCTGTTGCTAGGGGTTCAAGAAGCACAGATGGGAGAGTGATGTTGTCAGCAAAGGGGCAAGTGGTGTGAATCCACTTCAAGGAACCAGCAGGAACACGAAGAGCTCGACCATGAACCTTGGCTTTTCCCAAGTACCCTTGTGCCTTTGCAGCTTCAATATGCTGACACTGTCACGTTTTCAGTCATGGTTTTAGTTTTTCATCATGTCCTTCGTCATGTCCTGTCCTTCGTCATGTCTTAGTTTCTGTCATGTCCTCCGTTCTTGGTTTTCCGTCACGTCTTTCCGTTCTTGGTCTTTCGTCATGGTTTAGTTTCTGTTTAGTCCCGTCTTGTCTTTTCACAGTCACGGGTTTAGTTTCTTGGGTTTTCTGTTTATTGTATTTTGTTAAGTCTTGGTATTTTTTCATAGTCATGGTTTAGTGTTTAGGTTTTCTGTTTCCTGTTTTATTTTGTTAAGTTCTGGTTTTCCATGTTGTCCGTCATGTCTTTTGTTTCTGTCATGGTTTAGTTTCTTGTGTTTCTGTTTATTGTATTTTGTTAAGTTCCTGGTTTTTCAAAGTCAGTCTTGTGATGGTTTAGTTTCTTGGGTTTTCTGTTTATTGTGTTTTGTTCATGGTTTAGTTTTTCAATTTTCTGTTTCCTGTTTTATTTTGTTATGTTCTTGACTTCCTGTTTGTCTCTACCATGTTTTCTTTTGATTAGCTCATTTGTTTCACCTTGTCCCTTGATTTGCTTCACCTGTGTCTCGTCACCCCTGTTCCTCATGTGTGCATATATAGCCCTGCCTTCCCCTTTGTCCCTGTCGTGTCATACTGCTTGTTCACTGCTTGTTTGTCATGCCATGTGATTCTTGTTGAGTGTTTCATGCCAAGTTCATGCTACGTCATAGATTTGTTAGTGTATTAGAGTTTTGCTTTTTGGATTTCCTGCCCTGTCAGCAGCGTCTTTAGTTTTTGTAAGTTTTTTTTTTTTTTTTTTTTTATTAATTAAAACCCCTTTTTGCCTACTCCTGCCTCTCAAGTCCTGCATCTGGGTCCACACTCCATTCCCTGCAACCCCCTATGTGACAGACACTTGGCAAAAGTGTCTTTCCACTTTTTACTAGCAGCTTTAAGGCCAGGCCAAGCTGCTCAAGAAGCAAATTGTAACAGCGACCAATGATGTTCATCCCAAGGAGACCAGGCACTGTATTTGACGATATAATACACCATCCTGTGATTTTATCCTGGCCCACTGCTGCACTAGCTTCTTCACCCCCTTGCAAGTATGGTCCATGTCGTGCTTTGTTGGAAGTTTCCTCCTTTTCCAGTACTGCCAGAACACACCAATCACTGGATCTGCAGCCTGCAAAACCAGGTGGTCAGCCTTCAGCCATGATGGAAAAGCAGCTATAGCTTGGCAAGTAGCAGTGACAGCAGGGGCAACATGGGACATGTCATCTGCCTGTTCCTGGACTTCATCTGGCACCTTCAAAAAAAAATATGGCCAAACTGCTTGTAGTGGCAAAATTTCAGTTTTAGTTTTTGTTCCTTTATCAAGCCACTTCCTTCAGCGTTCACAGCAGACAGTTTCTGACTCGTATCCAACCCAAAGAAGAAAATAATTCACTGAAACATGATTGTAGTTCGTTCTTGGTTTTAATCCAACATAAAGGGTCCGTAGTACAAGTTGCATTCGTTTAATAAGGCTTGGACACAGTAAAAAGCTGTTTGCATCCAAAACTCACACTGTCTGAATCATAGCACACACCTGACTAATCAAAAGCGCACACCTGTCTAATCATTGAGAACAGCGGTGTACGTCACCAAGCATCAGACTTGTACAAAAAAAAATCATATTAAATGATAAACTATCATAATCAAATTAGATCTTAATTCTAAGTGTTGAAATGTTAATTAATATTTTGCAAACTTATGAAAACATTTTCACCTGATTTGGCTCTTACATTTCCGGCCCCTAATTGGAAGGCAAGCAGACTGACAATTACTTAAACAACAAATAGAGCCAAATATATGTTTCAATGTAAAGTATTAACTAAAATTGTCATGTGGGTTGACCATATGGGTCCCAGACAATTTGCCCAGTTCAAGCCCATGCCCACTCTGTACCCATGCTGCCTCTTTTTAACCCATATGGGGCATATGCTCAGAAGACGCTGCATATTAAAAAAGGATTGCCTACCAGGTATAAAACCTGTTTGATCAGGGGAGATGAGATCTGAGATGACAGTTTCTAGTCGGTGTGCTAAAACTTTTGTAAGAATTTTGTAATCATAACAAAGAAGACTAATTGGACGATACCCACTGCATTCTAGGGAGTCTTTGCCCTTTTTTAGTAAGACTGTTATTATAGCCTGATTCATTGTTTCTGGCATTCTCTTTGTGGATAGAATGTCTATATAGAGAACCTAGTATAGGTGCCAGTTTGTTGGAAAAAGCTTTCTAGAATTCAATTGATATCCCATCAGGGCCTGCTGCTTTACTGCTTTGCAAGGAGCTGATGGCTTGTGCAATTTCTTGACATGTTATAGGGGTATCAATAAATGTTTGTGCCTCTGAACTTATCTGTGGGATGTCAAGTTTATCCAGGAACTCTTGGATCTCCCCAGTATTAGCATTAGCTTCAGATGTATAAATATCCGCATAGTAGTAGTACTATGATAATAGTCTGTGGGTGGGTTTGTCATAATTTCTGCCAGAAGACTCATCAGTTGTCATCAGGTGTTTACCGACACCAGGCAAGAACCTCTCTGCAGTCTGAAAAAAAAATACAACTGTAAAAAAAACCCAAAAAAAACATTAGCACTTTGACGATTACTACTACTACTACTACTACTACTACTACTACTCAGCCATCAGGCTTTTTAAGTCTTCTGCAAAATGGTTGATGAGCTGACAATTTAATTTCCCTGCAGGGACAAATAAATTTGTATTTGCAACAATAACATCAGAATAATAACAACAACAGCAACAATATACAGCACTTACACATTTGCAAAGTACCTCTTGTCCTCCTGCTCCTGACCTGTTTGAAAAATCATGTACAAAACTAAAAACTACACTAATGTTATGACATGTTTTGTAACATCCCAAATTCTCCTCAAGATCAAAAACATCCATTAAAACCCCTACAACTTAATTGCGATAATCTCAATTATTCTTTTGATATTATTTTTTATTATTTGTAATTATATATATATATGTATTATATATGAAGTGCAGGGATTAGCCTGGCCCCGCTATGGCTAGCTGCTGCCGTGTACCGCTGGTGCTTTCCTCCATTCATATGCGACTCGACGGCTTGTGCCCCCCCTAATGGAAATAATTTTTTGCACAATTTCCACACATTGCCTCGTTCTTATTTTGAGCAGGCGCCAACCACCTCATAAATAAATCCTCTTGCATCCATTTGTCGTTAAATTTGCACGTCCCCATCTTCGCATGTTTAACCGCTCACCTCTACCGCGTAATGGCGACGCGCAGCCTGACGCCAGCGTCTGTCTGACGTACCGTAAAACGCCTATTAATCGCGGAGTCTCTCATTAACTACATGGTATTTTTACCAAGTTAATCAAACAAATACAGCTAGATGTTTTACGGTTTGCCACTGTGCTTTCCCATCGGCATTAAACGCACCTTCTGGAAATTTAATACCTACAGCAAATTTATTTTAAATTTGCCGTAGGTATTAAATTTGCTGCGGATTTTAAATTAAGACATTTTAAGACTTTTTAAGGACCCGCGGGAACCCTGGCCTTATCATCTCTTTTTTTCTTGGTTTCCTTTGTTTTGTATTTTTTTGGTGTTTGTTTGCTGGGTGTGTTTTTGGTTTAGCAAGTATAAAGTAGAACCTGAAAACTGAAAAATAAAGTAAAAAGAAATCCATATCGGTCGGGGTCAAACTTTAACATACTTTAAGCTGCAGACTGGATTCAACTTGTAAAAACATATTTAAAAAATCACAAGACTTTCTGCTATTCAGCTATCATTCATCAGTCTTTGATTGATGAAAGTGTGGAACTGTTTCTTCTGGGCTCTCTGTAGCTGAGTGGTCAAAACCCTGGTTTACTGCTCTTGAGGACATGGGTTTGATTCCTTCCTTACCAGTCTCAGTTGAATGTCATTTGCTTGTTTTAGTAATTCAGCAATGGCGCTCAGCTGCTTAGGGGGTTCTAAACTTTAAAAATTTTTAACATTCCTAACAAACCACCCGTACATGCTGTAGTTTTGCAACTTTCACTAAAATGTAGCCACAATACTTGAGAAAATTTTGTAAAGGAAAACCATCATTGTAAAAACAAAATTAAAACTTATTAAACCTTGCTTGTTCCACAATTTTTGCTCAATAACAGAATTTTTGACATTTTGACAATTTTTGAAATCTGCCTTGACAACTGCTGCCTGGCTGGTGACTGCCTGACTCCATTTGTGAAGCCACACACGGTCTTACATCCAGCCAATTAGCTTAATGACTTAGAGGATGGTTCTTGATATCAGAGATTGTGAGTTCAAGTCCTAGGTAAGGCCAGATGGACATTGAAATTCTGATCTTCTTGTTATCTCCCTATTTTGTCTCTTGTTACTCAAAATCGCCTAACTTTGTCCAAAACTGCATGGCCCCGACCACTGCTGCAAAGCAGCTTTAATGTTAAATTTGTATTGGCTAGCCAGTACAATGTAGGACGCATTCATAGATTCATCCTACATTAACATAGTAAGTAACAGTAACCTAAATTACATCTTTTTAAAAATATGGTTTTCTTTAAAATAAACAATATGGACCATATTTTTCACATCTCATCTCTGTAGAAATTACGGTATGTTTTTGCTGAATGGCTAACGGTTTTATACTGTAAATTTAAATGTACGCATCAGCAAATTCTGTAATTTATATGGAATAATACTGTACATTTTAGGGTAATTACCCACTTTTAAATTTTTGATATCTTACCATCAATTTTCCAAACGTAAAAAAGAATCACAGTAAAATCTTGTGTTTTTTATGTAGTTTACCCGTAAAAGTTAAAGTTATATACTGTTTCTTTATTTACAGGAATTCACCATATTTACTACGGTCATATACAATTTTGAAGTTTACAGTTTTTTACTGTTGTTATTTGACGTTTTTTTACTGTATTCTTTTACAGACTTACAGTGTACATCAAGCTGAGTATACATCAGACCTGACAGACACCGAAGATTGCTCGATAAAGAGAAAGTAGGTGTTTGTGGGGGAATACAGATTAAAGGTCATTTCCATAATATAGAGGCAGTAGGTATGGTTCAACTTATATATCTTCATATTAACCTCTCTAGGGCAAGGTCAAAGCTCTTCCAGAGTCAGAGCAAGCAACTAGAATCAAGTGAGCAGTCTGATTCAGAGGAGGAATTTCCACCCACTCCCCCAGAAAAATTCCTTGGGCCAGCAGCAAAGAAAATGACCAGCCAGATCACCAGCCCCACTGCCCAGCGAGTCGACGGTTCCACTGTCCAGAGGGTTGCAAGCCCCAGTTGTGAAGCCATGTTCTCTAAACTTCTTACAATTGTAGAAGAAATTAAGGAGACCCAGAAGGTTCATGGTAAGATGCTAAATGTCTTGCTGAAGAAGCAAGATGCATCAATGATGGAGGTTCCTGATGGAGTGGTCTTCCCGCTGCAAACTCAAGCAGATGTTGAGGCTCTCGAGGAAAAACTGGGGGACCGCAGTCTAATGTCTGCTGTTGTAAGTTTTGTTTGTTTTTTTTTACTTTTTTTCAAATTGATTTTCATTAGCCTACAAAATAAAAATATGTGTTACATTACAGTAAATTACATAAAGGCTACAACTTCAAATGTTTAGTTGACCTTCCGGCTGAATTTTTTTAAACCTTTGAAGCTTACTGTCTTAGCAATTAATGTAAGCCTTTTTTTCTCCTTTTGGCTCTCATCCCTAGGTTGCCATGGTGGCAGAGATAGGGGGCACAAGTGTAGATGATGCAACGAGGCGAAAGATGAAATACATTCTGTCAAATAGCTGGCATTGGACTATAACATGTTTGGCCGTCACGGGAAAAAGAAATTTTCATTTCAACGTTGTGTATGGTAAGTAAGTTAGAGAAGTTAACATTCCATCTGCAGGGATTAAAGTTCTCCGTTGCCCTGATGGATTTCCGTCAGTTGGAAAAATTAAAGTAAACTAGACAATTCCCCTGCGGGAAATCGCGAGAGTGATGCAGTGGCCGCAGCAGTCTGCGATACCATGCTATATTGCTGTGACAGTACGATGCTACGATGCTACGATGATGCTACTATGCCAAGATGCTACAATGCTATGATGCTAAGATACTAAGATGCTATGATACTAAGATGCTACAAAGCTAAGATACTATGTTGCTACGATGCTAAGATGCTACAATGCAATTATACTAAGATGCTATGATGCTAAGATACTACAATGCATCATAGCATTGTAGCATCATTAAAGCATTATAGCATGGTAGCATCATTAAAGCATCTTAGCATCATAGCATTGTAGCATCTTAGCATCATATCATTCAAATAGTCATTTAAGGCCTTGTTCCTACTGACTGGATGGGTGTGAGTTTGATGTCATGCAGGGTACAACAAATCAAACAGGATGAGGAGGATGCAGTAGGCCTGGCTGAGAGAGAGAGACACTGAGAAGGGTCGTCCTTTACGCCCTTCTACAAACCGAAGGGCAGGTACAGGCAGCAGACCCCTCCCAGCTCCACCTGAAAGCCAGCATCAAATAAGGAAGAGAGTGGGAGGGATCTCACTAGGATCCCCAGACAAAGAACGAGCAAATCGTAACAATTGATCGTTAATCATAATAATTTTAACAATAAAACTCATTACTCCTACCTGAGCAATAGTTTAACAGTTTACGGCACAGTCTTACAGTTAGAAAAACAATAATATTAAACTTAACACATCCAGGCTGTAACAAGGAATCAGTGATGAAGTGAAGACCTTCAAATTGTCCTGCGAGTCCAGCTCTTTGTCTCATGTTGGACGTCACTGCAGTCTGTCTGGATCAGCTGGAGGAAAACTATAGGCAGACAAATAGACATGTCAAATAATGTTATGTAACATACTTAATATAACTCTTATGAGTGTTCAACAGCTCATTATTTATTTCATTAAAAACATCATATTATATTAAATTACTCCAATTATATATATACTGTCATTAATGTTGTTGCAAGCCATAAATGTTTCCTACTTTATGTGGTGGAATAATATATTTTTCAGTTTGACACAGTTTAATTTAAAAATATCTTCCCTTTAAATTGTAAAACTTCAACATTATTACTGTGATAAGCACCCGCTAGCAACGTGGCGAATTAGCCGGCGGCTAACCCCACTAGCCTCCGCGTTAGCTCACGGCTAACTGCCGCGGCTAATTCGTGTTTAACTCCCGCGGGTCCGCGGTTAAATCCCGGTTAGCTAGCGGTTAGCTAGCGGTTAGCTCGAGGCTAACTCCGCGGTTGAGTCCGCGGCGTTAAGGTAGCGGCTAGCTAGCTCCGTTAGCTCCGCTAGCTTGCTAACATACATGAGCTATGCTGGAAGGCTAGTCGTCGGCTAAATCACTGGGCGGCTAGTCGTTAGCGTCTGTTAGCAGTTTAGCTATTCACTGACCTAATAAGATGAAGGAAACGGGTCAGGGATGTTGTGTCAGGAGTTTCAGCAAAGCAGCCAGATATAATTTGAGTTTAAAATAAAGGAAAAGGTCAAACATGACTGAGAAATTGTCATTCAGTCAATGAGAAGAGCTATAGCTAAGAGGCCCAGCAGCTGTGAGACAGGGATGGTTTGGGGGGTTTTAATGTTTTGGCAGATCATGTTTTCCACTGAGAGCTCTTTTCCCGCCTCTCGTCCCCTGCAGCTGCGTGTGTGAACGTGTGTAAGCTGGTTGGGGTCTGGTTGTCATGGCTACCAGGGTCAACTGCTCCTGTTAGAATGTCAGTTGGAAGACGGGGAGAGAGAGAGAGAAAATGCTGAAATATTGCCTCGAACAGGAAGGACTTGTGGCCAAACCGTATTTCCAATCATTGAACCGACTTAACTTTGGGCATCTTGAGGCTTTCCTGAACGTCTACATATGTAATTTGTGGGTAAAATGAAGAAATGTGACCTATTTAAAGCGATTCAAAGAAAGGTTACGTCTGCTTTCCTCCAGAAATTTCCCTGCCTTTTTAACATGGCAGTCTATGGAGCTGTGGGTGGGTGTTGCTGGCGCATCTTTGTGTCTGACGCCAAAACTATAAGACTTACAGCTTTAGCAGACGAATTTGAGTGAGAAGACACATTTTCCTACGTTTCTATGTATAAATTATGTCTGTCGTGTGAAATTTGTGGCCACGGGAGCAGTTTCTGTGCAGTTTTTTGACTAACTTTCTTCTCCCCTCCTCACTCTAGCTGATGATGTCATCCACTCTAGCACAAACATTCCGCGCAATACACACCCATTATAAACCCTGAAATTTGAGTAAAAACCTACACAACTCTGAGGCTTCATAGTTTAAAAACGGTAAAAGTTGTCGACAAGTGAAGTGAATCTCTGAAGAGAAGGCAAGAGTACCTACGTTTTAAAGTTTAAATGAAGTCTCTCGGTTAAAGTATGCCAGAGCAGTTCATTGTTGAAAATGTCTGTTGAATTTATTTTTTTTTCGGGCGTCTCCATTCATTTCAATTGGGAAATTTGTCGCAGTTTTTTCGCGACGTAGTCGCGAAAAAATCATGTTTGAAAGAACTGTATAGAAGCACACCGAGTCCGATCGAGACGCACGTTTTGATGTATTTTGTGTCTGTGTGCGACGAACGATATTTGAGTTGAAAGGTTTCGAAAATCGGCCGTAGGAAAAAGTTTAATAACTAGACAATTCCCCTGCGGGAAATCGCGAGAGTGATGCAGTGGCCGCAGCAGTCTGCGATACCATGCTATATTGCTGTGATAGTACGATGCTACGATGCTATGATGATGCTACTATGCCAAGATGCTACTACAATGCTATGATGCTAAGATACTAAGATGCTATGATACTAAGATGCTACAAAGCTAAGATACTATGTTGCTATGATGCTAAGATGCTACAATGCAATTATACTAAGATGCTATGATGCTTTAATGATCACCTGTTCATATAGTCATAATATAATCCTGGTGAAAATATTTGCGACTTACGTTGCAAATAATTTCATGTTTGACTACAAAAAGTAATGGTCAGGTCAAGACAGGTATGAAAGGTATTTTCCTACGTTTCTATGTATAAATTATGTCTGTCGTGTGAAATTTGTGGCCACGGGAGCAGTTTCTGTGCAGTTTTTTGACTAACTTTCTTCTCCCCTCCTCACTCTAGCTGATGATGTCATCCACTCTAGCACAAACATTCCGCGCAATACACACCCATTATAAACCCTGAAATTTGAGTAAAAACCTACACAACTCTGAGGCTTCATAGTTTAAAAACGGTAAAAGTTGTCGATAAGTGAAGTGAATCTCTGAAGAGAAGGCAAGAGTACCTACGTTTTAAAGTTTAAATGAAGTCTCTCGGTTAAAGTATGCCAGAGCAGTTCATTGTTGAAAATGTCTGTTGAAATTTTTTTTTTTTCGGGCTTCTCCATTCATTTCAATTGGGAAATTTGTCGCAGTTTTTTCGCGACTACGTCGTTCTGGCTCCCTACTATAGTCCTGTAATTAGGCTAGTGACAAACTGTCAAAAAGGGCTTTAGTTTTTGAGATACCCCTCCCCGAGGTAGAACAAAACCTAACAATGTTTTTCCTCATCTCTAAGGTCTCCCATATATGAAATGGGTTCTTAGGTTAAAATATTTTACTGCAAACATTGTTAAATTGATACATATTGTTATACACCCCAAAACTAAAAAAGAACAAAAATATAGCCTGGCCGTATGGGAGTTAAGACATATAAACTTATGTCGATTAATAACACAAGCTCTGACAGCTTTGAAACTTGACATAATTGTGATCAGGAAGTTGCTTTACCTATTAGAAAAAACTGGATGTGAATATCTTGATGTGTGTAACATATAGAGACCTATGAACACTTGCCTAAAATAAGCGGACATACAAAAAAAGAATATCTATGCAAAATGTTCTCATTTACTTTGTTGTTGCTTTGTGTGGGATTGTCACAGAAACACATATGATGGCTTGTTGGAAAGATGGGGTTGTGCTTAATCCAGTGATACCAAATATGTAAATATAGCATGCAAAGTCAGCGTGCTACATCACTGAATGTATGAGGTGTCCCAAATGAAAAAAAGTGAATCAAGTCTCCACAGCCCCTTATCAATGGTGACAAGAATGTTAACCAATTCAGTGTTACTGCAAAGTAAGTCACTTGAGGTAAGCACTACTTTTTATGATGATGCCTATGTCTATGATATCTACACCCACTTGAATTTATTTTTGGTCAAGTAACTACTGCATAATGGAAAATAATAGTTTATGTGTTTGTCCAAACCAGTAGAGGGCAGTATTGCCTGCACTGCTTAATTCACTACCTTGGTGTGATCTTTGATTAAAGTTTTGTGGTCTACAGTGAGCTGGCTACTGTTAGGCTACTCCTCCTGGGTGGATCCAACTGTAGTTATCTACATCATTGCCTTCATGTATTTTTTTCCTAACCTGACAGGTAAATCACTGCAAATACTATGTCATGTGAAAAGGCTGAGATTGACCTAGCTTAAAGGTTGAATATGGAGAATGAGCAAAATACCGCCATCTAGTGTCTCAAGATCATAGTTGCAACAACAAAAAATAATTCCAGCAGTGTCTCAAGTGACTGACTAGGATCAACATGATATAATGAAAAAAAGTATTGCAGAGGAGTTTGACCGACAGGTAATGTTAGCTAAGTTAGCTAGCGAGTTAGCGAAGTTAGCTAGCGAGCTAGCTAGCGAGTTAGCTTACCAATCGAGGAGAAAATTTTCTATTTCCACGTGCGTTGATGCCATGGGAATCCTTTACCTGAGCCCATCAGCCTATTATCATTATTATTATTATTACGTCATGTGAAAGAGACATAACATGACATGTCTATATGTGTGTGAAAATACAAAATCTGAAATGTATATTATTTTTCCCTTTTACTAGTTTCTTGAATTATGGAGAATGTCTCACAGACTTTGGATCCAAAAATTTGTATCGTCTGTGGGAAACATTTGGAAAAAGGCAAAAAAAGAGAACCCTATGTCCAAAAGCCCACAGTTGAAGGCCTCCAACGTATACTTACCCTTGCTCAGCAGAGAGATGATGATGTCCATAAAACCCTGGCTCCATACACAGATGACATACTATCCTCCAAAATAATAGTATCATATCATGTATCATGTAGAGCAAACTACTGCCTTAAGACAAAAGTCAGTGAGCATGAAGTTCCAAATCTTGAGAGTGAGAGCGCATCTGCACCAAGAAGACTGAGTAGAGCTGACACAACAACATTTAACATACGGAGAGATTGTTTCATTTGTGGGAAGGCCAGTACTAGACCAGAACTTCTGACAGCTATTACAACTGGTACAGGTGCAAGTACCAGAGACAAGGTCCTTCATGCAGCTTCTGAAAGGCTTGATGAAGATGTACATCTTCGGCTGCTTTCATACCCTGATCTCTTTGCACATGATGCCAAATATCATAGAAGCTGCCTTGGACACTACATCTCTGAACGAAATATAACAGCTGCAAGACGAAGAAAAGAATCAGAGAAGCAGACCAATGTCCATGACAAAGCCTTTATTAAGCTCACTGAAGACATTGATAAAACAGTATTGTCTGAAGATATGAAAGTTGGGACTCTAAACTCTTTGACTGATAGTTATAATGACATACTGAAGACCCTTTCTGAGGAAGAAGATGGCACAGTGGTCCAACACAAGACATATGCATCCTCGAAACTAAAGGAGAAGCTGATACAGCATTACAAAGGCAGGCTGGTATTTGTCCCACGTCCTGGAAAGTCAGATCTGGTGTGCTCTGAAAGTATGCCCGTAGGTTATGCAGTGAGAGAAGCTGCTCAGCTCACAGAAAAGACGGTGAGAGACTGTGACTGTGAGACAACACTTCCACAGACAAGTGAGAGTCTTTCAGAAACCCAAATATTACACAAGGCTGCAGACATATTGAGGAAAAGCATGGAGCAGGTTGAACATGACCGTCAATCATATGTTGGCAGTGATCGTCTATCACGTCTGCAATGCAGCAAATATGTACCCAATATCCTGTATGACTTTGTCAACTGGTGTGTTGATTCACATGCCCACAGAGATTACCAAACATGTGATGAGGACCCAGCTTCGAAGGACAATCTCTGTGTGATTGCCATCTGCCATGATCTTATTGCACAGAGCTGTCACATCCATACGCCAATCACACTGGGACTTGCCATTCTGATTCATCATGAATTTGGTAGTAAGACACTCATTGATGAGCTCAGTGCAATGGGGCACTGTGTGTCCTATACAGAGGTTAGGCACTTCCTCACATCTGTGGCAGCAGACCAGATATCAAGAACAAAGAGTGGTGTCTACATCCCAAATGGCCTCAGTGAAGTCGCTGAACACGGAATTGTTGATGCAGCCATCGACAACTTTGATCAAAATGAAGACACTCTGGATGGGAAGCATACAACCCACGCTATGGCTTCTGTTGTGTTTCGAAGAGGCCATGTCTCCACAGCAGATAAATGCCTACCACGGGTTCCGGAGAGGTCTCTCACTACCTTAAACACGTTCAACATGGATGGAGATAAACTTTACAGGTACATTTTGTGCATTCTTTTTTCTCTGAAATCTGTTCCATGTCGTCATGGTATTTACTCAGTCACATAAACTACTCAAATTAATGGTTGAGCAGAGTATGAATGCATGTCGGGAGGTTTTAGAGTGTTCTGATTTGATATTTAATGCGTATGATCACAAGCTTATCCTTTCATTTCAATTGTAATTACAGATACATCAAATCTACAAAGCGACCAGAACCACCTGAACTTCCCCAACCTGAGTTACTGCACACAAACACAACAGTCTCTAAAGCAGCTGATGACAGAGATCTGGTATGGAAGCTGGCCCGAAACGTAAGGGAGAATCAGCAGCGGGTCCCTGCATGGTCTGCATTCAATGCCTTCACGTCAGACACTGCTTGTTCAGTAGCCAGTGTACTCTACATGCCCTTCATAAGAGAATCACCCACAGAACTGTCCACCATCTATACATCTATGGTACGACTTGTACAGCTTGCTGCAGAACTGGGACAGCATCATATTCTTGTGACTGCAGACCTTGCTATTTATAGCAAAGCACAACAGATCTTGTGGAACAAACCACCACTCTTACAGGGTAAGATCACAATGAGACTTGGAGGTATGCATATCATGATGGCTTACCTTGCAAGCATTGGCAAGCTCTATGGCGATGGAGGACTGTTTGACATACTAACAGAGACAGATGTGTATGCAGAGGGAACAGCCCGACAATTGCTTCAAGGGAAACAGCTGGCAAGAGGAGTAAGGAGCATAAAGCTAGCCTCTGAGGCCCTGTTCAGGCTCTTCTGGAAAGCCATGCAATCATGGCTTAAAAAACAAGGCCAATGTGCAATGACTAAAACACAAGAGAAACTCCTACATGATGTGCAGCATGCATTTGATGGTAATGACAAGGCCACTGCTCAACAGCTCATCAGTGAGGTGAAGACTGAACTCCCTGAGATCCATAATAGAATCCAGATGTTCACAAATGAGGGAGTTAAGCAATCAGCAACCTTTGGATACTGGTTAACGTTCCTAAATGGTGCTGATCTGTTGCTAAGGATGCTTCGTTCAGAGCGTGAAGCTGACTTTCAGCTTCACCTGAATTGCATGTGTGAAGTTATGCCTTGGTTCAGAGCTGCTGGAAGGACCAATTATGCCAAGTATTTGCCAGTCTATGTTGCAGAAATGAAATCCCTTGAACATGAACAACCAGAAGCATACACATTTATGCAGCAAGGAGGATTTGTTGTTCGCCGGTCTGAGGATCAAAGCTTCAACTGTGTGGCTACTGATCAGGCACTGGAGCAAACCATCAACCGAGAAGGCAAGAGTCAGGGTGGAGTTGTCGGCTTCACACTACGGAAGGGAGCTCTCACAAGATGGCTGATGACAAGACATGTGACCACAGCATATGTAGATGCCATGAAAGAGCTTTGTGACACTGTTGCAAAGAGCCCGAGAGCACACAAGGAGCATGGAGCATCCAGAATGGACAGAGACGAGAGAGACATACAGAAGATAATGGAAGCTGTAGAGCAAAAGCAGAATCCCTTTGACCTTGATAGTGTTCCTGAGGAACTGATCAACATTGCAAGTGGTCAGGTTGCATCTGAGAAAGTTGCAAAAGAGCTCTCAAACTTCCTCCAAGATGGTGCAAAGCAGAATGCCATCTTTATTGAACAACGTCTGACAAAATCAAAAAGAACAAAGAGCTTCTGGGACCCAGAGAAAAGAAACCAGTGTGCAACCTTCAAGGACATGAAAACATCAGCTGGAGTTAGTGTATCTAGACAGGTTCACATTGACTCAGATGTGCTCTTTCGAAGGTTACTTGCTGTCTCCAAACAAAGAGAGGTGTGCATGGAGACTGTGATGTCTCACGAACTCGCTGCTGTCCCACCCTCTTTGTTTTATGATGATGGAAGCATGAGGAAGACCACAAAAGCTGACCTTGCTAAGAAACTGGAGTCTGTCGTTGAAGAGACACAACAGCTGTCCAGCGTTAAAGAACCATCAGCATATCTCATCGATGGCATGGCTCTTCTGCAGAGTCTCCATGATTCAGGCTTTCAGACATTCAATGACCTGGGTGAGTGTATCTGGAATAAGATCACAATGTTAATGGGAAAGGAAGGCATCAGCTGTGTTGTTTTAGTGTTTGACAGATATGATCATCAATACTCAGTCAAAGACCTTGAAAGGCAAAGAAGAGGCACCATCCAAACCAGCAGGCGAACACATATTATCACAGGAGAAGCAAGTGTTCCAAACTACAGGAAATACCTGAGGATCAGTGGGAACAAGGCTGCTCTATGTAGCTTTGTCAGCAACTACATCACTAGTACTGGGCCACAGAGAATCTCTTCAGAGAACACAGTCATATTGGCAGGCGGCTTTGAAAATGGTGAGGAGGTCAAGAGGGTTAGCAGATCAGGTGTTGACAGCTTGACAGATCTTTACAGTGACCAGGAGGAGGCTGACACACGACTGGTGTTACATGCAATACACCTTGCAGAGTCACATTCTCGTCTCATTGTCAAATGTGATGATACAGATGTACTGGTTTTGCTTGTGTACTATTCAAGCAAAGGGATGTTTGGATCCTCAGAGGTGTTCATGCACTCTGGACATGGCCTAAAGGAAAGATATGTCCCAGTTTGTTCAATTGCTCAGAGTCTTGGAGCAGCTCTTTGCGAATGTTTACCTGCATGCCACGCCCTCACAGGTTGTGATACCACAAGCAGCTTGTACAGGATTGGAAAGACCACTGCCTTCACAAGACTGAAGACCCATCTGAACGACTTGAAGGAAATGGCCATGTTTGGACTGTCTGGGAGCCTGGAAGAAGCTTTGCCTGTGGCAAGAAAATATGCCCTCCTCCTGTATGGCCAAAAGAAAAAGGAGAATGGCCGTCCTTGCACCACCCTAGATGAGCTGAGGTACATACTAGCATCTACCACAGATTGTTCAGCAGCAAGTCTACCCCCAACAGAAGATGCCTTCCAGCAACACGTATTAAGAGCCTTACACCAGACAGCAGTGTGGCGTCAAAGCCACCTGGCCAAGCCTCATCTCTGGAACCCAGTTGGCAGAGGATGGAGGCTCAGACAAGACGGATCCATTGAACCTGTAATGTTCCAGAAGGCACCAGCACCTAATGAAGTTCGAGACATCACCCATCTGTACTGCAAAGATGAAAAATGCACTGAAACCAGTAAATGCCAGTGCCTTTCAGTGGGCTTGACTTGCACTGAGTTCTGTTCTTGCCCTTTCCCAGACTGCTCAAATATGACCCACTTTGTCACTGATGACAATGCTGATGAGTGACAGGGATGGCTACCAAAAGCAGTCCATGTAGAACACCAGCGAAAGAGATAGGGAGTTTAGCTTGAGGAGAGGGTTCATTCCTCCTCAGAGGAATTTTGTTTTTGATGCCATGGTTTTGTTTGATGAACATTTGTTTGATTTGAGACAGTAATTTAATTTGTTCTGTCTGAAGTGAAGTTATAGTTTTATTAAAAAGATCATCAAGGCCAAACTACAATCCTGTCACCCTGTCTCCTGTGTGTACTATTGCTGAGCTGTAAGCCTTAGCTAGATCCATCCCCTGGTGATGTCACACGGTACAGTACACTACATTGCTATGCAATGCAACATATTCTTTTATTTGGGACAGTTCAGATATTTAGTGATGAATGATTATGTACATATTTGGTATTGCTGGATTCAGCACAACCATGCAATAAATGCATTATTAGGGTGGCACTTACCCAAAGTAACCTTTATTTATCCAGGTAAATCAATTGAGAAGTTACTTGCTTAGGTTGCAGTAACACTGAATTGGTCAACATTCTTGTCACCATTGATAAGGGGCTGTGGAGACTTGATTCACTTTTTTTCATTTGGGACACCTCATACATTCAGTGATGTAGCACGCTGACTTTGCATGCTATATTTACATATTTGGTATCACTGGATTAAGCACAACCCCATCTTTCCAACAAGCCATCATATGTGTTTCTGTGACAATCCCACACAAAGCAACAACAAAGTAAATGTGAACATTCTGCATAGATATTCTTTTTTTGTATGTCCGCTTATTTTAGGCAAGTGTTCATAGGGCTCTATATGTTACACACATCAAGATATTCACATCCAGTTTTTTCTAATAGGTAAAGCAACTTCCTGATCACAATTATGTCAAGTTTCAAAGCTGTCAGAGCTTGTGTTATTAATCTACATAAGTTTATATGTCTTAACTCCCATACGGCCAGGCTATATTTTTGTTCTTTTTTAGTTTTGGGGTGTATAACAATATGTATCAATTTAACAATGTTTGCAGTAAAATATTTTAACCTAAGAACCCATTTCATATATGGGAGACCTTAGAGATGAGGAAAAACATTGTTAGGTTTTGTTCTACCTCGGGGAGGGGTATCTCAAATTTTGGGGGGCATTGTCACTAGCCTAAATGGGTTTAGGGGGTCATAATGTTTTGGCAAACTATTGACCCCCATAGCTTTGCTATGAGGGTCAATAGTTTGCATTGCGTAGCACTGCATCACTAATTAGAGGAAATGAGATGAAAATGCAAGGAATCTCTTTGTACTGGACTGCACTATTTTGTGAACTGCTCATCTAATTTCTTTAGTAATAATACTAAAGTTTAAATAAATATATACATATAAATAACATTTTTATTTCAAATCTGAAGCCTGCATTGTACCATTGAAGCCTCAACTAATGTGCATCAGTTATTGCTTTTAGTGCATTTTGGCATTTTAATGTGAAAACATGTTTATCATTTTATTATTATTTGTACACACCTCACAAAGCTATTATATATTATGATTATGAGAGAGTATTATAATAAAAAATTATTAAGTTCAAGTACTTCATATTCTCTTGTCCTAACAATCCATAACGATTATCCATCATACTCTTCATACTTTTCCCAATATGGCCCTGAAGTTGGCCATTGTTTAATTCTAAATGGTGTTTGAAGAGAACATGTTCTTTAATGTTCATAGCTCATACTGTCAACAAAATTTGTTTTACAGAGGCTCTTAAGAAGAACTCATTGGCAGCACAGGTGAACCAGCAGGAAACAGAGAGGGCATTGTCGACATGGTTCACTGGGGCAAGACACAGAGGAAGACGAAGGGCATCCAGACAGCAGTAGTAAGCAGTGGTGGAATATGAGTTCAATTTGTTTTCATTACAGTTACCCTGTTAAAATATTACTTAGTTACAAGTAAAACTACTAAAGCAAAGTAAAGAACTTCAACTTTAACTTCAAGACTATCTTATAATATTGCATTGTATTTTCATTACCAATAAATCTGTTGATGATTTTGTTGGAAAATATTTAACTGAAAACCAGAAAATATTCATAAAAAAGTTGAAATCAGAGTATGTGGCCATTTTTTTTAAAATTAGATAGAGCCTGACTCAAACTGGTTGGTGATTAATAATTTATTTTTTAATTAATTGTTGCAGCTCTAGGTTGAGGTACAATTCAAATTGTACTCAGTACTCAATTAGGATGTTGTAAGGCAATATTTGTATTTGTACATCAGTAAGAGGTTTGTGAAAGTGGGATGCATGTATCATTTTATTTGAAAATTATTAAAATCCTTTCATTATGGTCAGTGGAGTAGCATAGACCAGGGATCTTAAAGCTGGGACCAAGATGGGTCTTGTCCATTTAACCCAGTTGGGGCCCACTTAACACCTAGTGTAATCCTGCCTTAAACCCACACGGGTAAGCATGCGACCAACATAGAACCCGCATTGCAACCCATGTTTCAGCTCATGTTGTCCCCATGTAGGACCCACATAGGACTAAAAGCTGGGACCAAAATGGGTCTTGCATGTCTTGCCCAGTTGGAGCCCACCTAACACCTAGTGTAATCCTGCCTTAAACCCACATGGTCATTTAGCATGGGGCAAACATGGAACCTGTGGACAATTCCACTTGCAACCCATATTTTAGCCCATACTGTCCCCATGTAGGTCCCACATAGGACTTGAAGCTGGGACCAAGATGGGTCTTGTCCGTTTTGCCCAGCTGGGGCCTACCTATAACCTTGTGTAATCCTGCCTTAAACCAGGCGCGACCTCTGGGTCTGAAAATTGAAGCCAATGCGGAAGTGCAAAAAACTGCAGTTCATCGAGTGACCGCTTGAGGCTGGCTCCAAAAGGGAGCAAATCCCCATAGACCCCCATGTTAAAATGCCCAACTTTACAGCAATATTAAACATGTTTACAGCCTGGTACAAAAAATGGTTTTAGTCTCAATGCCTTATTTCACTATTCATGACAACTGTACGGGGGGTGAATTTTTTTCTAACACGTTCGTTTATTTTTTATTAAGGTTTAAAATTCTGCATAATTAAGGGCGTTCCCGTTCCTGGCCTGCACCAGACAGGTCATGGTATTTCTTTCTGCCACTGTTATTAACCAGTTACCTTTTTCTTCTGTAGCACACTCTGGGAGAGATAAATCTGGGCAACAGACAACACTAACAACAATAATAATAAAGAGGTTGAAAACGTTACTTATTTCAAAAGACATATGAATTTGTAATTACTGTTACATCTGTTAACATATTAAAGCATACTAAACAACTTGGAAATGTGTTGTCTATAATATTGATGTTTCCCTGAATGCATGACTTGATCATAACTTGTTAAACCACTGCCAGTATAACAGTAATATTTTGTTATTAAAATAGAAAAGACTAAATATAATTTAAATTAACAGCAAATGTTGGACTTGCTGACATTCATCAGTTTTCAATGTTAATACTGTGGTCATTTTAGCAGTTTTTTGGTTACCTTTTTACATAAACAACAGTTCTGTATTCTATCTCGTGTGTTGAACATCATTGCGTGTTATTTTTTAACTTTCAGATTAACAGTGACATTTGTGAAAGATCTACAGTAACCATGAAAGACAAAAGGAGTGCAAATACAAACAGGATTTTAATGTAATATTTAAAAATATTTGTTATAGAACAAAAGAGAAAAAAAGGGAAGAAGGCCTTTCCACTGTAGTCCACCCAGACAAACCAACAGATGAGGACATCCTGCAGACTGAGGTTGCTTCCCATGGTGGTCACAGCTGTCTAGGCCCCACACTGTCACCAATTATCCACACTGTATCTATGAAAGGGAAAAAAGTATAAGTTAACGAAACTATTATGTCACATTTGAAGGGTTAAAAAATTAATACCAGTACATATATTAACTAGTTACTGAAAGATAATCATCTTGTAATAAATGTACCTGTGTTTTTCAGATCATAATGTCATTTATGGTAAGAACTTTAAACAGCAGCCAGCACACGTAATGTTGTTTATTAACGATAGTAAACATATTCAAGGAACATAATCCACTAAAGTTGCGTAAAATATGAATTAAACAATAAAAATGTAACTTAAAAGTTTAAATGTGAAGTTATTTGATTCGAGTTCGTTGGTAGAATGCTGTAGACGTGTATTGAATAAATGTTTTATGACAACTTGACAAAATCTACAGCTGTAATTTAACCAAGTTATTACATGTATTATTTATTTGTATGGTATAACTAAAATTAAGACATAACTCATTATTTCGAGTGTTCTATATGTTCGGGTGAACTTACCTCGAGCAAGGTGAGCTGGAGTGCTGGGAAGACGGGTGAGGAAAAAGGGGGAGTTTACCGCCTGGCTGTGTTAGCCGGCTGCTAGCACCTCGGATAGTGATTAGCCTAGCTCGGTAGCCTGAGCTAACACGGCAGCGGAGAGTTGAGTGGGCGGGTTTCAGCGTACAGGCTGCCTTAGGTCCGCCCCAACACGACGCCCATGCCCAAATTTGGAGTATCCAAGTGTGGGCGGAGTAAAGCAAAACCAACATGGCGACCAAAGGCTCCGCCCACTACAGGCTTCATTTTTGAATTCAGAATCCAATGGGTGATGTCACGATGGGTTTGTCCATAGTATATACAGTCAATGCCTTAAACCCACATGGGCAATTGGCTTGGGGCCAACATGGAACCCACGGACATTCCCATATGGGTGTGATCTGAGAATCCCATATGGGGCCCATTATTTAGCCCACTTTCTGGACACATAGGCCCCACATAAAAATGTTGGCTGGGGATCTACCAGCACTCCATCCTCCCCCGAGTCTTGTGGCCACTTCTCGTCCCTATATCCCTATATCAACAGTGGAATTGCTTGAAAGGAAGATCAGTGCTTTCCTTCGGAAGTGGCTGGGCCTCCCCCACAGCCTCACCAGCGACGCTTTGTATGGGACCACGAACACCCTGCAGCTACCTTTCAGTGGACTCACCGAAGAATTCAAGGTGGCACGCACAAGAGAAGCCCTACAGTATAGGGATTCCAGGGATTGCAAGGTATCATCAGCTGGAATTGAAGTGGGGACAGGAAGGAAATGGAAGGCAGAGAAGGCAGTAGAGGTGGCAGAGTCTTGCTTGAAGCAAAAGGAACTGGTGGGGACCTTGGCAACAGGCTTGGGTATTTCCCAAAGACCCAGGTCAGCAAGGCCCAGGGCAAGGAAAGACACCAGCTACTCCAGCATGAGGTCTGAGCAGGTGTGGAAGAAGAGAGAGTGAGCAGGGCAGTGGGATGCCAGCAGCAGGGAGCATGGACAAAGTGGGAGAGCACGCTGCAGCACAAAGTCACCTGGGCAAACATCATGCAGGCAGACTTCCACTTCGTCCGGTTCCTTGTGCAGGCTGTCTTTTTTTTTTACCTTTTACTCTTATTTTACTATCAAAAACAGTGTTTTTAATGTAAATGACTAAAATGTACACAAGTTAAATAGAAATTAACTTTATTGAGGTGAAAGACGTTTCCTCAATATGGCAAAATTAAAGTGCATCAAAAACAAGCAGCAAAGTTTTAAGTAATAAAACTATACCACTATATTAATTAAAAATGAATGAAAATTAAATGCTATTAAATATGTCATTGTTATCATTTTAAAAAAATCTAAGTGAGGGGTAAAAATAGATTATGACGGGATTTTTATGACCCTGTCAATCAAAATGACAGACAACGAAAAAGTCTAGCGCAACCTCTGCCTGACACATCGTGTCGTTCGGGAACTGCTCGGCTCTGTACTGGGGGGTTAGCGTCGAGTTTCGCAGTTTTTTCGCCGACGAAGACAGAGCCATAGGCAGCCGCTTCGCCATGCTTACAATGTTTTGAAGGGGGAGGGGCTCAGTCTTTGGAAGGGGCTCAGTCTTTGGAAGGGCCTTGTTGTGCCACCCAGATTTGCTTCCCTCCGTGCAGTTTTCCCCAGACATAAGTTCCTCTCCCACATGAAAACAGCAAATTATGTCAAATTCCGCGATATTCCGCGTTAAAAAACAGATTCCGTTTTTATCGGCCAATTCCGCGATTCCGTGATTGCGGAAATCATAGGGCCCTAGGGAAACAGCTGAGGTTCCCCCAGCATATCGCAACCACATCCCTCAGGCCAGACATGATCATCACTTCTGAGGTCACAAAACACCTAATCATGCTGGAACTAACAGTGCCTTGGGAATAGTGGATGGAGGAAGCCAACGAAAGGAAGCGCGCCAAGTACCAGGAACTGGTGGAGGAGTGCAGGGCAGGGCAAGGACATTTTATGAACCCATAGAAGTTGGCAGTAGGGACTTTGCAGGACACTCATTTTGCAAAGCACTCAGCTGCTTGGGTGTTACAGGGGCAGCCAAGAAGAGAGCAGGGATTGTCCATGTCCCTGCTCCCTGCTGCAGAGAGAGCCACGAGGTGGCTGTGGACCAAGAGGGCTGATCCATGGGTTGCTACTGGGACGCAATTCTGGGCCTGATCAGCCCCGGCTGGGTTGCCTTGGCGAGGCTGTCTGTTGCAAGACCCGAAACACCTGTTGACCCCAGGTAACAACACTGATGATGCGTCCCAGTGCATCCAGGAGATGTGTCTTAGAGAGAATATGTCTGTAATCCCCACAATAGTCCTCCAGTCTGGATGTGAATACCCTTAAATTAAACCTGAAAGTCTGAAAGACTATATTTATTTTATATCTGTAACTTGTTTTTTGGCAATCAGCCAGAACAACTAGAACTTTGTCCCAACCTACATAGACCTATTTGCACTATGTCTGCCAAGCAAGGTAAAGTTAAGGCCTTATCAGAGGTTAAAATAAAAAAAGAGTTAGAGCAAAGGTGTTGTGTAAATGGAACACCCTATTGTTTAAAAGCATGTTAGAATTTACCCATGCAGATTTAGAAATTAAGGTATCATATTTATGGAAATTTATGAGACAACAAAATGCAAAGCCCGCAGACTGCTCTCCCCCACCTTCCTGTGAGTGAGCTGCTCCAAGAATCTCATCCATGATCCACACCCCACCAATCTGCCCAGTGACCACTGCCTACACTAATCAACTCTACCCTAAATCTTGCATCTAATTTTCTCACCTACACAAGATACCTTCTCCTTTATTTGCATTTTAATGCTAGCTAGCTCACCTGTAACATCTACTATTGTCACTGACAGTTTTCCATGGCTTTGGCTTCTCATTGATATATCTGTTTTTTGTTTTTTTTTACTAGTGGAGTACACTGTATACCCAGTAAGATATCTGCATTGAACTGTGCATTTGCTTCTGCTGTTGTTTCTCCCCCACTGCCTTCTTTTCCACTCTGTCTTCCTTTTCTGTTTGTGTGTCTCTACACAGTCTGCCTCAAGCAAATGGGTCCCTCCCATATGAGCTGGACTCTACACAAGATTTCTTCTTGTTAAGAAGAGTTTTTCCTTACAACTGTCACCCTAATGCTTGTTCTGTGGGTTTTCAGGGTATGGGTTTTGTAAAAGGTCCTGAGATAGTTTGGATTGTATTTGAAACTATGTTAATAAAACTGAACTGAAGATTGAAATGTTTTGTACTATTATAAAGTTGGTAAGATTAGCCTGCAAGTATGAGTTAGAAATCTTCAAGTCCCGAGGACACACCCCTGAAAGTGCTTGAGAACAACTGGAGCAGCTTTGGGAAGTAAAGTCCACAGTAGTTCATTGGTGATAGGAGTATTAAGCGCTCCCTGCAACTGGGAGAGTGGCTCCAGGTGTACTTGTACACTGTCTTTATGGTTACTTCTTGATCATGCTTCAGTGTCTGTGTCCTGCCATATCTCGCTACTATATGCTCAACTGTCTCAGGGGTACTTTTCTCAGTATTGAGTTCAACCAGCTGTAACAGACCCCCCTGGCTCTGACAATTACGTCCTGTCTTGTACAACCCTCACCAGACCCTCTGTGCTGTCCTTCAGTTTGGTCCTTTATTGGCATTGGTGAGATATCGTTATCTCAGCCATTTTCTCTATCTGCCCATGATACATCCCACTGAGGGGCTTGGTCTACCACAGTGCTTCCTTTTCCGCACTTGGTGGTGCCTTGTGCCAGCATTGACTTATGACCACTACATAACAATGCAATGACAAGTAGTGCCGCTTAAAAGTTTTTGTCCTTCAGAGCATTTTCTACATTCCTGCATAAAATGCATAAGGCATCAGTGGCTTTTCATTCAAGCCATAAAAGTAGACAAAGAGAACCCAATCAGACAAATGAAACAGCAATATTATACTTGAACATGTATTCATTCAAGATTAAAAAATCAATTGTACATATTGCAAAAGTATGTGAACCCTTGGTTTCAGTATCTAGTGTGAACCCCTTGGACAGCAAGCAGGTTTAACTAAATGTTACTAAACGGTAACTTCTAATCAGTTATCTACAGCAGCTGGGAGGAATTTTAGCACAACACTGTCTCCTCAACATTTTTGTAAGATTATAGGTCAGGACTTTGACTTGCCATTCAATGGCCAATGTTCTTTTTTGGAGAGCAGTGTCTTTGTCCTTGCCACTCTGCCATGCAAACATGGTTGAAAAATTGAAATTGTTCAGGGTTCTCCTGATATGATAGATCAAAATCAAAGGGGTCGTTTAAACATCATAACTGCACTGTTGCTGTTTGTCTGTGATCCTTCTTGTACAATGTTTATCGATCATGAAAACTGTCTGTTTACATTTTTCTCAACTGCTGCGGGAAATTGTGTAACTGTGCTTACATGTGTGTAGAGAAACAGGTGGAGGAGGGGGGATGAGGCATTAGTGTGATGAAGTCTGGTTACAGGAGGAGGGAGGTGGATAAAAGGCAGTTGCTGCAAGCCCCGGGACATTGACAGGAGCCCAGGATCAGGTAGGAGGATGAGGAGGACTCTGCTGCTGCTGTTGGCCTCTCTGGCTTTTGCTTCCCTGAATTCTCTGGCGGATGGAGCTCCACTGTAAGTAGACGTTCTTTTCCATGTTCACATTGTTTATTGTTTATTGTTTAGTTGCGGAGCCCCATTAGTTGACGCAGAAGCGGCAGACTAGTCTTCCTGGGAATCAGAACATACAAATGATAAATTATCAATCACATATTGTACATTCAAATACAGTAAGAATAGCAGTGACATCAGATTACAGATAAAAACACAAAATACAACACAGTGAGTGCCAAGTCAGAGTCCAGAGTTCATAATTAACATGTATAAAAATAGGATTTAATTAGCCTATTGAATTCTTTCTTTCCAGTTACAACACGAATTTGCAAAGGGAGTGAATTCCATAAAGACATGGCTCTATAAAAGGCTGTTTTCTTCATTGCATTCGTTCTACCGTATGGTAGTAAAACTCGTCCTGCTATTGCAGATCTAGTACCATATGAATAAGCATCAGAGCAGAAACCAATTTGATTGAAAAGAGCTCTAGGAACATGAGTGGAAATTACATTTTTAAAAAATATTCATACATTCATACTGAAACAAAGCAAAATATGTGTTTTGACCAGTTGTTTTTGTCCTAGATGTCTTATTGTGTACTTGTGTTATTGTGCATGTTTAAATGTTTCAATAAAGCAGGAGGCATAGATCTTCTTTTAAAACTTATAACCAGTGCTTGGTTTATTGAAGAGCCACAGCCAGCCTTTTAAAGAGTGTTGATTGATAACGGGCTGCAGCTGAGTCAGATGTGCCCACCAGTTGCCTGCCTAGGTGAATCCAATGAGAGAGAAAGAGCGTGCAGGGAAACCCCATGACTCTCGGATATCTGCGGACATGGAGGGCCACCAGAAGCTTTAGACCAGGGATATTGAGGTAACACACAAGAGGTAAGACAGGTTCTTGTGATCCGTCCAAACAATGAAGGGGTGCGCAGCCCCCTCTAACCAGTGCCGCTATATCCTGGAGGGCCAGGACTACGGCTAGCAACTCACGGTTCCTCACGTCATAATTCCTTTTGGCTGGAGAGAGGCAACGGGAGAATAATGCACAGGGGTGAAGATTGTCGTCCGCAGGGAGGCACTGGGAGAGAATGGCCCTCACCCCTGAGTCTAAAGCATCGGCCTCCGCGGTGAATTGCCTCTCTGGGTGGACAAGCATGGGGCGTTAATGAACATGATTTTCAAGCATTCAAAAGCTAACTGTGCCTCTGGACTCCATGCAAATGGAGTTTTAACGGAGGTTAGCTGAGTAAGGGGGACAGCTTCCTTACTATAGTTCCGGATGAAGTGCTGATGAAAGTTGGTGAAACTTAGGGAACGCTGCAGCTGTTTCCGTGACTCGGGAGTTGGCAATTCTGTCACAGCCTTAACTTTTACTGGGTCTGGGCGAAGCTGCCCCTTCTCAATTACAAACCCTAAGGAAGTAGTTCTGGTGACATGAAATTCACACTTCTCAGCCTTGACAAACACCCTCCCGGAAGTGTTCAACGTGCTCCCTGGGGGTCCAGGAGAACACCAAAATATTGTCTACATAGACAAAAACATATTTTCAACAAGTCACGTAAAACATCATTAACTAGTGCCTGGAAGACAGCAGGAGCGTTAGTGAGTCCAAAAAAGTTTCCAAGGGGAGTGTTAAAAGCCATCTTCTCTCCTCCACGGACTCAGGTGATATGCGTTTTGAAGCTCTAATTTAGTGAAGAAGGCGGTGTTGTGTAATGGCTCGAAGGCAGAGTTCAAAAGTGGGAGTGGGTACTTATTCTTTGTGGTAATGTCATTTAAGCCTGTGTAATCAATACGGGGCAGAGAGATTTGTCTTTTTTGTAGAGTTTGTCATACCTTTTAAATGTCTCATTATGGCACCACCTCTTTTTATCGTAGGAAGAACATGGTTTAAGTCAATTTATCAGTCTCAATTAAATTTATTTAATAACTTAAAGGGATGAATTCTTTACACCGTTTATACCATTAATTCTCTGCCGTAAAACAATGTCACAAACAACTTTTTTATTGTGAATAAATATTTATTTACTGAAGTGACAGCTATGAATGAATGCGGTACTAATAGAATATATGCATATATGTGTGTAATCAAATAGAATGGATATGATGAGACCTGAAATAACAAATTATGAGGTGGAGGATGGAGATGTATGTAACCCCAGTCCCATGTAGCTAGTGGATATTGACTGACAAATAATTGGGTGTTGTAGTGCAATAGGACGGGGCCTGAGTTCATCTGGAGATGGCGCTACCTGTGATGACTGTAATAAAAACAATTTGGTGGTGCCTCCAATAACACTTAAGAAGTAAACACAAAATTTGGTACTTCCCCTTAATAATAATCGGTCACTTCAACCTGTTTTATATTTATCCAAAAGGTATCAGCATTTCAACTACAACACAAGCTTTAGTTGAAACAACAAAAATTATTTATTACCAAGTTACAAATTGGATCGGTAAATTAGTTAATATGCATTGATAACAGTAGTCAAAAATCTCATTTAATGCTTTTTAAGATTTGATACACAAATGACCAATGATGAACCCAATGAGAGAACGTAACATCAAAGTGACCAGGTCAACTCAAGTGTCCACAGCCCACACTCACACACACATTCACACAGGGCTATTAAATGTAAATGAAAAAAAAAAAAAAAAACTTTACAGGCTCGGTCGAAGCTTGTGAGCGTGGAGGCCGGAAACGAATGGCCGTTTCACTGGGTTTAACCAGCACAAACAAAAAGCACGTGCAACGGGTTAATGGTGTACTCACGAGTCCAGCAACAGTCGGAGATGAAGAGGGGAAAAGGGGCAAAAGGCAAGGAGCAGTTTCGGCGGCAAGGGAACAGAGCATGCAGCAACACCGTGCGGGGAACCACGCTCAAGTACAGCAGCTACAGTCTCTCTCCACGGTCCAGGGCTCTCCCGGTCCCCACTCTCTCCCTCTTATGGCAAATGTCCGGTCCTGAATCACACAATTCCTCTTAGTAACTAAGCTACAGGCTCATTCATGGCTAAAACCCCACAGTGTGTTTTAAACAAATTAGCAATTGCTAACTGCAATGCAAAATTAACCATGTGAAAGTCTATGAGCAGGCTAAGCTAAAGGCGAGCAGCGATTAGCAATTTAGCTCGTCTCTAGCACATTACAATTACACAACAGCACTGAGTACATTAAAACACATGAATTTACCTCTGGCAGCTTCTCGGAGTTCTCACACATAAACCACAGGACGACTCTCCGTCAGTCTTGGAAGTTACGTAGGAGTGTTTTACTTTCTTTTATCCAACTCAGGATAAAACAGACTCTGCTGTCGCTAACTTTGCTGCGGCACGCCGGTGGCACTAAGCACCTCCCACCTGAACAAGGTGAGGACAGGATTGGCTCTACAGACATACAAGGATGAGAGAGAAAAAAAAAAAAATGCTTCACTACCCCCACAAACAAGCGTGATCTTTAAAAATAACACCACTCTTTTTTCCCTGACTTTAACTCTATATAAAAGGACTGTTTTTTTTCAACATTTTATAATCCAACAATTTTTAAACATATTTACACTTCATGAACTGTTATTTATTAACAACATAAACATTTTAATGTCTGTAAATTAATGAAATTAAAGACCACAGGGCTACATGTAGCTATTATGGCTTAAACTACACTGAAAAAAGTCTAACATTGCTGTTGTTCGTTTAATGTATATTTTCGTGCTCTAATAGCCTAAAATTATTAGTTTTTTCATTTAAACTAAACGTTCTAATTTATTTATGGTTGAAACTATTTTTTTTTTATTTGGATACAATATAAATTGCCAGCGGGACACTGAACTGAATTTATTCATTTGATCAAAGCATTTTTATTAGATTAAGCATGATTTGCACATGCACATTGTTGAGTTTGAGATCCCGCTCTCTGACCTGTTTACGCCCAAATAAAGGAATAAAAAAACAAAATGTCCGTCACTGAACAATCAGCAGAGGTGGAAAGTAACGAAATACATTTACTCACGTTACTGTATTGAGTAGTTTTTTTGTGTATTTTGTATTTTTCAAGTAGTTTTTAAAATCGGTAATTTAAATTTTACTTGATTACGTTTTGAGTGAAGTATTGTATTTCGCTACATTACAAATCCCATCCGTTACTGAGTAAAAAAAAAAACGTTGACTAACGAAAACCGAAAAAAAAATTGCGCCCGGAACCACGTAGTGAGTGACGTATGGTCAGCATGTAGGCTACCACCATAGGCTACCACTACCAAGCGCCAAGTCTTTCTGTAGGAGATTGAGAACGAGATGGAGGTGGATCAGAAGAGCGACGACGGTTCAGAGACAGTTTGATTGACAGTTGATTGTTTGAAAAAGTTTTATGGGATGGTCAGAACTAAAATTGCACATTATACCTTTCTAAGGGTCTTACATGTCATGTGTGACATGTGTTATGTTGTCATTACATGTGTATACATTTGTATAGAATTTTATACATTTGTATAGATTGTTCTTTAATTAAAAACTAAACAGTTTTGGATGTATGACCCCTTGTCCTATTTTCACTACATGGGAGAGATCCCCCGCCCCGTTCTACAGGTTTTTTTTTTAAAATGTTACTAAGTAACTTTTACTTAAAATACATTTTAAATTAGCTACTTATTACTTTTACTTGAGTAATTTTTCAGATGGGTAATTTCATTTGTACTTGAGTAATATTTCATCCAAGTATTGGTACTTTTACTTGAGTACGATATTTTTGTACTTTTTCCACCTCTGACAATCAGTGGGCGGCGGTCGAGACGGTTCACTCCAACAGACCTCTCGAGCCAGGCTGCGACACAGAAAAATACAGCGAGCAACATTGATACTGGTAAGGTAAAAACATTAAACTTTGTCTACCGTTAACGTTTTTTCCCAAGTATACCTGACTGGCCTTGACTCTGGCCGTAATTTCAGCACTCCCGCTTGATAGCTTATAAATGCTAACGTTAAGCTAGCGCTAACGTTAGCATTCTTCATTCAAACTATAAAGTTAACTTACGTTAGCCGTCCTCTGGTCGTGGGTGGGTTATGTTATCACAGTTCGCTAGCTAACTAAGAAATTCAAGCAATCATTTGTAAATGTAATGTTATTTTGTGGCGGCATTGATGGTAGCTACCACGTTTAAGTTAGTTAGCGTTACAGCTAATGTTATGTTCGTGATTTAAAATGCGTTTGCTCTGCTTAGTGTTTTTAATTGTTAACAGTGGCGCGAAGAGCCTAGCAAATGTTTATTTGCCGACATTACTGTCTTAAAGTGCTCTGTGTTAAAGCTATTGAAGATAGTACCAACCATGACATGCTAGCTTGTCAGGAACGTTTAACAGTTAACGCTCCAAAGTTTTTTGTTGTTGTTGTTGCGTTTTTGACACTTGACATGTGGTTAATGCCAGTTAATCCCCAGGTTCAAGCTGCAAACTTGACTAATGGTTATTTCTGCTGTCAATAGCATAAGGGCATCTGTGATCTTTTATTCACCCTCCTAATTATCTTGTGTTCAATATGTATTAGCCATAATATTACAAGGCCCAGCTAGTTCTTGCTGGTAATGTTCATTTGCTACACTGTTAACAGAATTTACATGTGGTAAAAAAGTACCAAAATGCCAGCTTCCCTAAAATCATAAAATAAAGTATATCTATTTATGTTAAAAGTTGGGTAATTTGTGCATCATGTTAGCAGCTAACACACTTGATGGCTAACTTAAAAACTAAATAATGTATTCTCTTTCAACTTAAGGGAAGCAGCCACCAATCAGTCGTGTTTCTGCTGTGCAAACATGTGGACTTGGAAGCTCCTGCCAGTGATCATTGCTTGTGGTAAGTTCTATTTACAATCTCATAAGGATTATTATGATCTAACATGAAATCTGGAGATTTCTGAAACAATAACATGTCTTTTTTTCTTCTTCTTTCTTTTTAATGCAGGAAAATGAGGTTGAAGAGTTGGAGCAAACCATGGCGATCTTTATCACTGAGAAAGAGGATCCTCTCCATCCACCCAAAGACATTAAGATTGTCATCGAAGGAACAGAGGTCCTGAACGAGTTGCCCTCAGTTGCAACAGCTTTTGTGTTTAGTTGATAGTAAGGCTTACACCTGAATAAGAAAATGTATGTCCTGGTAAATTTGCCATGGGTACTGCATGATGTCTTAGGAGTTGTGCTACTATTGCAGCTCGATGATTTGTCTTCTGATGACAGCAATAGTCTCGTTTCTGGTGTTCAGCTGAAGCAGACTGTTCATCTTCATTCATTTGAAACACATGTTCAGTGTTGTCAATTTATGGAACAATAAATATGAATGTGTTTTTAAGAAAAGTGTTCTGAGTAGTCATTGATCAAAATGTATTTAAAAGCAATTTTTTAAAATTTGATTTACTATACATTTCAAATAATGACGACCATTACTTTTTTATTTGAGACAACCTAAAATAGTTATGCTCCAACTTAAAATAATTAGTCTGCTCCAACCTAAAGCTCCAACCTAAAATAATTAGTTTGCTCCAACCTAAAGCTCCAACCTAAAATAATTGGTTTGCTCCAACCTAAAAATAATTAGATTGCTCCAACCTTTAAATCGTGGTTGCATGGAGTTAAACTTTTCAGGTTAAACGAAATAAAATTATTTGCTTTGAGTTAATGTCAGATATTTCGTGTGATTGATTACCTCAATTTTTTTACGTTGATCCAAGGTTTTAATTTTTTCAGTGTAGGACATTCAATTAAAAAAGAAACATGACTTACAACGTTATAAACAGGGCTGTGGATGTTAAAATTAGAGGTGGGTAAACTATGAATTCGTGAGCTGGTGATTAAATTTAAAAAATGACGCTGCAATGTGGTGAGTGCGCCCAAAACATTGTGAGGCATTTCCTTTTAGAAAAGAGAACCACTTACAACTCACGATACGTTTGTTGATTGGCTACTGCTAGCCGCAGAGTAGCCTTTCAGAGCAAGACAACGCAGCTGCCCTGTTTACACAAGCAAATCAATCAGTATCAGCGACTATTGGGAGTCGTGCGCTGTCAGTAGGCTAATACCGGGAAGTTTGGTCAAATTTCGTAGGGTGTCAGTAAACGAAACCACAACAAATTACTAACGTGACCTACTCTACATCGATAACTGAAATGTATTCTTCTGGATGTGTAGCCTACTAAATCGTACCAAAAAATGGCTGAAGACCGGTCAGCCCTTTTCCTAAAATTGGTGTCTGTGTATGTTTCCCATAGCAACTCAACTGATGTTTCGCTCATGTACAACGGTTACAATTTGAACAGTTGGCTACATTTTTGTCAGTTGAACTGTTACAGTTACAGTTTGAACAGTTGAAGGTGTTGAATGGTGTTGAAGTGGTAAGTAGGCTAAGCAATAAATCAGTATTGAATTAGTTATCGGATGATATTATATTAAAAAGTAAGTTAGTGGAATTAGTTGCGGTTTACCTGGACATTTTGACTTGGTGATCAAAAACCTATGGATTTGATGTTGGCCACGAATTGAGCATTAGCCTAAGTTGTTAGTCACGTTAGCTAGCCTAACCATAAGTTTTTTGTTTTTTTTTTAATATTTGGCTATTACGTTACTCTACCATAGCCTACAAAATATTGGTTTGCATGACGTCGCTGGTTTTGCATAAGTGCAGGTACACCACTGTTTGTGCTGGAAGTTGGCATCTCCACTTCTATAAGCACATGGTCAACGCCATTTAATGCTACAGTGCCAGCGACAAATTGAAGGAATCAAAAGGAGGGAGTCTCACAAGCAGAGGGGATCCCACAGCAATTTCAAGGATTTACTGCATGTCAGAAAGGTAGGCTTTTCTTTTTTTTTATCATTATTGCAATGCACGATAGTTAACAGGAATATGTTTAGTAGCCTATTTCCCTACTAAATAAGTGACCATGTCAGGTTTTTCACTGAAGCGCTAACTATTGCATTGTGTTAAACATAACATCAGGCAGGCCTGCCTGATTGAAAATTTGCATATGCAACGTAGCCATCAGCTGCTCAGGGAGTCATTGTCATTTTATGTTTGATTTCGAGAAAAATAGACAAATAACAAAAAGTCTATGATATAGTAGCATACAGTCTAAAAAAGTCTACACGTCATATTGGTATGATGGTTGCTACGATTTTTAAGGCTGCCACAACATTTACAAACTATTGACTTTGAGCATATTTAATATGACTTTGAATTACTGAAAAGCAAGGTCTTTGTTGCCATCCTGCTGAAGGGCTTTTTGTTATTAACACCCTTCCAGTTTATTTGATGAGACACCTCATCTGTGAAGATCCTGCCCAGGATGTTCCAGGTCACCTTCTTCACATCCTGGCCTCCAATGGTGGCCAAAGAAGTAATCTAAAAGGCAGACATCATTTTAAATAGACAGCAAGGTAAACATTTCTAAGCTTAAAGCGTAACTTTCGCCAAAATGCAATTCAAAAGGCCATTTGACCCGAAAACGACAACACGACAAGCTTAAAAGTGGCGCTTTGGATGTAATTATGCTTTTATTGTAAATGTAATTATTAAACGAAAGTTTGACTCGGGTACATTCACAAAAACACCCTAGGATGCATTTTGATGAAAGTTACGCTTTAAGTTGCATTTAAAGGTGGATTTGAAATGTTTTTGTTCCTGTTGAAAGCGTCCAGAAATGTGGAAAAACATAGAAAATATATGTTTCTACTTCTTTCTGTTCTCTTGGAATATTTTTCTAAACATGTACTTGGCTCACACCCTCATCAACCTGTGCCACCTTTACACTCAATGTCAAACCATGGAGATTGTTGCTCACTGACAGATTCTTACCACTTTGAAATGGTAGTTCAGGACAGGCCTGTTCACGGCTGCTTCAATAGAATATTTGCAATAATCATGGACAATCAATAAACCTAATGGCATCATTCATATTAGTAAAAAAACTCACCACTCTCTGTCAAGCTGGGCCAGTTGACGGTTCCTTTAAAAACATTTCAAATGCCTCCACTGCCTCTAATTGTTCCTGGGGAAACTGGATGTTGTCAGGCATCTCGACATCTGGCCCCTGGGTGATGTTCAGCCTGCTGCTGAGGTTGTTCATCCTCGCTACAAGCTGGTCTTGTTGCTGTTTAATTGTTTCCAGAAGACTAAGGATTTGGACCTCAGCCGCTGTTGACGAACATGAAATATAGCTAAAATGTAGTTTATTAAATATATTAAGTTTCAGTGTTTATCCTCATTACTCATAATATTGACATTAATTATTGACATTAGTTAAAGGATAATTCCGGTATTTAGCACTTTGAGTCCCTTTTCTGGTTTGTTTTGGATGAACTAGAGTGGTGGACACCGAAATTTTGACGATGGGTCCTGTCTCGACTTTCTGACTCGGTGACTTGCACAGTTTTGAAAATGAACGTTAAGGGTTGTTTTAAGGACATGTTTGTGCATGCACATAGCCAACCATTCTGAAACAGTCAAAGGCGATTCAAAACGAGTCAGAAAGTCAAGACAGGACCCATCATCAAAATTTCGGTGTCCACCACTCTAGTTCATCCAAAACAAACCAGAAAAGGGACTCAAAGTGCTAAATACCGGAATTATCCTTTAATGACAAAAGTTACTGACAAAGTTTGAAGCAGATCATATGTGATGGTTGTAGGAATGTTTTCCAAGATCTGTGGCACAGAATGACCCTCCAGTATTTGTCAGTATTTGTCAGTTACTGCTCACCAGAGCAGGGAATGGCATCGGCCATTCTTCCCCCTCGCCATGTTGGTCTGTAGACCAGGCTTGAAGAGGGCTCCTCTGTTTGCCGCATGTTGAGGGCTGGTGCGGGGGTTGGAGAGAGCTGAGAAGGGACTGCTGTTCCTGGCCCATAGTGAGGTGGGCAGTCTGCTAGGGGGAAAAAATTGTATTAAACGGTCATCTGTTAACCATGGCTGATAATACACATGGGGCCTTTCTATTCACCAATATTTCAGAGATCAGTCCCTACCTTGAGTAACTCTACGCATTTTTTACAGTTTTTTTGCGGGTGCACGGAGTTGAGTTGGTGAAGGGTGTTCGATGGTGGTGAAGTCACCATTTACTGGCTCTTCTTCACTGTCATCTGAGTCCCCGAAATGATGGCTGTTAAGTAACCATATCATTATGGTTTTTGCAATCCCAAAATTGGCAAATGTACATAGTACAGGCATCTCTGGCATATTTTTGAAAACTACGGGAAATAACCTTCCCATTACTGTAAAAACATAACAAAAACAAGACAGAATACACTTACACTGGCTTCCTGACTCTTTTCTCTGGCAGCAGCTCACCCTCCTGTTCTGCCTCAGACTGTAGGTCAGAGGTGTTACAGCCGGCCTGATACTGGTTCATTAGCCTAATGGCGTCATTGTAGTTGTCTAAAATTGAATATGTTAAAATGAACATGAGTTTTAAATTAGCTGTAGAGTTGCACAGAATATTATTATTATTAATGATTATGATTATGATTATGATTATTATTATTATTGTTATTATTATTATTATTATTATTATCTTTATTTAACCAGATTGGTTTAATTGAGAACACAAAATATCTCTTACAAGAGAGACCTGGCCAAGAATTAGCATCAGTAGATAATACATTTTAAACAATGCAAGGCAAAGACTTCATGTGTATTTTCAGAACATAGACAGAATAGGTTATCCCAAGCAGAAATAGAAGCAACCCTGAAATTGTTTATAAGTTTATAAATTCTTGTTCAAGAATTCTTTGAATTCTTTGAACAAGAACTTCATGAATTGGCATACCACAAGTTCTGACGACCTTGACATCATATCGTGGCCAGTTTGGCTCATGATTCTCCTCATTAGCGGCTGCCCTTTTCACCCGTTCTGTGCTCTTAAAGTTGGGCCAGTAGACTATCCCATCATCATACCAGTCAACTGGCACAACAGCAATGTCCTCGGTACAAATAAGCAAGTAAGATCGGCTGAAAGTTAACCTGAATAGTGCCCCAAGGTGGGAAGAAGTATAAGGAAGGAAAACGTACAGGTCATGATAGTCAGGTAGAACTTCAGCTAAACCGTAAAGTAGGGTACTATTGCAATTTCTTGGCAGTATGTGTTGGGTTGTTGTTTTATAATCTCACAAAAATCATTGCATAATGGTAATATAGTGGACTATGGTCTATGGTATTGAGAAAGGTGGGACATGTATCAATGTATGTTAAATTCAGCATAAAATATAATTTCCCCTGGCATTTTGAGGGACAATATGTCAGCTTAGATTTTGAAAACATGAAATTATGGGTGTAGTGTATACATGGAAAAATACCAACTTTTGTGAAATACTTACAGGACATTTTCATCCAGAGTAATGGAAGTCATAGTCAAGTCAGTAGTCAACTAGATTATAAGAGTTATTTTTTTTAACTTAACTGATAGTTTAAACTGATTGATTGATTGAACTAATTGTTTAAAATGATTGATTGATTGAACTGATTTTCTTTTTTTCCCCATTTAGTGGAGGAGGGGTATGGCCACGAAACCATCCCTGTACGGCAAGGCTACACATTTCTGCCGCAGCGCTTACACCTCAACCGACTTCAGCTCGTCAGATGCATCGTGTACATAAAATATGTTCAATCTGTCGGAGTTGAAGGGGTAGGTGTAGAATGGAGACTGCCGGGAAAATTCTGTTTAAATAGTGTATACACCATTATCATTTTGGATGATGTTTTTGATTAGGCAGACTTTATCCCCCACCAGAAACATGTTGTCCCCTGTTGTTAATTTGATGGTCCACCTTTCACATCGCATTTCCCCATATTGCGCATGGACTCCTATGCCAACAACAATTGGGCCCACAAAATGCTTCCTTTTCAGAGCAATGTCTGCATCGGCATCAAATTTGGTAGCAGGAACCTCCGAAAGCCGCCGAATGAGTTGAGCTAGAGGGAACTCAGGTTTTCTAATTAGTTTTTTTTATTTTCCCGAGGTGGTTCTCATATGGGAACGCTGAAAAGGAGTCCAGACAGCCATGCCTCTTGACCTCATCTGCCAGGTGGACCAGTCAGTGGACATTGTAAACAATCTGGTCTGTCCCATACAGCTCACCAAAATGCTTCACAAAAGATTTTAGTAGTTGTCCAGCATAGTCGGCAAGGTTTAAGTGGTCAGGGCTTACCAAAATGGAAATGGCAGTTGACAGGAGCATAAAATTGTGGTACATGTTCCTGTCCAGGAATCCCGCCAGCACCACAGGGCCAGCGTACAGTAAAAACTGTCGGAATTTCGGTCGCCTTCCAAAGGTCCAACTCCCTAAGCGACCGTGGTCTCCTGGCAAACTCAATCGGCACGTAGGGCCTCATTGACTGGAGTTTGCCTGACATCCTGTCTACTATTAATGCTGGTAGTCTTACTGTTAACGGACCCCGGAGCCAGGTCTGGAGCAGTTTCCGTACTACGCCCAAACACACAAGGTGCATATAATCTAAGGGGAACTGTGATACCATGCCAACCTTGACATCTTTAAATGGATGTGGCCCCTCATGGTGGTATAATTCATCATCCATCAGGTTGAATGAGATGTCAGTTCTCAGGGGGCGCTCTAGTCCAGGGAACGTCATACGGTGGTTTTGGTATTGCCCTGGGTGTGTGCACTTATCACACCCATGGTAAGCATTGTGGGCCTTTGTGTTTTTCACAAAGGCCCGTGCAGGGGTATCACAAACTACTGTGTGAAGCTCAATTTTAAAGTTTTTATCTTGAAAGCAAAACCCAGCCTCTAGCTCCTGTAGTTCGTTCACAAAATCAGATAAGAACTCTGTGGCCGAACTTGGTTTTTTTGGTCCACAGTATGCCCCAATGACCACAGGTTCCTTCATGGGGACGGTAACCAGTAAGCCCAGGATGGGCCACAGCTGAACAGTAGAACTTTTAAATAGAGGTAGACCATCTATATTGATCTGCAGCCCCAATGTCATGCCCTCTGCCAGTGTTTTGATATATTTGCTTAGAGTGGCCTTCAAGGAGGAAAGGATGCCAAAGTGATGGTAGTTCCCCCCCCAGCCTTCACCTGAATAGCATAATGCACTTTTGTCTGGAGAAGGGTCCGACCATCCTTTGGCAGATTGGGGTGGGTTATACGGAGTATACTCAGCAGTGCAGTCAGGGCAACAATGGAAATGCCAAAACTCACTGCCCAGTTGGCAATGCTATCAGAAAGTGATGTTACATGTAGGTCATCATCACTTTCAGAATTTGAACCTGATGTCCCATCCCCATCACTCCCATCACAATAGACATCATAAAAATCTGCCTCCAATTCCATGTCCTCAGTAAAAGCGTGCACCTCTGGAATTGCATGTGCAGGTAAAGAGGATGAGGCAGTGTTCTCAGACAGAACACTGCCCGTGTTCTCAGACAGAACACTGCCCCTATCTGCCCGTCGTCCTGTCATGTCCATGTCAGTCATGTCAGTCATGTCTGTCCTAATTCGATGAAGCCTTTTTTGCACATCTACACGTGCCCTTCGTCTTACGGTTGATAAGGAGACAAGGCCAGTCTTTCTATTCATTTTTGTTCCAAAAGAGACATTTCAGAAAGACAGGTTGCAATCAGGTGTGTAAAATGTATCATTGTTTTTAATGTTTTATTTAAATAAATACATTGTTGAATGGTGGTGTTGTCTGTTTCATTGCTACAAACTAGACAAGAACTGAGAATTAGAGCAACAATAAACATGTTTTTCGTGGACTATCTGCTTGGCCTTGGCATTTCCTGTTTGTTCATTTGTTTGGTTGAACATAATTATATTAAGTTGATATTAATTTCATAGGAAGACCTAATATTTGTTTGATGTAGGCCTTGTGATTTGAAACATTGGATTTGGAACAATATTATGTTATGAGAAACTAGTCTTATTTTGACCTTCAATTTAAACCTGTCAGATGTCCTACAATAGCCTACACTTGTAATGATGTGCACAATTGTGTGATTATTTTTTTGTTAATGTTTTGTTGTCTACACTTGGTAACACAAATTGAAGGATATATGTGGCCGCTTAAAGATTTGTCACTTTCTGATATACACAAATACATGCGTGACTTATTTAAATGTCAAAATTGTCTAGATAGATTTGCCTACTGAAACACAGGGTCAGTCCCTGCCCTGTCACTGCAAGCGCCTCATGCTTATACATCCTTAGTACATTCATGTGGATCCTTGATTTAGTATCTTTTAATGTCCTTATTAGTCATGTGGATTTGTATTTTATCATCCTGTTTATGTTGTAGTGTATGTTGTGTGTGATGACAAACTACTGGGACCTTGAATTTCCCCTTGGATCAATAAAGTATATCTATCTATCTATCTATAGTGAAATTTATGGCCTCCTTACACCAAACAACTTTGACAAGATTTGGGAAAGATTCTTGAAAGATTGTAGTGTTTTGAGTAACACTTGAATGGGGGGCACTAGTTAAAAGACTCCAATCTTTCAAGAATCTTTCCCAAATTGTTGTTTGGTGTAAGGTGACCAGTACTTGACTTTTACGATTAAAAGAAGTCAGCTAATGTTATTTTCATTGTATCAAGTTAACATGGCTGGTCAATTTATCTGGCTACCGTGTTGTCTTGCTTGTGTTATATATATTATTTAATTTTCATAGATGAGATAGTAGAGAGATCTGTGTCCAGAAAAGAAAATCTGATATCTGTCGGCTCTTGCGTTGCGTTGCGTACTGTGAAGTTCAACCGTTACGGTAATGGCGCGTGCGCGTCCGCGTCCGTGGATCCAATACGGGTCCGCTCAGGATCCGCTGTATGACAGTAGAATTTTGCGCACCGCCTGGAGGCGGAGCTGATCCTCTGGGCGTCGCCAAAACGAATGTGACAGTCACGCGGGTTTGGCGACTTGAACGCGGATCCGCCTAGGAGTCCCCTGCTGTGTGGGCATTGTTGATCCATCTTTACTGTGGCAAATTGCGTGAGTTTGGGCTAGATCACCTAAATTTTATGGTACAAGAATCAAAATACTCTCATTGTGATCCTATGTACTTCCTGAAAAACAGACAGAATGTAGCTCTGGGAGGTTAGGAATTTAAGACCCTTATCTGGCTTTCCTCTCCAGGGCAACACTTTTTACATTTCCTTCAGTTTCTCAGCGAGCGTTTGTTTTAGAAAGACAAAATATATATATATTAAACCCATACATGTCACCTACCTGCCCATACTGCTGCAACATGCGTACATATCATAATATGGAAGTAATTTGTACTTAAATGGACCCTGAAAAACAGTACCGAGGGGCAGTTGCAACAGTCATTTAGATGTAATAAAACTCATAATTGCATAATTTTTCAAATCTTTTTTTTGTTTGTAGTAAAGTTGTAGTAAGTTGTTTATTTGAGACCAGAGACAGAGTTCATTGACTTAATAACAATATTTAAAAGGTAAAACATTAAAGTTTACTGTAGTAACAAGCAGTAATGAATGAACCACCAAAAGCACACAAACTGATTATTCAAATACATCATGAAGATGCATAGATGATTGGATAGATATTTAATACATATGAAGTTGGCTTTAGGTCCTAGGTGAATAAACAATGCCAGCTTAAAGAATCATAGCATTTAAAAGGTAAAACATTAAAGTTTACTGTAGTAACAAGCAGTAATGAATGAACCACCAAAAGCACACAAACTGATTATTTTAAGTAAAGAATCATAGCATTGTATTCACAATTCCCCATCTGACTCACAATTGTGGCAAATGGAAATGGAACCACCATCAGTGCAGGCTTCATGAGCCCATGTCCTGCACTGCCAACATTGTAGCCACACCTCTCTCGGTCTGGAGTAGCTCTCCAAACAGAAAAATATGCTTCTTTCACTGTCCTCTGTATGCTTTTTCTTCTTGGTTTTCTTTAGGCCTACCTTGGTTTGTTGGCTTGTTTCCAGTGTGTTCTTTCTCAGTTTTCTCTTAACTTTTGTTGGCTTTCTCTTAACTTTTGCTTTCTCCCTCTCCAAAGCCTCCTTTTCGGGGGTGTCTTTCAGGAAGGGCGATTTGCGTTTTTTCCTACTGTTTGCTTTTGTTAACTTCCGTGGTCCTGCTCTGGGGTGAGGTCTAACAGTCTCAGGTGAGAACTCAGCTTGCACTGGAGGAACTGTAAGAGAAGCAGAACTCCCAGCTTGCACTGGAGGAACTGCAGAAGGAGCAGAAGTCCCAGCTTGCACTGGAGGAACTGCAGAAGGAGCAGAAGTCCCAGCTTGCACTGGAGGAACTGCAGAAGGAACAGAAGTCCCAGCTTGCACTGGAGGAACTGCAGAAGGAGCAGAAGTCCCAGCTTGCTCGGGAAGAACTGGTGATGGTGGCCGGTCTGTCACCAAAGATGGTGCAAAATCACTGTCGTTGAATTTATCACGGTTATACGGCCAAATTCCAGTGCTGCTAAAGCCATTCTGCACATTGACTGGTGTTCCAGCCAATGGGAGGGCCAGTCTAACAATTCCAGGGATGTCGTAGATGGACATCGTCAGGCTTCTCATCCAGGTATCGCAAAATGCGTTGACATGGCGTTTTAGGGGGTCATAAACGGTGCGATCCAGTGGCTGTAATTTGTGGGAACAATGGGGTGGGAAAGAAAACATGACAATCCCATTTTTTCTGCAAAAGTCTATTCCTCTTACAGAAAGATGGGAGGAATGATTATCTAGAATCAAGAGGACTTTGGCATCCAATGAGGCCCTCGTGTGGTGGTGGAAATGCTCAAGAAACTGAAGGAAATGGTCCTCCAACATCCACCCTGATTTATTGGCAGCTCCAATGCATCCAGACGGGCCATCACGGATGAAATGGTCCTTGAAGTTAACCCGCGGGAATATGAACATGGGTGGAATCATGTTTCCTAATGCATTGCCTGCACATGCAACTGTTACCAGTGTTCCTCTCTCTCCGGAGGTTACTGCCCCCACCTGTCTGACGCCGCGCCCGGCAACAACATTTTCTGGCTCTTGGACAATGGTGACCCCGGTCTCATCCATATTCCAGATGTCCTTTGCTTCAAATTTGTATTTGTCAAGGACATTGGCAAGGTTGTCATAAAACAAGGACACATTGTGACGGTTGAAGCTCGTGTTCCGTGTGAGACTGGTAGCTTGAGGGCACCGTATAGACAGACGGGGCTGTCTTTTCATGAACCCCATAAACCAATCCCGGCCAGCCAGGGAGCACTCATTCCAGGTTTCAGGGTAGGAGCACTTGTAATGGATAGCCAGTTGGAAGGCCAATCGACGAACCTGCAAAATGGATGGAATACTTTATCTTATCTTATTATTTCACAACCTCATATTCTTATATAATTCTCAATACCAGCCCTCCCTTTAAACCTACACTCTGCTTTAATACCTTCCTCTAGCTTACCTCTTTAGTGCTGAGACCATAGAAAAGGTCAGCTGCCCTTTTTAAGTATTCTGCCAGGCTATCTTCCTGTTGGGCTGAGAAGACCCTCCTGGGAGTCCAGTAACCTGTCCTCATCTCCTCTCCTGGACCTAGCCTCTCTCTCTTTTTTATATAGCGGTAGAGGGTTGTGTGGCAAATGGAATATTGTTTTGCCACAGACCTCACTGTTCTGCCTTCAGTAGTTACTACATCAGCAGCTAAGGATAGAATAGGTAGAGGGACACCCCTATCTGTTGTCCTTTTCCTGTCTTGTGGCATACTGAAAAAAACAGAACAGAAAATGTAGGATACACTGCAGCCTATTTTGACTTTTAAAAAAGTAATTGGCAGAAATACAAAGAGGAGACACCTGGCTATTGAAATATGTTCTTTATCAAACCACTGAATTGCCTTTTATATCTATTTTATCTAATTGTCATTAATGTTGCCATGAGGGACAGTTGCAACACCATGTGGGGACAGTTGCAACGATGCGTTGCAACTTTCCCCCATGCACAGAACAACACAGGCTGTGAATGCTCCGAGGATTCTCTCGGGGCAGTTTAGGTCTTACAAGATTTTTTATACTTCAAACTAGGCGTTGTCACTTTGCATATGGTACAGTTACTTTCCACTCATTGGTTCTTGTTCTCTCGTATGATATTATAATTTCTGTTAGTTTGCCCAACAACAGTGTGACCTTGAGAAGGTTCACGTATATCAACTGTTATCTGCAGATGTTCGTGTGTGAGCAAAAGCAAGAACAGGTCACAGAGACTTCTGAGCGCATCCCTAGACCTTTCTCATTAGTGACAGTCAGTAACAATTGCTGGTACTTTCCTCCTACATGCATAACAGTCAGCAATTAGTATTTTTCCACTACAAGATGCGCAAAAATGTCCTCTTTGACACGCTGCCACAATGTTGGTTACTTGCATTTGCGCATCACGTATGATCTGTACATTGATCGAATGAAAATGTTTCCTGTTGACATTTACAAATTCATGCGATGGCGCTTTTATAGCAATGTGTGTGCAGTTGATAGCTCTGATTACATTCAGAAAACCGTCTCTGGCTGCAAATTGCTCTTTAATGTTGACCTGTTCAGATGCATTGTATGGGAATCTGATATACCTGGCTGACATGCGGATAACTCCATCCCACACTGCTGGCACGGCTCTGCTCAGGGTCGACTAGCTCAGTCCCGATCGGTCGGCCAGCTCCCTCTGGAATGCCCCGGTTGCGAGGAACCCCAGTGTGGTCAGTACCTGTACGGACACAGGCAACGCATTCCTCTTTCCTGTGTCGCGCTCCAATGCTGGCCGCAGCTCTGCGCACAGTTCCAGAAGGACTGCCCTCGGGAACCTAAAGCGGCTGATGAGCCAGTTGTCATTATTTGCCAGTAAATCATATCTGTCTCTGAATGCAGGCTCTCTTCTTGTTGCACCATTTGCGATATCTTCTAATAACGCTAAAGCTGCCATGTTGTTAACGATATTTTCTGCAACACTTTGCGCATGCTTTTTTATCCACTCATATAATTACAGACACCTGGGTGTGTTAATTGTTCATCAGTGTTAATTTTTCGTGTGTCTCTGATGTGCACATCACAATAGTTTTCACAGTTTTATGATTACAGTTTCCCGGCATCACCTCTAAGTGTCGCCAAAGGATCGACACCTGTAGAATCCAACGTACGCCAGCCACGTCTTTGGCGTAGGCACGTACAAAGTTCCCGGACATTTCACTCTTGATACATCTGGGGCCTCATGTACGAAGGTTGCGTGCGTACAAAAACATTACGTACGTACTCGCTCACGTAGCTAAAAGTTCTTTTACTGTTTATAGAAACATATGTGCTACACATAAAGTGCATTGGTGCTAGTAGCAAATCTCTACTGGCTACCGTTAGCTAGTTTAGTTAAGTTAGCCTTGACAAGAATCCAGTGCTACATGATTTGGAAAAAACGTACTTACCGAGGTGGCCTGTGGTGGCCCTGTGGCGGTTGCTGTTGCTGTCGCTGTCGTGGAAAGACTTTCAAAGTGACTCAATTCACACCAGTTTTTTAAACATTGTTTGAAGCTAAATGTGACAAAATGTTGCTGTTATTTTCAGCATGCGCCGCTTTACAAACGGCACCCCATACACAACCCTCATCGAAGCACATATGTATTTTTAAGTTTTATTTATTTGTTTTTTTAAATGTGAATGAACACTTGAAAACTTTACCACACTTTATTTTAGATTATCAGATTTTTTTTAAAGACCTTTTATAAGAGAGCCACTCATAAAACATAAATACAAATAAATAAATATGGAAATCGTATGTATAAATACCAACAAACTTTTATTTATGATAACAGGTGTGTGCTTCAAATACAAGTCAATATCAGACTGAGGTTCTTTTTTCTCACTGACTACAGTACCTTTGCTATTCTTTGTCTTCTTCTCTGTAGGAAGGTGATGTCTGCTCCCAGCTTGTTGAGGGTTGGAACACCAGAAAACATCTTTGTGGAGTGTCAGGACTGTACTGGTGGAGACATTCCAGTCGAAATCAGCGTATGGAACCATCCAACCAAAAATCAAAGACTGAATTTTACATCAGTGACCCTTACCAGTGGTAAACACTTCCAGGAGCTTGCACAAATAACGGTAAATCAAATACCAATATACAGTTGAAACCAGATGTTTACATACACTGTGTTAAAAGACACATAAACATTTTTTCCTCACTGTCTGAAGTTAAATCAGACTAAACCTCTCCTGTTTTAGGTCAGTTAGGATTACCAAAATTATTTCTATTTCCTAGAGAGAGAATTTGTTAGAGAGTTTTTATTACTTTCTTCAGAGTCACATATTTCCTTAGTATTTTGGTAGCATTGCCTTTAAACTGTATGACTTGGGTCAAACGTTTTGGGTATACTTCCACGAGCTTCTTGCAATAGTCTGCTGGAATTCTGGTCTATTCCTCCTGACAGAACTTGTGTAACTGAGTCAGGATTGTAGGCCACCTCGCTCGCACAAGCTTTTTCAGATCTGCCCACAAATTTTCTATGGGATTGAGATCAGGGCTTTGTGATGGCCACTCCAAAACATTGATTTTGTTGTCCATAAGCCACTTTGTAACTACTTTGGCAGTATGCTTAGGGTCATTGTCCATTTGGAAGACCCATTTGCGCCCAAGCTTTAACTTCCTGGCTGATATCTTGAGATGTTTCTTCAATATTTCCACATAATGTTCTTTCCTCATGATGCCGTCTATTTTATGAAGTGCACCAGTTCCTCCTGCGGCAAAACAGTCCCACAACATGATGCCACCACCCCCCTGTTTCACAGTTGGGATGGTGTTCTCAGGCTTACAAGCTTCCCCCTTTTTCCTCCAATTGTAACGATGGTCATTATGGCCAAACAGTTCCACTTTAGTTTCATCAGACCACAAGACACTCCAAAAACTAAGGTCTTTGTCCCTGTGTGTATTTGTAAACTGTAATCTGGCTTTTTTATGTTGCTTTTGGAGTAATGGCTTCTTCCTTGCTGTGGCCTTTCAGCCCATGCCGGTACAGGACTCGTTTCACTGTGGAGAATGACACTCTCTTACCAGCTTCAGCCATCATCTTGATGAGGTCTTTAGCTTTTGTTCTAGGGTTGATTCGCACGTTTCAGACCAAAACACATTCATCTCTGGGACACAGACCCTGTCTCCTTCCTGAGCGGTATGATGGCTGGACATTCCCATGGTGTCTATACTTGCGTATAATTGTTTGAACAGATGAACTTGGCACCTACCAGCATCTGGAAATTGTACCCAAGGATGAACCAGTCTTGTGGAGCACCACAATTCTCTTCCTGATATCTTGGCTGATTTCTTTTGATTTTCCCATGATGTCAAACAAAGAAGCAGTGTGTTTGAGATGTAGCCTTAAAATACATCCACAGGTGTGCCTCCAATTAACTCGAATGTTGTCTATTAACCTATCAGAAGCTTCCAAAGCCATGACATCATCATCAGAGCTTTCCTTCATTGTTTAAAGACATAGTAATCTTTGTGTATGTAAACGTCTGACTTTGAAGAAAGTAATAAAAAATTCTCTAACAAATTCTCTCTCTCATTATTGTGGCATTTAGCAAATAGAAGTAATTTTAGTAATCCTAACTGACCTAAAACAGGAGAGGTCTGATTTAACTTCAGATAGTGAGGAAAAAATGTTTATGTGTCTTTTAACACAGTGTATGTAACCATCTGGTTTCAACTGTATGTCTTATTGACGTGACCTCAAACTAAGAATTCAGACGTACTGCAATATGCTCCTTGCTTCTCACAAACTGATCATCTTCATTGTGGTTTCAGATCCCTACTGGAGACTTCAGTAAGGACCATAGCGTTAAGCAGTATGTTTACCTGCAAGCTAAGTTCCCTGACCGTCATCTGATGAAAGTCGTCTTAGTGTCTTTCCAGTCTGGGTACATCTTCATACAGACTGACAAGACCCTCTACACGCCAAACACCAAAGGTGAGTCCAGTCCTGCCTCACTGCAGGCAAACACAACACCCACACTTGAAATGTCTAGGGTTGCCATAAATAGTTTTTGGAGCATTCAGAAAACATCAGGCAAGGTTTAGTCAGTGTTTTACTGATGGTGATAATGTACAAAGATTTTGCACTGGACTTCTGTCAAGTTTTTCAACTCATGGAAAAGGCCAAAATATCCTGATTTTAGTGTCTTCTTCAGGCCAATATCTGAAATGCTGGATACTACATTATATAAAATATTTTTTCCTATACAGCAGAAGCCACTAAAAATCTTTTAAAAGAAAGTAATGTAGATTCCAGCAAAAAGAATTCTTATTTTGTCTTAAGTGAAACCTTAAAGTAAAAAAATAACTTCTTATCTCTGTGTCAGTTCATTACAGGATGTTTGCTCTGACACCTGGGATGGAGCCTGTAGAAAGGGATGATGCTTCTATTAGCATTGAAGTTGTGGTATGGTGTTTTATTTGTGATACGCTCAAAATAGCAGTCAAAGTAATATTATATAATTGGGAGGACGAAGTCTTTCCTTTCCTTTTGTGTCTTTGTTAGGAGTTGTGTCTAGTTAAAGAGATAGCTCAGTTTCTTAGATATGGGGTTGTGTAAGGTAGTGATGGGCAGTTCAGCTCTTTTCTGAGAGCAAGCACTTTTGCCACAGCTCCCAAAGAAGAGCCATCCTTATGCTGGTTTGTGGTGGGACCTGCTCTTAATATTATTTTCATTTTGCAGTTCATTGCAGTACAGTGCAGTACATGCAGTTCAGTTCATTTTCATTTTGCAGACATTCATTTTGCCTCTTCCTCACCGCTGCCCCACAACGTCAGCCACAGCGTCTGTCCGCCTCTCTGCTTTCACATAATTGCATGACCCTAAGTCCTCACATGTGATTGGCTACATGACGTGCCCATCAAAACAAAGTTCTGCACCTGATTCACTACCAAGCATTGGTGAATTTGCTTTTGTCAGTTTAGCATGGTGGCCTTGGAGAACGTGATACTGTATAACAGCTTCAGTTGCCCTTCAGAAAAGACTGTCTGATGGCAAGACAAAGCAATGATTATATTGTAAATATAATATGTCTAAAATAAGGGCAATGGATAGGCTGTAGAAAGATAAGCCTTTTTGAAAATATATCAAAACTATTTTTTTACACTTGAAATGCACACTGTTAATGCTTGTTGAATGCTTTTCATTTTCAGACTCCTGAGGGCATAATTTTACCAGAAGATCCAGTTGTTCTGAAAACAGGAATCCACTCTGGAGATTACTTACTACCTGAAGCTTCTAGGTGAGTTAAATTTTATTTTTATTGATTGGTTAATTTTAGCTGTGATTTTTTTTTTTTTTTTTTTTAACACATACAACTGGAGGATTCACTTATTCACAATAGGGGTTGAATGACTTCCAATTTTTTAAAGGCGACTTTTATGTGCTGAAAGTCGAGTCAAAGTCGACCAGTCGCCAGTGATGTCACCAATAAAAACACAGTGGAAAGTAATGCTTGGAAACAATGAAATCCATATTCTTGACCTGAATATAGAGTGTACTGTCTCACACAAAGGAAGCTACAGAGACTTTTCTGCAAGGTAATTGTCGTCCATAGCCCATGTCAACACCATGGACACTGTCTGCAGCTATCGCTGGGCAAACTCTCAGCTCTACCACAACTTCCGTCTCTCGCATCAAGTACAAAAACATGCTCTACAACCCCGGCAAAAATGTCAACTACTGGAACACAACAATACTCAATATAGATACATAAGCTTATCAATACTGTGCGCAGCAGATATGTTTAGCCTATATATGACGGCACCGTCGATAGCATGTTCCACTCCACCATTGTGGAGGCGGCTGTTTTGAGTTGCGGCCGCAAGGTCGCTGGTCACGGCGGTAAGCCGTCAGGCTGAAGAAGGAGGCCTACAGGCCATGGCTGTTCTATGGGTCTCCTGAAGCAGCTGACCAGTGCCGCATGGCTAGGCGGTCCGCGGCAAGGGCACTCGCTGAGGCAAAAACTCGGGCGTGGGAGGAGCTCGGTGAGGCTATGGAAGAAGACTATCAATTGGCTCCGAAGAGGTTCTAGCAAACCATCCGCTGCCTCAGCGGGAGTAGGTGGCAACTCGCTCACACTGTTTTCAGTGGGGGCGGGGGGCTGCTGATGGCAACTGTGGATATCGTCGGGCAGTGGAAGGAACACTCTGAGGAGCTCCTCAATCCCACCAACACATATTCCATAGAGGAAACAGAGCCAGAGGGCCTGGGGTTGGATTGTCCGATCTCTTGGGCAGAAGTTGCAGAGGCAGTGAAACAACTCCGCGGTGACCGAGCTCCAGGAGCGGATGAAATCCGCCCTGGGTATCTCAAGGCTCTGGATGTTGTAGGGCTGTCCTGGCTGACATGCCTCTGCAACATTGCGTGGACATCAGGGGCAGTGCCTGGCAAACCGGGGTGGTGGTCCCCATCTTTAAAAAAGGGGACCAGAGGGTGTGTTCCAACTATAGGGGGATCACACTCCTCAGCCTCCCCGGCAAGGTCTATGCCAGGGTGCTGGAAAAGAGGGTCCGGTCGATGGTTGAACCTCAGATCGAGGAGGAACAATGCAGTTTTCATCCCGGACGTGGAACCATGGACCAGCTCTTTACCCTCGCTAGGATGCTGGAGGGGAGATGGGAATTTGCCCAACCGGTCCATATGTGCTTTGTGGATTTGGAGGAGGCTTATGACTGTTTCCCCAGAGGCATCCTGTGGGGGGTGCTCCGGGAGTATGGGGTGGATGGCCCCTTGCATTAGGTCCCTGTACCAAAGGAGTGCGAGTGTAGTACGTGTAGCCGGTAGTAAGTCAGACCTGTTCCCAGTGAGGGTTGGACTCCGGGCTGCCCTTTGTCACCAGTTCTGTTCATTACTATTATGGACAGAATTTCTAGGTGCAGCTAGTTGGGGGATGGTGTCGAGTTCGGTGGACGGAGGTTTTTGTCCCTGTTTTTTGCGGATGACGTGGTGCTCCTAGCTTCATCGAACAAAGACCTCCAGCTCTTGCTTGGGCGGTTTGCAGCCGAGTGTGAAGCAGCTGGAATGAAGATCACCTCCACCTCCAAGTCTGAGGCCATGATCCACAGTCGGAAAAGGTTGGATTGCCCACTCCGGGTCGGGGAGGAGGTCCTGCCTCATGTGGAGGAGTTCAAGTACCTCAGGGTCTTGTTCACGAGTGAGGGTATGATGGAGTGGGAGATCGACAGACTGATCGGAGCGGCATCTGCAGTTATGCAGATGCTTAACCGGTCTGTCATGGTAAAGAGAGAGCTAAGCCGAAAGGTGAAGCTCTCAATTTACCGGTCGATCAGCATTCAAACCTATGGTCTTAAACTTTGAGTAATGACTGAAAGAACGAAATCATGAATACAAGCGGCCGAAATGAGTTTCCTTCGCAGGGCTCAGCCTTAGAGATAGGGTAAGGAGCTTGGACATACGGGAGGAGCTCAGAGTACAACCGCTGCTCCTCCATATCGAGAGGAGTCAGTTGAGGTGGCTAGGGCATCTGGTAAGGATACCTACCGGATGCCGGGTGGAAGTGGCTGGGGAGAGGGCTGTCTGGACTTCTCTGCTGAAGCTGCTGCCCCCGCGACCTGGACCCAGATAAGTGGGAGAAGACGAAGATGAAGATGAAAAAAAGCTTTGAATCCTTTTCTGTGTACCACAGGACTAAAAACTTTGACAGTGACTTTGACCAACAAATTAGTGACTTGCAGCCTCCTTTTGTCTGTTACCACATGGCATTTCGTGGAGTTGTTAATTCACTGCTGTCGAGAGGACTGGACTGTTCCCCTGCTAGTATTAGGGGATTCCTTTTCAAATGAGTGTGCATTGCAGTAGTACTTGTATTTCAGGACTGACTAACATATTCTGCATGTCACGGTAAAATGGGCTTCATCTTAAGAGAAGTATTTCCATACACTTGATGAACCACTGCTAGTTTGCTGCAACGACCCACTGGACTCCTAACCTGTCTTCTCGGAGGCGTCCGTGTTGTTGTCATGTGATCAGCGACTAGTCAACATTTTGCTTAAAGCCTCATAGCTTTTTACCTTAACATTAATAGATTCTGCTATCGATAACACGGAGTAAAGATTCAATTCTTCATAAATAAGTCTCACTCACTTAGCTTGGGTTGTTACTTTTTTTTTAGAACAAACAAACATGCATTTGGCTCACAAACATATCAAAATTCAAATTTAAAATTTATACAGGCGAGAAATTCAGGAGGTACATCCCACAGATACATAAAGTAAAATAAATTGAGGGCACACTGCCATGCATGATACATGCCATGTTTTACGAAAAACATCGTCTTTACTGTGTAGTTTACACGTCAGATAGTCCAATGCAATATATTCAAGTGTCACTCTTTGCCACTGAGTCTTAGATGGAACTTTATCCATTATCCAATTCAGAAGAATACACTTTCTAGCACAGAAAGCAAGTGTTTGGTGAAGTTTTCTTTTAAATTTGCCAGTGACAAATCAGGTATCCCAAATAGCAAATATAAGGGGTTGTTGTTTCTATTAGTAGACAGAATCTTCCTATGACCTGCTGTATTTTCTTACAATGCCACAAACAATGTGTAAGACTACCAGTTTCTATTTTATACTTGGGGCATAGTGGAGATGTAGGTTGTTACTTTTTGAATTTTGTGTTTATTTACGTGTGTCGCTGTCTAGTCCTGGACTGTGGAAGATAGTGGCAAAGTTCACTAGCAACCCACAGCAAAACTATTCTGCAAATTTTGAGGTCAAAGAGTATGGTAAGTCCCTCATAGTCTGCACTGTTTTTTCTTGTTCAACATTCATTTATTCTTTTTGACTGGACATACACACTCACAAAACTATGTTTTCATTTTACAGTGCTTCCCAGTTTTGAGGTAAAACTGACAACAGTGGTCCCATTCTTCTACGTGGACAGCGAAGATCTTACTGTCAGCATTCAAGCTACGTATGTGAAGCTTTTAGTTTTTTGTCTTGTGGATTAGGCACTGGGTTGCATTGGTCAATTAACTGGAAGAGAGCATAAATGCTGCTTTAGTTTGTAAGGTGTTATTGTTCTTACATTTTCACCATCTGTTTTTAATAGCCTTTTTGACATAACTGTGGGGCTTAAACATGTGTTGCTATTGTGGTTTTAGCTATCTGTTTGGTGAAGAGGTGGATGGGACTGCCTATGTGGTATTTGGGATTATCAAAGAGAATCAGAAGAAGAGCATGCCAAGCTCTCTTCAGAGAGTGCCAGTGAGCACAAATTCTGTCTTAATTTTGTCAAGATTTATGAGATTCAGGTTCTCTGTATTCCAAGATGTGTTTCTTTATCGTGTCATATTAGATTGAGAATGGTGAAGGAAAGGCCAAATTGAAGAAGGAGGACATCACAAAGACCTTCCATAACATCCTCGACCTTGTGGGGAGCTCCATATTTGTATCTGTTGGTGTGCTTACAGAGAGCGGTAAGAATGACAGACCTGTTCAATACATTTGATCATTTAAAAATCACAATGATTGAACAGCTCAGAGCATTAAAAATAGATTTTGATTGTATTATGATCTAAGATAACCTAAGACAAGAGCAAAAAATTACCAATCAACTGTTCTTCATCAGTTTGTATGTGCATGTGTTTGTGTTCGTGCTGCTGCATCCTGTCACAGGTAGTGAACTGGTGGAAGCAGAGTTGAGAGGTATCCAGATCGTCACGTCTCCTTACCGCATCGTCTTCACAAAAACTCCCAAATATTTCAAACCAGGAATGTCCTTTGATGTTGTGGTAGGGTACTAATTCATATTTTTCACAATTTGACAGCAACAGAACAGCTACATTTACACTTTAACTTAAAAAAACAAACTCACAGACAACTGCTCACTGAGGAAATTCAGCTACTCTTTGAAAACACTGATTTATTATGATCCACTGAATCATTGCTGTTTGCAGACAATTTCATCCAAAAGTATTATATTTTGTGTTTTACAAAGACAGCTTGATGGTATCTTATTAGTCTTTTGTTTTTATGGTAGGTTGAAGTTTTTAATCCAGATGACACTCCAGCTAAGAATGTTCCAGTAGTGATTGATCCAGGTGCAGTGCAGAGCAACACTGCAGACAATGGCATGGCAAGGCTTACCATCAATACGGAGGCAACGGATAAAAGTCTCACAATCACTGTAAGTTTTTTGAAATGCATTATGCAAATGTAAGCTACATTAATAGTCATGTGTGACATACACTACCGGTCAAAAGTTTTAGAACACCCTAATTTTTCCAGTTATTTATTACAATTCAAGTCGTGCAAGTCCAATGAATAGCTTGAAATGGTTAAAAGAGGTTAAAAAAAGGTTTGGTTACCCAAAACTGAAAAATAATGTGCATTTCAGAATTATACAAAAAGGCCTCTTTCAGGGAACACGAAGTGGGTTAACAATTTAAAGCTGTTCTGCAGCAATGAAGGTTGAATCAGCCTTGAAAGCTGGTGCTACTAATTCCTACAGGTGTTCCAACTTTTCTGGACTACTAACAACCCCCTCTGTCCGCATAAAAGCAGTGTTGGAACACAATGTGATACCAGACCCACATGAGCATCAGGTGAACAGTATTATACTGCAGAAAGTAGTGTGTTGCTCAAAAAAAGAAGAAAAAGGCAATTAACAATGGAAGAGAGACAGACCATCATAACACTTAAAAATGTAGGTCTTTCCTACAGGGAAATTGCAAAGAAAGTCAAGGTGTCAGCGAGTACAGTTTTCTTCACCATCAAAGGTCACTCAGAAAGTGGGGGAAACTCTGACAGAAAGAGGTCTGGCAGACCCAAAGCCACAACTGAATCAGAGGACAAGTTTCTGAGAGTTAACAGCTGTTAATAGACTGTGGCCAGCACAGTCTCCAGACTTAAACTCCATCGAGCTGGTTTGGGATGAACTGGACAGAAGAGTGAAAGCCAAGCAACCTACAAGTACCACACATTTATGGGAACTTCTGCAACAGACTTGGGAAGAACTTCTATTGTAGAAAGAATGACACGAGTGTGTTCAGCTGTTATATTTACCAAAGGTGGCTATTTTAATGTAGCCTGGTCGTTACCATCCTACTTTCCGCCGGAAATTTGATTTCGGTCTGGCACGGAGTCTGGCCAAATTGCACTTCCACGGTTCGCGTGTAACTGCGCCAATCAGCGAACAGTTGAGTGATGACGATTAGAATACATTTTGGTCTATAAATTGATTCCATGATTTCTTTTTCAACTCACATTGCTTATTTGTTCTATGCTTTCATTTCAGAGTGCAATGAGACACTAAACTGAATAATTTTCTGTAAAAAACTGGAAAAACTGTGGTGTTCTAAAACTTTTGACCGGTAGTGTACATTTGGGTCAGGGATTTTTTCTGGGAACTAAGTGAGACACCTGCTGGTGGCCCAGAGTTTCTGAGTCATTTGACTATTGGTCCCCACTGCAGTGGCAATAGTTTGATTCCAGCCAGAGTCCTTTACTGCATGTCATCCACTGTCTCTCACAATATTATTTCCTGTTTATCTGCATTAAAAGTCTGTCTATTAAAGACATGAAATGCCAAAACTCCATATGATACAGAATATTATATGATTATTGACGTGTCTGTATGACTTAAACATTAGCAAGTCACTGTTCATCTGGCTGCGATGTCTCTCCATCACATTCAGTCTGTGTTATTAGCAGTGGTATGCAATTTCTCTATTCCTTATGTAACACTGTAGACATTAGTGCTGCATGAAAATAAATGGAGGTGTTTTACAGCATTCACTGACACTAAATCCACGGACACTAAATAAAATTACTTGATAAGATCAAGCCGAATGCAAAACGATTTGTTTACATGCCCCAAAACATTGATTTAGTACAGAATTTTTTGAAAATATGCAACATTGTTCTACCTTAGGTGGAGCTTCAAACCTGCTGGAAACATAACAGGAGTATAAAACACTGATAAAGATGGCCAGGATATTTCCAACTTAAGAGAAACAATCCGATCAAGTGTTCACAGGTTTATTGGGCACTAATGTTTTTCTGTTGAATGTATTATCCAAAGTTTACAGTGCTCTTCTTAGTCTGACTGAAAATTCATTATAACTGGGCGTATCTGTTCTGGTTGCTGTGGTTACATGTGGCCATCTGGCCAATTGCATGCAGAGCAGTTTTTTTCTCTGTATCCAGAGTTTTTTTGACTTCAGAGTTGGCTTTATTTTGCAGGTTGCCACTTGCTACTTACGCAAGATGCAATCCGTGGGGATCTCCACTAATTCCTTTCCCTGAATGTTCATAACAGAGGCCTGTGTGTTTATGCTCCTCAACTCTGGTATTTGAATGTAACAGATCAAACCTCAATGGGTTGGAGTGTTGGAGAGAGCGATGGATGTTGGTGCACATTACAAGGCACATCTAACGGTGTATCTTGCTGTGTTTGTTTGTCCCACAGGCAAAGACCAAGAAACCTGGTATTAGATCTGGTAGGCAAGCAAACGCCACCATGGTAGCTCTCCCGCATTATAGCAGGAGTTACATCCATATAGGTATGGAATATCCTGGAATAAAAGTTAAGAAATTCTGTCACTTTATTTAGTTATTCGCGCGCAATGCAACATGTCACTTTTGCAGGTGTGGATGTCGCTGAGCTGCAGTTAGGAGAAAACTTGAAAGTAAACCTCAATTTCAACAGTCAGATAAATTACACTGACATCACATACCTGGTGAGAGGTGTTTTGTACCTGTGTGAACTTTCTGTATATAACTCATGACTTGTGATAGTATGGTAATCACTTTCACATTAATGTTTTAATCTGTGTCACCAGATCTTGAGCAGAGGTCAACTGGTGGATTACGGACGTCACAAGGCACGGGTCCAAGTACTCATTTCCTTGTCAATTACCGTGACCAAAGCAATGCTGCCATCATTCCGCATTGTAGCTTACTACCATTCAAGTGTCAATCAAGTGGTGTCAGACTCTGTTTGGGTGGATGTAAAGGACTCCTGCATTGGTTTGGTAAGAGACACAACACTGATGCTGCTGAATGAATCTTGCTACAAAAATCACTCCCTAATTCCAAAGATTGCTGTAGTTGGGCGTTGACAGTAGCGGTTTTAGGCATGGGCGAACCCGGGGCGGCATTTCTTCATGACACAAGGGGGCGGCACGAACACTTGGAAAAAAATAAATCTGCGCCGCTACATGGTTTTCTATTATCTGTCATATCTGTGTGGGGAATTGACAAATTGTCGCCCCCTGCAGCTGCAGGCGCCCCTGCTTGCTGAGAAGGTGCCATGCACAGAACCTGTGCATGAGAAAGAGAAAGGGGAGGGGGGCGCGAGGGACAGTTCACCTCTGGGTCTCTCCCAAATTGAACGGACGGGGGGGTCCACTGTATAAAAGGGCTAAAATCAGTCACACCTTGACTTTCTTCCATATAACGCACATTTCATTCATAATATTATAAATACAGGCCTATAAGTTCTGCACGTTTTTGTATTTATGAATTGTGTGAAATGGCCAAATAAAAATAGGTAATAGAAAACGACTATGTGGTCACCAAGGTGAATTGGTTTAATCTTGACTTCTGGTCGTGAGTGACAGCGTTGGAGGATGGAAATCTGTTGATTGTCGAGTGTCAAATAAACGCAGAGAAGGACAGAAAAAGGTCAAAGCCATCAGGTGACCAATTTAGGAAAAAAAGAAAAGATAAAGGTATGCTATGTTCTCTCTGTGTGATTACAGTATCCATGACATGGATGAAGGGCTAATGTTAATTGTTGGTATACGTTTGTTAGCCTTTTTGCTATGATGCTTGCAATGCTTATACAACAGTAATTCGTCTTAACAAATACCTGATCTAATTTCACCGTAAGATTGTGCTTTGCAACATCCATCGCCCAGGGTGTAATTCAATGTAGAACCGCCACTGGGCGCTGGGGATATATGGGTAAACAATATGGGTCTAGGAAGGTAAGCCAACTTAGAACACTGGCAAAGTACCACATTTATATAGATCAACAAAAGAAAAGTGAGGAGACGGTATTTAAATGATTCTCTAAACAAACATTGGATGTATGGATTTATATGTAAATGTTAAGGTCTTGTTAAGTCTCTGCATTGGCAAAAGGTGACGAAACTCAAGATGGGACATACAGCTGAATATAATAAAAAGGTGTCAAGAAGGTATCAAAACCAGGGGGTAGGAGACGGTCCAGACATTGCTTGGTTATTTTATTTAACTAAAGTCACATGTGGATGTAACCCTCTGGACGATAGTAACACTATGGCAAAGCATGTGTATTTTCCACCAGAGGCTGGTGGGAGAGAAAAATGAACCTGTCTTTAAGTTTTTCATCAACCTTCGTCAGACAAGATGCATTGTTAATTATATCTAAGACATATTTTTTTTAATCAGATACAATGTTTCTTGTCTGTTGCTCTTTTCTTCACATTTAGCTGAAGTTGGAACCAACAAAGCCTTTTCCATCCTATAATCCTCGCAAAATGTTCAACCTGAAAGTGACAGGAGATCCAGGGGCCACAGTGGGACTGGTGGCAGTTGACAAAGGTGTCTATGTCCTAAACAACAAGCACCGCCTCACCCAGAAAAAGGCAATTTTAAATTAAAATTAAAGTATTTCAGATTCATAATTTCAAAAGGCTACAGTAAATAAACAGCATAAATAAATAAACTGATCACTTTTCAAGACCTAAAAATCACAGGTTAATACATTACACATGAAAGTAACCTGTAGCTGCTACACATACTTTAACCCTAAGCCTGGTCTGTTTGGGTTTCCACTCTGCAGGTGTGGGACACTGTAGAGAAGTACGACACAGGCTGCACAGCAGGTGGAGGGAAGGACAGTATGGGTGTGTTCTTCGATGCCGGGCTGGTGTTTGTGACCAGCACTGGTTCTGGGACTCCCTACAGACAAGGTGACACTGCTTCACTCTATATCCTGCTCTTTTCAACCTTTCTTAACTCCATCCATTGGAGATGTGGTCAAAATGAGGCAAGCTGATGAAAAATTGCTTTAGGAAATAAAGTCTGCAAAATAAAGTTCTCTCCAGGTACTCCGGCTTCCTCCCACAATCCAAAGACATGCTAGTTAGGTTCATTGGTGATTCTAAATTGGCCGTAGGTGTGAGTGTGAATGGTTGTCTGTGTCTCTGTGTTAGCCCTGCGATGGACTGGCGACCTGTCCAGGGTGTACCCCTGCCGCTTGCCCGATGACAGCTGGGATAGGCTCCAGCAGACCCCCGCGACCCTTAACAGGAATAAGCGGGTATAGAAGATGAATGAATGAACTTAAGATATTTTCTTCCTGTTTATGTAATTTATGTGTCATGGTTTTGTGATTAGTTTCCCTGGGGGTTCTGTATTGAGTTTCCTGTTTTATTTTGTTAAGTCTTGCCCTTCCGGTGTGTTCCTGCCATGGTGATTGTCTTCCCACCTGTGTCTAATTTCCCCAGTGTGTATATATAGCCGTGCCTTCCCCTTTGTTTTCTGTCACGTCGTACTTGTTACCTTCCTGAATTCATGTCTCCTGGTAGTTTTGTCTCATCATGTAGATAGATTATCTGTTATTTCTGGAGCATTTTCTGTTTTGCCTTGTTTTTTTTTGTTTTTTTTTCAGTAAATACCTTTTGTGCCTTCTCCTGCCACAGCCCGCTGTGTCCTGCATTTGGGTCCTACCTCAATGTCCCACAAACCCCTTGACTTTATGAGGTCTTGTGACCTGGTTAACTGGCGGATTCTCACGAGCCTCGGATGTCACACAGAAACACTTTAAATAGCTTGATCACAAAGATTTAAGATAATATGATGGGAATTGCTACGTTTAGCTCTAGATCCAAGGGTGTAGGGATTTAGTAAAGAACTCTCATCTTAGATTTCTCTCTTGTTTTTTCAGAGTTGAAATGTCTGGCCCCCAGCAGGCGGAAGCGAGCCACTACTTTGATGGAGGTCACAACCACTTTAGGTAAAATTCATATCTTAATCTTTGCTTGGTGGTCAATTTGAAGACAGTCATGCTTACTGCTAAAAAAAAAATGGAAGGAACTATTTTTAATCAGAGTATAGCATCAAGTCAGTCAAACATCTGGGATATTGCTCTGGTCAGTTAAGTAGCATTGATGGTTGTTAATCAGTTTCAGCTGCTTTGGTGTTTTAAATTAAGAACAGGTGCAAGACGGTCAACAATGGGACAACTACCAAAACCACTGCCATTTTTTGCCCTCTTCATCTTTTCTGACTGTTTTTCACTAGTTTTCATTTGGCTAGGGTCAGTGTCACTACTGGTCCAATTCCTGCAGGATGTCTCCCAGCACTGTCTCAGGAGCTTGGAGGAGATTCCAGGAGACGGGCAGTTACTCTAGGAGAGCTGGACAGGGCCGTAGAAGGTCCTTAGCCCATCAGTAGGACCGGTATCTGCTCCTTTGTGCAAGGGGGAACACAATGAGCACTGCCAGAGGCCTACAAAATGACCTCCAGCAGGAAACTAGTGTGAATGTCTCTGACCACACAATCAGTAACAGATGTTGGGCAGGACGTCCTCTGGGCCCTAAACTCACTGCCCAGCACTGTGGAGCTCAACTGGCATTTGCCACAGAACACCAGAATTAGCAGGGACCTCACGTACAAAGACTTGCATGGATTTCCTACTAGAATGTGGCGCACACTCAGATCCAGAAGCACATTTCCTTTGTACATCCCAAGCAACATGGAATTGAGAACACATGTTGTACCTGACCCCTCCCTATCCATGTGCCCTTTTAAATATGCAAATTATATTTAAATTAACCCTGCACCTGAGATTCCCCTCTCTGCATGATCAGAAAATGAAAACATAAGAATGAGTAGATGGGGGAAAAAAAGAAGAACTTCACAGAAAGCGAATTGGAGATGCTACTCACTGGAGTGGAGGTGCGCAAAAATGTACTCTTTGACAGCTGCGCTCCATGCGCCACAGTGTTGGTTAATTGCATTTGCGTATCACATATGATCTGTAAATTAATCGAATGAAAATGTTTCCTGCTGACATTTACAAATTCATCATGTGATAGCTCTTTTATAGCAATGTGTCTGCAGTTGATAGCTCTGATTACATTCGGAAAACCAGTTATCGCTGCAAATTGCGCTTTAATGTTGACCTGTTCAGATGCATTGTATGGGAATTTGATATACCTGACTGACATGCGGATAATTCCATCCCACATGGCTGGCATGGCTCTGCTCAGGGTCTACCGGCACGGTCGGGCTGTGTGTTTTCACAGTTATGACAGTTTCCCCACATCACCCCAAGTGTCGCCAAAGGATCAACAGCTGTAGAAGCCAGCGTACGCCAGCCATGACGTTGCCGTGAGGCACATACAAGTTCGCGGTCATTTCACTCTTGATACATCTGAACTTTTCTGTGAACGAGTACCCAGAGTCCCAGAGTTCTGAAAAGAACTAGACAAATAGAAAAAACTAGAAAAGAAATAGACAAATTGTATATCCAGAAGTGCCCCTTAATCGGACAAGTGTGCTGTGACTTGTGGAAGTGATTCTTCCAATGGTGTGGAAATAATTGGGCAAAATATCGATGTTTTGGCCCATTGAAATGAATGGAGAAGCCCGAAAAAATCACCAGCATTCCGAAATGACCACCTTCGCATTGTTGAGCGATAACTCGGTCATACTTTGCAGTAGAAAAATGCTTGGAAGTTTGTTACGAAGCACAGGAAGTGTAGCTTTTTTTTTTTTTTTCCTGAAAACGGCGTTTCGACACCTACGGTTTGATCGGGGAAGCAGTTTACCTTTTGTTCAAGTATTGGAAAAATCTGAAAAAATTCTCGTTTATAATGGGACCCTATGGCCACACTAACTCTCACTCTAACTTCAGATTTTTTCTTCAAAATTCTATAAAAAAAAGTTTCAATCTGATCAGGTGGACTGTAGGCTCGACCGAGCGAGGAGTGTGCCGACCACTTTTTGATTTCTCTCTTTATGTGTAGGCCTATGTGAAAAGTGAGACTGATTTTTTTTGTTGAAAATCCATTCGCTTGCCCGTCTTTCTCAACTGACCCAGGCCACAGTTTTCGCAGTATGTGCGTGGGACACATAATCATAGAGGACCTACGGATGACGCTCACGATGTGCTCGTCTCCCCGATAGGACTTGTAGTTTTTGAGTTATGTGTTATTGTATTGAGTTATTTGTTTGGAGGGAAAATCCTAGGGTATAAAAGATATTTCTTTACACCTTGTACTATATCACGTGCGGCATGTAGTCATGGCAACGGCCCCTGACGAGCAGACACAGCACAGGTGTACACAGAAGAGGTTCTCAGTGGATCACACAGACTGCCAAAACATTAGGACCCCTCAGACCATTACAGCACTACAGTGGGGAGGCAGAAACGCAGCTCTAGTCATGGTCGCCATAGCAACCAGACCCTGAGGCCCACGTGATCCTCTCATTGAGTGAATGACACCTTCTCGGCCATGTGTGAGGTTTTGTTCCATTTTAAATACAAATAATACCTGGCTGCTTTGCTGCAACTCCTAACAGAACACCCCAGACATGTTGCCTTCACTTTATTCGGTAAGTGAATGTAAAGAATTATTTCTATGTTAATTGTGTCTGTGCCCAACATGGAGGCTACCCAGAAACTTATGTTGGCAGCAGCAGCATTGGCACAGACGAAATTTCCGCAGGAATTTTCTAGTCTTTCTATTACTGCTTCACACTTTGACAACTTGCTCTTTCTTCCACAATGCTTTTCTTTCCAGTGAGCAAATATAAAGACAACAAACTACAAAGTGAGTGTTGTTTGGATGGCATGAGGCCCACCCCTGTTTCATACAGCTGTGAGGTGCGCTCTGAATATATTGTGGATGGTCAAGCCTGTATCGATGCCTTCTTGGACTGCTGCAAGCAGATGGCAAGCCAGCTAGCAGAGCAGAAGGAGGACACCCTAGTGCTGGCTCGCAGTAAGAGACGGAAACAAGGAATAGGAGGTGGTTATCCAGAGTGATACTGGTTGCTATGAAACAATCATAATGCAACATTTCAATGATCTTTTAGGTGAGGAAGATGACAGCAGTTACATAGACAGCAATGATATTGTTACTCGCACTAACTTCCCTGAAAGCTGGCTGTGGATGGATATTAAACTGCCTGATTGCCCTCTAGAAACTCCAGACTGGTGAGTCAACTGAAACCTCTTCACATGCAAGAAAAACAATGTACATTATTAAACCATTAACATCTTAAAATCTATAATCTTTCTGTGATTCAGTGATTCCACATTCTTTGTGAGAAATGTTCCTCTTCCAGACTCGATCACCACCTGGCAGTTCACAGGCATCAGTATGTCAAGAACTCATGGTGAGGATTCAGTGACTATAATATGACTTCCTTTTCATCACTGACTCCTTTTACCTTTTCTGTGTTTCATCACATGCTTTATTTCTTCCTCTCATCTTTCAGGTATCTGTGTTGGTGAGCCATTAGAAGTAATTGTCAGCAAGGACTTCTTTATTGATCTCAAGCTGCCTTATTCTGCTGTCCAAGGAGAGCAGATAGAAATTAAGGCAATCCTCCACAACTACAGAAATTATGTTTTGACTGTGAGTAAAACAGTAACGGTAAATACTGGATTGAAACGTAATATGAGGCAAACTTGAGAACAGATACCATCATTTGCAAGTCAAGGTCACATCAATCCTCTGGGATCGTTTTTTTTTTTTTAAATGCATCATTGCTTTAAAGTCCTCAACTAAAGTTGATCACAAGTGTGGTCTTTTATATGCAATTGACTTTTCTGAGGCAGGCTAATTTTGTTGTTCTATAGATAATTAGTATCCAAGAAGAATCATCTGAAAGATAACTATTTAATATCTCAGTCTCTTTCTGCGTTTCTGTCTTATTGTTAAGGTGCGTGTGGATCTACTTGAGGACCCACATCTGTGCAGTGCTGCCTCTAAACGTGGAAGGTTTCGGCAGGAGGTCACAGTTGGGAGCTCTACCACTCGGTCAGTACCCTTCATCATCATTCCCATGAAGGAAGGAGAACACAAAATTGAGGTCAAAGCAGCTGATAAAGACTTCGGCTTCAGTGATGGAATCATGAAGATGCTGAGGGTGGTGGTAAGAGAGACAGTGTCTGTTTGCTTTTCTTTGCCATAAAATATGTTTATCTATGCCACCTGGAATAACACAGACCTGCTTTCTAATCTGAAGCCATTGTTGGAATGTTTGGGGGAAAGGATTGTTGTATCTTCAGGACAGAGATATACTCTAATTAGAAATAAAGTGACTGGATGCATTCAGAATCTTCTATGGTTTTGTTGTAGGAAGAGATACGGAGTTGTTTTTTCACTAGAGATAGTTACTATCAGTTAATCAAGTCCTCTTATCTAGTTTGTTATGACAGTTGTGGCATGTGCATGGAAACGATCCCAGTGCAAGGCATACCCTGCTTCTCGAGGTTCCCACAATGCTATACTCATCTAAACGAGAATACAAAGGATATATGAGATTATATAGATTAGTAGTAAATTCCATTTCAGGAAACATCCATTAACTCAGCTGACAGCCTATGTTGCCAAGTTGTTGGCTATGACCAACAATCTGGTAGCAGTGGAAAGCCCTAGCCTCTGTCACACTGTCAAGGTTTCTCAGGGAACAGTGTTGTGTTCAGAAAAGTTGGAAGAAAAAGCTGAAGTCATGCTTTACATAAATTCTCATTTGAAAAATGTGGTAAAGGGAGTGTATGGAAGTATACATCTTTCAGTATGAACTATGATTAGTCAAACTATTTTGCCAAAACACAAATTAAGTGTAAAGAAACCTTAGCCAAGCTGTTTGGCAGTAGCCTAGAATCTAGACGCGCCCCTAGCTGCAGCAAATTACATTTGCTTCCAGGGGCAGTCTAGTTACTCTCTGTTGACTTGAGATTTCGAAAAATCCAAGATGGACCGGGCCAATCACGAGTCGGTGGGCGGGCTTAACATGATGACGACTGACCTGCGACCATAAGTTCCGTGAATTACGCGTGAATTCCCCATCCTGCTAGAACTACCAGAGCGATGGCTGCTGCTAGCGAACAACTTTCTTTCGAATCGGCTTTGGCCGCCACTCTGAAAGACTTGAAGTTAAGCTTTTCTCTGAGAAAGGAACAAGAAACTGCACTGAGGTCGTTCTTACAAAAGAAGGATGTATTTGGAGTTTTGCCAACCGGATACGGCAAAAGTTTGATCCACAGCTTAAAAATGATTAATGCAGGAGAAACTCAACCTGTAGGCGAACTCATAAAAAAAAAAAAACAGGATGCAACAAGAACTATTTAATATCTATTAGGATAAGTTTTTTCCAGAACACATGCAAGGAACTCTCTTTTCCGTCGCTCTGACTACGTCACATTCTTCGTTGCTCTGATTGGTTGTAGCGCTATGCTATTGCGTGGAGAGGGAGTTTGAAAGACAACCGTTTATCCCACCCCTCCGGTTGAGCCCTGTGTATGGAGAGTGCCCAGACCCTACATTTAATGTGGGTCTGGCTCGTCAGGTTAGTTTGGCAGTGTACAAAGGAGCAAATGAGAGTCCAAGAAAAGACTCTCTAATAAGTAATCAATATTGTGTTTTATCACACACCAGGATATAAAAATGCCCTGAAAGCACTTTCTAATGTTTGTCCAAATGTTGCTTTTCCAGCCTTTAGGCGTCCTGATTAAATCTCCTCAGACTGTAATTCTAGATCCCAGCCATAAAGGCACAAGTGAGTTTATCCATTCAGTAGTTCCACTGTGATCTTTGAACAATGCTGTGTTTTTATCACTTACAAACTGATCTCCCAACTTGAACCCAATTTCTCCCTTAAGATGGTACACAAGAAGAAATTCTGAACAGTGCAATTCCCCAGAGTGATGTGATTCCGAACACACCAACCAGCACTCAGATCTCTGTGACAGGTGAGAGATGTTGTTATATTTCAGACTGTGCCTATACAATTAACTCTACATTGGTGTACATTGTTATTGTTCTCATCTCCCAAGTTGTTGGGGATCTTTCCTTAGCTGTTTCTTCTGGTTGATGTCTAACATTTTGGTTTAAATGTGCTTGCAGGGAGAGAACAAGTAGCTGCGCTGGTGGAGAATTCTATTAGTGGGAAATCAATGGGCAGTCTGATTATGCAACCCTCAGGCTGTGGAGAGCAGAACATGGCCGCCATGACTCTGCCCGTCATTGCAACTATATATTTGGACAAGACCAACCAATGGGAAATCGTGGGTTTTCAGAAGCGTTACGAAGCCCTCAGACACATAAAAACTGGTAGGCTCACACACGTATTCCTAAGCACAGATACTGGAAATGGCATTCAGTCTGAAATATTTGAAAGATTTAACAGGAAAACATTTAAATAATATAAAGGGCTTCTTAAGATGGCTTACTGTAAATAAGAATAAGCTCTGAGTGTTGAAATATAGCCAGCGAAAGAAATTTTTTTTATTTTTTTCCAGGCTACGAGAACATGTTTACTTACTGCAAAATTGATGGATCTTTTGCTGTATGGCCTTATGATGACAGCAGTGCCTGGTGAAGTACCCAGACAACCATTAACTCATACATACACTATATTGCCAAAAGTATTCACTTACCCATCCAAATAATTGAATTCAGGTGTTCACTTCCATGTCCACAGGTGTATAGAATCATGCACCAAGGCATGCAGACTGCTTCTACAAACATTTATGAAAGAACGGGTCGCTCTCAGGAGCTCGGTGAATTCCAAAGTGGTACTGTGATAGGATGCCACCTGTGCAACAAATCCAGTTATGAAATTATATACTATATATTCCACAGTTAATTGTCAGTGGTATTATAACAAAGTGGAAGTGATTACGAATGACAGCAACTCGGCCACGATGTGGCAGTCCACGTAAAATGACAGAGCGGGGTCAGCGGAGGCTGAGTCAATCGCTACAGACTGCCAAACTTCATGTAACCTTCAGATTAGCTCAAGTACAGTGCGTAGAGAGCAGCTGCATCCAAGCCATACATCACCAAGTACAATGCAAAGCGTTGGATGCAGTGATTTGAAGCACGCCGCCACTGGACTCTAGAGAAGTGGAGACGTGTTCTCTGGAGTGACAAATTGCACTTCTGACATCTGGCAATCTGATGAACGAATCTGGGATTGGCGGTTGCCATGAGAACGGTACTTGTCTGACTGTATTGTGCCAAGTGTGAAGTTTGGTGGAGGGGGGATTATGGTGTGGGGTGGTTTTTCAGGAGCTGGGCCAACCCTTAGTTCCAGTGAAAGGAATGCTTCAGCATACCAAGAGATTTTGGACAATACCATGCTCCCAAATTTGTGGGAATTTTGGGATGGCCCCTTCCTGTTCCAACATGACTGCCCACCAGTGCACAAAGCAAGGTCCATAAAGACATGGATGAGCGAAATTGGTGTGGAAGAACTTGACTGGCCTGCACAGAGTCCTGACCTCAACCTGATAGAACACCTTTAGGATGAATTGGAAGGAAGACTGCGAGCCAGGCCTTCTCGTCCAACATCAGTGTCTGACCTCACAAATGCGCTTCTGGAATTATGGTCACAAATTCCCATAAACACACTCTTAAACCTTGTGGAAAGCCTTCCCAGAAAAGTTGAAGCTGTTATAGCTGCAAAGGGTGGGCCGACGTCATATTAAACCCTACGCATTAAGAATGGAATGTCACATAAGTTCATGTGCGTGTAAAGGCAGATGAGCGAATACGTTTGGCAATATACGATTTGTGCACATCGTACTTCAACTATTTAATGTGCAAATGAATTAAACTAAAGTCCTGTACCATCTTCCCTCCTCCACAAAGGCTGACAGCCTATGTTGCCAAAGTGTTTGCCATGGCCAACAATTTGATTGCAGTGGAAAGCCCAATGATCTGTAACGCTGTCAAGTTTCTGATTCTCAAGGCACAGCAACCTGATGGAATGTTCAGTGAAGTTGGAAGAGAAACCTACATAGGGATGACGGTGAGTGCACTGATGTCATTAACATCTTTAAAAGGCTTGTCATGCCAATTATTTGTTTTTGTTAATTAATATGTCTTTATTCTGTTGATAGTAATTATAAAAATGGACCTGGTGTGTTTGTGTTCATGTCTAGGGTGATGTGCGTGGGGTAGATTCAGATGCTTCCATGACAGCATTCTGCCTGATTGCCTTGCAAGAGTCACGCACAATATGTTCAACAACTGTTAATGTGAGTTCTTCATGTGCTTACAGTGTGTAGGCACCAGCTAGAATTGTTTTAGGGTTTGTTGTTATGGTCACATATGGGGATGTGGGTCACGTGCATCAGTCAGGTAGTAAAATCAGCTGTTCACCTGGTGAATGAATGAATGAACTGTGAGGGTGAGGGGGGAAGTCGTACTTTTGCTGACCGCATGATCTCGGAAAAATGACCCATGTTTTTTATGGATTGTCGGAATATTCACCACCACCATATACTGTGTTTTTAACAGCAATAAATATGCACAAACCAGTACTCGAGAGATGTTTTATTTAACAGCCAGCATGTCCAGCAGGTAAAGTTTTTTCCCCCGCTTAGCCTCTCTGCGACTATAATATTTGTTTGATAGTCGCTCAACACAGTGTTTTCCCTTACTTTTTTAATTTCTTTATTTCATTGAATTGGAGATTTACAGAGGAACACACAGCTATTAACATGTTATACAGTGGTAGGACACAATGCATGAGTAGTAAGAGAGAAGGAATGAGACAAGAAGATAGAGGATAGCTGCATGTTGTGAGAGAAAAGGAAGTAGAGGACAGATGCTAAGTGCATCATCCCCCAGCAGCCTAGACCTATAGCAACATAACTAGATGATAGTTCAGTGTCACCTGAGCCAGCCCTAACTATGAGCTTTATCAAAACGTAAAGTTAACCCTAACCTTAATGTTTTGAAAATGTCAATTTTACCTAAGTATTTGTATCTTTTCCAATCTATTCCACTTGCTCCCCCACTGTCTTTTTTCCGGTCACTTGAGAAACTCTTCTCCTCCTTCATTTGGAACAACAGACGTCCCAGGCTCAGGCTCACATTGTTATATCTACCATACGATAGAGGTGGATTACAATTACCTAATCTTATGTGGTATTATTGGGCAGCTCAAATCAGAGCAGGAATGTTTTACTTTGTGAAGGACCATCCCCCAGCTTGGGTCTCAATGGAATCTCACTCAGTTAATATTCCTTTGAATTTGTATATTTATTCAGCCAACAAAAATAAATTAATCAAACAGACCAAAAACCCCTTCCTCAAAAATACAGTAACGATTTGGCACGGTACATTGGAATATTTGGGAGAGACTTCCAAATTATCACAGTTTTCTCCTATATTTGGCAATGATGAGTTTCAGCCTGGAAGAGCGGACAGTGGCTTTAAAATTTGGGCATCTCGAGGTGTAGCCAAAATAGCTGACCTCTTTAAAGACAATAATACTTTCATGTCCTTTGAAGACCTTAAGGCCACATATGGAATACCCTCAAATCACTTCTTTAAATATCTTCAATTGAGAAGTTTCGTACTGGCCAGGCAATGTAATAATTTGAAACTTCCCCGACTAACTTCTCTTGAGGACTTCTCAATGAAATTTTCAGACTCTAAGGGGCAGGTGTCCTTTCTGTATAATTTGTTTGTAAGTAAAGCCAAAGAGTCATCCCAAAACATATTGCAATCATGGAGATCCGATTTGCAAGAAAATCTAACAGAGGAAGAATGGGCCAGAGCTTGTTTAACAGGTCAAATTCAAACGGTGAATACAAACTCTAAACTACTACAATACAAATGGATAAGCAGACAGTATATAACCCCAAGTAGGCTGCACCTTTTTAACCCAAATATCCCAGATACTTGCATTAAATGTAAACAACAAAAAGGTTCATTATTTCACTGTATGTGGGAATGTCCCCTGATACTCTCTTTTTGGGGAAAAGTGCTGAACTTGGCCAGTCGAATCATTGAAAAAGAAGTACCTCTTAAACCAAAGTTATGTTTACTTAATATTTACCCAGACAACTTTGTGACCTCCAAAAATGAAAAATCCTTACTTAATGTTTGTTTTCTGGAAGCTAAAAGATGTATAGCCTGTTCATGGAAAAGGGATAAACCTTGTACTACTTCGCAATGGTTAAAAGGGATGTCTTTCTACTTGGCTTTGGAAAAGATAAGCTACATCACGAAAAATAAGCTTGACAAGTTTTGGAAAATCTGGAAGGTTTTCTGTAATTTTCTTGAGAAAAATGATATTGAAGTAGATGGCTGGAATGATGAGCTGAACTGAAGATTTATCTATCTTTTTATCTTTTCATTTTATCTTGATTTAGCATACTCATTTAGACCTTTACATTATCTTTGTGTGTGTATATATATATATACATAAATGTACTTATTTAATATTTACTTATGTTTTATTTATTTATCTTTCTACTAACATGATTTTAACATATGGAATGATATAGTGTCCTTTTTTTTTTTTTTTTTTTTTTTTTTTTTTCAGTTTATTTATATATTAATTTTATTTTCTTCACTATTGCTATTATCATTTTTGTTGTTTCCTTGTATGTGCCTTCTTGTTTGATGTTGTTCGCTGTTTGTAAAGCAAAATGTGCAATAAACATATGTTTAAAAAAAAAAAAAAAAAAAAAAAGTTAACCCTAACCTTAAAAGTAGAGAGGGTGTCTGCTCCCTGAACCTAAACTCTTGGAGCCACCACTAAGCCTGCACTTTGAGATTGCAGTGATCTGTTGGGAAGATATGTTGGAGCTAGGCTTTTAAGGGCCTTGTATATAAGGAGGATTTTAAAGTAAGCCAATGAAGAGAACCTAAAACTTGAGTAATATGATCACACTTGCTAATTCCCGTCAATGCTCTTGCTGGAGCATTTTTAGTCAGTTGGAGGCTTTTTAAAGAACTATTTGGACAGCCAGACAGTAATGTATTACAGTCTGGAAGACACGAATGCATGAACTAGATTTTCATCATCACTCTGACACATTCATTCATTCATTCATTTTCTGTAACTGCTTGTCCTCTGGAGGGTTGCAGGGGGGCTGGAACCTATCCCAGCTGTGAGGCATCAGTGCTAACAACCACACCACTATGCTGCCCACTCTGAGACAGGATGTTCCTAATTTTGACAATATTATGCAGGCGAAAGAAGGCAGTCCTAGTCACTTGCTGTATAAGCGAATTAAAGAACAAATCCTCTTCAAAAGTAACACCAAAATTTCTCACAGTAGTACTTGAGGCCAAGGTAATGCCAGAGAAACTCCATGCGGTCATTAGATAATGAATCTGTCTGAATGTTTAGGGCACAATGTGTATAATGTACTTCCCTTAGGAAGAAATAATCTGTGGACAAGGACTAAATTATGTAAACTGGAACGAGATCTTGACTAATGTTTGTTGCTGGAGTTTAAAGGCGCCCACAATAAATGGCGAGACAGATTTACAACAAATCAACAGGGACTTTAAATATTGCAGAATTTCAGGTGTTTATTGAACATAACCTCTTCAACCTTGCTACTACATACTAACAGTCCTGGGGAGGGGTTTAGCAAGTGTTCAGTTCTCCTAAATAGGTCAAACACAGGACACAGGACAGCACAGGTCCCATGTTGGTGGAAATCGTTTCTGCTCAACTCAAGATCAACTGTTAGCTGGGAGGCTAGGAAGCTAGGAAGAGCTACAAACTGTTGTGCAGAGATGGCCTCTCCTGAATCATGCTGATCAGTTGCTCAACATTTTATTCATTGTGATCATGTCATTGTGAAAATATTTGTGGATTTGAATGTTCACATTAGTTGAAGATGTATAACAAGAAGAACCTTCCTTTACGTTGTTATGCTTACTTTTGTCACTTCAGTTTCTTTCCTTGACCACTGATTCGCTAAACTGAACAGGCAAGCAGAGCAATATCTCTCATTGACTCATTCTGCAGGCTGGACAGCTGCCATTGTCCAATGACCACCAACTGTGCGGTACATGCCACCAAAAGTAGTATGCTAGGACAAAACTTTAGAAAGGGTTTTGTTGCAAGGAAGCTCAGGGTGTATAATACCACTGCTATGGTACCTCTTGGTGATGAAGAACACTGGTCATCATCTTTCTTTTTTCCTTTTCACCTGTCCAGAGTCTGCCAGGCAGCATAGACAAAGCAGTGGCCTACCTGGAGAGGCGTCTGCCCAGCCTCACTAACCCTTATGCTGTTGCCATGACATCATATGCTCTGGCCAATGAAGACAAACTGAACAAGGAGATTCTCTTCCAGTTTGCTTCTCCAGGTTTGTTCACATCCAATATTACACATTCACCAGTTAATCAGTAGTCTCACTGACATAGCTTCATAATCTACCATACCTAACTATAATTTCAAAAGGCTTTCTCACATCGGGGGGAAAAAAAACACATGAACCATCTAAATTATGGTTTCTTTTCTGTTTCATAAAAGCAATAAAAAAAAGTATTTGTGTTTGTTTCCTCAGACAGATCCCACTGGCCTCTATCTAAGGGACATATTTTCACACTGGAGGCCACAGCTTACGCTCTTCTAGCTCTGGTCAAGACCCAGGTGAGCACTTTTGTGTGTTTCACCAGCAACGAGACATCATCCAGATTACCTCACTAAAACTGTTTATTAGAGGGAAACAAAAGTTAGTGAAATGTGTTCTACAGTTTTAATAAAGTGTAAAGATTTAGTCTTAGTATTTTGATTGTGCCATAGTAAGTAATTTGCAAACCTAAAACTCAAGCAATCTATGTGAATCGGTAGATACAAATAAAACCAAGACTTTCCCCTATTTTAAACCACTAAGTTTAGCCCCAGAGTTCTCAACCTTTTTCTTGCCTTCTGTTAATACAGGCGTTCGAAGAAGCCAGACCTGTTGTGCGATGGTTCACCCAACAGCGTAAGGTGGACGGAGGCTTTGGATCCACTCAGGTAATGCAAAACCTGCTATTCATCTGGACGTCTAGCTGTTCTTAATGCAATTGCACTTGTTTAGTTCATCTTGACTTGCTTTGCCTCACTCTTCCCTGCAGGCTACTATTATGGTGTATCAGGCTGTAGCAGAGTACTGGGCCAATGCTCAAGAGCCAGATTATACCTTAAACGTGGACATCAAGATACCTGGAAAGGCAAAACCTGACAAGTTCAACTTCAACCGGAAAAACCACTATGCAACAAGAACATCTAGAGTGAGGACACACTCTAATATTCACACAGTCATCTTGTCATGTATGTTCTGCTAATCCTTGTGTGTGTTTGTGCACATGTTTAAATCCCAACAGTTTAAGGACATAAACCAGAATATAACAGTGATCGCCAAAGGAACAGGAGAAGCAACAGTGACAGTAAGTCTTCTGTTATGTATTAAAGGCAAAGGTATTTTAACCTTGTGGGACCATTAAGATGTTATTCATTACAGCGCAATATTAAAAAAGGTTTTTGTCTATGTGACAGATGGTGTCGCTGTATTACACTAGGCCAAAAGAAATGTCAAGCCACTGTCAGAAGTTTAACTTGTCTGTGGAGCTCATCCCAGGTAATCTGGTTTCTCTTCTCCTTATTTATTTGTTTGTCATTATTTAACCCATTTTTCTGCTTATATTTGTTTTTCTTTTTGAAAGAACTGATAATCTTATCTTATCTAATTAATTATTCCTCCAGAGACAATTAAAGATGATGGGTCCATATACAAGCTGAAAATAGAGATTTTGTAAGTACTATACCTGGTGATTTATATTTCACTTTTGATACAGTGCTTTTATTTTTTGCTCTTCATCTTTTTTAAGCTGTTTAATTTACTCCATTTACTTCATTCTGTGTACAGGTACAAAGACAAGGAGCGTGATGCAACCATGTCAATCTTGGATATTGGCTTGCTAACTGGCTTCACTGTCGACACAAAAGACCTGGACCTAGTAAGAGCTTTCACAGAGCCTCGCATTCAGTAGAGTTCAAAAGTCAGGGTTTGTCCTTAAAACATTGTCTGATGATGTGTGTTTGTGTGTGAAGCTGTCTAAAGGACATGCCCGGATGATTGCAAAATATGAGATGAACAAAGTGCTGTCAGAAAGAGGCTCGCTCATCCTCTACCTGGACAAAGTATGACTTCAGTCTTTCTTTCAGTCCCTTTTTTCTGTCCACCATTTACTTTTCACAGTCTCATTTGTTAAGTGACTCTCACTCTTTTCTCTCTCAGGTTTCTCACAAACGACCAGAGGAGATCTCTTTTAGGCTCCATCAGACAATGAAAGTGGGTGTCTTACAACCTGCAGCTGTGTCTGTCTATGAATACTACAACCGTAAGTCTCAGAAACTGCTGCGACTTCTGTCAACGTCAAGAATTGTACGTATTTGATGTATTCTAAGCACAAAAACATCTTACCACATACCTTTCTTTCCCATTGCAGAATCAGATTGTGTGAAATTCTATCATCCAAAAAGGCAAGAAGGACAACTACTGACGCTCTGTTTGCATGGAGAATGTGCATGTGCAGAAGGTGAACAAGTCAATCTGATGGTTGCACATCTTTTCATGTATCACAGATTAAACTGTGCATCTAAATACATCTAAATTTTTTAATGTGACAAGGGAAGATTCTCACTCATCTGAGTGTAATGCTGGAGAAGCATCGTTACCTATTTTGTGAAGTTGGTCAGATGAAAAAGTAATTGTCACTCTTAAAATAAAATTATTTCAGTTGTCCTCAGGATGAGTCCTGAGCTTTGTCAAATCTGTACAAAAATATTTTTTCAAAACAAAAATGAAAACTAACTAGAATGATCGCAAGCGATCAAAAAGGGGTCCATGCTGTGGCCAAGTCGTGCCCGAGTGGGAGGCAAAGTGTCTGCGGAGGAATCCCTTGGCTGAGAAGTGAATGAGTCATCCACAGATTATTGTTGTCAAATTTCAAGCAGTTTACTGCGGTGGTTTGTGGGATATAAACATGTAGTCGTTGTAGTGCCCCCTACTGCCCGAATTTCACAAAACTTGGCATGATTGTACGCAAGCATATTGTAATGATGTCATAAAGTTTCATAAGGATTGGGTGAATACTTCAAAAGTTATAGGCCTTAAAGTCATATGAAATGTTTCTGTGTCACCTGTAGTGCCCCCTGTAGATGTAATGTCACGCAACTTGATGGGCGCCGTCTACACAATACGATTGTGTCTGCCAAATTTCATGAAGTTAGCTATTGCAATTTTTGAGATATTGAAATGTTGCTTTTGTAGCGCCCCCTAGAGACCAAGGGTCAAGAAAGTTGCGGTGCTTGTACAGAATCAGGGGGAGAAAGAATTTTGTTGCTCGGGCACATGGTTCTTGAAATATGAGCCAAAATGTAAATTGAGCTATATTAGCGCCACCTAGCTGTATAATCAGAATATTACCAATCAGAATATATAGGTTTCATGTAACATCAGTCGGAACAGTAACAACACAGAGACTGTGATGAAGAGACTAAGTAACATTGTAACGCCTGGTAATGCAGAAGGTTAAACGTGTGTTAGTGTGTGTCTGCTTGACTCCCACACATTGGTCATTTAATTAACTTCCCTTGTGTAAGTCAAAAGAAGAGACACTGTGTTTGTTGGAAACTACGAAAAGTTAGTTTTTAAGTGTGTCCACTCTCAACTTATCCATTATTTATTATATCAGTAACCTGCTCTACGTTTAGTGCCGCTACGTAACATCCAGTGTAGCCAGATATGTATAAAGTCAATAAGGTGTCTAGTTAAGAGAACAGCACATCAGCTGTCTATTAACCCTACGCCCACTTTGTATTTCCAGAGGATTGCACTATGCAGAAGAAGGAGGAAATCAGCAATGATCTCCGCACAGCCAAGATTTGTGAGAGTACCGAGACCAGCAAAGTAGAATTTGGTAGGAAACTATAATTGAGCCCATTTCTATTTTCATCCAATGAAATGTGATTAAGAGATTCGGAGTATAAGCAAAAGAGCTAATATCCACTCCTTGTTTGTCTACAGTGTACAAAGTGAGATTGGAGGAGTTTGTACCTGAATTGTCCACTGACGCTTACAAAATGCAGGTAGTGGAGGTCATCAAAGAGGGTGGGTATTTATCACCTATAAAACTTCTGTACTGTTAGTTAAAGTGTCATAAAGGAGACATTGGCAGACTGTAGATGCAGGAATATGTGAGAATTCAGCAGTACTGTGTCAAACTACACCCTGAGCTCTCTGTCTTCTGCCATGTTTTAATAACAGGAAGTTTTGATGTCGGCCCTGTGGGTAAACAGCGCATATTCCTCAGTTTTCAGCATTGCAGGAAATCTTTAAGTCTCAAACAGGGCAAAACCTACCTTGTCATGGGCTCGTCAAAAGATATTCGCAGAGATGACAAAAAGCAAACGTAAGTTTGTTGTGTGCGTGTGTTTTGTGTGTGCATTTCCATTGTTCTGGAAAGTCATATGAAGACTCAACGTATTTTTCACTTTGCTCTCCTCAGTTACTACTACATGTTCGGGGAAGGAACTTGGGTTGAGTACTGGCCTACAACAGCAGAGTGTCAAACTGATGCATTCCGACCAGTTTGTTTGGGCATGGAGGAGATGGTTGATCAATACCAAATTTTTGCATGTCAGCAGTAATGAAATTGTAATGAAAATTAAACATTCATTTCAAAATATTTGTATTTTGCATTATATTAACAGTGTATAATATTAACAGCTGTGACATATTAGAGATGCAAAAAGTGACAAAGGTCCCTTGTGTTGATTAACATGTTAAGGTCTTAACAGTTTGTGTCTACATGTTTTTTCACCAACTTTGCTAGAAAATATTACCGGCAGATATACAACATTTCTGCTCCACAGTCCCAGCAAGTACATCAGTCTATGAAGGTTGGGGCTCTATGGTTCTATCTGCTGCTGCTGCATGCAGCTGGTTAAGTTAGATTTCTCTTAACTAATACGTTTCCTTAAGGTATTCATTTATAAAAACGAAGACTGAATGTTATCCAGCAGCTGCCTCTCAGCCTTCATTTCAGTTTCGTAACCTTAGTACTGTGTGTTATGTTACACCCAAGGTGGTAATTTGAGTAGCAAGACAATTATTACTTACATGTTTGATTAGTTGGCCTCTTATTGCCACAGCTCCTTTCTTGTCTTTGCCGCATTTTGTAGTACACATTTACATTTAGTTGGAATCATCTTGGATTATAGATCAGCTATCTAATTAAATTGTCATGTGCGTTTGAAGAACGAAAAGGAACCTCAATAGCTCGATGTCCTTTTGTATTCCCACACTAGTCAAAGGGCGCTTATCTCAAGGTGTGTGGCAATATGTCAGTGAAGCTTCTCAGTCATCTAGGTCATGATATGTAGTTTCAACACTTCTCCAAATGGTTTCTTAAGGTCGAACTGACTGGTGGGGGTTTTGATTTTGATTTCAGAATATCTTTGAATGGTACCTGCCTGAACTGCATATGACTAAAGCCTGTTAACCACCCAGTGATCACCTTAGTTAGAGTTATTCCTATGAACTGCATCTTCAAGAAAGCTTAGACAAGTCCAGTTGCCTTTGTTTTAGCTTGTGTGAATTATACCATGACCTGGATGACTTTCTGGAGACAAACTTCATTAGCCTTACAAGGATTAGCAAATCCAGGAGCATGCCTCAGCCTTAATCTCAACCAAACCTTATCCAAACCCTAACCACCAAAAGTGTTGCAGGATACAGCTGATGACTTTCCAGCCCAAAAGAAGTTCAAAAACTGCCCAAAATATGGACTTACTTTGTTTTATACATTGCCCACCCAGATTGCTCACACTAGTGTAGACTTTCATAGAAAACAATGCAGTCGAAGCATCAAAGCCAACCACAAGCCATTTGATGACATCATGGAAGCCAGAGATCTCCAGGCAAATGCACCACAGGGAACACAACTGTAATGGGAAGGAAGCTCTGACTGAAGGGGAACAGACTTGGGTTGGTAATGGAAGTGTTTTCACCGTCATTTACATGACTCACATGTGGAGCGCTTCTTTTTGATTGCCATGCCAAAACTCTATCACTGTGTCTCAAGTAAACATCGCAATTTTATACATCATTTTTTATAAATAATTTTTTTACATTTATATACGTAAAAGCATGGGCTGCCTACTCATTGCATGTGGACATGCGCTGCAGGTGGACTTTACTGCTGCACTGCTACATAAATGACATTCATTCATCGATAACCGCTTACTCCTGTTAAGGGTAAATGACAAAAACACACATTATGAAAGCACACAAGAAGATTGTGTATTATATTTAATTTATTTAACAATGTCCTCTGCTGGCAGCCTCAGTGTAACATTTAAGTTAGTTAAGTCTTGTATTGGAATTTTTCACACAATCAACACACATGGTTCAGATTCTGCTTTAACCTATAAGTCCATTGAGGTTTATGTCTTTTGTCCTGTAGTAGTTTTATGTTCTTTTAGAGCCTGTGTCTGGGAGCGAGACACTAGACTTGGCACCTAGACAACCAGTAGTGTTGCCCTCTAGGGATGGATTGATACTTTTTTACTTGCTAAATTGTTGCCGCAGAGAACTACTAAAGGTTGGAACTGCTGCTGATGAAAACACTGACACTTTTTTGAGGTCTGAATGCTGTAATTTGAATTTTACATTTTTATGTTCTACCAAGTTTGGAAGTTGTGACCAATGCAATGATTAACTTTGTTGTGGGACAATACTTACATGTTCCCCAGAATGAGTTTGGGGCTCATCTGGGATGATGAAAAAGATTTTTATAGCTTTAATGTGTAGTTGCAATGCTCGTTCACATTTAGTTTAGAAATCCCATATCTTTTTATTCTTACATTTTAAATAATTTTTCACACAATCAATACACATGGGCCCTGCGATGGACTGGCGACCTGTCCAGGGTGTACCCCTGCCTCTCGCCCGATGACAGCTGGGATAGGCTCCAGCAGACCCCCGTGACCCTTAACAGGACTAAACGGGTATAGAAGATGAATGAATGAATGAATGAATACACATGGTTAAGATGCTTTAACCCAGGGGTTCCCAAACATTTTCATGCCAAGGCCCCCCAAACAGCATTAGCTTCTGTAATATGTAAAGAAACATCAACTTTTCTTATTTTTATTCACTATTCAATAACTATTACATTTGTTTAGCATAAGTGCTGCCTCATATTTTCTGATTTCAGTTGGCCAGGAGTTCTTCTGTTGGTCTGTTCCTTCGGTCTCTTTCTTGTCAAAAACCTGTCCATTTTGAGCTAGCTATACACTAACTTGAGGAGCAAAGCAGTTTGATAAATGACGCAAACCGCCAGCTCTACAAAGATCATGAGGTCGTGAACGATGTTTTGACTGGCAGAGAATCAGAAAAATGAGCATGACAAATAACATTTCGATATGATATATTATTAATAATTATATTTTATGATGATGATTTAAAAATAATTAGATTATATTTTATAATAATGATTAAAAATAATTAGATTATATTTTTTTTATTTTTGCAATTTCTTTTCCCTCCAATTGCCCCCAGGGGGCCGCGACCCCAACTTTGAAAACCACTGCTTTGACCTATAAGTCTATGGAGGTATATGTCATATGTTCTGTAGTATTCTGGTGTTCTTTCAGGGCTTGTGTCTGGGAGCTAGATAGCTGAGTGAACAATGTGACCTCCAGTATAAAAGAAGTAGAAAACAAACCTATACGGCATATTCGTTGCTCATTTGACACTCTCATTGCTTGATGTTTTGTCTGTGCTGTGAGCCCATCTGCAGATGCTGGATTAAACACACACACAAACAATTTCCCCCACAGTTTGTTATTAAAATCCCTCCAACAGCCTATGTGCATAAGTTTGGAAAACGAACTTTGGACAGCACAGATAACAACAGGCATAAGGCAACTGATCAACAGACAGTTTGCAAATGTATTAAAAAAAGTGACTGTACGACTTACATTTCGGGGTAAAGTTCAAAAATGTGTCCAAATAATTTACTGATGTCGTGTAACAAACTATGTGGTTCAGTGTTACCAAGTCAAAGGTACAGGCTTGAGTACACACCAACGGTAGGCAAGAGGTAAAGATTATGAACCAGTAAACTAGAAACAAAACATATTTAGACCAGCTAAACTATGATTTTTCAGAAATAAAGTTGAAATAATCTAAAGATATATTAGGGAAATGTGTCACATTAAAAATCTTAGTACACAATAATAGGCTAGTGCATTCGTTTAAAGCCTTATAAATATTATCTGATCTTCTCTAGTGTCAGTAACGGCCTCACGTCAGGCATCTGGGTTCTGGTTGTTGTTGCAAATATTATAGTTCAACTAGTGTGCCATTTAGTACCATGCAGTTGAGTGTTTTGAAACATTTTTATTTGACGATGTGCAGAAAAATAAGGGGCATGCTTTTATTTTTTTTTTATTTTTTAGGAAATTAAGATTGGGTTCCTATTTTAGCCTTCACACTTTTGACATTTCCATAGTCTTCCAAAAAACAGGCTACCATTAACCATTACAAAAAGGACTATGGAGAGCAGTAGTTGTGAGGAGAAGTAATAGTGCTGGAGGAGGGAGGTAGGCACATTAAAGAACAGTGCTGCAGAGCAGTACAACCACAGCAGATATGGGACCAGGCAGGAGGATGTATGGAACTCAGCTTTGGCTATTAGCCTTACTGTTGTTCTCCTTGACTTGTCTTACCGATGGAACTCCAATGTAAGTACACTTACCTTACAGTTCCTCCTTTCTTTAATGTCTGTGAAAGAGGATCAGTGAAACAATTTCTGCTCTTAACTCCCTGTTTTTTAAGGTTTACATTTATTTTGTGCGCTTCCAGTGGAGTTAATTTGGATGAATATTAAATTCTTGGTCCTCACCCATCATTATCAGTCCAGGAAAATGTGACCACAAATACAACAATATAATAGGAAAATTCAAACAAACTTTTTATGGGAAGTTTTACATTAGAAGTGACAAACTCTGTTCAGTATCTTACACATTTCTCTTTTATTTTCTGAAGCAGTGAAGCATCAATGCCTTTTTTTTTAGTGAAATATAATTGTTGAAATGTTTTGGTGGAGTTATGGCCTTAAATCAACAAACTGTCCTTCACAGTATACCATTCTTGTGTCTGACTGTGTTTCAGAAAATATACCGAAACAGCTAAGACAAAGTAATGACAACCACAGAAGGGATTATGCACATTTGTATATAACTGAAGAGTTACTGATATGGAATAAGGATCCTAACTCAGTTCCATTGACTCTATTTCTTATATAATGAGAAGCTAAAGTCTAGTGTGTTGTTTTTGAGCTATGCCACAGTAAGTAATGCCTGGAACAATGACGAAATGTGTTATTGATTCAATGCTGGATCTCAGTCAAGATAATCAATGGTTCACTCATTATGTGTAAAGTCCATGCTGAAGCACAACAAGATGGGTGAAAAATATTATTATTATTGCTATTTTTTATCAAACCAAAATTTTAAAAGACACAAACAACCATTTACATAATTAATTACGACTTAAGTAAGTCCGTTTAATCCGTCAGAGGTAACAGCACTGTGGTTCTATGGTTCTTTTACTCATCTTTCTCTCTCAACAATGCTCTGCAGGAAGGTGATGGCTGCCCCAAACTTGTTGCGGGTAGGAACAACAGAAAACATCTTTGTGGAGTGTCAGGACTGCACGGATGACAATGAGTTTGCTGTTGTAATCAGCGTAATGAACTATCCCACCAAGTCCAAACGGCTGGCATTCACATCTGTGACCCTTAACAATGCAAACAAATTTCAGGGATTTGGACAAATTCAGGTAATGCAGAAATAGTGAAATATGTATATGTTACTTAAATAGCAATATTGGCATTTTAAAACCTTGTTTGAACTTATCAGCCTTCTAAAGACATTGTTTTCCGTCAACAAACATGAGAAGATACAAAAAAGGCCGTTCACCATTGCATTTCTCCATACTTGCAGATCCCAGATGGAGACTTCAGCAGGGATCCCAGCAGGAATCAGTATGTTTACCTGCAAGCGCAGTTCCCTGATGTGAAACTTGAGAAAATCGTCTTAGTGTCCTTCCACTACGGCCACATCTTCATACAGACAGACAAGACCTTGTACACACCCAACAGCAAAGGTGACTTCAATACTACACCTCTACTGAGAAACACAACACGGGTCCTTGTCAAGATGTCTTTGTCTTGTTAGTCATTCGAGTATAAAGGGGAGTTTCAGCACTGGAAAGTTACATCATGAAATAGTAATAGAATAATAACATAGTGGAAAGGAGTAATTATTTTTTTTAAAAAGTGGTCTATGTCTTAAATAAATGGGCTTGATAGGTCAGCCCTTGTCTCTGTGGACATGAGTATACAAAAGTCATGGAGGTACAATGTGTTGAGAAATCTTAGCAGAAGAAACAGTGAGGGACATATTACAATACATACACTCCTCATTTTATAATTGTAGAAAGCTTATTGAAAATAGATCATAGCTTAATATTGTAGGTGTACTTTTAAAAATATTACCATAGGAAGTATATCCTGTCCTTTGGTTTAGGACAATGACATCCAGAATTTAGATGATTTCCAAATTCTAAGAATAATACAGCAAAATATGCTGAATGAATCGTCTTGTTGTAAGCGTAAAAAGTCAAACATGACTTTCTTTCAGTTCATTATAGGATGTTTGCACTGACACCGCGCATGGAGCCTGTGGAGAGGATTAATGAGACCCTTACTGACACTTCTATAGCCATTGAGTTTGTGGTATTGTATCGTTCATAAAAGCGTATTTGAGTGTAATGCTGTATAATCTATCAATGATCAATCTATAAAAATAATTTCCATACTTTCACCTTCACCAATACTGATTTTGTGTGACTGCCATCTTAATTCGGTGGGTTACCATTATACATCGATCAGTCACAACATTAAAATCACTGACTGTTATGTTATATGCTGCAGAGGATATCTGACATTATTTACATCCATCAGCCACAACATTAAAGGTGACAGAGAATGAAAAAACGTTTTTACCTTCTCTTAGTTGAATAACGGTAGTCTGCCCGCATTCACGAACATACGAAAAGTGCTAGACATTCTGAACATCTCCGTTTCATAGAAATTCCTCCTTTAGAAATGTCAGCCAGAAAATGGCCCAATCTGAACAACGGATACATATTACGTAAAATGCATCTCACTGCCCCCCCACTCTCATTCAATTCCCTCCCCTTCAAAATAATTAGCATACATCCGCCCTCTCGCCTCCAACGGGAAGTACATTGCAGCAGTGCTTGCGGAGTTCAAGGCGAAATGGCGAGTCGCGTTCCGAGGTGTGCTCTTCCAGGCTGTGCAAGCGGTGTGCAAACTTTCCATTACATTCCCACCGAAAGAAATGCACGAGATGCGTGGCTGCTGTTCATTTATAATCGGATTCCAACTACATTCAACCACAGACTGCTACTTCGTTTGTGAACGGCAGTCTATGGCGAAAGATAAATTATTTTCTGGTCCCGATCGACTTGTGCCTTGGATTATACATATGTTGTTTTTCAGAATAAAAAATGATTTTACATGTCAAGAATGTCACAGTTTGTCGCAAGATAGTTAAGTAAAACGCTATGGAAAATACGTAATTAAACGAACTACAAGTCCCGCATGCTGGCGCGTACAGAACCGACCAAAACTCCCTTCGGTAAGTAGAGGGGCGGGACTTTTTGAGTGGCAGCAAATGCAGCCAATCAGCGTCAAGTGCTTGCATTTCATAATGAGGTTGCCAGTTAAGCCCGAAGGGGCGCCAAATAGGTGCAAAACCACGCGTTTAAAATCCCCCACCCTAATATAGCTTTCTGAGAGAGGTTTTTAGGAAGCTTCTAAGGCATTACAGACCCAACCAAAATTTTGTTGTCTGCATGTCACATCACAGATCAAGGATAAATACCCCGTTCAATCATTCTATGTCACCTTTAAAACCACTGACAGGAGAAGTAAATAATACTGATCATCTTGTGAAAATACAATGTTCTGCTGGGAAACTTGTGACCTGACCAGTGTATAATTAGTTCAAAACCACTCACTGTATATCTACATGGGTCAATCACACTTAAGATTTATTCAATCTGTTGGCTCCAGTTTTCACCATCTTGGCAGTCCCTGACTTTGCTCAACTGCTGGCTAATTGAAAAATGAGACGACACTCACCTGTCACCAGTGGTGTGCAGTCAGGTGAGGCAGGGTAGGCAGTGCCTCACCTAGGCTAATGAGAAAAAAGAAAAAGAAATAAAAATAATAATTTTTTTAAAATATTTTTATAATTTTGTTTTGATTGTTGATTTATTGTTTTAAAATGAAAACGTGAAATGTGTTGTTTTAACGGTATAAGGAATGCCACTACTCAGGAGAGCTTGTTTTCAAAGCTGGCGTATGTGAATACAGGAGGCTGAGGCAGACTCAACCTCTGCCTCTCTGCCTTTTGTGAAATGAACGCAAACAGTTTAGGAGGTTCGCGCATGCGTAGTCTGTTCTCACGCTGTCTTCAATGGGCTTCATTTAGGCACAACGCTTATCTGCCTCCACAGTCCTCAGTCGGCACATGTCGGGAATCTCGGCGGGAATCCCGACATGTCCCGCAGGAAACTCATTTCGGCCGCTGGTATTCGCCATCTCGTTTTTGAGGCCATTACCCAAAGTTCATGTCCATAGGTGAGAGTTGGAACGTAGATCGATCGGTAAATTAAGAGCTTCACCTTTCAACTTAGCTCTCTCTTTACCACGACTGACTGGTTAAGCATCCGCATCGCTGCAGACGCTGCTCCGATCCGCCTATCGATCTCCTGCTCCATCCTATCCTCACTCGTGAACAAGATCCCGAGATACTTGAACTTCTTCACTTGAGGCAGAACCTCCTCCCCGACCTGGAGTGGGCAATTCACCCTTTTCCGACTGAGGACCTTGGCCTCAGACTTGGAGGTGCTGATCTTCATCCCAGCTGCTTCACACTCGGCTGCACACTGCCCCAGCAAGAGCTGGAGGTCGTTGATCGATGAAGCTAGGAGGACCACATCATCCTCAAAGAGCAGGGACGAGATCCTCCGATCACCGAACCTGACACCTTACCCCACCCGGCTGCACCTAGAAATTCCGTCACTGGGAACAGGTCCGACTTATTACCGGCTACACGGACCAAACTCGTACTCCTTTGGCACAGGGACTGAATGGCCCCTCAGTAAGGAGCCATCCACCCCATACTCCCGGAGCACCCCCCACAGGATGCCTCTGGGGACAACGTCATAAGACTTCTCCAAATCCACAAAGCACATGTGGACCAGTTAGTCACATTTCCCCTCGAGCACCCTAGCGAGAGTAAAGAGCTGGTCCATGGTTCCACTTCCGGGATGAAAACCGCATTGTTCCTCCTCAATCTGAGGTTCAACAATCGACCGGACCCTCTTTTCCAGCACTCTGACATAGACCTTGCTGGGGAGGCTGCGGAGTGTGATCCCCCTATAGTTGGAACACACCCTCTGGTCCCCTTTTTTAAAGATGGGGACCACCACCCTGGTCTGCCGCTCCAGAGGTAATGCCCCTGATGCCCACACAATGTTGCAGAGGCGTGTCAGCCAGGACAGCCCTACAATATCCAGAGCCTTGAGATATCCAACCCCAGGGCCTCCGGCTCTGTTTCCTCTATGGAATACGTGTTGGTGGGATTGAGGAGCTCCTCAAAGTATTCCTTCCACCGCCCGACATTATCCCCAGTTGACGTCAACAGCTCCCTGCCCCACTGAAAACAGTCTGAGCGAGTTCAGGACTTCTTCCACAAGGCGTTCGCACCAGACCCTCATTACTCGTTTGGGCCTACCATGTCTGCGTGGCTTCCTCCCCTGCCATCTGATGAAACTCAGCACCAGGCGGTGATCAGTTGACAGCTCTGCTCCTCTCTTTAACCGAGTGTCCAGAACACTCCTGCGACCTACAACCTAGGCCGTCATGGTGCCAAGAGCACCGATGAACAACCTTATGTTTGAACATGGTGTTAGTTATGGACAGACTGCAACTCGCACAGAAGTCCAATAAGGACACCACTCGGGTTCAGATCAGGCAGGATGTTCCTCCCAGTCACACCCCTCCATGTCACGCTGTTATTGCCCACATTGTAGTCTCCCAGCAGGACAATGGAGTCCCCAGTTGGGGCGCCATCCAGCATCCTAGGGCCTCCAAAAATTGCGGGTACTCTGTTGGTACTACTGTTCACCGCATACTCACAGACAACAGTCAGGACCCGTTCCCCAACCCGAAGGCGCACGGAAGCAACCCTTTCGTCCACCCGGGAGAACCCCAACGTACAGTCAGGAAGTCCACGGGGCAAGCAAAAAGCCCACCCCAGCCCTCTGCCTCTCACCTGGAGCAACTCCAGCAAAGAAGAGGGTCCAGCCCCTCTCAAGGACTTGGGTTCCAAACCCGACGCTATGTCTCGAAGTGAGGCCGACTATATCTAGTTGATAGCACTCTTCCACAAGCTCTGGCTCCTTCCCCGCCAGAGAGGTGATATCCCATGTCCCAAAAGCCAGCTTCCATGACCGAGGATCAGACCGCCAAGGCCCCCGTCTTGGTCTGCTGCCCGATCCACATAGCACCGGACCCTTCATGCTCCTCCTGTGTGTGGTGGGCCTACAGGGAGGCGAGCCCATGTCTCCAGTTCGGACTGGGCCCGGCCGGACCCCATGGGCAAAAGCCCAGCCACCAGGTGCTCACACACAAGGCCCAGCCCCTGGCCTAGCTCCAGGGTGGGACCCCTGTAACCTTACAGGCTGGGCACACGGACTCTTGATTCTTTTCTTCATAAAGCGTTTTCTGAACCGTTCTTTGTCTGGCCCTTTGCCTAGGACCAATCTGCCTTGGAGGACCCTACCAGAGGCAAATGACCCAGGCAGCATAGCTCCTAGGGTCATTAGGGAACTCAAACTCAGATCAGGGATGGGCATCTTAAATGATGGAGGGGGCCACAATTTTTCATCAACACTACCAGATTGCCACATAGGACTGCACACTTAACCAGATATGATAAAACTGCCATTTTAAATATGTTTGTATGTTTATTGAAGCAAACAAAAAATAAATATTTATTTTATTTTTTTTCCCAGTACAAAGGGCTCATGAAAATAAAACAAATAATACAAATCACCTTCCATCTCAAGGATGGCAGAAAGCTGCACAACAGCAGACAAACATTAATTGCAAAAACTAATTTGTGCATTTTTACACTATGAAAGAGTGTAACATTTTCCCAGTATACCCACTCTACCTCTTCACTATCAGCAGTAGGCACCGGTAAAAAGTCGCTGTTGTTTGTGTACTTTTGATTTGAGGTCCACTACAATAGCAGCCCTTGCAGCTTCAGTATACTTCTCGTATTAAGCTTTGTGCAACGTGTTGTAGCGGCAACTTAAATTTAAATCTTTCATGGCAGATAACGTCTCTAAGCAGTCAAAGCACATAGAATTGCTTTTAAATTCTGTGAACAGATAATCTTCTTCCCATTTCACCTGAAACACACACACAATTTCTCGATCAAGTTTTCTCTTTCCTCCGCTCTGGCTCAACGTCTCTTCTTCACTGGTGGAGAAGACCCGGTGGAAGCGTGTACGAGGCGGCGTCTGCATTGGAGGCGCGATCTAGTGGCCAACTGTCTCATTACAACTGATTCAGTGCCGCAGAGGACACATTTTTATAATTTTCAGAAATGAATCTAAGGGCCACTTCGAGTGAGGTCGCGGGCCACCAGTTGCCCATCCCTGCACTAGATGTTTGCTAGCGCGAAAGTAAAGTGGACTGAAGTGATAAACTGACTAAGTTCTTATTTAAAAGTTGTGGCTAAAAAATTATTTTATAATCGTTTAGGCTACCTTTTCTACCACTTTGACTTTTATGTGATATCTTAATAAATGTGTTGTCACTGTTGTCCAGGTAGTATGATTAGTAGAGCTGAGCTACCGACACGGAAAGAACCTATATAAACATATAGGTTTTAATATAGGTTTTGAATGTATGTGACATACATAAAATTGTCCGTTTTCATATATACGCATATATGCTATATATATGCAGCATATATGTTATCATATATGCGCATATATAACTTATATATGCAGCATATATGCACAGATAAACTGCATATAGGTTTCAAATATCCTCATATACCCACACGGAAAGAACCTATATGAGGATATATGCGCATATATGAAACCTATATGCAGTTTATCTGCGCATATATGCTGCATATATACGTTATATATGCACATATATGATAACATATATGCTGCATATATATATAGCATATATGCGTATATATGAAAACAATTTTATGTATGTCACATATATTCAAAACCTATATTAAAACCTATATGTTTATATAGGTTCTTTCCGTGTGGGTAGGTTCAGCTTCACATGGGCTGAGGGAATTAGTGTGTTCACCACAACAAAGCATCCTAACTCACTTTGCATTGGCACTGCTTCTGTGGTGCAAGCACAGAATGTGATCAATTTTCCTAATTTTTATGAGGTCATCTGTACTGTACATATAAAATTTGACAACAGCAAAACGGAGATAAGATAGCAAGTGTCATTTCAGAAGCAGGCTCACCGATGATAGAGATTTGCGAACTTGAAAAATATAGGATTGAATTGATGAATTGATTTGTAAAATAGCTTTTGCTGTAAACTGAATTTTGTTTTTTTTAGACCCCCGAAGGCATCATTTTGCCATATGGTCCAGTCTCTTTGAAATCAGGGATCTACTCTGGAGATTTCCAACTTACTGAAGTTGTCAGGTGATTATTGTCTGTTATTTTATTACCATAAAGTTCTTCAGTTTTTTTTGTTGTTGTTGTTTTTTTTTTATTATTATGTTCAGAAGTGAATGTATTATTTTCAGATAAATGTATCCAATTGCTAACACTAACACAACGGTCAAAGATGATGTTTAGTAGTTAGTTCAAAATTTTGGAATGACACAATTTGCTTACAAGCACTACCCACACCACAGCTGAGGCCATTAGGAATGTCTTGAGTTTTGCAGTTAATTGCTCAAAACCACTGACTGTTATGTAATATCCTGCAGAGGATATTATTTACACCCATCAGCCACAACATTAAAACCACTGACAGGAGAAGAAAATAATACTGATCATCTTGTGACAATACAATTTTCTGCTGGGAAACTTGTGGACCTGACATTCATGTGGATGTTACTTAGACATGTACCACCCACCTAGACCAGACCAGGCACCCCCACGCCATAGCAATGACACTCCTTGATGGCAGTAGCCATCCCTAGCAGGATGCAGCCTGACACAGACACACACACAAAAATGATTTAGGAACATCTTAAAAAACATGAAGAACAGCACAAGGTGTTGACCTGGCCTCCAAATTCACTAGATCCCAAACTGATCAAGTATCTGTGGGATGATCCACAGAGGCCCCTCCCCACAACCCATAGGACCCAAAGGCCCACACTAATAACATTCTGTTGCCAGACACCACAGGACACCCTCAAAAGGCCCATGTCCATTCTCTGATGAGTCACAACTGTTTTGGAGGCACAAGGGAGACCTACACAACATTAGGAAGGTGGTCATAATGTTATGCCTGATCTGTGTATTTCAAATAGCATTAGTGAGCAGCTCTGTATATATTCATGTGTAAAGTTGTTAGAATTTTTAGTGAATTTCAAAATAATGTACTCAGCGAACCCTACCAGACATGCACATTAATAAAATGCAATAATATATGTAATATTTGTTTTCTCGTCTCTTAAATGTATTAAAATGTAATATTCCCCTTTTAAAGGTCAACAATCTATGAATATGCAAATACAATACATTTCATTTTTCCGACATGAGTCATTATCACAAAAGTTCCTTTTCAGTATACGTGCACTGAAGACTTAATGTTTCCATGTCACACTTGTGGAAGTTGAACATTGTATCACAAATTGAGCATTGTGTTGAAATTCATAAAAATCTAACTCAGGTCACAATCGCAGCTACATCAAATAATAATTGCTAATAGGCCAGCCCACGTCAGCTGATAGCTCAGTCATATCCACTGGCAAATGCCTTTGAGGGTGCATAATTTAAGCTGCTTTAGCCAATTATGTTTCCTCTGCAAGTTGTTTTGCACCCCACCTCCACCCCAGCTCCTCCATTTATGATGTGTCTGACACTCTCCCTGCATTAGGCTTTCCATGCATGGGCAGAGCCATACCTGCACTAAACACTTGTTTGACTAAAGTGGCCCTAACTAAAATAGGTTCTAAACTACTTATTATGTCACAAATACGTTGTAAGTACACACTAAACACAATTTATAGCCAATATATTATTCTGCATAATGAAGTGCATTCAGTTGCACATATTTTGAGTGGAGAGGAGATAGCAAAACCTCATGCATGTCAGACTCATATGCTGTGTGGGTGTGTGTGTGTGTGTGTGCCCTTGTGCATTTGTAGCACTGGACTGTGGAAAGTGGTGGCAAGGTTCTACAGCAAACCACAGATGAGCTACTCTGCAGAGTTTGAGGTCAAAGACTATGGTGAGTTTGAGCAGAGGTCTCTTTATCTATGAACCTACAGTTCAAAATCTATATATTAATACTTCATTCTTTACATGATGTTGGACATTGAGCAGAAAGTGATTAATCTTTCAGTACTGCCCAGTTTTGAGGTTAAACTGATGAGTGATAGCTCCTTCTTCCACGTGGAGGACACAGATCTCACCATCAACATCAAAGCTACGTATGTTAAGATTTTTGTTTCGTGGCTCTTTTTGAAGGTTTAGGTTTATGGCATTTTTCTCTGCTCTATTTTAGTATACTGAGAAATAAACAAACCACTAACTTGCGGTTTCAGGTATCTTTTTGATGAAGCTGTGGATGGGACAGCCTATGGAGTATTTGGGGTTGTGTATCAGGATCAAAAAATGAATTTTCCCAGCTCGCTTCAGAGAGTGGCGGTACACACTTACACTAGTGCACCATCGCCATTTCTCCATCTGCCATTTGTTTGCTAGAGCCACAAAATCTGCCTGTACATTTATTTAAGTATGTGTTTTTGAGATACAATGTTATGTTATGTCACATTAGATTGAGAGAGGAAAAGGAGAGGTCACACTGAAAAGACAACACATCACAGAGACCTTTGAAAACATCCTCAACCTGGTGGGGAGCTCCATATTTGTGGCAGTCAGTGTGCTGACAGACAGCGGTAAGAAAGAGTTGTTGGGTGTAATTTATCAAATGTATGATACATTGAATTTGTATGCTTAGAGAATGTGACTCAGCGGACTTACCTGTACTTGCCTATGTAGAGTGCAAAATAGTGTATATGAATGCAACTCGGGTAAGTGTGTAAAGTGTGTTAAATCTGAAAAAAATATGTCTTTATTTTTACTTAAGTGCACTTGACTATCATTTCAAAAGATCATTCAGTAGTAAGTCATTGTATTTTATACATGCAATATGGATATACTAGAAATACACCAATCAGCCACAACATAAAAACCACTGACAGGAGAAGTAAATAACATTGACCATCTTGTAACAGTCTAGTGTTCTGCTGGGAAACGTTTGGACCTGGCATTCATGCGAATGTTACTTAGACATGTAGCACCCACCTAGACCAGACCAGGCACCCCCACCCCATAGCAATGACATTCCTTGATGGCAGCAGTTATCCCCAGCAGGATGCAGCCTGACACAGACACACACACAAAAATGCACTGGGACAAGCCTGATCCACAGAGGCCCCTCCCCTCAACCTATATGACCCAAAGGCCCCCATAGACAACATTCTGTTGCCAGACACCACAGGACACCATCAGAAGACCCAAGTCCATTCTCTGATGAGTCACAACTGTTTAGGAGGTAATGTGTATAGCTCCCTGCACATTGTACAAATTTGTCTCCATGGCAGCTGGCCTCCAAACTTCATACCAACAAAAAGGGGACAGGCACTTATAGGTGAATGTGTCAGCTTGCCATATTTGCTACTAGTATATTACGGCCTTACACACACAAAAATAATGCTCGTAAAACCAGTACAGAAAATGCAGATTTCAGTGTCTGAAATGTAGCCTTAAACCTAGAAACATCTTATTAAAGTAGAGTAAAAACATACGGTAGACAAAATTCTTCCAGACTGTGTGCCTGCTGTTCCTAATGTGAAAACCATACTGAGACACAATGCAGCGTTCCGTGATTACATTCACAGGAAGTGAAATGGTGGAGGCAGAGCTGAAAGGTATCCAGATTGTCACGTCACCCTACGCCATCCACTTCAAGAAAACGCCCAAATATTTCAAACCGGGAATGTCCTTCGATGTTGTGGTAAATGTACATTACTTATATTTTGCCTATATATGATGCAGATAATTCATTACAGACATTTTTCATTACACCACACCATTGACATTTTCTGTTACTCTGCAAATGCAAGCTTTCTCTAAATTCTCAGTTTTACTAGTATTAGTATTATTGCTTCATTTAGATCCACTTTTCTTTTCTTTTATTGCAGATTGAAGTCTTGAACCCTGATGGCTCTCCGGCACAAGGTATTCCAGTGGTGGTTGTTCCAAATGAAGTCAAGGGCCACACTGCAGCCAATGGCATAGCAAGGCTTATCATTAATACAGTGGAAGATCATCAACCACTTACAATCACAGTGAGTATTGACAGTTAGAAACAATTTCCATAGGAAAACACCAAAATAAGGATTTGAACCTTGAAGACACCTTGAGTTAATTTTTATAACTCATGTTCTCTGATCAGTCAAATTATAAGAGAAGAGGGGTTACTGTACATTTAATGGATTCTTTATCTATACAAAAACAGCATACTATATGAATATAATACTATAATATAATAATAATAATAATAATAATACATCCTCACTGACCCAGGCTGAAGACAATAACCTTACATTGCTCTGCATGCATTACTGTGTGTGTATTCTTACCTGTGCGTTTAATTACAGGCAAAGACTGATAACCCTCGTTTTTCATCTGAAATGCAAGCAACAGCCAACATGACAGCTCTCCCGTATACCTCTAAAAGCAACAGTTACATCCACATAGGTACATAGAGAAGTGTTAAGTAATTTCCCCATTGCGGGACTAATAAAGGTTTTTCTTATTCTTATTTTTATTCTTATTCTTAATGGTTAGTGATGTCAAGTACCAAGCTGTTTTTGAAGCTAATAATGCTGACTGAAATGTTTCATGCAGGTGTGGATAAGGCAGAAGTCCAACCAGGAGAAAACATGAAAATGAACCTCAACCTCAACAGGCAGGAAAATGCACAAAATGACATCACTTACCTAGTAAGATTTGCTGCCCACCTCTTTGTGTGTTATGTGTGTATGTGTGTTGGGTTATGCCACCTGTGGCCTACGGCATGCACTCATGAGTAAGTGCTAATGTTCATTTGATTTTGCCCCCAGATCCTGAGCAGAGGTCAGCTGGTGAAATATGGGCGTTACAGGACAAAAGGCCAAATACTGATTTCCCTGATACTTACCATTACCAAAGAAATGCTGCCATCGTTCCGCATCATAGCTTATTTCCATCCAAGTGACGATGAAGTGGTGTCAGACTCTGTGTGGGTGGATGTAAAAGACTCCTGCATGGGCTCAGTGAGGGACACAATAATGATCAATTAAAAACATATTTTATACGCTTGTTTTAACCCAAATGAACTCTTCTTCCTCCTTAAGCTGAAATTGGCACCATCAAAGCCTCAAGCATCCTATATGCCTCTCAAAGTGTTTGGTCTCAAAGTGACAGGGGATCCAGGGGCCACAGTGGGACTGGTGGCGGTTGACAAAGGCGTCTATGTCCTCAACAACAAGCACCGCCTCACCCAGAAAAAGGCAGTTTCTTTAATCTTCATCTTTTGGAATATTTCAAAGGGTTTAAAGCTAACATATTTTCACTTTTAAAGGGAAACTACAATTTTTTACAACCTGGACCTTATTTCTGGTGTAGAATACGGCCGTTTACTCGCCCATATAACTTTTGTGTAATTTGTATTCCTTCAGGAGATATTTAGATGCGTGTATATCCATGTAGTGGGAGTGACTGGGGCACCCGGATGATGTCTTCTACCCTGGATGATGTTGTCTCTGAGCGCCGCGCGCACCCACGACGGTCGGCTTGTAATTTGGTACTGCTAGTTTTTTACAACATGGCTGAATATTTTTCTGATTCTGAGGTTGTGTACCAACCATGGCAGTAGCAGGTAAACAAGCCGACCGTTGGGGGTGCACGTGGCGCTCAGAGACAACATCATCTAGGTCAGAAGACATCATCCAGGGTCTGTAGGTCAAGCTAAATGAACGAGTTTCACGGCAGACAATCCCTTATTTAGAGGCTGCATTTTGGTGCCCCAGTTATTCACACTACATATACGCTGATCTAATTATCTCCCGAAGGAATACAAATTACACAAAAGTTATATGGGTGAGTAAACAGCTGTATTTTATGCCAGGAATAAGGCCCAGGTTGTAAAAAACAGTAGTTCCCCTTTAAGTGTTTTTTAGAACTGAACAATTCTGATTTTTGACGAACTCTATAGCCAGAATAATTTTGTCCTGCAAGATAATATTTCTAATGTAATTTTAGTTGAATTAACTTACACGTTACTTATAGTGTGCTTTTATCTGACTGCCCTATAATTTATGATAACACATTTTACCATCACATATGACATAACCACAGCCTTTCCTGTCCTTTGTATGTTTTTTACTATTCAGGTGTGGGATTTCGTAGAGAAACATGACACAGGCTGCACAGTAGGTGGAGGAAAGGACAGTATGAGTGTCTTCTATGATGCTGGGCTGTTGTTTGAGAGTAATATAGCATCTGGGACTCCCTATAGACGCGGTGAGACTGATTTATTCTCCAGTATCATATAGTGCCACTTAAGAGTTTTGTGCCCTTGAGAATTGTCTATGTTTTTTGTGAGCTCCTCAGAAAACTCCTTTGTCCGTGCCATCATACACTTCCACAAACATGTGTTGTGATGATCAGACTGTGGCAAATCGCTGATTTCTTTAACAAAATGGGACACTGAAGAGCATCTGAGTATCATTACGTTGAGTGGAAACACTTCTGGACAGATGGACTCTGAATTTGTAATCCTAAAGTGTACTTACTTTTGCAGTGTACACAGATGTAATGTACTTCATTTGTTTGATTGGTTCTCTTTGTCTATAGTCAGCACATTTCTGATTTCTGATTCTGACCATTGTGGAAATCCACGGTTGTGACTCATTTACATGCAAAAATGTAGAAAAGTTGTGAAGGATGCAAAGACTTTTAGGCACACTGTATTCACACCATACTCTCATGATAAGACAACCATTAAAAAGCTTACATTAACAAATGTATTTATTTCAGGCATTCTCACCCACAAATTTTCATTTGGGTTGATCTTTGGAAAGGCCACTCCAACACCTCGACTTTGTAGTCCTTAAGCCATGTTTCCACAACTTGTGGAATGAGTGTGCTTTGGCTCATTGTGTATTTGCAGCCAAGCTTTAACATTCTGGCTGGTATCTTGAGATGTTGCTTTTGTATTCCCATATGATCTTCCTTCCTCGTGATGCCATCTATTTTCTGATATGCACCACTTCTCCCTGTGGTTATAACAAAAGCCCCATTTGCACACTGTACCTAAAGCAACTTCAAGTATTCTAGCACTGTCATGTGCCCTTACATAATATACCGTGACCTATATACTGTACAGTGGGTTATGAACAGTTATGAACGCTCTAATCTGTATTTTGATTTCAGAACTGAAATGTCCAGCGGCTCCCAGCAGGAGCAAGCGAGCCACTGATATGATGAACATCACGACCAGCTTATGTAAGAGACAGAGCTCTGAACTATCCAAAACCACATTCAGCCATCTCCAGTCATTCAGTTCTGGCTTTAAAAAATGCTTGCACTAGTTGTTTTTGTCATCCTTTGTGTAATAAGATACTTACTAAAACGATTTAGCTGTTTACACTCCTTTTCCTTTTTTCCTTATTCATATTGAGGAGACGTGTGGCAGATGTTGTTGACTTGAAGAAATATTGTTTCCAACATATCCTATTTTAAAATGGTTCAACATTTAAATCTTTCCAGTTCACCCTTGTTGTTGTGTTGCCTGAGAAACTGGTTTTCCAAAATGTTATTTTGAATGGGCAGATACAAACCACTTTTGCTGGGTTGTGATCATTTGGACCAAGGTACATTCAAAACATTGTGATGAAGAGGCCACATCCACATACATGTCCAAGTAGCAAGTCCTTCAGGCTTAGGTCAACACAAGACTACTGGAGAAACTGAAGACTGGAGATCTTACACACAGACAGATGTTCGCTCTGACATTACCCACAATGAACATAAAAAAATGGGTTGCTCTTACATTTATCGGGAGATTTTTGAGCTTTAATTGTGCCGCTTTTACCAGTCTAATCTAGCACATCACTGCTCGTTCTCCCTCTAACATCTGTCTCTCCTCCTCAACCTGCTTTCTTTCCAGTTAGTCAGTATAAAGACAAACTCCAACGTGACTGTTGTTTGGATGGCATGAGGGACACCCCCCTCTCATACACCTGTGAGAGGCGCAGTGAATACATCTGGGATGGTGTAGCCTGCATCCAGGCCTTCCTGCACTGCTGCATGGAGATGGAAATCCAGAGGGCTGAGAAGAAGCTGGAAACCCTACAACTGGGACGCAGTATGAGAATAGAACAAGGGATGGGAGGTGGTTGTCTTTGCTGGTTGCTATGAAAAGAACAAAATGTTAACATTTTCATGAAACTTTAGGTGAAGAGGATGACAACAGTTACATGGACACCAATGAAATAGTTTCTCGCACCAAGTTCCCTGAAAGTTGGCTGTGGTCAAATATAAAACTGCCTGTTTGCCCGCAACATAAACCCAGCTGGTGAGTCAACTGAAACTTTCACTCATCAAAATACAATGAGGATTTTTCTCTCACTCTACATTACAATGTTACTTATACCTCTTTGTTTCAGCGACACAACATCCTTTGAGAGAAATGTTCCTTTTCCAGACTCGATCACCACCTGGCAGTTCACAGGCATCAGTCTGTCAAGAACTCACGGTGAGGATTCAGTGACAATAATCTGACCTTTTTTAAAGGTAGTTAAAACCACAAGGCCTACAGTATATCAAACAGTTTCTCTTTTTCTATGGACTTTTGTCAATCGCCCAGATGTCCCATTTTTCTTTGTAGAGTTTCATGCCTTGTTTCTTTTGCTCTTGTCGTCTTATCCGTATTTATTTGTTTATTTTTTAAGGAATCTGTGTTGCTGATCCATTAGAAATAATTGTCCAGAAGAACTTCTTTGTTGATCTCATACTACCCTACTCTGCTGTCCGTGGAGAGCAGTTAGAAATTAAGGCAATCCTCCACAACTACACCCCTGATCTTTTAACTGTAAGTCTCTCTCCATGTAAGTTTCAGCCAAAAACACTCAATTTTACTATTTTACACAAACCTGTCCAACTATCCAAATTATTCAAAATTGAGTACTTACTACAACATTCTTAGTGTTTTTCTTGATCAGGACCAGAGCTTGATCCCTATGTTAGACAGTAATAATATTGTTGTTATTCTGAAGTAAATCATTCCTAATATTGTCAGAAATGGGTCTTTGGCTTTGATCAGTTACTGTCTCAGTCTCTTTCTCTCTTTCTATGTCATTTTTTGCAAGGTGCGTGTGGACCTTATTGAGACGGAGAATTTGTGCAGTGCCGCTTCTAAGAGGGGGAAATTTCGTCAGGAGGTTCAAATTAGAGCCAGCAGTACACGAGCTGTACCCTACATAATTATTCCCACAAAAGATGGACAATACCGCATCGAGGTCAAAGCTGCAGCTGTTGAAGACAACAATAGCTTCAGTGATGGAATCATAAAGATACTGCGGGTGGTGGTATGCAAACCCGACCTACCGATCGATCCATTGATCTAATGTAATCTATCTATCTAATCTATCTAATCTATTTATTTGTGATGTTTGTCCTCACTCTTGTTTTTCCAGCCCGAAGGCTTACTGATCAAATATTCTCAGACTGTAATTTTGGACCCTGCAAAAAATGGTGTAGGTAGGTTTACATGTTAAGCAAGTCAGGTATAACGAACAATAGTTCTGTCATTTTCTGAATTTTTAATTTACCATTAATTACTTCATAAGATTACCAGAAATGGTCATTTTCACTTTTTCTGGACTGACAAAAGCTCCGAATGACTGGTCACAAGAATATATGACATACACGGTGTGCAGTTGTTCTCTTTTAATGTTTAATTACTTCTTGTCAGCATTACGAAATGAACGGCCTGTTTATTAAAAATACACATTTGTTTATTATTATTTTGAAAGTATTCTCAAAGCTCAGTAACTATTTGCATTTTAGATGGTAAACAAGTGGGAATCTTCAACAGTAGAATTCCTCTGAGAGATTTTATCCCAAACACACCTACCAGCACACAGATCTCTGTGACAGGTGAGATATAAGAGTTTGAGGCTCTACCTTTGTGCTATTGTAAGCTGTTACTTTTGCAAGAAGCATGTGTTCTTGCTTAATGTGGGACTCCTTGCAGGAAGACAGCAGGTAAATGTGTTGAAGAACACTATAAGTGGGGAACCAATGGGCGGACTGATCTACCAGCCCTCAGGTTGTGGAGAGGAGAACATGATCCACATGACCATGTCCGTCATTGCAACCACATATTTGGACAAAACCAACCAATGGGAGAGTGTGGGCATCGAGAGACGCGATGAAGCCCTCCAATACATAAAAACTGGTGGGTTCCACATATGAATTTGTTAGCACAGATATTAGAAATATAATAGAAGTATCTAAAGTGATAGTAATAGGAGTACAAAACCCACCTAATTTAAAAGTACTACACAAACTATATTCCGATGGATAAGATTCAGTAAACCGTAAAAAGCAGTCAGTGAAAAGGTTTTTCTTGCGTTTTATTAAGGATACCTGAACCAACTTGCCTACAGTAAAAAGGATGGGTCTTTTGCTGGGTACCCAGATCGCCAAAGCAGCACCTGGTGAGAACGTGTATGAATAGATATGTAAATGTTTGAAAGTCCTTTCACTCAGATTTTGACTCTCTGTTGATTAAATGTTTTATACATGCACATAAGAAAAGCTAAACTACTTCATCATCTCCTCTCCTCCACAAGGCTGACAGCCTATGTTGCCAAGGTCTTTGCCATGGCTCATAATCTAGTGGGAGTGCAAAGCTCAGTGATCTGCGACGCTGTCAACTTTCTGATTCTTATGGCACAACAACCTGATGGATTGTTTCGAGAAGTTGGAAGAGTGTTTCATAGTGAGATGACTGTGAGTGACTGCAAAGCAATAAATTGCTCCTGTATTCCTATATTGACAGGGAAAGCTGTACATACAGGCTCCCTCTGGGCTGGCATTAGCGTCTGACAAAAAAGCCCAGATTGAAATGTATGGCAGCAGAAAGATTCTGTTTCCGTTAGCATTGGAGAGCAATTTAAGCAAATGAAACCGCCATGTGCTGTCAGCAGATTTGTTTTTTGCCGGCCTTCATTCTAGGCGAATACAGCTGCAGCCTCGCTTTCTCTCAACTGGATTGTGTCCTGCTTTCTCCATTACAAAATATAAAACCCTGGCTATTTATTGGAGTCATCAAATACATAGCACCCCCATGCATAACAGCCTCTGCCTTCATTTTAAACGTAGTTAGTCTGCATTATATGCAGATTGTCTAGAACCTAGAAATGCCGGCTGTATCAAAATGGAAGCCAGGACATCTCACTGCCCAACATTTGGTGCAAATGAAGACATTTTAATACAGCTAGTAATAATGACAATTATACTGACTTGGCTGTGTGTGAATGTGCAGGGTAATGTCCTCAGTGTAGATTCAGATGCCTCCATGACAGCCTTCTGCCTCATTGCCATGCAGGAGTCACGCACAATATGTGCCACCACACTTAATGTGAGTACCTTTTCATTTTCCTTCACCTCTTTTTTTTTTCTTCATTTGCGGATTAAACTGTCCAGCTGTCAGTTTGACAACTGAAGTTCATTATGACCCAGATAGTACTGTAGGTACTACAGAACAGTATCACTAGATTCTGTCTATTAATGTCTTAGGGACAAATAACAATGTTGATTAAAGCAATCTGTCTGCTGTTAGGGGAATGTCGTAAACACACATATTCCTAGTCAAAGATAGCTCAGTTCTTGATAGTGATAATTCCTCTTCCCCTTCATTGAGCTCATCCTCACCCTTTTCTTCTGTCCAGAGTCTGACAGACAGCATAAGCAAGGCTGTGTACTATCTGGAGAAGCGTCTGCCGAGCTTGGTCAACCCTTATTCTGTTGCCATGACATCATATGCTCTGGCCAATGAAAACAAACTGAACCGGGACATCCTCTTCAAGTTTGGTTCCCCAGGTGCCACAACACAGCAACCGCAACACTTACAGTAGATCCCAGCTGATACACTGGCATGCCCAAATATTTAATAAGCAGACTTAACCATATCACAGATTGTGGTATCCATGTTCATGTTTATTTAATGTTAGATTAGTATGAACAGGAATATCCTTGCCATTATTTAGTTATATAAGCAGCATAAAGTGGTCCAAAAAACTATACAGATTCTTAAGCTACACTTAAAAATGTAGAAATGTCTTTATATTAGATAACAAAATGTTGATGTTAATAGCATTTGTTTTACATTTAATTGTTCCAAATACTGCTGTAGTAATACAGAAATGTCTTTTCCTCAGATTTATCCCACTGGCCTGTACCTACAGGGCGTCATGACACACTAGAGGCCACAGGTTACGCTCTTCTGGCTCTAGTCAAAGACAAGGTGAGCATGTCCCACTCTTTGGTGTGTCACAGAGTGAAAATCCAATTTCAGTGACTTGAATAAAGCAATCCATCACTCACAGTACTATAAATCATGTCTACCAACAGCAGTAATATTGCTGAAGCTACTTTTGTAATCTATATTGCTCGTAGTGTTTTGGCCATGTGTTGTTTGCCGCTGTGTCCTATATGTGGAACATTTGCAGCAAATCTAATTTCCCCTTGTGGGACAATAAAGGAACTTTGAACTCCGAATTTTGAACATATGCTTTGGAAAATGGCATACATTTAGGTTCACATATTTAGGGACACTATCATCAATTGTAAGCTGTTTACCAAATCATGGAACATGTCACAAAATGAATATGTACGTTTAATATGTAGATTCTCACCTGGAACAATTTATATATTCTGTCTCTTACTTTCAGGGGCTCAAATGTAATTGTACAAATAAAGCTACTAAGAAATTAAACGTTAATTTTCTATAGTTTGGCAAGAGTCCTTTTCGGGCAATGACCGAGCAAAGTCTGAAACCCACGGACGTAATTAAAAAACTGCTTTCCTTCTTTGTGAGGCTTTGCAGTGCCTTTACTGCAGCTGTCTTCAGTTTATTCATGGGTTTTTGTGTCTTCGGTTTTGTCCTCAGCAATAGAAATGCAGCTTGATTGGGTTGAGATCAGGTGACTGACTCAGCCATTACAAAATATTCAACTTCTATACCTTTAAAAACTCTGTTTTGGACCATTGTCCATCGGGACTAGGAAACATGGCCTGCTAGAGGTCTTCCATAAAGTATTCGTTCATTCATTCATCTTCTGTAACCGCTTGTCCTGTGAAGGGTCACGGGGGAGGCTGGAGCCTATCCCAGCTGTCATTGGGTGAACGGCGTTGTACACCCTGGACCTCCATGAAGTATTAAAAATTCGAATTAGGATTATGTCAATCTGTCCTATTACTTATAAGCCCCTGAAAAAAAGGGCTCTGTATAAAAATAGTTGTAATTCCTATACAATAGCCCTTCAGTTTGGACGTGAATATCCTCAAATTAAAGCTGAGGGTCTGCAGCATGAGACAATTTCCATTACAGAAGTGTAACTTGTAACAAAATTGTGTCAGCGTCGAAAAATACAAGGACCAATCTGTATTCAGTGTTTTAACCATGGCCTTATATCATTAAAGGCCTTTGAAGAAACCCAACCTGTTGTCAGATGGTTCAACAGACAGCAGAGAGAGGATGGAGGCTATGGGTCAACACAAGTAATTCTAATTATTTTCTCTCAGTATTGATGCTTCATCTTTCTCTAGCTCTTAGTAGTCTGGGTTAAAGCTATTGATCATTGTTCCCCAGGCCACCCTGATAGTGTATCAGGCTGTCGCAGAGTACTGGACCAGTGAGAAACCAGATTATTATGTGAACGTGGATGTCCTGTTGCCGGGCAGGTCGAAGCCTAACAAGTACAGCTTTAACAAGGAAACCCAGTTTGGCACAAGAACATCCAAAGTGAGAACAAACACACACAGATTCACAGTAACTCATTATTTTAATTCTTTCTACTGCTTTCTGCATCTATTGATCTTTTGCAGATCAATAGTATAAACCAAGATGTGAAGGTGACTGCCACAGGCCCAGGAGGAGCAACACTGACGGTAAGTCACACGCAATGTTTTTGTTCTACGTTTTTCTGCGTAAAAACTACAATTTATCTGCGTGACAGATGGTGTCGCTGTATTACGCTCTGCCTAAAGAAAGAGACTCTGACTGTCAGAAGTTTAACCTGTCGGTGCAGCTCATCCCAGGTAATTTGCTGCACTCTGTTTGTATCTGATTGCCCTTATTTGTAGTTTTTTTTTTGTCTCTATTTTGCATTTTCTGCTCACTGTCACTTCTTTAGATTGTATACTTGTATACTCATCTATTGTTTTAACTCTCCAGAAAAGCTGGATGAAGCTGAGAGTATATATAAGCTGAAAATAGAAGTGTTGTGAGTACAATATAGCATGCACACGGTTTGTGACAAACCTTTTGCTAATTAAAAATGCAATTCTCAATTTTTGCCACTGCATTTCACCCCTTAAAGGGAAACTACTGTTTTTTACAACGTGGACCTTATTTAAAATACGATTGTTTACTCAACCATACAACTCATGTATAATTTGTATTGGTTCAGGAGATGGACCACCCCGGATGATGATAAGCATACGATGACAAAATATTGGTGAAATGAACGAGTTTCGCGGCAGATAATGCGTTACAGAGGCTGCATTTCGGTGCCCCATTCACTCCCACTACATGGATATACGCAGATCTAATTATCTCCCGAAGGAATGCGAATTACACAAAAGTTATATGGGTGAACGACCATATTTTCTGCCAGAAATAAGGTCCAGGTTGTAAAAAGCAGTAGTTCCCCTTTAAGCCACAGGCTGTTTTAAAAATGTCATTTTATATACGGAAACTTTTAAATTTAGAAATGTTAGAAACACTTGGCTGTGTCTCTGAAAAATTCAAAAACTGACATGTTGATCTCTGTCTCATAAAAACTCCCACTTAGCACATCAATGCTGCATCCATTTCTCACAGTCGTATCACTCAAGCTTTTCATTTAATGTGCCAAGCTCTGCAACCATTGAAAAGATGGCAGCAGTTTGGCAGCCTTATCCTGGTGCAGGGACCTGTTGGATTTTGATGTACCCAACTTTTTTGGAGAGAGCAACTCTGTGGTCTCTCCAAACACTTGATTTTCTCATACACTAATTTAAAATCAATTTCTACATGTTTGTTCTCATTTTTATATTTTAATGTTTGATAGTTTTTTTTTCTTGCTAATTCCTTACCTAATCCCTGTCTGTGTAAAGGTACAAAGACAAGGAGCGTAATGCAACCATGTCAGTCTTGGATATTGGCTTGCTAACTGGCTTCACTGTCAACACAAAAGACCTGGATTTAGTAAGACACACACACAGAGCGCTCATATCTCACTCTTTATGGTTACTAAGGACAAGACATGTTTTCAGTTTTGAAATAATAATATATAAAAATGACCTGACTTTGCGTGTAGTTGTCTAAAGGACATGCCCGCACCATTGCAAAATACACACTGAACCCCAGTGAGTCAGAAAGAGGCTTGCTCACCATCTACCTGGACAGGGTAAGACATCAGTTTTCACTCCCTCCAATATTTTTCTGCCTGCCCTGTTAGTTCATTAATCGTCTCCCTGCAGGTTTCCCACATACAACCAGAGGAGATCACTTTTAGGATCCATCAGAAGCTGAAAGTGGGCGTCTTGCAACCAGCTGCCGTGTCTGTCTATGAATATTACGACCATCAAGACAGCAACAGTGAGACATGCTGCCTCTGTTTGTCTCTGTTGCACATTTACCAGTAGAGGATTTAGAGTAGTGCGGGACATAGATGGCGTAACCAACGCACGTAGCCTACGCCAGTGCGTGTGCGCTCGTCAGTCTGGTTCGCTCTGTAAAAATGCCACCCATACGCTACTTGACACTGTCTTTTTTGCCAGTCCGGTTAATTTTTGTTTGTACTTCCTGCTTCAGTTTCAACAACGGTGACTGAAACTTACAACAATTCATACAAACATTTGTATCTCTGAACCTCCTTAGTTAACCTTTCCTCGATGTGCTCCATCTATATTAATCCAAAACAATCAATTCGAAAATTGCGAGATGGAGAAGCAGCCGGAAATACTAGTGGAAACACACTACTACCAAGCGGACCAGCCACAGCTCTTGCGGTCTGCGTGGCCGTGACGTGTAGTTACATTTCTGGGGAGGTGCTACGGCAGGCTACGGCGCTAGGGTCTGCGTAGGGTTTGTTTATTCTCTGCGCTGTCGCCATAGCTCTGGTGTCAAATTGACACAGAAGCCTAAACCCCCTATTAGTCTTTGCTGCCGTTAGATTTAACCACATGCAAATACCATTTTTAAGGAAACTACACAATCCTGCTGGCAGCTCAAAGCATCTTTCTCCTGACTGCAGAAACACGGTGTGTGAAATTCTACCATCCAGAGAGGAGAGCTGGACAGCTGCTACGTCTCTGCAGAAATGATGAATGCACATGTGCTGAAGGTAAACAAGATGATGTGTCTACTGTCAGCACACATGTACTGCCTCTGAAATACTTACTGTAAGGAGGTACTGTTTACATCTATCTATCTATCTATCGATCGATCGATCGATCGATCGATCTATCTATCTATCTATCTATCTATCTATCTATCTATCTATCTATCTATCTATCTATCTATCTATCTATCTATCTATCTATCTATCTATCTATCTATCTATCTATCTATCTATCTGTCTGTTGTCTGATCTATTGATCTCTTTCTCTATCTTTCTTTATCCATTGCTATAATTCTCTCTGTCTCTGCGTACTTCCAGAGGACTGCAGTATGCAGAAGAAAGGCAACATAGAAAATAGTGTTCGCACAGCCAAAGTTTGTGAGACTACACTGAGCAGCAAAATAGATTTTGGTAAGAGTCTCTTAGTTTTGTATATAGTTTTTGTTACACTAGAAGTCCTGTAGCAGGTGGGTAACAGTTTGCAACTTGTCTGTCATCAGTGTACAAGGTGAGACTGGTGGAGTTAACAGACGGCTTGTCCACTGACATTTACACTGTGCAGGTGCTGGATGCCATCAAAGAAGGTGGGTCATTTTCTCTTTAACTGTGAACTGTTGCTTTTTGTGATATTTTTTCCCCCAAAGCAAAAGGAACCGTTTGAATTTAATGGGCAATGCAAAGTCTTCCCTGTTTGATCTTCAGACCCCTCGTGTTTCTTGCCATGTCAGCTCAGTAAACAGTGAATACAATGTTTTCTTAAATTATGGTCGTAGATACAAAGACATTTTGTAATAATTTCTGTGCTCTCTGTTCTCCTAAATCTTAATTACAGGAAGTTATGATGTGGGTCCTCGGGGTAAACAACGCACCTTCCTAAGTTATTCACACTGCAGAGTGGCTTTAGATCTAAGGACAGGCAAAACCTACCTCATCATGGGCACTTCCAAAGATATTTATAAAGATGAACGGAGTCGATCGTAAGTTCACCGTGTCTTTATCTGGTGCGTTGATTCTCTTTTGTATATTGTTAACAATTAAACATTTCTCCTGCTTGCTGTTTTTAAATCAGGTATCAGTATGTGCTCGGTGAGAAAACCTGGATCGAGTACTGGCCTACGGAAGCGGAGTGTAAAACTCCAAAATTCAACGAGACCTGTTCGGGCATGGATGAAATGGTCGAAGATTTCACAAAGCATGGATGCAGAGATTAATGAAACTGAAGTAATTTACGATTGCTTTTAAGTTAAGGCACCTCACGAGGTTTTTTGAAGACGTTTTGTCTAGTCCCAATGAACACTAGACATATGAGCTTCAGGTGGACATTGCCAACAGATGTCCCTTACAAAACTCATCACCACTCATTTAGAACAGAAGAAGATATTTGGATGAGTAGCGAAACGTCTTCAAGAAACCCAACGGGTCCAATTGGCTTTGTTTCAGCTTTGTCTTTTGAATACAGAGACGCATGAGATTACTCTCGATTACATTTATTTTGAGTAAATGTTCAGTATGTATCGCCTTTCAATAAACTACACACAGGTTGCCCACAGTGTGAAGCACAAGGGTAGATGACTAATTTAGGGATTAATGTGATCAAGACCCATATATAAATCACAACACAGTGTTTTAGGTAGCAAAAGGGGCAGTCAAAGGGGGTAGCAGTGTCAAAATCTAATAAACTGAGCTTTACTTGAGATGTTTTTTTTTTTTCTTCTTCCTCTTAAAACCTTGTACCTGCATTACCACAATGAATTATTTTGCAACCACAGACCATTCTGTAACACATTAAGAGCTAACGTTCAACAATCAAACTGTATTTTTTCCAGAAAATGCATTTTCAAAATGGTTATATATAGTTATTATATTTCATATAATATGCAGCTCATCTAATGTTGTTACCACCCACCGCTGTTCTTAATCTTCCCAAAATTCCCAGCAGTACTTGTTTTGGACTTTCCATTATTTTAAGCTGTTGTTTAACAAAGGAACACTAGGAGGCAGCAGCGCGCACCTATGCAACATGCCTACCAGAAATAAATACGGCGGAAAAGACGCAGTGCATGACGTACTTCCTTTAGCCAAGCCGCCGCCGGGTTAGGTTGGTGCTCTTGAAGAATAAACGAATCAGACTGTAACTTTCATCCTGGAAGACAGGCAACTCCGACCCGTGTGAGCCAACCCGGGAACACAACGGTGGTAAAGTGCCGAGGGACTCGTCAAACTTAGTTCACGTGAGAGGAAGAAAAAGCTAATTAGTTTTCCCGGTTGAGGTGCATCTGCAAGATTCTGCTATGGCCAAGGTTCAAGTGTTAAACGTCGCTGTACTGGATAACCCGAGCCCCTTTGGAAACCCATTTCAGTTTGAAATAACATTTGAGTGCATGGAGGATTTGCCGGAAGGTGGGTAACCGTGTTCAGCTAACGTTTAATGCCGGTTAAATCACTCTTTGTATTGTGTTAGCTTGGATAGCAGCTGTGTCTGGTTCTCTGTGTTCATGTGTCAGCTTAACTGCAGGCATGTGTGGTGCAGCGTAAGTAATTAATCAGCTCGTTGTTTTGTTCGATGAAAATTCATTATTAGTCCTTGTAGGAGCCGTCTGTTGATATTTCATTTGACAAGTTGTTGAAAATTGGCGCTGGCGCGTTTGTGTTGTTAGCCCCGCCTCCTGCCTCCACTGATTGGCTCGTAGAGCTTTTTCCAGAAAGCTGATTTGGTCATCGCGCAGGGTTACTGTAGCAACAAACAAGCTGAACGAGTTGCCGCGAACAGCAGAGAGAGACATGAGGGAAGCACTACCATGTGTTTATTGAGATTATTTTGTGCCATCAACCTGGCGTAAATAAACGAATTGTATTGTAAGGAAACAACGCGCTTATTCAGTGTCTATTAATGCTAACAAAATGCATTTTCCAGTTTTCATTTTAAGTGAAACATCATGTTCTGTTACAAATAGTCATACTCAAAATACTGAGTGGTGTGTTTCAAAAAGTCAATTTTCTGTATTTCAGTTATGTATACGAATCAACGGATTTGCTTATATATTTCCAAGTGTAATAACTGACTTTATTTGCTGTACTATAACTTTCAAGAACAATCTCATATTATCTTGTGTGTGTGTGTGTGCACTGTCAGATCTGGAGTGGAAAATCATCTATGTGGGTTCAGCTGAAAGTGAAGAATACGACCAGGTTCTGGACTCTGTGTTAGTTGGCCCGGTACCAGCTGGCAGACACATGTTTGTGTTTCAGGTGAGACATCTGAGAAAACTGTCATCATGTTTCCTTGTGTCCAGTTTCAAAATGCAGCCGGTCACAAGCTCTGAAAATCATGGGAAAATGCATATTATATGTGATGTGGTTTATTTATAAATTGTTTGGCACTGATACCATGATTGATGTTTTTTTTTTTTTTTTTGTCTGGTTTCTTCATCTTCCTGTGTTCATGTTTTATGGGCTGTGCAGGCTGATGCTCCGAACACAGGGCTGATTCCAGAGAGTGATGCAGTAGGAGTGACTGTAGTCCTTATAACCTGCACCTACCGTGGACAGGAGTTCATCCGCATCGGTTACTATGTCAACAATGAATACACGGACCCCGAACTGCGAGAAAACCCACCTCTCAAACCAGACTACACTCAGGTAATACACACAAACACACAAGTATACAGATGGTAGAGGTTTCTGCCAAGGATAGGTGTGGACTTTATTGAAGTGAGTGATAAAACTGACCTCCGTGCTTCTTGTCTAAAAAAATGTGCACTGAAATGCAGGTTTCTGCTGCCCTCTAGTGCCCTGAAATCGGATAATTGAGACGTCCAAAAAATAAGAAAAACTTAAACAGTACAGTGTTTGCATTAATATCTATTTATTAAAAAGGATATATCAGTTCAGGCATAGTGTGGCTGTATGTGATCATTTTAATAGTGTTTCAATGATATATTAGTCCTTATAGAAGATGTATCATAGTGACATTAGTTTCATTCGTTTTCTGTAACGGCTTGTCCTCAAGAGTGTCGCAAGGGGAGGTCTATCCCAGATGTCATATTTTCTGTCTCTGAAATATGATTATGTTTTTTAATGTCATCTTCTAAGCTGTGTATATATGCAACTGTACTGACAAACTTGTCCTGCATTATATTGCATGGAACCAGAAGTTGCTGAATGCTAACAAATATGGCTTGTTGAAATATTACTGTTTTTTAAGGCCTTATTGTAATGTCCACAACATAATAAGCTAGACTTAAAAATCTCAGGATCAAGTTGGTCCACTAAAAGTAGAACTAATTTCACATTGCATGCATCGCACATACCTTGTTGTTTATTCAAAGGTAATGTATAAAATAGCATTATAGTATTGATATCTATTTCTGTTTTATCAGGATTGTTTTTTTTTTTCTTTACCAAAATTAAAGAGATTCAAGCGATAAGGGCTTTGAAGGAAAACACTTTCAACACTTTAGTTAGGCAGAGACAAGTTGCTATTTTTTGTTTCTACAGGGAACTTTTTTTGTGCAATGATACTGGCTATGCAATTAAATGGCATTGGTTTTTGCCATCTTGGCAGTGTCTGATACAGTCTAACTCCGGGCTAATTTAAATAAATAAATAAATAAATAAAAGCAAAGTGGTGAAGAAGAGTGTAGCTAAGGCAGGAGGCTTGTACCTAGGCAGATGGGAACTAGCAAGCTGTGAAGCCTGTCACTCACAGTGGCCATGCCCCAAATGATGTATAACTTGAAGCCTATAATTTAAACCGCTTGGTTATAACTGATCATCTTCTATTACTACTTCTTGTGGCCAAAGGGTGGGATGAACGCCCTGTAGTACAAATAGATTTGTAGATTAGATTTGTTTACAAGCTGTACTTTTCAGATTTTAAGTGCTAACTGCCATGTTCGTAAGCCTGTGATGCTCTCAAGGAGAGAATTAGAGCACTATTACTCTGTAGAGCATGATGCACTAGCATAAACTGATAACATTGCTTCGAACTGTGTTCTGTCATTTTATTTTTATTACTTGATATTCAAAGAATCCTCTTATTAGTCCATTTAGGCCCTGAAAAAACTTTAACAGTCTTCCTCTAATTCTGACATTTCATTGATGTTACTTTCATCATTTCAGCTCCAGAGGAATATTTTGGCCTCCAACCCCCGTGTCACCCGCTTCCATATCAACTGGGAGGGCTTAGCAGATAAGATGGAGGACAGCGAGAACGTAGACCCATCCCCCAACATCAGTGGCATGCTTCCTCCGTCCTGTATACCAGGAAAGATGCCACCTCTTGGACTGATGCCCGACAACTCCATGGACTATATGTAAGAGTCGTCAGATCAAATAACGGACAAGGAGCCCTTATCTATATGCTCACCCACATTGCAAACACACATTGGAACAAGGAGGCCATGGACATGTCTACATAAAGTGGACATTAACGGGAAGCACGGACACAGCAGCCAGGACATTTCATACAAAATGGGATGGGTCTGGAATTGCTACCAACTTTGCTTCCTCCCTGTGTTTCTTTCAACTCACACTTTGACGTGCACAGCCAAAATTGCCTTAATTTATCGTATCTCTGTCTTGGATCATGCTCATGTCATCGATGTGTCACAGTCTTTAGACAGGATAGCTAAAACCTCACAGCCGTGTAACTTGAACCATACCCCGATTTTGTTACCCATCCTGTGTCCTCTTTGGGTGTCAGAACAATTGTAGCCCAAGCTGCTAACTGCAAATTATTTTATTGTTCTGAAGGTTCGTTTTATCTGATGCATACCTGTTTAAAGTGTGGGCCATGATGGGAGCCTGTTGCAAGAAGTAGCTTTATTTGCTGTTTGTTCAAAGACTAAGAATACATTCATGATGAAGAGTTTTTCCTGAGGGTTCTCCAAATTACTCAACAAACTGGCTTCCTTTAGTTTTTTACCGAAACTCAAAGGCATTCTCAAGACATGTCACCCGTCTCTAAGAATGCACAAAGCATGTAGGTAAAGATAGAATAGATGCCATAGTGCAGTCAAGCTATGTGGATGGTTTAGGCTAACTGTAAATATTTTTTGCAAGCGCTTATTTTGCCTTCAAACACAGAAGGCATGTTTTCATTTTGTACTTACTATATATTCTCTCCCTCAGTATTTGTAACAATGATGGGGTTAATAAAGGTTGTTTTGTTGACCTTGTGCTGCTTTCTGGTTATCACCTCGTCTTTACTTACAGCTGCTCTCCACCTTGACGAGTGAGGAAGGAAGCAAAGAAACAGCAGCGAGACTCTGCTCTTGCGTGTGTGTGCGTGCGTCGGCCCACACTTCGCCTCTCTCCCATCTCTCTGGCTCCTTTTCCAATTTCATTCATAAAATGCAGCAGCAGCATCACTCCACCATTTTCACTCTAGCCTCATGTTGCTAGGCAACTGCAGCACAAAAGGGAAGGGGGGGGTGTATGTCTGCTCTCAACCATTTTTATCATAGTGGGAAAGGACTAACTCATCCATCCATCCATCCATCCATCCATCCATCTGTTACCTCCGTCTGCCTTGCATGTCTGAGCTTTTTAGCGCTTTGAAAAGAGCCAGAGTCTGCTACGTGCATGTTCACGTTTGGCTGGCATAAAAATCCATATGCAGCGTTGAATTGTCTTCAGTAGCAGTGCTCAAACGATTGATTTGATCGACTGGAAATTGGTAAACAACCCCCCCTCCCCTCCCCTTTTTTTAATTTTTGCTTACTATTCTTTCTCTTTCAAAGTATATGATTAATTGTTGTGATCACTGACATTGAAAACAAGTTTATTTGCATCCTAAAACTTTTTTTCAAAAACAGATTTCCCAGAAATGGATGGATCGTGACATACATCACATGAAGTAAATGGTCGGGTAAAAACTGATAACAACACTTTGGTGATTTTCAGTGTCACATAAATGTAAGACATTACAGTCTGAGTAATTTGGCTGTTTAGGGAGCTTTTACATAACAGAAGGTGGCTGCGGACCTGTGTGTCAGATCCTGCAGTAGCTGAGAGGAATCCTATTCATAGAATCTGTGTTAGTTCATACCATAGGTCTCTTTCAAAATATATATATATTTTTTTTTTTTTTTGATAAGGACCAACACATGCTTAAATTGTTATTGGGATGATCTATTCAGATGCAAAAATATGCAAAATGGTTCCTTTTGAGGATCCTGATAATAAAGAGCCCTTGGTCATCTGCTGTACTGGCCCTGTGGGCAATCCAGGTGTTGGGGTAAGGATGGGGGCGGGTGAGCAGCTGGAGGAGAGAAGACAGTTGGACAGAGAACATGTGATTGGTGCAGTGTGTTTTCATCGTGTCACCGATTGCCTTTTAATTCCCGAGATTACTTTCCCAACAAATAAACTCATCCTCCTTCCATGCACGCCAGTCTGCGAAGTGTTTAGAAGTCCTGCCAGCCACAGCCCGCGCCGCGCGTGCGTGAAATTCTGACCAACATTTCTAAAAATAGCTCGCGGTTGACGTCACTTAGCCAAACGTGTATCAGTCACTTGGCGGTGGTGGTGGGGGGGGGGGGGGGGGGGTTTTGAAGGGAGGAGGGAGGCATTCGTGTCAATCTTTGCTGGCAGCCAATAAACATCCTCGCATCCACTAAGATTCCCACGGTTCGCCCGAATCGAGCCAATGGAGGTCGAGAACCAGAGAAAGTGGGCACGTACGTCGTCGGGAGGAAAATAATCGGTGACGTTCCTCTCGCTCGCTTTTGTGTAGGGCGGTAGAACGCTGTTGCTGTTGATCGATTGCGAAGGGCCAATCAGAGCGCCCCTTCGCCACATCCCGTAGAGAGGTGACCAATCCCCATACTCGCTTCGGCTGTCAATCAACCCCCGATTCTTTCGAGTGGGCGGGACGTTCGCTCGGCTGTAGTTCCGTCATCCCGCTCGTCTCCGAGGCTACGGGGGGCCAATGTTGATTTGGGTGAATTCCCATCGTTGTCGGACCCCGCCGAGGTTTATTTTTTAAGTGCTGGCTTCTGTAACGAAAAGTGGCAAGCACTCGATTGAGAATATTGCCGCCTCTGGTATCGTTTTTTTGGGCTTGGGGAGAGGTGGGGAGCCGAGGGGGCTCGTTCGGCGGGGGCTGCAAGGAGGGACAGGCGAAGACTGGATCCTCCGTGTTCAGGCCAACTGCGCCGAGCTCGGCCCGACGGTCCAGTGAAGCCCCAGCGACCCAGATACCTCGGCGATAGCTCCCCTCGGATTTAAGCTCGATATCGGTGTCCGGCTGTTGATGACCGTGGAGTGAGTGCGCCCGCTTCAGTACCCCGTCTCGCCGTGGCACCGCATCGGCAGCTGTCAAGCCGTTAAAGACCAAGAGCTCGGAGATAACGTTAGGTACTGCTGGATTCAGGAAACACCGCTCAGACCTGATCGAGATTAGACCGGCTGGAGGAGGCTGCAGGGCGGCCGAAAAGCCACGGATCGCCCGTTGACAGGTTGTCATCATGGGCAACGCGCCCACGGCCAGGAAAGGCAGCGAGATGGAAAGCGGTGGGTACCCTCGATTGTACACATCCGTCCTGATCAGCACCTGCTCTGTTACAGGCTCATGAGATGACCAGAGGAGATGTGATACGGCGGGCTGCGTTAGCCCCACATAACCATCCGTACAGAGGCCTATTCCTGCTGTTTAACGTACTAAGATACACCCGTATGTCCTGTATTAGCTTGCGGCTTCGTGAGCATAACATATATATATATATATATATATTTATATATATAGATGAAAAGGTCTCTGATAATGAGTCTCATTGGCACGGTTTGTTCTCTATTTGGATCATTTATCAGCGGATGCTAAGCTAGAATGAAACAGGATATGGTGCTGTTTCCATAGCCATATCACTTTCTGAGCTGCCAAATAGCCAACAGCCATTGTAAGCTGCAAGGATCTTGGCACCTTCACGTCCTCTTGTGCTCAAATCTTGGCGAGATCACAACAAGCTATGTGTCAGATATTTCCCAAACAGTCCGTGCCTGTTGCTGTTTGGAAAGAGGTGCCACTGAAACGTGTCCAAACGTGGGGACAAGTCTAGTTTGGTGGACGCATTAAGGTCTGCATGTTTTACTTGGCGGCTGTACTGTCAGGTCTAGTGTGCAGAGAGTTGACACTATGCAGATGTCTTTTTTTTTTTTTTATAGAGGATTTTAAAAGTACAAACCATTCTTTTATGTCTAACGTACACCCCATTGCCAGATTATTAGGTACACCAGTTAAAACCAGTGCATTCTAATGATGCAACAGTCCTGCGCTAAATATCCCTTCACAATTGTTATAATATTCAGTTTATGCTGAAACAGTGTTAACAGGGTGGCTATTAAGATATACTGTAGTTTGCTGTGCTGTTACACACTGACCGAAATGGGGTTGTCAAAATAACAGGAACATGTGCTGGTACAACAGTACAGTTCAATAACACTACAAACGACAGCTTCCAAAGATAAAACAACAGTTTGTTCAGTTGTTTGAAACTAATGTTCAATACCACAGCCTGTATGAAGCTACACTAGGATCTAGTGTATGACTGTCACGTTGGAATGCTTCCACTAGTGTACCTAAAGAACTGGCAAGTGAGGTATGCCATGCTGAAGTCAAGTTCTACACATACAATTGGAGTCCATTGCTGTTCTGTAAACCAGATGCTTTCCAATGATCAAGTTAACAATGAGACATTTACGGTACATCTTAAAGTGTAAGAAATGTCTAAACGTATTGCATAACTGCTCCACTTTTGTAGATGAGGGTTTGGTGCCTTGCAAGTGGTTGCTGATGATGGGGATATGTTGATAGTTAATTGGTAGACTCGGCAGTGTTTTCCCATTGTGTCCAGGGATTTGAACCTCTGACCCATCAGATGAAAAAGGTTTAAGCGATTTCATTTGTTATTCAGGTTTTAAGTTCAGTTATTTTGTATATCTGTCTGCACATTCTGGTGGGATCAGGACTCATTCTTCAGCCTTCAGAGGAATCCATTTGCTGCCATTCATTCTCATTGTAGTACGAAAAACAACGTGAATGGACTCTTCATATTCCTTACGACGTTGAGATGATTTATTCAGTCTACTTTGGGGCATCTGCGTTAATCTGAGTTTGTCTTGTTGAACTGAGGTGTACACCATTTACTTGTAGTACTTACATGTCTTCTTTGTCTTGCACTCTCTTTGTGTTGTGTAGCCATCAAAGCCCACAAATTGTCACAATGAACGAAACGATGCATTTGACTGAAAATTCAGGAAATATAGGTGAAAATGTACGCAACGTTAACTATTTCCATAGTCTTTATGTCTGTGACGTTGAGTTCAGAGCATGTAGGAGGTATTTTACTGTTTATTTTGTGTTTTCTTTTACTCTCACTCACACCACTAAAGCCTACTCCTCTGTAAACACTGGCCGTTTTGTCTTCTACAGTCAAGGAATTCCTTGCTAAAGCCAAAGAGGACTTCCTCAAAAAGTGGGAGAACCCTGCACAGGTTAGTGTGCGCATGTATGAATGTTCATCCTGATGCCTCAGAAATATGATGCACAAAACATATATTTTTTATATTTTAATTTTTGAACAAATGCATGCGCTATCATGCAAATAATAATAATAATTAAACTTTTATGCCAGGAGTTTTAAAATATTCATATTTACATTCTAATAGATCCTTGCATATCATATTCAATATCTGTACTATATAAACATTTTAGATAAATGTTCATTTATTAGTATTATCAGAATCAGAATCAGAAAAGACTTTATTGCCAAGCATGTTTGTACATACAAGGAATTTGCTTTGGTGTTGTTACGCATAAAATAAAATAAAATAAAATAAAATATATATAAAATATATTATGGTATTACACTGACATGTACTGCAATGCTCCAAAGGTTTTAGGTCTCCTAACAGATAGATGGGTCTTTACTTTATGTAGTATAGAATTTTTTCTGCATCATTTAAAGAGTATGTTGCATAGTAAACATACAGATTTATACAATGAGTTTAAAAATGCTTAGTACTTTATGTGTGCATTGATATTCTTTAAATATAGTATGTTCCTCATTTGGCTTGTACTCTCTTACATGTAGTTAAATGTAAAGTTTATTACTTAAGAGGTAATTAAGATAGTGGTACTCTTTTTATTGAAACTGTGCTCATAAATGAATAATAGTAAATGTTTTGATCACTGAAAAGAGAAAATAAATGGAAATTTTATTCTCACCTCTCTGAGGTAATTCTTAATACCAGCACACTTTATCAAAGGACTGCCTGGATGGATTTCTCTAATTACATATAAATGTTTTGTAGATAACTTTCAGGATGGATTTTGACCGTCTTACAAACTTGTATTAAATATAAATGGAATCTTTATTAATACTCTATACCGTGCATGTACAGGATATTAATTAATGCACACTTGTTGCCTACGTAGAACAAATGATCATCAATCATGTTTACCATTCTGTATATTTATATACTCTGATTATGATATAAAGTACATACATACACCGATCAGGCATAACATGACTATTGACAGGAGAAGGAAATAAATTTGACCATCTTGTGACAATTCAATGTTCTGCTGGGAATCTTTTGGACCTGGCATTCATGTGGATGTTACTTAGACATGTAGCACCCACCTAGACCAGACCAGGCACCCCCACCCCATAGCAGTGACACTCCTTGATGGCAGCAGCCATCCCCAGCAGGATGCAGCCTGACACAGACACACACACAAAAACGATTTAGGAACAACTAAAAAAACATGAAGAACAGCACAAGGTGTTGACCTGGCCTCCAAATTCACTAGATCCCAAACTGATCAAGCATCTGCAGTGATGGGAATAACGGCGTTAAAATAAACGGCGTTATTTTATTCAGTAACGGGTAATCTAACAAATTACTATTTCCATCGCTACAGCACTGTTACTGTTACCGACAATTAAATGTGGTGCGTTATGAAATGTGAAGTGAAGCAACTAATAGAGCACGGGTAGCTGACGTCTCCCTGCACCTCCAATCACAACACCATCATATCTGTTGCCAGACACCCTCAGAAGGCCCATGTCCATTCTCTGATGAGTCACAACTGTTTTGGAGGCACAAGGGAGACCTTAGGAAGGCGGTCATAATGCTATGCCTGATTGGTGTACACTCGTGCACAAAAACATACTGTACATAATAAACTATGAATAGCAATTGTGAGAGAAGGACTTGTCAAAAATAAAACACAGCACCAGTCCATTTACACTAAAATCAGGTAACCATTTTTGTTTTGTCTGTTCAGAACACTGCTTGCCTGGAGCAGTTTGAGAGGTTGAAAACCCTGGGCACGGGCTCATTTGGCCGTGTTATGCTGGTGAAGCACAGAGAAACGGGACAGCATTATGCCATGAAGATCCTCAACAAGCAGAAGGTCAGTCTGGGTCAGGGTTTAGCAGAGTCACTCTGGAGGAGGGTGGAGGGGGTTTAAACAGTCCATCATCAAAGGACACACACTGTTATTGTTCCTACATGGTGGTCAAAGAAAACATGGAAATTATGTGAAAATTCAACTGATAAAACTTGAGTCCCTTATAGAGCTTGTAAAAGGTGGACCAAGTCAAGTTATTTTAGTACATGATTTAGAGTAAAACATGCTAGTTTAGAGTCCCTATAAAACCGAAAAGGATGAACGGGTATAGAAATGGACGATCATCTGATGGATATTTATTATTTCATTGTAAATCCTTGCAGGTCAAATAAATCAAAATCAAAGTCAAAGTCAGCGAAATAATCGAAACCTGCACATTTTCCGACTTATCTTTTCCCAGCATTTTTTGATAACTGTAACTACTCACTTATTTCTGAGTGTAATAAAGGTAGAGCTACAAGTGTCAGAACAGGGGCTGGCAAGATTACACTGCTTGTATAAGACATTAGTTTATGTTTGTTATTTCTTTTTTTATGACAAAATGTAGTCACTCTCTCTCTCTCCTTTGCCTTTCTGTCTCTCTGTGTCTCCAGGTGGTGAAGCTCAAGCAGATAGAGCATACTCTGAATGAGAAGCGGATTCTTCAGGCTGTCAGCTTTCCTTTTCTGGTGCGGCTAGAGTACTCATTCAAGGTATGCAGAATTTTACAGTGTGTCCGTACAAGCCTGTGTGTGCGATGTTTGTGACGACACTAAGTGACTGGTTAAATATCTCCCATTCACTCCAAAGTTGATCCCTCGTACTACCTTATAAGTCGAGATTAATGTTTCTCTCACATGTTTGTGAAAGCGGTCCATTGAACGTAAACAGATGTTTTTTTCCCAGCACACCCGCCCTGTTGTCTTGGCAAGTTATGTATCTGCCTATGATGAGTGCGCAGAAATGCACACTTGTTGGCTGTTTTTCAACGAAACCTGCCACAGAGCACGCATGGCTCATAATACTGCTGAGGAGCAGTCCATGAAATAGAGAGGGCATCGTTTTATATCCTATTTATCTGTTAAAAGTTCAGTGTGTTGCATTTAACGTCATTTAGCAGTAAAGGCTCATTTAAAGTACTTCAGGACACAGACGCAGTAACTTACGCACGTAGCCTACATTGGTGCAAGCCATTTATACTTGTGCGCTCGTCAGTCTGGCTCGCTCTGTAAAAACGCCACCCAAACGCTAGTCGGGGCTAGTCTTTTTTGCTAGTTGGGTTAATTTTTGTTTCTACTTCCTGACAACAAGTCATTCAAATATTTATATCTCTGAACCTCCTCAGTTAACCTTTCCTCAGTGTGTTCCATCTTTATTGACCCAAAACAATCAGTTGAAAAAATTGCGGAGATGGAGAAGCAGCCGGAAATACTAAAGCCGAAACACACTGCTACCAAGCAGACCAATCACAGCTGTTGTGGTCTGCGTCGCCAAAACGCGTAGTTACATTTTTGGGGAGGTGCACGTCAGGCTACGGCGCTAGGGCCTGCGTAGGGTCTGGGCTGTCACCGCAGCTACGGTGTCAAATTGATGCAGAAGCCCAAACCACCTTTTAGGTTGCATATTACAGCTAATTAAATACCCCTCCCTCCACCTCACCAAGCATGAGGGCCCAGACACACAAAAACAATCACGAAGAACTAGCAGAGATGAAGGCCGTCTATGGATTTGCTACGCGTCGGCTGTAAAGGAGCCAAAAAGTTGCACTTTGAACACATATGGCCCACATTTTATTCATTCCAGATGGCCATGTTATTGTAAAAATATTCACATCAAATGAGCTGAGGATGGAAAAACAAAAAGAGTTTTCTGTGTGTGATGTATTGACAAATTGCTTGCTTACTTTGGTCTCTTCCGTTTGTCTACTTGCACACTGGTTCGTTAAGCTGAACGACAGTCAGAGTGATCGGGCTCCGTTGCAGACTCAACATGCTGAACTGGCTGAAAAGCCCATGACAGGAGCAAACAGGGGTCCGACTAGAGCAAACGTTGCAGGACTCAAAAACTACTTAGAGCCCAACACTGGCCAAAGGCCAACCGTTGACTTGGTGTGGTAACCTACAATGACTGCTAAAAACTGAAAAAAAAGGAAGAATAAGCTATGAAAGACACAACAATTCCAGTTGTCAGATAATTTTATACTAATAAAAACAGTGTGTTATACATAAGCCCACATGTCTGCCTAAATACTACACACTTGATCTTGAAGAAGTTGTAAAAAAAATTTACTTATAGTCTCTCAAGAAGTGACATGAACAGTGAACACATGAAACTCGAGCCAATAACAAAATGCAGGAGTTACATTAAGCTACACTACACATATGTCTTTAGAGTCTGTAAAGTTCATCTGAGTCATGTCGGTGAACTCAAACCGAAACCATGCCTGCATCCTCACCATCAAACACTATTTATAAAATGTGCTTAAAAATGGCGGGAAAAAATTCAAAACTCCCACCATGATTGAGTTTGCACACATCGGTATGTTACTATGGAGGATGAAGATGAGAGCACGCTATAAAGTTCATAGAGGGTACTTGTTACTTATACACCTAGTAGACACAGAACAACATTATCATTAATTTGGAGTCTTTGTTTATTGCTAGCTGATTGTAAAGTGAGTCAGTCTTTGTTTTGGTCTGCACCAACTCATCACTAATGATATATCTGACTGTTAAGCTGCTAAACGACCCACTGTATTCACCAGATAGCCCTTAACTTAGTTAGTTATTTTGTGCTGAGATGGTAGCAGGCAGTGTCTTTGTTTAGGAGCTTTCTGCTGCCTGATGCTGCTCAAGATGACACTGATGTAAAGTTATGAACTGCAGATCCAAATCAATGAGCTGAAAGAGGCTAAGATTCTCTGTGGAGCTGAGGAAAGAGTTGCAGAGTGGGTGATAATTAAACAGAAGCAACGCTTGCATACAATTTAATGTGCAGATATTGATTATTGTGAAGTAGGTGTCACCTATGGTCAGCTTTTGATTAAAGACTTCTTCATAGTGATCCCAAGTGACCGAACAGAATCAACACACGACAGCCCTACCGTTTCTAAAGACTGACCGCCATCTCCAGTCCTGTTAATGTTTAACTTGTTAACAAAGCTAATCTTGTTAACATTAATCAGTTTATCATCACTGACAGTCTTGCTAAGCGTGTGTGATCAACAAATATAGAGTGAACTGAGCTTCGTCTGCCACATGTACTCTTTACTTGGCAATTTTTTTCAGCGTCTGTTCGTACTGGCACAGCTGATGGTCCTACTCCAATTAAAGCCTTATTCAGGTTAAGCTGTTTAGATGCACCTGGATGCCTGGAACTGAATATCCTTGAAGCCTTAAATAAACCTATTAACAGAATATTCTTGTCCACGTGAGGCATCCTGCACACAGAGTCCACGAACACAAATCAACTCAGATTTGTCAGTGTTAGTTGGCTAAACTGCAGTTATCCTGTTAAATGGTGGATTTACAAACCACACAAAAAAAATTCCCGAGTCAAAGTATAGTGCACTCAGTTACATGACTGCATTACAGTTTAAATAATTGTTAATAAATGCTAATTAACAAATTGCCAAGTGCCCTTGTTTCTAGAGTCTAATCCACGTCATCTAGTTGCCCGTCCTGTGTGCGTACCTGTAGCGCATTAATAGCTATTTGTGTGTGGGTGTCACTAACCTCTGTGTTCCCTTCCCAGGACAACACTAACCTCTACATGGTGATGGAATATGTACCAGGTGGAGAGATGTTCTCCCATCTACGGAGAATTGGCAGATTTAGGTCAGTGTCTGTTTGTAGCCAGAAGCATTTTTATAAGACGCCTACAGAAGTAAATAGTGGACTCAAACTAGGTTCTGCTCCATGGTATTCCAATATTCTCAGGTCGATTCATCTCAGTTCTCTGCTGTAAACTCCACTAAACTGCTCTCTTTCTGTCTCCCCGCGTTTGGTGTGTGGACAGTGAGCCTCATGCTCGGTTCTATGCTGCTCAGATCGTTCTGACCTTTGAGTACCTGCACGCTTTGGACCTGATCTACAGAGACCTGAAACCTGAAAACTTGCTCATAGACCAACAGGGCTACATACAGGTAAATGACAGCAATCTGCAAAAGCTCATTAAACACAGACAACTGTCAAACTAAAATTCACTTCTTTAAAGATAAGACCCTGCATGGATTCACAGAATATGTTTGTAATGGCAAATAGTTCTCAAGTGATTAGCAACCACATCAACAAAAATGTTTCAGACTATTTAAACAGAGTCTCTGTTGAAGCAATACTAATTTTAGAGAATAGTCTGCGACTACACTTCCACTATCAGTTCATCTTCTGATTATTTTCTTGATTAACTGAAAATCCACAATTCACATTTTCGTAGAGCCCAAAGTGAGGTCATCAGATGACCAACTACCTCAACAGCACTTTGTCACTTTGTGGCAACAGCTGTTTAGCACATGTTTGGTTTCTAAGTTGCTGACCTAAATGCCTGGACACACCAAGTCAACATCAAAGTACTGCTGTCAATGAAGACAGTCTGTGCCGTCAACTCATAACGCTGGGGTCTGTGCCAAAAAGTTGCACATGAACACACTACAAGGACTACGGCCAGCTGGTTTACGTTCTGTGCATGCATGAAGGAAAATTACTTCTGGAAGACAAAAACAGCAACTATTAGCTGGGAGGCTAGGAAGGTATGGAGCGCTACAAATCGTACGACAGCGCTGGCCATTAGTTGGACTTTCGTCGCTTTTGTCTCTGGACAGCCAATAGCCAATCAAAATGATTTCTCTCAATGACGCGTTCAACCACAGATTAAACGTGCTGAATCTGAGTTATGTTTTCTGGTTGTTGGACCTAAAAACATGATACCTCCAGACAGTCAGTACTTAAGTATGTACATCCTTCATGTGATCTTAGGAAGGGATTGGAAGAGCTCAGGAACCAGGAAAGTTCTTCAAATTATGGAAAACATTCACTTGTACTTAAGAATGAACTGTGATTGGTGGTCAAAGGCAACTGTGGCCGTGTCACATTTTTGGCAGAAATTCATGTGCAAATATAGCAAAAGTGATGACATTTGTCATGTCCCAAAGGTCAAAGGTCAGCCTCAACTTCACTTCATAACGTTCTGCCAAAATGCTTTTGTTAATTCACGTCTTCGCTACATATGTTACATGATGCTGGACAGACATGGATGACAACTGCAGGGTGACTAGTTGGCACAGACAGACTAGACAGTATATTTTGTGTTATTCTTTTAATTTGAAGCAACTGAGTGTTCACTGGAGACCCCAGGTGGAGAGGAGGGAAAGCACTGCTCTTAAATGTTTGATCAGAATCATGCATAAGGATGTGGTAACCATGCTACAAGCGCTTGTCTCTCCACACTTATTGACACACATCGTCAGGGGTAGACAGTGGCATCGTGACCAGATGCAGCTCATTCAAAGCACCCTGTAAAAGCCAGAAAGTTTACCCTGATGTAAGACAAAGACAATCAGCAGATTCTCTCATTTGAGACATCAGTCAGTCACTTTACACTAAACTGAATTAAACCAGACTTTTTATACATTATCCATGTCCTCCAAAATGTATGTTCCCTCTCTTGTCTCTAAAAGGAAGTCTGTGAACATATTATCATCCTATCCGAAATGTTGGTCTATGCTACTGCAAATAAGAGTTATTGACATTCAGGACTGACATATAATAGTGTTTTCCCCACTCATTACTCTGTGATTTTGTGACATGGTATCACATTTACACTCAGCTGTATTTGTTGGTGCGCCAACAAATTGGCACCACCTTTGTCTTACTATTCTGCTACCATCTAGTGGTGAATGGTGACATAACAGCTAGTGATGAATTCCCTTGGTGATGCAAAATACTCCAGTTCCTCTCCTTGGTTCCTCTCCTTGCATTTCAGTCCCTCCTTCCTGCAATGCAAGGCAGAGAGATGAGGAGAGAGGAGTTGAGGCAACAGACATTCAACAAAATGAAACATCCTTGGTTATGAGCCGTCAATTGAAACGACCTACCGCTGTATATTTAGTTTTAATTCATTTTACAACATCGTAACTCGTAATATTCCATCTGTGTGTTACGCCCCATTCAAAGAATCCACTAGTGAATCCTTGCTCCTCTCTCCTCTAAAAAGCTTCCTCTTTTCTCAAGATGCATTTTAGGAATTGAGACATCCTTCAAGATGGTGCACTGAAATTGCTTTCCGGGTCACAGCTTAGAGGACGGAGGATAGAGGAGATGAGGTGGCAAAAAATAGAAAAAGAAGAAAATCTGTCAGTCTGTCTCTCCTTCCTACTGCCTTTCATGTGGTTACACTCGGCAAAGCGAAGAGTGTGTCTTCTTATTTAGTCCTGTTTGTGATTTGGCTCTCACTGTCTCTTTGTCTTTGCTCTTCTCTCAGGTTACAGATTTTGGCTTTGCCAAACGTGTAAAGGGCCGGACCTGGACACTGTGTGGCACCCCAGAATACCTAGCTCCAGAGATTATTCTCAGCAAGGTGAGCACCTATTATTCCGCCTTAACAGCTGAATTAAAATCTCTAGTGACACCGGCTTCATAGAGTGATCGGTTGCACAAAGGGTCGATCAATTGCAACACATCCGAGAGAGTCGTTTAGAATTACTAAGTTAAAATTACTTCAGAAACATTAATTTAAAACATGACGTTAATCAGTTCAGTTTTATTCATATGGCACCAAAATCATAACACTGTATTATAAATGGTCCTTGCAGCAAGAGGATGTGGTTTTAGGGATGCTGATGTTGGTGACACATGTTTCAATACCCTGTGTGTACAAGAGAAATCTACAGAACAGATGATTCTCAAAACAAGAAGTAGGAACTATTTAGTTATTGCACTTGAGATTATGTCACTGATAAACAGCTATGGGCTCTGTCCCTCTAGATGGGATGTGTTAGAAAACTAGAAAACATAGAGAGCATAGAATGAGTGAAATTTAAGGATGCTAGAAAATATTTTCAAAAGAAAAGCATAAAAACTAAATCTTAACAGTGCATTATTCTCAATGCCCCTTCCTTTGTCCTTGTTATGTCGACCAGGGTTATAACAAGGCAGTAGACTGGTGGGCACTGGGTGTACTCGTCTATGAGATGGCAGCAGGGTACCCTCCTTTCTTTGCCGACCAGCCCATTCAGATCTATGAAAAGATCGTATCAGGGAAGGTGAGTTTAACTGTTTGACAGTGACCCCTCATAACCTCCTCTACTCCCTAGGTTAATATTCCTCTGTTTAGGAATAAACAAAAACTGTCAGATTTTCTCAGTTTTCTGTTTGTGGTACGGCATGCCTGTGCTCACTCACTGAAGTATTTTCAGCTGAATTTTTTTAGATGTTGTTTCAGTTTTGCTTTACTTGACTTCACCTGCTAGGTTTAGCTGTCAGGTGCATCTCTTTTCTGTCCTTGTAGTGTTTTTAGGACGACACTTTCTAATGGAACCAAACACTCGTGACTAAACATGTTGCACAAACATGTGCAATTTGCAAATTATGCAATGTGGATGTTTTGCAAGGTGGTAGTAAGAAATCACTATTCAATACTACCAACTTGATTCGCCACAAAAAAAAAACCCAACTTAATACGTCATGTACATTCGGGGAAACCGAAACAACAACAGCAAACAGTGGATGCTGCGTTTAAAACAAGAGAAAGGTTTCCTGGAGGTTTTCCTGAAAAAATATTACAGAGAGGGCCAAGGTACGAGCTACCCTCTCCTCGCTGCATTAGCTTTGACAGCTCTATTTACTGTACATGTTATAGGCAAACAGTGCACTAGAAAATACAAGGCACTTGAGAAAAGCCTTTATGGATCTACAGGGGAGGAAATTGTTTATTAAAGATCTGCTCGGGACTCGGATCGGCCGATACTGAATATCAAAAGATCGATATCAGATCGGGGGAAAAATAAACTTGATCAGTGCATCCCTACACACAGTCCAGTTAATCCATGGATAAAATAAAAGAGGTACAATGTATAAAAAGTATGTATAAAATATACAAGTATATAAACAATATACAAAGTGTATGTAAAACATACAAACGTGTATATATAAAAAATATACACAGTATATATGAAATATACAAAAGTGTATAAAAGCAACATACTAACTATATATCCAAGTATAGAAAAGTATAGAAAATATACAAGGGTGTATATAAAAAGATACAAAGATACATCTGTTTACATTAATATAACTTTTTGACATATCTGAAGTATAACAGAAGAAAATTTTGACTTTTTTTTACCATATTATACCATTATTATGGTATACCATTATACCATACCAGCTCATTACGTCACGCGTTTACCCCGCATGTGACATCAAGTCTCAGTCTCAGTCATCCAGCTCATGGTATATCCATAAATGTTAAAGAAAGGCAACTGGACTTGTAGAGTTTCTTGAAGACGTTTCAGCACTCGTCCGAATAGCTTCTTCAGTTCTAAAGGACTGGTGGGGAGTTGAGGTTTAAATAGGAACATCTGTGGGTGTTACCCATAAGACACTCACATAATTAGAATCTGTTAATAACCATATATTTACTCTGTAGGTAGAGAAGACAGTTGGTCCCTGTCCTCTTTCTCCAGTGAATGGTACTCTCACTCTCACCTAGAGGCTCCAGTCTCAAGGTGTGAATGGGTCGAAACTTCTTGGGGACAGATGTTCAGACTGTATTGTAAATTGATTTGTGAATTGATTATATCTCAGTCCACCTCCTCTGTTCAGTGAAGGTTTTTCCAATTTGACATGGATGGCTTCCTTTACTCTTTCAAACCATCTGTCTTTTCTGGTTCTCTGGTCCAACAATTTGGACGTTGCCTTGAAATGAGTGTCCTTTGTCCTTCAGGTGTAGGTTGACCGCTGAATGGTTTCCTGATGAGCTGGCGCTCTTGTGTTAGGACGTGCGTTTGTGGATGGGTTATTTTGTTTCCACTGTGTAGAAGTCTGCGCATTCCTCACTGCTCTGAACAGCATAAACTACATAGCTCTGTTTGTTTCTGGGTGTTTTGTGTTTGTGGTGAACAAGTTTCTGCCTCAGTGTGTTCCTGGGTTGGAAATGAACAGGAATGTGGTGTTTCCTGAAAATTCTACTGAGTTTCTCTGATACCCCAGCCATGTAAGGGATGACAGTGCTCCTCCCCTTGTTGTTCTCCTCCTCTCTGTCCATTCTGGGATATGTTTTTGAGCTTATGACCAAGGCCCAGTTGGGATATCCACATGTCTTGAGTCATTACAATGTCCTGTTGACTCTATGCAATTGAGTGCAGTTGCAAGGCTGCATTTGAAACCTACCTGACTCCAACTCTCCTTCATTCTTCTCATTGTCTGTCCTCAGGTGCGTTTCCCATCTCACTTCAGTTCAGACCTGAAGGACCTCCTGAGGAACCTGTTACAGGTGAAAACAAAAATCTGTGTAACCATGATATTAAGGTTTCATTTATTTTTCTTGATGTAAACGTGAGTAAAATGTCTTGTCATTGTCTTCAGGTGGATCTCACAAAACGTTACGGAAACCTCAAGAACGGGGTCAACGACATCAAGGGGCACAAGTGGTTTGCAACAACTGACTGGATCGCCATCTACCAGAAAAAAGTACGTGTGTGAATACGCCATGTGCACGCGTGACTTCCCTTCTGTTAAGTCTAGTTTTCACTGGATGCCTTTATTTGTCTTTAGGTGGAAGCTCCCTTCGTCCCCAAGTTCAAAGGACCAGGTGACACCAGCAACTTCGACGACTACGAGGAGGAGGAGATTCGCGTCTCTTTCTCCGAGAAATGTGCCAAGGAGTTTGCTGAGTTCTAGAGTTAGAGAGCGAGAGAGGAAGAAAGAAGGAAGTAGGGAGAGTCAAAGGTAGGCTGGTCGAGTGGGAGACGTAACGAGAGAGTACTGTCTCCTGTCCAATCACAAGCACCAGCTACAAAAAGAGGAAAAATGGGATAGAGAAAGGAAAAAGAGCAAGGAGACTGATAACCAGCAGTGTTGCCTTTTCTGTTGCGTTTCTGTTGTATTTTATTTATAATTCTGTCATATTTATGGATCCCTTTATAATGAAGGTCTGCTTGAAATTCATGGGTGTCGGGAACCCCACTAATTTAGAGTTGCCTCTACACATTCTCAACCAATCTCTTCCCTTTTCTTCTATTGTTTCATTCATCCTTTATTAATTTTTGCGCCACAACATGGAGAAATCAGTTTGTTCTGATCTACTCCAGTCTCTGCGTCACTACATGAAGCCCAGTGAGTGAGGTGCAAATTTAGGTCAAACGTATCTTGAATTTAAACTGATAACTGTCTCTTTGCTTGATGAGCAAGAAGAGCATTTAAGTGAAAAGCTAAATGAATTACATACACATGTACTTTGTTAGATCACTTTGCATTTTGCAGTTTAGTCTTTAGTTTTTCTTCTAATATCTAAACATTGTCATATCATTAGGGCATGAAGGGCCAAAGGAAAATCAGACACATTGTGTCCTCAAACAAAATTCAGTCAGAGACAGATAAGAAAAGTCGATTATGTTTACTCCGTAACTTCATCTGTTGTTCTTATCATTGTTAGCATAGCCAGACTTAGGGCATATCTATAGTGCTCCATTTTCAAATGTTATTAGATACAGGTGGCTCCAATGATATCACATCACGCTAACAACGAGGAAATACGAATAAGGGAACGGAATAATCTCAGTTTAAATGGTGTTGTGAAGAAACACTGTAACATAATGGTATCTCAGGTTCGAACATATCACTTAACAGACATATTATCAACATGAAGTGTTGGGAGCAGCAGGTAAATCAGCGATAAAGATTTTGGAATTTAAAGTCACTGGTGAACATTAAGAGGAACAAAAGGGAATATTTAGACTATTGGTTAGCGTCTTCCACGGTCTGCCCTTCCAGAAGATTTGATTTTCCTGACTCGACAACTCTGTCATCATGCAAGCACTTCCTGTCTCAGCTCTGATCTCACTTACACGTCAGAATGTTTCTGCTTGTTGAAACAACCATTTGGCCTTTGACAACTCCAAATAAAAGACACCATCCGAGGCACATTGCAACTGTCCAACTGTTTCCAGTTGGTGGTCGTCAGAGCACTAGAATCAGTCACTGATGAATGGAAGGCCATTTACGCAAATAACGTCTTAAAGATTTTGTATTTAGGCGGCATTGAAATTTGTGTTGACAAGTACAAAAAACTTAAGACCCAATAGTTTATGGGTTTTACATTCAGTCTTAACGCGTTTAAACATGCCTTTTTTAGTTGTTGTCACTGAGGAACCTTGATTCAAGACACAAATTCCTCAAGAGATTTGCATCAGCGATGCTGGACAACACCAAGCACCAGATTACGGGAAACTTTGTACACTGCAAAAGAAATTAAGAGAATTAAACGAAAGTAGAGGTTTCAGAGGTACATGGTGAACATTCATGGATTGTACCTTTGCACCTTTGTGATGTAGGATTTCTGAAGAGCTTTTGGGAGCTTAGTATGGTGTTTCCAGTTATCACTGCCTTGGCAGAATCTGACTCAGCTGAACTTCTGGCTAATTAAAAAAAATGGTCAAAGAGGTGTGAAGGGAGCTAGGCGACTTATGTCTAGACCAACAGCTGGCAATCTCTGACGCCATGCACCTTTCAATCGAAGCATCCACACCTTTATTTATTCCTCACTTTAAACCATGACATAATTTAAACTATTTCTATTTCTATTTCTACTATTTCTGCTGTGATGTTGGACATGTTAACATATAGGTCGATGGGGATTGACTCACTTTTGGAGCAACCCTCAAGTGGCCATTTGATAAACTGCTGTTTTTGGCATTTGATGCGCTTAATTTAAAAATGCTAGCAAAATCAAATTATCTATGCCAATATTGAACTTGAATGTGATGAGCAGTGCGTCATCATGATGACAATGACTGCAGGCACAAAGCTGGGCCATAAGTCCGTGTAATATTTTGGGGTTGCAAGCTCCAGCACCGACTATTTTTCAAATGTTGCTGCCTCAGACTTCTTTTTCAGCACCCCTATTTGACAAAAATAGAGAAACCTTTTGGCTGAGACATTGTTTACGTGTTTAGGTTCCAAATGTAACATAGCAGAGACAGCCATCTATCTGCCTACCTGTAAACACACATTTTAATGTCATAAACACAAAATCTCTAAGACGTATTTGCGCAAATGTTTTTCCATACTGTTCGACGGTGTGCTCTGAGGTGTTTTATATAAACACATGTTTATGTTCATTTCCCCCCATCACCCAGCCCCTTCCTCTTCTCACTCCCAAAGTGGGACCACACTTCATGTCACAGTCTTACACATGGCAGCAACTCTGTTACTATTTGTGTGTATAAAACATGCACAGTTTTTTTTTGTTGTTGTTGTTTGTTTTTTTTCCAGGTTGTTTTTTTTTGTGCGGTGGTGATGATGTAAAGATGACACTCCGTTGAACATATTAGGAAAAGGTAGAGCACCTGGAGACGGATAGAGCTGAAGCTGAGAATATTCTTAGAGCACGGTACACAACCTGCTGTTTTGAGTATACAACAAATAGCACTTTGGGTGTTCAGTGTCTCCTTAGTTCCTGAGCTGTGATGGCAGAGTACTTAATGCCCAAAGTGATGGTCATTGTGGGATTTGTTCATCCAGAATTTATCAAATAAAACCAAGTGACACCGGTGTCTGTTTGAGACATTAAAAGGCCTTCTTTATAGCTGTAATGTAACGTGCCACCATGATGCTGATATTCTAATTTGGTTCGTTGAGGCGCCTTGGTTTTCCCTCATCTGTGTTAAACTCTGCATATGTTTAAATCAGTCCCTCCAGTACGAAACAGCTCAGAATAATGTATCAAGCCTTTTGTCAGGATTACACATTTGTGTATTTTTTGTGTGCCCCACTAATGAGATGATCTTTAAAAGGACCCAACATGAAGGAATTTGCAGGGCAAGATGTTTGGCATTCTTTTTAGTCATATGTGGTTCAATGTCCATTACCTGCTATGAGGGCCCTCTATTAAGACACCATTTGTCCCTCTATAAATGGCCCCAGATTTACAATGTGGTAGTTTAACTGAAACATAGTTCAGTTTAGGAATGCGCACCCTAAAGGCATGAAGCATTGAAGGGGCCACTCCTGCAGTTCAGCAGAACTTGCAAGAAACTTGTGACACACGATGAGATATCCTTATGATTAGTGCCTTGTTTAAGTCACTAACTCCCACATCCTTTAAACCCAAACTGTTACGCAGTCTGTCTTTTAAAAAACATTTGAGCCGTGCCTGAGATGCGTGGCTAATGTGGCATATTTATTTAGGGCGCGTTGAAACCTAAAAATGAATTATCTTGGAAGGCAAATTTTCCTCAATAACATGATGTGTCTTTCAAACATTTTACATAGAATCCATACACACGGCATAATAGAGTTCACATTAAGTGATGAATATTGCAACAGAGATGGGACCCCTTTAAGTCAGAAATCAGGTGCTGGATCCACCTTAAGGACTCTTAAAAAGTGGCTTGATATTGTGCTTCAGGGTGGCATGTTCCCAAACAGAGCTTATAGTTAAATTACCACAGTAAATCAATGAAATGACTCTAAGAAATTTTATTTATTTTTTTGTCTAGTGCTCGGCTGATGAGCATAGTTTCCGCTTCTTTCTAATTCAGAGGTGAAAAGGCTCCAAATCGCTGAAAATAAAGATATTAATTAAGTCTAAATTGAATTTGCAGAAAAAACAAAACAAAACATATTATATTACTGTTATGTTATTTATTGCATCGTTAACATCACTTGTTGAGACTTCACACTCGCTGTATTTCCTCCCTGTCGGGTTTAACGTTGGCTGTATCATCATGGACAAGATGTTTGAAGCTATGATACAATATTAATACGTGTCTCCTTGATGTTTTTTGCAGTGATACAACTTCCTCTCAATGCAGGCACAATGCTGGTACATACTGTCGCACTTTTTAGGGAAATGAGACCCCATTGTAAACCATGTTAACCCCTGCAACAAACACACACACACACACACACACACACTCATATATAGACACACACGCCGCAAAAGGAAGCGTCTGTCACAGGAACAGTGACATAAAAACACGAAGTGTAATATTTTGCAACATGAGTATCATTCCAATAAAGTTTTACTTGTAAAATTCTACTGAGCTCGCGTCTCTTGCGTGTCTGGGTGTGTGGCTGTTTTTTGATTTTTATTTCTTTTTTTTGTTTTTTGTTTTTTTTGATAGTTAGAGGATCGCAACTTTAGACAAAAAGTGAAGCGGTTTGGTTGGATGTTTTCAGTGATCTCTTAGCGTTCCAGCCTTGAGGTGAGGCATCCATCACTGCCGCCTGATGCGGAATGGAGCCGTCGCCCACCCATCTGTTGACCGCCCGTCTCAGTCTGATTCGCCGTAACGCTCAAAAACACGACGCTCAACAATTCCCCCGTCTCCCCTCGGTGGAGTTCGTCGGTGTTTCTTTGTGTTCGTTCCGAGCAGACTGTCATAAACCGAGGGGCCGATCAGATTATGACATGCGAACAAAGAACGGAGCTCCCTGGGCTCCGAAGCGAGACAAGTCCACCTTAAATGCAATTTGCGTCTGTGTAGCGGAGAAAGGCGCCATCTTCGGTCCACCTTAAGCGCACAATGTGGCCAACAAACGCAAGCGTACCAGCCAGGCTTCCGTCCTCATTCTCCAGCCGGGGATCGCACTTTGGCTTCCCAGCTTTGACACAGCGTCACTTGTGAAACAACAGGGAGAAAAGACGCACTCGGGCCAAACCCCATCCGCAGCAGGAGGAGAAAGATGTCCGAGCCCAATAAGTACCGGGAGTGGATCCTGGAAACAATCGACTCTCTCCGCTCGAGGAAAGCCCGTCCGGATCTGGAGAGGATCTGTCGAATGGTCCGGAGACGACACGGGTCAGACCCGGACCGAACCAGGACAGAACTGGAAAAACTGATTGAAGAGCACACGGTGCTCAAAGTTAGCTACAAGGGCTCCATATCGTACCGAAACGCGGCGAAGGTGCAGAGAAAAAGCAGAAAGAAGAGTGAGTTTACGGCTGCTGGCAGCGGCAGCGGCGCGGAGGCAGCGAGAGAGCGGACCAAACACGACCATCTGAACAACAACGGCGACAGTGCGCACAGCTTCACCGACCAGGAGGAGGGAGAGGAGGACTCGGAGCCCAGCCCAGGTCCTCACACACAAACATCAACCAACACCACCGGCAAGAAGCTTAAGCCTGCCTCCAGCCCGAGTAGCGGAAACGGGTGCCTCAGTTGTGGCGCAACAACGGGCTGCGCTGTCGGGAGCGGCTGTAAAGAGGAGAAAGCAAGTGCACCGAAAGACAAGGGATTAGGACAGCGGGGAGCCGGGGACAGCCCGTCGCCTGGTCTCGACCACGGAGCGGGCGCACACGATGGGGGCGATGCCAGCAGGATAACACCGAGCAAAGCCGATGCAGTTGGCGGAGGGAAGGCGCCCGGTCCGTCCGGAGCTGACACCCCCAGCAAAACTTGCTCTGGGAGCGCCAGCACCCTCCCTCAACATCAGAGACAGAAGCAGACTGTGCCCCTCAAGCCCAAACTTCGAGTCGAGGGAGGGGGCAGCAGAACAGCGGGGAGCCAAGCCAACTCCGACCTGGGCGACAGGCTGGTGGCTTCTGTTCGCAGCCTGTCCGAGAGGAGCCTCCGAGGGGGCTCCTCCGCCGCCACCAGAGGCCAAATGAAGCCGCTCGGGTTGAAGGAGATTCTGGGCTATCTGAGCAGCCAGGAACGGCTGTCGGAGGAAAAACTGACCCGAGGCAAAGTCAAAGTGGTCATGGAGAGAGAGGTGGCGAGGGGCAGGCTGCGCAGGACCCGCTGCGGGAACATTACTCTTCCTCTGAGGGGGATGGTGGTGGAGGAGCCGATGCCGAAGAATGTGTCCGCTGACAGACTTGCAAAGAGCGCACTGCAGGACAAACACACTGTGAAAAAGGTGGGCAATGCTAACTTAACATTTCCAACACGTCCTGAATGTACAGGGCACACCGAACGGCGTCGGCTTGATGGCTCGCTGATAAATTAATGATCACTGGTTCAAACAGCAAGCACGGCTCCGGGACGCGCTCTGCTTCCGTTGCCAAATAACCCGCATTTGTTTTCTTGTTGAAGCTCGATGTTTAATGTGTAAAAGTGTTTCAAGGGATTTCCGAGATTAAGGGGGGATTTATTGTTGTTTCTCGGTGTCGGTTCGTTGTCAGCTGGATGCGACAGCGCTTGTGTTGCGTTTGTCCTCTGTAGCCTCGTCTAATAAATGTGTGTAGCTCGGCTTCCTGCACAAAAGGTGCGGGTTACATAGAGGAGCAGCAGACAGCTCCGGAGCGGCTTCCCCGGCTCCCGTGGACGAGAGCGCGCACCATAAAGAGCGTCTCTTCGTGGCGCGAGAGCGGGCGCCTTCTCATTTCGTAGCCACATCACTATTTGAGGTCAATAACACCAGATTTTTCGCTCTGAGGAACTTTAGCTGCGCGGACCGGAGCGCGGAGTGTCTGGGCCTGCCGCGCAGTAGGCGGTGTCTGTCTAAACTTGAGACGTGCCGCTGCCGCGCTCCTGTGAGCGCCGCTCCGCTGCTCAGGCCGGCGGAGGACTCAGCCCGAAGAGCCGGGCGTCGCGTTTGCTCCTGCATTTCACGTTTAGAGGCGCCATTCTGGCCGCTTACTTTTGTTTTTTTTTAATATCCTCTTCTTCTCGCCATCCCGGCATCCCTCCCTTGTCCGTGCCTCATTAAATCCTTTGTATCGTTTCTGACAGCACACTCTCCTCCCTCTCCTTCCTCCCCTGTGGGCGCAAACTTGAGTCGTTATTTCTGAGGTCTGTCTCCAAATGGGAGGTGTTTGTGAGCCCTTAATATACACCTCACCGAAGAATTCAACAGAATTCAAGAAGATCTGCTATTTATTGTTGTTTAAACCTCAAATCACAAGGGGCCGTTCCCAAACTCAAACTCCGAGAATGAAGCCAGCGCTTGATCATCTGTCGACTCCCTCTGTGTGACAGAAACATGTTTTGTTACAACTTTGTGTCCCTCCAGGAGAACGGTCCGATGGAAACGGCCAGTGAAGAAGAAGAGCGGGGAGACAATGAGGAAGAGGAGGAGGAGGAAGAGGATGATCCCCAGAGTTCTGATGAGGAGGGAGGACGATCCGTGGTAGCCATGACAACCGAACCAGGGCTCATTGAGAAAACCGCCGAAGATGCAGAGATCCAGACAGCATCAAAGCAGGAGAGCCCTCCGCAGCAGCAGCAGCAGCAGGGTGGCATAGGTGTGTGTGCGTGTTTGTGTGTGTGTGTGTGTGTGCGGGAGAGAGGCTAATTAAAAATGTCAACTACTATCATCATTATCACCAGGATGCTGTAATAATCCTCCTCCGTTAAGAAGTGTCACCGCCATGACCACCGCCACTCATTCTTGAGTGGTTAATGAAATTATAACCTAAAACTTTGATCATTTTTGAAAACCTGTTTTTTAATATAAACATTTCACCCGTTCCTAGAAACTTTATTGCGTTTTAGATATCACTGTTAGAGTGCTATTAGTGTCACTTCGGTTTTCTGGTAGTGTTCATTTCCTCTCTTTCGGCTGCTGCTTTCTCAGAGATGCCTGGGCTTGATTTCCTCCCCAAGACGCAGTCGCCACCTGTTCAGGGAGCCTCGCCGTCCCAGTGTAACGGTGCACGCTCAGAGGAGAAAGTTCCTGAACGGCTACAGATGGAGACACAAGTGAGTATGAGCATGTGCGTCTGTGCTGTCAGTTTTTTTTTATTGCTGGATGATGTTTTTTTCCCCCCCACACACCCTTTATCAGAACAGAAAAAGGTAAAAGAACTTGGAGAATGATTACAGATGCCACAGACTGGGTGACAAAACAACTTAAATGGCCCTGGAAGAGGACAGAAATTAAGCCACTTAAACAGAGTGAGACCCATTTTAATCAGCTGTGTTCTCCCATTCTCTTCCCATTGACTCTAGAATGCATTTATTGTCCTTGCATGAAGAACAACAAGGGTTAGAGTCATCTCCTCTGTAGTTTTGTGTAAGAGCAAAGGAGACAGTATAAAAACACGCTATAAAATGACCCATATAAAAAACAATAAGGTAAAGATAAGAGAAACACAGTATATAAAAACACTCAACAAAAGCTTGGCAGTAATATATGTGTGTGTGTGTATGTGTGATGCAAATGAAAGGTTATAATAAGGTTGCATAAAATTAGAGGAATAATCAGATATGGTGCATTTAGCCCTAAACCGTAGTAAAAATAAATAAATAAATCTGAACCAAGACATACTTTTATAGTAAGTATTTGGCTTTTCATTTAAAAAAATACATATTTTATGTACATTTTTTTTATTTTATATATCTTTTATTTATTTTTACCTTATTGTGCTTGAGACAGAGCAACCACTGATATAACTTCTCAAGCTTAAAAGTGAATGTCTGAACACAGAACATGTTGTGAATGTTTAAACTGCATTTCAGCATCTATTGTTTTTTTGTTTTGTTTTTTTCTGTGTCCCTATCTTGTTTGATTTTGGAAGTGTTTTCATCCAGTGATTGAATTCAGAGAATCTCAGGTAATGTTTTTGTAGGAGAAAATCTCCTCTATGATCATAAGAGCGGTTTTAAACCTAGAGCAGAACATAATCAGACACAATTAATACACTGCTTTAAACATTTATTTGAGATACAAAGATACACCATAAAGAGCCAACAATTTAAGACTATTAATTAAAATAAATGTCTCTCACCCTACCATGAGAATTTATAATTTATAAAACCTTCATCCAAAAAGTGTGAAACTCACTGGCCATCAAGGAGAACATAATGCCTTCATTTCCCGTAAGAGTGGCGAAAGAGCACATTTGTAATGTACACTGGGATGAAAAACATTTTTGTTTCAGGGTTCTATAAAGAAAAAGGCAACTCAACTGATCTACACTGTTGCCTGCAAAGTTGGAATAAAAGATTTTCAATCTCTTCTCATGAAATGATTGCGACAGTGTGATTTGTTTTTGGTAGATAAACCTTATTGATCAATCTCTTCCAAACATATTACTGACTGTGAATAAATAGGAATAAATGTCTGAAAACAAAATGATTCCAACTTTTTGGGCAACAGCGTATTTCCAGTTGATGTTGCTGAATTCCCTTTAGCTGCTGCAGTGTTATACTCCCATTGTTGTTGTGTATGCTCACTATCTCAGCACACTGTAATATAAGTGAGAGTGTATTGCTGCCTTCAAATGGAACTCATAGTATGGTATGACATTAGAAATCGTGTACGCAAAATTGTTTGTGCGTTGAAGTGGTAACGTTGGCCGTAAGTCGTGAGAAGACTGCTGGTAGGCAACTGTGGCATCTAGAAGCCACCGAGGCTAATGGTCTAGCAAGCTCAAGAGCGGTTAACTTAATTTAGAAAATGCACATGCGTAATGAAAGGATGGGAACATCATATTCCTCAGGTATGTTATAAAATTATAAAGAAAACTCTTTATCAGCAAACACATCACAACTTAGGACATATCGGAAAACCCCAGTTATGAGGTTGTGGATGCCACAAGAGGGCGCTGTTCATATGGAGTTTATTTGTGAATAAGGTGAACGCAATCTCATTTCCAGGAAACAACAATTAATGTCATTAGTAACATGTGTCCTCCTGTTATGTTGAGGGTCTATAGAGATTAGATTGTCTTGGTGTTGATATAAAATAAAATACTGAACTTAAATCAAATATGGCAGGTCAGCAAGCTGTGCAGCACCTCATAGAACTCATAAGAACAGTGTGTAAAATGTTTGAATGAGACCGCCATCTGTTCACCAAACTACCATAGAGGAATTATTCCACTCTACTTGCTAACATAACTACAGTTAACATAAATGTGATGTATTATAAAGTTGTTCCAATACCAATACCAGGATCAGAAATGCCTCCTATACTGCCCACAGGATCGGATCTGGTATTGGCTGTTTTGTCAAGTGTAAAATACTAATAGACTGGTTGGTCAAGTTGTGCCATGCTTCCACCATCAACTACTGTTTATAGGAGCAAAGAGCAAAATTTGGCAATACCTTCAACGTGCGATTGTGCATGCCATGCAGATGCTCCGTTACAGCGTGTGCAAGGCTCTAGCTACAAGGGGAGGCATCAGTGATGCTGTTTCAACACCAGTAGTCGTATGAAGCATTTGAAGAGCCACACGAAAAGGCTTGATGAGATCAAGAAGGCTAAAGGGAAAGAAAAGGAAAAACTGCAGCAGCAAATGATGGAAATGGAATTCAGACAAGGCTAAAATAATCAATAGAGACTGACCAAATTCATTGTTCGGTTGTTGTGGAAAACTTGGAGTTTTTGCCGCTGAGTGGATCATAAGGGTGTAGGTTGCCACATCACGAATACGTCCCATAAACTGCTATCCATGTTTTATGATGAGACAGCGATGGAGCATATTTTACGCTGGCTAAATGATGTGAAGGATATAAACTGATTTTCATTTTAAATGTCCTGATTTGATATTGGTATTTTGTGTTGGGATATTAGTGGTTTTATACACCAATCAGACATAACATTATTACCAATATTGTGTAGGTCTCCCTTGTGTCTCCAAAACAGTTGTGACTCATCAGAGAATGGACATGGGCCTTCTGAGGGTGTCCTGTGGTGTCTGGCAACAGGATGATGTTAGTGGGGGCCTTTGGGTCCTATGGGTTGAGGGGAGGGGCCTCTGTGGATCATCCCACAGACACTTGATAGTTTGGGACCTTGGAGTGGGGTGTGGTGGTTAGCACTGATGCGTCACAGCACGAAGGTTATGGGTTCGAATCCATGCTTCATGCTCTCCCTGTGTCTGCATGGGTTTTCTCCGGGCTTCCTCCCATCGTTAGGTTAATTGGTGATTCTAAATTGGCTGTAGGCGTGAGTGTGAATGGTTGTCTGTCTCTCTGTGTTAGCCCTGTGATAGACTGGCGACCTGTCCAGGGGCAGCTCGTCCAATGACAACTGGTATAGACTCCAGCCTCCCAGAGGACAAGCAGCTACAGAAAATGAATTAATTAATTTGGAGGCCAGGTCAACACCTTGTGCTGTTCATGTTTTTTTAGTTGTTCTTAAAGCGTTTTTGTGTGTGTGCCTGTGTCAGGCTGCATCCTGCTGGGGATGGCTGCTGCCATCAAGGAGTGTCATTGCTATGGGGTGGGGGTGCCTGGTCTGGTCTAGGTGGGTGGTACATGTCTAAGTAACATCCACATGAATACCAGGTCCAAATGTTTCCAAGTAGAACATTGAATTGTGTCATGATGGTCAATGTTATTTACTTCTCCTGTCAGTGGTTTTAATGTTGTGGCTGATGGGGGGTGGGGCTGTTTTATCTTATCACAGAGACAGGCGAGTAAAATTCCATTGAATTGCACAAGTTTAGGGCTGTTGAAGACAGATTTCAGTTCTCCACTGGGTGTTACTCATCAGCTTTATCAAACTTCGCCCCCCCCCCCCCCTCCCCCTCGGGTCCCCTTCATACCTTGCACATCATCATTTACACTCCCACAGCAGATGGCCCAAATGTCCCGCTGCAGCTCTGTCGTGGTTTACGTCGATGCAGCCAGCTCCTCCCGTCCTTCATTTTGGGTGGAGGTCGTATCGCTCTGTCGCGTTCAACATTCCTCTGGCACTGTCCCCTTTGTGTGACCCTCTCTCTTCTCTCCACGCACAGAACCAGGTGCAGCATGATGGGATGAACCACTCCTCTTCAGGCTTTAATGGTGAGTTTTTCTTTACCTATCAGCTCAAAAATGTGTGTTTGTTTGTGTTTGGATGGGGAATCACACTCGGCATAATGTTTTCCTCGTAGGCGGCTCGGATTGTAAGACAGAGGACGGCGTGTCGTCCTGCCTGCTTACACCCACTTCCTCCCCAAGAGACTCCGAAGAACGAGGGATTAGCGTGAGCAGTGGAGAGTGAGTACAGTAGAGATGCCGGGGTGCTAACTAAATAATAGATAACAAACAGAGAACATCCCTGTGCTTTCTGGGTTAATCAGCATGGAGGATATTACTAAGGTAAAGTTGAATATAGGTTGTAAATGATTTTCTCACATATCAAACAATACATTTTTCATTCCTGCAGCTTTTGCCGTCAAGTACAAAAACACTGCACACTTAATTCCTTGTTTTTTCACACCTTCCAACAGCACCCTACTGACTGCAGCCCTCCAAGAACACTAAAACTTGCACACAACTTACTTCTCACTCTGGAAATACATGATGCTGCAGGCTGTGCAGGTCTACTAAACTGAACTAGACACATTTATGTTCTCTCCTGAACTCTGCGTGCAACACAAAAGTGTCAGCAAACACCTTAATATTGAATACACACGGACAACTTATATTTTAGCACGTGAGTAATTCCCTAGTGCGAGCGAGCGAAGTGCTGTTTCGCACTCTTCATTAAACGTACAAACCTCTGATACACAACTCATACAACACTAGTCCTTTGCTTTAACACGTTCACTGCACAACTGCATCTATACTTTTACGCAACCTTTCACCATGTCTGCTCACCTGTAAACGCAAAGGCACATCAGTGCATCAGTTGCAGAGGCGGCCTGCTCCTTGCAGACTGCCCAGGCATAGTAAATAGTGTGGGACCTCTGAGCTGCCCAAAGTGCTTGTGTGAGTAACCACTTGTAACCATAAATTACCTCACTAAAATAAGACAGTTGCAAATAGACACATATCCGATTACAACAAAGCGGCATAGTAATTCAGACGGAAATACTAATAAATAAAGTTGTCGTATTTGGCATTTGTTCACAGTTAATGTCTGGTTGTTGTTTATGATCTGCCGTACAGACATCAAGAGAGTACTGGGTGCTTGGCTTGGCGATTCTCTGCAGGCATATTTACCTTTTGTTTGTTTTGGGGACTTTTTGTAGCTCGAGTGTGGTTTCCAGCAAATAAAACACACGTCCACACCAGCAACACCTGTTGTTCTCCTAACGCCGTTGCTCTGCTACGTTGTACGTATCTGAGGGCCTCCATTCAGCCTGTGTGGATGTGGACTTCCTCAAATTAAGGCTAAAAAAGAAAAGAAAAATACTTTGGCTGCACTGTAAGAAATTGCAGTTTACGTTTGAATATCCAATCACCATCAGGCACTACACGTCAGGCGTTTCACACACAGTGATACACCTGTCCCATGTACGTAGCCCTTTCCCTGATTATATTATCCTCACAACGTAAAGTGAACTATTCAAGCGGACTATTCAGATTAATAACGTCATACCTGATGGTCCTGATCATACCACCAGTGACACAGCGCAATCTCAAGTTCAAGTTTTAATTAATTTGTCTCTAAATATGCTAATCCTGTAGGATGTGTAATGCACAAGTGACCTAAGTGCCCTCTTTCCACATCTGTCTAGACTTATAAAATCTGAGGGGGTCAGTGGGAGCCCGATGGACTGGACAGTGGCTGATGTGGTCAGTTATTTCACATCAGCAGGTTTTCCTGAGCAGGCTGTTGCCTTCAGGACCCAGGTGAGCCCGTTCTTTTCTTTAACTGCCACTAGAGAGCGCCATAGACAGGCACAAAAGTTTGGACTTGCACCCTTCTTTAAAGACGTAACCTGCATGTACCCCCATGCACTGCTCTGCTCTCTTCATCAGGAAATCGACGGAAAGTCTCTTCTCCTCATGCAGCGTAATGATGTCTTGACTGGCCTGTCAATCAGGCTCGGTCCCGCCCTCAAGATCTACGAGCGACACGTAAAGGTTCTGCAGAAAACACACTTTGAGGATGACGACTGCTAACAACACACACGAAACACATGTAGACTGTTTGTACATATATCTCAAGTAATCTAAAAATGCATGCGGCGTCATATACAGTAAAATACACTTTTCGTCACACACATGCAACAACACACGCACACACACATGCACCACCACACGCACACACACACACACACACTCACACACACACACATACCTCTGTTTCTCTTCCCCCTGGCCTTCTACCACTGGTTTGATCCTTGACACAGAAAGGAGACTGGATTTTCTGGAAAACAAGGTGTTTTTCTACCAAACAGAGCACAACTGTGAAAGTAGACTCATAAAACTTTTTTTTGAAGCAGAGATTCAAAACAATCATGCAATTCCTTTTTTTCTTCTTCTTCTTTTTTTTTTTTACAATTAAGCACTTTGCAGTTTTATTGCTAAAACTGTGCAGGATGGTTTGTGTTTGACCTTTTATTTTGTTATTTTGAAAGAGGTTGCGTTTTTTCTGGGGTGGGTGGGGTCACTGAATGTTGCTGGGGTTTTTTTTGGCTGTGATCTGAGGGTTTCTTTCTTGTGGGTGCATGTTTGTCTGTGTAGATGTAGACGGAGCATGTTGGACAATTAGAACCATTTAGAAGTTGACCAAACTGAATATATATATTTCCTGGTATTGGCTCATGGTTGGGATGTCTAACCATTGTGTTACGTGTCCAGAGAAAAATCAGGTGCCGAGTTCATGTCCTTTCACAAACTGTTCTTGGTCAAAGCAATAAACTGATAATTACTCCCTGGATGTCTGAGAGGTCGCTGGACCTTGTTAGCTCGTCCAAGGCTGGGGATAAACCTACTTTCTAACCTTGCATTCGCTGTGAAAACTGACTTTGTCATGATAGCAATTGTTCACATATTTGCCTATTTACCACATGAATTGCTGTAGCATCCCACTAGAGGGCGAACTTAGACCATATAAAACATATAAAACATTAGTGTTATTCAGTTGCTGAATTAATATGTGGAAAGTCATGTCAGTGTAGCCAGCTCAGAGTGACACCAAGTGAAAAAAAAGACGCTGTTGGCACAGTCCTCATTTTGTTTTACCAATATTTGCCTTTGTGAATGGACGTAATGGCCTTGTACTGTCTCCATTACATTCTGCAGGTTTCCTTACGTTTCTAAAATGGTACAGATCTCTCCAAGCCATTTCCAGAGATACATTTGTCACTGTGAACTGGCAGTGACAACAGCATGTTAGCAAAAATGACCACCTTTCGCGTCTCCATACTGCCTCTACTGTTCATGTTCATACAGATGCAGGATATGCTAGTCATCATGCACACATGAACGCGTAGTTAAAGCAAATATATCTGTCGCCTAATGTAGCTGGCCTATGGGTCACCACTCAGGGGCTGGGTTCACAGTTATACTATGGCTTGAGTCTTGAGTCTCCTTATTAACATCTAAATTCTCAAGAAAGTCCAATTTGCTTTGAATTAAGACTAAATTGAAACATTTTAATCTCAATTTCATAGTACCTATTCAGAGAGACATGAGTCAGGATGTATGTCCACATATTGTATGCTAACTGCTCAGCCTGCAGTAACTACAAATGAAAGATATTTTTCAAGCTAAAAAGCTGCCTGACTCACTACAGCATCATTTTGGAAGAATTTGACAAACAACAGAAAAATTTCAATTAGCTTAAAAATGTCAGTGCAGCGCCGACCTCATTGCTCAGGCTCTGGACTATTTATCATAAATAAATCACTGAGCTGGAAAGCAGAGTCAGTCTTACAAGTTACAACTATGAGTTGCTTGGTCACTTAGCAACACATGTACTGATCCAATCAGGAGTGATGATCCATATAAACAGGAAGTCACTGTAGCAGTGCAAGCTAGCATAGCATATGCTTTTTTGTAATATTTTTACAATGAGCATGAAGGTTCAGGTTGGATAAATTGACCCCTTTAAGCCTTTACTACTAAAGACTACTGGTGGATCGTATATTAGCAAGCTAACATTTGCTTTGTCATTTGGTTCACTTGGCTAACAATAGATACACTTGACATTTATGCTGCCTTCAAATGGAACTCGAGAAAATCATGCTTACGTCATGGGAAGTTGTGTACACAAAAATACTTGGTGTTTTGTTTTAACACAAGTACATAAGTTGTGAGAACACCGCTGCTAGGTCTGCCACTAAGGCTAACAGTTAGCAAGCTAATGACAATTTCTAGGAATTGTAAAGACATAAAGAAAAAATGAGGCCTTTGGAGAAAAATGTATTTTACTCATACATGTCATAAAACTACAAAGGAACCTCAGTAACAACTAAATTAGATTATATCAGATTACATCCATTTCCATCACCTGTAAAAACATCAGCAGGCACGTCACAACTCATGAACTCTGACCTTATCGAAAATATCCAGTTACGAGGTGCTGAATACCACCAGAGGTGTCCATTCATACTGTATAAACTTTACTTGTGACCGCCGTTAACGCGACCCCATTTGAAGGCAGCATTACTGCTGACTATTTGAGAACAACTAAGCTCCACGTAAGAGCATGTTTGTGAGATGAAACCAGCTTTAATTTAAAGTGTGGTGCAACCTTATGTTTCAGTGGGCAAATGAAAGCAACTGAAAATCCTCACTCCTGTAGAAAAAAACTTTTTACAACAAACCTGACATATTTTCCTCTGTTTTGTGTCATTTGGTCACAGCTGGTCAGCAGATATCACTGATTGTTACCAACAGAGCTTGGCTCTTAGTCCACCCTGAGGCTAAAAGTAAACCAGTCTAACTTGCATTAGTCTAAGAAGGCCAAATACTTGGAGACCAGTCTAAAATATCTCTGTGAAACCAGCTCCAGAGTAAGTTGCAGAAAGGCTGATCAAATACACCAGCTAACTGAGCTGAAATCAGCAGAACAATCAACTCTCTACTATATATACGTAGCAAATAATGTAAATATTTTAAGACAGATTCATTAGCCATTTGTAAAATTAATGGAACAACATTACCTAACTGAAAGATGTTACGGCAGGTTAAAGCTGAGTCAATCACTAATCTCACGCCACCAGCAAATTTTTAAAGGTCGATAGTTAGCAACTAAATGTTGTCTAAATTGTTACACAACTCATTCCCATATGTGCTTTAGCAGGATACATTCCAGGTTGTTGCGTTACCAAACTAATGTCTTTTCCACTGTTGATTATACTGTTTTAATTTTGTCAAATGTTCATTTTGTTCATTCTCTGCTCATCGATGTTCAAGTCAAATCAAATGTCTCTTTGTGCATTCAACCTACCTCTCACTTTCATTCTCTCTCCAAGAACACTTTCAGGCAGAACACTTGTTAACATTATTTCATGCTTATTTGTTAAATCATTTGCAGAGAACATCTGTGTCTGAGTGCTGATTCTCAAAGAGGGATGTACAGTGTGTCTATGCCCTTGTTGCTTGTTATTTGTTAAAGGTCAATTTTAGTAATAAAAGTTGAAATTGAAATAACTCTGTGTGAATGCTCGGTTGTTCTCGTTGACATGTTGTTGAAACTTATCCCATGTTTGTGTGTCTTTATTGGAGGGCTGTGTGTGTGTACGTTTTGTGTGTGTGCCAGATACAAGTGTTCACATGTGGAGTGTGAGGGAAGGAACGACAGACGGTTTAGAGCAGCTGGGTTGCAAAACCAGCTCCCTTCGACCACAAGAAGTCGAAGTCGATTGACCATGCCATGTTTTAGAAAAGAGAATACCATACAACTGTTCTTTTTGGGGGAGGGAAATCCACACAGAATTTATTTTGACCCACAAATATTTCACACTATTTGGGACTAGCTATGCTTTTGCATGCATTTGGTGGTTGGTGGCAGGGAGGCAGAGGAAATATCGTGCTATATCTGTTCTGGGACACTCTCCAAGGTAAGTGCCTCGAGATCTCGGTGTGAATGTGAAAGTGTGTGAGCGCCCATGTCAGGGTTATAATAAGACAGAGAAGCAGATGGGCATATTTATATCTCTGATAAACAGGCAGGCTGCAGCTCTCGCTAACATGGTGGTGGAAGACAGAGGAAACAGAAAACACTGAGACTGTGCTGGGAACCTCTGAGCTTCAGGAAGACCTCACCACATCAGACAGACTCTCAAATCAGTGGCATTGATTAGAACCGGGTCGACTCCTACGTGTGCCACCCGAAGAAGGCGGAGAGGGAGTGTGAACCCTCAGGGTGAAAATTTGAGAGTATCTGATTGACGAGATAAAGGACGGCAGTCATGCCAGGCTCAGGAGGAGCAGAGTGAGTGAAGCAGCTGCCAATGAGCAGTATGTTTGTGTCTGTATACTTACTCATGCATATTTGAACATACAATATTTTGTAGATACGGAGTGACATATTTTATCCAGCATGCAGCGCTTGTGCTTATGATAAATAAAACCGTGCAGTTCAGAAATTAATAAGATATTTGAATATGTTTATACAGTCAAGTAGTTGCTACGTGCAGAGCCCAAAGGATTCTAAATACAGCACTGTGTCACATGAGGAAATCAGAGCTTCATGTGCAGCGCCCACATGTGAGGGTGTCATGTTGTTTTGAAGTGCAAAGGCAGAAGATTTCTCCACCGCCATCCTCAAGCAGAAGCACAGACCAAACCGTCTCATTGTGGACGAGGCCCTCAACGAGGACAGCAGCATCGTCAGCCTGTCACAGGTGGGTAAGGTGTACGTGTAGTCAACACCAGACTTGTTTGTTCTCAGACTTGTCCGCCCGTGTGTTTCCATTAGAATAAGACGGAGGAGCTGCAGCTCTTCAGAGGGGACACGGTCGTGCTGAAGGGGCGGAAACGTCGGCAAACGGTGTGCATCGTCCTGACCGATGACACCTGTGGAGATGAGCGGATTCGGATGAACCGTGTGACGCGCAACAACCTGCGAGTACGTCTCGGTGACGTCATCAGGTAGATCTCACACCTGTGTCTGTCAAGTTATAGAGTCAACATGTTAGGCATGAGATGAATGTACCGAATAATTAATAGATGATATGTGTGTACTCATAGTATCCATGCCTGTCCTGATATCAAGTATGGAAAAAAGATCCATGTCCTCCCCATAGATGACACCATTGAGGGCCTGACAGGAAACCTCTTTGAGGTTTTCCTCAAACCTTACTTTCTGGAGGCTTACCGGCCTGTACACAAAGGTACGGCAACACCTCTCACACCAAGGCGCCGTGACAGCTCACCTGGTTGAGTGGGCGCCACAGAAATGGAGGATCTGATTCCAGCCTCTGCCCTTTACTGTATGTCACTCCCCTCGCCACATTGCTTCCCGTGTCTCTCCATTAATATCTATCCAATAAAGGCGTAAAAAGGCCAACAAACAACAGTCAAATCATCCGTTTCCTTTGCACAACAACATGAAACGTCATCCAATGTCCAGACGCTTCTGTGAGTGCAATAGCCTGCCATCTGTGTTATCAGGGGACATCTTCCTGGTGAGGGGGAGCATGCGGGCGGTGGAGTTCAAGGTGGTGGAGACAGACCCCAGCCCTCACTGCATCGTGGCCCCGGACACGGTCATCTACTGCGAGGGAGAGCCCATCAAGAGAGAGGTCTGTGAGAGAAGTCTCAGGCTTGTGTGAGTGTGTGTTAGCATTCAGTAACCAGGAAGAACTCACCCTCAGGAAATATTTGCTGTATAAGTGTGAATGGATTTAGTAAACAGTAAACTCACGCTGCATCCACGACAATCATCTATCACTGTAAACAGTTTTTCCTATTATTTGTCAGTAACTGTTTTTTTTTTCTGTCATCCTCTTCCATATGTTTTCTCAAATTTGCAGCCTAGTCATTTCTCTTGCTATTCATATGAAATGAGATTGCAGTATGAATACCACACTGAAAAAAATGTTGTAATTTCAGGCCTTAAATTTGTTCTTAATTGTTGTTTGTTGCTAAGTTTGAAGTCAAAATCTGATATCATGAAAACAATATGAAAACTTTTTATATTAAAACGGAGACACTGTGCTGGGTTAGACAGACTTTGATAGCATCACGAAATTTGTGTCAATTTGTCAATGAGTCATTGACACCTCATCCTGTTATGGTGGGATTATTCAGGCCAGATGATCCTCTATAGGCCTCTCTGTGGATCTAGAATCTCATTTGAGAGGGTCTGAAAAGAGACTTCTTTCCTGAGCTTATCAAATATTGACAAACCTGCCTACACCGACCTTCAACCATGCAAGGAAAAAGCACTCATCGCGACGTTACGCTTTGCTCCTAGCAGATGAAATGACTCAGTATGGATCCATTCAGGGTGAAACTGCATCAAAGTCTTCAGTAATCCAGTTTGGATGAGCTCATACAAAGAAAGCTCACCACAAGATGATCTATTAATCGGCACGCTGTGGGCCTCCTTCCCTGTGACAGGATGAAGAGGAGACTCTTAACGACATCGGCTATGACGACATCGGAGGCTGTCGGAAGCAACTGGCTCAGATCAAAGAGATGGTGGAGCTTCCTCTCAGACACCCAGGACTCTTCAAGGCTATAGGAGTTAAGGTGTAGTGCACGAGAACAAACTATCACCTCATGTACGCATTAAACAGCTTCTTTTCATTGTATCATCAGACATTTCTCTTTAGTATGTTCTTTTCTCCTCCCTCAGCCCCCCAGAGGCATCCTACTGTATGGCCCCGCAGGTACAGGGAAGACCCTGGTGGCCAGAGCTGTAGCCAATGAAACTGGTGCCTTCTTCTTCCTCATCAATGGTAGGGCTTTCTTCTAATCACAGCGTTAATGTGACCGAGGATTGATGCTCTTGCAAAATTTCTAAATAGAGCATAAAAATTACAATCTAGGCACCTTTTCTCTGATTTATGGCGATGAGCAACCACGTGGTATTTATTATTCTGTGACCAGGTCCTGAGATCATGAGTAAATTGGCGGGAGAGTCAGAAAGCAACCTAAGAAAGGCATTTGAAGAAGCGGAGAGCAACGCTCCGGCCATCATCTTCATTGATGAGTTGGATGCCATTGCTCCTAAGAGAGAGAAGGTAAACAACGGGAGAAGAGTCTAGACGCTGTTTCAGATCAGTAGCCGTAGAAACTATTACATTTTCTTTGTATGCAGGTAAATAAGAAGTTTGACTGTGTGTGTGTGTGTGTGTGTGTGTGTGTGTGTAGACTCATGGTGAGGTGGAGAGGCGTATAGTGTCCCAGCTCCTGACCCTGATGGATGGCTTGAAGCAAAGAGCTCATGTGGTTGTCATGGCAGCAACAAACCGGCCAAACAGCGTGGACCCTGCTCTAAGACGCTTCGGTCAGGACACACACACACACATTCACACACAAAAATGCAGACCTACATACTTCTTACACATCTGTCGATGTCTCTCCAGGCAGGTTTGACCGTGAGATCGACATTGGGATCCCGGATTCGACCGGCCGACTTGAGATCCTGCAGATCCACACCAAAAACATGAAACTGTCTGACGACGTCGACCTGGAGAGGGTGAGCCTGGATTAATATAACAATTAAACCTCAAACAGTGAGTTGATTGCTAGGTTTTAATAATTGCCTTTTCAAGCGTTAAGTCATTTTAGCTTTTTAATTCCGAAGATCTGCTGACTTTCTTCTTTGACAGTGAACTGAAAATCATTGTCTTTTAGACTGTGAAGAAATGTCTGAAATCTTTGAAATTATCATGAACACGAGTTGGAAATGTAATCATGAGATTAATCTATGACAAAAAACATAATAGATGCAGCTCCAAGGAAATTGTTTGGTATGGTTTTCTTGGCTGTTTTTGTGCTACAATATAAATGTTTGGCAACGAATTCTCATTTAATGCGAATATTTCCCATAAAATAAAACAAGACATCCCCTAAATCCTTTTAAAAGAGTATTACATAAAACTACTGACAAAGTGGAATATAGGAAGAGTGACCCATTTTTTTGTGTGCTGTCTATACTGTATGTGCTGATCTAATCAATAAATATTCAAGTTCTGAAATTCTAGCATTACCAGATTCATTTTAGTTTATTTCAACTGAAGTTAAAAGTGATATATACTGAGAAATACATTAACCTCTGACGACATATCTCTCATCTTTACACGCGTGTTTTTAATAAATAAATATCAATGTCCCTGAGCTGTTTTCCATACTCTATGTCAGATTGCCACGGAGACTCATGGCCACGTGGGCGCCGACCTGGCTGCTCTGTGCTCAGAGGCTGCTCTGCAAGCCATCCGCAAGAAGCTGATCCTCATAGATCTGGAGGACGAATCCATCGATGCCGACCTGCTCAACTCACTGGCTGTCACCATGGACGACTTCCAAGTAAACAAACACGCATACTGGACTCTGTGTGTGTATATTCACTGAAAAGAACACATGACCACATGAATGTGAGCTAGACATTAACATTTCTTAGGAAATGAATAAATGGAGACTGCTCTCCCTAACGCCATCATGTCACCCATCAGTGGGCATTGAGTCAGAGCAACCCATCGGCTCTGAGAGAGACGGTTGCGGAGGTGCCTCAGGTCAACTGGGAGGACATCGGAGGACTGGACGAGGTCAAGAGAGAACTGCAAGAGCTCGTTCAGGTGGAAGAAACACTCACAAGTTGGCTTCATCAGACCCTGCACAAAAATACACACCAGTCCCAGCAGCTACCCATAAATCTTCATCATTCTCTCCTCAGTACCCCGTTGAGTATCCTGACAAGTTCCTGAAGTTTGGGATGACCCCGTCTCGTGGAGTGTTGTTTTACGGCCCTCCAGGCTGCGGGAAAACCCTGCTGGCTAAAGCCATCGCCAATGAATGCCAGGCAAATTTTGTCTCCATCAAGGGACCTGAGATGCTCACCATGTGGTTTGGGGAATCAGAGGCTAATGTCAGGGATGTGTTTGATAAGGTGAGATCAGAGAAATGAAAGAAAAGATAAAGATTATATGATGGAAATGTGGGATTTTTAATGCGAGCTCTGTGCTGATCAGCGTACAGTCCTATTTTACACTGTAACCTCTCTGACCTCTGCCTATAGGCGAGACAAGCGGCCCCCTGTATCTTGTTTTTCGATGAGTTAGACTCCATCGCCAAATCCAGAGGAGGTGGAGGAGGGGACGCAGGTGGTGCAGCTGACAGAGTCATCAACCAGATACTCACAGAGATGGACGGCATGTCCGACAAAAAGAATGTTTTCATCATCGGTGCCACAAACAGGTGCACTTTTTTTTTTTTTCCCCAGCATGTCTGTACACCTAGATGAGCGGCGCCTAGATGAATAACGGATTTCTTCTCCTTACCCTCGTCACACCAGACCAGACATCATAGACGCAGCCATCCTGCGGCCAGGTCGTCTGGATCAACTCATCTACATACCGCTGCCTGACAAACCATCTCGCATGGCGATTCTAAAAGCCAACCTACGCAAGTCCCCAGTTGCACGAGTTAGTGAAACACACACACATTTCTCTCCATATTCTGTATATATATATATATATATATATATATATATATATATATATATATATATATATATATATATCCCTCTTTATCTTTATCAAGTAAAGTGAAGTGAAATTATTACTATTACTAAAGTATATAAGACAGCTTTTCATGGTTCCTAATTAAAAAATGTATTATTGTCGTAGTAACCCATTAAAATAAATCAGATGCACACTGTTGGGGAAGGTTACAATGTGGAACTATAATATGCTATCGCTTTGTTTTACATTAAGACCTTAAGATGCAAAAGAAATAGCATCTGCATTTAGTACATACATGTAACAGGAAAAAACTTGAATTGTCTACAGATCTGCAGAACAGTTCTCAGAACAGGAGAGCGGTGCTCAGACATGTCCAGTTGTCTTTGTTTTAGCTTTCTCTTTGGACATACGAGCACTCAAGTAAAGTGGCATAACCTGAACACTCTAAAATACTTGGTGGCGTGACCCCAGTTGTCTGAGAATACTTAAGTACTCAAGTTTCTCCCTACAGCCCTTTAATATCTTTTGAAATAGGGACACACACGCACACAGAACATGACCAAATAATGTGAATTCAAAGATTCAGTATTTTCTCAGTGCCTTCTGTCTCCTGCTCTTCCTTCCTGTTCCATTCCATAGGATGTGGATCTGCAGTACCTGTCTGGCATCACGGAGGGTTTCTCCGGAGCGGACCTGACAGAAATCTGTCAGCGTGCTTGTAAGCTGGCCATCCGAGAGGCCATTGAGGCTGAGATCAAGGCTGAGCGTCAGCGGCAGAACAGGCCAGGCATCCCGATGGTCAGCTACTGCTGCTGTTCTCTATTCTTGCTTGTTTACACCATATTATTCTGTTTTAAATAGGAGAATACTGATTTGGTTTCTGACTTTCTTTCTCATTATTACACATCTCAAAGTAGTACCAGGCTGTGTGTGCTTGGTACCGAAGGAGATTGTGAAACATAAAACGTTCCCTAAAGGGCGGCTATATGTTTTGTAACTTTTAGCCTTTGGACTGGGAACACACACATACCACAATGTGATTTTTTAACATGTAGTCCTTGTGTATTTTTCTGTCGGAAGGATGAAGATTTCGATCCGGTCCCAGAGATCAGGAAGGACCACTTTGAAGAGGCGATGAGATTTGCCCGGCGCTCTGTTAGTGACAATGACATCCGCAAATATGAGATGTTTGCTCAGACTTTGCAGCAGAGTAGAGGGTTTGGAAACTTCAGGTACACAAATGCACACACACAGAGACCACAGAAAATGTAGGAATATGTTTACCTTGTTTTAGTTGTACTCAAAGTTCCCTCTCCTCCCCACACAGGTTTCCCTCTGCCACTGGCTCCCAGTCTGGAAATCAGGGGTCAGGCCCTCGGTCAGGGAGGCCAAGTCAGTACAGAGAGGAAGGCGATGATGATCTCTATCAGTGACAAAGACTGCGGTGTTGTTTGCTTTCAACTGTGCCTTGCCCCCTGAAAAGGATGGAAACAGACGAATGAACAAGAAGAAATGATAATAGTTACGATGATGTGATTCAATGAATTAGTCACTTTGGTTTAAGGCATTTGAGATTACAAATACAAATGTGAACCCAATTAAGTTTCGGTTTTCACTGTGATCCATTTGCATTAAGGAAATTATGTAAGTTGCGTTCATGTGTCTAAATTATAATAAATACATTTATTTATAACATGTCTTTATAACAAAAACGCTGTATCATTTTAGAGATCAGTTTGCAATAGAGAATGTAGCTAGTATACCAAAAAAAACAACAGGTACCTTCAAATGGTAGAATTGTGAACATCAACCAGTACACATTACTTGAACTGGGATGTCTGCTTCCAGGTTTATGGTAATAGCTTCTCCACAGAAGATATTCTGAGAGGTCAGCTGTGTAAACAAATTAAACAATAAAGACATGTAAACAATACATTAATAATAATTAAGTTTCTACAGTTTCAGTGTCCATGTGTCTGTTCACCGTCACTGCTGACTGAGGCTGGATTAATATCGTTAAGGTATATCACCAATACCCAGCTCACGCACAGTAAATGAAAGCCCTGGTGTTAACTCAGTTGATCCAGTCTTGATAAGAGAAAAATAGTGTTTTACAGTCTTTATCAGCCAACTGGTACAACTGTAATTTTAGTCCAGGTAAAACGGGGACCTCTCGCTGGCGGAACCTTTGTCATTTATCCAGAGGGACGGTGTTTCACGGAAGAACCGCTCGGCTGTTTATTTCCGGTGTTAGGCGGAAGTGGTAGCAGGAAGCTTGTGGAGGTGACCGACCGAATGGCAGATAGCAGAATAATTTTGGGAACACAGGATTAGTGCGAAACATAAACAGATCGAATCGATTATTTATAATTAAACGTGTACCAACATCGTCGGTGTCATGGGAGCCCACCTGGTCAGACGGTATATCACCGAAAGCGACACCGAGCCGGACCCAAAGAGGAAATATGAGTTCGACCCTCAGTTCGGCTTTGCAGAGAGGAAAGAGAGAGGTTTGTGTGCACTTACCAGCGCCGTGGGTCATATAACTGCATCTCACAATGTTTTACTTTGCTCTGCATTGTAATTTATTCATCATTAGTTATGCTAGTTTAGCTTGTCAAAGGTTAGCTAACATTAGCATTGTGCTAAAGCTTTAGTTGATTATTTGAACTACGGCACCAAACTACACCAAAGACATTACAGCTCCAAACTCATTGTAATGAAACATCGAAGTATCTAACGCTTATTTTGAGCTAGTGCAGTGGGAGGTGAAAGAAATTAGATAATTGACAATATTTGTGTGTTGTTTTTTAAATGATTAATACACTTCTAATTCATGATTTACCTGCATCCCGCTTACAACTTGACATACACAACTGCGTATGGATAAATAAAAACAATTTATACTTCCACAATTCACAAACAGTATATTTTGTTATGTTTCCCATCATTGAATTGTTTTGCAAATCAGTGCTGGAAATACTGAGGGAATTGGCTAATATTCCTCCAAACCGGTTTAGTTGCTGTTATTGCTGCACAATGGGGGTCACTAACAGCACTTCAAAAGTATCAGTTTTTCATGGCACCTTTACAGTTTAACTCATCTGTGGTGTGTAGAACAAAATCTGTATAGGTTACTAAAGCCAGACTAATTGGCATTATACCAGGAAAAATACAAATGTTCTAATATAGTAATATTCTTAGATAAGTATGTATTATGATGGTTAAACAGAGCTTCTCCTCAGGACAGGGATCAAACCACAGAACTCCTATTAAGATTGAAAATTTCTTTCCCTTTGTCAGAGATGATAGCGACCCAGGATCAAATGAACATGGCCCAGCTGCCTTTGGAGCAGAGGGACTACTGTGCTCATCACCTCCTGAAGCTCATGAAGTGCAAGAGGGACAACTGGCCCAACTTCCTGGCCTGCGATCATGAGAGACATGACTGGGATCACTGCCAACACCAGGAGTAAGTGTTTACTTTCTATCACTGACTCTAGACAGTGGTCCTTTTTTCTGATCAATGGAAAGAAACCTGAGGTGTAAGGTTCCTGCAGTCAGGAGTTGTTGATTTGGTGTCCTTTTGATACTAGGCAACTTGCCGTACAATCAGTGATTGAAGTCAGTCTAACCTGTGCAGTTCTCAGAACTTGTTTAACGCGATGCGATGGTATTTGTGAGAAATTTAATCGGATGATCTGAAGAACAAAAAATAAATAAATAAAAATAGTATAGTAGGACCACCTGGTTTCACAATTGTTTTTAAGATAAAAACATGCATTTATTCCAACCAGAAAGAAAACATCGGACCTATTTATTTGGTGCTATCATTTTCCACCCTCCATATCAGTTCAATTCAAACTAGGATGTCCTTTTGTTCTGATTGTACCATAATTGATTATTGGTTACCAGCCCTGATGTTAATTAAACTTAAATCTTATTTAAAAAAAAAAAAAGTGATTGTATTTGTCTCCCATGTTTAACATGCGTTGTTTCTGCTTGCAGCTATGTGATGCGTATGAAGGAGTATGAGAGGGAGAGGAGGCTCCAGCTGAGGAAGAAGAGAATCGAGGCTCAGGCTGCATGAAAAGTACATCTTCTGATTCTTTGTACATACCTGCCACTATTAACATTAAACACAACTGTTTAAGTTCTACAAAGCCCAGAGTCTTATTAATGTACAAAACATATTGACATCACACTAGTGCAACTACTGAAAGTGAAATTCATCATCGGTCCTTTGCCTGGATACGGTGTAACCATTTACCCCTACCCCCCCACACACACACACAAAAGACGGCAAAGACAAAACATTTGATCGACCTTTTTTTAATAAATTACTTCAGACGTCAACAAAATTAAATTCTGTCATGGTTTGAGATTTAGGTTTATGCATATCAAAACTGAGGAGTTTAAGATGTGTTGAACATCACTGGATGCAGATTTAACCCCAAGACAACCGTATCAGACGATGAAAGACAAGTTGTCATGTAGAGTATGTTGTTCTGTAGTTTAAAGCTGAAGACTGCTCAGGGATATCAAACACACAAAAATCGGTTAACCAGCCAGAATGGGTTTGTCTGTCTGCAATAAAAAAATTAAAGCAAAGAGTAGTGTTAATTTTCACTCAACAAGAGAAGCTGATGGCAAGAGGGAGAAGCAAAAAGCTGCATCGAAGAAAAAAAGGGAGCACAGGCTAAGATTTTTTCAGTCAGTCTAGTAAGTTCCAGTGTAGATTTTGGAGAAGGGTGAAAAGGGGGGGCACCCTCTTCCACTAGCACTGCGATCTGGAAAGGGAGAGGTCTGTACTTGACTCCTACAAACAGGGAGAGCTGAATGGGTAAGGGAGCGGCAAACTAGTCCTCTACAGGATGAAGGGCAGGATGGGTGAGCGGAGAGGAGGGTAGTCGCGGAACTCCTTCAGGTAGCTGTTGTGCTTCCCCTTGGCCCAAACAGTCATCTGGATGAAACCCACCAAGGTGAAGAAGGCCACCGGCAGACACTGTGTCATCAGGGTGAAGCCGAACCAGGAACCCAGCTGTAGGAGACAGAAGATGGATGATATATTTTTTCCTCCCCCTTCCTCGCTCTCCTGTCCACTCATTCACTACTCCCTCACATCTCACCAAACACTTTAAATTTCAGATGAATCAAGTTAATGATTCTGGGCATACAGTATATTGATACCACCAGAGGGCAGCAGCCTCAACAAAACCTGAGGTTCGTACTTCTCAACCAAAAGGATCATGTTGCAAAACAGGTGAGACACAAAATAATTAAGGCATTTATGACCCTCTCAACTAAATAGTTTAAAGCTATATTGGACTTGTTTGTCCAACAATGTCCTAGTCACATGGAGAAAACTACTATTGGCTATTACGATTAATAAAACATGTTACCTCATAGGTGTAGTTGGGGCAGGAGACCAGCAGGAAGATCCAGGTGAAGGGGTTCTTGGTAGGATAGGGGATCTTCCTGGTCTTGGAGCCTGGATGCAGGAACCATTTTTACAATAACCACACAGCTCAATTATCATGGAAATGTGCACTGTGGCCATAAATGTAGCCCTGCGCGTGTTTACCTGGTGGACGAAGGTTTCGAAGAGCAATGTGGATGGAAAAGTTGCCTATCTGACAGAACTGTAGAAGACAACATTGGTAATGTGTCATAAGTAATTCAATACTCAGAACATAAAACATTGTATTTAATACAATTCCATTACTGTACACATATCTGGATGTAGACGACACAAAAATACTATGTGAAAGACATATTTGGACATATTTAATAGTCTAATAAAATAAAACATGTACAATACAATAAAAAGTGTTCCTACCAAGAATATGACGAGGGCAAGTCTGATCTGTTGTTCTCCGTAGACTGCAAAAGACACAATCAATCGATCAATAACAAAAGTTATTAGAAGTAGTTTAAATGACACTAGACCATGTGTGAGTGTTGCGTAAACATGTAGCTGCATGCATACTTACTGGGCGGTGTATATAGCGGGTGGTTGATGTAATAGGCCATCCATGCTGCAAAGCCCCAGTAGTAGGTACAGTTCTGAAACACAATGTAAGATAGAGACACCTTTTCGATTACAAACTGAACTGTTCTTTTTTTCGCCTTCTTCTCCGTTTAATACACAGATGTTAATGTGAAGCGAGATAAGACAGAGTTTGAGCTGAACATTGTGCCTCACCTTAAAGATGTTGCGTAACGGCATTGTTCCATGAGAGAAGCGATGGACAAACAGCGTCTCCAGGATCCTCTTGACATAGTGGAAGGAGTGGCACATACAGGCAAGACTGGAAAGATGCATACACTCGTATTAGCTCTACTACAGTTATTAAAAAGGTTAAAGGAATACTCCGGAATTTTGGACATAGGGCCTCATTTACAACTGAGCCGGTGTGATATAGGTCGGTGGAGACCGTTTTCAGCACATTTGATCCATTCCTTATATTTGCACAAATCACTGTTGCTAAACTGGTGTTGAGCTAGCGTGCGTCAACGGTAACATCCAGCCTGTCACTAAAAACAGCTATAACTGCTCCGCAGAACACCCGAGACAAATGTATTATAACGTCGGACTATAGATGTACATGTCAGTGTTGGTAGAATCATTTTAGAAATTAAACCAACCTTGCATTTTCAATGATAAAACATTTTGAGGGACTAGTTTCTCAGCAGCAGCGGAATTTTACTTTGCGTGTTAGTAGTAGTGCGTCAAAACGAAAACCAACTCTGGCTCAAACTGGTACGGCTGATTTGATAAAACAACCTCATCTTCATCGTCCTCAAACTCCGAAATCTCAGCATAGCTAGCAGTGGCCATAGTCTCCTGTTATCCCGATTCCTTCCCACTAGCCTAGGAGGACTGACAGCAGCTAAATAATCTCGCGTGATTGTCAGCGAAACCGGAACTGTCTTCCTCTGTAGCCTCACTAGCCCGAGATAATATCAGTCCGCCGCTGCCGTAGCCTAAGCAACAACAGGGAACAAAGTGTAAGCTATTCCAATGCCATGCAAGGTTGGTTTAATTTCTAAAATGATTCTACCAACACTGACATGTACATCGATAGTCCGACGTTATAATACATTTGTCTCGGGTGTTCTGCGGAATGGATCAAATGTGCTGAAAACGGTCTCCACCGACCTATATCACACCGGCTCAGTTGTAAATGAGGCCCTATGTCCAAAATTCCGGAGTATTCCTTTAAATGGCATTCTCCAAATGAACAAGATAGAAGAAGAGCTCTGAGTAGATGGCATGTTATGGGTTATTTCCATACTGATATGAAAGAGAGTGCTCCACTGATTTACTCAGTTGTTGTTTAAAATGGGGATCAAACTCTTTGATTTCTGGTCAGGTGTTAGATGAAGGCAGAGATTACTCTGTGTCTGTTAACATCCAGCAGGCATTTAGATTGGCTCACTATTAAGATCAATGTGAAAGTATAAAAATCCTACAAACAATTGTTTATAACTTTTGTGTGAAGTTATGTGTATGGACCATTTGTTACAGGTTGCCATGAAATCAGCCCAGACTTTGGAAAAACTGCCAACAAAGTCTTTCATGAATAACAACACATCATCTGCACAAAATATGATCTGGTGTGGACAAATTTGTCAAAATAATAACATTTGTGAATACAATACAATACTACCACCAGTCTGGTTGGGATGTATGAAGAACGCAATCAAGTAATTTATAGTAATGCAATTGTTTTAACCGACAAGAGAAAGAACTACTGTACATTAGGGGTTGTACCGACTAGTCGACTTTACTGCTGTGCCGTGATGTTCAAAGCAGGAAGTTGACTAGTCGCCGATCACGTGACAATAACAACACGGACCCCTCCGAGAAGACTGGTGAGGAGCCTAGTGGATTATTGCAGGAGAGAATGCTCAAGCTTCATTTTACATTTACAGCCACAAGAGCGGTATTAATCTTCTAACTCTTTTTCAAGATAGTGTTTGATTTGACAAACTGTCCCACTGGACTTGTTGATGAGATGCTCCTACTAGAAGATGCTACCTAGCTACACTATATTACCAAAAGTATTCGCTCACCTGCCTTTACTCATTCTATGAACTGAAGTGCCATCCCATTCCTAACTCATAGAATTCAATATGATGTCGGTCCACCTTTTGCAGCTATTACAGCTTCAACTCTTCTGGGAAGACTGTCCACAAGGTTGAGGAGAGTGTTTATAGGAATTTTTGACCATTCTTCCAAAAGCGCATTGGTGAGGTCACACACTGATGTTGGTCGAGAAGGCCTGGCTCTCAGTCTCCGCTCTAATTCATCCCAAAGGTGTTCTATCGGGTTCAGGTCAGGACTCTGTGCAGGCCAGTCAAGTTCATCCACACCAGACTCTGTCATCCACGTCTTTATGGACCTTGCTTTGTGCACTGGTGCACAGTCATGTTGGAAGAGGAAGGGGCCCGCTCCAAACTGTTCCCACAAGGTTGGGAGCATGGAATTGTCCAAAATGTTTTGGTATCCTGAAGCATTCAATGTTCCTTTCACTGGAACTAAGGGGCCAAGCCCAGCTCCTGAAAAACAACCCCATACCATAATTCCTCCTCCACCAAATTTCACAGTTGGCACAATGCAATCTGAAATGTACCGTTCTCCTGGCAACCTCCAAACCCAGACTCGTCCATCAGATTGCCAGATGGTAAAGCGTGATTCATCACTCCAGAGAACGCGTCTCCACTGCTCTAGAGGCCAGTGGCGGCGTGCTTTACACCATTGCATCCGACGCCTTGCATTGCACTTGGTGATGTGTGGCTTGGCTGCAGCTGCTCGGCCATGGAAACCCATTCCATGAAGCTCTCTGCGTACTGTACTTGGGCTAATCTGAAGGTCACATGAAGTTTGTAGCTCTGTAGCAATTGACTGTGCAGAAAGTCGGCGACCTCTTTGCACTATGCGCTTCAGCATCCGCTGACCCCTCTCCGTCACTTTACGTGGCCTACCACTTCGTGGCTGAGTTGCTGTTTTTCCCAAACGCTTCCATTTTGTTATAATAGAGCTGACAGTTGACTGTGGAATATTTAGGAGCGAGGAAATTTCACGACTGGATTTGTTGCACAAGTGGCATCCTATGACAGTTCCACGCTGGAATTCACTGAGCTCCTGAGAGCGGCCCATTCTTTCACAAATGTCTTGTTTCACAGTCTGCATGCCTGAGTGCTTGAATTTATACACCTGGGGCCAGGCCAAGTGATTAGAACACCTGATTCTGATCATTTGAATGGGTGAGCGAATACTTTTGGTAATATAGTGTATATAAAGTCTGTGAAGGTATCATGGACATACTCACTGTACGACCCAGTGTTCACTGGTGGTGAAGTCATATTTTGGGGCATAAATGAAAGGAACCCTGAAGTAGAACATCAGATAGATGACCAGAGGGCCGGCATACTCTGTCAGAAAAACCTGGAAAACACAAAAGTAGAACAGGCGAAGTCAGTCTTGACCCATACTCTACCCTTACTCATTTAGCACCTGCAGTGATATTGTCTATATACTCCAATGTTTAAATCATATAAAGGATAAATTTCCTGTGTTCCATTTGTTGTGTCTCTCCCCTACCTGTTTATCCTCTAAACTATAACAGTGGACTAAATTAACCTCAAGGTCAGGACAGCGGGAACTTCTGCCCCACATACAAACTCCCTTTTCACACAGTGGGAAATCTCAATATAGCTCCGCTTGATCCCACTTGCACTCTCATGTATTTGGGCTTGTCGGTGCTGCTGGTCCTTATTGTTGCAGGACGACATGTTCCCGTGTTGTACTCACCGTGACCCAGCTGATCTGAGCTCCCAGGTCTCTGAAGTAGAACGTTGCAGTGGTTCCCACAGGTAGATGCTGCAGAACATCCTCATCCTTCAGTGACTTCCCCTCTGAGACACACAAGATAAAGTAAATAATGAGTTGATTGTAGAGAGAAGAGTACTACATTCACTAGAACTATAATGATAAACCATCACACTCAAAACTGACATACTTGGGTCGAGGCGAATGGACTGTCTGGCTGGATACCATTGAGGATCTGAAACAGAAGTAATTTAAATAGTTTACAGCCATCTTAAAACTGATTTCCTTGATCTTAGATCAGGTTTTTGAGGCCCTGAGTTGCCTGTAGACACTCACGGCTCTTGTGGAACATAGACTTGATCTCCCCGATGGTGGCATTTGGCTCGACCTACAAATAACAGCACAGTATATAAGTGAAGAGACATGTACACACACACACAAACAAAGAGATAATAACCCTGTTTTCCATTCATGATGGTGATTAGTGGTAAATATAGCTCTGGCTGTGCCCACACATCCCATGGATGTGGGCAGCTGGTATCAGGGCTTCAAAGATCCATCACACACAGACACACAAACTGTAGCCAACTTACACAACCTTGTGCCAGGCTGCCAGCAGTGGCTCAGCTCACTTAATATAAACACAATGACCACAAAGCTGAAACATGAACAGCACACAAAGGAAATATGGACACACACACACAGTTGTTAAAAGATAACGAAGTGGACTGAAATGATCTGAAATCCCATTTAATTCATTCCTCCCCCATTAACGTCTGTCATAGTTGAACATATTTCATCGTTTTTTGTTTTTGTTTTTGTTTTTGTTTAAAAAGGAAGCCTTGTGGCTTTTATTGGTTCTGCGTTCAGTCAATATACAGTAGGTCTGAATTCATACTGTAGTGTGTCGAGTCCTGACGGTCTTCAGTCAGCAACATGTTATTAGCACTAGATTGTAAAGATTGTGATATTAATCTGTAATATTATCACCATTTAAATTATTAATCACATTAATACAAAACAGCAACACATCTCATTGTCTGATGGCACAGCTGTCACTATATCGCTAGATTCTACTGTACATAGTCACAGCTGTGGGGTCAGCTGTGACTATATTAAGGTCTCGGGGTGTGCCGATAAAATATGCCAGATTAGTATGAGTCAAATTAAGGTATTGGACATGACTGACCAGCAATACACATCAAATACAATTACAAAAATGTTGCATTCATTGTCACAGAGGACATCTACACAATGGAGAAGATGACAGCTTCTGTCAACTAGAAATTGGAACAATTTTTGTCATATTGGGAAAGATGGCTCAAATATGTAAAACCTCATAGACCGTAATTTTATTTTCACTAATTGATGACTGGGGAAAAGACTGTAGAGAAAATAAATACAAAAAAAGGAAAGTTATATAAAAAAAAAAGAAAACTCTCTAAGTCCAGCTGCCTCTGTTCCATGTTTTTTTTTTTTTTTTTTTTTAAATGGCATTTTAGACTGAAATAAAAGAAGCAGCATTTTCTCAGTGGTCACTCATTTCAGTGCCAACAACTGCAGCATCAAGATACGCTGTTAACAAGTTTTTTTTACAATCTGCCATCATTTTCTGGTTGTAGTGTTGATCTTCAAACCATATCGTGTGACCTATCTTTAACAGACTGTAGCAGTATGCTCCTATAAAAGCTTTGGCTTCTGTTCACGTCCTCCTGAAGACCACATGCCATTTTCAGCAGGATGACATCTCTGAAAGCTAGATGTTAGAAACCAACTCTCTGTGACCTCTGCGGCGCTCCCACTATTTCCACAAGCTTCATTCACTATTGAGATCACGAGTCTGCCTTATAAACACCGACCCACACATGATGATACAGGTATGTGAGTTTTATTCCTGTCCGTCAGTTTAGCTCTGTTAGCCTACTTTAGAAAACTTGTGTCCCCCAAAGGGCCCCCAGGCCAGATCTGTCAGCTCTGTGAAGCCTCGCCAAAGGTGATAAGATTGCAGATGCCATCGCCGTGGAAACTCTGCTAAACCGACAACAGGGTATAATCTAGTAAGGATAGCACCTTCAATCCATGGTCCTGAGGAGCAGACTGTAATGAGCCGAGTCTGCCCTGACTCACAGTGTAATCATCACCGTGAATGTGGCTAATGCAACTCTATACACTGACCAGACTCACACCAGCTACACTAAACCCTCCTAATGCAGCAGCACTAACCTACAGGCAGATCAGTAACGAATTAAAACTAACACAACAATATCAAAGCACAAGGTAAGTACCAATTACAGTAAATGTAGCTGATAAAACAAAAGGCTTAAACATCCGATCAAAAGACATATATCTAATGCAACAGTGATACCTGTAAATCCCGACTGTAACACAACTTAAGTCAAAAACATCACTGGCCAAATATAAATGTAGTGCAAACGTGTTGTTGTGTTGCCGCTGTTAAACCTGCCACACTTAAAAATGATTCACTTTCAAATAACACAAGTTGAAACGGAGTATTTAACAGCAATGGCCTGCAAGCAAAGGTGAAAATGTGCTGACATTTACAGCACAGCTGTCTAGTATCAACTCTGCTCCCACTGCCAGATATAATCCGAGACTTGAAATATTACACAAGTTAACAACAAACAACTTTACTTGCCTTCAATATTTGAAATTTGGAAGAAAGGTATACAGAAACATATCAAAACAATAAATCATTTTCTTTATCAACAGTATTTATATCCACATTAAATAGTGTTTCGTCAATGATTACATTTATAGTTACGGTTAAAATTCACATTAACAACAGGACCATTGATGCCTGTTTAACGACTTGAATTTGTAGAAGAACATGAGAGTCACATGAAGTCAGCAAATCCATTAAAGCTATTAATGATCAGATTTCCTCCAGATATACTCACTTCAGTTTTTGTACCCTCATTTCAGAAGAAGATTTTTTTTTTCTTTTCCTGATTTCTGGTCATATTTTCCAAAGTTTAAAAAAAGAAAATGCAATTCAGAAACAACTGCAAGGTCCTTTATATTGTACTTGTACTACCGTATTACAAATATTGTCACTGACAATATTTGTACTACATGTATTAGAAATATTGTCACTGACAATACGAACTGTATGAGATCACGTAGGGACACATTTCACTGTACATAAACACCTGAGTTTTCGAGGCCATGCTGCAGCTTGTAAGAGTGTTGTAATGCCCTATACTGTGAGTGTACTTCACCTCACGCTATATTATGACATAGGCCCTTAAAAATAACGTGCTTAAATTATTGCACTGCAGAGTTGTTTATGACATTTTGTATAACCCCATCTACGTGCCATCAGCTTCTACCTCACCCCAGATAACCAAACCCAGCAGCGATGTGTTGCATGTATGAAAGGCACTCCGGTGTGCGTCAGTGTGAGAGTTATACTCAAAAGCTACACGCCCACTGACTGGCAGGGAGGACTACCGCTACAGAAGCCTTTATATGTTCTAGAAAACACCTGACTCCCAAACAGAGTCTTGCTCTGTAACAGCAGATGCAGTGCATGTGTTGCATTTGATAAAAGTACGGAAATGTTATAAGGATGATTAAAGGTGCAAAAAACTGCTGAAAATATGGGAAGAAGACGTAGAAGTTCTTACCTTGTCCAGGAAGCAGAGCTTGTCCTTGGTCTTGGCATCCAGAATCTCCACCTCAAAGAAAACAACAGCCTTTTTAGCTTTTTTAGCAGGTTTGCGTTTGCTCGGGGCCTGAGCTGGCAGCGGGACTGCAACTGCCAAACCATTAGCCGACTTTTTACTGCCAGTGGCCTCTAGCGCTAAGGCATCCATGTCCACAGTTCTCCTCCTGCGCTGTTTATGCCCTTCTTCTCTTCACTCTCCCCCTCAGTTCTCTTGTCACCTCTCAACTGTCTAGCCAGAGAGGAGAGGGGCGTAACTCAGCTGTGGAAATAAATCTGTCTCTCCCTGTTCCTCTGGCCCTCCCTCTTCCTCCTCCTGCCTCTCACGCTCCCTCCCTGTTCGACCCTCTCTCATTCCTTCACTTCTTGCGGGGTGCTTTATTTAACTGCCAGCCGACCCCTGCAGCACAAACATATGCCACATGTGTGTGCACAGTTGCCAAAGGCGAACTGTCATCCGAGTATATATCTCATAAAAGAATCTTCTAGAGCTGCTTCTCTTCGGAGCTCTAGTGACGTGATGTTGAAATATAACTCCACCATAAAAACGGACACCGGATGACCCCTGACACCTCTCAACTCCCAGCTAAGTGGGAAGATAGAGGATGATGACAAACGCTAGACTCCTTCCTACTCTGACCCCTTGTCTTCCTCTCTCCAACTAAATATAAACTAAGCCTGCTAACTCTGCATAAACTGCCCTCCAGGGACAGACCTCACACCTTCCTATGACTATGCAGCGATGTCATGGGTTTACCGTTTATTATTCAACCAGTCCATCACTAAACACACCTAAGACACCTGAATGCCTCAGTTTAGGCGTCTCACTGACACTGTCCACTTTTACAGTGTGTTGCACCTTGAAACCAAACTGAGCAGCCAGAACTCTCAGCTGCAGACATGCAGAGTCAACTTATCCTGCCACTATGGAGGTGATAATACCCTAGACTCTAGAGGGCTTAGTTGGGGCATTCCCCTGGGGGTAGCCCACCCCTCCCCTCTCTTAAGACGAACAGTTGGGATACGGTTTCCATAATGAATGAAAGACATATAGTCACAAGTGTATTCTATTCCTGGATTAGACTGTATAACTCACTTCCTCTAGCTTCGGTCCAACGTCAACTTGAGAAGCTACTTTTTGGTAAAAAGGACCTGTTCAGACTTTGCATTAAGATCCGATCTAGTCAGTCTAATCGCAAGTGACCAGCCATAGATGTGCGTCTTCCGACCTGGCATTGACATGAGTCTCCAAATGCGTCTCTACATTCAATCTCAGTTTTGCGATCTGTGTGCAAATAAACCCCCGACATCATCTGAGGCAGAGCAGTAATATTTTAACAGCGGCTGACAAAATTTGTGCTCTTTCTCAGGGCTGCAAGAAGAGAATGACGCAATTGTTTTTTCACAGACCTCCTTTGGGAGTTATCGCAGCTTGTTCTCGACACATCATCTGGGCAGAACTTTTTTTCTCATGTGGTGTCCAACAACTATTCTGTGATCAGTCAACAATTGGAAGGCGGCGTGGTTAATGGAGAAAAGCGGAAATGTAGTCCGAACATTATGCACAGAGTGTGTCTATCGCAAAAGATGTTTCTCGTAAAGTATGAATGACCTGGCCAGAACAAACTTTGTTCTTTTTCTTACTCACAGAGAAAATTAACAAATTTCTCTGTTCCTGCGGAGTATGTAACAAGTTTAATGGATCTCCAATACTGCTGCAGAACCGAGAACAGGGCTGTTTAATGTGTTTCACTTTAATGTGGCACACTTGTTAAGTTATTATATACTGATCGCTGTTCTGACGTTAGTTGGACCTGCACAAAATTCAGATTATAACTCCAACCCTGGAAGTTTCCATACCCACCATAATCTCCAGCAATAAAGGTAAATAAAGACATCGGCGATTGAGGAAATATGTAACTTAACCACACTTGGCTCCTCATAAATCAACATGCATCAATAATTAACACAAAATCACACTCTTGTACTCATATTAAATACTTTCATTTGTAAAAATTTATTTATTTTTAGTAAGTTAGAACAAGGAAAGAATATTTTAAAAGGCTTTCATTACTAATGAACAGTCATCACTTACAGTGCTTTTTCCTTTTTTAGGCGATCATTTATTATAGAAGTGTTTTTTTTTTTTTTACTCCGCTGACGCAGAAGCACCCCTATTGAGTATAGGCGTCCTCAGGACACATTGCTTTCACACTACCAAAGGAATGCCGGACCACCAAATGTGGTCAGAGATCAGATCAAATGCAATCTCAATGCATCCTGGTGGCGTTCACACCTGTCATTTACGTGGTCGGATCGCCCAGATCGGATCTTAATGCAAGGTCTGAACAGGGGGCCCTTATGCTTCTTATAAATTGTTATCTGGGACTAAGAGGATTAAAACCCACCAGCTACGTGCATCTTCATATAACTGTGATTTACTGTATCATAAGCAGAAATAACACAAAATATGATCCCAGAGGAACAAACCCTTAAAAGAATACTTTCTAGTAATTCTTTCAAATGTCGCACATTAGTATTTCATCTCATAAGCATATAATAACATTCCTTTTTACAACTTCCAACTGCACTTTTCAAATTAAGCAATCCATGTGCTTAATTAGCATGCAAATAAAATACTCACGTACACATAACACAAGCAGGACACATGACACTGCGGTTGAGACTTCAGGGAAATAACCCCACCCCAGTCTCTGTGCCAGGCATACCCGCTGCCACTCTAACTCCCCACCACCTCCTCCCCATCTAGTCTATATAAAACTTCTGGCAGTGACAGTCCGTGCTGGTAATGCACTCTGAGCTCAGTGCGAAGCAGGGAGAACTAAGCTTTAATCACTGTAGTGGACTTCAACTATACGATAACCAGTTTTGCTGGCATGGCTTGTACCTTGATCAAGGTAAGAAATCACTGTTGTTAAATGTTTTGAAGGATCTATCTAAAATAAATCCTGAATACATTAGTAGATACTAATGATTTATGAGCAAAGTTGATCACTGTGAATTTAGTGCGGCTCTCTGGTGCTATCTGGTGTAAATGCAATGAAATAATGGTTTAACTGGTGAAATCCCACAAAATTGAATGATATGAAATCTGTCACTAGAATATTTGCATTCGCATTAATTTAGCTTCAGCTTTATGTGCTGTACTTCAAAAATGATTTAACAGACTGAAAATATTGAAAGATTTAATGAAATTTAGTACATGCTTGTATTAATCAATGTTTGCATTGGTGTGAGCATGGAAGATTAAATATAAGTGTACAACATAAGTGTATTGTATAATTCATGAAGCACATCCAGAATTTATTGCAGTTTAGTTTCTATGGTCATGAAAAGAACATGTTGGTGTTAAGCCATATTCTTTGAACTCTGTGCTCTGATTAACATGCATGGAGTATGTCTGTTGCTGTCACCAAAAATGGCAACTGCATGTATTAACAGTTATAACAGTGGCGATAATAGTGGGTCCACACGTATTTCAGTAGAACACCTGGTCTGCTTGATATCACATGGAGCCATCATAAGTGTGGCTAACATGCAGTTAGTACGTTCAAAGTTATCCAATAGCATAGCCACAAGTTTAGAAAGTAATAACTGAAGTAGCCAGATAGATTACTATGACTCCAACATACACATGTGCATACACTGGATGATAAATGATAGTCCAAGTGTGAATTACAACATCTTGATTCAACCAGTTTTAATCACAATTTATTTATTTATTAATTTTTTTTTAATGTGTCCACCGACAGCATATTAAGATGGACGAACTCTCTGTGATGTCACTCACAACATGCCTGAAGAGAGGTTCTGAGGCTCAGTGTGGTGTCTACAAAAGTCGCCATCTCGGCGGGGCCTGACTCCCCAGTAAATCAAAAATGGGCAAAGAAGCGGAGCATAAGTGGAGCTGAGGTGGGCTGACAATGTCCAAGCAGACAGCTAGCACCCTGATAGCTGCCACCGGTCTACCACTCAAAGTAGCCACACCCTTCATTATGTTTACCTTCAAGCCTTGGTATAATTTCAAAGGGCAAGTATTATAAAAATTCACCCCTTGTAACAGATCAACTAGCTACAAAGACACAAATATCTTTAATACTATGCCGTAAACACATTAATTTCTGTTGAAAAGTCTCTATCCACGTGGAACAAGTATTATCTGGAGACCTATAGTAAATTAGTAATAATCTAAGTACCAACGGCCTTTGTTTCTTCCACATTTTATTATTATTATTATTATTATCATCATTTGTCTCTTTCTTGCTTGGGAATTATGAAGCAGAAAGTAGCACAGTCTTGACCTCATATCTCATGGTGATGTCAGAAGATCTGAGTAAAACAGTGGTCGCTCATCGCATGCTAACGCATCCCTCACCGCATAATCGTACACACATTTCTAAATCATGTGACGTGCCCTGGTTATATGAATCCATGGGCTAAAAGGGCTAAAGTTGCAGATTTTAAAATTTAAGTCTAGTGCCGATTGACTCTCCTTCAGAGCCAGCCTCAGGTGGTCATTTGAGGAACTGCAGCTTTTGACCTTTCATTTTTTCAGCCACTGAGATTGCCTTTAGGTTACAACACAAACTTATCTATGTACTTTCATATTTCAAATGGCTCTTTTTGAACGCCTGTTATTTAAAATGTTGTCACTCAACCCACAGGTGCCCAAAGCCACATATGTCGACAGAAAGGCAGGAAACCAGAGCAGACACTGGTTGGGTCAGTTTCTGTCAGACTACTTCAAATCCTGTCTGATGGGTTTCAGGTGCTGTGACACTGTTACAATAAATGGAGCAACTTTCAGTGCTAGCACAAGTAGTTACGTATAAGTGGAGGCATTTGGTGATATTTTAAAACAAGCCTTTGGAAAATGTTCAGCCACGTCGTCTTTCAGACAGACAACATTTTCCTCATTATGTTATGGATATGACTGATTTTACGACTTAAAAGGGGGAGCTGAGACTGCGCACTTGACTTGACTGTTCACCTTCATTATTGAGTAAGAACGAGATAAGAAGCGACCATGGATCAGTCCAGGCGACGAGAGCTTTATCCTACACAGGGTGAGCCGCCTATAGCTTTCTGAGTACCACACTTTATATCAAGAACTAAAAGAACTGAAAACGCAAGTATAACTCATAATATCCGCGGGTGCAGCGATGGTTACTTGTACCGTGAATTTAACCACAACAGGCCACAATAGTCCGGTCACATAGCAAGCAGGCTATGACAGGCGGCGTTGCAGCAGCACGCTCCCGTTTAAAACGAAATAATTTTGACGGTTCTGGTTGAGTTTATACTCAGAGATATTACACGAATTGGTTTCACTTATTAAACTGGGCCCAAATAAAAAGCCCCATTGACGGTTTCTAGTTTCAGGGACACTACTTACCTCGTAGTGCTTCATCTTGGTAGTTTGCACCTCTTCCTTAATATCCCCGATGAGTGACAGGTAATCCTCCAATCAGCGGAGTGATATGCGACTGATGAGGACGCTTTCGCACCACAGCCAATCACAATCAGTATCACTCAAATAGACACGCCCACGCTACGTAGCCAATACGATTTGAGCATACAGAGCGGTCATGGCCATGATGCTAACCATGTATATGTCATATATGTCTATGATGCTAACATCTCTTTTATATACAGTCTGTGGCTAACATTAGTGGATTTATGGGTTTCCTGCGGTTTCCTGCAGTTTTAATAACAAAACATGCATGTGCTTACTGATCTGACTCGTATTTAATCTACTATCCTTTATAAACAAGAATCAGATTTATTGCTACATATGTTCTCACATACAAGGAATATCTATCTATCTATCTATCTATCTATCTATCTGTCTATCTGTCTGTCTGTCTGTCTGTCTATCTATCTATCTATCTTTTCTTATCAACTTTTCAGTGAGCAAATAAACTTGTGCATGGATGTGCAAAAATCACCCAGGGAATGTACATGTTGCCCCCTTTGGACTTTGAACTGTGTGTAACATCTTCTTCAATTATTTCTTAAATATATATATATATTCTTGTTTAAATAAATTTTTGTGTAAATTGTGTTTTCCTTGTGTATGCATTGTGTATTTTATAAATAAAATGTGTTTTTCGTATGTGTTATACTGTCCTTTTACTATTATCAAATTAAAGACATTACTAGTTCTACATGAAAGATGCAATAAGCAATTGTATTTAGAAACAATTACAAAATCATTTCAAAAGTAAGGAATATTACTAACAATTTGAACCTTTAAAAAATGAAACACTGTTAGTTGGGTGTGTCCATAGAGCTGTCATCCTCTGCAGCAATTTTCAAACATTTAACTGGCAAAGTCACTCTCGTAAGTGAAAAACTGGTTTTCTTTCACTCTACAAAGACATGCAATCCGTACACATGGCAAAATCACCTTTTTACCTGCTAATTTTGACTTTGTACTGCAATTACTGAAAAACTGAGCCACAGTGGGCAGACTTCTTGTGACAGTGTGTTAGAAAAATGAAGACTTTTGACCACACAACAGCTAATTTAATGTATGAATATATTTTCTGAAGTTACTACCCAAAGTATAGGTGAGTGTGTACAAAGTGTGAGTCTTACTCTTGATTTTATTCATTCAAACTAATTGGGGCACTATTTTTCAAGCGAACACTCACTCGCACACACTGCAACGCTGCGTTAATTACATGTCTCAACTTATCTGTGGGAGGCACATCTTGGACAAAACATCCACAATGCTGCTCTTAAGCAGTTTCCTGTAGTACCTTAAAAGATGTCAATCAAACTCAAGCTAACATGCTGTTATATATGTACAAAATGCTCAGCCTGAGCTGTGGCAGTACATACTGATTCTTAATTTGCTGACATCAGCACAGGCAGGCTTTATTATCAGCTTATGGTCTACAAATGTAAAAACACCATACCTCACACCATGCATAAATACTCTTAAATATAAATATGTGGATAGCTGGACATTATATTGTATTATATACACTAATTAGCCATAACATTATGACAGACTGGTTATGATCGCTGGTCACGTAACTAACACTGAATATCTCGTTATCATGGTACATGCCACTGGGTGGGATATATAAGGACACAAGTGAATTTGTGTTGATGATTCTCAACACATCAATTACGAGGGAAAAGGACCAGATTGTCATGGCAAGACAACTGAGTCAGGGGAGGTATTGGCACTTTATAGAGTCAAGTTTAGGTCAGTTTAGCAGTCTTAACCCTGGGATTGTCTTCTGTCGACCATGCAACTTTGTCCTCCCTGGTCAAGACTGACCTGGTCTGACTGACTATTTATGAAGCCTAAAATAAAACGTATCACCTAATTCTGTGTTAGACATTTTTGGCCAACTTCTTTTCAAACAGTTACTATATATTGGACACTTCTTTGAATAATTAATGGACCATACACCACATTTACATAAAATGATGTGATATAAAGACACTCAAAACAGAGGACTAAAAGAAGGTTAAATCTGAGCCACACCCAAGCATAACCCATTGACTGTATAACCAAAAGTCCTGTCAGCAGTCCATCCAGTTTCATGGACTGCTTGTGATCTGAAATGCCAGTGGCGCCAAGGGACATTTTGGAATGGAAACGCTTTTTCCTTGACCATGTCTGAAACGCCCTGCAGTATAATTAGAAGTATAGTTAAACTGCATGATTTTTAACGGCATAATGTGTGCACACGTGCTCTTGTTGTGGTATTTTCTGAGATATTGAATCTTGAGGCTTGTTAGGCCGGGCCTCTATGGGGTGAGGAAATATTTCCGACAGCACTAGAAGGCAGCATGACGTGACGTCGCGCTGGGCGTGTCTCTGTCAATCTGTCACCGTTGAGATTGTTCGGGCTCGTTATGGAAAACTCTGGAAGTTTCCTCGCTGTTTATAAAGAAAATATGCGGGGCACAGCGGCCTGAGTTGAGACAGAGGACGGACCGAGGACGTGTTACCGGCGTTCACTAACAGCCGTTTCCGAACAGCGTTGACATTTATTCTACACGGGCTGCTTTATGGTCAATATGGGTAAAGACTACTACGACATTTTGGGAATTAAGAAAGGAGCGTCGGAGGACGAAATAAAGAAAGCGTATCGTAAGCAGGCTCTGCGTTATCACCCCGACAAAAACAAATCACCGGGAGCCGAGGAGAAATTTAAAGAAATTGCAGAAGCTTATGACGTTTTGAGCGACCCAAAGAAAAAAGACATCTACGATCGTTACGGCGAAGAAGGTAAGGTTTTCAAGTCATTCAACACTGCAAGTTACTAGTTAACTAGTCAACGTTAGAATTGTGTCAACTAATGTTGGCGTAAACATAACTTCATCAAGCATGCATGGGATCAATCCGTTAACGTTATCCTGTGTGTCACATCATGGCGATCCCACCTCTCCTCTGTTTCGTCCTTCACTCAAGGCTTGTCTCTGAGCCAGGAGAGGCGAGGTTCTCTAACATGACAACTGACTTTATATATTTCTACAAGACAAATAGGTGGAGTAAAAAAATAAATAAAAAAAATGAGCAGAAAATGGGTTCAGAAGAGGAGCAGGAATGTTCGGTATTTGACCGGAAGGGGCGGGGTTTCGGATGGAACGCGCTCTCAGTGGGATTATGCCCTAATAATGTCACTGTAGATGTAGGCAGCACAAAAACCTCAGTGGTGCACAACAATATTACTAGAATGTAATACGTTAATATCATTATTGTTATCGCATTTTATTTATTTATTACCTGGTAAAACCGAAAAAAAAAAATGAGACACGTAAAGTCAAGTCTGGGGATGAGACTCCAATATGGCGTCTGATGTGTAACTATGGCAACAGCATATTTGGCACCGACATTCAACAAACCTGTTGAAGGTTGTTCAGCAGAGAAGAAGTAAAACATAAATATAGATTTTTGGTTATTTTTCCTCTGGGATCACTCACGGATACAGCTTTTTTAAATTTCATATTCATGCCACCACACCCTAAGCTATGAGCATGTCCAAATAGGGAAGCTAATAGTTTGGCAGACAGGTTTAACAGCTGCCATTTTCATAAGCTTGTGCTACATTTTTCTATGGAGGTGTGTGTACACACAGAGTGTTTTATGTCCTGTCTGTCATACTCGTAGAGGGATTATGCCACTTTTTTAAAGTTTTAAATCTATCCAAAATATTTTAAGAGGTGACGTCACATCTCAAATAGATTGTGCTATAAAGGGATCAGGGGGCACTGTTATCACTGTGTTGTGGGTTTTTCATAACAGTATGCACACATCGATTTAAATACAAATTCAAATCGGTACCAATCTAATGTTATTTTAAGTTTATTTGTATTTATTTGATTTGTACAAAAGTAAAAGACTAATGGCATAAAATTTCTCCCTTTTGAATGGAATCAAAAATTCTTTTCCTTCTAGTGATTGTGAACTTGATTGTTTCTCTTATGCAGGCCTGAAAGGCGGAGGCTCCACAGGCGGTGGTGGTCCTGGCACCTTCAGCTACACCTTCCAGGGTGACCCTCATGCCATCTTTGCAGAGTTCTTTGGTGGACGTAACCCCTTTGAACAATTCTTTGGTGGCCGCAATGGAGGAATGGATGAAGACATGGACACTGATGACCCATTTTCCCGCTTTGGGATGGGGGGTGGTGGAATGGGTGGGTTCCCCCGCTCCTTCAGCTCCGGTATGGGAGGAATGGGCAGTCACAGTAGCGTTGTAAAGAAGCAGCAGGACCCCCCGGTGGTTCACGATCTCCGGGTGTCCTTGGAGGAAGTGTTGTCCGGTTGCACAAAGAAAATGAAGATCTCTCGTAAAAGGCTGAACCCTGACAGACGGACGATAAGGACAGAAGAAAAAATTCTGGAAGTGCAGATAAAGAAGGGGTGGAAAGAGGGCACTAAGATCACGTTTCCTAAAGAGGGGGATGAGACACCTACTAACATTCCAGCGGATGTAGTCTTTGTATTGAAGGACAAGCCACATCCAGTGTTCAAACGTGATGGCTCAGACATAGTTTATACCGCCAAGATTTCACTGAGAGATGTAAGTTAGGATTACTCATAACTTTGCATAACTTTTTACAACATGACGTAAAACTGCTTGAATTCTAATCTAATGAATTGTTATCTGGTGACAAGTTGAATGAAGTTACTAATTCCTTTTTTCAATTTTTTTTTCTCTCTCTCCTTTCCGTCAGGCCTTGTGCGGCTGCACAGTCAACGCACCCACGCTGGATGGCAGATCAGTGACTGTGTCATCAACAGACATCGTGCAGCCAGGTATGAAGCGTCGAGTTAGTGGGGAGGGACTGCCTTATCCCAAACGGCCTGATCGTCGAGGTGACCTGATAGTGGAGTTTGAGGTCAAGTTCCCAGAACGCCTCAGTCAGAGCGCTCGGGACACCATCGCCCAGGTTCTCCCACGGTCTTAAACAGGACAAACTGACTTGCTGGACTTAACACTAAGCTGCCAACATTTTTTCCCGTTACCACATGGACATTCGTGTGGAAGTTAAATGTGCAAACGACCATAAAGTACAGACTCAAGGGTCAGAGCATACACATCTATGGTGTAAAAACCACCTTCAGAAAGTTGCTTACCATGAATGAGTGGAGCTTTACATGTAAATATTTGACCATTTTGTGTGGTGTTTGGTTTACTGAATAGAATTATATTTTGATTAAAACAAGTGTATTATAATATAGTGGATACATGTGCACTATTACATGGAACTGTTCATAATAAAAGTTCTCATTGAGTAATAACGTTTTCTTCTTTTGTACAAAATTGTAAGGTGATAATGGTCCTATGAATTGTGTACACGGCATGGATCACTACACGATGAAGTAAAAGATTCCTGCTCTGAGAAATTTTCTATTCTATGACATAGAAAAAAGATTTGATTTGTGTTTGAATGAGCAGCATTGCAGAGAGGAATGACAACTTCATATTTGAATGTTTAAAAGGACAGAATAGTCTTCCATTTTTGAATAATGGTCCATGAATGTGTTTCAACCTAATGCAAAGAAAAGCACATTTCACTAAGGACACAGCAGTTTCTCACATTTTGTCTTTCTTGCTCATCACAGTCGGCTGTTTCTTCCCACTACATTTCATAATACGTCACTCCCACTTTTTGATCAAGTCACTTAACATTGATAAAGTCTGCCATCACTATGTTTAGTGAGGTCTAATGCTACTCCCATCAATTACTGCAAACTTCAAAATTATTGCTTTTTACGGAACTGCTGGTTGATTGGAGCAGATATTGTGTTGAAAAATATGTGCAGAATTCTTCAAATGAAACTTACAGGTCTAGTGTAAAGGATGGAAGGGGATCTTTTGGCAAAATTGGAATATTATTTTCAGTTTTTTATTTCAGTTCAATTCGATTTTATTTATATAGCGTCAATAACAATACAAATCGTCTCAAGACGCTTTACAAAACCCGGCCTGAAACCCCCAGAGCAAGCCTGAAGGCCACCTTGCCAAGGAAAAACTCCCTTTTAACAGGAAGAAACCTTGAGCAGAACCCAGCTCATATGGAGGGACCCATCTGCCTAAGGCCAGCTTGTATTTGTGAATAATCATCTGAAAAAACGCTCAGAATGGACAAACCAAATGCTCTCTCCAGAGAGGACTTTCAGATTTTTGTATTTGTAGCTTCACTGTGAAAATTAAATTGGTTGCAATGTGCAATCCTGCCACTAGATGTCACTAAAATCTTACTGAACTTTTATGGTGGCATTGGCAGTTGTGGAGAAAAAAAAACATCCGAACAAGTATGGGCCATCTCCAAAGCAATGACACAACGAGCCAGCAAACACAAACCTTAACAAATGGGACAAAACAATACCGACCGTGATCTTCCTTCTCAACTTATCTACAACCCTACAGCACTCTCCATGCGTTACTGGCTCTGTGAAACCTAGAAAAATGAATGTTAAACGCCTGTCAAGCAGAAACAGAGAATCCTCCACATTCAGCTTCACGCCTTTCGACCGTCCATAGCCTCTCCACCGCTGGACAGCGATGTTGACGCAAGTTATCCCCCATCCATGATATTATCATTACATTTTTGCTCTTCTGACCTTTGGCTGTTTTTGACAGCACATATAGAATCATGCGGCATTCACATGTTCCAGATGTCCTGTCCCTTTTTGTGCCATCTAAGGTAAAAAAGTAAGAGTTTTTTTAAATTATTTTTCTGTACACAAACAGAGATTTGGACCAAAAAACGGGAGGTTTGCAATATCTGAATCAGAGTAGCTGATCCACCTTTAAGTAAGCTGCAGCTTTTAATGTGATCTTGGCCGGCTCATGAGACCCTGTGTTTTTTTCTCTTTGCAAGTTCAAGCAAGATCTTTACATAAACTTTTAGCAGACTAAGGAGACTAAGTAAATTCAGCTATACATGTAAAACAAACGAGCAATAAACTCATAAAAGCTGAAGTCCAGAACATTTTGGTGACTGCATAACTTGTCATCACACTAATAAACAACTCCAGGCAAAACAAAGATCATTCATTTAATTATCTGCAATCCAAAGTGGTCTGAAATGATTTTGGCTCTGAAGTGCATCAGCAGGCCCAGATCCTCTGCCTGGGTTCTGGTTAACTCTAGGCGACTGTAATATTGCTTTCTTTGTATGTTTGATACTTTTTTGAGTTATTAATGGGAGAGAATTTCATTTTGTCATAAGCCAGGAAGAAGCGCAAAAGGAAAGATATGTGATGCTGAGGAGGTGACTTGCCCTGTACTAAAACTAATCGAAAGTCAGCCCCCTCCTCACCCCGGGTCATTTTCTCACAGTCCCTTTGGCAAAATTGTGAAAATAAGCCCGATTTGCTGAAGTAAGGGTGGTTGAGCTGGTCATCTTGCTGTATGAGACAGGCCTCAGGCTGCCCTTCGATACCCGTGACAGAGTCAGCAGATAAGCTGCTCATTGAGTTACATGCCTTCCAGCTTCATACTGTAGATGCACTGAGGCGCAGAGGCACAGCTTGAGGAGCTCGACATTAACATTGAGGAGTTCACAGCCAGTCACGAATTCACTCTCCCAAGCAGAAAAAAACGATGAGGAAACTACTGTGGGCTGTATGTTCTCTAATAGGGTTAGGGTAAAAAAAAAAAAAAAACTGCTAAAGAGACATGGTAACAGGATCATGCCCATTTACTAATGACACAAGCTGAAGACAAACAAGCAGCTGCAATCATTTTTCCACACAATCACATCTTTGTAGCTTTTCTTCATCTTTAAAACCCTCATGTTTTATGGCAGCGAATCAGATGACTAATTTGAAGCAGAACCGCAGCCTTTTTCTGGTACTGCTTCACTAATTTTTTTTTTCTTTGCCCTTAAGTCGTTACTAGCTCAGATAAAGAATGAAGTTTCTTTGTGTCATCATTCTTTGTTGCTTCACAGGTGAGTTTTGATATCTTTTACCCTTGCAGATAACCACATCCGCACATTTCAGTTTTTCGAAGTTAGAGTGTCACAATGGTTTCTGTGTTTGATCTTATCACCGCTCTGTTGTTATTTTTATTGCTGTTTTTTTAAGCGGTAATTGGTCTCAGTGGCTCTAATTTTAAGCAAGTCTCCAATAAATCATTTGAAACATGTTGCTTTTATCGAATCAGAAAAATTAGTTTTGGTAAATTGCTATTTTTGTTGACAAGGAACTTTCTGCTGGGTTAAACAAGACATTATTGCGTAAAAACATATACATTTAGACTTTCAGTTTTAACTTTTTTTCTATAATTTTTCTATAAAAGCAGTTTTTGCACCCTGGGATTCAATAGTCAGGCGGTTAAGATGCATACAATATAACCAATGTGGAGGTTCCCTCCAGGGGACCATTTGACTTGTATGTGTGATAGAGGCAAAATGCCAAAAAAAAAAAAAAAGAGATCACAAATAGCTGAATGAACTGTTCAATGCGCATAATCTAGAAAAAGATGGAATGCATATTAAAATAAACTAAAAAACATATTTAAGATATCTTTTAAATGTGCTACATACATATAAAATAACTGATAAAAAAGAATTAGAGCTGTGTAACAAGGCTTTAACCATGTTGATATTTACACAACCAATATTTACAACAAAAAGCTGCATTTGGGATGTGGAATATGCAAAAGTTTTTAAATTGAATGCGGTACTTGTTATTATAGTTTTAGTTTTTCTTTAATGTATGCTCTTTTTCCTTGAAGAAGGTGCATTTTTTTTCTTAGTTAAAACTATAAAAGTTTTATGTGACACACCTTATTGTTTTAGCATCAACATGATGATAAATAGAGCATTGTCAAATAAAGCGTTACATTAAATAGCCTCGTTTTACTGCAATTACAATGTAGGTAGCTAATTTATGGAGACTGCCTTTAAACAGTTCAGTTTTTTATTGCCACGTTTTGTTTTGTCATCTCAACTGTGTAATGCTGTGTAATTTAAATTTAGTTCTTGAATACAGATTAATCATCCCTTTGTTTCCTGTATTCCTTCACCTGAAGGAAGGAATGAAAACCATAAAAGTTTCAGTTTGAAGTTCAATCCAGCAGGCTACAGGCATGATATCGCTTAAAGACAGGAAAGAAATAACTCCACTATGTAGGAGACGTTACTAATGAGTGCATCACTTCACAGAAAACCGTAGAAAAACTCTCGGCAGAGGTACCCTTCAACAGCTGTATAACAAGACCCTTTGTCTCACACTGCAGTTGTGTGTGTGGAGGCCTCAGAAGTGCTGGAAGTGAGTGGCCATGTTGGAGGAGAGGTCTCCGTCTTCTGTTCTCGCTGGAGCACAGACAACAGCTCTGAACCGGACATCGTGTACTTCTGCAAAGGTGTCTGCTCCGGCGAAAACGTTCTCATTCAGGCAGACAGGAAGAAGCCAGCTGCCACACGGAAAGGGAGATACAGCATGATGGCAGACAGAGGACACGGAGCCTTCAATGTGACTATAAGAAAGCTGAAGAGGGCAGATGCTGGGCGCTACCACTGTGGACCGGCTAAAACCTTAGAAGGGTTGTATCAAGAAGTCAATCTCAGAGTAATAGATGGTAAGTAGTTGACTGGATGAGTACAACGGTCATGTGAGTGGGGTCAAAAAGATTCACAGATTTGTTTGGCCATATAATAAAACTCTGCAACAGACGAAATGCATCAAACTAGACTTTTAATAGACAGATAATATAAAGTAGGAAATAAGCTGCTGGACCCACCAGAATTATTATTTTTTTATTTATTATTTTACACATTTACATGAATGTTGCCTCAAAACCTGTGCACTTATGGATGTATTCTAGCATATGTACTGTTCGTCTTGTGATGCCTCTTCGATTTTTTATACACAAAGTAATGATGTCACATGAGCACATGCACACATTATGCCTCATCGGTCGTCCTCCCTTCCCTTCTCTCAAAGCTTCCACTGTGCCTTCTGGATCTACCCCCTCAACTACTGCCACCCTGCAGATAGAAGCAGGAACTCTGACCCGGGGCAGCCCTGCTTCCAGAAATGAGCCGTCACCGGCAGCATTAACACTGCCCCCCTCAGAGGTGAAGAAGAACCAGCAGGATGCAGCCGTCCTCACAGGTATTTTCAAGGTCTCTTTGTTCAGATGGCACACTTCTCAACAGTGACATGTATATATACTGGCTCAGCTTAATGAAATGGCTAGGTCAGGTTTGGAGTAAGTCCAAACTGACAGGGTTTGCCTCTGTCAGCTGGAGGGAAAATCTTCCTCTGTGCTCACATACAATTTAAGACGCAGACACAAGAATCCACACTTTGGACACCAAATGTGGTCCAGTATATAATCTAGACAATTAAAAATGGACTGAGAATGGACTAAGGCAGGAGGCATGAAGTGTTCAGCCGTTAAAACTTTTGAGGCGAGCAATATTTTCATGTTCAAATTCATCAGTGACAGAAAATGATTGATGTAATGTTAATTTAAATTTTTCTGGGAAACTGAACTTCATGACATATCTAGTGGGGATTTCAACTTTTTCTTTACTGTTGGAATAAAGTCAGTTTTGCATGTACAGTGAAAGTATACGCACGCCATGGAGTCCAAAGAATAAAGGGAGCTTTAGTCCTCATGGCCAGTGTAAGCCTAAATGCAAAGAGTTGGTTGTTCTGTAGTGAGTGCTGTTGATTAGATCTGAAATCACTCAATCAAAGAATCCCTCTAGGCATATTTCAGGACATATAATTGACTCTGAATAACATTTCAGAGATTAAAGGCCAAGACAGAAAAACTTCCCTTCCCTTCAGCTGATTTATGTGAAGTCATCTAATATACATCACTGAAAAGAGAGTAACGGCTCAAACCAGCAAGAGAAGGGAAAACAAGCGAATTGCCCATTCTGAAATGGGCTTTAGTTGAAGAAAATAGCCCTTTTGGCAAAATGTAAATAGTAATCTGAAACTGTGTGTCTGAGACAATGTTGCCTTTTGAGTAAAATGCAAAACTGTGACTTGTTTTTGTCCATAGCTTTAAAAAAATATGTTGTAGTCTAGTTCTTACAGTCAGCCCCACGTGAAGAGCACATGTTCACACTTGAATGTCAGTGTATTGTAGAAAGTTATTTATATTATAAGCCTTGTTCTGTACTTGAGTAAATAACTTTCTACAATACAAAAAAATTGCATTTCACTACACGCTTATTTTTTGGACTATTTTGTCAGGATTTGCTCACCTTTCACTGAACTGCATGTCTGTTTATTTTGCTTTGAGACACCACATTGGTCATCATCATCTCTGGGAGCCTCGCTTTCGTGGTTTGCGCCATCATTCCTGTCATATTCTACGGACACTGGCGGAGTCATGCAGGTGAGGTGACGGAAGCACACAGGAGAACACGACTTCTTAGACTCCACTGAGATATTTTTAACCAGAACAAAGCAGGTTAATAATCAAGCACACAAACCTTTAAATGGATCTTGTTTTTTTTTTTTTGTTTTTTTTTTTCAGAAGATCAGAACACACCTGAAACAAATGAGGTGACTCTCCATCTCCAATTAATATCTTAAGCATCAATAATTTACCCCTAAAATAGAAGTGGTATTAATAATAATATTTTTACAGGGTGGTTATTGTGAGGAAAATGCAGATGTTGCGTCCACTCAGATTGCTGTGGAGCTGCAGTCTTTTGAACCCAGTGCTCATGATCCTGCACAGTATGCTACCGCCTACCAGGCACTGGATCCCAAAGCCCTGGACTGAGCAGGGTTTAATATGTCTCTGTGGTATCAGCCAATTTCACTATCTATTCTGTGTTTTAACTCAAATAAAGGACAACTGTTATGTAATTCTTGTCTGAGTGGCTGCTTTTCCACATTGTATTCGATATCTGAGCCTAAGTTTCCTTGTATAGGAGACGGGTAGCTTAGATGTTTTGGCACTGTGGCATGGGAGGGTTGTAATCGGGGTCCCCATTTATCTCTCTGTTTCCCTCTCTCAATATCTTCAATTAGTTGAAGTTTATGTTGGCATTTTGTTGCAACCTAAAAATTTCTGCAGAACCTGAAAGCTATATAGCTTTTTTATAACATTTTGTTCCATAATTGATACCACTTATCCTGTGGAGCATTGAATAAAAAGTTCAGTTGGGACAAATTTTAAAATCAAGAAAGGTAGCATATCTCAAAGTGCATAAAAGCAAAATGTGCACAGTTGTAGCAACATTTGTTTGTGGTCGCATCTGAATTTGGCACATTACAAAGCGCATTTAACTGAATAATAATAAAAAAAAAAACAGATGAACTAAACCACACATCTACATCTGCAGTTTGTTTTTAATCACCACACGTGAGATTAGGAAACTCTTTTTAGTTACACATCCCATATTACTCCGCTGACTTTCTCAGTGGGTAAAGTGACAGTTTTTGTTCTGAACAAGAGCAGTCATTTTTCGCTCATAAGATGTCAGTGCAGTTGGAAAACATTGGTGAAGAGTTCTGTCAGCCAGGGAACAGCGGGTGCTGCTTTTTATTGAGTTCATGTGTGCAAAGCTTGATTCACATGTGTATATCGATCCAAACATACTGAGCACGTGGTTGGCTACTTTACAGACATTGAGGAACTGGTGCTTGTTGGCATCTCTCTAAAACTTCCCTTTGTACGAAGGCATAGTTAGGAATGAGTTCAAGTTCACAAGTTCCAGTGTGAATTTTCCCTTGTCTGTGGAGGGGACCACCCCCTTTGCTCTGGTGGATATGCACCCTGCTGTTGCAACAGTGAAAGGATGCCTGGCAAAGCCCATTACTCTGTGGCCTGAGCAAGTTCATCCAGTCCACTGGCAAAATTCTCTTTCAACCTTGCAGTGACATCCGTCATCGCATCGGTGATATGTGCCGGGGATGAGATGCTTTTGCGTAGCATCCGAAGATACAGCATTCTGCTCAAGTCGGTCGCGAAAAGGTCTCTAGAGGATCAGCTGGGATAGGCTGCAGCCTGGACAGGTTACCAGTCTATCTCAGGCCTAACACAGAGACTAATCACACAAGTCAGACCTATCAAGCATGTCTTTGGACTGTTGGAAGAAGCCAGGCCACCTGGAGAAAACAGACGCATGCCCACTCCATGAAGTAAGGCTACAGCCAGTCTGAACACAGTACCCTTCATGCTTTGAGGCCACAGTGCCAACAACTCTACCACTGTGTTGCCTTAAAATAAATAGATTGTACTGAAGACCAAGCCAAATATTTTGGACCAACAGTGGCCTATTAAATATGTCAAGAGATGTACTTAAAAGCCAAGCACTGCTTTATACAGTGGGGTCACACATTAACTTTTTTTTTTTTTTTTTTTGGTATTGCGATTAAAAGTCTGAATTCCAGCAATTTTTCTTAGTACATGCAGTAGGTTGGACCCTGAACCCTCAAATGAACAAGAAAATGTTGGTGAATTTATGTTAAATCAAGAAAGTTGACATCTCTATGTGTAGCTAGTGCTTTTACTTGCCTCTTTGTAAAAAAATCTGTTTTTTTATCGTTAAAATTTTGGGTCCAGTAAAAGCCAGCCTTTACAGGTTGAGGTGTTCACAACAACATAAGTAACCATGACACACAGTGAACAGAATGTAGTGCTGGATGGCTGCACCCACAAGTAGTGGGGCAGAGGGTGCTACACATGTGTAGTATGGCTATTTATGTCCACTCTCCTTCTCATAACCACCTTCTACCAGCTCCATAACTGTGACTCCTGGTTTTAAAACTGTATGTCTTAATTTCCCTTACAAGAGTCCAATATTTTTTAGTGGTGACTGTTGTTCCCAAAACCCCACCAGCACCCCCCATATAAACGGTTGTTGTTGTTATTGTTGTAACATACCTTAATATACACTGTTTTTTCTTTATTTTCATGACTATTTACATTGTAGATTCTCACTGAAGACATCAAAACTAGGAACGAACACATATGGAATTATGTGGTAAGACACATCTCTACATCAACTGTTCAGAGGAGACTGCACCAATCAGGCCTTTATGGTCAAATAGCTGCTAGAAAACCACTACTAAGGAAAAGCAGCAAGCAGAAGAGATTTGTTTGGGCCAAGAAACACATGGAATGGACATTAGACCAGTAGAAATCTGTGCTTTGGTCTGATGTGTCCAAATTTGAGATCTTTGGTTCCAACTGCCGTGCCTTTGTGCAACGCAGAAAAGGTGAACGGATGGTCTCTACATGCATGGTTCAACAGTTAAGCATGGAGGAGGAGGTGTGATGGTGTGGGGGTGCTGGTGACACTGTTGGGGATTTTTTCAAAATTGAAGGCCCAGCATGGCTACCACAGCATCCTTCAGTGATATGCTATCCCATCCGTTTTGCGTTTAGTTGGACCATCATGTATTTTTCAACAGGACAATGACCCCAAACACACCTCCAGGCTGTGTAAGGGCTATCTGACCAAGAAGGTGATGGAGTGCTGCGCCAGATCACCTGGCCTCCACAGTCACCTTACCTAAACCCAATCGAGATGGTTTGGGATGACATGGACCGCAGAGTAAAGGCAAAAGGGCCAACAAGTGCTCAGCATCTCTGGGAACTCCTTCAAGACTGTTGGAAAACCATTTCAGGTGACTACCTCATGAAGCTCATCAAGAGAATGCCAAGAGTGTGCAAAGCAGTAATCAAAGCAAAGGGTGGCTATTTTGAAGAATCTAAAACATGAATCATATTTAGAGTTATTTCACACTTTTTTTGTTTATTACATAATTCCATATGTGTTCATTCATAGTTCTGATGTCTTCAGTGAGAATCTACAGTGTAAATAGTCATGAAATATACTTGTTTTTATACTATACAGTTATGCCTATATCATTACAAAATACCAAGGTAGCAACGATTTCTTGTCATCTCCTCCCCCTCTTTGTTTTTTTCTTTCTTTTCTCACTCACCCACACAACGCAGCACACACACTTAGCACCTTCTGTGTTGTTCAACGTTCCACACTAACTGATTTGTAAAACACGGACAAGACTTGTCAAGACTGACCTATTTAATTTCCACTTGCCTGTTCCTCGTTGCCACAACACTGTAGACATTCATTCATACATTCATTGATTCATTCATTCATTCATCTTCTGTAACCATTTGTCATCTGGAGGGTTGCGCGGGTGCTGGAGCCTATCCCAGCTGTCGGGCGTGAGGTGGCAAATTCCCTCAATAGTAAAACAACAATACCTTGGTTCTGGCATATCCACCAGAGTATGTGACCATAAGATGTGTTTTAATGGTTAGTAAGGAAAATGACTTGAATATGCCACCAAATCGTCAATTGCCAATGAATTTTTATGTAAATCCAGTCTGTTGAATCTTAGTATAACCGTGAGTCACTTGACTTTATTTAAAAGTCAAAAAAATACACAGTCTATCACACTTACAAGCCACTTCTTCGTCACTTTGCCTACGTTTTTGAGAACCCAGTCAGAGACAGTGAAGATATTGTTGACACAAGTCTTTTAGCCTTTGTGAAAGGTAACAGCCACAATGACTCACATCAGTGGGCTTGCCTCAAAAGATGCTCTACGCCTGCTGTCTTGAAATATAGGGGAAATTTCTGTTCCTCACACTTAATGTATGTACTGTAAGTAAAGATCTAACCTGGCACATTTTGGTCCCAACAAGTGACCTCAACTATGGCTTTGCATTTCCTACACTGAATTACCCAGTCGTTAGCTTGTTAAACAGTTAGCCTGTTTAGGTTCTAGACTGTTGACATTACTACTTAAATGCCATAAAATCTGTGTAGGCAGCATGCCATGTGCCGAGTCTCATTTGAGGGCAGTAATAACTTACTATATGGAATAAGACAATAAAAGGAATGAATGACCCAGCAGGAGTAAATCTCAAACCAACCTTAAAGGGGAACTCCGGCGCAAAATGAACCTGGGGTTAATAACACATGTGTACCGAGTTCGACCGTTCTCTGGTATTTGTTTTCATGTATTTGTTTTGTTAGTCAAATGTGACCAGTTTTCTTGCAAACCGCTATTTAGCGTATAACGCTAGCCTTCGGGGCACACCGACACATAAAAAGAAATCGCTATTTCTATACCACTAACAAGGCTCACAATATCACCACACTTACACGGTAGCATAACTAGGGTCTCTACATGTAAACCGAAGCATTGAGAACTTTGCAAGTATACAGGCAGTTTATTAAAAAAGGAATACAGTACCGTTCGCGTCTGTCTCGCTTATCCAGGCGGGCGCCATCTTGGGGAAACTGAGCTCTCTTCGTTCTGTGCTCTCAGTGCTTTCTTCCGGCAACAGACAGTTCAGTTAACAAACTAACAAAACAAATACATGAAAACAAATACCAGAGAACGGTCGAACTCGGTACACATGTGTTATTAACCCCAGGTTCATTTTGCGCCGGAGTTCCCCTTTAAGTCAAAGGCGAGAGATTGCTATGCCTTAGTTGAACTTAATATTTCTTATTTACTTCTGTTTTTTTGAAAACATGTTACCACAGTAGTGTAAAAGTGAATTGGACTTTAACACAAGAGCACTTACTCACAAGCACTTACTCGTGTGTTAAAGATACAACCCGTGCTCTCTTGTGGTATTTTAGGAACTTTTCAGTAAGGCCTGAGTTCACAAGGCGTGATACTCAGGCCTTACTGATATTTTCAGAAATAAAGTCAATGGTAAATTAATACATTTTGTTGCATAGAGGTTTCTTTGTAGTCTTATGTAGTTTTTATGTTTGAGTACAATACTGATACATTCACAATGGCCTCATCTTTCCTTCATGCCTTTGTAGTTCCTACATGGTCGTTAGCTTCGGTGGTTTCTAGACACCAAAGGTTGCCCAGCAGCACTCTTCTCACGACTCGCTTTCGAAGATACCATTGCCAAACCTTTCGAGAACACAACCTCCCATGCCATTACCACTAGTTCACGAGATCCATTTGAAGGAAATGTCACCTGTCGAAATGTCATTTTGTTCCTTTAGCCCTATAAAATCCATTTACAGTATGAAACCAAACTTGTTCATTGTTCCTTCATCAACAGATTTCTTGGCACAGTGGAAACAAGTTGTGAAAACCACACTGATGTGCCACATTTTGACTTGTTATGAACAGTTGCTACTAAATACTATGGTTGCTGCTGAATAGGTTGTACTGTGATTCGCTGTTGACGCCAAATCAAAACCATAAACTTGCGGCAACTCCATAAGTGTCAGAGCTGAGCCGAAGATTCAGTTGGTAACTCTGTGAGTGACCCATTTTAAATAGATGATAAAGCTGATATAGTTATATTAAGTATTGTTGATCTACTTTTATTTGATAAAATAAAATTTAAAGCTGCAATAGTAAAGTACAAATTGTTGGCAGGTCTCATTTTCAATTCATGCCTTTCTTTACATTCACTTGTACTGCAAAATATCCTTAGCAAACAATAATTTCATGAGTATGAAACTGTTTGTGTCAGAGACCCTCCTCTCACTTCTCTAGGTTTGACGCCTACAGCTCTCATATTCTGTTCTCCTATAATCATAACCACAGGAAGAGGGCAAGTTGAGTCAAGTGTTTATCTAGATGTAATTTCAATTGCAAGATGTCATACAGCGGTAGAACACTTGAACATTTGAAGACTGCTTAGGTATTTTTGGAGACAGATTGAAAATCTGTATACAGAGCGACAGGAGACTATTCGGAATAATAAACACCAACAGAGCTGGCACTTTACTGGTTAAAATGAGGACCATTCCTATCTTTCACTGCCTTTTATATGGTAAGTATTTTTCTAAAATGTATCCATTCATTTAGTTAAACATTCATTTAACATTATTTAAAAGTGCCATATATTTTGTCACACAATGCAGTTATGTTGACCGAGGGAACCAAGATCAACGTAGAGGGAGTTGTGGGAGGAGAAGTCTCGTTTAAGTGCTCACACAAACTTGCGTGGCATCATAAAAAATACTTGTGCAAAGATCCATGTAAAGTTGATGCGGACAAACTGGCTGAGGTGGCACCGGGTGAAAGAACAGAGTCAGGGAGGATGATTCTGGAGGACCCGGGGGACAGTTCCTTCACTGTGACCATCAGTCAACTGAAGCTGTCAGACTCACAGAGATGCTGGTGTGGCGTGGCCAGGCCTGGTTTTGATACATTCACTGAAGTTAACCTTAGGGTACTGGAAGGTATGTGCGTCATCACTTCACTTTTACCTAAAAAGATGCATCCATGAATATGCATTAGAAATAACAATAATGAAAAACATTTGACCAGATTTCATACAACTTTTAGGGACTTGTAGTTAGAGAATTTCCACACATCAGATGACATTTGCACTAAGGAAGCCAAAAGTAGCGCACTTAACAGAACTCATTTTAAATCATCCCTTTCTACATTATTTGACAGCATTTACTGTTTTGGTTTTACAGAATAAATGAGGCTCAGGATTGTACATAATATTCCATATGAATGACAAAGAAAAAAATGCATATCAACTTTTTTTTTCTTCTTTCCAAATCAATGAATCATCTCCTTAATATGGGGTTCAGTACCTGCATTCACCGGACCAAACTGTAAGTAGTTAAAACTGACTCAACCAAAAGTGCTTCTTCTGCATTGTTGTCGTAGTATTAAAAAATGTATAATATCATATGTAATATATATAATTATGTATAAATTATGAGAGAGTTATTTTTTCTTTGAACATCAAGGTATATTAAACCTATCATACTTAAGCAGGATTTTGAATGGCAGTGTAGTATTTTAGTTTTTATTAAAGTGAAAGTACTAATAATCTCACCTATTCCACCACGCTTCCCTATAAAGCCGTTGCAAATGAGACAACATCTGTCATGCCCGATGTTTCTTCCACATCATCATATCAAAGTGTGACCAATCTGACGCAGTTAATGCCAGGAATAAACACAAGTAGACCAACAAACATTTCATCAGGTAGGAAGAAAGTACAGTCTGTCCTTACAAATCTAATTAAGAGACATGAAAACAAACAAACCTCCATTAATATTCTGTCCTGTCGCACAGAGTCAAACTTCACTAAGGAAAGAAAACAGAACATTAGCACAGGTAAGTTTCTATCTCAGCATCTGCTGTGCAACTTGAGCACGATACGATACGATACGATACGATACGATACGATAAGATAAGATAGGATGAATTATAATAAGATACGATATGATACCATACAATACGATAAAATAAGATAAGATAGGATGAGATATAACAAGATACGATACGATATATCTCTTTTTTTTTTCTTCAGGCACCATGCTGTATGTGATCGGCGGAAGCATTTTTATGCTCATGATTTTGATGGTGTCACTGGTCTTCAAAAAATGCAGAGGAATATTTCAACCTCAACCACGAGTTTGCTGTAACAGCAAAGAACCCAGCAATGCACTTGAAAGTGAGGTATGAGAAAGAAACTGGATGGCAAAATGCCAGGCTCTTAATGTCTTAACAGCAAAATAGCTGTCTTCCTTGAGAGACATAATTCCCCTCAGCAGCAAACTGAATTAAAGTGAAGTTTCTTTTCCTGGTTTCAGAAGTTGACTCATCAGGAGGGGTTTTTCCAATGTTGTTGCCACATCTTGCTTCTTCCCTTTAAGAGAAAATGTTGTGTACCTTTTTTATGAGGCTGTTTAAAATCACAGCTGACCACAGCCGTGAAACACAGCTGACATTTTTAGAAAAAAATCGCTTTCTCATTTAGAGCTAACCTGCACCTACATAATGTTTAGACTGAGACAGCCCTGTGTTTGAACAGAGACTTTCAAGTACAGTATGGAGATGTAGGTCACCAACGTTTCGGAAGCTCTCAGAACTAAATGCACAATCACAGTAGTTAAATACAAGTAAAACATAGGAGAATACATTTTAATCATAAAAATACACCTTGAATTGCTTTTATGGGTGTTAGAACATAAGCTGTATAGACATCTACTGTAGACTGATTAAAAGAAGTGTACTGTATTGTGGCAGAGGGCGTCTGACACGCAAGTAGGTGAAAGACAGATAATGATCTTGTGTCTTTCGGTTAGATATGATGCTGCAGCCAGGAGATCGTTAACAAAGCTTACCATGAGAACAAAGAGAAATGCCTTAGCTCTAGCTCTTATGCACAAATGAAACCCAGTCTGCCTGCCAGCACATCTGCAGTTCACTCTTTAACCTGTTGATATGTTTAATACATAGCAGAACTTCTGTAACTTTCACCCGCTGAACAAGACCACAAACACTTAAGTCTAGAGGTCTTCCAGCACGCAATCCTTAAATTACTAAGGTTTAGATATGATGCTAGGTAGATTAACAATTCCCTTTAATTTGAAGGGGTAAATACTAAATCAGAAAGAAATAGGTGAATAGATGCAACACACATGCTCAGTAAGACACACAAGACCCAGATGATTTGTTTTTTCTTTGCCCATTTCCAACAGGTCGACTGCGACTATGATGACGTTGATGAAGACTTACAGTGTGTGAAGAATATTTCCGATGTCACCTCTGCCAGCACCAGCCACCCGAAACAAGATCCAACGTTTGCATCCACGGCAGCTGAATGTAGCGCATCCGTTCACATCTATGAAAACATCTCTTTCTCCAAAGGCAGCGCAGGCTCAAGATGTTCACCTGCAGACTCCCAGAACGACCACAATACCACCTCTGGGATCTACATCAAGCCTTTACCGCCTGTGACATCTGAAAGAACAGGTGATGGTTGTGTCAGAAAACACACAAATAAACCCACAACATGCACAAATTCTGAGAGCTGTACAAGCAATGAATGTCCTTGTCACTCCAGATGCTGCCGTGGAACCAGTGGCGTGAGGACAGGATCACTTTGGTTTGGTTTGGACTTATCAGAAATAAATCAGAGCTAAGATAGGAGTTGATTTTTCTGGATGTCGATGGGCAACTGAACTTCTCCAATTATTATCAAAGTTTTCAACATTATCAATTTAAACTCGTACACTATGTTGTGATGTTATTGTGTTCATGTATAGTATACGGCTCACTGCTGCATGTGTGTGAATGAAAGTGTGAGTCACCATTTTAGGGTAAAAACACTTCCGGTTAAAGTCAGAGGATGTCATTGTAGTTTCCTTTGTGTGTGTGTGTGTGTGTGTGTGGGAGGGGGGTACATGACTTTTGTGTCTGCTTTCACCTTGCATTTATATAAAACGGACTATGTTTGCAGTTAGCGAGAGCTTGTGAGTACTGAGTGAATTTTCATTTTCCCCAATGAGCAGCCGATACTGATACCTGCATTTTTTGCACTGATGCCTGTGTGTGTCTGCACTGCTCATTTATTTATCTACACGAACAAACATTTCCTGCACACAACTGTAAAACTGTGAAATATATTTGTACATATATTTGAACGTGCGACAACACCACAGCAGTGTTTAATTCTCAATGAAGTGTACATCTGCGATTGAATACGAGGTTAAAAAGAGTAAGGAAAGAAGGAGAAACAACATAAGCTGTCTTCGGACTTGCTTGGTGCATTAATATTTCGGGACAAACTTTTCTTCAACTACTGTATCATATCATCATATTTCCTTTTTAAACATGTTCTCTTTGTGACCTTGTCAGTGAAACAATAACTCGGTTGTTATTCTAATCATGTATTAAAATGTTAACATGCAAATGGATAATGAGAATTCTTTACCAAGGGTTTGCACAGTTTAAAGATGCAACCTTGAATATTTCCGTCCTAGTTGATTTGGTGACGACTACTGTTGCTGGTGGTGACAATAAATGTGATTCGGCCCTACAGGTCACAGAAAAACTGGGGCGGCGAAAACAAACTTTTAGTTAAGAAGTCAGCCAACAACAGGCCTCGCCGTCGTTCTCTAAGCAAGCGCGATCTGATTTTGTTTTCCAAACAGCATGAGTAAAACAGGACACGGTGCAAAACGCTGGTTTCCTTGCTAAGCAGTCAGAGGTTTCTTCTTCCTCTAACAGCTCACCGTGGCTGCTCCCTTTTGTTCTTCTGATCCTCTGTAAAAAAAATAAATAAATAAAAATACCGAAAGTAACTGTTGCTTTGTAGACCCATTTTGTTAACAATAGTAGTAAATACACCAGCAGGAAAATGTTCAGTATTTTGATAATCAGTGGGCCATAGGCTCCGTCACCACTGTTAGCTTGTTACAACCCACTCCAACAGGCTTTCAGCAAAGAGGTCTAATACAAGCATAAATTATTTATTAACAGCAAGCATCATCATTACACGTCAAAACTAAACCCTAATCTATTAAAAAAAAAAGAAGAAAAAAAAGAAGCTTCCTTCTCCTATTTATTGAATCCATCTGATTAATCTGTATCAGCCTCACCAGAGGATGAGAACACAAGACCCCACGATTACAGCTTGCTTTACCTCCCATGACCAGCAGGGGGGAGAATTGGCATCTGTAACACAGCTAGTGTTACCCCTTGACTGTATATACTAGGTGTTGTCTCAATGATAGCTAGTTACTTAAATAGGCTATATATGTAATTAAATCAACATGTTTGAGATTGCCACTTTATTGTTATTATTACTATTATGCATATTCTTTTGTCTCAACCATCTCCTGATAAACATGTGTCTCTAAGTTGGTAGATGCTGCACTGTGTTCACAAGCCTTATGTGCTTGCTGTTTACTGCTGAGTACCTAGCATGCAGACGGTGTGTTAAAATAGAACAACTTCCTGGAGCAGCTAGAAGCAGCTTTGAACTGAGTGGTGAGAGCAATGTAACACAGCAAAGGTAAGGGGCTGTGACGGAAAAAAACGGGAACCACCGAGTGAAACATGAAACCAGTGCAGAAATGGCTAAAACAAGGTGTAGTTCCTTGACAAGGTGCTCCACACAAGCGGTTTGCAGATTGTGGTTATAATACTGAGTGGATTTAAATGAAACCGTTCGCGTTACACACAATTGTCTGATTGATTGTTAACATGAAAATATTAATTGGAGCATAAACCTATTCTGGATGCTTTATTGAATCTGGGTGTTGCTTTCCCTTGTACTGACTTATTATGAAGCAGTATCCAAAACCATGTAGTAGGCAACAACACAGGTTATGTAGGAAGATAGAATTAATTTAACTAATGTGTAATGACTGCTGGTGTAAAATGAGTGATTTATTACTGTGCAATGTCCAAAATCACCTTTTGAGTCACAAAAACCACCATAATTTCACTTTCATGGGAAACGCATTATGTGTGGACAGATTTGTACCTGAAAGAGGAAGAGGTTTAAACACTAGGACCTAAAAGCACCTGATTTAACACAGTCTAAAGACCCAGCTCTTAGTCCAGGTTGTTCCTTTGTTGTGAGGCTGGGGGAGAATCTGACAGTGTGGACTGAGGGCGAACTGGGAGTGATGGGAGCGTCCTGGGGCTCATGGAGAACGACTTTAGCCTTAATCATCACAACACTACAAATCCAAGGTGAGTTGATAAGAATTTAAAAGTCTGTGTTAACCATTTTGCAAAACAATAACTGCGCAACTAACGCCAACACTGGCTGACAGCTCTGATCAGTTGGAAAACCACGGCTGTTACTGGCGTGGAGGGCCAGAGATTTGACTTCAGATGTGAATATCCAAACGGCCGGGAGGTCAATGCTAAGTACTTCACCCGCGTTGATGATAGTGAGCCCCTCAGTCTCCTGATATGGACAGAAACACACGACCAGTGGGCAAGTGAAGGACGCTTCTCTCTGTACGACAACACATCTGGTGCCTTCTTCATTGTCAGTGTGGACAGACTCAGTTTAGAGGACAGCGGCATATACTGTTGCGGGGTGGATATCTCCCGCTTCCCTGATCACATCAGTGTCATACAACTAAATGTTTCTCAAGGTACAGTGTGTCAATACAATGTTCTGGCTCCCATCAGGTTATATACGGACTTCAGTTCTGCACATTACATTTGCAAAATAAGATCTGTTCTTTGTTCTCTGCTGTTGTCTTAGAGCAGCCTAAAAAGACAAAGTTAAGACACTGAATAGTTTCTCCAGCTATGAAAAGCTGTTTTCTCAAGTAACAACGGTCCTGCTCGAGACCTCAACTGAAGACTGATCACACCTAGAACAAATGAGAACCAAGCAGTGTCACATTTCCCATACCTGTTCTGCTTTTTCAAAGTTTCTATTTCTAAACAGTGTGATGTAAAACAGCCTTACACTTCATCAAATTATGGCCAGACTGAAGGTTTCATAGGGTAACCAAATCATGATTGTTCAGATGGTTCCTTCACATGTCTCCAAATCAACGACAGGCACTTTTTCAGTTTCTCAGAAGAAAGTCAGTTAAGACAGAATTGGTTGAAAACAAAGCGTAGGGGAAGAATTAAAGGTGACATAGAATGATTGAACGGGGTATTTATCCTTGATCTGTGATGTGACATGTAGACAACAACATTTTGGTTGGGTCTGTAATGCCTTAGAAGCTTCCTAAAAACCTCTCTCAGAAAGCTATATTAGGGTGGGGGATTTTAAACGCGTGGTTTTGCACCTATTTGGCGCCCCTTCGGGCTTAACTGGCAACCTCATTATGAAACGCAAGCACTTGACGCTGATTGGCTGCATTTGCTGCCACTTGTTACCCTAGCAGGGGAGGTCAACCAGAGGCTAGTTGAGAGCAATAGACGAAACTCTTAATGTTGAACACAATAAACGGAGTAGATAAAGACATTAAAAAGCTATTCCGCTGTCCCGATGGTAACGCTAACGTTACAAATCAAGCCTGGTGTGTTAGTCACCTGTGCTAAGTTATGGTTGATGCTAACGTTACTCTAAAGTGCGAACAGTAGTCTTACACAAACCAAAACGAATATTCTATTTTAACGTTTTAAAAACAATCTAACAACAACTTGACACTTACAGTTTGTACTGGTTGTTGAGGTTGATTTGGTAGCAAAGTTGGAACTGCTCCGCTACATAGCATCAAGCGCTGAGAGAAGCCGGCTTGAAATTGTCCCAGCTTTGTAAAACTGTCAGAGGTGAAATGGGCTGAGCAAAGTAGCAGTCTGTGGTTGAATGTAGTTGGAATTCGATTATAAATGAACAGCAGCCACGCATCTCGTGCATTTCTTTCGGTGGGAATGTAATGGAAAGTTTGCACACCGCTTGCACAGCCTGGAAGAGCACACCTCGGAACGCGACTCGCCATTTCGCCTTGAACTCCGCAAGCACTGCTGCAATGTACTTCCCGTTGGAGGCGAGAGGGCGGATGTATGCAAATAATTTTGAAGGGGAGGGAATTGAATGAGAGTGGAGGGGCAGTGAGATGCATTTTACGTAATATGTATCCGTTGTTCAGATTGGGCCATTTTCTGGCTGACATTTCTAAAGGAGGAATTTCTATGAAACGGAGATGTTCAGAATGTCTAGCACTTTTCGTATGTTCGTGAATGCGGGCAGACTACCGTTATTCAACTAAGACAAGGTAAAAACGTTTTTTCATTCTCTGTCACCTTTAAGTGAAGGTCAAAGAAAACAAAGTTGCCGACCATCATGGACTGTTTTCCACAGTTACCTGACCTCCATCACAGTGGTTCTTGGGGCAGCAGGGCCATTATCATATCATGTGTGGATAACATGGGTTATCAGGATATGCACAAATGTGTAAAGTCCGTGTTAGCTATTGCAGGGATCGGCGAACCAAAACTACACTCATGTATATATTTAAGACATTCATTTCAAATTGTTGCGCTGATATTATAAGTACATACATCTTTTATTCATTTCAAAGAATAGATGTATTTGCATAGATATCCTCAGACTTTTGGGCACCTCCGAATCAATAGTATTATATAAATTATTACAACTGCAAAGGCTTTCTTGGTGCCATTCACCAACAGTAAACCCCATTGAAAATCTCACACAAGTCAAATCAAATCAAATCAAATCAAAGTCAAAATACTTCTATATAAAATACTAGGTTGCCCTGTGTGTTCATTTTATTTGTAAGTATACCAATACTAACAATATTACATGTAGTTTATATACTAGTGTACATATATATAAATACTTATTATCTGCATTTTCACAGTAAATGTAATGCAGGCCTCTCCTGTGGACCCAGCACCAGACTGTGAGTAATGTGTGTGTGTGTGTGTGTGTGTGTGTGTGTGTGTGTACATGTGCGTGTGTTCCTGTTGGTATGAAAAGTTTTTTTTTTATTATTATTTCACATGATCCAATCCTCTCTCAGGTAAACCTCAGATCTCAGTTGTTGTTCTTTCCTGCAGGGCACCACCTGACGCTGGTCCTGACTGCTGTGACATGTGTCGTAGCGATTCTGTTCGTGTGTCTGTTTACATGCTGCCTACTGCTGGCTTTTAGACAGAGAAGATCGGAACAACGACAAAACAGAGAGGTTCGTCCACCACAGACTCTTTTAGCTCTGCTACCAGTACTGGTATGGTTTTACCAATGGCAAAGTTATGGCAATGGCAATGGCAATAGCAATATGTAATAATACATTTAAAATTTCTCAGCAGCAGATTTATGTTCAAGTAGTTCTCAGGATAACTCTTGGCTAACTTGTCTTTTTTCCCTCTAAATCCACATGCTTTTAATTAACGACATTCTCATCGGGATCCACTGTTCTTCACTGTTCACATGAAAACTTAGAGGGTGAAATGGTCATCGTTATACCGATGTTAAAATGCTTACATGGACATAGTATACAGCTAGTAATCAGAATTCCTGCCCAGACACAACAAAAATGCCTTGAGTAACCAGCCTTAATCAGCCTGATAGGAAAGAAATTTCAATTGGATTGAGAGGCGTGGAGTAAACGTCTCATAATCTGCTTAGGCGGAAAATGTTAGCTGCAAATAACCATGTGAATGCTTGATTAGATCGTTCGTCTTTAGTTGGAATGAATATCTTCTTTCAGGACATGCTTGACCCTGATGGTAAACATCAGGTGACATGATGAGTTTTCAGAATAGACAGAAACGTGGAGGTCGAAAAACAAGGGTGAGAAAAGATGAAAAAAGCCCACAGTAGATGTGGTAAGCCACGTTGGAAATGCCGCTCTGTCTTGGTTCATCTCTTCTTCTGTAGAATTTGTTTGGAGTTGGCAATAAACTGACAGTGCCTCGCAAAAGTATTCATTGCCATTTTTCATGTTTTATTGCCTCACAACCGGGAATTAAAATGGATTGTTTGAGGGTTTGCATCATTTTATTTACAGAACCTGCCTAGAACTTTGAAGATGTGATTTTTTTATTGTGAAGCAAACAACAAAGTCAGTACTTTGTAGAGCCGCCTTTTCCGGCAATTATAGCTGCAAGTTGCTTTGGATGAGTCTCTATCAGCTGGCTACATCTAGCCACTGGGATTTCTGCCAATTCCTCAAGGCACAGCTGCTCCAGCTCTGGGTTCCACTGGTGGACAGCAACCTTCAAGTCTGACCACAGATTCTCACTTGGATTGAGGCTTTGACTAGGCCATTCCAACACATTTAAATGTTTGTGGTTCATTGTCCTGCTGGAATGTGAACCAGTCTCAAATCACTGGCAGACTGAAACAGGTGTTGCTCAAGAACAGCCCTGTATTTAGCACCATCCATCTTTCCCTCTATGCTCACCAGTTTACCTGTCCCTGCTGCTGAAAAACATCCCCGCAGCATGATGCTGCCACCACCATGTTTCACTGTGAGGATGGTGTTCTTGGGGTGATAGGATGTGTTGGGTTTGCACCAGACATAGCATTTTCCTTGGTGGCCAAAAAGTTTCTGGCCACTCTTCCCTAAAACTCAGCTCTGTGGAGTGTACATCTTATTGTGGACTTATGGACAGATACTCCAGTCTCGTCTGTGGAACCCTTCAGGGTTACCTTTGGTCTCTGTGTTGCCTCTCTGATTAATACCGTCCTTGCCCCATCTGTGAGTTCTGATGAAGGCCCTCTCTTTACCATGTTCTTTCCATTTGATGATGATGGATTTGACGGTGCTCCAGGGGATCATTAAATTTCAATATATTTTTATAACCCTGACTTGTACTTCTCAACAATATTGTCCCTGACTTTTTTGGAGAGCTTCTTGGTCTTCCTGGTGTTGTTTGGGTAATGGTGCCTCTTGCTTAGTGGTGTTGTACTGTAACAATATAGGTAAAAATCTAAAGGGGGTGAATGCTTTTGGAAGGCACTGTGAAAAAGCAACTTCTTCTGTCTACAAAAAAATATATGTACTGGTGGAGGTTTTGGGGGCATGTTAACACATACTGTATATCAGATCATTTTATCTAGCGCCACAGTTACGTTGGAATATCACTGAGCAAATATTGTCCATGTAGTCAAAAAATATGCCAACATATTTAGAAATGCTGTGCCACAGTAAAACCTCTGAGAACAGCTATATTTGCTTTTTGAAAAAACATGTTGTCCAGTGAACATAATATTTAGACAGTACTGTCAGCTGAATTCTGTTCCCTCCACAGACATCATCTGACTACGAGTCAATGACGCCCGGTGTGAGAACTGATCCCGAGTTCCACTGCAGCTCTTCTGTTCCAAACTACAACGATCTGCCAGCTTTACCGTCGCCACCAGCTGACTCCTGCCGTCGCTTCACATCAAACCACCGGGATTCTGAAATCTCTCTCGGCCTCAGTGACTATGCTGATGTGGATGTACCAGGGCACATCTGCCCATACCAGCATCTGGATCTCAGCCAGCTGGAAGAGCATGTTTATTATAGCCTTCAAGGAAACGTCAGTCCTAAACTTGGACCTGCTAAAGAGCAGATTCACTCCTGATTTGAGAAATATTATTTTATATCATACTGTATGATATAATAAACCATATGTTTACTTCAGTTACAACGTGGATCTCATTTTTAGGAGACTTAAACTGTTATCCTTTACAGTGTGTCGATGAATGAAAGAGTTGAGATATTACAGACTTGTTGATCGTGTTTTTCTGCTGGATTCAATATGTGTCATTTTGAAAAGCAGAAAGGATGTAGCATATGTTTTACCAAAATAAACCGAGTGGTACTATCTGGAACTGTTCTTGTGCTAATTGTTTTAGTGACTTATACCTCTTGAATCTTGAAAGAGATGGGAGGGATGTTCTGAGCAACATCACATGTTTAAAGTGGTTTTCAGTGACAGATATAGACAGAGGCAACTGGCCAGACACAGGAAGTGCTACAGTAAAGAGGAACCCATGACAAGTGTTGACTTGTGAAAGTTATAAAAACTTCCATTCTTCAAAGAAAAAGACAAATAGACAAATCGTAGAGACACATGGGTATAACTTTGTTCATCGCGGTCTTCCTTCTGAAAGGTAAGTTGAAGATTAATGCATTCGTCCCTCTTTCTCCATTCCTCTATCTGCGTGCCTACTGGCTTTGTGGTTGTAGATTTGTCAGATGGACAGTTTTTACTTTTTACCTTTTGTCTTGGGGTTGTTTTAGTACCTACAGTAAACTCTGTTAAATTTTGAGTAAGTTGAGAGGACATTTTAAGATGTGTAGTATAGTGTGCTGATGAGCTACTACACTTCAGACATTATCAACCACACATTGCGAATCCTAAAAATGCAATATTTACTACAAATGTATGTGAAATACTCAACCTAGTCTTAAACATCTGGAAACCACTGCTTCAAACATCAGATTTTTCTTGTCAGGATGAGAGTTTACAGAAAATACAGATTTGCGTGCAAACCAAAAGACTTTTGTTGGCTGTCTCTGTGTTTTGTGTAGGATTATGGGAGACGGAAGCCTTCTCAGTAACAGGAGTGGTTGGAGAAAAGGTCAAAATAACGTGCAATCATCAAAACGCCTACTCCAACATCAAATATTTCTGCAAGGGAGGTTGTAACTACGATGACGTCCTGATAACTAGCAAAGACAAAGACTCAAATAACCGCAAGTACTGCATTGAAAATAAAGGAAATACGTTCTATGTGCTTATCCGTGATCTGACAAAGGATGACTCAGGAACGTACTGGTGTGGCATAGACAGAGTTGGTGTCGACACATATAACAAAGTAGAACTCACAGTCAAAGAGGGTGAGTGAATTCAGCATTGTATATAGCATTTCTTCATACCATTTCTCCTCACTAACCACATACAGACATTTGTACTATTTAATTTCACAACAGTGTCTAAAACAGTGTATTTTTCGCAACACAGAGTCTTTACGGGAAAGAAATGAGAACAAACAGAACACATCACGTGATACACGACAAGACAAGGAACTAAATTTACACAACTCTATTTTATTTTTCAGGAGGGGCTGGAAATTCAAACAGCTCGACGGAATTAAGTTCAAGTGAGTCAGTCAATGCAAAGCTTTACTCCTACATACTTAATACAACTCCCTGTGTGTGTGTGTAGATATGCAAGTGTGTGTGAGAGACAGTCCTCTGTGACACGTCATTATTAACGTCTTTTTCAGACCACCTTGTGTATATTGGAGTGGGTCTGGGCGTGGTTGTGCTGACTCTGGCGATGGTCCTTGTGATATTCTTCAGACACCGAAACAGAAAGATCAGAGCCTCTTCTGGTATGAAACTCATGAGCATAACACCGAGAATCGAACTGTTCAACTCCTTAGCAGTGGCCAGACGCTTATAAGAAGCAACTATAGCACACACCACCTCATAAAAATCAAGCAAATCTCTAGAAACTCTAACGTCAGCTCTCAAACCTTAGTAAATGCTGCAGAGAGCTGCAGCAATCAGGGGGAAGCAAACAAAAAAAAACTTATTAGATTCAAAGCTAGCACCTAGTCACAGCTCTGTTTCTGTTTCTGCACTGATACTCTACATCGTACATTTAAAAATGAATGTCCAACACTCTGGGAAAGTTTGCAAACATTCAATGACACAAGTTGTACAGACTTTTCTAATATTTCTTCTATTTATTAAAAAGCGTTTGCTTTTGTGCATGTTGGTTCACAGTTTTGCTTTCACTACTGTGACAAGTTAAAATTTCTGCTGTATCTGTATCACAGGTGGCCGCTGTGGCCGGCCTGCAACACCCTACTGTCACTTTTGCAACCACCAGATGTCACATTAGCGACTTCTTCTAAAACCACAGTTATGTCCAAAAGCGTGTTACTGCACTGGCAACAGGAATTAGCCCCAACCTCAGACAGTGATCTAATCAGAAGCCTTCTGTAACAATGGCTGCAACAATGGCTGCATTTCACTTTGTGGAAGTCTTGCTTTTGTGCAAGCTGGATCACTGGCATGGCTTACCCGAACCCTTAATGGAACTGAGCCATCGGTAATCCACTTTTGCTAATGTGACAAGACACAGCCATGAAAAACGCTCATATTACAAGTAGCCACTGCCGCAGCATTCAACCCACCAGCAGTGGAAACCCATAATTTTCACAACCAGAGACCAACTAGCAACCATGCTGCAGCCATGCAATCCTTAGCAACGTTTGCAAAAGTTACACAAAATGATATACTAACACCAAGAAAGTTAGCTACTGCACAGCAACACATCTGGCACCTTGACCACTACCACCATCCTTACAATCATCTCAACTAATAGAAACACTACAACAACAGCTAAAGTTCAAGCAACCAACACACAAAAGGTGAATACTTGTGGTGGCTTAGAGCTGAAAGTTTCCCCCTACTCCAGCCAATGGTCATGCTGGACAGATTGTAGTGTTCCCCAACAGAAATGTTAATTTTGGCCTATAAGTAAATGACTTGGCTTAACCCTTTATAGGATACTTATTGAAATACTAAATGTCAACCCTACAGCACTATTGTAGACTTTTTTGCGTCAAAGTTTTCACATAGAAAATCAAGGTCAGTGAACTTACCATATATGGCTCCTTATGTGGTAAACTAATGTAAACATGTATTTACACCATTAGAAGTAGTGATTCAGACACTTGCCAGCATAAACATTATCACATTAGACAACATTAGGCCACTTCTTCATGGTACCCGATAAAGCAGTTATGCTCAGGGTTCATGCAGAGGTGGACTTTGCAGAACACATTTGACCCTGATTTGACCTGAGAGTGTTGCCTTTGGTCTTTGCTGACTGGCTGGGTGAAAACCACATGCTTCTGAACCTCTCTGAGAGGCACAGGGACGCAAATTAAAATGTGCGTGGAAGTCCCATAAAGGGTTCATTGTTAATTTCCGGCTGCTTTGATCGCTGCATTGTGGTATGATTCATAGTTCTACAGGAAGTCAAATAAGAAAATAAAAGAATTCTGAGAAATGTTGCTCATGTGTCATCAATCTCTGCACAGGAAAGGACCATGACATGAGCTATGCAACCGTTCAGAAACAGCATGCGCGCCGTGACATCACCGCTGCCTCGGCAAATGAGGAAACAGGGGACGGGCTCAACAGAGGAGGTCACAGAGAGGATATTCACACCAGTGCCACCCTTTCACCAGAGCATCAGAGTCAACCAGACGGCCTCTTTTACTCCACTGTTAGCTTCAGCAAACACAAAGGCTGCAACGCTCTCACGCCTCTCACTACAACAGCAACATACTCGGCCATTAAACACGTATCTGCAGATGAGTCCACAGTCTACAGCAATGTCTGAACTGCTGATATGCAAAGCTGTGCTGAGACTAAGTGAGCATGTTGTTGCTGAGTTAATTTATTATTTAAACTGATGTTGGACAGATATCATGAGGGATTATATATATATGTAACAAAAAATATGTATCACGTCCATTAAAATTATACTGTGAATTTACATTGTATAATCATTAAATAAAATAAAATGTTTTTTTCATTTTATTTTTCTGAGTGTCCCTGTGGTTGACACGTGCATCTTGCGATCTACAAGATGCAGGAACTGAAAAGGTGATGTGAGCAAAGGAAGAGGCTACACTGGAAAAACATCACACCTACAGCTCTGACTTCACTTACCCACGCATCGCGATTAACCACAGGTCTCCTCTAGTGTTACTCGAAAAGGATGACGGACTCAGATTAAATTTGGACTTAAAAGAAGGAGAAGAAGACAAGAACCGGTGACATGCAGGGAAACTGAAGTAAAACAAATGTGACAGAGGGAATTTACCAGAAGCTGTTTCTTCTTGGCATCCCTGTCACACATTGCTGGGAATATGCACTTATTTTGTAAGGCATGCTTGATGTCAAATGTAATCTCTTTATAAACTATGAGCAGCCAAAATAAAATCCTTTTTAACTTTTGTCCTTTACAGAAAAATAATCTATTTGCTTTGCTGCTCAAGCTGTTAAGGAAAGGTTGCTTGTAAGGGTTACTTAAGAGAGAGTGAGAAATGTGAAGGGAAGAGTGGCCATTTCAATATTACGCTGATGACACTATAAGAAGTATCTTGCACATGGCCAAATATAACCCCAAGAGTTTAAATGATGGAGGGACGCATCGACATGAAACGGGTCCACGTTCATTTAATCCTAAGAACATACATTCATTCCAAAAAAGGCAACTGGGCTGGAGTTTTTTTGAGAAGACGTTTCACCACTCATCCGAGTAGCTTCTTCAGTTCTAGGGGACTGGTGGGAAGTTAACAAACCAATGCGGTAATTTCCATTAATGGTTAGATACTTCTTGGGGGCAGAAGTTAAAACTGTATTGTTAATTGATGGCAGATTAAATCTCCTCTGTTCAGTGAAGGTTTTTCCAATCTGACATAGATGGTTTCCTTTACTCCTCTTTAAAATCATCTGTCTTCTCTGGCTGAGATTTGGACGTTGTTATCTTCAAAGGAGTGTCCTTTGTCCTACATGTGTAGGTGGGCCGCTGAATCGTTTCCTGATGAGCTGGCTCTCCTGTTGCTTGGTTTCCCCAATGTACTTCCCACCAGTCCCCTAGAACTGAAAACGTTTTCTCAAAAAAATGTACAGGTCTTTTTTTTGGATATGCCATGACGTGGATGACTGAGAACCTTTCCAGACATACATTCATTCATTCTTTGTAACCGCTTGTCCTCTTTAAGGTCACGGGAGGCTGGAGCCTGTCCCAGCTGTCACTGGGCAAGAGGCAGGGTACACCCTGGACAGGTCAATCGTAAAAACAGAAATCTTTAAAAAAGGTTTCAGCAAAGTTTTTTACGCTTTTTATCCCTAGATATTCTTCTTAGCTATTACAACATTCATTCATCCTCTGATCACATTATTGTCTTATATTAGACAGTTCCCACACCCTTTAAAGCCCCACTGTTCATCTCAGATGCTCTTTGTCTGAACTATAATTCAATGATTCTGCTATGATCAGCAACACCAACATTAACTGTGTGTAATACATGTGTGTATATTTTAGTCAGGACTAATGTGAGATGCATAGATAGATAGATAGATAGATAGATAGATAGATAGATAGATAGAACAAAGTTCTTTGTTGTGAAATAATTAAATCTTAGACCTGGCACAGACAATCTGTTAAAACCATGCAGGTTAATGACACCATCTAGTGGTGAGTCTTCAAAATTGGTGAGAAAGTTTTGTGCACCATGAATCAGAGGCAATTCAAGTGACTTTCTAAGCACCCTGTATATCTACTGAGCTGCTCTAAAATTAATACTTTGAACGCTGCTTCCATTCGCTGCTGCTACTATCACCTTAGTGCTTACTCTAGGGGTTTCAGGCTCCGTCTAAAGCATCTAATGACAATTTTTGGTGACAATACAAAACTGAATTCAAGTGAATGCAACGGTACTTGACCTGGAGACGAGAAATGCATCAAAAGGCTGAGGAAAATACATTTTAAAAAGATCAAACGTTCACACAAGAATTCCTGAAACTCCTGAAATAAACTTTTCATTTGTGTAACATGAAACAGAATTAGTAAATTTGCTCAAACATTCATGTACTCACTCAGCACTTTGTACGCTACCTTTACACTATTGATGACGTTCCACACACACACACACACACAAACCTTGTGATTGTGTCTTCAGTTTCATTGCCAGAATGCACTCCCCAGCTGCCAACCCTAACATCATCCATCATCCATGGGAAGCCAATGGAGCTGGTCGAGGAGTTCAGGTATCTGGGCACCATCTTTGACAACCTGCTGAAATTCTCCTCCAACACCAAAGAGACTCTCAGAAGGTGCCAGCAACATCTCTACCTCGTGAGGAAACTCAGCTCCTTTGAAGTCAGCAAAGACATATACGGACTTTTTATTACAGTTTTATTGAGAGCATCATCACCTTCTCAATAACCTGCTGGTTCCACTCCATCAGCCTCCACAACAGAAACCGATTGCAGAGCACTGTTTCGGTCTGCTCTAAGATCATTGGCCTGCCTGTAAGAACTCTTACGCTTATTCATGACCAACAGACACTCAACTTGGCAGTAAAAATCACCGAAGACCCCTCACACGTCCTCCACTCAGCATTCCAGTGGCTCCCCTCTGGACGACGGCTCTGCTGCCCCGCCTGCAGAACTCAGAGGAGAAAAGCAACCTTCGTCCCCAAAGCCATCCTCCTGCTCAGCTCCTCTCCACACACACTCTCTCTCTCTCTCTCTCTGACTCTTCTCTAGCTCACACACAACTATAGCACAGTCAACCTGCCCTCCTCCTCTATTTTGTATCTTGTTCTGTTTTCCTGTTTTTTTTTTTTTTTTGCACCTTAAATGTCTGTACTTGCACGTTAAGCTGCTCACTGTGCCTTAAATTGCCCCCCGGGAACAAATAAAGTTTTCTGAATCTGAATCTGAATCTGAATCAAAGCTTTGAACCACAACTGAAAAGCTGCCCCACACAACCTAATCAAAACAAGACCACACACACACAAACTAACACATCTAAGCATTATAGTTGTGTCTTCGAGTAGCAAAACTCTGCAGTTAACATACTCTGGGAGTATAGGAGTTTAATGCAAATCTGTGGTCATGTCAGTAGCCACATATAAAAGAACTAAAGTGTCAAATCTCAAGTACGTGTGATTATGTGTGAATTTACATTTCCTGTCACTTTGAGCTGAACTATCATCAGCGCCCAAATAAGTAATCCATCTATCAATATACACAAATCTGTTTACACTCCTTATAGCTCCAGGACTTGTCTGTGAATCATCCTGAAAGTTTTCTTTAGAGTTATGTAAGTAATTCAGCGACCGTTGTCCATACATGCATGGGTACATCACAAACAGGAAGTACTGGGAGCAGATTAAGCACTCCCTTGACAGTAACAGTTTGCTCACACGTAAACACTAGAAATCTGACAAAAGTGAATTTCAACTTTATGCTATTTAATAATACACAAAATTACACACATGTTATGATTTAACCGATTGTAGACAGTTTATAAAACCGGCATATTAGCGACCATGATGTGAGACATTATAAATTAAAAGACCCATTCATTTTTAGTATGATATGTAAGTTAAGAAAGTTAATCTTTGTTTCAAACAAATGATGAGATCATGAGATGCAACAGGTGAAGGACGACTCTCACTCTCAATCTCTCAATCTCTCTATCTTTCAGTCTGTCGATCTCTCTATCTCACTTTCTCTTCTCCTTTTCTGTCTCTGTTTCTCTCACACTTTCTGCTCAAAAAGATCCACATCAGAAAGGAGAAGCTGATGCAGTTTCATTTGCTCAGAGGACCAGAAAGTGTGAATAAGACAGAGAGAGCAGAGTAAAGGACAGATGTTATGACAACTGGTTTTGGATGAAAGTTTCTGACCGAGACAATGACGACATCATTAGAAGTCATTGTCATCTTTATGACAGGTAATATTATTAATATTAATATTGGGTAGCGAAGGTGTGTGAAATATGTTTTGACTCTTTCTTGCACTTTTTGTAACAGCTTGTGTAAGTTTATTGACGGTGACGGGAAATACAGGAGGAGGTCAGAACACTGTCTGTAAGTAATGAAGATGCAGAGCATCACAAAGAATACTTTTGTACAGAGAATTTTTGATTATTTTTAAAAATGAAATAAGCAGCTAACTAGCACGCTTGAATTTTCAGGACGTTCTTATATTATTTCCATTGTTTTCTTGCAGCTGTTATACAGTTTCACTGTAGGACAATGAAGAGAAAAATGTACTTTAACTCCATTTTCATTTATTTCACAGCTTTAGTCACATATTTTCTCCACTGATTTAACTATAGAGCCACATAGAATGCTACATGGTTAAATGCGTCATTAAAAATCAGTAAGTGCCCCAGAATAAACACATTTATCAGTCGTTTTCTAGCCGTTTAAAACTGTTCAAGCCACACCCAAACAGTTCTGATACAGTAGATGAAGCTGTGAGGCTCTGGAAAAATGAAAAGGTTTTTTATGATGGCTGTTGACTTTAATTGTCGATTGTTGACTGTTTTATCTGTTATCAAGCGAAACATCAGCGTGCCTCATGCACCACAGTCAAGCAGGTTCTACATTCATCCAAGCACAGTGTGGACAGGGTTTAGCTGAATTTTTTCATTGTGGGACGAGTGGATTTAGATAGACCTCTGCTAATGCTTCCTTAAAGTAAAACAAATAATCCACAGTCCATGCTCTTCAACTCTCTGGAAGGTACCAACCCACCAGACAGCCAGACTGCACGTCTTGGAGATTCTGTCACCATCAGCTGCAAGTATCAAAGCGAAGAAGAAGGCACCATGAAAAGCCTCTGCAGAGAAGATGGAGACCTTAATTGGAAAGAGCTGATATCAGCGCACAATTCAGAGAACACAATACGAGACAGGTTTTCTCTAAAGGATGATAGACAGAGAAGAGTCTACACTGTGGACATTTCCACACTGACGCTGGAGGATGCCGGGAATTACCGGTGTACTTTGAAAAGAGTTGATGAGGATTCTTCTTCCTGTTTAACTGAGATCCATCTGGAGGTTTTGGGTGAGTGTTGATCTGATTCAGATCTATCTTTATTTACTCTGACCCTTTTTAGTGATTCGCCTCTGCAGTAAACTTAGATCATTTAAAGATTATACAAATAAACTCTGTAGCTGCTGAGATACTCAATTTATTTGAGTCATTCCTTCAGCAGGAAATGTGAGAATGAGGCCTAGGGTTGAGGAGGTGCTGAAATGCTTCCATGTACATTTTGATGCCAGTACTTGACTTCACTTAAATGATGGTTTGAATTCAGGAGCTCTGGTGATAAAGGAGTGTTTTCATATGTACTACCACTTTTAATTTAGGATCTCATATTTTTTCACCAATGGCTAAAAAAATAATAATGTCTGGATATGAAACCCTGGAGGGCTAACAAAGGAGCCAACCATCTCAGATTCTCTCAATATTTACCCTCACACAGATGGAACTGGGATAGGAGACCCTGAACATCCACCCTCTACAACAGCAGGGATGCCAACAACTACAGAGCATGACGATGAATCTCCAAACATAGGTGTGTGTTAACAAATAGCTGGGGTACACATGCCCCACATACAAAGATTTCTACTGGACAAACACACTCTGACACATCCTCATCTTTTACCTTATACTTCTTCCATCAGTGGTTGTTAAAATAGTAGTGGCTGTATATGAAACCTGGAGGGAAAACAAAAGATGGACTGAACCAAGCTTCTTTCATTAAAAACAACCTTGTGTGAGTCATCTTGGATGCAGTAATGTCACATTTTCTTTTCCTCTCTTACTCTCTGGCTTTCCACCCTCACACAGGTGGCACTTCACACTTTAAAACCACATGCGAGACCACTCGACCTCCAATACATCCTACTGATAACAAACAGACTCTGACACATCGTCGTCTTTATGCACAAATTCAGAGGACAATGGAGCTTTATTCTTTGTCTATTTGTCTCTTCTTTTACAGGTATGACTGTTGGTACAGTGGTGTGTTCAGCATTATTGGTGGTAGCGGTGGTCATACTAATACTGTACAAACGGAAACTCCTCAAGGTTACAGGTGAGGGACAGAGTCAAAAAAGGCTTTCATAAGATAAGATAAGATAACCATTTATTCATTCCACAGTGGGGAAACTTACAACGTGTCAGACATGCACAATTTTCAGGTGTATGTGTTTATGAAGACTTTTCTATATTTGTGAAAATCCTGGAAAATCCTGTTTACATTCATTCAAATGCTCTTTGTCTTAGCGTGCTGCGCTGCAGGCGAATCATCAGAGCAGAAAACGGACATTGGACAAAACACAGAGGTACGTGTGTGTGTTTACTTTGCATAAAGAGTACAACAGCTGCATCTATCACATGTCTCTCCTCCTTCCCCTCAGGGAAATAATGGAGATCACCATTATGAAGAGATACAGTTGCAGAACAAGCAAGTGACTTCACTTCCAGCTGTCTACGCCACTGTCAACCCTCCTCCAGACCTGCTCCACTACGCCAGCGTCAACTTCCAGAATGAGGGAAACACACTTCCAGCCGTTATCAGTGGAGATCAGGGTGCCACTCGTCCTCCAGAAGCAGCAGAGGCAACTCTTTATTCCACTGTCACACCACGAGTGGAACAATAATGAAGTCAGTCACTGAGTGTATATTTACAGTGTAACGAGGGATTTCAGTGTTTCCTCTACACAAATATAATCAGAAATAGACAGAGAAATGTTCAGCAGCTTTCAGCTGATCATGTAGTTTAGTCAGACTTCGAGTTTCTTCACCTGCTAGTTAACATCTACTATGGCAATAACATGGCTCACACATATGGATATGGAATATGATAGTTACATCTGGCTATAGTCAGTCATTCTTTGAGCTTTCCTGTGAACAATAAACGTGATCTTCATGAAGGTTATGGTGTTCAGCATTTGTTTCAAACAACTGAGAGAGCTGTTGATTCAACTGTGTTTTCATTTTAGAGACTGTGGTTTGTAGTACTAGTCAGTTGTATTGTACTGACACACGTTTCTATTATTTTGACAACCCTAACCCTAGTCAGTGTCCTATAGGCTAAATAACAGAAGCACTTTAGAGTTTAATTCACTCTGTTTTAACAGCACCACAAACTCCAGTGAGTATTACACTGTGTCTAATACTCACATGTATATTTCAGAGAATGGAATATGTAAGCTGTATATTTTATTCAGGACTAATGTGAGGTGCATAGATAGATAGATAGATAGAACAAAGTTAGTTGTTGGGAAATATTTAAATTAGGGGTTGGACTCGATTACATTTTTTTTATCTAATTAATTAGAGGCTTTGTAATTAATTAATCTCAATTAATCACATTTTAATTGCATAACAATAAAAAATAACAATTTTTCAATTTAAATGGATGTTAGTGGACGACTGAATCAAATAATAGACACAGACATGTATACTGTAAACTCAAGCTCTTTCAATGTCTGGAAAAATGCATTTAATTACATTTCAGTTGAAAACAGTAGAAAAACTGAACAGACCTAAAGTTAAAGTGCCATTTTAAGTACTTTAAGTACTTTTTCAAAACAGTATTATGGTAAAAAAAAAAAAAAAAAGTTTGGGCTGCCAACGCGTCTTGTCTATACTCGGACCGGGACTGCTAGCACTAACAGCTCTTGCGGTTTCTGTGCTCACTGCAACATGCAGTGATGGCATAGATGGCATTTAGATGGCACCATGCGGTTTTGCACAATTCCTAGAAACGTGCTTTCATCCGATTCCTCTATTTTACTAGCTGCTAGCCGAGCTCTAACGTGTGTATCATTGTAATCGGTGTACCAGGAAATCGTGCACTGACAAAAGTTCTGCATTGTTTTGGAATGCCAACTGTGATTAAATGCCTTAATTTTTTTTAATTAATTAATCATAATTAACGCTATAAAGTCCCACCCCCTCATTTAAATCTTAGACCTGGCACAGACAAACTGTTAAAAAAAATGCAGGTTAATGACACAATCTAGTGGTGAATCCAAAAAAATTTAAAAAAGGCAACTGGACTTGCAGAGGTTTTTTTTTGAAAAGACGTTTCACCACTCGTCCGAGTAGCCTCTTCAGTTCTAGGGGACTGGTGGAAAGTTGCGGTTTAAACAGGAAACTCCTACTGAAACTTGCTTGTCGTGCTTGTTAAATTAGCTGCCCATGACCCATGACCAGTCATCCATGACCTAGATGACTGTGAACCTTCACAGACATCTAGAGGTGAGTCTTGAAAATTGGTGAGACAGTTTTGTGCACCATGAATCAGAGGCAATTCAAGTAACTTTCTAAGCACCCCGTATATCTACTGAGCTGCTCTAAAACTAATACTTTGAATGCTGCTTCCATTCATTTTTTTAATTCTATTACCAATGTCCCATGTACCATGCCTCACCTATAAGTATCATGTACTATTTTTTGTCTCATGTTTCTATCCTGTGTGTGTGCATTATCCAGATGTATACATAAATGCATATTGCTTCTGCTGCCTCACCTCTTCTTTTTTTCTGTCTCTCCCCACTTGGCTTCAGGCAAAAGAGTCCCCTCATATGAGCTGAGTTTTTCCTTGCCACTATCACCTTAGTGCTTGCTCTAGGGGTTTCAGGCTCTGTCTAAAGCATCTAATGACAATTTATGGCAACAATACAAAACTGAATTCAAGTGAATGCAACAGTGCTTGACCTGAAGACGAGAAATGCGTCAAATGGCTGAGGAAAATACATTACTTTGTAAGCTACCCTTAATTCAATTCAATTTTATTTATATAGCGTCAATAACAATACAAATCGTCTCAAGACGCTTTACAAAAACCCGGCCTGAAACCCCCAGAGCAAGCCTGAAGGCAACGGTGGCAAGGAAAAACTCCCTTTTAACAGGAAGAAACCTCGATCAGAACCCAGCTCATATGGAGGGACCCATCTGCCTAAGGCCAGCCGGGTACAGACAGAAGAAAGAGAGAACAGCAAAGAGAGAAGAGAAGAGAACAGCAAGATAAACATACATCTGTCATAGATACACATATCTGACTAAAGCGTACATGTGGAATCTTATGATACAAACTGATGATGTTACATGACAGTTTGAAAATGTAAGAGGAATCATAGGCAGGTTGGAGAATTGTTCATTCAGGTAGGAGTGGATAACTGCAGGAATCCATGAAGACTGGGCAGGCTGATGAGACCACGACAACAGATGTAGTATAGAGCTCCACAGGAAACACACCACTCCAGGCCAGAGATACTCACAAGAAGAGGGGGGGGGGAGGGGGGAAGGGGGGGGGGGGGCACACACAGCAGTAAACATTCTACATAGTAATAGCACAGAATAGCATGACTAGTAGTAGATAGGAAATTAGAGGGCAAGAGCTCTGTGCCAGAGAAAAGAAAGTGGAGGATGCGAGAGAGGAGAGAGAAGAAAGAAGGAGGACATGTGTTTGGTGCATCGTCCCCCAGCAGCCTAGGCCTATAGCAGCATAACTAAGGGATGGTTTAGTCCAGCCCTAACTATAAGCTTGATCAAAAAGGAAAGTCTTAAGCCTGACCTTAAAAATAGAGAGAGTGTCTGCCTCCCGAACCCAAACTGGGAGCTGGTTCCACAGGAGAGGAGCCTGATAGCTGAAAGCTCTGCCTCCCATTCTACTTTTTGAAATTCTAGGAACCACAAGTAGGCCTGCACTTTCAGACCGAAGTGATCTGTTGGGATGATATGGTACAATGAGGTCTTTAAGATACGATGGAGCTAGGCCTTTAAGGGCCTTGTATGTAAGGAGGAGGATTTTAAATTCTATTCTAGACTTTAAAGGGAGCCAGTGAAGAGAAGCTAAAACTGGAGTAATATGATCTCTCTTGCTAATTCCTGTCAATGCTCTTGCTGCGGCATTTTGAATCAACTGGAGGCTTTTTAAAGAGCTATTTGTACAGCCTGACAGTAATAAATTACAGTAATCCAGTCTGGACGACACAAATGCATGAACTAGTTTTTCGGCATCACTCTGAGACAGGATGTTCCTAATTTTGACGATATTACGCAGGTGAAAGAAGGCAGTCCTGGTCACTTGCTTTATGTGACATTTAAAGGACATATCCTCATCAAATATAACACCAAGGTTTTTTACAGTAGTACTGGAGGCCAAGGTAATGCCATCCAAAGACACCATGTGATTAGATAATGAATCTCTGAGATGCTTAGGACCGAATACAATAACTTCTGTTTTGTCTGAGTTTAAGAGTAGGAAATTACAGGTCATCCAAGCCTTTGTGTCTTTAAGGCATGCTTGGAGTTTAACCAACTGATTAGTTTCATCTGATTTCATGGATAAATATAGCTGGGTGTCGTCTGCATAGCAATGAAAGTTTATGCCATGTTTTCTAATAATCTTGCCTAATGGCAACATGTATAACGTGAAGAGTATTGGTCCTAGCACAGAACCCTGAGGAACTCCATAACTTACTTTTGTATAAGTAGAGGAATCATTATTGACATGAACAAACTGGAATCTGTCAGATAGATAGGATTCAAACCAGTCTAATGCAGTTCCTTTAATCTTGACCTCACTTTCAAGTCTCTGTAGTAAAATATTATGATCAATAGTGTCAAATGCAGCACTAAGATCTAGCAGAACAAGTATAGAGACAAGTCCACTGTCTGAAGCCATGAGGAGATCATTGGTAACTTTAACCAGAGCTGTTTCTGTACTATGATGAACTCTAAAACCTGACTGAAACTCTTCAAACAGACCATTTTTGTTTAAGTGGTCACACAACTGATTAGCAACAACTTTTTCTAGAATTTTGGAAATAAAAGGAAGGTTGGAGATTGGTCTATAGTTGGCTAAAACATCTGGATCTAGAGTGGCTTTCTTGAGTAAGGGCTTAATTACAGCAATCTTAAAGGACTGAGGCACATATCCTGTTAATAAAGATAAATTTATCTGGTTCAATATGGAGGTGTTAATTATTGGAAAAACTTCTTTGAGCAATTTAGTTGGGATTGGATCTAAAAGACAGGTTGATGGTTTAGATGCTGTAATTGTTGAAGAGAGCTCAAGAAGATCTACTGGGGAGAAGGATTCCCGATATCGATAAGGTCTTACAAAAGTTTCTAATGTCGCTGTACTTACATCTTTACCAGCTGTTGGAAGGATGCCTTGAATATTTTCTCTAATGCCAACAATTTTATTAGTAAAGAAGCTCATGAAGTCATTACTACTGAGGGCTAAAGGAATAGATGGCTCAACAGAGCTGTGGCTCTTTGTCAGCCTGGCTACAGTGCTGAAAAGAAATCTGGGGTTGTTCTTGTTTTCTTCTATTAATGATGAATAATATGCTGTTCTAATACTACTGAGAGCTTTTTTATAAGTTGTTAAACTATCTTTCCAGGCTATGCGAGCTTCTTCAGAATTAGTGGAATGCCAAATTCTTTCTAGCTTTCGGACTGCCTGTTTTAAACAGCGCAACTGTGAATTATACCATGGAGCTAGCCTCCTCCGATTTATGACCTTCTTTTTCAGAGGAGCAACTAAATTTAGAGTTGAACTAAGCGATGCTGCAGTGCCATCGACAAAATAATCTATTAGTGCAGGGGTTAAATTGTGGTTGCTGTCGTCCACAACATTGGCACATGGCACTGGGGTAAATAAAGAAGGAATTAATTCTTTATATCTAGTTACAGCATCATCAGATAAACATCTACTGTAATGAAATGTCTTTTCAGTTCCTGTGTAATCCATTATTGTAAATTCAAAAGTTATGAGGAAATTATCAGACAAAAGAGGGTTATGAGTAAATACTGTTAAACCTTCAGTTTCTATGCCATATGTTAGGACAAGATCTAAGGTGTGATTAAAACTGTGAGTTGATCCATTTACATTCTGAGAAAAGCCAATTGAATCTAATAATAATGTAAATGAAGAGCTAAGGCCGCCACTGACAACATCAACATGGATGTCATCCAGGTGGATCAGTCCAGCCTGGGACTACCTTCAAGGGATTACTACCTCAACAAAACGGCAAATGAAAAGTATCTTAGATTAATGATGATGTCCACACACAAACCTTGTGATTCTATCTTCAGTTTCATGGCCAAAATGCACTCCTTAGCTGCCAACCCTAACACGAACCAATGCTTTGAACCACAACTGAAAAGCTGCCCCACACAACCTAATCAAAACAAGACCACACACACACAAACTAACACATCTAAGCATTATAGTTGTGTCTTCGAGTAGCAAAACTCTGCAGTTAACATACTCTGGGAGTATAGGAGTTTAATGCAAATCTGTGGTCATGTCAGTAGCCACATATAAAAGAACTAAAGTGTCAAATCTCAAGTACGTGTGATTATGTGTGAATTTACATTTCCTGTCACTTTGAGCTGAACTATCATCAGCGCCCAAATAAGTAATCCATCTATCAATATACACAAATCTGTTTACACTCCTTATAGCTCCAGGACTTGTCTGTGAATCATCCTGAAAGTTTTCTTTAGAGTTATGTAAGTAATTCAGCGACCGTTGTCCATACATGCATGGGTACATCACAAACAGGAAGTACTGGGAGCAGATTAAGCACTCCCTTGACAGTAACAGTTTGCTCACACGTAAACACTAGAAATCTGACAAAAGTGAATTTCAACTTTATGCTATTTAATAATACACAAAATTACACACATGTTATGATTTAACCGATTGTAGACAGTTTATAAAACCGGCATATTAGCGACCAGCCGCTAGATTTCCATGATGTAAGACATCATAAATTAAAAGACCCATTCATTTTTAGTATGATATGTAAGTTAAGAAAGTTAATCTTATTCCTTCCTTCATCTGTTACTTTTCTGTTGGTCATGCTGATCTTGTATCATGTCAAATGGATAAGACATACATTTATTTCATGTCTTAATAAAAAGATGACAAGTTCATTGTTTCATTAAAGCAAGTTTTGAATATTCCATTCCTTCTCTCTGGATGGCATACACCACACCATGGGTAGATCACTAGAATACATGCCCCATGTATGTATAAATAGCTGGTTTTATCTTTATGTTTGATCCAATGATAAGTGGGACACTGTGGACATTGTTCTCCGAAGTGCTGCTGTATTTTGTTTCAAACAAATGACAAGATAGTTAGATGCAGCAGGTGAAGGACGACTCTCACTCTCAATCTCTCAATCTCTCAATCTCTCAATCTTGCTTTCTCTTCTCTCTTTCTGTCTCTGTTTCTCTGACACCAAGATGCAAATAAGTCATGTTGTGTGGCAGAAAGGAGAAGCTGATGCAGTTTCATTTGCTCAGAGGACCAGAAGGTGTGAATAAGATAGAGAGAGCGGAGTAGAGGACAGATGTTATGACAACTGGTTTTGGATGAAAGTTTCTGACCGAGACAATGACGACATCATTAGAAGTCATTGTCATCTTTATGACAGGTAATATTATTAATATTAATATTGGGTAGCGAAGGTGTTTGAAATATGTTTTGACTTTTTCTTGCACTTTTTGTAACAGCTTGTGTAAGTTTATTGACTGTGACGGGAAATACAGGAGGAGATCAGAACACTGTCTGTAAGTACATGAAGATGCAGAGCATCACAAAGAATACTTTTGTACAGAGAATTTTTGATTATTTTTGAAAATGAAATAAGCAGCTAACTAGCACGCTTAAATTTTCAGGAAGTTCTTATATTTATATTATTTCTATTGTTTTTTTACAGCTGTTATACAGTTTCACTGTAGGACAGTTCAGAGAAAAATGTACTTTAACTAAAACTTTCTAGCCATTTAAAAGTGTTCAAGCCACACCCAAACAGTTCTGATACAGTAGATGAAGCTCTGAGGAAGCTCTCGAAAAATGAAAAGGTTTTTTATGATGGCTGTTGACTTTAATTGTTGATTGTTGACTGTTTTATTTGTAATTTTTTAAGGTTTAGATCACATGAAACAGTGTGCCTCATGCTCCACAGTCAAGCAGGTTCTACATTCATCCAAGCACAGTGTGGACAGGGTTTAGCTGAACGTTTTCATTGTGGGGCTAGTGGATTTAGATAGACCTCTGCTAATGTTTCCCTAAAGTAAAAACAAATAATCTACAGTCCTTGCTCTTCAACTCTCTGGCAGGTACCAACCCACCAAAGAACCAGACTGCACGTCTTGGGGGTTCTGTCACCATGAGCTGCAAATATCAAAGCGAAGAAGAAGGCACCATGAAAAGGTTCTGCAGAGCAGATAGAGACCTTAATTGCAAAGAGCTGATATCAGCGCACAATTCAGAGAACACAATACGAGACAGGTTTTCTTTAAAGTTTGATAGACAGAGAAGAGTCTACACTGTGAACATTTCCACACTGATGCTGGAGGATGCTGGGAAATACCGGTGTACTTTGAAAAGAATTGATGAGGATTCTTCTTCATGTTTAACTGAGATCCATCTGCAGGTTTTGGGTGAGTGTTGATCTGATTCAGTAAAAATAAGACAAGCCTACATACATGAAAACATGTTCAACATGACTCAGTTTTTCTTCTTTCAGGCTGGGATGACTTTACACCAATGCAAACTGTTCATGTCACCTCAACAACAACAATTACTTGTAGTTATCCTGACGCCCTTGAGAACCATGAAAAATTTCTGTGCAAGGGGGAGAATCCTTTTAACTGTGTTGATTTAATAAACACAACTGAACAAGAGAGAGATGTAACTAAAGGCAGGTTCCATATCAGGGATAATAAAAGAATAAAGTCCTTCAATGTGCACATCTCTGAGCTGAGTAGAGCTGACTCTGGAACGTACTGGTGTCACTCTGGCAGAACAACGCAGCAAGAAGAATACACCAAAATACAACTTTCTGTAGGTGAGTACTCTGATGCACTACTGTAGAACACAGGTAGAGTATTATACATATTCAGTATGCAGCAAATGTTAATAATACTTTGATTCAAGTCTGCACCACTGTTTTTGAATAAATGTTACTTTACACATTGTTGTTTCCTACCCAGTAATAAAGTTTTATTTCATATTATTTGTATCTTAAAACTACATACAACATACATACATGCAACTACATACATACATGCAACCTTATGTATGTAAGGTATTTGAATCATTTCACAGTATAAATACATGGAATCCCCATTGCAGAAACATGCCGGCTCAAAATAGCATAGGTCTACAACAGTAGCAACAGTGGCAACCAACACATGCAGCATACCCACCCAACATGACGCTTTGACGAATTTAGCTGATTCTTCACTTTATCAGCCTCAGTCTTAGTGCTGGTGATGGTTCTGTCTTCACTTACTCTGACCCTTTTTAGTGATTCACCTCTGCGGTAAATTTTGATCATTTAAAGATTATACAAATAAACTCTGTAGCTGCTGAGATACTCAATTTATTTTGAGTCATTTTTTCATCAGGAAATGTGAGAATGAGGCCTAGGGTTGAGGAGGTGCTGAAATGCTTCCATGTACATTTTGATGCCAGTACTTAACTTCACTTAAATGATGGTTTGAATTCAGGAGCTCTGCTGATAAAGGAGTGTTTTCATATTTACATACTACTACTTTTAATTTAGGATCTCATATTTTTTCACCAATGGCTAAAAAAATAATAATGTCTGGATATGAAACCCTGCGGGGGGGGGGCAACCATCTCAGATTCTCTCAATTTTTACCCTCACACAGGTGGAACCAGGATGGGAGTCTCTCCTTCCAGAAGATCAACGTTGCCAGCAACTAAAGAGGATGACGATGAATCTTCAGGCGAAGGTGTGTGTTAACAGATAGCTGGGGTACACATGTCCCACATACAAAGATTTCTACTGGACAAACACACTCTGACACATCCTCATCTTTTACCTTATACTTCTTCCATCAGTGGTTGTTAAAATAGTAGTGGCTGTATATGAAACCTGGAGGGAAAACAAAAGATGGACTGAACCAAGCTTCTTTCATTAAAAACAACCTTGTGTGAGTCATCTTGGATGCAGTAATGTCACATTTTCTTTTCCTCTCTTACTCTCTGGCTTTCCACCCTCACACAGGTGGCACTTCACACTTTAAAACCAGAAGTAATGACCGTTCGTCAGGTCCTCCTATAGGTGTGTGTTAAAAAAAAACATACAAAGACTCTGACACATCCTCATCTTTATGAACAAATTCAGAGGACAATGGAGCTTTATTCTTTGTCTGTTTGTCTCTTCTTTTACAGGTATGACTGTTGGTATAGTGGTGGGTTCAGCATTATTGGTGGTAGCGGTGGTCATACTAATACTGTACAAACGGAAACTCCTCAAGGTTACAGGTGAGGGACAGAGTCAAAAAAGGCTTTCATAAGATAAGATAAGATAAGATAAGATAAGCATTTATTCATTCCACAGTGGGGAAACTTACAACTTGTCAGACATGCACAATTTTTTAGATGTATTTATGTTTTTATGAGGACTTTTCTATATTTGTGAAAATCATCAAAGTGGAAAATCCTGTTTACATTCATTCAAATGCTCTTTGTCTTAGCGTGCTGCGCTGCAGGCGAATCATCAGAGCAGAGGACGGATACTGGACAAAACACAGAGGTACGTGTGTGTGTTTACTTTGCATAAAGAGTACAACAGCTGAACCTGTCACATCTCTCTCCTTCTTCCCCTCAGGGAAATAATGGAGATCACCATTATGAAGAGATACAGTTGCAGAACCAGCAAGTGACTTCACTTCCAACTGTCTACGCCACTGTCACCCCCTCCTCCAGACCTGCTCCACTACGCCAGCGTCAATTTCCAGAATGATGGAAACACACTCCCGACCGTCATCAGTGGAGATCAGGGTGCCACTCGTCCTCCAGAAGCAGCAGAGGCAACTCTTTATTCCACTGTCACACCACGGGTGGAACAATAATGAAGTCAGTCACTGAGTGTATATTTACAGTGTAACGAGGGATTTCAGTGTTTCCTCTACACAAATATAATCAGAAATAGACAGAGAAATGTTCAGCAGCTTTCAGCTGATCATGTAGTTTAGTCAGACTTTGAGTTTCTTCATCTGCTCGTCAACATCTATGGCAATAACATGGCTCACACATATGGATATGGAATATGACATCTGGCTATAGTCAGTCATTCTTTGATCTTTCCTGTGAACAAATACATTATATTTGTAGTGTAACTACAAGACAGTCTAATAAAGATTATTCCGTTTTATGACATCAGCTGACAGTGGCATGTTTTACTGAAGCTCACATACTCTCTCATGCCAAAACGTTAGCTATACTAGTAAAAATACACTCAAATACAACACTAAATCTGTTCTTTAGGCTGTGGTTTGTAGTACGAGTCAATTGTATTGAACTGACACGTGTTTCTTTTATTTTGACAACCCTAACCCTAGTCAGTGTCCTAGGCTAAATAACAAAAACACTTTAGAGTTTAATTCAGCCTGTTTAAACAGCACCACAAACTACATCCTCTAAAATGTTCTTACCTGTATAGTTCAATTACCTCCTTATTGACACCGACTCTATGTAAATTAAACATTATAAGAGTCATAAAGAGAGGTTTAGAGCAATAACATGGTATGAGAATGCACTTGGTTTCACCTGAGGAGCTAATGTTTTGGCAATTGAGTGTATGATGACCTGTTTATAAATTATGTTAATGATATATTCTTCTTCTCTATCTTGTTTGGGGGTCGTCACAGTGGTGTGGTGGTTAGCACTGATGCCTCACAGCAAGACAGACAAAGACATGCTGGTTAGGTTCATTGGTGATTCTAAATTGGCCGTAGGTGTGAGTGTGAATGGTTGTCTGTCTCTCTGTGTTAGCTCTGTGATAGACTGGAGACCTGTCAAGGGTGTACCCCGCCTCTTGCCGAGTTACAGCTGGGATAGGCTCTAGCCCCCCATTGCAGGACAAGCAGTTATAGAAAATGAATGAATATCTTGTTTTGATCTCCCTCTTGTGGACAGTCTGTCACTAATATCTTTCCCTCTATGCCTCTGTAAACATGTACCATATTTAAACTCTCATTTCCTATTAATACTTCTGTCCAATATAAAGCCTCTAGAGTGAAGCTGTTTATTTGAATGTGAAAAAAAAAAACTGTGTACATTCTGCAATACAGGCTCGAAGTCTGAGTTCACTTGAATCAAAGTGCAACAAAAAGTCAAGGTGGTAAATGGAAATAGTTCAGAAAACAAATTGATTTCTGTTAAATATAATGAAATAAATGTGGTGGATAAACCCATAACAATGGGAAGATTGTAATAAAAGTCTGTTTTAAAATAAATTCAGTTTTCCTTCCCCCCGTTGTGACTTTGTATGTCAGTAACTTAATGTCTGATTAGCTTAAAGTTTTACATGCTACAGGGTGATTGATTAGAGACGCACATAAAGTACAATTTTGCGAAAAAGAAAAAAAGGAACAAACAAAATGACTTTGAGAACTTCAGCTGGAAACATTATAAATCTCCCCTAAATCATGTACTCTCATTTGTACGCAGCATGTCTCCTTTATTTGGTGCTTGCTCTGGGGTTTTCTGGCTCTGGGGGCTTGATTGTTATTGACACTTTATAAGTAAAACTCAGTTGAAAGGAAAAGCACTTGACATAAGAAGAATATGCGTCAAAACAGCATCTCATGAAATAAACTGAGAGCAGTCTACCTGAGGAAATGAATTAAAGAAGCAGAAGAACACTTTAAGGGTGGAGACCCTTTAGCTTTGAAGCTGTGTGTTTGTCACTCTGCAATATAAATATTCTTAAAGGCTATGTACTACTCACTGTACTGTTATAGCAAGATTTTCTAATGTAATATTTTCAGTGGTCATGTCAGTAGGCACATTTAAAGATACTAAGGTATCAAGGCTCCAGTGTGTGTCGTGTGCATGATTATGAGTGAGTTTAGATTTCCTTTCAAAACAACTGGAAGAATCGGAACAGACGCTCACCATGTGACGTATGATACTATTCAGCCTCAGAGTGACTTATCTTCTTCAGTGTCTAAATAAATAATCTATTAAAATACACAAATCTCCTTACACTTCTTATAGCTCCAGAACTCACCTGTGACTCATAGTACAGTATAAGTTCTTCAGTGTCAGACTGATGCAGTGACAGTTGATCTATATACAGGACGTACTGCTAGCAGATTCAACACAGCCTTAAAAATTTAAATTTCCTTATATGTAAACATGCTTCTACTGCTCTGAATGTAATTACTAACAAGAACAGCGCCACCTACTGCCAACAACATCTCTGACATATGGAGACTTCTATTTGGTAGTAATGTAACCAAACCCATGTACTCCAGTGACACTTGTAGTTTTTGGATGATCTTTAAAATTTGTGCCATACACTACAAGTGCTGCTGTTCTAGCGTGACAAACAGTGTGAACAATGTTTGTCACACCCACACGCTTCATCTTTCGGTCACTTCTCTCTTTCTGCCTCTGCACATACTGTTTTTATACCAGCATGTCAGTGTTTAGCGAGGTTGAAAGAAAAAGCTCCTGCAGTTTCATTTGCTCAGAGAGAGATAAAACAGAGAGATCAGAGTAGAGGACAGATGTCAGAGCAGGTCATCACAACTTATTAGTATTTATTGTTTTTGGACGAAAGTTTCTGACCGAGACCATGAGGACATCATCAAAAGTCATTTTCTACATACTGGCTGGTAATATTATTCTTCTACTAGTAGCGAAGGTGTTATTTACATCATATAGACACTTGGCTATAAGATGAATTATATATATTATATTATATCAAATTATATAAATGTATCTTGACGCTTTCTTGTACTTTTTGTAACAGCTTGTGTAAGTTTATTGACTGTGATGGGAAATACAGGAGGAAGTCAGAGCATTATCTGTAAGTACATGAAGATGCAAAACATCACGTAGAATACTTTTCTAATTCTAGAATTACTCTCATATGGGTTAAAATTGAAATAAAGCATCTAACTAGCGTACTTACATTTTCAGGAAGTTCTTTGAGTATTTCCGTTGTTTTCTGGCTACTGCTTTATCGTTCCGCTCTAGAACACTTCAGAGATAGATGTACTTTTACTCCATCTCACTGGTTTAGTCACTCATTGCTCTGTTGATTTAACCATGGAGCCGTACGGGATGCAACATGGCTAAAGGTAGCTTCATAACAAATCAGTAAATGTTCCCAAAAATCACACTGAATTTTCTAACTTAAAAAATGTTCAACCCATACCCAAACAATTCTGATGGAGCAGATTAATAGTGAAGGCTTTGAATGCTGGATTTGGAGTGTGGACAGGGTTCAGCTGAGCTTTTTCATTGTGGGGCTAGTGGTTATATATAAACCTCTGCTAATGCGTCCTCATTGTAAAAACAAATAATCCACAGTCCATGCTCTTCAATTCTCTGGCAGGTACCAACCCACCAGAGAACCAGACTGCACGTCTAGGAGGTTCTGTCACCATCAGCTGTAAATATCAAAGCGAAGAAGAAGGCACCATGAAAAGCTTCTGCAGAGCAGATAGAGATTTTAATTGCACAGAGCTGATATCAGCGCTGAAATTAGAGCACACAATACGAGACCGGTTTTCTCTAAAGTTTGATAGACAGAGAAGAGTCTACACTGTGAACATTTCCACACTGACGCTGGAGGATGCTGGGAAATACTGGTGTGCTTTGAAAAGAATTGATGAGAATTCTTCTTCCTGTTTAACTGAGATCCATCTGCAGGTTTTGAGTGAGTGTTGATCTGATTCAGTAAAAATTAGACAAGTTTATATATGTGAAAACATGTTCAACATGACTCAGTTCTTCTTTTTTCATGCTGGGATGACTTTACACCAATGCAAACTCCTTGTGTCACCTCACAGACAGCAACAATTACTTGTAGTTATCCTGACGCCCTTGAGAACCATGAAAATTTTATGTGGAAGGGGGTAGAATCCTTTTAAATGGATTCACAATATAAATACATAGAATCCCCATTGGAGAAACTTGCCAACTGAAAATAGCATAGGACTACAACTGTAGCCTGAAGAACAAGAGAGCACCCTTTAGACACGGTGTAAGGACATACCAACCATGTGGCAACCAACACATGCAGCATACCCACCCTTCACTTCATCAGCATCAGTCTTAGTGCTGGTGACGGTTCTATCTTCATTTACTCTGACCCTTTTTAGTGATTCACCTCTGCACTAAACTAGGATCATTTAAAGATTACACAAATAAACTCTGTAGCTGCTGAGATACTCAATTTATTTTGAGTCATTTTTTCATCAGGAAATGTGAGAATGAGGCCTAGGGTTGAGGAGATGCTGAAATGCTTCCATGTACATTTTGATGCCAGTACTTAACTTCACTTAAATGATGGTTTGAATTCAGGAGCTCTGCTGATAAAGGAGTGTTTTCATATTTATTTACTACTACTTTTAATTTAGGATCTCATATTTTTTCACCAGTGGCTAAAAAAATAATAATGTCTGGATAAGAAACCGTGGAGGGCTTCTATTCTATTTTATTTTGCAACAACACCAAAGCAAATTCCTTGTATGTACAAACATGCTTGGCAATAAAGTCTTTTCAGATTCTGATTCTGATTTTTACAAAGGAGCCAACCATCTCAGATTATCTCAATGTTTACCCTCACACAGATGGAACTGGGATGGGAGACCCTGAACATCCACCCTCTACAACAGCAGGGATGCCAACAACTACAGAGCATGATGATGAATCTCCAAACATAGGTGTGTGTTAACAAATACCTGGGGTACACATGTTCCACATACAAAGATTTCTACTGGACAAACACACTCTGACACATCCTCATCTTTTACCTTATACTTCTTCCATCAGTGGTTGTTAAAATAGTAGTGGCTGTATATGAAACCTGGAGGGAAAACAAAAGATGGACTGGTATCGCCTTTATGCACAAATCCAGAGGACAATGGAGCTTTATTCTTTGTCTGTTTGTCTCTTCTTTTACAGGTATAATTGTTGGTACAGTGGTGGGTTCAGCATTATTGGTGGTAGCGGTGGTCATACTAATACTGTACAAACGGAAACTCCTCAAGGTTACAGGTGAGGGACAGAGTCAAAAAAGGCTTTCATAAGATAAGATAAGATAAGATAAGATAAGATAAGATAACCATTTATTCATAGCACAGTAGGGAAACTTGCAACTTGTCAGACATGCACAATTGTTAGATGTATTTATGTTTTTATGAGGACTTTTCTATATTTGTGAAAATCATCAAAGTGGAAAATCTTGTTTACATTCATTCAAATGCTCTTTTTCTTAGCGTGCTGCGCTGCAGGCGAATCATCAGAGCAGAGGACGGATACTGGACAAAACACAGAGGTACGTGTGTGTGTTTACTTTGCATTACTTTGCATAATGATACAACTTTCTATAGGTGAGTACGCTGATCCACTACTACATCTCTCTCTTTCTTCTCCTCAGGGAAATAATGGAGATCACGATTATGAAGAGATACAGTTGCAGAACCAGCAAGTGACTTCACTTCCAACTGTCTACGCCACTGTCAACCCTCCTCCAGACCTGCTCCACTATGCCAGCATCAGCTTCCAGAATGATGGAAAGACACTTCCTAACACAAGTACAAGCAGCTCCTCAGCCGTTATCAGTGGAGATCAGGGTGACACTCGTCCTCCAGAAGCAGCTCTTTATTCCACTGTCACACCACGGGTGGAACGATAATGAAGTCAGTCACTGACTATATATTTACTGTGTAATGTGTGTACTCTACAGAAATACAATCAGAAATAGACAGAGAAATGTTCAGCAGCTTTCAGTCAGACTTTTAGTTACTCACCTGCTAGTTAACATCTACTATGGCAATAACATAGTTCACACATATGGAATTTGATAGTTACATCTAGCTGTAGTCAGTCATTCTCTGAGCTTTCATTCATTCATTCATTTATTCATCTTCTGTAACCGCTTATACCTGTTAAGGGTCGCGGGGTCTGCTGGAGCCCATCCCAGCTGTCATCGGGCGAGAGGCGGGGTACACCCTGGACAGGTCTCCAGTCTATCGCAGGGCTAACACAGAGAGACAGACAACCATTCACACACACATTCACACCTACGGCCAATTTAGAATCACAAATTAACCTAACCAGCATGTCTTTGGATGGTGGGAGGAAGCCAGAGTACCTGGAGAGAACCCACACAGACACAGAGAGAACATACCTTTCTGACACTGTCTCTACATAAATTAGACATCATAATAGTCATAAAGAGAGGTTTAGAGCAATAACATGGTATGACAATGCACTTGGTTTCACCTGGGGAGCTAATGCTTTGGCAATTGAGTGTATGATGACCTGTTTATAAATTATGTTCCTGACATATTCTTCTTCTCTATCTTGTTTGGGGGTCATCACAGTGGTGTGTTGGTCAGCACTGATGCCTCACAGCAAGACAGACAAACACGTGTTCATTAGGATCACTGGTGATTCTAAATTGGCCGTAGGTGTGAGTGTGAATGGTTGTCTGTCTCTCTGTGTTAGCCCTGTGATAGACTGGAGACCTGTCCAGGACAAGCGGTTACAGATGATGAATGAATGAATGAATGGATGAATATTTTGTTTTGATCTCCCTCTTGTGGACATTGTCATGATCTGCCACTAATATCTTTTATCTTTCCCTCTATGCCTCTGTACGCATGTAGCATATTCAAACTCTCATTTATCCTTCTGTCCAATATAAAGCCTCTAGAGTGAAGCTGTTTATTTGAATGTGAAAATCACAAACTGTGTACATCTGCAATACGGGCTCGAAGTCTGAGTTCACTTGAATCAAAGTGCAACAAGAAGTCATGGTGGTAAATGGAAATAATTCAGAAAATAAATTGATTTCTGTTAAATATAATGAAATAAATGTGGTTGGAAAAAAAACAAAATGATGGGAAGATTGTAATAAAAGTCTGTTTTAAAATAAATTCAGTTTTCCTTCCCCCCGTTGTGACTTTGTATGTCAGTAACTTAATGTCTGATTAGCTTAAAGTTGTACATGCTACAGGGTGATTGATTAGAGACGCACATAAACTACAAATTTCCAAAAAAGAAAAAAAAGGAACAAACAAAATGACTTTGAGAACTTCAGATGGAAACATTATAAATCTCCCATGAATCATGTGTTCTCATTTGTACACAACATGTCTCCTTTATTTGGTGCTTGCTCTGGGGTTTTCTGGCTCTGGGGGCTTGATTGTTATTGACACTTTATAAGTAAAACTCAACTGAAAGGAAAAGCGCTCGACATAAGAAGAATATGCTTCAAAACAGCATCTCATGAAATAAACTGAGAGCAGTCTACCTGAGGAAATGAATTAAAAAAGCAGAAGAACACTTTAAGTGTGGAGACCCTTTAGCTTTGAAGCTGTGTGTTTGTCACTCTACAATATAAATATTCTTAAAGGCTATGTACTACTCACTGTACTGTTATAGCAAGATTTTCTAATGTAATATTTTCAGTGGTCATGTCAGTAGGCACATTTAAAGATACTAAGGTATCAAGGCTCCAGTGTGTGTCGTGTGCATGATTATGAGTGAGTTTATATTTCCTTTCAACACAACTGGAAGAATCGGAACAGACGTTCACCATGTGACGTACTATTCAGCCTCAGTGTGACTTATCTTCTTCAGTTTCTAAATAAATAATCTATTAAAGTGACACTTGCAGTGTTTGGATGATCTTTAAAACTTACACTACAAGTGCTGCTGTTCTAATGTGACAAACAGTGTGAACAATGTTTACACACCCAGACTCTTAATCTTTGGTCACTTCTCTCTTTCTGCCTCTGCACATACTGTTTTTATACCAGCATGTCAGTGTGTAGTGAAGCTGAACAAAAAAGCTCCTGCAGTTTCATTTGCTCAGAGAGAGATAAAACAGAGAGATCAGAGTAGAGGACAGATGTCAGAGCAGGTCATCACAACTTATTAGTACTTACAACTTAGTATTTTGGATGAAAGTTTCTGACCGAGACAATGAGGACATCATCAAAAGTCATTTTCTACATACTGGCTGGTAATATTATTCTTCTACTAGTATATTATATTATATCAAATTATATAAATGTATTTTGACTCTTTCTTGTACTTTTTGTAACAGCTTGTGTAAGTTTATTGACTGTGATGGGAAATACAGGAGGAAGTCAGAGCATTGTCTGTAAGTACATGAAGATGCAAAACATCACGTAAAATACTTTTCTAATTCTAGAATGACTCTCACATGGCTTAAAATTGAAATAAAGCATCTAACTAGCGTACTTAAATTTTCAGGAAGTTCTTTGAGTATTTCCGTTGTTTTCTGGCTACTGCTTTATCGTTCCGCTCTAGAACACTTCAGAGATAGATGTACTTTTACTCCATCTCACTGCTTTAGTCACTCATTGCTCTGTTGATTTAACCATGGAGCCGTACGGGATGCAACATGGCTAAATGTAGCTTCATAACAAATTACACAATAAATCAGTTAATGTTCCCAAAAATCACATTGAATTTTCTAACTTAAAAAATGTTCAAGCCACACCCAAACAATTCTGATGAAGCAGATTAATAGTGAAGGCTTTGAATGCTGGATTTTACCTACTCTGATACAAACAACTGTGCAGTGTGGACAGGGTTCAGCTGAACGTTTTCATTGTGGGGCGAGTGGATTTATTTAAACCTCTGCCAATTCTTCCTTAAAGTAAAAACAAATAATCCACAGTCCATGCTCTTCAACTCTCTGGCAGGTACCAACCCACCAGAGAACCAGGTCGCACGTCTAGGAGGTTCTGTCACCATCAGCTGTAAATATCAAAGCGAAGAAGAAGGCACCATGAAAAGCTTCTGCAGAGCAGATAGAGATTTTAATTGCACAGAGCTGATATCAACGCTGAAATTAGAGCACACAATACGAGACCGGTTTTCTTTAAAGTTTGATAGACAGAGAAGAGTCTACACTGTGAACATTTCCACACTGATGCTGGAGGATGCTGGGAAATACCGGTGTACTTTGAAAAGAATTGATGAGGATTCTTCTTCCTGTTTAACTGAGATCCATCTGCAGGTTTTGGGTGAGTGTTGATCTGATTCAGTAAAAATAAGACAAGCCTACATACATGAAAACATGTTCAACATGACTCAGTTTTTCTTCTTTCAGGCTGGGATGACTTTACACCAATGCAAACTGTTCATGTCACCTCAACAACAACAATTACTTGTAGTTATCCTGACGCCCTTGAGAACCATGAAAAATTTCTGTGCAAGGGGGAGAATCCTTTTAAATGTGTTGATTTAATAAATACAACTGAAAAAGAGAAAGATGTAACTAAAGGCAGGTTCCATATCAGGGATAATAAAAGAATAAAGTCATTCAATGTGCACATCTCTGAGCTGAGTAGAGCTGACTCTGGAACGTACTGGTGTCACTCTGGCAGAACAACGCAGCAAGAAGAATACACCAAAATACAACTTGTTGTAGGTGAGTACTCTGATGCACTACTGTAGAACACAGGTAGAGTATTATACATATTCAGTATGCAGCAAATGTTGATAATACTTTGACTCATTATTTGTTTATCTTAAAACTTTATGTATGTAAGGTATATGAATCATTTCACAATATAAATACATAGAATCCCCATTGGAGAAACTTGCCAACTGAAAATAGCATAGGACTACAACTGTAGCCTGAAGAACAAGAGAGCACCCTTTAGACACGGTGTAAGGACATACCAACCATGTGGCAACCAACACATACAGCATACCCACCCTTCACTTCATCAGCATCAGTCTTAGTGCTGGTGACGGTTCTATCTTCATTTACTCTGACCCTTTTTAGTGATTCACCTCTGCACTAAACTAGGATCATTTAAAGATTACACAAATAAACTCTGTAGCTGCTGAGATACTCAATTTATTTTGAGTCATTTTTTCATCAGGAAATGTGAGAATGAGGCCTAGGGTTGAGGAGATGCTGAAATGCTTCCATGTACATTTTGATGCCAGTACTTAACTTCACTTAAATGATGGTTTGAATTCAGGAGCTCTGCTGATAAAGGAGTGTTTTCATATTTATTTACTACTACTTTTAATTTAGGATCTCATATTTTTTCACCAGTGGCTAAAAAAATAATAATGTCTGGATAAGAAACCGTGGAGGGCTTCTATTCTATTTTATTTTGCAACAACACCAAAGCAAATTCCTTGTATGTACAAACATGCTTGGCAATAAAGTCTTTTCAGATTCTGATTCTGATTTTTACAAAGGAGCCAACCATCTCAGATTATCTCAATGTTTACCCTCACACAGATGGAACTGGGATGGGAGACCCTGAACATCCACCCTCTACAACAGCAGGGATGCCAACAACTACAGAGCATGATGATGAATCTCCAAACATAGGTGTGTGTTAACAAATACCTGGGGTACACATGTTCCACATACAAAGATTTCTACTGGACAAACACACTCTGACACATCCTCATCTTTTACCTTATACTTCTTCCATCAGTGGTTGTTAAAATAGTAGTGGCTGTATATGAAACCTGGAGGGAAAACAAAAGATGGACTGATATCGCTGTATGCACAAATCCAGAGGACAATGGAGCTTTATTCTTTGTCTGTTTGTCTCTTCTTTTACAGGTATAATTGTTGGTACAGTGGTGGGTTCAGCATTATTGGTGGTAGCGGTGGTCATACTAATACTGTACAAACGGAAACTCCTCAAGGTTACAGGTGAGGGACAGAGTCAAAAAAGGCTTTCATAAGATAAGATAAGATAAGATAAGATAAGATAAGATAAGCATTTATTCATAGCACAGTAGGGAAACTTGCAGCTTATCAGACATGCACAATTGTTAGATGTATTTATGTTTTTATGAGGACTTTTCTATATTTGTGAAAATCATCAAAGTGGAAAATCTTGTTTACATTCATTCAAATGCTCTTTGTCTTAGCGTGCTGCGCTGCAGGCGAATCATCAGAGCAGAGGACGGATACTGGACAAAACACAGAGGTACGTGTGTGTGTTTACTTTGCATTACTTTGCATAATGATACAACTTTCTATAGGTGAGTACGCTGATCCACTACTACATCTCTCTCTTTCTTCTCCTCAGGGAAATAATGGAGATCACGATTATGAAGAGATACAGTTGCAGAACCAGCAAGTGACTTCACTTCCAACTGTCTACGCCACTGTCAACCCTCCTCCAGACCTGCTCCACTATGCCAGCATCAGCTTCCAGAATGATGGAAATACACTTCCTAACACAAGTACAAGCAGCTCCTCAGCCGTTATCAGTGGAGATCAGGGTGACACTCGTCCTCCAGAAGCAGCAGAGGCAGCTCTTTATTCCACCGTCACACCACGGGTGGAACGATAATGAAGTCAGTCACTGACTATATATTTACTGTGTAATGTGTGTACTCTACAGAAATACAATCAGAAATAGACAGAGAAATGTTCAGCAGCTTTCAGTCAGACTTTTAGTTACTCACCTGCTAGTTAACATCTACTATGGCAATAACATAGTTCACACATATGGAATATGATAGTTACATCTAGCTGTAGTCAGTCATTCTCTGAGCTTTCATTCATTCATTCATTCATTCATCTTCTGTAACCGCTTATACCTGTTAAGGGTCGCGGGGTCTGCTGGAGCCCATCCCAGCTGTCATCGGGCGAGAGGCGGGGTACACCCTGGACAGGTCTCCAGTCTATCGCAGGGCTAACACAGAGAGACAGACAACCATTCACACGCACATTCACACCTACGGCCAATTTAGAATCACAAATTAACCTAACCAGCATGTCTTTGGATGGTGGGAGGAAGCCAGAGTACCTGGAGAGAACCCACACAGACACAGAGAGAACATACCTTTCTGACACTGTCTCTACATAAATTAGACATCATAATAGTCATAAAGAGAGGTTTAGAGCAATAACATGGTATGACAATGCACTTGGTTTCACCTGGGGAGCTAATGCTTTGGCAATTGAGTGTATGATGACCTGTTTATAAATTATGTTCCTGACATATTCTTCTTCTCTATCTTGTTTGGGGGTCATCACAGTGGTGTGGTGGTTAGCACTGATGCCTCACAGCAAGACAGACAAACACGTGTCCATTAGGATCACTGGTGATTCTAAATTGGCCGTAGGTGTGAGTGTGAATGGTTGTCTGTCTCTCTGTGTTAGCCCTGTGATAGACTGGAGACCTGTCCAGGACAAGCGGTTACAGATGATGAATGAATGAATGAATGGATGAATATTTTGTTTTGATCTCCCTCTTGTGGACATTGTCATGATCTGCCACTAATATCTTTTATCTTTCCCTCTATGCCTCTGTACGCATGTAGCATATTCAAACTCTCATTTATCCTTCTGTCCAATATAAAGCCTCTAGAGTGAAGCTGTTTATTTGAATGTGAAAATCACAAACTGTGTACATCTGCAATACGGGCTCGAAGTCTGAGTTCACTTGAATCAAAGTGCAACAAGAAGTCATGGTGGTAAATGGAAATAATTCAGAAAATAAATTGATTTCTGTTAAATATAATGAAATAAATGTGGTTGGAAAAAAAACAAAATGATGGGAAGATTGTAATAAAAGTCTGTTTTAAAATAAATTCAGTTTTCCTTCCCCCCGTTGTGACTTTGTATGTCAGTAACTTAATGTCTGATTAGCTTAAAGTTTTACATGCTACAGGGTGATTGATTAGAGACGCACATAAACTACAAATTTGCAAAAAAGAAAAAAAAGGAACAAACAAAATGACTTTGAGAACTTCAGATGGAAACATTATAAATCTCCCATGAATCATGTGTTCTCATTTGTACACAACATGTCTCCTTTATTTGGTGCTTGCTCTGGGGTTTTCTGGCTCTGGGGGCTTGATTGTTATTGACACTTTATAAGTAAAACTCAACTGAAAGGAAAAGCGCTCGACATAAGAAGAATATGCTTCAAAACAGCATCTCATGAAATAAACTGAGAGCAGTCTACCTGAGGAAATGAATTAAAAAAGCAGAAGAACACTTTAAGTGTGGAGACCCTTTAGCTTTGAAGCTGTGTGTTTGTCACTCTACAATATAAATATTCTTAAAGGCTATGTACTACTCACTGTACTGTTATAGCAAGATTTTCTAATGTAATATTTTCAGTGGTCATGTCAGTAGGCACATTTAAAGATACTAAGGTATCAAGGCTCCAGTGTGTGTCGTGTGCATGATTATGAGTGAGTTTATATTTCCTTTCAACACAACTGGAAGAATCGGAACAGACGTTCACCATGTGACGTACTATTCAGCCTCAGTGTGACTTATCTTCTTCAGTTTCTAAATAAATAATCTATTAAAGTGACACTTGCAGTGTTTGGATGATCTTTAAAACTTACACTACAAGTGCTGCTGTTCTAATGTGACAAACAGTGTGAACAATGTTTACACACCCAGACTCTTAATCTTTGGTCACTTCTCTCTTTCTGCCTCTGCACATACTGTTTTTATACCAGCATGTCAGTGTGTAGTGAAGCTGAACAAAAAAGCTCCTGCAGTTTCATTTGCTCAGAGAGAGATAAAACAGAGAGATCAGAGTAGAGGACAGATGTCAGAGCAGGTCATCACAACTTATTAGTACTTACAACTTAGTATTTTGGATGAAAGTTTCTGACCGAGACAATGAGGACATCATCAAAAGTCATTTTCTACATACTGGCTGGTAATATTATTCTTCTACTAGTATATTATATTATATCAAATTATATAAATGTATTTTGACTCTTTCTTGTACTTTTTGTAACAGCTTGTGTAAGTTTATTGACTGTGATGGGAAATACAGGAGGAAGTCAGAGCATTGTCTGTAAGTACATGAAGATGCAAAACATCACGTAAAATACTTTTCTAATTCTAGAATGACTCTCACATGGCTTAAAATTGAAATAAAGCATCTAACTAGCGTACTTAAATTTTCAGGAAGTTCTTTGAGTATTTCCGTTGTTTTCTGGCTACTGCTTTATCGTTCCGCTCTAGAACACTTCAGAGATAGATGTACTTTTACTCCATCTCACTGCTTTAGTCACTCATTGCTCTGTTGATTTAACCATGGAGCCGTACGGGATGCAACATGGCTAAAGGTAGCTTCATAACAAATTACACAATAAATCAGTTAATGTTCCCAAAAATCACATTGAATTTTCTAACTTAAAAAATGTTCAAGCCACACCCAAACAATTCTGATGAAGCAGATTAATAGTGAAGGCTTTGAATGCTGGATTTTACCTACTCTGATACAAACAACTGTGCAGTGTGGACAGGGTTCAGCTGAACGTTTTCATTGTGGGGCGAGTGGATTTATTTAAACCTCTGCCAATTCTTCCTTAAAGTAAAAACAAATAATCCACAGTCCATGCTCTTCAACTCTCTGGCAGGTACCAACCCACCAGAGAACCAGGTCGCACGTCTAGGAGGTTCTGTCACCATCAGCTGTAAATATCAAAGCGAAGAAGAAGGCACCATGAAAAGCTTCTGCAGAGCAGATAGAGATTTTAATTGCACAGAGCTGATATCAACGCTGAAATTAGAGCACACAATACGAGACCGGTTTTCTTTAAAGTTTGATAGACAGAGAAGAGTCTACACTGTGAACATTTCCACACTGATGCTGGAGGATGCTGGGAAATACCGGTGTACTTTGAAAAGAATTGATGAGGATTCTTCTTCCTGTTTAACTGAGATCCATCTGCAGGTTTTGGGTGAGTGTTGATCTGATTCAGTAAAAATAAGACAAGCCTACATACATGAAAACATGTTCAACATGACTCAGTTTTTCTTCTTTCAGGCTGGGATGACTTTACACCAATGCAAACTGTTCATGTCACCTCAACAACAACAATTACTTGTAGTTATCCTGACGCCCTTGAGAACCATGAAAAATTTCTGTGCAAGGGGGAGAATCCTTTTAAATGTGTTGATTTAATAAATACAACTGAAAAAGAGAAAGATGTAACTAAAGGCAGGTTCCATATCAGGGATAATAAAAGAATAAATTCATTCAATGTGCACATCTCTGAGCTGAGTAGAGCTGACTCTGGAACGTACTGGTGTCACTCTGGCAGAACAACGCAGCAAGAAGAATACACCAAAATACAACTTTTTGTAGGTGAGTACTCTGATGCACTACTGTAGAACACAGGTAGAGTATTATACATATTCAGTATGCAGCAAATGTTGATAATACTTTGACTCATTATTTGTTTATCTTAAAACTTTATGTATGTAAGGTATATGAATCATTTCACAATATAAATACATAGAATCCCCATTGCAGAAACTTGCCAACCGAAAATAGCATAGGACTACAACTGTAGCCTGAAGAACAAGAGAGCACCCTTTAGACACGGTGTAAGGACATACCAACCATGTGGCAACCAACACATGCAGCATACCCACCCTTCACTTTATCAGCATCAGTCTCAGTGCTGGTGACGGTTCTATCTTCATTTACTCTGACCATTTTTAGTGATTCACCTCTGCAGTAAATTTAGATCATTTAAAGATTATACAAATAAACTCTGTAGCTGCTGAGATACTCAATTTATTTTGAGTCATTTTTTTTATCAGGAAATGTGAGAATGAGGCCTAGGGTTGAGGAGATGCTGAAATGCTTCCATGTACATTTTGATGCCAGTACTTGACTTCACTTAAATGATGGTTTGAATTCAGGAGCTCTGCTGATAAAGGAGTGCTTTCATATTTACATACTACTCTTTTTAATTTAGGATCTCATATTTTCACCAGTGGCTAATAAAATAATAATGTCTGGATATGAAACCCTGGAGGGCTAACAAAGGAGCCAACCATCTCAGATTCTCAAAATTTTTACCCTCACACAGATGGAACTGGGATGGGAGACCCTGAACATCCACCTTCTACAACAGCAGGGATGCCAACAACTACAGAGGATGACGATGACTCTCCAAACATAGGTGTGTGTTAACAAATAGCTGGGGTACACATGTTCCACATACAAAGATTTCTACTGGACAAACACTCTCAGACACATCCTCATCTTTATGCACAAATCCTGAGGACAATGGAACTTTATTCTTTGTCTGTTTGTCTCTTGTTTTTAAGGTATGATTGTTGGTACAGTGGTGCGTCTGGCATTATTAGTAGTGGTTACGGTCGTACTAATACTGTACGGAGGGACACTAATCAGGAGTACAGGTGAGGGACAGAGTCAAAATCCTTATGTACTTGTCATGCATGCAGTACAATGTTTACTTGTATTTATGTTTGGAAAAAATCAAAGAAAATCAATCAAGATAATAGTTTAATGACTGGATCAAGGATGCCAACAGTTTTCAGATTGAAAACTGTTGGCATTTCTTAGCGTGCTGCGCAACAGGCAGATCATCAGAGAGGAGGACAGACACTGGACAAACCACAGAGGTACGTGTGTGTGTGTTTCCTTTGCATAAAGAGTACAACAGCTGAACCTATCACATCTCTCTCCTTCTTCCCCTCAGGGAAATAATGGAGATGACTGTTATGAAGAGATACAGTTGCAGAACCAGCAAGTGACAATGGAGCATGCTGTTAAGGATTTGAATGTTTCCTCTTCTTAAATACAACCAGAAATGTTCAGCAGCTTTTAACTGATCAAGTAATTTAGTCAGAGTTCAAATTTACACACCGGCTAGTTAACATCTATCATGAGAATAACATGGCACATACATATAGATATGGAATATGACAGTTGACAACTGGTTTAAATGAGTCCTTCTCTGTAAAAACAGGCTCGCAAAATAAAGGTTTAATGTGCTACTTAAGTCATGTTACCTGGAAACCATGCTCACACAAATAACCACTGAGAGGAAGAGAGCAACTGTTTGTTGGTTTCATTTCAACCACTGATTCAGGTCTGTTTTTCTACATTCATTTTTTTGAGGCAAGTTAAGTTTTTGCAGCTTGTCTAAACTTTTCTTTGAAGAAATACAGTATATCTGTAGTGTGAACAAACTCACCAGGCAGTCTTACAACGATTATTCAGTTTCATGACATCAGCTGGCTGTAACATGCTTCACTGAAGCTCTAGAAAAAATGATATACACTAGTGAAAATGAATGCATTCCAATATAACAGTCCTCCACTTTAGTGTTTAATTCAATCCAGTTTACCAGCACTATATCCTCCAAAATGATCATCAAGTTGAATTACCACCTTTCTGATGTTGTATTAACATAAACTGAACATTATTATTGGTCATGAAGGAATATTTAGAGCAGGACTGGTATACTGGAAGGCATTCGTTTTCGCTAGTAGTACCTAATAAACTGGCAAGTGAGTGTATGATGACCTGTTTATAATTTGTGTTCCTGACATGTGTGTTCTCCTTTCATATCTTGTTTTGATCCCCCCTTGTGGACATTTTAATGATGTGCCACTAATATCTTTTATTGTTCCCTCTATGCTGCCGTGTGCATGTAGCATATTTAAACTCTCATTTCCTTTCAATCCCTCTGTCCAATCTAATATCTCTACAAAAAAGCTACCAATTTCACTGACAAAATGTGTACATTCTGAATTACCAGCTCAGGAGCAGCTTGAATGAAAGGGTAACAACAGGAAATAAAGATTAAAGAATTAAAATGTTGTCACTTTTAATATATGTCAATGAAAATACTGACATATACTCCTCGTCCCACCGTGCTGGCTGCATACAGTATATGCAGTTGCAGGCAGTAACTACTTCTACTTCTACTACCACACTACTTTCACTCTTCTGCTTCTACTACAATATATTGCAACACAGAATGCAAAAGGAATATAGAAACAGAAGAAGTGAAAGTGGAACTTTAACTATACAGTGAATGCACACTGTTATTGGCAGGCCGATGTACAACTACACAAGATATACACAATGTACAATGAATGAATACTGTTGTGGAACTATACAACTGTAAGTAAGAACGTCTAATTGCACAGTGGATGAACTTAAACTATAATACAACTCTTCTGTATCATATGATGAAAATAGGAGAAAATAAAATAAAATAAACAACAATTGAAGAATAAAAGGCTGGTTTCTTCCTCTAGTGACCACATATGTCAGCAAAACTAATGAGCTCAAGGTTTTACTAGATCACAATGTTGGTGTGCTGTAATGTTTTCAAAGACGACTTTCTTGACTGTGACAGTGCAAGTACAAAAACTGCTGTATTATAAAACCACATCCATGTGCGCGCCATAGACTGTATATAGGAGCACTGACGGACGGCCCAGCTGACCAATGACTGTCCAAAGTGACGGTCGGGGTGGAGCCACGTTCTCTGGCGGAGGCTGGGTGTCGCCTGACCGGATGATGACAGAAGTTTTCACTCCGGGATAGGGACTTTTGTCATACAGTAACCCATTTATCGAGACCTTCATTATCTGAACCGTGTCAGGACTTTTGGCTTCTATCTGCCTTGTGTTTTGGTCAGATAAACGCACACGGCAGTGGCTGACTGCAGTATCATCTGGGAACTTTTGCTTTTCTAGACGAGAGACCCTCTGGCTCTTATTTGACCGGTTAGGAGTGCAAGTTAAAGCCCGCTGGGCTGACGGAGGATCCGCCATGGGAAACCGGGGGATGGAAGACCTAATTCCCCTCATCAACAAGCTCCAAGACGCCTTCAGCTCCATCGGCCAGAGCTGCAACTTGGACCTGCCGCAAATAGCGGTCGTCGGCGGCCAGAGCGCAGGGAAGAGCTCCGTGTTGGAGAATTTCGTCGGGAGGTTGTGCAGTTTATGTGTTTTCTTGGAATAATTTGGAATGTGAATCGTGCGCTTTACGCACTACGACTGTCTGCTTAGTAAACAACACCGAGCTCCTGCGTTAAAGTCGCCAACTAAGCACTTCATTACTTTCTCGGTGCCTCCCAGTTTGTAACGTTCCTTTCCAACGGATTTTTTTCCATTTCGAAGCTGAGCTATTCACGATGGATAATTGCGTTTATTGCGCAAGGAACCAGCTGTTGATTTAGGACAAATATAAAAGGAAATGGTTTTATGGAAGTGTGTGAATGAGACTTTAGTTTAGAGATCCACATTCTAAAACGACACAGTTGTAAAGGTTGAATGCTACAGTTGTTTCCACTCAGTACTAGGCCTAGTCTGTCAAACATTTATAAAAACTGTTTTTTTCCTGTAGGTTGCTCGGATCGTAAATAAAGATATCTTTATGGAGCTTGTATTATTTAGATCGGGTCAAAGTTTGACTTCCGAGGAGCAAAAGGGGACTGTTGGCAGGGTGGATGAGGTCACTGTCAGATAAATGAATCATTGGATAGCTTCACTGGCAGTTCACTAGAAAATATCTGCGCCTTCAGCATGCTGAGCACTGCTGAGCTTCTTTGTGGCGCTGGTGAATGAGCTTGAGGCACTTGTGGATCCTTGTTGATGACAAATAGCAGCAAACCAGCTGGCACATTATTGCCATGTGTTCGGATCCCTCTGCTCCATTTATAACAGTGTAGAGAGAAGTCGCTTCGATGTTTTTTCAGTGAAAACACAAGATAATAGCATTGCTAGAGGAAATTGATGGGGAAGAAGATTGAGGTTGAGGCCTAATTTACTAAGGGTAGCCGAGAGAACAGAGAGAACACTTCAGTTGCCCACATGTCACAAAGATTTTATTTTTTGTCCGTGAGGTAGGGAATGTTGATTAGGCAGCCAATGTCTCCTTTTTTTCCTCTTGCCTTTTGTCTCCGAGTTCCAAGCAGTGGCTGAGGAGGACAGTAGGGGCATTGATGCGTTAGTGCTGGGGTCATCAGTGATGTCACCAGCTGCACTGTCATGTGTATATGACACACTGGGTACCAGATACCCACAGAAGAGCGCTTAGCTGTTTGTTAATTAGCCTACTGACACGCAGTTACACAGGATTAATCTGTGCTGTCAGAATGTTGATTTAATGTACTGGGCATGTAGTTTTTGTTCTTGAAATGTCGTGTAGTTTGATCTTCTTTGTTCTCCAACAGTCATTTAAATAAAGTAATGTTAGCGATTTTGGGGGATGTATAATTCTTTGGTACGATATGTGCAAGCTGATGTAAAGAATTGTGAAAAAAATGTGAATGAGCCCAAGATTATGGCGCCTAATGTGTAAGTCTGAGTAATGCACTGTTCAAAATGTACCAACGGTTATCTCACGGTTAATATGCACCAGAGAGAACAATCATATTCAACCAGGAACTAGAAAAAATTGACCAGAAGAGTCTAAAGTCCGGATTACTTGATGAATGAATCAGGGATTCCATTGATTATTGGTCCGTGTTGGTCCTCGAGGTATTAATGTTGTGGTTTTGTAAGTGACAGGAAGACATGAGGAAACAGGATGTGGATTAGAGTTGTGTAACTTCCTGACTGCTGGCAGCAGTGAACACCAGGCACAGGGTCTGTGTGTGTGCGGGTCTGTTCAAATTGTTTTGTTTTAGTGCATATTTTGTGTATGTGTGTGTGTTTGTGGGCTCTGCTTCCAGTACCTTACGCTAAAACTCAGGTCTTGCCACTGACCTGCCAAACGCACAGACAGACACAGACATGTTCTCATGGCCTGGAGAGATGTGCGGCCACTGACCTGGAAATGATCACGACTCTATTGAATAGCAGTTTCCACTCTGTATGGAATGAGGGAAAACAGGGGGCGACGCTTCTTTCTATTTGCACTATATGTAATGGACCGGTTTGTAAGTCAATCTTTGTCTTGCATCAATAATGCACACGCTCAGGGAGAGGTCTGCATAAGTAATTGGAGAAGCTTTTATAAGAAGTATGCTGACATGGTGCGAAAATTAAATGCTGATGTTTTGTGTTCCATATTTAAATTTTGCCATTAAAAGCAACATCCAGGGTCATAATTCATTTCAGATCAATGCTCTTTTCTTTAATGACCTAAAATTTGATTTAAAGTATGTCCAATAATCAGCTGTTTGCCTGCAGATATCCTTAAGTTGTGTGTGTTAAACTTTACCTCTGCCTCTTAATCAGGGACTTTTTGCCCAGAGGATCTGGCATCGTCACCCGTCGTCCTCTCATCCTCCAGCTGGTGAACAATAAAGCAGGTAAGCTGTGCACGTGATTCTTACCGTACCTGTTTAGAAATGGCTGTAATCCTAAATTCAGGAAATGTTCAGGTGTGTGTATCTCATCTTTTTGTGTAGACACACTACATGTCTCAAAAGTCTATTTCACATCCCTTTTATAAAAGTTTTTATTTCGGTTGATAAAGCAGTAATTGATTAAGCTTCACTCCACTTCCTGGCCCTTGTCTTATCATATTTGTCTACATATTGACTTATTACCAGTCCCTCACCCTCTCTACTGTCCAAAACCTGTGTTTTCTTCCGTGTAGAGTATGCAGAGTTCCTGCACTGTAAGGGACGCAAGTTTGTGGACTTTGATGAAGTCCGCACGGAGATCGAAGCAGAGACAGACCGGCTAACTGGATCCAACAAGGGCATCTCCCCAATACCGATCAACCTCCGCGTCTACTCCCCTAATGGTGACACACACACACACATTTAAAGCCAGACTTCTTGGTGCAAATTTTCAACCTCATGTCTAACTGAACCCTCCCTTTTTCCCCTTTCCCTTCTAAGTGCTGAACTTGACCCTGATTGACCTGCCGGGGATGACCAAAGTGGCGGTGGGTGACCAGCCTGTGGACATTGAGCATCAGATTAGAGACATGCTGCTGCAGTTCATCACTAAGGAGAGTTGCTTGATCCTCGCCGTCACCCCGGCTAACACTGACCTGGCCAACTCCGACGCCCTCAAGATCGCCAAGGAGGTGGATCCTCAGGGTAAGCTGGAGGATGTCCCCTGTTTCTATGCAGGGTCGTCTTTATCTGGGTATTTCCATAACTAACCATTATTGTACTAATTTTAGTATAAAATTAATTACATTTTGTTGGAACTTGCAGCTATTAGCACTCACATCTTCCTATTAATCTTTGCCTCGGTGCAGGAAATGGCTCATCAAGATAATTATCAGTTACATTATTAAAAGACTTCCTGCCAGCAAGTACTGAATAAGATTAGTAGAGATATAATTACACTGAATTATGGTTCCACTTTTGACCATCTTTCAGTCTATCCAGAGGATATTATTAACCGTGTTATTAACCGTTTTAATGGATGCTATCTACTGCTAATGACAGAGCATTAAACCTTTAAATTATATTTGCAAATCTGACAAGCTCATTTTTATATGTGAATATTAAAATTTAATAATGACACTTTTGTTGTCAGGGCTGCGGACAATCGGTGTGATCACGAAGTTGGACCTGATGGATGAGGGGACAGATGCACGAGATATCCTGGAGAACAAACTACTGCCGCTCCGCAGAGGTAAGGCCACACGCACACGGATACAGTGCAGTGAGAAAGCATCAGGGAAGTTCATCACTACTGAAATCATTAATAGAATAGGATAGGATAAGATAAGATAAGATAAGATAAGATAAGATAAGATAAGGGTTAGTAAAAGTAATTATGTCTCATTCATATTTCATCAGAGGTTAACAGACTCACACTGTAAAACTGTCTGGTCTAGGTGGGTGGTACGTGTCTAAGTAACATCCACATGAATGCCAGGTCCAGAAGTTTCCCAGCGGAACATTGAACTGTCACAAAATGGTCAATGTTGTTTACTTCTCCTGTCGGTGGTCATAATGTTGTGGCTGATTGGTGTGTATACAGTAGTAGCATATGTAGTTCCCCAGTTTTAGAAAGTATACACACAAGTTTACAAGTTGCTTGGTTGCAAAGCCTGTGTGTTGTTATGGTTTATTTTTGAGGAGATGTTGTACTTTTTGGTTTCAGTCTGGTCTTGATCAAGTCAAACAAATATGAATTTGGATTGGGAGTCTAAAACTTTCTTCAGTTTGGCCATGAAAGCTCTTTTATGGTGCCTTGTTTGTGTTTTTTATTCAGGTTATATCGGGGTGGTGAACCGCAGTCAAAAGGACATTGATGGGAAGAAAGACATCCGTGCTGCTTTGGCTGCTGAGAGGAAGTTCTTCCTGTCTCATCCTGCATACAGACACATTGCAGAACGCATGGGTACGCCGCACCTGCAGAAAACCCTCAACCAGGTGAGGCACGGAGCCGATCAGTCAATAATAAATGTTTAAGTCCAAGCTTCAGTTGGTAGTTTTGGACTGCACTGAATTGTTGAGTCATTGAAAGTTACTGCACAAGTTTGAACCTAACATGCACTATTGTGGGCTTTTAACCTTTATTTCTCTACAGCAACTCACAAACCACATCCGCGACACGTTGCCAGGGTTACGCAGTAAGCTTCAAAGCCAGCTTCTCTCACTGGAAAAGGAAGTGGAGGAGTACAAGAACTTCCGTCCTGACGACCCTACCCGCAAAACCAAAGCCTTGCTTCAGTCAGTGCCTACATACACAGATGCAGACGTGCAGATGCATATTAAACCAGTAACTTAATACACTGAGTGTGTTCTGTGTAACCTGTATAGGATGGTGCAGCAGTTTGGTGTGGACTTTGAGAAGTGCATAGAGGGGTCTGGAGATCAGGTGGATACCTCCAACTTGTCCGGTGGTGCAAAGATCAACCGGATCTTTCATGAGCGCTTCCCCTTCGAGCTAGTGAAGGTGACCAGTGCTTTCATCATAATCATTTGTCACTGTGTTCCTTCCTCGTGTCTGGCCTCACCTTATCCCAGAAGTACCAATAACTATGCACAGAACAAATAAAATCTAAGCTTTGTTTGCACTGTGTCTTAGATGGAGTTTGATGAGAAGGAGCTGAGGAAAGAGATCAGTTATGCCATCAAGAACATCCACGGAGTCAGGCAAGTTAAGCCAGCCTGCAAAAAAACATCACATGCAATACACATGTGTCTGCTTACCTGTCTGTCAGCTTTTTTTTTTTTTTTTTTGTCTCTGTTACATGTGCTTGCGCTAATGTCTTCTGTTATTGGTGATAGTTTTTTTTTTTTATTTCCTGCTGCTTGTTGGCCTGGTGTCTGCCTTCCACTCCAAATGTTCCTGTTTTCCCTTCTTCTTCCTCATTCATTGTTCCTCAGCATCTGTCTGCTCAGGTCGTCCCCGTCTGTGCGATTGTTTCACACACTTCCTGTGTGTCTTCTGCTCCATGTTTCCATGTGTGTGTCTTGTTTTGTATGTCCTTCAGGACAGGCCTGTTCACTCCAGACCTGGCGTTTGAGGCCATAGTGAAAAAGCAGATCATTAAGCTGAAAGAGCCCTGTCTGAAATGCATCGACCTGGTCATCCAGGAGCTCATCAACACAGTCAGACAGTGCACCAATAAGGTATCAGTGCATGGTCACCTGCCCGATTGCCGTACCTGTGCATAGTCAGTGCTGCCAAGCTCCACTTTGGTTCCAACAGCAGCCATCTTTAGCTATGTTGTTTCGGACATCATTTTTCTTGGATCAAACTACCTAAACTACTGAAAAGTGGCTGATTTCAAAGTAAGGAATTAGTTTTTACAGTCCTGCTTTGAAGATCACATGAGTGGATGTACTGGCTGCACTGCAGTGCATTGGATTGGTGTCTCTGAGACACTGTGTGGACAGAAACAGACGGGCTGTGACATGTTTCTGTAGGTTCATTGCAAAACAAGCTGCAGGCCTGTTGTGAAGCTGTAGATTAAGTAACACTAATGCGCCGTTCACAATACGGGCAAAAAAGGCTACTGGTCATTTTCATTAGAAGCCGACGATGTGGTCCTACAAACTAACAGCTAACTCGCCACAAATCAAAGTTGAGCTGGGTTCGATTTTTTTCAGCACTTCTATGATGTGGTGTGTTTGAGCTACACTTCAACAGCGACTTGTAAACAAGGTTGCACTTTGTCACCCACAGTGTGAACTTAGCATTAGAGTCTTCAGGCTCAGCCATGCCTTAAGCTAAATGCTAATGCTAGCATGCTCACACTTGGTTTTTACCTTTTAACACAAAGTACAGCTGAAATGAATGGCATTTTTTGACATATTTTGGCAGCACTAGAGGGAATTTCTCGGGGTCACCCACATCATGAATATATATACACTGCCTGGCCGAAAAAAAAGTCACCACCAAAAAAAAATGGTCGCACTCTAATATTTCGAATCCCAAAGATTCTCAATGGGGGTTAAGGTCTGTGGTGGACAATTCACGTGTGAAAATAATGTCTCACGCTCTTTCACAATCTGAGCCCCATGAATCCTGGCATCGTCATCTTGGAATATGCCTGTGAACATCAGGGAAGAATGTTTTCACTGCTTGATGCATGCCAATGATTTGACCCTTCTCAGACAGACTAACATCTCTTCAACGACCACAGGATGTGTCTCATTGCATCAGTTGGGGTTAAATAACTTGTTGCCAGTTGAAAGATAATCTCCCATGCAGTAATTATCCAATAGGAGGCTTAGTGAAATCCAGGTGGTGACTTTTTTTTGGCCAGGCAGTTTATATACACAATTCCATGGCAGTGTTTGTTGAGGTATTTGTGTTTGGACCAATAGACCAGCACACAATCCGACACCACCACCCGCAGTCATGTTTCTAGGATGGCCAAAAAGCCATATGTTGATCCCTAAACATCAGCATGCAAAGGCGGCTGAAATGTCAGTGAACTCTCTTGATAACCTGCAGCTTGTTTTTGTTCTGAACATGTAGGTGAACTAACTAAACACCTGTTTTTTTTTTCTTCTTTGTCATGTTCCTCAACCTTCATCTTTCTTTCCGTTTTCCCAACTCATTTTCCCAACACCACTTATGTTTTCTTTCCACCACGCCTCATGCTTGACTTCTCCTCTTTCACTTGACATTAACCTTCCGAATCCCGCGACGCCTCACCACAGGACAGGCCTGTTCACCCCAGACATGGCGTTTGAGGCTATAGTGAAAAAGCAGATCATTAAGCTGAAAGACCCCTGTCTGAAATGTGTTGACCTCGTCGTCACCGAGCTTTTCACCCTGATCAGGAAGTGCTCTGAAAAGGTAAACATGAATGGCAGAGAGACGTTTAACAGTGACACAGGCTGATGACTTAGAGAGAGTGAAGGGGAAAGAAAAGCAGCAATAGAGAGCAGACATAATTCATTCAACTAACTCACCACTGTTAGTGTTGTTCATTGTTACCCTTCACCACTGCCTGAAGGCTTCACTTGACACCGGTCCTGCTGCCTCACTTCATGTTGATCCTTAATGACAAAGACTCCCTCTCCCCATTCTGACCCTGCCCACAAATCAGCACTGGGTCCAATGATTTAACCAGACCTTACCCTGCCTCCTTATCAAATCAGACCCCCCTCCATACTAAAAAAATTGCTTTCACAACTGTGGGTGTTTTAATTCGGTATATTCCATCACCTTTTCTGCATTGTTGACACTAATAATATACCTTCACAAGACTCCATGAAACCCTGTTCTGAACTCTAACACAGTCCTTTTTACTAAATCCTTCCTGACATGTTGAGTCGCCCTATGAGCATGGAACTCAGTGCATGCCCCCTCAGTCTTTATGTCTTGCCTCATAATTGTATAATTGTAAAGTGGTTGATTGTATCTATCTATTTATCTATGAGGATACGCTGTGTGTTTACCGTGTTGTGTAAAGCCTGCATCAATCTGCAGCAGTGCGTATGTGTGTGTGTGTTTCCGTGCATCTTCAGCTGGGCTCGTACCCTCGTCTGAGAGAAGAAACCGAGAGAATTGTCACCACCTACGTCAGAGAGAGAGACAACAAGACCAAAGATCAGGTGTGTGGGAAAGAGAGATCGAAGCGGCATATCTCAAGAGTTTCACCCCTTTTGTGTACGTAACAGGTGTCACAATGTGCTTCTTAGGTGCTGCTGCTGATTGACATTGAGCTCTCCTACATCAACACTAACCATGAGGACTTTATCGGATTTGCAAAGTAAGACAAATGAGGTCCACTGAATTTAATCAAAATGAGTTTGCAGCTGTTTTGATATGGTAATATTTACAAATGAATGATTCATTTCTGTATATTCAAGGCAATTGGTGACACATGAAAAATATTTTGCAATACCAGGAAGAAGTGAAACTATCAATATGTGAGAAAAAAGAAATAATGTACAGTACATGTATACAGTATCAACAGGAACATGGCCTAACAAATCATTTTTGACGAGGTAGTTTAAAAATAAAGTTGTTAGTGCCCTCTAGTGGTCGATCCATGTGTTTACACATTACCTGAACCATATCTTCAGCATTTCTTCACTGCATTTTCATGTTATCTGTAACCATGTGCCTATATGACAATAAGAGTATATCTGATAGATATGTAGCTTAAATCAGGTAATAATAATATGTTTAATCTTTACTGTTTGTATTTAAGACTGCAAAGTTAAAATTTGTGGAAAAGCTGTACAACTGTACTGCTGTTTTTTTGGGACTTGTACTTAACAGGAGTCGTCCTCCCCAAAAATAGATAGATAGATAGATATACTTTTCACAATAGAATACCAAAAAATAAAAAATAAAAATACATACAGAATCCAAAAAGTCAAAAAAAGGTCTTCAGTATTTGCAATACAAAAAAAATATAATCAAGTGTAAAATACAGGGTAAGATATATAGCAGCTCTTCTTAAAAATAGCACCATACTCCTGAAACAACGACTGCTAATCCCGCTGAGACTTAACTATTTTATGTGACAACAATTTAAATATATCTGGGGTTTATTGTATTAATCTGATAAAGTAAAGAAAATCGATTCATTCAAATGAATTACCTTAAACTTAAAAAACTGTGATTGACATATATCACAGTATTGTTATATTGTTTTATAGACCGAGGGATTCATTAGAAGAAACAATGGACAGAATAATACAAAACTGTAAAACACAAATAATCATTAGTTGTTTTCTATTGATATCATGTTAGTTACTGAATCTCTCTCCTACAGTGCACAGCAACGGACTGCTGCTAATGTCACTAAGAAGAGAGTCATGCCCAATCAGGTAATTGCAGTGAAAGCTCTCTCACCACTGTGGCTTAAGAGCAGCTGCTTTCCTTCTGCTGCTGTCTTTGTCTCTTGTTATTTCTGTTCTGCTGTTGTCTCAGCCCATCTCTCCTGTCATTACCGCCCTCTGTTGCTTCACATTTTCATACTCTTGTCTGTGCCCCGTCTCCTTGTTTCCCTTTCCTCTTTCTCCTCTGCTGTTCCTCATTTTAACGGCCCAGGGAGAGATTCTTGTAAGTACCATGCCCCCCTATGCACCCCCACTTTTCACTTCCTCTTTAGGTGGGTGGCGGTCAGCGTCACTCAGACCATGTCGAGAAACGAGATTTGTGCTCCTTGAAGAAGAACAGGGAAGTGAGAGTTACGCTCATGGACTCACTATGTGTACTGGAATAGTTCTGCTTCAAGAAAACACAAGTTAGAGCGCAGCTTTGCTTTCAGGGTTTACTGTAATGTTTTTTATAGGGGATGTCGGCGTGGATTTGTTTTGACGGCAGGATCAAAATGGGATTTTACGCAAACTCTTATCGACTTCACCTGTAAAACATCAATGTGAAACTCTATGACACACAGTCTCAGGACTTTGAGCTACGGTTTATTTATCATGTGGCTGAGCAGCTCTCTGTGTTTACACTGAAAGCCAGATTTGGGTTTTGACAGCTTCTGAGGTCATTCCAGGGGCAAACATCTGACTTTTTTTCCCCCGAGACCTTCTCTGTGACAATGAATACATGCATAGAATAAGTCCACAACAGAAACTACTTACTCACTTACTTTAAGCCTTCATTCAACTATTACCAGTCAGCCTACAGGTATCACCATGATATGAATATTTAACAATGGCAAGTGACAATCTGACAGATTACAAAAGGAAAAGCCCCATATGTCTGTTTATTATCCCTGTGTCCCTTTGCCTTCTTGTCCGTCAGTCTGGCAGAGAGAAAGATGCAAAGAAGGTGACTTTCCATTGGAACTTCTCCTCATTTGTTCTTATTTGAAGTGTATAATTCATAGCTGCTGTCATCTTATTTTGTTGAGGATGCTGTAGCTCCTGCATGTCTGCTGTGCTGCTTTTATCGTTGCCGAGCCATTTCTTTGAACATGTTTCATTTGTTTTAGTAGTTTCCGGTTTGTTTGCTGCAGAGTTACCCTCTTTCATGCTTGTGTTGTGTAGTTAAGTGTTTGACTCTCGTGCGCAGGTCATCCGCAGAGGCTGGCTCACCATCAACATCAGCATCATGAAGGGAGGATCCAAGGACTACTGGTTTGTCCTGACCGCTGAGTCTCTGTCCTGGTACAAAGATGAGGAGGTGAGGCTAAAAAAACAAAAAACAAAAAAAAATCAGCGTTTAAGTGATCTTTTCTCCGTGGCAGGAGGTTAGTTAGCAACATGTAAGTGGTTGTAACAAAAATCGTTTGAAGTCGCTCAACACTAAATCACTGGCTGTTTCTCCAGGAGAAAGAGAAGAAGTACATGCTGCCTCTTGACAACCTGAAGCTGAGGGATCTGGAAAAGGGCTTCATGTCCAGCAAACAGGTCTTTGCCATCTTCAATACTGAACAGAGGTGTGGATGCTGTGATCTTCTAAAACCGTTGCTCTTGTGGTGTGTTTTCCGTTTAAGCCAGCCGTTAACGTCTGTACATGCGATCCCTACAGGAATGTGTACAAAGACCTGCGTCAGATTGAACTGGCGTGCGACACTCAGGAGGATGTTGACAGCTGGAAGGCCTCCTTCCTCAGAGCTGGCGTTTACCCAGAGAAAGACCAGGTAACACAAGAGCGCACTCACGTTTAAAATGTTGCAGGTGATTTACAAATATTATCTACAGTCTCGAGTAGAATTAAGAAATGGATAGGGCTGCAGGATACAAAGGCTGTTCCACATACCACGGCCCTCATTCATTTCACCATGCCATGCTGGTCCAGGAAGCAACCTGGGGATTTAATATCTAGGTCACTTCTTCATGTTCATTTCCATGCTAGTTGTCATAAAGTCATTTATCACAAATATAAGTCATTAATTTTGGTCTATCCAAACAGATCTGCTACACGGTCACAAACACTGGTTTAAAAGCATGAAGAACAATCTGGCATCCAATATTTTTTAATTTGGGTGAACAAGAGCTGCTAAAGCCCTCTGCATGGCTTCAAATCTAAAGTATTTCTTAGTAGAGGTCAATCAAAAGGCAATCACTCAAACAATCAAGGTTTAAAAAGACATATTTGACTGTTATTTATTTAATTCCTATTTTAAAACTACTCAAAAATAAATCAGGTTTAATTGAAACGACCCACGCACTGTTAATAGCTTCAAATAGTACTTCATCTTGATTGGTGCTCAGAAGTATGTGACACAAATTTTTCCAGCAGAACTCTGCCGTTTTAAACCAGGGAGCAATGCACAGACAGAAAAAGAAAACTTAAAAACCATATTCCTCATAAACTTTACTGGAAAATAATGTGAAGATTGATCAACTCTAGTATCTGGGCTTTTAACGGCTCGCATGTACGCAAACAAAACACCTCTCCGTCTCTCGTCTCATGAGTCTCTCTGTCTCGCTGCTCCTCAAGCCTGAGAACGAAGATACCATCAGTAGCGGCGACTCCGTGTCCATGGACCCGCAGCTGGAGCGACAGGTGGAGACCATCCGTAACCTCGTGGACTCGTACATCGGCATCGTCAACAAGTCCATCAGAGACCTCATGCCCAAGACAATAATGCATCTCATGATCAACAACGTGAGTCTTCTACTGTTGGTCACAGTTTCCCATTCACTTTTATAAGCGTTTTGGCAGCTGTAAATGCTAGGCACTAAACGCAAACTGGAAAGGTTCTTGGGTTTAGCAGCGAAATTTAGACGTTTCAGTATTTTCCTCAGGAGCTGAATTTGTCATGAGTTTAAAGGAATATTAATGTTGCTCTGTAACTGCTTTTTTCTCACTCAGTCACCTTATCAACTTAAATAATATGCCCCTAAAGAATAAATGCAAATTAATGAAAATGTATAGAAATATTCAGATTTGCTGAAATGCACGTATATGCACAATTCCATTTGTCAATCCCTGCATTAAAAAAAAATGAAATATGGAATGTTTTATCTTAACCAACAAATCCTTGTAATGCACTTAGAAATCATTTATATAAGTAATGTAGGTTAGTTCTAACTATAGCCACTCTCTTTTTTTCTCTCCTGTTTCCAGGCAAAGGACTTCATCCACTCTGAGCTGCTGGCCTACCTGTACTCGGCCGGGGAGCAGTCCAGCTTGATGGAGGAGTCACCGGAGCAGGCCCAGAGGAGAGATGAGATGCTGAGGATGTATCACGCCCTGAAAGAGGCCCTGGTCATCATTGGAGACATCAGCACCACCACCATCTCCACTCCGGTGCCTCCGCCAGTAGATGACACCTGGATGGCCAAAGACCCAAGGTAGCGAACATGAAACATGGAAACACATGGAAACATAAAGACCGTACAGTTCTTTGTAGAAACCGGGCATTACCAAGCGGCATGGTTTTAAGAAGTTGGTACAGCTGGAATTGATTAATTGCTGTGTCCTGGACAAATCCCAAAAATATTGCCTCATGCTCACTGCCAAAAATCTCAACTGATGTTATTACTGAAGACGTCCAGCAGAGGTCCTCATCGGCCATTATTTCTTCCAAGGTTTCAGAGCGCTTGCACTGTTATACTTTACTTTTGATTCAGCTATGTCCAGCTTTCTTCATGTTCATTCATTTTTTAAATGAGAAATTAGATTTGGCCAATAGGATGTCAGTAAATCTGGCTTGTTGTTATGAGAAAACAACGTAGACACGGTGGATAATTGGACAGATGGATAATTCAATAGCATTCTGTCTCTCTGCCTCAGTCCTCCCCCGGCGTCTCGTCCCGTCTCAACAACGGCACCCCCTCCCAACCGCCCCCCTGCTGTGAGAGGACCCACACCTGGTCCTCCTTCTAACCTCAACCCCTCCCCAGCATTTGGAGCACCCCCCGTGCCTTCCCGGCCCGGGCCTCCGGTGGGGTACCCGGATCCCAACCCTTCCGTGCCTCTCATCCCATCGAGGCCGGGACGCGTGCCTCCGGCGCTGCCGCCGGGGATCCCCAGGTAACACCGTGAACATACATATATGTAAATGCACACACACATACATTCGTTGTCATTTATGGCTTTGGTATTGGTGACTGCTGTTGGTGAACTGAGGCTGTCTGTAACGGATTGTGCTGTTCTGCCTTTTGTGGTTTGGGAAGGATTGGTGCATGACTATCTGATGATATTTCCCTTGCATGTTTCTTTTTTCTCTCCCTTCCCCCCTCCCCCCTTCCTGCAGCAGAAGACCCCCGGCTGCTCCCAACCGACCCACTATCATACGTCCTTCAGAGCCCTCCCTGCTTGACTAGAAACAAACTTTGTTTACATTTCTTCCGAACAGAAACAGTAAAACTAAAATTAGTTTTTTTTCCCCCTGTTACTACTGTAATTGGTAATCTGATGCTGTTTCAGTCTGTGCATTTCAGAGGCATTTTTTGTATGTAATTGTGGCTTAATGTGTAGATACCTTTTTAACACATTTTCTGTCTTCAGTGCTATGAAAAGGGATAAATTTGATGATTTTAAAGTGAACCAGCGAGTCATCTAGCATTTTCACCTGAGATGAGATGTGTCTTAAAACAGTATGTGACTCGTAACCTTTTATATTATGGTAAGGAAAAACTTCTGTGAGTTATGTACTGGCTAATATTGTGTCAGTTAATTGTACACACTAAGCACCTCAGTGAGTCAGCAGCACTTTTTCAGAAAGTCATTTTTCTCTTGATTTTTTTCTCAGCTTCATTAAAATTAGCCAGCCCAATATATCTGTTTTTTGTTTTTTTTATGCTTCAATATTTTGCCGAATTGCTAAGTGTCTTCAAATATAGTCTTGTTAGGTCTTAGTGTTTCTCTTTGTGGACCAAGTAAACATGAGACAGAAGAGGAAGAAGTGGGATGCCTTCTGGTGTCATGCTGGTAATTATACAGTAGCAGAGGTAAGAGTCACCTTGCCCAGTCAAACATCTTCTGACATTTACCTCCCACGACTGTTCGTCCTCGGTGAAAAGAAAAAAGTGCCTCAAGTGTTTTTTTTGTTTGTTTTTTTAAACTTTAGATTTCAAAGCCATAGTGGGAAAAAAAGAGGTATTTCATGAAGTGAATAAATGGATAGAAAAAGAAGGTGTGGTGGCTGGTGCTTCTTCTTGCTGCAGACATCCTGTGCTTCAGTGCTTTTCTCAGGACTTTCTTTGGTTTCCATGCACAAACAATAAACATGCAGAACATGCTTCCTGTTGGTAGAATAGTAGCAGCATGTGAATATTACTCAAGAGAGTTCAGGCCAAGACCTTATTGATTTGCATGATGGTACAACAGAGAAAGCTAAGCGGAACAAAAAGGTTTCGCTTTTCTGTGCGCAGCCTGGCAAGACCTTTTCTTACTATACTGTACGCTGGAGCTGCTGGTCTCCATGGTAACTGTGGTTGCCAGTAGCAACACACTGTAAGGATAGTATTACTAGTTGTTTTTGGTCTGTTCTTAGAGCAGAAATTAATAAAGGTATGCAAGCCTGCTCTGATTATTCTAGATATGCTCCGCTGACTGTCATCTGTGCTTCACTGATGCTCTTAAGATCAGAAATTAAATGGAAATCTTCTTTTCACGGTCTTCTCACACACAGGAGGCCGCCGCAAGTCCCTTCTCGACCCAACCAGTGGTGAGGGACACTCGAGATGTTGTCCACTCAACAGCAGCACAGCCAGGAGGAGGGCCAAAGATGCACTTGGCATTTTAATTTCACGTCTACCAAAGACAATCTGTTGTCTGGAGCTGTTTTGTATGTACAGTTAAACATTTAAAGAAGGGAAAGAACTGCAGAAATAATGGACGTTGTTGTGGCAACATGGAAGCCGACATCCTGTTTATATCATCAGATGGCACATTTAAAACGCTTATTCATTTGTGATAATTCTCAGTTATCCAGGTAATTGTATTTCTAAAGAACAAAACTAAACATAGGCAGCTGGACTTCTTTTAGTCTTCAGTGTCTTCAAGGGAAGTCCAGTTGCCTTTGTTTTTGCTTTATTTTCACGTCTGCTTCTTAGGGTTTAGGTTGGACATTTAACTCGCATTAAAGTTAATTCCTGTGTAAATATGAATTTATTCGGACCACCGAGTCCACTAACACTTGAATTTGAATGATCTTGCAACAAAAACTAAACCAAAAATAACTATTTGAGTAGAATAAAATGATGCAGTCTTTTGACAGACACATGTACAGTGCATCGGGCAATAGCAACTATTGCCAGAGTTAGAACTGACTCGTCATTGGCAAATCACACTGGAAATGACCCCTGCTTCTCGTTCTGTCGGCACGGACTTGTACTGGCATCAGAAAAGTAACCTCTGGAAATAATTCTGCATAATTACAGCTGGAAAAAAAAGGAAACACTTGGACTATCACCAGTATGGCAGAAACTGTCTAAAGCGACAGCCTTCAAGTTCTGTGGATCCATGTCTGAGCGGTGTCATTTAATTGATCTTCACTGACCTTTACTGGTGGTAATGTTACCTTTAGTGAAAAACCTCCAACCATTTTCAGAGGTGAGGGACCGCAGCGACAGTATAATATATAATTCCCCATTGGCTTGTGGTCAGATTTGACATTAAAGGCAATAAATGAAATGAAATAACCAACTTGATCTTTTGCAGCCTCTTACTAATCGGGTTACCCTTTAGGATCTAATATTTCCTTGTTGCTCACATGTGGGTAGCCAGCAAAACCAGAAAAAAGCAAAATAATAATTTTGCGCTGGACGGCTTTCTGTCCAGCTTGTCTTATGTGTAAACTGTTTGTGTGTGTTTTGGGTGTGCCTCAGTCCACAACATCAAACTGGAAATACAGGAAATAATACTGATTACTTTTGTACATATAGGAATGTTCTTACGTTTACTGTGTATTTGAAGTATTTAATATTTGCTGTATTTGCAGTGTGCCTACAAATAATTCACTTGAAATGCTTTACAAAGCTGAGAAATGGAAGAAAAACAAATCTCTGTGCCACATAATGAGACCAAGAAAGTCCTCATATACACACACTACAGTACATAGTTTAATCCTCCTTCCAGACTAAAGAATAAAGGAATCTACACACCAGCCTCTGCTTTCTCTATGTATGTATGTCTGTATTATTAGATATTGTGTAGTGCAAACAAACTGTATGTGTAATCATGACCTATAAATTTACTCACATTTTCCCTTCACACATACATTTCCCGTCAAAGAAATGTTGTACTTGGATGTTTATCAGTGTCATTCAGGTAATACTACATGCGTACATACATACACACAGGTGCAGTTAGTTCATGCTTATTGCATTTTTTAACAAAACACACATATATAAATCGTAAGTGCCAACTAAACACCAGTATAACCTACAGAAATGCCTGTGTTAATATATCTGAGAGGTTTACTTCATATAGTGCAGAAAAGGCTACTATATTTAAAGATAAGGATTCAAATTTGAGTGTGCCATGCTTATGACAAAAATTGAAAAGGAATGTATTCAGTGATTAACTTGGGCCCCATCACATATCCCACAAAGTTAAAATGTTGGCGCTTTCTTAATGCTTACATGTATATATATATATATATACATATATAGATATAAACTTTGACTTAAACATAAAATTGTATTGTGAATGTTTTAAAAGTCAGACATTAGGGGGAGCTGCAGATTTTTCATCTGCAAAAATAATGTCATCTGCGGCATGTGGGACTGCTGATTTGCTGCGCCACATGGGACGGGAAATACACAACGTGATAAGCTTATATCATGTAATTGATTTTTAAAAGAGACAAAAACTACTTCATTTGGTGTCTTTGTTAGGTGTTATAATTCACAGCATGATGGGCTCAACCGTAGCAGCCCCTCTCAACATAAGCACATGAGGAAACTTGAATCACTACCTCACAGTCAGTTTGCAGTTTGCATCTATGACTGTCCAGACTCATATAATATTTACCTTTTTATACATAGTATATATAGTGTACAGTATATATATATTTTTTTCTATTTGACATTTGTGTCAACTGGTGGCACAGTAGCGAGGTGGTTAGCACTGATGCCTCACAGGGAGAAGGTCCCAGGTTCAAATCCATGGGCCGACTGGGCCTTTCTGTGTGGAGTTTCCATGTTCTCCCTGTGTCTGCGTGGGTTCTCTCCAGGTACTCCGGCTTCCTCCCACCGTCCAAAGACATGCTCATTAGGTCAATTGGTGATTCTAAATTGGCTATAGGTGTGTATGTGAGTGTGAATGGTTGTCTGTCTCTCTGTGTTAGCCCTGCAATAGACTGGCGACCTGTCCAGGGTGTACCCCGCCTCTCGCCCGATGACAGCTGGGATAGGCTCCAGCAGACCCAGCGACCCTCAATAGGAACAAGCAGTTACAGAAGATGAATTTGTGTCAACTTTTGTTAGAATTAACAGATACATTCTTGAATTATGGTCAAAAACATGTGACATTAGTGACCTTTGAGCCCCAAAATTGCATTCAGCTGGACGTTTGTGAATTGAAACATTTGTCTCAAGGTGTTTTAAAATTTTCCAAGAGTGGGATGTATGTAGTAAGAAATCCTTCTAGTTTTCATCTGACACAGATAATTCACAGATATATCCCGTGTAAAAATGTTTTTATTGTGATCAACAATGTCCGTTCTTAAAAAAACTCTTTGAGTAGAATCATAATTACATTCTTTTGGCAAAAGTACATGAGAAAGTAATGCAAGTTTGATCGTCTAAAAGACAAAATGAGACAAGTCTGAAACACACAAACACACAGCAAACAGCAAACAGTCAGTATGTTCATGGTGAATTATCCTGATACATAAATGAACTGACATTCACGTACCGACCACATGTTTGTCAGGAGTATTCACACGTTATCAGTAACCTCACTGGAAATCATCTCCTCTCTTGATCTGCATTGTTATTTGTCCGCATGGAGTTACACTGGCACATGAAAAGAAATCAGCAACCTCCCACCATCAATGAGGCCGTGACGTCTGGACTGGTCACAATTTAAATCGCTAATATAACGGCTAGAGATGTCAAGATAACAAGAACAAATACGCCAGCATCACTATTGCACATTGCTATCCCTTGTAAACCCGGCGAACTATCAGTTCCTTTCTAAACGGCGTCATTTAATCGACCTTTACTGATGTTACCTTTTGTGGAGAAAAAAAACCCCAAACACCTCTAACCTGCTTCAGAAGTGATTGGCAGCAGTTAGAGTACAACACGTATTTCCTCATTGGTCTGTGGTAAAATCTGACATTAAAGGCACTAAATGAACGAAATAACCACCTTGAACTTTCTCACTACCTTAATAATCCGGTTAGCCTTATTTCATCTAATAATGTTTCACTATTGCTCACAAATGAATAACCTCAAAACCAACAAAACATCCTGTGACTGGTTTCATCACGTATGACTGCAAAACACAGCGTCTAAGTGCAGACCCTCCTCTTGTCGTCAAACAGTTTACGGACCGTGTAGACCTGGGAATAAAGACAGCGGGTAATCAGATACTATGTAACTGACTTAAATATAGAAAAAGTACTTGGTGCTTATTGTGCTGGTGCAGGTGAGTGTTGTCTCCATTATCTATTTACCTGGGTAAGGGCCACACACAGCATCACCAGCACACTGGCACACGACCAGAATGAGACTCTCCAGAGGTTATCTTCCAGGAGGTTGCGGTCCCGTGCTTCAAAAGCCCGCAGCGCTGTCTGCATGTGCCGGCTGCGCTCCAGGCGTTTGTGCAGAGAGTCCATGGACTCCTGAGGCGATTGAAGAACAACAAGGAGCAAAGATATAAAGATTTAGTGGAGAAGAGGGAGCCTTGACGCTTTTGTATATACACCTATACTCCTTTCATGACTGTTACAATGTTCAGTTTATGCTGAAAAACGTGGTCATTCAACTGTATAATCATTTTGGAGGAGGTGATTTGCGGTTTTGTAAAACTAGATTGACCTAAGCACTGAATGACATAACCTACATTACACTAAGATTTAGGGCAGGGCTGTTATATTAGAATGACTGTATTCACTAGTGTACCTAATGAACCGACAAGTGAGTGTATCGCCTGTTGACAAAAGTGACACACCGATCAAGAACGCATAAGTCATCCGCCCCTGCAAATCGAAAGATTTTCCTCGATTTAGCGTCGATTTCCACACCCAGTCACACATAATCATTATTTCTCTGTGAGCTATAAGAAAGCGTGACGATATGGTAACATTATTTTCAAGTAGGTTGATTTTAAATAACCTCCTCAATAGTTCCGAGCACAGTCTTATCATCTTTCCCGTCATTTTTCAACCCTTCAAACTTAAATTCTGAATAACTGATGAAAATTCACACGTGTGTTTTCTGTGCCGTTTTTGATTTGATGTCTGGGTCACGCAACCATCACTGTGGTTTGGTTACGCAAGTTTGGTCTCCGGAGTGGCTGCATTTCCAGAAAGTGTCAAAAACGAGGGGTCTTCTGGTAGACAGACACTAGTTAAAGGTTAAGGCTGACGTTCCTCTATATTTTCCACATCATCAGCAAATCCCATTAAAATACCAAAATCAACAGTGAGTTAGCCGCAAACTTTCCCACTTCCTCAACCTGTTTGTTCCAATAGAAGACGAAAAAAAATTTAAAAAAATGTCTCACAGGCGTATCATTTCCCGTTTAAAAATAATACCAAAAAAATGATATGGTTGTCTAGTTGTTGGAATTTTTTTTCAGATCTGAACTGATACACACCTAGACACTATTTAGTGACACATCTATGCTAACGAGAGGCATTTATTAAAGGGTCAGATGACATAGTGACTAGGTTTAAATCACTCAAATCCAAAACATGCCACTCACCCGGATGTCTTCCAGCTTGTATTCAAGCAGGCTTCCATCAGGCTCCTCCAAACCTGCCCACTCATCATCCCCACCCACATCTCCTCCTTGTCCCTCGATGATGATCTCAAAGAACACCATCTTCTCTGAGAAGCGGCTGAAGCTGTTGTCGAAGCAGATTTCATAGTCTCCCTCCTCCGTGGGCTCCACCCTGGGATAAGAGGGGGAAAAAAGATCTGAGATAAACAATGAGGAAAAACTGCGCATGGTCAGCAATATAAAATATGATCGAGGATTAAGGCCACTAACACGTGGACTCCGTCGGAGCGTCGAGACTCAACTATGAGGCGGTTGCCGTGAGGGGAGACGATGGTGAAGTCTACGTCCATACCAGCACCGGCTATCACCTGGATACACACACACATGACATTCACACACTGAGTATCACGTTGATATTCTTAAGGCAACAACATTTGTTAGACAAAGAGAAGCGATACAGTCACATGCCAGTTCATTAGGTACGCCAGCGAAAATAAATGCATGAATGTGCATGTTTCTATAATTTTGACAACCTAATTTTAGTCAGTGTGCTTGGCTAAATAACAAAAACACTTTAGTGTTTGATTCAATTCGGTTTAACAGCAGTTGGGGGGGGGGGGGGGGGGGGGGGATTGTTTTTACTAGTGTACCTAATGAACTTTCAAGTGTGTGTATGCGGAGAGACACTATGAATTGCAAATAGTAGGCCATCGGGAAATCAGCCTGAGCCGCTTTCAAGATAACTAACGTCTTTCAAGAAAGAGCCTAATGTCCTGTTTAAGACTGGGACTCTCCCACTAAACAAACAAACTTACTGACTCATATAACTTCCCCCTTTGAGATGTGTACCTATGCAGAGCCTATTTAAAATGACATTTAAATTACGTTTGCCACTCTGCAACTATTCTGATGATTCATTAATCTTTTAAATCAAGTTTTAGTTTAAAGAAAACATCTTAAACATCTTAGACCCATGTGATAGTCAATTTAATACTTCTGGATTTTGGACGATTTGTAGGACAAATGAGACATTTCTGAAATCTGAAATACACACTCATGTGTTTCCACTGTAAGGGGGACAGGCTGCTGGGAATCAGTGTTAGTCATTTATAACTAGTACTTTAAATTTATACTTGTGTTCCTCCATTACAGTCCTTTTAAATGTTTCCTAGTTGGGACAACACCAGGAACTTATCGCAAGACTTCAACCTGCTGGAAGACCACACACACAAATCAACCAGGATGTGAAACCATCACAAGCGTGTGTGTGGGGGTGTTGTGCAGCCTTAGTGACTAATTCAAGCTACTACTATAGTGTGAGGAGTGTTAACAGTACGTTGCTATCAGTGATCTTTCTAAGTGAATCATTTGTTCGCACTTGCTCTGTCGGGAATCCGCTGTTTGTGCAATTCTTGCACAAACGGCAGATAAATAAAGTTTTAATTTCTGGAAATTACGAGCTGCAGTTGCAGTACACGGTTATCCAACCACCGCCTCGCTGCTGACGTTAACTTCCTCAGTATGAACTTAATTTACCGACACATGCAGCTTGATGCAGGCTGTGACAACACGTCTACATACCGACATGACTGCTAATGTTAGCTAAAAGAAATAACGGTTAATAACGGTCAGCAGAAAAATGTCGTATTTCAGTATTTGAGGTGGCGTCGCTGGTATAATCCTCTAATGGATAACTAACTGTGAAGACACTGGGTGGTTGTATTTGCTGACTACACTTAGTTACCTGATATTCGACCTCCATCGTACCATTCTTTACTGCTGTTTGAAAGAAGCACTCGGCTCTTCCGGCTGGTAGCAGAAACGTGAACTCACTGTCCTGGTTCTGTCCGAAACAGCGCACAGACCCAACACACCAAAGAAAGACTACTGCGAGGACAAGCCGCCGTCCTCTGCTGCTCACTTCCCCCCGGAGAGCATCCATGGTGAAAATATTCCCACACACAGGGCTATCTAAGTTCAGCCATCTCCCTTGCATCACCTCTTCCGCAGCAGAACTTTGCGACGTTGTGATTGGGTGGAGGCCCGCGAACGAGGGCGCCGCGGCGGACCAACCAGGGGAGGAAGAGTAGCAGTCCTCCTCCAATCACTGCAGGGCAGACGACCTCGCGCAAAAGCAATCAGAGCAAACGCTGCCTGAGGATCTGCTCCTGATGCATCATGGGGGATCAGCAGTGACAACATACCGTCTATGAATTATATAAATATATATGACTAATTATCTAAACAGATCAAACTCAAAAGGGTGAAAGGCTTATTTTATGACTGTCCTCGTTAAAAGATTAAGAAAAGAAAAAATAAGCTAATATGAGGCAGAATAATAAAAATATAAGCAAAAAATAAAAAATAAAATCAGTGTTGTCATGGCAGTATATGTCAACATGAGTGAAATAACCAAGGCAATACAAATGTATAGGAATCTGTCAGTCCAAGCACTAGGTCTGAATGGCCTGCAGGAAGAAGCTCCTCCTCATTCTTTCTGTGTTTGTCTTCAAGGAGAGGAAACACTTCCTTGATCTCAACAGAGCGAGGAGGCTGTTGTTCTGGCCTTGGTCCAGCACCACTTGCTGTTCATTGACTCCAGGTCTAGTATGGTACGCTCCACCCTCCACTCTCGCACTGCCTTCTGGACTTACATCCGTGTTTGTTACTCATGTAATATACTGTATGTAGTAAAGACTATTAAGAATTTAATACAGCATTATGATCCCACAGTGAAGTTGCCGTTTAACCTTTTGGATATAAAACATTGCGTAATTTGTTTTGTCATACTTATCATACCAATTCTTGGCCAAAAACATGTTTACTGTGGTCGCAATGACCTTGGCCTTTGACCCTTGAACACCTTGTATTTCTGAGATATGGTGTTCACAAGAATGGGGCCAACTGATGTAGCACCAAACTAACTTTATGCCTCTGGATGAGGCTGCTGCTGGTGTGGTGACCTACCTCAAATACATTGGCCCAAGCTGACAATGTGCACGCCTCACTCATTAGCCACATGTTCCTGTAAATAATATTGTAATTCTGGCCTCAGTGTCCACAGCATCTGGAACATAACATTTCATTAATTCATTAACATAATAATAACATCAACTCTTTCTGTTGCTGCTGGTTTGTTTTTCCATAAACACGAGTCAGTGACCTTAAAATACAATCATAAACTGCACAGACAGAACTAAATGTCTTCTTGTAGCCAAATTAGCGAGCGGCTGCAATATTTGCTGTTCCTGCCAACTCCTTCTAGCTGACATCTAAATACAACCTAATCATCATTAATTGTATAACTTGCAGCTGTGACTGTCCCCTTGGGACTTTTTACTGAATGGATCTACTCCAAAGAGAGTGACAGTAACAGCACAGCTTTGCAGACTGTGTTAGATGAGATAGCTTTATGAATCCCGAAGGAAATTTGTGTACCGGAGGGTGGTTGAAGAGCCAATTATAGTGCACAGAGCAAAAAATCAGTACACTTTTGTAAACAGTAACAATTATAAGCATAATGCGTGAATAAGGTGTTTAAGCGGTAAAATGCGGGAACCAATGCCTATTACAAAATCACAGCATGTTTATCTGTTAAGATTCTTTGTTAGAAACCTTTTAGAGAAACCTTTCATTCAACCTTTCATTCCACAATTCCCCGTTGGGGTTTATTATACTTTGGGGTTAATTAACATCCACCAGTTAGAATCTAAAAGGAACAACAAAAATTCACAATGGAGAAGTGAGACAGCAAACAGAAAAATCCACCGATAGAGCCACCAAAGTTCACGGCCTGTCCTGTGGCTTTTTATGACATCAGAACTGATTAGAGCTAAACAATTCCAAAACTGACATCCTCTTTCCTTTTTTGTTTTGTTGTTTTAGTTTTTAATGATATTTTTAATGTCAGGGATCGTTTAGGATTGTACTAGTCCTACAAACAGTAAAACTCAACATAAAAATATATAACAACATATATTTTTCATTTTTATTTTTAAGTATTAATTCGATATGTTGCTGCAATTGCACATTTGTACCGCTCAGATCAAGATCTAGAGCTGACAGAGGTCAGTCAACATGAAATAATTCGCATTGGGAAGAATTTTTAGTAAATAGCAAAAATACCAAATTAGTGTGACAAGTGGTACTTCAATAACCTAAACAAGAAGAAACAACATTACAGAAGCCACTTCAACATCACACACCACTGTTATGGAGCCTAAGGATCCCCATTCAATGCAGAAAAGGTCAAACAATGGCCTTTCTTAGATGACCCAAACATGCATCAAAAGTTACCTGAGATGTAAACATTGTCCTTGGCTGGGAATTTCCTATGGAACTGGGGAAAAAAAAGGTCTGTGGCAAAGCTGTGGTGTGGCATTTCGACACCACAAGAAGAGTAAATGCTGTGCACGTAAGTTGGATACACCACAGAGTGTAACATATAGGTACGTAAGGCTGTTTAATAGTGGAAATAAGAGCATTTCCACACGTGCAATGTGAAGGGAACTCAAGAGATTGGGACTGAACAGCTGTGTAGCCTTAAGAAAACCACTCATCAGTGAGCAATGGAAGAAGGTCATGTGGTCTGATGAGTCCGATTTACCCTGTTCCAGAGTGATGGGGGCATCAGGGTAAGAAGAGAGGCAGATGAAGTGATGCACTCATGCCTAGTGTCTACTGTACAAGCCTGTGAGGGCAGTGCTATGATCTGGGTTTGCTGCAGTTGGTCAAGTCTAGGTTCAGCAACATTATGTGTCCAAAGAATGAGGCCAGCTGACTATCTGGATATACTGAAAGACCAGGTTTTTTCTTCCCTGATGACACGGGTATATTCCAAGATGACAATGCCATGATTCATCAGGCTCAAATTGTGAAAGAGTGGTTCAGGGAGAATGAGACATCATTTTCACACATGGATTGGCCACCAGAGTCCAGACCTTAACCCCATTGAGAATCTTTGGGATGTGCTTTGCGCAGTGGTCAGACTCTCCCATCATCAATACAAGATCTTGGTGACAAATGAATGCAACACTGGATGGAAATAAATATTGTGACGTTGCAGAAGCTTATCGAAACAATGCCACAGTGAATGCATGCTGTGATCAAAGCTAAAGGTGGTCCAACGAAATATTAGAGTGTGTGACATTATTTTTTGGTGGCGATTTTTTATTTTTTTTAACCAGCCAGTGTATGATGTCAATATGTAAACCAGTGATTAAATGGTAAATGCAACATTTACATTTTTAATATTTAACATCTCTTTGGTCAGCCTATACTTTAAAATGAAATAACACTTACATAAAGGAATGTTAGTATGAATTATTATTATTACCATATAATGATTATCTTTGAGTTTAATTGACAGTAAATTCACGAGTGCTAGTTAGTTCCAAAGAAAGTCATGTATGTTTTACCATAAATAAATACATTTTAGTAATGGAAACACCATATATTCATTAAGTAATAGCAAAATAATCTTGCAGTTACCATTATGATAAGGTCGTGGGTGAAGCAGTTGGCTGCTGAATGCACTGCGTGGTGCTGTGACAGCTTTGCTTCCATCCAGTCACCCACCACCTCCACAGGCTCTAGAGAGCAGCTCTGAACAGAGCTGGCCTTCTTCACCAGTCTGTCCAGTTTCTATTTTGTCTGCTGCTGAGATGCTGGTGCTCCAGCAGACCACCCCATAGTAGATGGCTGGTGCCTCAAAGTCATAGAAGGACCTCAGGAGTGCTCCCTGTACTCAGAAGGACCTAGGTGTGCTTAGCAGATAGAGTCTGCTCTGGCCTTTCTTATTAAGTGATATAGTGTAGTCAGTCCAGTCAAGTTGTCTGTTCAGGTGAACAACCAGGTACTTATAAGTACATACATTAGCACAAACTATCCTTCAGACATCATTAGCACCTACTTTCCCTAACTTGTAAAAATTAAAAATAAAATAAAATCCTTCTCCTTACATTCGAGGCTCTTAAAGGCCAAGCTCCATCATACCTCAAATACCTCGCAGTACCATATTACCCGAATAGAATGCTTTGCTCTCAAAGTGCAGCCTAACTTCAGGCTACCAGTAAGGTTACAGATGGTGCTGTGGTTCCTGGAGTTTCACGTCAATGCACGTCTCATGATGATTCAGCTCTTAGTGTAGGTTTGGGAGGAAGTCACCCTGTCTACTTTTATGATCAGGCTTAAAAAAGAAGTGATGACGCAAATAGTTTGGCAGGTGGCCTTGAACCATTCATTAACTATGCTGCTATAGTCCTTGCCTGCTGGGGGACTTCTAATGACACAATGAGCACCTATGGCCTTTCTCTCTGTGTGTGCATTCATGTACTGTTAGCAGTGTTGTGCAAGTTCACACTAAACAAGAACTTCATAGACTCCAAAATGAACAGTTTGCGTTCATTTTTTTGAGCTATTCTTGTTCAATAGGATCTCTGACTGACCTGCCCATCCATCCCCAGCCCGTGATATTTTTTCCATCAGGATCTGTCCTGCTTTTTTGAACAACCAATGACTGTATCTCCGATGTTTGTGCACCAGCCACGCTGTAAAAAAACGTCGGCTGACAGCTGTCGTAAAACGTTTTTTTTTTCTTTTTTCTTTTCCTAAACGATGTTATTTCCTTCCAGATTGAGCAAAACCCATGTCTAAGATCACAGCATGTTTCCCATCTGAGGCCCTGACTCCATCAACCTGCCCTTAGTTCACTGCTTACAATTATCTTTTCCTATTTACTTATTATGCATAATTCACCAAACTACTTGGCCAGCCAACTCATCTCTAATAGAGCTACCATTGTTAGTGACATAGTCTTATGGCCCTGTTCTGAATCATGCCTAAACCTAACCCTTACATTCTCTGTAATATATTTGTGCTGTAGTGACCAACACACACTGGATTAACGATAATCCTGTGTATTTTTAACAGAGATATTGTAAGCCATCGGCAGATACACAAATAGAACTGCGAAAATGATGTCTTTGTCTAACTGTCACCTTTGCCATCACAGTCTTCAGAAGGAGAGTATAAATATACAAGCTGACATACACAAATGAACTGTGCAGTTAGTGTTTACTTGTGTTAAGAACAACACACAGTGGTAATCTACTATACTGTAAGTCTGACTTGTCCACTGTAATGTTACAGGCAACAAGCAACAACCACAACATCTACTAGGGCCCACCACAGCTGTAGGCTTCCGTTTCTCCTCCCTGCTTCTTTATCTGCACTGAACACAAATTCACACATTGTGCGGTGTGTATGAACAGTATATGTGTGTGTGTTGGAGGTAGGAATTCATAGTGTGTGGGTAGCAAGTTCTATATGTCAGAGTTTCACCATGCGGAGTCTGTCATGTCAAACAGCCCCCTCCTACAACAAAGCGGAAAAAAAAGACACGTACAGAGATCTCACAAAACGAGGACTGAATCATCATTAGATGTTAAGTTCTTAATCACACTTGACACAGCAGTTAAACAGTGGTGAAGAAGAATTTCCACAATTCACTTGAGAAACTCATGAAACACACGTGATGAAAAAGGGAAACAGAAAATAAAAATAAAAATAAGAACAAAAAACAATTTATAACCAACATGGATTGCCTACACTTGTGTACTTCTGCTCAGCTGACCGCATATACGCAAGTTGGGAGCATGTTGCAAAAAAGCAAAAACAATGAATCACTCGAGATGCAAACTATGAGAGAAAAAAGGAAGAGGACATGAAATGAAGCAACTCTCACAAAGCACACTAACCGTAAATATGAGTGGAAATCATGAAAACAAGAGATGTCGACTTTGTCCTCAATCACAGCAGGTTGTTGATGTGCAAATCATCACAGGTTCCTGCAAAAGGACAGAAAGCAAAGATGTTGCTCAAAGCCTGAGATGCTGGCCACATTTGAGAAAGCCTTACAGTGTGTGTGTTTGTAAATGTAGGCTCTCACTAAGGCACAGATATGTGTTATAGTGCAAGGCTGTGGTTGCAACAGCGGGTAGCGGTCAGCTACAGAAGTGAATTCAACAGCTTGACCTTCAGTTCAGACACGTTTACCATCATGCCACCTTGTTGAGTAGTTTGTAAAATTGACAAATGTCTAAAAGGGGCAGACAGTTTCTCAGAAAGTGACAAAAAAAAAACGAAATAGCGACTGAAAAAAGAAACCAAAAGTGTTTGACAGAGCACGAAACACAAGGAGAGAGAATCTGAAGAGAGAGAAAAGGAAGTGTCAGCTGTTGGACGATAACTAGGCTATACTCAGTAGTTATAGGGAGTGTCCCACATGCTCACTACTCTCTCTCTCTCTCTCTCTCTCTCTCTCTCTCTCTCTCTATAAGTCTCTTCCCCATGTCATCTTCATTTCCTCCTTACTTGAGTTTGCTTGAAAAGTAATATTAGAGATAGTTGACAGCAGGCAAGCGAGCACAGGACATAAGGGAGGACTGGAATCTGTACAGATAGAGGATTTTCTTTTCTCAGAAGGTGGAAGATCTAGAGGACAAATACAAAGGGATACAGTTCAGAGAATGACATTCATTCCTTTTTTGATTTTAAAACCTTGTTAAGAAGATATTTACCATTTGATCCCTCAAACAAGATACAGAGGACCGTTCCAAAACTACCATATGCTGTTGGATGGTTGACTGTGGAGGAAAATACGATTCCAAGGTAATCTCAACAACCATGAAGAAATGCGTAATGAAGTCTGGTCTCTTTCTGATTCATTTGTGTGGTTAAGGTCATCATGATATGGAGTAATAATTAGTTTCCACAGAAGTTGGTTAAACCACATGCCCTGTGTCCGTAAAGACAGCGTACAAGCGTCTGAACTTGCATTTTTTTTATTTTTTTATTTTTTTTATGTGATCTCACTATATCTGTCTTTATGTATTCATTGCCGGCCTTTCTCCTTGTATCTCTCATCTTTCTGTTCCCTGTTTTTGTGCTCTACTTAACCCTTTTGTTTTATTTTCTTTCAGTATCTACTTTTCTTGCCACATCGGCCCTTTTGACCTTTCGCCCTTACGATCCAGGAGGAGTGTGATCTGGTGGGATGGCAGAAGCCGGTGTTGGCACCTGTCCCCAGGTGTTTGTGGTGGACAGCCAAGCCAACTACATCAGTATGCCCGGCAAAACCAAGCAGAGGTGGGAAAGATTAAGCCACCGGTTTCTTCTCCTTCTGGTGGGATTTGCCATGCTGGGACTTATTGTCCAGGGATATTTGATCTACAACCTTTACCAAAAAACTGAGGTGAGTCGGATATTTTCATGTGTGTCTGTCACTGAGGCAAAGACTGAGAGAGAGCCTCAGTGCTTGGAGCGATGTGAAACCCCGTCTCTTGATAATTTCCCTATTTTCCTATATATCGTACTTCACCGTGTTAGAGCACGGCTAACATATTTCTATGTGGGTGGTCATTTGCTCTTTAAGTTACAAGAAGATAACACGAACGTGTCAAATGTACTCTTTCTCTATTCGTACTTCCCTTTCCTTTCAATGGCATGTGCAAACCCACAACATTAACTTCACTTTTCTGAGACAGTTTCATAATGCGATTTATTACACACCTGCCTCTTTTATGGCTTCCACTTTGTATATTACGTAATAGCCACTATTACACGTTAAATCTTAACTAAACCTTAGTTTTGTTTAGGAGGGAAGATCACTTTACCGGCTGTTGCATTTCATAGCAACCAAAGGAAACTCCAGTAACCGTCATTTAAATGAAAGAGTTATAATTAGCATGTTGATTTATTTATGTTGGTAAAATACCTTTATTACAGTATTACTATGTTCTATAAACCCATACAAATAAATAACGATTTCCTGTACAACAATGATTAGTTATACTTTATTTAGTTATATTTATCTGTCTGTATCTGTCTTTTTTGCATTTCTACACGTATATTTCTTCTGGTCTCCACAAGCCACTTCCTGTTCTTACGTGTGCTTGATCTCTTGACATCTTGCTTCAGACACACAAAGATTTTCTCACTCACTGATTTGTATGTCACTCTCTATTTTTGTTGCATCTCTGCTTTTCCCCGCAGGCATTTTCCAGATGTCATTCTCTCTGTCAGAACTCGTCCAATCCCCAAGAACCTGGCCAGCAGGTAAGCTTGGGTTTAAAGTACCCACAGCTTTTGATATGGAGTCACACAGTCTAGAATGTGATGGAGTTTTGACTTTTTTTTTTTTTCTTTTTCAGGCTGGCAACATAATGAGTCAAGTGGGATCTAAAGGTATTGTTACTTTTTTATCATTACTCATTGTCTTTTACTATTATATTATATATATATATATTATTATAGGAAGTAAAGCCTAAAGCATCTGTTGTGTTTCTAAGAGCTTCACAGGTCAAATGTCTCCTGAGTACGTTCTTAAGGTGGTCTTTTTATACCGATGGATTTATTTATTGGTTGATTGACTTGTTGGTGTCACTCCCTACTTTCTGGAACAGAGTCCAATGAGATTCCCACAATGCCGACACAGACGCAGCAGAGGCCCTTCGCTCACCTAATAGGTCAGAGCCCCTTTCACACTCAAACCTTGACACCGGCTTGTATCAATTGTTTAACATGCTTGTGAGGAGAGTGCACATGAACAGCCCCCTCTTGTGGTATTCACAGTCTCATAAGTTCAGGTCTTATGCTGCCTTCAGTGGGGTCAGCTGAGGTTGTGTTCACGGCAGCACTGTTTTTGTCGTAAGCATCAAGCTGTCATAATACCTTGTGTTTATGATGGGATAGTATTTACATTCTAATTTAAAGGCAGTTTAATGCTGCAGGATAATGCTGCCTTCTACTGATGGTGTTAACTACAGTATTCTGCTTACTTCAGCATTGTGCTGCTTTCAGCTGGGAATGTAAACATCATCCAATTCGAACCCATTGGACCCCATTCGAAGGCAGCATGAGTTCACATGTGCTGGTGATGTGCTGTCGTTTTCAGGCATCGATATGTTGTAATTTAGTTGTATAGACTTTTTTTCTAATTGGATTTATCATTTTGAATTTCCTATATTATGCTGCCCTCATTAGCTAGCTAAACCATTAGCACCGCTGGCTTCTAGCCACCAACACCTGCCTGACAGTGGTGTTCTTTCAGCTTGTGGTCGATGTTACCTCTTGAACGGCAAGCATTTTATGTGAGTCACATTTGAGAGCAGCATGTGTATGGCCTTTGCAGTTTAATTTAACTCAACATTATTCATTTCTAAGTTTAACAACTCTTTTCTCTCTTGCTTCTTGTCTTCACCTCAGGTGACAAAAATCCTGCTGGGGAGAACAATATGGTGCAATGGGCAAAACTAGGCGAAGCAGTCACTCAAAACATGAGACACGAAAAAGGCTGGTTGATAGTTGAGATTGAGGGTTACTACTACATCTACTCCAAAGTCCAAATAAACACTGCAGAGGAGTGTTCGCTTTTCCAACACAGGGTCATGAAAAACACCACCGCCTACGACAAACCAATAGAACTCATGAAATCAAAAAGGTTAGTAGCTAGTACTTTTTAATTCCTTCCTTCCTCCTCTATCCTCCTCCTTCCTGCTGGTAGAGATGTGCTTATTGTGTGCCGCCTGTACGTAGCATGCACCGTGTCATTAAAAGCAGGCTGACATAGATGCCGTCTTCATCATCTGTTTTGTGACACCTCTTGCATGCTTCCTCTAGTATCCGCTGCTCGACATCAAAACCAACTTCAAGGGCCCAATTTGCGGACGATGTATGGAACAGTTTCCTGGCTGGCATTTTCCACCTGCAGAAGGACGATAAAATTTTTGTCACACTGGATAATATACAGAAGATTAGTACTGGGCATACGGAAAACTTCATGGGGGCCTTTATGATATTTCCTTAGAGGTTTGCAAATGCCTGCTAAACTTTGTTGCCATGTTCTGTGTTTCTCTGTGTTAATTTACATCCTATGTTGTGGATTTTTTATATAAATATATAATATATATAAAGTTCATAATCTAATATATGCTGTATTTGATGAATGTGTGAATTATGTGAATCACCTATGAAAAAACAACAATCGTTGTGTCTTCATAAAAAGTATCTGATATTCAGGTTATAATAATCCTATTTGATATTTTGCAACTTGTCATGTTGTTTGAATAAAATAATTTTAATTGTCAAACTAATTGATGGGTGGCGTGAATTCCGTATTATACCCAGACAACAAGACCAGTGAAAAGAGAACAAGAAAAGTCAGTTTTCACTTGCAAACTAATCGCACCAATCTATCTGAGCACAGATACCACGGTTTGGAGCAAGCTAGGATAACTTCAGCAAGCTGACAAACCACAGAGATAACCCACATTACACAGTTACACATCTATCAATATGCAACAAACATGCAAGGCGGTGAGTGTGTGTGTGTGTGTGTGTGTGTGTGTGTGTGTGCTGATGCATGTGGGTGTCTGTGAGTGAAACGCAGGATGTGGTAAGGATAAAGTGAGGAGAAGATGGAGGGGTAGACTGAGGTGTAAGGGTTCATGTGACTGAGTCAGCGCTTCTCACTCTCTATAGGGGAAAGTTTGCAGACACTGCAGCAGTTTCAAATGGAAAAAGCAACATGTAGCAGCGCAGATGCATAATGCAAAGTAGGCTAGGGCAACTGATAAGGGATTCTGGTCTGGAATTAATAAGAAATGCCAAAAAAAAAAAAAAAAAAAAAAGGCAAAGTCCAATAAACAAGTGAGAACAACAAGATGGCACAGGAACCTGCATAGACAGGTAGCGAGATAGGTACTCGAGTCACCACTGAGAGTGAGATATACCGTGAGTGAAAAAACTGACCTCAGATACATTTGCAATATTTGGGTCATTTCCTGCCATGAGATGCAGATAAACATCGGAGTGAAACAAACATCACGACACCAAGATACTTTTGCAAACTTGAGCACGTTTGCTTTGAGTCTGAAGCACAACATGTTTGCCTTTAATTTCTCATGGGTATTCTGTGTGCGTTGCTCAAGTTTTGAGGAACTTGTGTTTTACGCAATGCTTTGTATTTTGAGTCAGAACTTTTCACTCCATCACATTCATCTGACAACTTTACTACTCTGAAAATTAAGATGTCACGCACGTAACAAAAAAATCATGACGCATGATGCTTTTCTCTAGACTGATCTGTTTCCCATTATATAAAACAGCTTCAAATAGCTCCAGCCATTATAAAAGCCTGTTTACATCTTAATTCATCACTAATAATATGCAACATTATTAGTGATGTGATACAATATACCAGACGTGCGTTGAAAGCAGCATAATGAGTTATTTTGCTTGTAATGCTTAAAGGTTCCTTGTATAGTTGCAACTTCGATTAACGCTACAGAGCTGTTTTTCTCTGAAGGGTTCCTGTTTTTGTTTATCAGGTGATCACACATGAGGGCATGAATGGACATGCACACTCCTCTGGTAACAACATACATGACCTGCCTTTGGTTTTTCGCTATCTCTTTGATTTGTCAGTGTTGGCCTCTCAAGGGCAGACAAGTGCAAACAAGTAAACATGGACATCTGCAATGCGGGTTCACTTCAGAAATGGCGCGGTAGATGTTTTATGCTTCTTCACATTTCTAAAAGCCCTTTAAATAAAGTTTTCAAGTGTTAATGACACGCATTGTGCACGACTCCGAGTTCAACTGTATTAAATTATGTTTAAGTATTAATATTAATATTGTACTATTATTACAAAATTACTATTATTTCAATTTCAATTTCATTTTAATAAGAAAATGTGCCTTCAGCAATCTCTCAGCCATCTGAAGGGGCGTGTTTGTGTTAGACTGAAAGTTGTTGGCAGGATGCCACAGTGTGGGTGTCATGCCATAAGGACAGAGGCAAACTTGCAAAGTAGCGTAGGTGTGTAGAATTCTGCCGCCATCTACCATTGGTGAGTATGTGATATTATATGCCAAAACTGAGCAACCACAGTAATTTGCTATTTAGCCTGCGAACCTTTCCCGTGTGAATGCTTGTTCGATCACTTATTGTCGAGTGTGCAGGGCAAGCTGTGTGCACATGTGTAAGGTAGAAAAGACCGTGATTTGTTGTTCAAAGTCATGGATCTAGAGTTGCCTAGCCTGCTGCTGTTTGGTCAGATTTGACCACCGGCTCTGCCTATGACAGACTGCTTTTATTAAAATTTAATTTGATTGGACCTTACAGGTAATGTAATGCATTAGATACATGCAAATCTAGGGGGCGCCAAAATTAGATCAAAAACGTGAAATTTACTTTTGCCCCTTTGGTTTTCAGATTTTTTGCAAAGCAACAAATTGGAAGTTATTTCAGAATAGTGTCTTGTGGAAGACATACGATGTAATTTAACCTCCTTAGTTGAAGTTAAAAACTTGACATGGAACCTTTATCCTATAATAATGAATTGTTTAGAAACTTGTCAGCAGCAGAAATAGTTTGTGAATGCTACTCTGACATAATATCACATTTTAAAAGAAGAGTAATTTAAAAAATGAGCAGTAACAAAGCAACATTTTAATGAATTAGGTGTTCTTTCTACCTGATGATCTTAAGTTCACTCTTGTTCACCTCTAATTTTGGTCTCTATCAACTCCTGAGGTAAAGATCAGGCTCTTTAACAGCTTCATTCCATTCCCCAGCTACATGCCAGTCAGATGTTTGCCGCTGAGCATGCGGCTCACATTCAGATTTCAGAGGCTATTCCCTGAAATCAGCTGCATGAATCTGAAAACGATGCTGTAAGAGAAATGAAAGCAAACTGAAAACTGTGAACTAGACAGTTAAACAAAAAGCTGAAACTCAATATACAACACTTTATAAACCTGTAAGGGTTGCTTTCAGACAATTAATTGTGCAATGTTATGTTTCTTATAATGCCAATCAGTAGTTTTAAAGAGTGAGTGACCGTTAAGAGAAATGCGCACACATGCACAAAAAAAAAAACACCAATCAAATGGCTCGTAAATGTGTTACACACTTCAATGATTTAGAGACACTATCCAGTTTTATCACATGCATAAAATGTAGACAAGATTTTATTCTAGCTGCATTCAGCATATCTTTTAGACAAATACCAGAGCATATCCTCTGCTTTGTGCGTGTGATGACAAAATGAAAACCGTAATTTGTGTTACAGAGCATATTTCTTCTCACTTGACATTTGCACCTTGGTTTTATATGTGGGGTACATGTGTTTGTTTGCTAGCCACATTTTTTTTTTGTTCTAAACCGCACGCTGTGATAAATAAACAGGATGTGATGTACATCCATTTCCCGGTATGGGCGCCACAGCTGCAGGGAACTTTCCCTTACCTATACACTTTTGACATATTCCACTTGAAACTTTCACACTCGTCACTTTCACACCAAAACGCACTCTGTGTATTTAACATATCCATGTTTAATATGGATTACAATAAAATACATTCAACGGTGAGGTGTCTGTCCATAGGACTTACATCATTTTAAAAAGCAAAACATTTTCTTAGCTTTAGTACCAACATTGAACTTTAATTGTCCGTAACCAATTAAAGAAATTTAAATACATTATAGTTATATAGTTATGTTGATTGCTGAAGGGTCGTTCTTAATCAGACCTATCTGCGAAAGTTCATTTAAATCTTACTAATCCTTTTTAGTCATTACATGCTACAAAAGATTGCATGATTCATATTTCAGTAGAGCCAAAGGCGGTCTCAGAGGGGCTTGTTGTGGTTTACGATGCAGCATCATAACCACACGTTTTTTTTTAATTGACAACACCACCATCTATTTATAAAATGAAACCAGTGCTATAAAGGCTGAATAAGATCCCAGTGTATTGCACGTCAATCCTAATGTAGTGGTATCTACATGAAAATAAATGTGTACAGAAAACTGCATTATAAATATAAGTAGTTAAATAGATCCACATCACAAATAAATATATTACACAGAGAAACATTATATACACATTGACACAGAATGAGGTGAGTGTCTAGTTTTCTGGTTGCATTATCATATTTGCAACTTCTCCTGATAAAGTCCTACCAAGCTTCTTCGGCTTACACCGCGTGTTTGCCAGAAATCTTGTTACAGCTCTGAGGACGGCACCGAGGCCTGCCCACTTTCACCTGCTGAGGCTTTAAGAAAACACTGGCGTTGTTCTTCAGTTACAAGCCACAGATCACAGGCGTGTCTGCATCTATATGACACCGATGGCACAACAGCACCCAAATCAGTCGACGAGGAACATCCCCAGTTCGGAGCCGTCGTGCTCCAGTTTCCAGTCCTGCAGCGTGTTTGACGCAGTCATGTAAGTGAGCAGTTTCTCTCCATCCAGACGTGTCACAGTCCAACACTTCTTGCTCACAGGTGCTGTGCCTGCCTTAAGTTCCACCTCGCAGGTGAGCTTGTTGCCCACATTTATGCTGAGGATTCCAGCTTTGCATATGTGGGTGCAAGTGAGTTTGAGCTGAGTGTAGATGAAGTACATGCCCTCCTTTTGTGGCTTCAGTGAATGCTGTTCCTTGTCAAAGATGAAGTTGCTTCCTACGGACGTGCCATCACCGTAGAGTATTGAAGACCATTTCACGGTGATGTTACTCAAGATGGCTGCAGGAGGAAACAGACACATATACTTTAGATGTTGTTTACGCAAGTTTCATCCATTTCTAGTGTTGTCTGAACACATCTGCAAAGACTATAACGCACTATATGATCTCTTGAAGTGTCATATTTGTGATGTAAATAAAAATCTTTGTATTTTTAATGTTTGGAATTTAAACTATGTGCATGGAGAGGGAAACAGGCTTAGTTGTGCCACTAAAGAAGGAAAACATTGTCTTCTAAGCACCCTAAATATTTTTGCACAATTTTCTAAAGTCATCACTCAAAAGATTTAAAATGTAGGGTATTCAGCAACTTACCATCTTCGGGATTTAGGTAGACAAAATTCTGCATCTGATTAAAAAAAAAAACAACAGAGGACGATATGGATTAAAATGTGCAGATGTCAAACCAGGGCGTCAGACTAAAAAAGGAACAATAACAGGAACAGTAATAATGCCTTTTAAGTCCATTTACCTTATACACTGGGGACGGTGTAACTCCTGTCGACTGTAACATCTCATAGTGAGGGATTTTAGGCGAGGTCTCAAGTTTGGACCGCAGCTCCATCACAGACAGCACTCCGCCGGCAGCCACCGCTGTCACCGCCAAAAACAGAAAAAGAATGGACACGACGAGAAAAATGTCCAGGCAGCCTCCACGCCGGCGTTCCCTGAGAGACTCGGGGTCCACTTGGTTATTTTGCTGTCCCATTAATCCGCAATATGATATCTGATTTTTTCAGAGAAAGTGTCCGCGCAGTCCACTTTCTGAGATGAGCGAATAAAGCGCTTGCGGTGCAAAAGTTGTGAAAGTTATAGAGGTCCAGCTGTCTGTTGGTTTAATTCCAAAAAAGGTAGTCCGTTCGATATCACACAGATCAGTCAGGGTCTTGGATGAATGTCGCGACTGAGGACACCATGATGGCTTTTTATAGGCTGCACTTGCTACTGGTTTCATAGAGGGAGGAAAAACGCGGAAGTCATGGATTTCCCTGTCCACCCCCCTCGTCCCTCCTCCCTCACTGCTCTCACAAGAGGTGAGAAGACTAGACGCGCAGACTTTCCGCCGCTCTCGTCGCTGTTGCGCAAGTTCGCCCCAGAGGCAAAGTGTGCGGTGGAAAACGAAAGGGAGAGACACTGCGCGGCTTCCTGCTTCACTACGTTCCGACACAGTCAAACAGAAGCACACTTTACCACTTTGAACCAAGGGCGCCTGGCAAAAGTAGCACCATGGAGATAATGACAGACTGAAAATGCAGTGAATTTAACTGGAGTTTAACTGTTGGGGACTCAGCACAGCATATGCTGTGAAAGCTATGCGTGTATGGGTGGATCATGATAGTGTACGAAAGTAGGGATAGGTGTGGGAATTTGAGGATTTCATCATCGAGCTAAAAAAAGATCACAAGGTGGAATCACTCATATATGGTTTTTTTTTATCCCAAGTGCAGCAATGATCAAATGAGGACGTGACGTTGCTTGTGAAAAAAAACAAAAAACACGGGAATCCCCCAATTGTGTGTGTGTGTGGATGGAGTAAGAGAGGGATGTGTTTAAACGGGCCAAAGGGGCAGGTAAGCTACTGGTGGTAGCACACACACACACCCCTCAACAGCCGCCTGATTGTGATCTAAAAGAGTATGAAACCTCAGTGAAAATAGAAACATGGGAATTTCCAACGTCATGACTTTGGGAGTACAGCGCTACAAAGAAGGGTCAAAAAATGACAGTGAAAGGAGAACTTACAGACAGTAATTTTCCACTCAGATGATTTTGCTGTAACAAGAACTTTTTCTTGCATAAATTAAAACAAGCATGCAACAGTCGAAATCTGCCATCTGGTCTGCAGGAATGACCAGAAAAACGGATGAGGGTTCTTACATGTGACCAAATGGTATTTTCGGTCAGAGGCTGCCCATGTTTGAACCAGGATACAACGAATACACGGAAATCAACCTGTACAGGATGAATGTACAGCTAACACATTCCCCACGTAGCACAGCATCAATTCTTGAGAATGCTGATTGTGTTTAAATTTTTACAGTTGTTAACTGATAAACCACAATGAACACACACTAAAAAAAAAGCAGTACTTCCAGTTACAGGACACATGACTGGAGTTTCATACACGAGAAGTCAAATATGCATGTGTCTGCAAATTTTGCACAGGCTAGAAAGTGGTGCACTTTTGGGACAAATTCCAGCCTTAAGTTTTCGGCCACAGCGGGAGAAAGTTTTTTTTGCCCCGTGTTTTTCACTCAGAGAAAAAAACTCCTCCTTCGATACTTGAAAATCATTGTGGACATGGACCGTCATGGTGATGTTGCGAGAAAATCCTTATCACAATATGTAGAAATAAAGCATGGTCCTTACTGTATATATAGGATATGGTTCCTTATATAAAAAAAAACAAAAAAAAAACGACAACAACAACAAAAAAAACGTCCCTCTCACCCTCTTGGGGTGGTATCTGTGTCATCCTCAAGCTCGGGTCCTCTACCAGAGGCCTGGGAGTTTGAGGGTTCTGCGCAGTTTCTTAGCTGTTCCTAGGACTGCACTCTTCTGGACTGAGGCTTCTGATGTTGTTCCTGGGATCTGTTGGAGCCACTCCCCCAGTTTGGGGGTCACTGCCCCGAGTGCTCCCACTACCACGGGGACCACGCTCGCCTTGGCCTTCCACATCTGTTCCAGCTGTTCTTTCAACCCTTGGTACTCTTCAACCTTTTCATGTTCCTTCTTTCTGATGTTGGCGTCTGCTGGTATCGCCACATCTATCACCACCGCCTTCTTCTGCTCTTTGTCTACCACCACTATGTCCGGTTGGTTAGCCAGGACCAGTTTGTCTGGAAGCTGAAGTCCCACAGTACCTTGGCCCTGTTGTTCTCAGCCACCTTCTGTGGTGCGACTCATTGGGATTTGGGTACTTCTATTCCACACTGGGTACAGATGTTCCTGTACACTATTCCAGTCACTTGGTTGTGTCTCTCCATGTACACTGACCCAGCTAGCATCTTACATCCTGCTACTATGTGCTGGACTGTCTCAGGGGCATCTTTGTATAGTCTGCACCTTGGATCTGATCTACTCTTGTAGATCTTGGCCTCTATGGCTCTTGTACCTAGGGCCTGTTCTTGTGCTGCCATGATCATTAAAATCTCAAATAGCTTAAGTTTATGATTTAATACTAGTACAAACAATGGCGTGGCGTTCACATAACTTTCACCTATACCAGTTACGTGTAAATTAGCGCAGGCTAACATACTAACCCTCAAACTAACCCACATAGCAGAGACATGTGGGCTAGATCTGGCTTGAAGCCGGCACAGGTGGCGTTCACTTGGCACTGGCATACAGCATGTGAACCGGACATGGCCCAGATGCAGTCTTGACTCTGGCAGACTGATGTGGGCCACTTGTGGAGTGTAGTATTCGGCCCACATATCAAATTAGACCTCTGGGCCACATAATGTGAGGTTGGACTCATCCCACCCTTAAAGTTAAGTTTTCGATATTTTTAAGTGAGTTGTTGTTTAACATCACAGATTTGATAAAAAATAAATAAATAAAATATTCTTATGATATATTATCAATGTCAATCAAAATCGACTATCACCCTTAAAAATAGCGTTCTTGTCGAAACAGGACGGATAAAAATCCAGTTGATCTGAAATTTTAAAGTTAAATCTTGCAACAGTGGACTTTCAGGTCAACCAAAGGAAATAGTAATCACCACACCTGTTCGACATTAGCATGATTGTTATGGCCATAATGTTAGCATTTACACATCAGCATAGCTCCATCAGTACAGTCTCAAGAATCAACTTGCGTAGAGTGTTGTTAATTACTGTCTGGCTCAGTGGGTGCAGCATGAGAGAAAATTGAGAAATTTCAGTTAAACTGCAAATGCAGATATTAATAAATGTATAGGTTAAGCTATTGGGTCTAGTTTGTAAGAGTGCAGAGCTGATACATCAACGCTTTGGTTCTTCTTAAGCTATTTTAAGCCATGAATCACCCCACATGCGGTGTTACTGGTGTAAATGCTGATAAGGGCTTTCCCTCTATCATCAGATAAGGATCAATAAACCTCGTTGAGTGTTATGGTAATCCCTGTCACATACTCTATTTTTAGTTGTGTTCAGTTGCTGGTCAGTTTGCAGGGAGAAATGTGAAGGGAATGTTTGTGGTTATTACCGAACGGGAAGTGCATGATTGTGTGAATATAGATCTAAGACAGGAAGTGATTGTCCTGGTTCAGAGGCATGTTAAAGTGTAAATGCTGACACAGTCAGGAAAACAGTGACAGCATGTGCACAGTAGTGGACTGAAATGACAGTGAAGGAGGACAATCGTCACAGAAAAGTTGTGAAATGGCATGAGATGTTATAGCTCTGGAAATGATTGTCAAATCTCAATATGTTGCATGTGCTGCATGTTTATTTCCTTCCTTAAATTCCTTCCTCACTGTCATTGTTGCGCTGGTTGTTGTTTTTATATACTCAGAGGCGTAATGTTAGAGAGAGTAATGTTGCTGTAAAGCAAGAAATGACTGAAGAACTTGCAGTTAGTGAACTATTAATGCTTACTATGGCCCTGAATACTGCCGTAAAAAAAAGATCAGTGAAGATTAGTGCACCAACTGTAGTTAAAGTATTTCGATCAGCTGTCTGTATATGTTGTAGATTTATTTTAAAACTGACCAAATTTACATGCAATAACACATGACATGCATAATAAAATATACATTTTTTGCAAATGTATTTATAATCAAAAAACTGATACCTCACATGATAGTTAATCCATTTGAAGTCTCTTCTGGCAGCTTTTAAGACAGCTTGGAAACAAAACAGCTTTGCACATCTGGATTTGAAGAGTTCATCCCATTCTTCCCGGCAAGCTGTGTCAGACTCGATGGAAAGTGCCTGTGAACTACTGTCTTTGTGATCCCCCACAGATGTTTTACAGGGTTTGAATGTAGATTTTGATTGTGACACATGAGGACAAATTGTCAGGGTTTGGAAGCTGTTCAACCCTAAATGAAAAGCACATTGACACTACATCTGATACTTACTATTTAATTCAAACTTTAATGCCCTTGATTCAACAAGTGGCAGCTGTTTCACCTTTCTCTTTATTTTGTTTAATTTTCACTTCTGATGAAACTCTTTGGATAATCTTCCATGCTTTCTTTTACTGCGCTGAGTTTTTATGTTTAATTTATTATTAATATTTTTTTTATCTATGTTGTAGGGTGTGTAAAATCTCATTTAAAAAAAGAAAAAAAGAGACAGAAAAATAAGTACCTCACTTATTAAAATATCACGAGGAATGACAACTGAGAAGTGCAGTGTATGATGGGAAAGATGCGGGGACTGTTTCTGTGTGGGAGTGATCGAGATGGGGAAGTCAACGTGAAACAGAGAAAATGAGAATTTAGCATTACGAGTCAGTCACATAGTAGAAGGTCACTCACTCCTTTACAACAACAAAAAACCCATGCCTTCTGTTCCTCAATGAAACTAATCAAACATGTACAAATATCTGCACATCTATGCACAGTAACACATGCCGATAAATTCCTCAAAAGTTTCCATGTTGTTTTGCTTATACCTGTCAAAAACCAACAGTGCCGGACACACTTTCACTTTTTTATTCGTAAAGTTATAATTTTGTTTAAATTTGCCCGCTTTCATAACTTAAACCTGTAGCGGAAGGGGGAGTTAAAAAGGAAGTTTCCCAGATCTCTAATCTTTCAGGTTTCATCACAGGAAGTGACATAAAGCATTACACAGGTCCTGAAATGTGTCATGGAGGCTGGTTATCATTCAAAGATCATCAATTCTAGCTGATCTTTATTACTGAGAATGATGAAATACCAGAGAGCTGTTGAAGAGGAACTGCGTAATTTTATGTAGCCCAGCTGTAAGCAGTTGCCACAATTATGAAGCTGTAAAAACACACAGATGATGATAAATGGTAGATGGCCTTGTTTTTATATAGGTCTTTTCCACCGATTGGTACTCATAGCGCTTTACAGTCACAGACACATCAACCCATTCGCTCACACAAGCACTCGCACATTCACACACCAGTGCCACGCACTGGGAGCAGCTGGTGGTTCGGTGTCTTGCTCAAGGACGCTTCGGCATGTGACACATTCAGGGGACCGAACCGCTAACCCTCCAGTTTGTGGACAACCCGCTCTACCTCCTGAGCCACAGATGCAAACACCCACCCACCCTCACACACGCGCACACGCACACACCCAGACCCAGACGTACACACCCACACAGTTTTTATGCTGGATTTTCTGTGGTCAGGATTACGTATCGGCCTTTTCAACCAGGAGACTAAATAAAAAAAACACCATAATGATGTATTGGGCTTTCTCATAGGGAAGTAACTATCTCTGTTTTCACTTCACAAAGTGCTCTATTTCTCTCTCTCTCTCTCTCTCTCTCTCACTCTCTCTCTCACTTGCTCGCTCATGTTGTATTTCTGTGTTCCTCTACGTATAGAAACAAAAACAAAGTAACTGCTTACCCTCAGCAGGTGAGAGAAAATGAAACCCAGTGCTTTTGCTGCCCCCTACAGCAGCCAACTAACTGGCCCTAAAGGCTATGTCGCAATTTGTCTGATCAAAACCTTGTGCAACCACAGACTTCCTGCCTCTATAACCTTTCAATAGCTCATAAAAAGGATTGTGAAAGGATCATGTAGTGAAACATTTAGTTGTGGCGTTTTAAGTCATGATATGAGCATTAACTACCTGCACAAACAACTCAACCTATTGTTTATCTCACTTCAGTTTTTGAATGAATTATACCAAAAATATGTGTGTTGTTTGGATACTGGTGCAGGTCGGCGGATACCCGTCTGTTTCCAGTCCTAATGATAAGCTAAAACCTTGTTACCTCCAAAGACGTTGGACTTTCAGAAACTCTCTGCAAAGACTAGAAAGATTCCCTCAGGCTGTTGGTTTACACCATGGTTTAAAGACCCACAGAGATTAAGCACATTAAGCACATCTTGGCTGACTTATGAAATAGTGATAGCTGTTTTTACACGTCACTTATGTTTATATACAACGACACACAACTCTACAACAACCTGCCCCACCCCTGACCAGTAGGTGGCTGTATTGCAGAAGTCAATCATGACGCCATACAGGCATCACTATAAAAAAAACTGCAAGCACGGAGGTCATTGAGGTTGTGTTGCTGTAAAAAAAGAAAAAGAAAAAGAAAAGAAAGAAAAGAAGCTGTGCTGTTGTTGATTTTGATTCACTGCTTTCCAAATGGCTACATTAAATGCTAGAAGACAGACGAGCAGTCGAAGCACATTTCTTCATGATTTTATCATGTGTGAGTGCACCCTGAAGTTTCCAAAGGCCTCATCGTTTGATTTTGCAGTTGAATTTCTTACATGAACTGCTCATTAGCTTACTAAGCGTAAGACAATGGTGAGGCTGTTGGGGTATTTTCATTCTACACCATCCAGCCCCTGTTACTGAGGGACAATCTGACGGAGATACGTCAGGCTGGGGGACTGCACGTCCACAGCTATTGTCAGCAGCACTGGAGCACCACAGGGGACTGTGCTCTCCCCTGTCCCACTCACCCTGTACACCTCTGACTTCAAGTACAACTCAGAGTTATGTCATGTGCAGGGGTGTATCAGGGATGGACAAGAGCATGAGTACTAGAATCTGGTGAACAATTTCATTTCATGGTGCAGAGTGAACCACCTTTGGCTCAGTACAGCTAAAACCAAAGAAATAGTGGTGGATTTCCGGAGGTCCAGGCCCCACCTGCAGCCTGTAACCATCAATGGGGAGTGTGTAGAGGTGGTTCAGACCTACAAGTACCTGGGTCTACAGCTGGATCACAGATTGGACTGCCTCCCTGTTAGGAACCAACTGGACTATAACTTAATATCTTTAAATCTGTTTCTATGCGACGAAGCTACTGGACAGCAAATTTCCCATGGGATAAATCTATCTAATCTAATGTAATCTAATGTAATCTAATCTATCTAAGTGTTCTCACAACTTCAATGGCATGCAGTTTATGGACATGTTTTTTGATGTCGTAACCCTGAGTTCACGAGTTCCATCTGAAGGCAGCATGATTGAATAAATGTTCCCCCCAGGAGGTTCTCTGCCCTTTTACAGGGACTATTTTGGAGATAAAATTATTTCCCCAGACCTTAATTCCGCCTCTGGTCTCTGTTATGAAAAAGCGCTGAATACATCCAAAAGGTGCTCCAGCTTCAAAGCAATTGTATCATCCTCTCTGAGTGTAGCTGTGTTTGGGCTTTTTTTCCATATATGCTGTCAATAAATCATGTAGGAAATTTATAGCCGCCAAAATATCTTCAGATGATCACTTTAAAAAAGAAAAAAAAAAAACAGTGATCAACATTATTCATGCGTGGTAATGGTACTATTTCAAAGTTCCTTTTTAGCCTATACTTGTTGACTATGGTTAAGGAAAGCAACAGTTTGTTAGATATACCATATTAGGTATACCACAAAGAAGGTGCAGTTAATATTCGGGAATATTGTGTCAGTGCTATAAAACCACAGAGAGTTTGGTTCAGACTTCTGTTCATCAGCTGACTCATCTTATGATTTTATCAGTGAATGTCTCTCATGAAAATGAAGGTGAAACATCACAGTGATGGGGAAATACCTCCCAGATTGCGTCACGGCAATAAGTCACTGTGACACTTGAGATGCATTCACTGCTCTCTGAGTGAGTGGAAATTATTTTCTCCCTAATCACCTTTTCCTTCGGGGCGATGGGGAGAGAGAGGGAGAGGGAGGGAGGGAGAGAGAGAGTTAGAGTGAGAAGGAGAGAGAAAGAGAGAGAGAAAGAGAGAGGTATCTGATTCACTGCTGTGTGTTTTGCAAACATCCTGCATATCTGCAACGTGACGGATGTCCTGCAACAAGTCCGGGCGAGCCTTGCAGACTCAGTGATGACATTAAACATGAGTAGAAAATTCCTCTTTACATTGGGGGGCGCATATTAAATACAGTCGCAACTTCAGGATTTTGCTTCCAGTCTCTCTTCGGCCCTGCACACGAGTAGTTCAAGGGCGCTTCCAAGTTTCTGATGCCAGCAAGTTGTTCGCTCCGATCCTCAACTCTCAGCCAATCGTCATGTTGGAGACATTCGGGCCGCAGAGCGCCGGTGCGCCCATCTCTAGCGCGGAGCTCCAGCTCAAACTGACGGACGAAAAGAGCAGCCTGGCCGCCGCAGACATGAGGATGGAGAACGGCAGTGGGAAGAAACTCATAGAGATAACTGGACCGGCTTTATCCAAGAGAAAACTTTTGGTCGGGTTAGACCTCCTCTGCCTCTTCCTTGGTAAATATCCATGCTACTTCATAAACTGAGTAAATGCAACATCACAATCAAAAGTATAAAATAATGAATTTAATATTGTGTAGTTAAATGTCAAATGTACAGTACATTTGTTATTTTGTCCATTCATAAACTGGTGCTTGTGATTATGCAGACTCTGCCTATGTGTGAACTGATTTAACTCCACACTGGAAATAATAGTAGATAAATATATTAGAAAGCAGGCTGAAGTTGATTATAAATTAAGTAAAACCATCAATCATTTTCTTAGGGTTCCTGCGTTTCTTTCTTATATCTCATTATTTATCCGTTCAGCCTTAAGTGTTGCTTGGACAAAACAACTTTGGGAGTGATTCTATATGATTTGATTCCTACCAAACAAATAACAAATGAATCAAGAACATTTCACAATTAACGTGCAGATTAATCCTAAATTCCAGTGATATAGTTTTTCTTCCTATTTATTTGAACTTCGTAGCTCGCTGGAGAAATCCCCTGCAAAGAGTTAACTTCGCCCATGTTAGGTTCCGTTCCTCTTTGTGTCATCCCTTTTTATTTAGTCAACATTGGCAGTCAGCAGCTACTCTCAAACATGACGGTCAGGCTTCGGGATATAGGCAGCAGCAGCAGCAGTAGCCTAACACCAGGTTCATAATGAGACAATGTCAAAGAGACAAGAGAAAATGTCTGAGAATAGAGAAAAGATAGAAGAGAAAGAAAGTTCTCTCCATCTACATGTGTCTCCTTTTTCTTTTTCACTCATGCGCACTCTCAAGCGCTCCGTGCCAGCTGGTCCGTGCATTGCCCAGGGAATTGTACAGTTTCCATGACAACCTACAGTTCTCAGGGTAGGGTCGGACCAGGGGGAATTTAATTTGGAATAAATAAATACATGTACAATCCATGAGTACTGCATGCGTGTGTGCGCGTGTGTGTGTGTCCATCTAAAAGTCAACCCTGCCTCCTATAGTCCCTGGGGCCTGTATGTTACAGGGCGGTTATGTAATGTTGGCTAATTGGAAAAAGCTGGATGGAGAAGTGGTCTGTATTAACAACAGATTGGATATGTGCAAGAAGCCTCTGTTGCTCTCTGTCTGCCCCCCCTTCTCTGTGTGTGCAGGCATGCAAGACAGAGACCGGGAAAGAGAGAGGGTAGGACATCCAGAGACAAACAGAGGCAGTGTGAGGCCGGTTCTGGCTCTGGCCTGTTGCGGCATTTACTCTTTGTTTTGTTGGGAAGAGCTGAACTGGAGTTACAAACAACCCCCTCCTTTCTCTCCTCATCAACAGAATTGCACACACATGCGCAGTCTAAACTAGGTCTTTGTTGCCTTGCTAAACTCGTCCAGTCTCGGTGTATTCATGTATTCAATCAGGAAATAGGAGCTCTCTGCTGTTGCTTCTCTGGGTTTCTTTGGTCCCAGTGGAGGAGTGCTGTGACCCCCACATACCAAATGGTTGTTCTCCAGAGAGAAAGTCGTGGTTCCCAGCCTTATTTTCCCGCAAAACTATTCATAATTTGACCCTTTCTCCTTTCTTCATTCCCTCATGTCATATTCCCTGTACATTCTATTATGGTTTGAATTTCTGTACTGACCTTTCAGCTTTTAAGAGACTATTTGGTGTGAAACGCAGATGTGCATCTACTATTGAACATCAGTACTCCTTGGTCTACAACTGTAAAGTATTGTGAGCCTCCTTGCACAGCTGCTTGTGTTTCAAATTTGAGTTGAGTTCTGCTTCTTTTATTAAATGAAAAGAAGACAAGTCCACAACCGGCAGCACTGTGAAACAGCACGATGGAAGAATGCCTTCAGTTAAATGCTAACGTTAGCATGCTAACAGTGACGTTGGTAAAATTCATTTTTAGGTTAGTACTGTGTTAAAAAGGGTAGATTTTTTGGTTTTGCTTTGATATCACATTCTTAAACAACACACAAGAATGTTTTCAGTTGCGATGCCCTGTATTCTTCTCCTACTTTATTGCCTCTTCCCAAACAGGGTTTTCTCTTCTTTTCATCATCTATAGTTTTTCATCACAGTATGTACTGCATCCTGGGGATTGTGGTAATATCAAATTCTATTATTTCTCGATCTGACTTTATTCATCTCTGTCTGTCTCCGTCCGTGTAGCTTCCATCCCTTTCTTTGCATGTGAACTGAAGACGGTGAGTCCTTACAGAAGGGGCTTTATGTGCGGGGACCCCAGCATCACCTATCCTTACCTGCACAGAGAAGCCATACCAGACGAATTACTCATCGCGGGAGGCATCATCATCACCGGCCTCACAGTGGGTGTTCATCATCTATGTCTGCCATTCTTATTCATCGTGATGAGGATGGGGAGAATGTAATAACTGACTACTTGTCCACCTCTAGATTGCCCTTGGGGAGTGTTACCGGGTGCGTTTTCGAAGCGTCAGCTCCAAGGCCTTTGTCAAGAACCTGTATGTGTCCTGTCTGTACAAGGAGCTGGGCTGCTTCCTGTTTGGCTGCTGTGTAGGCCAGTCATTGACCAACATGGCTAAACTCAGCGTGGGGCGGCTGCGACCTCACTTCCTGTCTGTGTGCGGCGTTACCTACGCATCGCTCAACTGCACACCTGGAACCTATGTTGCAACGGTGACTTGTCGGCAGCCTGACCACCGGTTAGAGGAGGAGGCCAGGTGTGTGTGTGTGTGTGTCTTCATGAATTTGTGTTATGTAATGTGCATTTTAAATATTTTATTCTAAATACGTCTCCAATTTTCTAGGAAGTCCTTCTTCTCTGGCCACGCCTCTTTTGCGATGTACACAATGCTCTATTTAGCAGTGAGTATCCCTCTATGTGTCCGTTGGTCTTCTTTTCACACATTTGCTCTCTCTCTCACATACACACACACGCACACACTCACGCTGGCAAACAAATTGACTATCTGTCCAATTTCCAATTACCATCGCTCTCTGAAATGCAGAGACGCACAGACTCATCATCAGTCCAGTTAGCAGCAAAAAGCAAGAGAATGAAAGAGATGAGGGAGAAGGAGAGGGATTGAAGGGAGATATGGGACAAACAGAGACTGTTTTGTTCTGCTGTGGGAGGAGTGTGACCTCGCCTCACCGTCTCACTGCTCTGCTCTATTGTGTGAGTGTGTGTGTGTGTGTATCTGCATTTATATGTGTGTATGAAAGCCTTTTTGTGAATGCAAACGATGTGAAGATGTGAATATATGCTCTCATTTATATGCACACTTTGTGCACACTTATTTTTCCCAGGTCTGCAGTAGCTTCAGTAATTAAGTGTTGAATTAACAGCAACACTTTAGAGGAGTATTAGCCGGCTGCTGCTCGGTGAAATAGATGCTAGTATATGGATTTGCAGCTGGCAGATGGCAGCCAGCACTTTAACTGTGTGCATTAGATCATTATTCACGAGTTATAGGCCTTCTTTTATGACTGGAATTGAGGATACACTTGAGCACATGTGTAGTCCGCTTGTGTATGCTTTTTATGGAACCTGGTTACTCACATGTGATTCTGACACAGCTGTGTTAGCAAATGAAACTGGTCTCAAAAAGGAAGGCAGGCAATTAGATGACAGTGAACTCCCAATGGAGTGGATTTCTACAGTTTGTCAGTTTCCTCTCAGTATCACTTTGTAGACGCAGTGTGTGGAGTATTTATTTATTTACTTTCCAACAGTGTGAAGGGGGAGTTGGACATCAGCGACAGACTTTCTGGAGCAATTACAAAATAATACATTCTCCCTTTTGGCCTTTGGAAGAAGAGATATTATTAACTGTGCATATAAAGATGGAAAAGAATGTTCACGTGACATCACCCATAGTTTCCTGAAGAGTGGTTTTGAAGCTCAGTGTGGTGTCTCTGACCCTCGCCATCCTGGCAGTGCCTGACTCTTATTAACTCTTTTAATCCAAAAATGGACAAAGAGGTGGAGCATGATAGCAGATAGCTTGTGGCCTAAGACAGCACCCACCTGTCACTCGAAGCAGTCTCTCCCTAAATTATTTTTAAGCCTTAATATAATTTAAATGAGCCACCTATATAAAAAACCCGGCCCTGTACAGGGGAAATTAGCTGGAGGAAGTAAAACTGTTTTTTTGTACCAGGCTGTGAACTGCTGTAATGGAGGTTTGTAGGATTGACTTGCTTTTGGAGACAGACTCTAGTGGCCATTTGTGGGACTGACTGCATTTTTAGGCACTTGTGCTGGCTTCGCCGTTTAGCCTCAGAAGTTGCCACTAGTTCTGATATAAAGGATCTCACCAATCTGGAAGGAAACTGATAGGTGACAATTTCAAGTTAGAACTGAAATTAAGTGACTTAAGCGTTCAGTAATCTTTGTTGATTCTCTAAAGAGAATTAGTGCAGCGATAACGTGCATCAATAGAAGCTCTGTTCCAAGAACAAAGTCTTTAAAAAACTGCCAAAAGAAAAATACTTTTCTCCTCTGCAACAATAACCTGTTCTTGTGAGCACTTTAATCATCTGTTGGCCTCATTATTTAACCATTTATCACCAAATTGTATTGTTCAGCGCACTAAATAACATTGTATTCCTATCTCTTATGTAGTTTTACCTGCAGGCACGGTTGACGTGGCGCGGGGCTCGGCTGCTGAGACCAGTGCTGCAGTTTTTCCTGGTTCTGCTGGCAGTCTACACAGGTCTGACCCGCATCTCCGACTACAGGCACCACCCGTCCGACGTTCTAACCGGCTACATACAAGGAGCTCTCACTGCTTACTGGGTGGTCAGTTCACCTTGCCTGCTTGTTTTTGTGCATCTATGCGTGTCTACCTGTCAAAGTCTGCTCAAGCCTGAAGTTGGGTATGTGTATGTGTTTTTTTCCCCAGGCCTTCCACATCTCCTCCATGTTTAAAAGCTCCACTTCAGATCTATCCCCGACTGAAACCCTGGACAGCCCCCTGTCACCCCACCATACTGTCTGCTAAACTCCACGTCCGCCAAGCCTTGCGTTTATCCACCTGCTGCCTGAAGTCTGATCCGGAAAGACGAGAGATTTGAAGAATGTGAGACCATTTCCTGTGAAATAAAACCACATACCTCAGTATTTGGACAGAGTGTGAGAGAGAAAGGGAGAGCAGAGCTTGTGAAATACTGTCTGTGGCTCATAAGAAAAAAAAAAAACCACAATGCGAGTTGAAAGAAAGGAAGAGAGAAAGCTTTGTCTAAGCAGCCTGAGCACTCAACCGTTTGTCCTTGAGACAGATCTGAGCTTCACTTGTGACTCTTACCGGTGAGGTGAGACTGAACACACAGTAACCACTACCACTCTATACAGCACTTGTAAATATATGCATTTTTTTTTTTCAATACTGTAAAAGCACTTTTTAGTTCCCAAGCTAGTTATTTTTATTAATTACCACTCTGCAATGACTTGGTATGTAGAATGTATTATATTGTATACATACAGTATGTGGAATATATTGTTGTTTTTGTTTTTTTTTATTATTGAATCGTGTTGAAGGAAAGCACAAGTAGCAAGAAAGCAACTCGTTCTCCTTATGTGTTGGACCAATAGATGCGGTAGGATGTGTCCGTCCATCTGTTGTATAGTATTTCATATAGCTGTGACTATGAAAATATCTAAACAGATTATATATAGCTAATGGAAGAGTATGGATGCTACTAGTCATTTTAATAATGTTATGTATAATCATAGCTTACTTATCAGTCCAAGAGCACACAGATCATTAAAAATAAAAGTGTTGTTTTTTTAAATCGTTGTGTCTTTAAGTTATACATAAATATAAATGACCACTTTGTGTAATCATCACTTTGATATAGTAACAATGTTAGCAAATAGTTTCTTATTTACACATTAAGCAGACAAAGGGCAATGTCGTCGTTTCTTTGGAGGAATGTAAAGACCAATATTCACTCTTCTTTTTGGTTTGCTCTCCACTGACTCCTTAAACAAGTCAAATAGTCATTTGATCTGTTTTCCATATAAAAAAATTAAAAAGTGCTAGTTTAAGAAGACCAGCAAAGCAGCTTCGTTCAGTTCATCATCTGAACTGAACTTTCTTTTAATTTTTTTGTGAGGAAACACATTTGCAGTTTTGCAATCGTAGTTTTGCATAATTTTTGTGTTGACTGCTCTGTCAGATTTACCTTTTTAGATATTTGGTCATTTAAGTAAACATAGCAATAATGTCTACTCGAAATACCAAAGATATTTAATTATTTAACCAAACAGCTCCTGCCATAGTTCTGATATTATTGATGCATAAATATGTGAGAGACATTTTCATGTTGTAGCTAGTTTTATCTTATTTAGAGGTATTTTGGTGTAGTATAGACATGCTGTGTCTCTCCTGCATCTGGCAGTAAATGACATTTGGCCATAGTCCCTCGGCTCTACATTTCTTTTCCTATTAGGAAAAGCCACACCATCTTTTACCAGTGTTTATCATCATTGTAGATCATTGTCTTATAAGTGTAATTCTCTCTGTGTTTTTTTTTTTTTTATTTATCTGAAGTTTGATTAATTCGTCCTGATTACCAGAGATGGTGAATTCATAGAACCGTAGTTACATCCGTAACCTTTTTTTCCCCACTATAGGCTCTACCGTACACCTAGTTGCTGTAGGTTTCTCCATCGCTACAGTGGTCCCTATCTTCAGCTCTGGTAAACAATCATTGCTAGTTGCTACCAGTGCACAGGTTATCTTAATTATATCAGTTATCATTGCGTAAACTAGTGTGACAGGGGCTTGAAAGTAACAGATGTTAATTCATATCCCTATATGCCACATCATTCTCTAACAACATTGTTATGTGTCAAATCGTAATCTGCAAAGCAGTTGTAGGTGTCAAATAAATGTGTTAAAAGTATATTTACCTCTAAAATGTGATGTTGTATAGGCATGCAGTAGCATAAAACTACTTGATTACTTAATCAGAAGCATTCTGATTCAGTCTATAACTTTACTATGATTCTTCTGGCTGCTCTCTCAGTCAGTGCTTCTATTAATACAGGTCATCTGTATATCTTCTGGCTCATATATTATTCTTATGGCTTTTATATTGGCTTATATATTATTCTGAATGCCTCTCCGAACAAGGACCCAAACAGAAAGGCAGGAACATTTATTTCACATGTTTACTTGAACTTCAATAGCAATACAAGACAATCAGAACACTTGAGGTCGATATGTACAAGGATCTCTGGGGGTTGCAGAAAAGTTCTGAGGTTTTTACATGATCTCTCGCTCTGCAGTCAAGAGTTCGGTTGCTATGACAAACTCCATGCCAACAAGTTCCATCGGCAAACACTTAATGGCCGGTTGCGGACGGGGGCAGACGTTTTGGTCTTGATGTGAAATAGGATTGGTCAAGAGTTCAAAATCACTTGGAGGCAATGTGTGTAAGAGGCCCTCCAGTTGGTATTGATAAAATGCTTCACTGTGATACATTAATTATACAAGAATGATTTATATATACACACTCTCTCTTTTACACATATACACACCCCTACACACACACACACACACACTCACATGCTCATCAAGCTACGCGCACGCACTCGCATGTACAGCCACGCACACTTCAGCACTTCCTTCTACAGTATGTAGCCTTGTAAAGCCACTATAAAGTCATGCACATGTTCTTTGAAAGGATTTTTTTGGCAACACACAAGTGCTTCTTTGACACACTGTTCGCTTGCTACGGGGAGGGGCAACACCCAGCCGATGAAGCAATAGAAACTTAGATGACGGGCCAATAAGGATAAGCACCGATGAGATGGAAAGACACAGCAGGGTTGCAGGAAAGAGAGGAGAGGGAGAGGGGAAGAAAGCGTTTTAAATGGACCACAGTCATACAAAAGTAACAAAACATGGAAAGAGGGAAGTCTCGTGGTGATCGGGAGATAGAAGCAGGGAGGAGCCATCACTGTCAATTATTATCACTGTTACCGTAACCAATATTCTTTTTATCATCACAATTGTCATTGTTTTCATCAGTTTGATCATTATTATTTGTCGTTATTTTGCCAAAGTCCTCATCCTCCCTGGTTTCTATGCCCCAATCACCACCGCCCTAGTCACAGGCTCGTCACCCGCTGCATCTGTCCGTCTTCTCCCTCAGAGGTTGGCTCTGCTGTGTACCCTGCTTCTCCATTGGTCGCCAGTGGCGGTGGCTGGTAGAAGGTCTGCAAGTGATTGGGCCGCGGGCCCAGCGGGGGTCGTCCCAGGCTGTAGGGCAGTTCCAGGGCGGGCCTCTGGGGCTGGCCGGTGGGACTCACTTCTTCTGGACCTTCAGGGCTGCTGTCTGGGTACGAGAGGGTCGGCGGGGAGGTGCGGGTGTAGAAGCGAGGTGGGGAGCTGCTGCGGCTGTACACCTGTGGGGAGTGGCGGGAGTACAGGTTGTTGGGAGGTGAGTTAGTCTCTCGTGGAGCGAAGATATTTGTCGGCGGAGAGCTTCTGGGGAAGATGCTGAGGGGTGGCGAGCGTCGCTCTCCGGGGTAGAGCGGGGAAGGGTTTGAATCTCGGGCGTAGATAGGTGAAGAGTCAGGGTCAAGGTCAAGATCAGGGGTCAAAGGAAGAGAGAAGCTGTCAGAATCTTCTCGCTCGCCATGATACCGAATAGACCCTCTATCTTTCCCTCGCTTCCTCCCGTCCAAACCTCCGTCTTTGCTGTCAAACAGGAAGGATTCTTCTCTTTCTATATCCATCCCTCCTCTCCACACATCCAGTGCTCTATCCTTCTGTTTCTCATTCTCTCGTTCAATCCCTGCTCTCCAGCCATCTCTGTCCTTTAAAAACAAAGATTCATCTTTCTCTCGCTCCAAACCCCCTCTCCATCCGTCCATCCCGAAATCGTTCTTCTGAGTTATAAAAGTCTCGTCCTGCTCTGTCTCAGCTCCTCGCCACACCTCCATCCTTCCATCTCTCTTCTCCAGCATGTGAGATTCCTCCCTCCCTCTCTCCATGCCACCTCTCCATTCATCTATTTCTCCATCTCTCTTGTGAGAGGCAAACGGTTCATCTCTCCCCCTTTCAGGCCTCCAGTCATCCATCATTGCATCTCGTTTTAATAGAAAAGTCTCGTCCTTTTCTTTGTCCTGGCCACCTCTCCATGTCTCCACACTTGCCTCCCTCTGTTTCATGAGCAGCGGCTCCTCCAGTGCCTTGTACAAGGGCTCAGAGTCAAGTGGGGGAGGGGGTGGAGGAGGCGGGAGGGGCCTGTCCCGGTAGCGATCCCGGTCTCTCTCCCTGTCTCTGTCAGTCCCTCCACTTGTCTCCACTGTGCTGCGGTGGCGAGACAGTGTACCAGGTGTGCGGCTGAGGGTGGAGTAGGGTCGAGCTTGAACATCAGGGGGGCGAGCTTGCTGTCTCTCCTGTAGCCCACGGCGGCCAAGAGTACCTTGCAGCTGGGACCGGTCCCCGTCTTTAAGCAGCTCACGAGACTCAGAATCTCCAGAGACCCGTGCGTGTGACCATCCATCTTGCAAGCGTGGCGTTGTGTTATGATCTTGTGCCCTTGTTGTGGAATGTGTCTCAGTGTCTTGTGTGTGGTGCCTTGTATGCGCCCAGCCTTCTTGTGCATTGTGGCGTGTGTTTGGCTGCATGGTGGCAGCCCAGCCCTCTTGGGGTGGCGGCGCGTGTCGAGTTAAAGTGGCAGTGTGAGTGAGAGCGGCCCTTTCGTGGGGGTGTGGTCTTGCCAAACTCCCGTAGCGCTCAGGAGGAACAGGCATGGGAACTGAGGGCCTCAAGTTGCTCTGCACCAGCTCTGAGATGATCATCTTCTCCAGCGCTGCTGCGTCAGACAGATTACGTCGAATCCCGCCACCGCTGCCCAAGTCTGAGGCTCCATGCGGCGTGAGAAGGCCTGGGGAGATATCATCCCCTCCTATTCCTCCCTCCCTCAGAAGGTCAGTGCTGCCCACAACTCCAGCGCGGGACCCGGGAGTTGTCCCCAGACCATGCAGAGTGAAGGTGTTGGGGGTGTAGCCCCCGTTGAGACACACACTGTCCAACCCACAGGACTCCTGGCTCTGCGACACTCCACCCTCTGTTTGGAAGAACAGGAAGATTCCAATTACAGAAAGACAAGGACACCAAAGATTTCAGTGACGACATATATATGAATGAACAAATGAATGAAAGGGCAAAGTTTGGAGTTCATGTGCCTGTTGCAAGAGGATCTGGATATTAACAATATTCTTTGATGAAATGTTTGGTTATGTAGCCACATGGAGAGTTTATGCGTTATGTCTTTATGGTCTGTGCATACAGAAGTTACTGCGTGCAAACATTGCACAGATATTATATGGACTGAACCACAAGGTGCACAAGGAAGTGGAGCTCAATGATTCAAGTGAGCACAAGAGGGAAGAGCTCATACTCTGCTTGTTTCTGAAGGTTCCTACTGGTCCACGTTAAGACAGAAAGACAGAGAGGGAAAGTGTCAAAAAACATTTAAATGACAAACAGTTAAAGTAGAAAAAACAAAATCACAAGGAACATTTAAACGTTTAACTCCAAACGTAACAAAGAAAATGACAAACTGTACAATGCAAAAAGTCCCCTTGAAAGAAATCAATTAAAGGATACTGGGTGGGAAAAACACAAATCAACAAATGGGTTTAAATAGACATCCATTATTCAGCCTGAGGCTTGTGCGAGGTTTTATGTGCACGCATAAATAAGAAGGCAGTTATTAATAGTGGAGTGTACAAGTAGAGAGAAATCATCAAAGTGCAAAGTGCTGGCGGCTGTGAAGAGGCGTACCTGTGGAGGTGAAGGGTTGATTGTATCCCTGGCCCAGCATTGTGTCATAAGGAGACGCTCCAGCATGAGTCTGCAACACTTGGTTAGTGAGGAAATGGTTCCCCAAAGCAGCTGATGACAAAGAAATACAATAAACTGAATATTTTTTTCAAACAAAATGTGAGAAATCTGAAATTTGAACGATAATCAAACCAATAAACTTCACCTCGGTTAAGAGTAGGAGTGTTGTTAACATCTGCGGCAATGAAGGATGATTCAGTCTGTCTGCGAACAGTGTCATTCCACATCCTTCTGATGCGACTCTGAAACAGAAATATTACATTTGGTCAAAGCGGACAAAGAGAGAGAGAGAGAGAAAGAGAGAGAGAGAGAAAGCCGTAGAGAGGTACAGCGTGTTGTAGCCCAGTGGTTCTCAACCTTTTTTGGGTCCTGGACGCCTTGCATATTTTTGATCGACCCTGAGGAACCCCCCACCCGATCTGGGGGGTGGCGGTGCAATTTGATAGAAACAGCAGAAACTGCATTTTTTAAAAGATATTTTATTTTCACGGACCCCTTGCAATTACACCACGGACCACTAGGGGTCCGTGGACCCCCGGTTGAGAATCTATGTTGTAGCCCACCTGTCTGTTGGCAGTAGCTCTGCGACTCTGGCTGCTGGTGTAGCGGCTGTTGGATCGAAGTGCAGCACCCTTCACCGAGTCCGGGGAGCTGGACGAGGACGTCACGCAGCACTGCGAGAGACGTAGGCAACGGCCATAATCTTTCTGACCCTACGCACAATATTTAACCATGTGGATGATGGGTTTAGTCATGAACGACGATGTCGCCAACAGACATTTTCAGTGATTTGTGAACACGGAGGCTCACCTTCCTGGCGAGAGTGCAGTGCAGTATGGTGATAAGGAGGCCCTGGGCGGTGTTGAGGGAGGAAAAGAGGTAAGCCAGGAGGAGAGACGGAGAAGACAGGAACATCAGGCCTGAAGACCAGGTGACGCTCTGCAGGAAGAGCAGCGTCAGGGAGCCCACCGCCCACGCCCTGCAGACACCGGAGACAGAGGATTAATGAGATTTCATTTTTCTGCCAGGCAAGGTAAAAAAGAGCTCACTTACCTACATCTACCATGGGGTTCATTTTAATTATATTTTCCACCTCCCTTGTGTTTCACTTAGAATATTTAACTGGGCTTCTGTTTCACAAGGCAGTGAAACCAAGAATGAAAGAGAGAGCTAGGAAATGTGTAATTATGCTAGTAAAACCAAACCTATATGATAAGAGCACTGTGGTAAACACTGGTGAACAAACTTGCAGACGTTACCAGCACACCCGACTTTTGTTGTTGTCCTCGTTGCCTTTTCTCCTCAATTTTTCATTTACACAGCAACACTCAAGTTTGACCTTTAATTACGGAGAAAGATGCTCTGACCACATATGTAGGTCATGCAGCCATCAAGACTGCTGCAGTGATTTTTATTCTGGGTTTAAAAAAAATAAAAATAAAAAAAACGCTATGATTGCTGGACTTCAAATGCTGCTCCTATAAATGCACCATGATTTTTTTGCACATAACAGGCTGTCTCCAGCACAATGAATACATTTTCAAACCTATTTTCTTTCTTTTGGTTTGACAGGTTTTTGTCCAGTTCAGCATTGAAAAAAAAAAAAAACTAAGAAAGATGTTTACCACGGAGAAAGCTGTATTTTTTCAATCCATGCAGACACATTCTCTGCTTATGAATTCGTCTTTTACACAATGTCACATAATCACCCACCACAGAACAGCATGAGACACTAACCTCAGGTTGTCATGGCGACTGGAGTCTGGCTTCAAAGCGGCAGTGCTGTGCATCTTATGTAAGGTCATCACCAAAACCACCAGGTTCAACTGAGGCCGCAAGGGAGCATCAGACGGGGTTATTAATAATGGCTGAACATGATGTTATTACATGATTTAAAAGAAACATAACTGGCAGGAACCCTTACCGTAATGATGACAGCCACGGGCCCAAGGAAACTCCAGATGAAGTAATTGTCTGTGCGTAGCCAGCATCTGTACGCACACAAGTAGAAACGCACAGGCAAATCACAGGGAGTTAAGACATGAGAACACAAAACAGAGAAAAGTAACTGCTCCCATCCAGAAAACAACTTACGCAGCTTTTGACCCGTAGCCTCTGAAGTCGATGGCTGCGGACACGGCCACCACAAGCCCTGGAACAGAGTAGCCACACAGGTAGAAATACTTCCTCCTGGAGTTACGTCCCTCAAACACCTCCCTCTGCAGCAGGTACAGTTCCACCCCCTCCAGACACAACCAGCAAAACACAGAGAGCAGCGAAAAGTGCAGCAGGCCAGCAGTGATAGAGCACACAACCTGTAAGCGTGAATACAGAAAAAAACAATTGTAATGTCACGATGTGTACAAGTGATTTAGATAAGCACATAGAACTAAATGCTACACTGTTATATCAAAGTACTAACAGTGTACTGGGTCTTGTTGGCGCCGACAAGGAAGAGGAGTTCAGTGATGAGCAGGTTTGCCCACAGGTTGCAGTGAATGGTGCTGTGATCAGTGTGCCAGGGTGCCCCCTGGCAGCACAGGGTGGTAAGGCAGGTGGCCAAACACACCAGTGCTACTGAGATGCCGACCCAGGAAACCACATAGACCAGGAGCTCTTCTACTCCAACCCCGTGCTAACAAGGAAAAGCAAAAGGAAAGGTGTGAGACGTTCAGTGCGACTGCAGACGCGTGTGTCTATACGGGTTTGTGAGCATATGTGGATGTGTTGTCTGGTGCAGCGTGCTGTGTGTTTCTCTTTGTGTTGCATAACATCTATTTAAATGAAGACAATCACACCAAACAAAGGGAACATGTTGCAAAGAACACTTCAATTTCACGGCAGGACAAAATATCCTGTTTCATTTATCAGTCTCTCTCTTTCCCATCTACAACCCACAATCATCAACCATCAATCATGACAGCAGGGGTGAAGTCCAGCAAAATTGTCGCCTGACACTGAGCACCAGAAAGACCTGAGTCATGTTGGATGAATTCGTGTCTGAATTCAAGTAAAAAATTAGAACTTTGCCTTCTAAAACGTTAGCAAGAGTAGTCTGTATCACAGGACTGATCTGATGTCTAAAATGCAAAGATGTCAATATTGGTTCAATATTCAAATTAAATATACTGAAAGCTCAAGGCTGCATCTGGTGATTGAATTTAAAACAGATCTAAGGCTATAGGCACGCATTTGTTTTGATGAATGTCTGCCATGAAGCTGAGTTAAAGGCTGGTATATATCAACACAGTGGGTGGTGTGTGTGTCACTTACAGCAGGTTGCTGGTATGTCATGAGGACAGCATAGCTGGACAGATGGTTGCAGGCGCAAGTAGTGTGCGAGTTGTTTGTGTGTAATAGGCGGCAGCCTTGTGTGGACCACCGTCCACTTCCCAAAACCCCTGATGCATTCCAGAAGGAACAATTGGGACCAAAGTGGTTCTCCATCTGTAGAGAAAAGAAAAAGAAAACAAGAGACATTTGAGTTCCTTCAAAGTTCTAATAAATACTCCCCTATGTTCATTAGAATTACATGATAAGAAGAGTTGTTGTTTTTTTCCAAGAATAGAATCCCTTTGAGTCTTGAAATGTCTTGGATGTAACTGTACACCTTTGCCTCATTTAGTCTGCTCAGATTTATGAATATGTGTATTTGTCCTCATTTCTGCCTCCAGCTAACGCTTCATCACTCGCCTACAGCTTAAGCACTACACAAAGAAGAGTAATTGAGCCACACATGTTTGAACCAAAAACAGATGAAGAAGAAGAAAAAGAAGAAATTGTATGGGGTCGGCTACCAGCTAATGTTTTCGAATGGGAAAGTATTTTATGTTTTTCTCTCTACAACATTAGAAACAGTAATACATAATATTAGACTAGGGTTTGACTAGGTTACAAATCAACAAGATGTGCCAACAGGAAGAAACTCTGAGTGCTTCAGAGGGTCCCTAGAGAAAGGCATCTAGTTCATCATAACTAAACCACACTAACTAAATCACATCTGTATCTGTATTTTCGAGACTGGCAGTGGTCCAGTGTTCCATGGAGGAAATGCTCAGTCAGGCGTTGACAGCGCATTATTGTTGAGTGTGTGATATCCCCAGATGGACTTGTGTCCTCAGCTTTGGGAAAAAGCTTGATATTAGTTTCAAAACAGGAAATTCAGACAGATGAAGGTCCATGTTGCAATAGTTGGCCAATGAAAAGAAAGTCTTTTATGGAAGTTGCGGACTATTGACGTCAAAATGGCTTTGAAATCTCTGTGTATCCTGAATGATCTTGACGTTGTTGCAATAAAACTCTGATTTCACAACTCTCTGTGTAAGAGTTTCGTAATACTCCATGTCTAGAATATAAAACAGACCCTGTGAACGTGTTGACATGTTTTAAAACCTGGTCAGAATTGTGCTCACGCTGCGTTAAATATTGAGCAGAACCGATGTGAAAACAGACCTGCAGGTGCCTGAGAGTGAAGATCACTGGCTCAGTGAGGTAAACTCTGTTGGATCCTCTGTGCACAGAGGCTGAGATGACATGAGAGTTGACCACCAGGCTCCTGCGCCTGCCCTCTGAGCCCTGGCTCAGCCCAAGCCCCAGCCGCAGTGTTGAGTTCTGGGTGGTCAGGAAAGAGCCCAAGTTCTTATAGAGCGTAAGGACCAGCTTCACCTGGCCTGCAGAGGAAACCATGGGAGAGGAGGGGACATAGTAAAGAGGGGGAAAGATGCCACATTCACGATTTTAGACATTTATACCACAACTCATACTGCCTGGAATTTTTCTATGCAAACTATGTGTTAGTTTTGTTGTGTGCCACAGACCATTGTTGCTGTACTGTTGCAGGGCCTGTGCAGATATCTGAAGGATGCTGTCGCTGTCATAGGAGTGGGGGAACGTCAAGTCCTGTATATCTGCCTCTGTATTTAGCACATACACCTCCAGATCTGTGCATGAACAGGAACAGAGGTCACACAAAAGTCTGGACCAGTTGGTATTCTGCACAATATGTGGAGCAAAACTGCAAAAGAAAAAAAAAAAAAGAGAAAGACTGCTTACCAATATTTGGTGCCCTGTCACTGAAACGGCCCTCGTATAGATTGTTAGCCAGCAGAAACGCCCCTTTTTCCACCGCGTCCAGCAGCAGTGATGCAGAGCGTGACTGGTCAACATTGCTCATATCAGCCCAGGACACCAGGGCTTCAGGACCCAGGAGGTTGTCAACTGTCTGAACAACCGCCTGACGGAGAGAGACAGAGAGTGTTTCATTCACTCAGTCTATCTATCTATCTATCTATCTATCTATCTATCTATCTATCTATCTATCTATCTATCTATCTATCTATGTCTTACCTGAACATAAGCTTTGCACGTGCGCTCTCTCTTCTGCAGCTAAAAACCAGAAAAAACATCAAACATTCATTGCTTACAGTCGTCATCAGTGACATTTCTGCTTCCATTTCCAGTAAAGGTCAATTACACGAACACACTAACAAAAAGAACAATTTACCTTGTTGTAATTACGTGCTGCTGACTCCTTATTGGCTGGTCTCAAGGCCTGGAGCTGAGAGTCCAGTATGTCCAGCAGCTGTTCAATTAGCTTGACGGACATGCTGACGTCACCGGCATAGATCCGCCCCCGGGTCAGGTTGACCAGCTCCCCGGCGATGTTGGCTGCGTTCTCTCCACTCTTAATCTGGAGTGAGGTGGGGGCGTTTATAATGTCAAAAGTTTTGACATTTAAGAGAGAGCTGCTTGCCGACCGGCTTTAGGGCATCTGTGTGCATGTGTTTGTGTGTGTGTGACTAACCTTCTGTGCAATTTGGCTGACCCAGGGAGAGGTGCAGTTGGAAAGGTCAGGCCCTCTGGAGTTCCAGCCCACTGGAGATGACATGCACTGATAGGAGGCTATACCTGCAGAGACAGAAAGGGTGACCCAAAGAGTCAGAAAGAGAAAGGACAGCTTGTGCTTATGTGGTTTGTCACTTCTGTCTCTCCTCATGTAGACCCATGAGTGAATGAAGATTTTGGTTATAGCGTTAATTGCACATTCTCTTTGTTTAAATGCCTTCAGCTTGTCACCAGCTTTTTACCTTATGGTACAGTAGAGTGTAATATGTTTCATTAGACCTTTTTTCCATCTGATTATTCTCTGCGAGTCAAGTGTAACGCTATACCGATCAGCTTAACTATTGCATACATTTAAAAATTCATAAAGATTCAATTTTGTTTACAAGGCATGTAATGAAAAACAGAACCTGCGCATTTGTGACACATTTGTTCTTTAAATGAAGTTGGAGACAACAGCCACACCGAACATGATTCAAGATAAGACTGTTCTGACCGTAATCATCACCTCTGAGAAAAACCCATGTCCAAACCATTCAGCATGATTAAGGAGAAGTAAAAAGTGCTACAGGCTTATCTACATAATCTGCATATAAGCCTCCCCTCAGAGGGACAGCTGCTGAGCGAGAGGAAGAGTTGGCGAACCCGGCTTGCCGCCACACTGTAACCTCTCTCTTTCCTTTTTCGGTTCTCATCTGAAGTTCAAAGAGAGGACATCTGACTAGATTTCAAAGGGAAACGAGATACACACACACACACATGCAAATACATCACAGACACACACATACATACACGGCATGCTCACATCGGAAAACACACCCACACCTACCCAGAGACCCTTTCGGGCAAGGCCTCTCAACGGTCTCGCCCTTCAGGGTAGGGGGCCACTGCACCCCTCGTGCCACCCGGCCCTCACATCCGCCCACCTGACCGGGACCCCCAGGGGCCAGGGGCACACGCAGTGGAGGGCGCGGGGTCAGAGGCACCATGGCTGTGATCGGCCGCTGGTCAAAGGGCCCTCTGTTGATGACGCCAATAGGGTGTGAGGCTGACGGCCGCACTGGGGTCAGAGCGACTGTAGCCGTGTAGGAGCGAACGGTCGTCATCAGAGAGGAGAGGGGACCTGCAGGGATAAACACAGAGTGGATTCTTTAGATTTATCCCCTCCAGTATGTCCAGATACTCAAACGTTCATGTTCAACAGACCTTTTGTAGGTGGCGGTGGTGTGAACTGTAGAGGGTATCTCAGCACATAGTAGTTGTTCCACACATAGAGCTGGTTGTCTCTGGGGTTGTAATCTATAGAGGAGATGTACTGATAAGGGTTGGGGAAGGGTATCTGAACAGGCAGCTCCTGTCCACGGCTGGTGTCATAGGCATAAACCACCATGTTGCTGCCAGCTCGGCCATCCGCTTGCCCCTCGTCGTCCTGGAAGACGGAGCGCACTGCGTAGAGCACGCCACAGGCCATGAAGGCGTTGCTCGCCCCACGTTTGTCGAAGCCGGTCGCCCACGTACCCTCAAAGCGCAGTGTGTACGGGTTCACCTGCAAGTAAAAAAATGGAAGAAATGAGAAGAACAAAAATAAAGTACAACACCCTCCTTGCTTCCCTTCGAACTCAAACCATCGATCTGTTTGCATTTCGCCCACCTGGCTAACCACGATGCGTCCATTATTGGCTTCAGTAGAGTAGATAACCCAAAGGCCGTTCTCGTCCACTGCCAGATCAATGTCTGACTTCCCTCCCCAGCGGTAAGGCGAGGTGTCGTGGTAGTTGGCATTGACCACCACTGCCTCGCCGCTCTTGATGCGTGTCCGCAGGTCATACTTGACCAGGTTGCGCGTTCGCTCCTTATTGTAAAATACGGCGCCGTCATACACCACAAAGCCGGTACCATCCACACGGCTAGGCAACCTAGGACAGGGACACAAAAAAGTGTACCTTTAAACTCTTTGTACGAGGATGCTCCTACCATGCCTTATTACCAATTGTGAGTCTTAACATGAGAGGAATTTGACATTTTATATATCTATATCTATATATATATATATATATATATATATATATATATATATATACATATATATATAGAGAGAGAGAGATAGATAGATATACTGTATATGGGTCACTGGGAGCAGAAAATTAGCTTTTGAGCAGATACATGTATGACTGTGTGTTCATTTGAATTAATCAGTGATGGTGAAATACAAAGAACCAAGAGTTAACACATTTAACAGTAAATAGTATGTGGGTGTGATATGAATCAAGCCTTAAGGATCATGACTTTTACAAGTTTAGCCATAGATTACATTTCAGATATATATCAATTCAACTGATTCACGCATTACTCCACAGACCTTCAAAAACTAAAAATAATGCCATCCACAAGGTTCCAGAGCAGAGAATCAACTGTCCAAACCCCTAAAATGATTTATTTCAGCAGCAAATACAAATACAGTACATGGAACACTCACTTATAAGTAGTGGTGACTCTGTTTTGTCGGTAGTCATCCCAAGAGGCATACTCATACAGCACCTCCGTTCTATACGGCGTCCAGGGCATGACGTACAGCCTGTCACCAGCTTGTAGGGGATCCTTACACCAGGCCCCCGACTGATGTTCCGCCTCCAGGAGCGAAGAGGCTGGTTGGATGCTGAGCAGTGAGCCAGGACACACGAAAACTGCAAGATGGAAATTGGGGAGGGTAGAGAGCAGGATGTAAAAAAAAAAAAAAAAAAAAAAGAAGAAGAAAGAATGAGGGAGCGAAAGAGCAGGAAGGAAAAGTCAGAAAGGAGCGGAAAGAAAGTGGAGGCAGGTGTGGGGAGAAAAATGGATCAATGCATGAAAAATGGATTGAATTAGATGCGGTTGATGCAGCGAGATTAAGGAAAAAGAATGAGGAGAAAAAGAGAGAGGGAGATTTAAAACATTTGCGCTGATCTTGAGAGACGAGCAACAGAAGAGACATTAAAGTGTTGAAATTCACACACTGTTAGCGTGTGTGCGTGGTGAGTAATACAACAGGGACACTGCAATGAAAGGTGTGTGAGTGCATTTATGTGCTTTCTGTGTGCGTGTGTGTATGTGTGTGTGTGGGTTAGTGCAAAAAGAGTGAAGAAGAGTGTGAGGTAGAGTCAGGGACGCAGAAGGCGGGGCTAAATTTTTGCCTTGAAGTGAATGAGAGGGCTGGTTAGTTTACGCCGAGCACAACGACTGGTCCACCCACAAGTCAATAACTGTATGGACACATATGTATACTGTACAGTCTCACACTGGCATGCAAATAGGCATGCACACACACCCACACATGTAAGCAGTGCTTGGTAAGCACACATCCAGACGGATAGACAATCACACACGTTTCATCTTATTTTTCCTATGAAGATAAATAAGGGGCTCTTCCTATAAGGGAAGAAAAGGGAAAATAAGCATGAAGAGAGGATGAGTGGACAAGAAGGAAGGAAGGAAGGAAGGAAGGGAGAAAGAAAGAGAGAGACAAAGAAAGAAAGAAAGAAAGAAAGAAAGAGAGAAAGAAAGAAAGAAAGAAAGAAAGAAAGAAAGAAAGGTGCATGTGTATTAAAAGGAAATACAGTATAGAAAGTGTGAAAGGAAGACCGTGTTTATGTTTGTGTGAGCTGTTGTGTTTACGGTTGCGTGCATAGAAAGACTGAGGGAGAGAAATAAGAGACAGAGAGATCGACCAGGAGCGAGAGGGCAAGAAACTGAAGAGAGAAAGAAAGAGAGAAGAGAAGAAGAAAGGCTAGGTGCAGATCCTGGATAAAATTGGATAAAAGGACGGCTTTCTATACAACAAGAGATGGATAAAATGGGGAAAAAGAACCGAGTAGGAAATGAAAAAAGGAGGGGGGGCAACATCCAGCATGACTACGAAACAACGTCCTAGGGTAGGAGGAAGAGAGAAATGGTAGGAGAGAGGAAGAGAAGAAGAGAGAAAAGAAGGGGGTGGGGGGTAAGGAGAGATCAAGATGCTACAATGTATTGTCTTTACCTTTTTGGTCCACTTCTACTCAAGCATAGGAAAAAAAGAGGGAGAGAAAGAAAGAAAAGTCAGAGGGTGAAAGAAGGGAAGTAAAGAGAAGCAAGAAAGCAAGCAAATGAGAAGAAAAGAGAGAAAACAAGTAAGAAAGAAAGAAAGAAAGAAAGAAAGAAAGAAAGAAAGAATTGCACAGATAAAGACTTTGGAACTCATTCTCACCACAAACATTATTGTTCACGTTAAAGGAAGAAGAAGCACAAAAGAGACCCATCATAGTCCTCTGCCCTCCTCCCCTCCCCTCCACTCCCACCACATCCTCCCCCTTTTCCTCCCCCCCTTCCCCTCCCCCTCCTCCCCCGATCTCTCCTTCCCTTAATCAGGCTCCTGTGGAGAAAAGAGAGCAACTCCTGTGGCGTGAATCTGGAAAAAGAAAACACACACGCATTGCATGTGCAAGTGCACACGCGCACGCACGCACACACAAAAGACATGGTTTGCAAATGCCCTACAGTTTTTTTTTTCTCTCTGAACTTTCTCCATCCAACTGTCTTTTTGCAATTCAAAAACACGTGCACACACAATCCCTGAGAGAAAAAAAAAAAAAAGAATCCCAGTATTTTCTATCCATCAGTCTCTCAGGGGAATAGTCAACATCAAAGGATGAAAAACACCTTGAATCTGAAAATGCATCTTGACAAAAATTGGTAAATCTGAGTGTTTGTGTGTGTGTGTGTGTGTGCATGAGCTAAATAGGTGCTTTTATACATACAATATATATATATTTATACATACATATATTTATATACATATACATATATATATATATACGCATACTCACTGTAAGGGACACACTCATATTGGATCTCCAAGTACTTGTATGTTCCAGGACAGGGGTCTGGGAAGACGTCGACCCCTGCAACCACCACACATTGAGTCCTATTGTTACACCTGGAGAACAGGACGGATGGATGGACGGATGGATAGATGGATGGATGATCAGTCAAGAGATGATGGAGTGAGAAAACAAAGAAAGAGAGGAGAGTGATTAAGAGACAGGAAAGGGGAAGCAAAGGACACTCCATTTGTCTACTCTCCCTCACGCTGAATATTGATCAGTTCTTCTAGGAAAACACTGCTGAGTACACAGCTAATGGTGCAGCCAAGCACTTAGTCTCAGCTGGAGAGATTGCTGCACTTGCACCTACACATGACACACAAAACAAGCATTGGCTTTGTCTAATGTTCCCCCCAATCAACATGTATGTCGTACGGCAGTGCACGTATATCTGCTAAACAGTCGATGCTCCCATTGATTGGTTTAACTGCTTTCAAGCAAGATATTCAAGTAGATCAAGAAGGACATTACAATTTGTGACTATATAATTTAACACTAACACAAACACAGTATACAGTCAGCAAGATGCGCCGCCCAGGGCATACATACCTCTGGGACATTATCTTCAGTGCGTCAGGCAGGTAACACTGCGTGTTCTCCATCTGGAAAGGGTCTGCATCACAGATCTTGTCATCAGTGCGTCCGTAATTGGCGGTCTCCACCATAACCACGTCACTTCCTGGGCAGCGCAGCTCTATGGGGTAGCCCTCGCATGCCAGCTCTCTGCGCAGCAGCCCAAATGGCATGGCGGCCCGGGACATGGCTGCACGCGGCGGAGGGGAGGCGAGGAGGGTGAGTGGCGACACAGGGTGAAGATGAGAAAGTAAGAAAAAGGAAGAGAGAGCAGAGAGAAAATTCATTTTCAGGAACAATTGGTATTTAATGTGTCTTCAGGCGGCAATTAGCTTTGCAATTTAGTTCATTTGATTGTAAAAGTTCTGTTATTTGTTGTAATATTTTGTAAACTTAATTAAAATTGTCTTCATTAAAACTGAAGTTAATTTAGTAAAAGACTGTGATCTGAGGCCGTGCTAGTGGCTCACTGAGGGGGTATTTGTAGTTAAGTGGCAAATGCTAATACCAGTATGCTAATATGACCATAACAGTGATGTTAAAATGTGAATATTAAGCCTTGTTGAGAACTTCAGGGTAAATTCAAATAGTAAGTATGACTCTGGACACCATGAATACACTATTTGTTCCAAATTAGTATAAAAAGAACTAAATCGTACAAGTTAACACTCTTTAAATCCCTGCACTAGGGATTGAATCAACCTATCAACACCATAATTCCAGCAAATGCCATAAAAACACCTGACAGCCTGAGTCAAGATTTGCCCAAAGTCAACACTCATAAAATGTGTTGGAACTGCGAACACATCCAGCAGCACATACTCAGTCATTTAAACGGACATGTGTGAGCTTACACTTAAAGGATTCCCAGGTGTGTGTGAAACAAATCGCATGGCTCGTGATGCGGCACCCACTGTACATATGATGTGACGTGATATGTGGGTACATCACGGTCTCTTGTGTGTTAAGTCAGCGGGGAGGACGGCGCTAATACGTCTGACTGCCAGGTGCTCGGTAAACACAAACTGACAGGTATGGGGATTTTATTTCTTTTCCTTTGATGGCTACATTTGAACGTTAAATAAACGGTTTGTGTGAAATCTCACGTGACTGCCATGTAAATCTGTGCAAACCAGAGAAAATTGGAGAAAATCCCATTACCATTACCTTAATCCTGCTGTTCAAATCAGCTTGAGAATCATGCACACATGACACACACAGGGGTTTCCAGCATGAGGATTAAACCACACTTAAACCCGGCATATCATATGATTAGTATTCTGCTGATGCACTGTAACTGTCCGTGGTGCTGAATGACTGATCCTTTATTGACTGTGCTCCTTTTGGCAAAGCACAAACTCCAAATGTGTTCATTTGTTCATAAAAGCCACAGCAATTCGTAAGCATTGCCAGGACAACTTTGTCTTTCTTAAGTCCACTTCACAGGATTGCTCACAAAGAATTACATATATTTGTGGTAGACAAGTCCCAGTGGCACTGGCCTTTTAGTATTTCATATTCACCCTGTTAATGCAGACAGACCCAACACCTTGTCATGATGTTACCTCAGCATAATAACACGTACCTTGGCCAGAGGGGGCGACGTGAGCCAGAGTGAGCACACATACCCCCACGAACCACAGTGAGACAGCCATCCCGGGCAGGAAGAGTTAGGACGTCACACCACCAGCCGCGTTAGGAGAGCCTGGGGAGGAAGCAGCGGAAGTGTGAGACTGAGAGTGAAGAACTGCTCCCATTTCTCATTGCGCAGACGTGTGAGTGTGTGTGTGGTGTGTGGGTGTGTGTGTGCTGGATGGCCCATAACCTGCACTGAAAATGAAAGAGTGCACGTGAGAAAAATCACAGCAGGGGTGGGAAGAGGACAGAATAATAGACAGTCAGAGAGAGCAAAATTGAGATAACAATTGAACAGTCAGTGCAGTGAAAAGTCCCTCAGTCGGCTGTTACCATGGTGATAGCACACTGCAGTCTCAGGGAGAGAGTGAGCAGATACCCTGAATGTGTGCGACTGTCTGTGTGTGTGTGTTTGGGAGTGAAAGCGCACACGCGTGAGAGTCCCTGCTTTAAGCCCGTAATTAGCCAGAAGGAATACTGGCCACTGACCCATAAAAGAGTCTTAATCTCTCCATCCTCACACACTCCGAGGCAGAGGGTTGGACTCAGCTTAGGCCACTTTTCAGTAATCCTAAATAAATGATGTCGCGGAGGCGATCGCTTCCCCGGCAAGTGTAACGAGGCAAACAGTCGGGGGCACATGTGATGCGAGGGCAATGATGCACTGTGCATTTTTCTGAGGGAACATACGGGACGCAGCCTGAAGAGCTACAAGAGAATAACAGTAATATGACCCCTTAATATAGACTGAACTCTTGGCCCCCGACAGAAGGGAGGCTGAACCACAACACACACGCCATAGCATTTCTTTTTACTGTTTAGCATTCCAATCAGCTGCTGCACTGTGCAGGATGGTCTCTTGAGCGTGCGTGCATCAGCGCGCATGTTTGTGTCTACGTAAACATATGTGTGATTGTGTGTTTGCAACTCGCTTTTTTTTTTCTCCATCTTCTTGTTAGGTAATGATGGCAGACAGATTTAGGTCACTCTTCAACAAATGTCCAACATGCATTCAGAGACTTGTGCTTGTACACACACACACACACACACACACACCCACACACAGACACGCACACACACACACACACATAACTAAGAATGAGAGGAGAAACCTCTGCCTTCTTTAAATCCACTGAACCAACAAGACTGTAATAAAGGCCTCAGGACCACCGTTGTATACACACACACACACACACACACACACATGCTGAACATAGTACACAAAAGAGAGAAAAGCAGAATGAGAGCATTTCCATTTTTTATCACATACACACTCGCATGCAAACGCACGCACACGCACACACACACACACACACAACGTGCCCTGTCTCATCCAAAACCCTTATGGCAGCATGTTCTTTCCTTTGCAACCCAAGCACACACACACGCACTCTCTCTCTCTCCCTCTCTCTCCCTCTCTCTCTCTCACACACACACACCCCTTAAGTGTTGATGCAGAGTAAGTAGAGCAAGGACACTGATGGCCCTTGACAAAGCCACACACCCAGTCCCCCTGTTTGCACCACCATGCTCTCTGCCCGCAACCAAAATCCAGCCCCGGGCCTACTGCCGGCCTACTTGGAGGAGCAGCAATCTCTACGTGAGAGTGTGTGAGTAGAGGGCCTGGAGTGAAATAAATTACACACATCCCACATTAATGTATTAATGTATATATATGTGCATGCATCAATACAGGAAAAGCTTGAAAAGAACAATTTTACATACCAGAACAACGTGTCCTCAGATAGTCTTATTGGTGCGATTAGTAGCAACAGAAAAGTTTTTTAAAGATCTAATGAACTCTGGGACATTCAATCCTCTCCTAACTGTTGCCTATAAATACTTTGAGTTGTTTAAAGCACTATAATTCAAATGCTCCTTTTCAAGCTGTGTTCACACGGAGCACCATATTCAAAAAGGAAAGCCTTATGTTTATTTTATTTTATTTTATATTTTCTGCTGCTGCACCATTCAGTCAAATGGCACCATTCCAGATGCTTAATTTCATGTGCTCATTTTCACATTTGAGGCTGAAATGTTTGGGAGCTTTTGAAAGTTTGAAATCTCCGTTCTAATTCAGAAATAAACATATGTGGCTTTGAAGTGTGTTTGGCATTTTGATGAAAGACTCCAGGGAGTTTTAAGAGATCTGAAACAAATTGTGTGTAATTAGACTGATTAAATATGTAAGAAATAATTACTTTTTAAAAAATAAAAAAATAAAATAATAAAAAAAAAAGACTTGACTCATTGTTATGGGGAGGATATGTTCTTGTGAAATCGAGCCAGTTTTATTCACACTGTTTGATGTGAAGGCCATAAAACCAACAGAGAGCGACGCAACCTCCCCCTCTTCTGGTCAGAGAGCTATCAGTGCCCGAGGGCAGATCACTATGAAGCGCAGTGACAAAACAGCCTTGTAGTGTTATGTTCCTAATGGATGAATGAATGAATGAATGTGTGTGTGTGTGTGTGCGTGTGATGGAGCGAAAGAGAGAGAGAGAGAGAGCAATCAAAGGATGAGGGACAGACAGAGAGATTAAACTCCCGACAGCACATCAGCAGCAAAGCTTAGAGTCTGAAATACTTTTTAATAACAACATAACAATTTTTTATATATATATATATATATATGTATACATGTATAAAATATCCTTGCCGCTGCAGATCATATTTAAGGATTAAAACATACTACAGTGAACTCTGTCACTGTCAGCCTGTTTCAGACCATTGACCTCTACATCTCCCAGAGGGCCAAGGCATACATACTGCAGTCAAAGCCACTTACGAGGTTTTAGAGCCTGCATGTTTGTCTGGTCGATGAGTGGCTCTGGGGACTGAAGGTGTCGCCCTCTGTCAGTCATGTATTTGTTGCAGCAAGAAAACACAGACGGCGATCAGAGCCAAGTTCAGAGCATTATAACGTCTGAAATCCTAAGAGACTTTGAACTGCATGTATCTTAATGCGCAAAAAAAAAAAAAAAAAAATTAGATGGCTTGGATATACAGTTTATCCAAACCATATGTTGAAGCTATTCTAATTTGATTTAGTTTAATTTCATTGTTAGTTATTGGTATTCAACCTTGTCCCCTGTTAAAAGGCCAAACAGGATAAAGTGTACACTGCTGCACTGCAACATATTTAGATCGGTAATAGACTTTATATCATGCAGCCAGCCTTAGAGGCTAAAAACCCTCCCTGGTTTCCCATACTATTCCACATTTGCGTACCAATATTGCATGTGTTGGACAGAGATAGCCTCTGAGAAGGTTTTGCATGAGAAGTCATTTGATTTTCTTTCACCTTAAGAATTAAGTCTCTTCCAAAGTCTGCAGGGAGACTGATTAAACATTGATAAGTTTCCTCACATATTTATCAAGATCCCAATCCTGCCCTCAGCGCACATTCTCTGAGTTAAAGGCACAACCTGGCTTTTTTTTGCACCATAAGCACTTTCTCGGTCTCCGAGGGTTTCCTGAATTTTTAAGTGTTTTTGCTCATTGATCACTCTTTTGTTTTTACCTGACTGTCGTGGAGTATGAAGCACAAAGGCTGAAATATGCCTCTGTCTCTTCTGAGATGATCATTCATCAACAGAAGAAAAAAAACACACACAAGGTGATCCCAAAGGACAGATTTAAGGTTGCTCAAAGTTTATCTTGAAACAATATCCCCACGTTGATATTTGTCATGCAAGTGCCCCTTCAGGCACAGCTCCAGAGTCAGTGACGAAAGAAAAAAATCCGCAGTCTAGTGAAAATTTTATTTTAGAATTTAGTTGACGCTAATGAGAAACCTCAGCAATTTAAATCCTCCATTGTGTCCAGTCAGAGATGAGCGGCGATCAACCCATCGAGGAATATAACAAGAGGCCTATTCCCACATTCATGCACTGTGGAAAGTTAAATCTTCAGCTTCCTCCAGTAGCAGAGATAGATTCTGGTGAGAATGGAAACATTCAGATGCTAATGCATTGAGCGTTCAGGCCATCGGACAAATGTGTGATTACAGAATTGGTCATGTGGCTAAAGTGAAGTGATTAAAGCACTGCACACTAATCTAGATGTGCTCATGTTTGTATTAATGCAGTTCAAATATAGCTTTATACAGTTTTTGGATTTAAAAGCAAATCTGATTTGCTTATGAATGATTTGGATGTTGGCCAGAACGGAGACAATTTTTGAATCAACAGAAAATGAATAGTCATGTTTTTTGCATTTGATGATTTTCTTTGTTGGACGTGACAGTAAAATAAATGGCATGATGTGTTTTTGCACAGAAAACAAGGACTGTGAATTTTTCTTCCCATCTCTTAGATTGGAGTCGCTAGACGGGAACTTGTCATGGCCATTGATTTTGCAATTCTGTAACACCATTACTAAATTGCATGTAATATCTCTAAGTATTGGGATCTTTATTTTTTACATAAATACAATGACACATTCTGTCTTATTTTATCTATAAAAAGCTGTCACATTTCATAGTGTAATAAATACAAACACAGGAGGAACAATTACACCTCCTACCAACTCTAAACGCACGTTGGCATGAACATACTGCGATGCCGCTATGCAGCCTTAGAAAATGTGATACTGCTCTTAGTTTAGTCATAGCATGTTCCTGTAACATGAGCTGTTGAAACTATAAAACAGAACAGAGTGCATCTTGTAGCTTTGTATGTTGGAAAGCAGAACGGGCTCAAGCTGGACAAAAGGTTTGAGCAAAATGGCGACAGGCTGTACATGTGAGATGACAGAAATCTTTCTCCTTTTAAACACCGTACCACAACGTGCACCCTGAGCTCGATGTGTCGGGTGTTTCATTCGCTGGGACGAGCAAAAGCGGACATTCGAGTGTGGCAGTTTATCCATGACCAGCTTTACAAATTAGTTTTTTTAGATAATGTATCCACTCATCCGTCCGTTATCTGTGAGCACTCATCCCGCAGGAGGTTGCAGGCTGGGCGAGACACAGGCTCACAGAGAACACGCAAACTCCACACGCAAAACAAGCCCGAGCCAGCTGACAGGTTGGACCCAAGACCCTTCTCATTGTGGGGCAACAGTGCTAATCATATATATGCATATACTCTGATGAAAACGTACATGCTGTGATGGAAAATTGCATCCATTTCACCCATAATCTACTGGACAATACAGTGAAATATAAAAACGGTTTAATGATAATGTCTGATGATCTGTGCAAAGTTGAAATAAACTGCAAAGCTGCAGTCAGTTCCAAGCTGCACTCAGCTGTTAATTGATTCATGTTCAGGTGATTAATGGAAAATGAATTGTGCGCTGTTTGACAAATTATTAATAATTCTGATCCTTTTAAAGTATTCAGATGTGAGGATTTATCATGTTATTTATCATATCCAATATTTTTTTGTCACATACAATTATGTCTCTACCCTACTTGACATCACCTTCAGCTCTAGGAAAGCTCATTGTGTTTTCTTCCATTGACAACCTATTCATTATAGCATTTATCTGCCATTTTTAATTAACTGATCGTGAATATAATTATTAGCTGCAGCCCAGCATTGTGACTACAGGTGAAAGCCCAGCTGATGTCCAGTCTCATATCACATCATACTGATATTACACTGATATATCCGCCCACAGCTCTGCACAGGCCTGCATGAAGCGCTCGCAGCGCAAACAGGGAGACTGAATCAGTGTCTCTGGCTGATTCGCAGAGACACGATAAGAACCTGTTTGAGGTGGTCTGAACAGAAAGAGACAATTATGGTGCGTTTTACAAGTCAAATGGCAGAAAATCCATCCAAATTGTGTGTGTGTGTGTGTGTGCGTCCGTGTGGGTGTGTGTCTGAGTGGTTTAAGCAAATCACTTTGCTTTTTTTTTTCTCCACAGTGGTGGATGTAAATGATCCCTACATGGAAACAAACCTCATTACCTTTGTTTTCTCTTTCCCATCTAACATGCGCAGCGTGGGCACGCACACGCACACACACACACATACATGCAACAACCTAGGTGAGTCATCTTATTAAAAGCTTTGTTCAAAAAATCTGTTTCAATGTTAATCAGCAAAGCACCATATTCATTCTATTAAATTAGTATTGCACAGGCATTATCTTCGTATATACGCTCTGGGTTACAAGTGTATCTGAGATTGAGCCTGACAGAAGAGCGGGAGTCCTGTCAGCCATTGAGCTGCTCCTCCATCTTTCCCTCAGGCTTTCTCCTCTTTCATTCGCCTCCTTTCTCCTCCGCATCTCTCTCTCTCTCTGTCTCTGTCTCCTCTTCGGGGTCACTCATGCCTCACTCTCTCCCTGGCCTCCTCCACTGACCCAGTCCTCTCTTTCCCTCTCTAAAATATTGATAATGGACTCTCACTCAGTCTGCAGCCTTTTCCACTCGGTCTTCTTTTTCTCCTCATGTTCCCATTCGTGGTGAATCAGCAAACCAAAACCTGCATTTAAACCCCTGTGGGTGTGCGCGCGTGTGTGTGTGTGTGTGTTTACACCACTGTTCACTGCAGCACACAAGACACCACAATCAAGGAGTGCGATAATGAACCTATTTCAGCCATCCCGCCCATGACAGATCTGTCTCTGGTGTGCCAGCATGGGACACCCTCAATCATTATACCACTCTTTCGCTGTACTCCTCTGGGGCCCAGGAGAGGCTAATCACGTGCCCATGAATATTTCACAGCACTCTTCTACTACTGACCCAGGTTTAATGGCAGCCAGCAGTAGGAGCCCCAGCGCACATCAGATCCCTGTCCCTGAGTGATGAAATGGCCCTTGGCAGCAGCAGCAGCAGCAGCAGCAACAGCAGCAGCAGCAAAGAAGCAGGGCACCTCTGCTGTCTTTACGGGCATTGATCATGTATGTGCGCTTGTGCATAGGAAACATAGAGAGTGAGAGAGAGAGAAAGGGAGGGGGGGTGGTGAGGGGCGGGGTTCATCCTCGGAGCCTATATCCATATCTTACCGTCAATCCTCCGGTTTCCCTCGTCCTCCTCCTCCTCGCTCACTGCGTCTCCCGCATCCCGTCTCTCCGCGCCCTCACCCACTGTACTCTCCTCCCTTTCTCCCGCTACGCTGTACCCGATGCATGAAAAAAAAAATATGCACTCAGTTGGGAGATGTTGGTGGGCGATACCTGCTGGGTTATAAGGCAGTCATTAGCGCGATATGTCCAACAACAACTGGGCGTCCTCCCCCTGTGATCAGTGTACTGTGTAGGGCTCTGCTCTGCTGGACCTCACACCCTCCCTCCGTCCTGTCGAGGCTCGATGTCTGTCCCGCTGTGCTGTGTGACTGTGCGTCACGTTGGTATCATAATTCCCACGGGTTTCATGCCCAGATACGATGCGGGCTACGGGCCTTACAGCTCCGATGGATGAAGGGAGGAAAGCACGCGATTGCACGCGAAAACAATAATTAGGCGCAAATTAACGCACAAGCCTCGTCTGCTCTACGCCTCTCCGTCGATTTCTACAGCTCACCGAGCCCGGCTTTCGATTGCCATTGTTGATCGTACGCTTCCGACATCGTCCATCAAGTACATCCTTGCGTCTAGTGGAAAATAGCGTCGACGTGATAACAGCCGCTTTGCATATCCTTGAAGAATCGTGATGAGGCGCAGCGGCACATCAGGACGGATGTGGAGAGCTGTGAGGCGTTTCTTTTAAAAAAAAAAATAAAGAAAAAGAAAAAAGAAAAAAAAGGATCGTGTTATAAAATGATGCTGGGGCGAAAAAAGAAGAAAAGGACAGCAGCTGGACAATCAGGAGAGATAAGGTTTCCCGCTCCTGGCCTCGCCTTGCATCCGTCCTTCTCTCTTCTTCTCTCTCTCCATCCGCTTGGTCCGCTTGTTGCGCGTTCTGCACTCGAGAGCGCGCAACGCGTCTGTGCGTTTGTGTGCGCAAGTGAGTGTTTATGCGTGCGCGTCTGTACGTGAGCAGAGACACAGAGAGAGAGAGAGGGAGAGGGGGGAGAGAGAGGGGGAGAGAGAGAGAGAGAGAGAGAGAGAGAGAGAAGCAGGTTGGTGGGGGGGTTTCGACTATATTGTCAAGGTTTGTCTGAGTGAGCAACAATAAGCTGCTGTGTAGGCAAAAGCAAAAGAATATGGAATAAACACAGCCTCATGTTTATTTAGGCATCCATCTCTTTCAGGTCTGACCAGCTCCCGTTCAGGTTTACCATTTAAGCTACAGTTTTTCTGACCAAAAGGTGGAGCAAGGGGAGCCATAGGGTTTTCTGTGGAGCATGCACAGCGTACTGCCAGCCAGCATAGTAATTTCCCTGAAAACGAGGAACAGATTTGTTTCTTGCTGCTCTGTCAGAACATGAGAGCCATTTGTCAGTGTGTCTACAACATTTGACGCATTGAAATAAATCACCGTGCCACTGCCTTTTCTAAAGCACATCAATCCATACCCATCATCAAACACCTTGATGACACCTGATGATACTCTGGTGCCATCATCTGTCTCTCGGACGCGCTTTAACGCCAGCCCTGCTGCCGCTACCACACTTCCACACTTCCACACCTTTTTGTTTTTATCATTTCAAAAGCACTGGCAGCGTGTGGTTAATGCACAGGTCACTCAGGGGATAAAAATACGGAGGAAGAAAACCTCTTATATTCCTTCCTCCTGCAACATGGGGAACTGTTGCAAATGGAGATGACTGACGGCTCACATAAAAGCATCATCAATGCTGCATACATGTGCGAGGAAGTGCGCAGGGGCTAAACACGGCCCCTCAGCCTGAAACAGGATGACTTGCAGTCAAAGGAAATCACTGATTATGTGGTGGAGGCAGTTTCTCCATCATTTCACTTGACTCCCTTTGAATAGCCCTGATTGCTGCTTGTGTAGTCTAAAGTGCAGCTAGACTTCACAAACACTCAGAGCAAAACAGTCACTAACAAAATTATTTTAATGGGCCTGAATAATTCATTGATTTCAGATTATGCATGTTGTGTTTTGATTGGACCGTACAAATTATCATGTAAAAAAAAAAAGGGGGGGGGGGGGGGGGGGGGTCTATACAGAGCTGTGTTGTTGAAAATAGAGGAATGGTTAGACTAATCTCCAGGGTGTAATAAAACAAGCCAAAATGGAAAGTCTTGGCTCAGACAAAATCTTCTCTTGCCTGTAGGCTTGGCAGCATCTGAAGACGGTGAATTCAGTTGATTCTAAGCTGATGTCAGCACTGGTTAGCAGCATTCAGTGTTTCTTTACATGGTGTGTTACATTACTGTGTATTGTTTGTTGGCATATAATGAGCTGTTTTTGCCCGTGTAGACCACAGCTGTTGCTTACCACTGATTTTGAAAAGCAAAGCTTGTCTCAATTCCATCAGCTTGATATTTCTGCTTCATAGGCTGAGATATATCTGTATTCAGTTAGGCTAAACAAATCTGTGCACCAGAAGAAACGCGGTGACAAAGCTTTTAATTACTGTCAACATATCAACTTCTGTGGGAATCCACAGTCTCGTTCTCTTGTTCTTGGTCTCTATCACCATGGCGACCCTCCTCCTTCCTTGTCATCAGCTCCTCCATCCGCCTCCCCTCCTTCGTCCCCACCTCCACCCCACCCTCTGCGCTTTTTCTTCTTCCTTTTCTTCTTCTCGTCTTCCACCTTGTACTTAAGTCTTCTCACAGGGTCGCTGAAGCTGCGCATGGACTTCTCCTCAAAGTCATCATTGATCGTGAAGTTCCTGTCGATGAGCTCTGCTGCTTCCTGCCAGTTGCGGTAGCAGTCAGGGCCGAGGCGGAGTATCTCCTCCACCGCGTTAGGGATGAGGATGGAGCAGTCGGGACGCAGCACCACCACTGTGGGCAGCTCCTCCACATTAAACATGGCCTCCAGCTCCCTGTGGACACAGGCATACACACACGCTGGCACACACCCTGGTATAGCGCTAATGGGTTTATACAGCTAGGCATATTTGCATGACCATCATTCACCAGCAGGTTGCACACACAATTAACTGGCCGGTCTCACTCACCTCCTGTAGGGGTCCTCATAGGCCAGGAACAGGCTCTTCTTGGGGAGCTCTTTGAGGAAGCTTTCTTGCTGTTCCTCTGACTCATCCAAACTTAACAATGAGAGAAAAGGAACATGGTCGGGAAACTGACAAAGTGTCACTTTGTTTGTGGTCTATATCATATCCAACAGAATTCATATGTGTGCAAAGTTACTTCTTTGTGAAAGTACACACAGAGAGATTCAGTTTCAGATCGGGGTTAAGGATAGGTTATGTTAAGATGATTGGGGTTTGTGAGTATATCTAGTCCAGTGCAAGTGTTAACACACAGCCAGTAAACACCTGACTAATGTGTGTCACTCTGTGTGCGGTACCTAATGTACAGGAGAACCAGCTGAGCAGAGCGATCCACATAGAATTCATCTGTCAGCCGTTTGAAAAAGTCAGAGAGGGTGGGCGCAAACTCCTGGCAGGTCTCACATGCGGCAGATGCGAAGAAGAGCATCAGGATTCGGTTCTGCAGGCGCAACACGATCTCATGTTCTGTGTCCAGCTCATCCTGGTCCTTGTTGTTCTTCACCAGAACCCGATCCATGAATAACTCCACCATGATGAAGCGATCAGTACTGAGGATTAGGAAGCTACAGGGAGAGAGGAACTGACTAGTTATGTGGTTTGGATAAATAGGAAAATCCTGTAAATAGCAAAGATAAATACACCAAAACACAAATAAGAATATGCTGAAAAAGTGTTGACATTTGCAAAGATTTATGCGTGTGATTTGATGCATTTGCCTTTTATGTAACTGTACTCACGCACATCTATTGCAGTAATCATATATAATCTTGCTTGCGGTTAAATCGGATAATCCTCACAGTTGCTTACCTCTAACAAATATTATCTCCCCTTCAGGCAGCAGATCCAAAACGGCCTTCACAATCAGTTTTTTTTTTCCTTCCAACTCTTCCTAGATCACACCTGAATCACTCCCCAGTCTGTCAGTTTGTATCACATTCATTCATTCTATCCTTCACCTTGGTGGCAGTAGCTGCTCACTCCCTCGCCTTTTGTGTGTCTGCACTCCACCTCCCTTCCTCTGTGTGGGAGGGAGGGACTGAAAGACAAGGTGACGGAGGGACAAGGAAAATGAAGTGCTCGCATTGACTGCGTTCGTACATGAAAGCAGTCAGCAATCACGTCTGTCAGAATAAAGAGTAGAAATTACAGAATGAGAGACATATTTAAAAGAACTTAAAAAAGACCTCTAATGAAGTGAGCCCCAGTCAGACCTTGATTATTCACTAACTAATAGAAGAGTTCAACCACAGGGGACATCTGTGCTACTGGAAACAGCATAATACAGTTGAGGAACGGAAGTAGGGACATAAAGAGAGAGTTTAATTTAGAAGAATATAGACTTCATTGTTTTTGAACGGCAGTACATTGTATATTTAACAATTTGGGAGATATACAGTACTGTAGTTAACAAAGAAAAGCATGATAATGTGATAAATTCTGTGATTTATGTAAATTAAACACACACAGTGACTAAAAAGATATTTATTTCATTTACAATACCACTGTGGGATAAATTAACGGATTATCTTATTTAATTTAAAGGACCAGTGTGCAGGCGTTTGTTCCATCTAGTGGTGAAGTGGCAGAATGCAACCAACCGAATACTCTTCACCCCTCATTTTCCAACCACATGAGAGAATGTGAGCAACACTTAAATGTAAAATAAAAAATACTGTAAAAGGCCTTCTGTAGAGTCAGGGTAGGCTACTGTAGAGACATGTTAGCACAACTTGATGGACTCCAACAAAACACAAATATTTACACTATATTCCATTTCTGCTGATAGATTTCACCAAATCTTACTCGCTGGTTCTTCAAAACTGCAGTCAGGTTTCTGCCTATAGTAAAAAGTTGCATGCCAACACATTCAGTAGACACTGACCTCCGTTTGGAGTTGTGTTTCCTATTAATTTAAGTCCATTCACCACCTATTAAGAACATTTCTCTGTCAAATGGTCTGAATATTAATATCTGGACCATTAGTTTCAGAAACATGGAATTTTTTCCTTAGTAAGTAGCTAGCCTTGTTTGTTTAGCGTGATAGGCAGTAAAGCACAGTGTGTTCATTACTGGTTCCACTTCTGATATTACAGTACTTTTGGCAAAACAGCTGCCTGGTGCTGCTGGAAATTGAATTGACAGGTCTTGAATTGAATTGCCAGCAAAAGAAAAGACTGAGGTAATAAAAAAAAAAAGGCTAAAAGTACAGGCGCAGTTGAGATTGCATGTATGACTAAATTCTCATGATACACTGTCATTTGATCCACTGCAAAGACACAAATATTGATTTCTGGAGCTGGATTTCTTTCTTATTTAGGCAGAAATGGTTTGAGATTCTGTAGACGTTTGTTTCTCTATGTGAAAACAGTGACATTTGTTCTTATGACAGTAACAACATTTATGTGTATATTATATACAGTATATTAATAAAACAATCTTGATGAAGATATAGAACAAACAGCTGCAGGAACAGGAGAACTGTTATTGATTTAATTGTATACACAGTGTATACACTGATCAGGCAAAACATTATGACCACCTTCCTAATGCTGTGCCTCCAAAACAGTTGTGACTCATCAGAGAATGGGCCCTATGGGTTGAGGGGAGGGGCCTCTGTGGATCATCCCACAGATACTTGATCAGTTTGGCAGGCTGCATCCTGCTGGGGATGGCTGCTGCCATCAAGGAGTGTCATTGCTATGGGGTGGGGGTGCCTGGTCTGGTCTATGTGGGTGCTACATGTCTAAGTAACATCCACATGAATGCCAGGTCCAAAAGTTTCCTAGCAGAACATTGAATTGTCACAAGATGATCTATGTTATTTACTTCACACGTCAATGATCATAATGTTATGTCTGATCGGCATATTTAGGCCTTTTCTTCTTTTTGTCTTTTTCCTTATCTTTTCCACCATGTGCCATTCTCTCCCTCGTTTTTCTTCGTATCCCATGCTCCATTTGTCTCCCTGTCCTCTTCACTTCCCTCCGTTCCCTTCCCCCACAGGTTCCACCATCTCTTTTTCCTCTTGTCGTCCTCTGTCTTGTACTTGAGCCTCCTCACGGGGTCAGTGGCACTGCGCAGATTAAGGTTGTCAAACTCTTCGTTGAGCATGAAGCTCCTCTCGACAAGCTCGGCTGACTCTTGCCAGTCACGGAAACATTCAGAACCCAAACGACGGATGTCCTGCACAGCATTTGGAGAGAGGACAGAGCCATCAGGACGCAAGACTACTACTGTTGGTACGTCCTTCACCTTAAACATGGCCTGCAGTTCCCTAAGAAATCAAAAACACACATGAAGACATGGTTTTTAAGTTGCAGAAGTGAGAAACTTGCAAAAGTTAAAAATACACATATATTTTTAAAGGCACTTTTCTCCTCCTTTCATCACCTACTTCCTATATGGGTCCTCAAAGGCCAGAAAAAGAACCTTTTTGTGCAGATCTCTGAGAAATCTCTCCTGCTGCTCTTCTGATTGGTCCAGGCTGGAGAGAGAAAATGGAAATCTCGTAACCGATAAAACAGCATGGATGTGATGCAATTGCGTGTGTGCAAGAAAGATATGAATAAAAGGAAAAAAGGAGACCTGATGTAGATGAGCGCGAGCAGTTTTGGGTATTCGATGTACGCCGGATCTTTCAGTCTTTTAAAAAAATCATTCAGGACATACACAAACTCTCGGCACTTTTCACAGTCTGCTGATGCAAAGAACAGCATCAGGATTCGGTTTTCAAGGATCCCGGTGATCTCGCGCTCCGTGTTGAGTTCGTCCTGGTCCCAGTTGTTCTCGACCAGAACTCGGTTGAGGAACAGGTCTACCATGATGAAAGAATGGGAAGTGATCCAGGCCTATGAGGAGATAGGGTGGTCATATATAGATTTATTAAAAACATGTGCTACAATATGCAGAACATGTGTGTTCTATGTCATGCAGGTCATTGCCTGCATAGAGTCTGACATTCAGGTACTCATGTACTATTGTATGGAGATGAGTTTTACAGTAACTATGATTTTCAGTGTTTCCCAGAATGACTCTCAATCATGCAGAGATAATTATGCATTAGAGAACAAAACTAGCAACTAGCATTAAAACTGTAGCATCCCAAGATGATTCGGCCTATCCCAGCTGTCATCGGGCAAGAAGCAGGGTACACCCTGGACAGGTCTCCAGTCTATCACAGGGCTAACACAGAGAGACAGACAACCATTTACACTCACATGCACACCTATGGCCAATTTAGAATCACCAGTTAGCAATCCCCAAATACTACCCATGACTTTCTGTCACAGTTGGTTGTGGTCACAGGTGCAACAAAGCACCGCCTACTTCTGTCCACATCAAGACAAAAGACGAAAACAGTTCTAACTCTATGTTCATCATCAGCCCCCCACCCCCCGAAAAAAGGAGGCTGGTATTTACTGGTATTTGACAAGTAACATCAAGCATACAATACTAGGACATCAAAGTCTTCTCCTGACCATGACCACTCTCGTTTGCATGAATCACACGACATGCAAGAGACACAGCTGGCCAGAGGTATTCAGAACAAACTGTGCTTCCACAAGCTAGCGTGAGTTGCATCAGTATTGCATGGATTCAGAAGAGTAAGTCCAGAAATTGATTCAGACTAAATGATTATAATCACAGTTTTTAATTAAATAATGGCAAGGCAGCAATTTGACTTCACTGCAAATGCAGGTTTGCACATTGTCTAATGTTTAGATGTGGCCAGTTATTAAGACGCTAACTCCTGGAGCCAGCAGAACAGTTCTGAGAGTCCATATGTTTGATTTGAATGTATGTATCCACTGTTATCCAGGAGAAAAGCAGTATAGCAATTAGAAAAAAATAGGTCCAGGCACATAAATGTATATTTAATGTTCTCATGACTAGTTCATTTTTATGTAGTCACCCATTAAAGGACATCCAGTCTGCAGGCCACAACAGTTTTTCTATTCATTATTTAAATAGAAGACAACAGCACAGCTATAGCCAGCCAGCCAGCCAGGATGAATGGGCCTTTTATGAGACGGTGTTTTTCAAGAGCAGACTTATGGTTCAGAACAAAACAGCCACATAAGAAATAAATTACAGATATAGAAATAAAGTTCAGGCCTAAAAGCTGAGAAATGTGCTTTATCTGTCTCGGCCAGCCTGTATTTCTGCCGCAGCAGTCACTGGAGGCTGTGAATTGACAGCGATAACCTCACAAATTAGATTTGGCTCTCTGGCTCTGCGATTTGCCGGTTCTATTTGAGACTACAATTCTGGACTGAAACTTCCCGGGCTGATGTCGGAGGAATACATCTGAAATTGAGCGGCATTGAACCGCACCTGGAAAAAGAGGATTTACCGTAAGACTTGGAAAGGTCAGAGCTTAAATCCTACAGTGGGAAGAGTTATTTCACAATCATCTGATTCACTTTTTGGAGCTGATCGATCGCAGCTGATATACACTAGCAACACAGCCACGTTGTGTTAGCAGCTATTTTAATAGAGCATCAATCCTTGGACGTGCAGTGGCAGCTGAATATACACAATTAATTTACCTCACCTTCAAACTCCTCGACTCCCACAAGAAAAGAAATATATCCAGAGTTTCTTCTTTCTGTCAAGGCATCGTATTCTTTATTTGATTTGCTTTCTTTCCTCCTTTACATCCTGCGAAGTTTGTTATTTTAGAGACACCATTCACTGCCTCTCCACTCCTCTCTCTGGTATTTGTTCACCCTGCACTCGTTGAAGGAAGATCACAGATAGCTGGAGGTGTGGCAGTGTTGCAACTGAGGGACAGTGGTTGCTCCTGTATATGTGAGAGTGCTTTAGGCCTTTAAAACTCCAGCTCAACAGATGAAATCTTATTACTTAAAGAGATAGAGAGGGAGGGAAGGGAAGGGAGGATAGAGAAAGAGGACAAATTGGATTGCAAAGGAAGGGCAGACATGAACTGCAGGTCAAGTGGTGAAAAGAAAGACAGAAAACTACAAAGGAGATGGAGATAGGTTTTATGCAAGCACCAAGTGAAGCCTTCCCTACACAGCGTAACAGTGCTAGTTGAAGTTTGATATCACTCAATTACCCCTCAAAACATAATAGTGATTCTTCGGGATCCGATTATCAAGGTGATCTGACAGCCAGGATGTGTCAATGAGCCTGGTTCCAGTGAATCCCAGTAGATTGTACTGCCGAAGAGCTACTGATCTGCACAGGCCCATGCAGAAAATATATCCAGGATAATCTCAGCGAGAGGGGTGAGGTAAATATAGAGGTGGGAGAGAGAGAGGGATCTAATAGGATTAGTCTGAGCCACTCAGACATGCGTCACTGCACGTGAATGCACACACATACTGCCATGGTATAATACAAATAAACATACGTGTGAACAAACGTCAGTACTCCACTACTACATAACTGTTGTCCTGTGTGAGTCCTTCTGTTAGTGGGTTGGCGCACAGATTTTAACTTTAAATTAACGTTCCCCCCTCATGATAAAGTGCTAAATCTGTTAGCTTTTTACCTATAAGGTTATGCGGTATATGCTTTTTGATTAAATACCTGCTGATATAATATTACTTTGTCTAATGAGCATATGTTAGGGCTTAAAAATGAAACCAAAGCAAATGTGCGCCAAAAAAATGCAATTCCTCGAATGGCCACTTGAGGCTGACTCCAAAAATGAGTTGATACCCATAGACCCCCATGTTAAAATAACTATTTCAGCAGAATTTAGCATATACACAGCCTGGTCTAAAAAGCGTTTTGGCCTCTATAACCTATTTCTGCATTCATGACAACAACGTTTTATAACTCATTCATCCTCATTCAGCCTCTTTGAGTGACAGGTGGGTGCACTCAGCGTGCTAGCTGTCTCCCTGTGTTACTCGCCGGCTCTTCAATGATTTTTGAATTAGCCCGGAGTCAGGCAAAGTCAGCAACTGCCAAGATGGTGCTGGTTGAAGGTAGCCACACTGAGCTTTAAAACCGCTATTCAGGAGACCTATGGATGATATCACAGAGGGTTTGTTTATCTTTTTATGTATGGTCAATGGTTGAACTAAATCAGGGATCATGACTGCATACAGAGTGAATGAGGAGGAGTAATAGTAGGCTGCTGTAGTCCAAACTGACCATTTTGTACTTGGAGGACAGAAAAACACCAGCAGGCACTAAGTCACCATTTGTGACTGTGCTGGGGGAAAAAGGTTAAAAAAAAAATGGAGGCAGTATAGATATTTTGATATCTTAGCAACCACAGCTTTGGCTAGAAATGAACACACATTAAGTGGAGCACCAGTGCTTCATGTACTTTTAACTGAGCTTCAAGGAGCGGGTGAGAGAACAGCATGAACCAAACAAGCCTTTAATAATAAAGGATTTATTCGTCCTCTGTTAAAAACAAAACAAAAAAGACGGAATTTGCAAAACATATAGTTGAGACAAAACATTAAAAATGACTAAGAGACAATGTTCATACTATTTCAACAAACAAAATGCCAAAGAAGTTGCAAGTTTGGGTTACAACTGCATTCTGTGGTGAGAAAGAAACACCAAATCAAACTAAACAGAAAGACATTACAAGTCACAAGAAGAAAAGGAGAGCGTTGGATCCCAAACTGAGCTTTAGGAACCCAATAAAAGATCAGTCTGAGATGTTACAAGACGATGTGACAGAAAAGCAAAAAATATTGATGCATTTCTAAAGAAATTATAGTTTCTTTTACATTTTGCCTCTTTGCTTTTAGGTTTGTCTGGATTTTTTTGTATTTGTAGTAAAATCTCCAGAACTCTAAAAACTGTTTAGCCGAGGATTTCACAAATATCTCTTTGGTAGCACTGATCTGAGCCAGTAGACATGCTGGGAAGGAAACTGATTTTGCTCCTTTTTAAGCCAAACTGGTTGGGAACAACTAAGAGCACAGCAGAGTGAATTAAAAGTAGTGTTTTGGTGATTTTCAGTCCACACATAAATTGATTATAATTTTGTATATTTTAGAGGCTCCCATTTAAACCGAAAACATCCTGCAACATTAACATATAATTAAACTGTGCTTGGCAGTTGAAATGTTACTACTGGCTGTCTCATAAGACTCATTTCTATTACTGTGTTTTCCTATGGGTCCAGACTTATGGGACGGCCTGTAGAAGTTGTTTAAAAAGTTTAAAGTTCTACCATTAATGGACATGGGATGTGCGTTGGAAGCAATAAATAAAACAAAAGCTGCTAGCTGACTCTTCAAGAGTTAACTCTACACATAACCTTGTCTCGCAAGAGAAAGATCGAATAGTAGAGAGAAATATCAACCAAGTGTCCATTTGTCCAGCCTTTCCACCTCTATTCTCCGGTTTTCTCTTATGTTGCTTCCATACTTTCCATTTCCCCCACTATCACAGCTATGTTCCTTCTCCCTCATCCTTATCTCTGTATGCCAGAGTTGCGTCCCTCTTCCTGATGTCCTCTCTTCTTCATCACAGCTCGTCCCGCGCACTCCAGTTCTCCAGTTCAGACTGCAGTACGTCTGAGTTCTGGGCCTCAAAGCTCAGCTCGCCTTGCTCCTGAGTCTTCCTCGACTTTGCTCGGTCCCAGTCAGTTTTGACCGTCTCGTTGTCCCAGACCACTGATGTTTCTGTGTCACTGATGTAGCCGGCATCTCCTGTGTAATGGGTTGGATACACCAGAAGTGGCTCAGCAGAAAAGGCACGCAGGTCCCGGCGCTCAAAGTGGTCCATGTACTCTGAACTGATGAGTGAGAGGAGCAGGGACGTGATTAGATTAACAAGGCCGCCGCAGGACAGGAATCAAAAAGAAGAGACGGATAAGAGGAACAGAGGGAAGATGAAGAGAGCAGATTGGGTATACTCACACTGGATGTTTGTTGTACATGACAGGGAGGAACTCATCGACAGGGAGCATCTTGCTCAGAGGCTCGGCTTTGAGGAGCTTCTGAGCTCCTTGTAATGACAACATGTAGCCAAGTGTCCAGTAGGAGTAGTCTGCCTCAACCAGATTGTGGATGCTTGGTACAGACTTCTCTGGGTGCTCAACCTGCATTCGCTTCCGCCCAATATATCTGCATGAGTATGTAAGATATATTCAATAACTGTTAAAAACATGAAACAATAACAGTTCAAGTTACTTATTTGAGGTCATTTCATCAAAATTGCTCCAAACAGTGGATATGCTGAAGAACATTTGCGCAGCCCTTTGTCAAGTTTAACTCTGATGAATCCAGAGAATCAACAGAAGACATTATTATCTTAGTTCCACTCTTATTTTGTAATCAAAAGAGTTGATAATCAAATTCAGACATGAGTTAGACCTGGAACACAACTTTAATTGAGACATTCATGAGTTTCTGTAGACATTACAATAAAGCAGCTAGAGAGGACCCGCACCAAAGCTGCTCAACCACAACTATTAACTATGACATAAGCAATGTGCACTATTGTTGTATACCCTTATGACTGTAGCTAAATATATACACTGATCAGCCACAACATTAAAACCACTGAATGGTGAAGTAAATAACATTGATCATCTTGTGACAATACAATGTTCTTCTGGGAAACTTTTGGACCTGGCTTTCATGTGGATGTTACTTAGACCAGACATCCCCACCTGATAGGAATATCACTCCTTGCTGGCAGCAGCCATCCCCAGCAGGATGCAGCCTGACACAGGCACACACACAAAAACAGTTAAGGAACAACTAAAAAAACATGAAGAACAGCACAAGGTGTTGACCTGGCCTCCAAATTCACTAGATCCCAAACTGATCAAGTATCTGTGGGATGATCTGCAGTTGCCCCTCCCCTCAACCTGTAGGACCCAAAGGCCCCCACTAACAACATTGTGTTGCCAGACACCACAGGACACCCTCAGAAGGCCCATGTCCATTCTCTGATGAGTCACAACTGTTTTGGAGACACAAGGAAGACCTGCACAATATTACCAAGGTGGTCATAATGTTATACCTGATCGTGTATAAATATAGGCTATATACAATCTGCATTTTCAGTCAGTGTATGTAATGTTTTATTTTATCTCATTTTTGATCTCATATCTCATTGTACTGTTGACCCTGTATTAACCTACATTTGACAAATAAAATTGAACTAAACTGATCCAAAATGAACACACACCCAGGCTTCTGAAAAATATTCATCTTCAGCTCACCACTAGCAGTAAAACTGAAAGATCTGTGATGAGATGAGTCTCTCCAATTAGGTCCTCGATAGAATCTGAACGTGGTGTCTAATTTATCACGTGTGACAGATGGGTGGATTTCAATGCAGGGAGGTGTCTGTGTTTACTGCCCAGTGTTCCCTCTCTTCACTCAACAATCACTCACATGAGATCCCAGTCCAGCTTGTGCGTCGTCACCTCCTGCAGCAGCGCCTGCAGACGACGTCTGAAGAACACCTCAAAGCGGAGGTCGTCCTCGATGACCAGGGACGTCTGCAGCCCACTGTCTACTATCTAAACACACACACACGTACATATAGATTTACAGCTTTACAGTGCTGCCTGCTTGTGTAATCTATAGTGTGTTCAAGTGTAGTAATTAGTGTAATGTCTTCTAAATCGTTTCCTGACATCAACAATGTTTTTGGTCCTTTGTACAAAAGTATTACTAATCAAGTATTCTTAATAACCCGTATTAAATCTGTAGCTTTTGTGCTCTGTTATAAGAAGGGGTTGATTGTAGATTGCGGCTCTCTTTCTCTTTCTATATACATATAAACTGTTCTTATGTACAGTAAATATATTTTCATTACTGGTACAGAGTGGACCAAAGACATAAGACTAGCAAATTATCCCAACAACAGTACATTTACAGACACATATATAAGCTCATTTGTCTAGCCATGCTGCTGCTCACACAAACTAAATTAGTATTAAATGTTATCTCTCATGTGCAGGTACACCTAGTGGCCTGAGGCATGTCCAAGTGTCTCACCTCCTTCCAGATGTTGTAATGAGAGAGGAAACAACCCAGTTCACCCTTGGTGAGAGGTCGTCCATGATAAGGGTCTTTGTAGCCTGGCAGCATCTTAATCCCCATAGTCTCTATATCAGACACGTTCAGAGCTCTGAGAGAGAGATGGAACGAACAGTTTTAAGAGGGAATCAGTAAATCATATGGGTGGAAACAAATTAAATATGTAAAACAAGACGCAACCTAATTTCTACACAGATTGGAGTGATATTCATCTCCCATGTTCTAAAACTATGTGGTTCAGGGAATCTTTAAATAACAGCATGCAGCCAGCTACTTTTCACCTGGTTGTTTGTCTCAGCACTGGCTCCCTACATCAATCTACACCGCATGTTGCAGAGGCACAAATCAGGAAGACACAGGCAGTGGGGGAGGATGAAGATGAGAAACGTACTTGCCATCCACAGCAGCAACAACCTTACAGCTGAGCTCCTGCTCGTACAGACTTCTTAGCATTCGCTCACGACGATCAGTTCTCCGCACCAGATTAATCATAAACACCTGGGTGCACACAAATGCAACACACATGGCGAGGTTGTCGTGCACGTCTGCACATGTGTTCGTGGATGTGTATGTGAGAGAGAGTTTGTGTATACCTCATCAAAGCCCATCTTGTTAGGCTGCTTGGGAGGAAGAGACAGGAAGCTTGAGGGCTCCAATGGAGGATTCTTTACTGTCAAAGAAAAAAGGAGGGAAGGTTACAAAGAGAATAAGTAATGTTGAAAGTGTGGTTCCCAAAACGTGGTCCACGAAGCTGCAGGGGTTCATGAGAGACGCTGGGGATTCCCCTTGAAGCTCCCAAAATTAAGCAGCAATTAACTGAGATGATTATTTTACTATTCAAAGTTTTAATTATGTAGGTTTCACAGATCATCTCATCCAGATTTTCTCACACACAATGTGGGTGTACTACATATACTACAGTACATGTTCTAAGATGACAATGCCAGGATTGTCATTGATGGTGGATTGGCCACCACAGTCCACACCTTAACCCCTTTCAGAATCTTTGGGACGTGCTGGAGAAGGCTTTGTGCAGTGGTCAGACTCTCCCATCATCAAGATCTTGGTGAAAAATTAATGCAACACTGGATGGAAATAAATCTGGTGACATTGCAGAAGCTTATCAAAACAATGCCACAGAGAATGAGTGCTGTAATCAAAGCTAAAGGCGGTCCAACGAAATATTAGAGTGTGTGACCTTTTTTTTTGGACCAGGCAGTGTATGATGTTGTAACAAAATGACTTCTCAGGAACCCACCTTTATTCTGATAACACTCACTGTATTTAAGGGATTGCTGGTCCTGATATTTTAGACCTTCCATTACAGGGCTGCAGTCACGCCAAGTTTGTCATCGCATTTCTTGTGCATTTTAATGGCACAAGCTTTTTTGATGCACATTTTCTTCCCTCTGCTCCGTATCTGCTATGTGAACAGGGTTTCATGCTCATCTGCCTTCAGCAAAAAAGGACTGCAGACATATCGTAGCAGCACCAATTCTATTTTGTTGATATATCCTCGATGTTCATTGATAGTATATCTAGAAAGCAAAGCTAAAACAAAGTCAACTGACATTACCCCACTAATGCAAGAGGCTTCTTCGGTTCAAAATCACTGGTGGGGAATTTAGGTTTGTATTTGGAACATCTGTGGGTGGTGCACACTTGGAGCTCACTTGACCACGGTCTGCTAGCAGCCCAATACTCACCAGCATTAACCTGTGTGGTGTACTGCTTTCTCCAACAATTAGTAGCTCTAGTGGCCAAAAGTTCTGAATCGAGGTGTGAATGGGCGTTAAACTTTTGGGGGAAAAATGTTAATTGTAACTGTAATAATTTTAACTGGCTAATAAATGGCACCTTGAGGGGCCCATAAATACAAGGGTTTACTACACATTTAAAAACAACCTCAGTAGAACGAAAGTGCTGTACAAGCAGAACAATATAAATAAATCAACAATCCCCGTTAAGTATGTGTATGTGTATGTGTTGGTGGGATCTCGTTTCAGTGTCTCATACGTGGCTGCATCACTGTGTTTTTGTTGCATCTCTGTAGTTTCTAAACTGCAGTAGCAGAAGCTCACAACCCCACAACACAATATAATGCCTGATTTTTTTCAACAACAACAAAAAAAGGATTTGGCTTAGGGGGATTGTCTGCAAAGGTCTGGCTAGAAAATGACTTTAAATGCAACACAAAATTGTAACACAACATGACATGACAAGAAGTGAAAATTGGTCAGAGCAACAACATCTCAATCCATTTAAAACAAACAGACATCCATTGTTCTGAAACATTATTAATGTGATTCATCACCATAAAGAAAACAGTGTTTCTGAGGTCTTTGACTCACCCATGATCTCAAGGTGAATATGCAAAAAGCTTTCCGCCTCATCCTGCAAAGTAGCATAGGAACGCATTGGCACCGGGAAATGACCGTATGTTTCTTTGTTGCACAGATACATCTGCACATCTGAGGAAAAGAGAGGGAAACATGCTTACACGCTGAACACAAGTTTAATGAGCCCTCTGCATTAAAAGTCTACCTTGGATGCATTCATCTCACCTGCCATGCGTGCTGAGTAGGCAAAGACAATAACATCATCCAGAGCCCAGCTGTACTCCGGGTGTGGCGGGTAAAAAGCCAGCTGACGGGAGGCCTCTTTCCTGAGGTCCACCAGGTAGGTTGAGTGGACCATCGGCACGGCGAAGCAGCCACGACGCTCCTGCTTACGGATGGGCATATAGGCTGGTGTACGCTTGTAGTAACCCTGCAAGAAGGGAACACACAGCTTTCAATTTTGCGAAGAAATGGAAATATAAAGTTTGTGAGGAGGAACTTGATTTGATGGATCTGAGTGTGACTTGACTTGAAAAGATTGGCTACAGTGGTCCAAGTCTCTCGATGCACATGTCCTGTCCCACTAAACTGTATGTGACAGTTAGAAATGTGACACTTTTAAGAGGAGGGATTTTGAGTTAGAAAATCTGAGGCATATTTTACAACTAAATCACCAAAAAATATTTTGACTGCACAGAAAACAAAACTCATGATCAAAACAGTGACTGAGTAATACTGACAGGTAGGAAAAGACAACTGAGAAAAACAGACATTGCTTATTCCCTTCTGGCTACAGGCCTATTAATGGCACTGAAGTAAATGTTCTTTGCAGAGAGAGACAAACTCTTGGTTGAAGTTGGTTTATTTTGTGCTAGAGGATAGACAATGCCCATATGTCTGTTCTGATCTGAAAAGAAACAAAGAGGAGGACTTGGAGGCATCCTGCTGAGACAGAAATAGATCACAAACAGCATACCTGATGTATTTGATATGCACGCCTGAGCAGTCGAAATCATATCAAAAGTTTCTGCATATTCAAGAAAACATGTTTCACATTCACACAGTCTAAAAACTATGGACAGGTATGTCTTTAAGATTTCGATTAAATGAGCACAAACAGCAGTGGTATCTGGTGAAGTCAGTGGTAACAAGCTGAGAAGGAAGAGCAAATTAAAACAACTGTGTGGGCTCAATCATCCAGTGATAATGATATATCAGCTGAGTTTCAGTCCTCTTGTGAGATGAAACAAACCATTTAATTGTTCTTGGACCCAAAAGAAGCACCTGTGCAGTAACCTCTACACTGAGCATGATAACCAGGCTTCGCCCTCACACCTTAAACTGATTCCTTTGCAGTGTCTCTAAAGTTACACAAATACAATCTCCATAAACATAAGATAAAATAATCAACTGTAAATGTCCTTCTGAATTATATTTCAGTGTTATGACAATGGAAGAAAATGTGCACTTGTATTTAACAGAAATTCGGGATAAGTGACTCACTCGGTCAGCAACCCACAGACTTAACAGTATTACTCATCCAGGATGTAAAAAAAGAAGGTTTTTATGGAGATATCATAAAAAGTCTTGATAACAGAGTGTTTAAGGACGTTAAATCAAACTACTTTTTAAGATCACTTGGATTGAATTCAAGACCAGATATTTATAAAATGGCAAAAAGCCATTTTTGCCATTTACAGTGCATCCCACAGATACTAGAGATAGAATAGAATGGACATGGTCCTTCTGAGGGTGTCCTGTGGTGTCTGGCAACAGAATGTCGTTTGTGGGGGTCTTTGGGTCCTATGGGTTGAGGGGAGGGGTCTCTGTGGATCATCCCACAGATACTTGATCAGTTTGGGATCGAGTGAATTTAGAGACCAGGTCAACACCTTGTGCTGTTCTTCATGTTTTTTTTTTGTTGTTCCTAAAGTGTTTTTGTGTGTGTGTCTGTGTCAGGCTGCATCCTGCTGGGGATGGCTGCTGCTGCTGTGGCTGATCGGTGTATGTAAACAATGAATGAATTAATTAAGTTAAATAAATCTAACCTCTATTTCTTTGGTAGATTTGGTCCATAACCTAAAGCCTTTTTTTAATCAATAATCTGCAGACCTTTACAAAACTCAATTCTGTTAGTATGTCAGAACTATCGGGACACTTCTCATGCACAGACCTGAATAAAAACCACTGATCCCAAATGATGTAGTAAAATGCTTTACTTTTAATATATACAATTTCCTTGATTAAAAGAGACTCATAAAAGGTTTAAAACATAGAGTTACATGGTCCCATAAAATTTAAGCCAAAGAACTAAAACAAATAATACAACAAGCACAGTGTTGAACCTCCGCTTTCATTAAACAATGCTGGTGGTGCTTGTTAGCCACGTGAACATGTAGTGCTTCCAATATTGTTTGATTTATATCAAACAATGGATTTATTTGCTGTCTCTTCAAATGACACCCTGTAAACAACCTGAGGGTGTGTGTAAAAACACAAAAAGAACAACATTCACAGAGGTCATGTGACCTTCATGATGGAGGTTCACCTCCTCCCCTGCCACATAGTGACCTTCTCCCTCCTATTCTTTAAAGACCGACACATTAATCTTACCTGACATATGTGTTATAGTGTACCGTTGCAGAAATACATCTTATATTTCATCATCACAAATGAAAAGCACCTGGCAGGATGCAATGATTTTAGAGGTCCCATAATACACCACTTTGTGACAAGTTAATGCAAGTCTCACCCAAAACGTGTATTTCAAGTTCATTAGAGCCAGGATGGAAAGGTGGCTTACAGGATGCCACAGCATACCAGTGGCCACCAATATATGCTGCGGCATACAACCAGTAAATGGTAAATGGTAAATGGCCTTGCTTTTATATAGCGCTTTTCTACCTATTAGCACTCAAAGCTCTTTACAGTCACAGACACATCTACCCATTCGCTCACAAGCACACACACATTCACACGCCAGTGCCACGCACTGGGAGCAAGGACGCTAACCCTCTGGTTCGTGGACAACCCGCTCTACCTACTGAACCATTCTACCGTGACTTGTTGACGGTTTGGTGGAACTTTCTAGGGTTAGTTTATGAGTGTTGCTGCGATGGACATTATGTAGTTACGTGGTGAAGGCCAACTTAAGTTTCCTCTGCTTTTAATTATCGGTAACAATACTGTTCGCCAACAGAGAGTCGAGCTTAAATCTCATGACTTGAAAAGGGTCTGCAAAGGCCTCGATCAAATGAACTCTTTTTGACAGTTGGTTGAAGGACAGAAATGGATGGTCTTTTTTCTTCTTTTGTGGGTCTCTAGATACATCATGTTGTATTATTTCATTCATACATTCCTTTGACGTCTGACTGTCACAGGTGTAAAACATCCATTAGTCAAACCTCCAAACTGCCAGTAAAGGATGTGATATGGATTTGTGCCAAAGCATGTCAAGCAAGTGAAAATGGTAAACAGCTCAAAATAAATCTTCAGTACCTGTGAAGTCATGCCGCACCAGAAGTTGGAATACGCAGCTCTGGACTCCAGCATGGGAGCTACAATGGTCTTGTTCTCATTCATCAGCTTCCACAAAACATCCTGACTGGTGAGCAGGTTGTCACAGTCAGCCACCTGCAGACGGAAGAGAAGGGCGCAATATTGACAATCCCACACAAGTGCACACAAAATGTCACCCACTGCATCTAAGTGATTGATTGAGCCGCAGCAACATGGTTTGATCACAGAGAACTGCAAACATAAGCAGCTCCTTCCTTGTCTTTCTCGTGTCACAGCCTGTAATTTTAAACAAGATTTACAGACTGCAGTTGTGTTTGCTACTTCTACAAATTTGCTTCTTCTCTATGTTTAAATGAACCTGACCAACAACAACATCATCTGTGCTCCCACACAATCTACTTTTTCTCAGCCTTAATATTTATCCTGATACTAAGTTACTGTAGATCCACTGGCGCTGGTCTTTATGTCTGCCAACAAGTGACAAGACTTTTCACTAGACAAATGTCAAAAATAAGCAATGAATAATTTATTTTTCAAATAATAATAATAATAATAATAATAATAGTAATAATTCCATTAATGATCCCCTCAATTTTGTTTCTGCATATGACCCATTAATTTGTTCACATGGAGTGGTGGGAGAATTTTTATTATCAGGCAAAGCATTATTACATTATGACCACCTTCCTAATATTGTGTAGGTCTCCCTTGTGCCTCCGAAACAGTTGTGACTCATCAGAGAATGGACACGGGATACGGCTTTCTCTGAAGCTTTTTCTGATTTTTAGTACATCTGACACCTTATGAAACTAACAGTATGTGAATTCCACCATTTTTAACAGGCAAATATTGTATGTAAGCATTGGACAGTATGCCTGAATAAATGTCCCACAGTGCAACTTAGCAGAGATGAGGTTGGTGATGGGTTACCAAGGTTACCAGGCAACAACTGGTAAGGCGGCTCTCAAGAGGAGACATATTAGATACATGCTCAGCTGTGTGGTAAAAGATATATTCTACTGAGAGTAATATATCTGTTGCGTGTAGGGCACTGTGTGCAGTTACAGAATCATTGTGCAGTCATTTGTCAGTTGTCAGTTTAAAATTACAGACAAATTTCATTTAATAAAAGTGCATTAGCAATGCCTTGCGTTCTAAAATGCATCTGTTTCTAATATTTACCCTGAACAGGTATCAGCAGGTATGAGTAACAGATAAACGGTTTCAGAGTTAAGTGTCATGAATCACCTCACTGTAGTCGGCGCAGATATCTCCCCATACACAGAACTGCAGAATAGATAACAAGAGAGGACTTTTGAAGCGGTAGAGTGGATGATAACATACCAGCAGGTAGTCGGCCCAGATCTCACGGGCAGTGTCCAGCGCTGCTTGACGGAGCTTCATTACATGTTCATAGCGGAGATTATTCCAGTGCTTAGGCCCCACCTCATCTTCAAAGGCACTGAGACATGCAAGGACAGACCCATTAAAGTAATGTGCTCATCACACACATATACAAAAGCCAATATATACGCACACGTGCACACATGTACCTGGGTTCATCTTCGGGTCTCCACTCCACATAATGATAGTCATTCTGCACCTTGATGAGCCATTCTCTTAGAATGGCCGTGGTGTTATCTATGTTGTGATCTGTCGCCACCCTGTGGGAGGATGAAAGACAAGAGCATGAGTGAAGAGTGCACCTAGCAGTACCGCCGGTTAATTTAGCATTTGATGTTCAGATAAAATCGCTATGTGGAATTTGATATTACACCAGAAATATTTTAGCTATGCATCAAAGCAGGAAGGATAATGGTACAGGTTCTGCAGTTATTAAAGGAAGGCAAATCCTCATAAAACATTGTTTTATGGTCACGGTTGTTTTAATATTGTTGTACAATGTGACTATCAAGCACAGAAATCCCTGTGCATGATAACATTTTTTATTATTAATATTAGCCAGCATGTTTTATTCTGCAACTCAAGCAGTATTTTCACAGCAGGAGCCCCGCTGTCTGCTGCTCTGTTCTGTTTCCTACACTGGTGGCAGCTCATGTCTCGACATCAATAGTTACTCAAAGCCTCCACTCACACACAGAAAAATGAGCCCAATCATTACATCCATAACATGAGGTGTGGTAGGCAGATAAAAAACAAATAATACTGGCATTGCATTGGCAATCAAGATAGGAAAATACCAACCACAGAAAATTTATAATCATAAAAATAACCATACAAAAAATAAATGTTGATTTGTTGGAATGCGTTTCTGAACACTATTGTGGATCAGTATTATGGTTTAAAAAAACTGTTAAATTGTCTAAAATCAAAAAGCAACAATAGTTTGGATCAGCACATATTCAAACAAATATGAAAAACATTGTAATTTTACAGTTTCTAAAATACAATTTTAAAGGTACGAACAACACCAACCGACATCAAAGAATTACCAGCAACAATGGCAACCTGCAATGTCATTTCACAGCCAAAAAGTTGCACTTGAACCCACCACAATGACTATGGGCAAAAGCCAGCTGACACATACACTATATTACCAAAAGTATTCGCTCACCTGCCTTTACTCATTCTATGAACTGAAGTGCCATCCCATTCCTAACTCATAGAATTCAATATGATGTCGGTCCACCTTTTGCAGCTATTACAGCTTCAACTCTTCTGGGAAGACTGTCCACAAGGTTGAGGAGAGTGTTTATAGGAATTTTTGACCATTCTTCCAAAAGCGCATTGGTGAGGTCACACACTGATGTTGGTCGAGAAGGCCTGGCTCTCAGTCTCCGCTCTAATTCATCCCAAAGGTGTTCTATCAGGTTCAGGTCAGGACTCTGTGCAGGCCAGTCAAGTTCATCCACACCAGACTCTGTCATCCACGTCTTTATGGACCTTGCTTTGTGCACTGGTGCACAGTCATGTTGGAAGAGGAAGGGGCCCGCTCCAAACTGTTCCCACAAGGTTGGGAGCATGGAATTGTCCAAAATGTTTTGGTATCCTGAAGCATTCAATGTTCCTTTCACTGGAACTAAGGGGCCAAGCCCAGCTCCTGAAAAACAACCCCATACCATAATTCCTCCTCCACCAAATTTCACAGTTGGCACAATGCAATCTGAAATGTACCGTTCTCCTGGCAACCTCCAAACCCAGACTCGTCCATCAGATTGCCAGATGGAAAAGCGTGATTCATCACTCCAGAGAACGCGTCTCCACTGCTCTAGAGGCCAGTGGCGGCGTGCTTTACACCATTGCATCCGACGCCTTGCATTGCACTTGGTGATGTGTGGCTTGGCTGCAGCTGCTCGGCCATGGAAACCCATTCCATGAAGCTCTCTGCGTACTGTACTTGGGCTAATCTGAAGGTCACATGAAGTTTGTAGCTCTGTAGCAATTGACTGTGCAGAAAGTCGGCGACCTCTTTGCACTATGCGCTTCAGCATCCGCTGACCCCTCTCCGTCACTTTACGTGGCCTACCACTTCGTGGCTGAGTTGCTGTTTTTCCCAAACGCTTCCATTTTGTTATAATAGAGCTGACAGTTGACTGTGGAATATTTAGGAGCGAGGAAATTTCACGACTGGATTTATTGCACAAGTGGCATCCTATGACAGTTCCACGCTGGAATTCACTGAGCTCCTGAGAGCGGCCCATTCTTTCACAAATGTCTTGTTTCACAGTCTGCATGCCTGAGTGCTTGAATTTATACACCTGGGGCCAGGCCAAGTGATTAGAACACCTGATTCTGATCATTTGAATGGGTGAGCGAATACTTTTGGTAATATAGTGTATGTTCTGCACCTGCATTAAAGGAAATAACATATCTGTGAAACCATAAGAGCTACTATTAGCTGGGAGGCTAGGAAGCTAGGAGAGATGACCTCTCCTGAATTACGCTGATCTAATGGTCTACAGCTTGCTCATTCTAGATGATAATGTTGTTGTGAAAATATTCGTGTGACTGAAGGTTCAGATTATAGTAGAGGAAGGAGTAAAATGAGAAAAGCCTTCTGCGTGCCTTTTGAACTTAATTGCTTCTTTTCTCTTGCACTAATTCAAACTCGTTCAACATGCGGAATCGACTGAAAAGCCAACGACAGGATTCCAAGTGGCGCCACCACACCAAAACTATTAGGGCTGCAGACAACCCGTCACCAAAAAACCATCAGCTTGGTATGCAGAGTCCTTACATTTCATCTCTGACTCTGGGATGTTTTAGTGGTTATTTTTTTTTCATTCAAAATAATTATTCACTGCAGGGCAATTTCCAAACAAACACCCAGAAATCGGTAGAATCTGTAGCAGAACCTCGAATAACATCAGAACAGTACAACTATTAACTGCAACCCATTCTTTCAACTGCAACTAACTAATCCCTGGGCCATGTGTTAGTAAAACCTGAGTTTAATCGACCGTACTGCAGAAACGGAGCAACCTCAGCATTCATTTGGAGTCTAGGGCCTTGTTTTGTCCTCCACAGTGCTTTAAAGAAAATATCTGCCTCTTAACTGCTTCATTTTTGAATTTTTTTTTTTTACCGTGCCACCGGTTTTTCACAAAATGTACCTGAGTGCAAAACAACCGCCTGCTGCACTTGAAAAGAAGACAGTTTAAAGACTGAGGAAAAGAAGAAAACCAATATGAGGAGCCAAAAGATTCTAAAACGAGTGATAGATTTATGCTACGATCAAACTTATTAGTGCAGCTTTAATGCAAGGTCAAACAATAGATTTTTTTTTTTTACTTCAGTCCCATAAGATTTTTTTTTATCCTTCACTAACTCTGTTGTCCTTCACCTGATCAAATAAAATACTGAATTTGCATTCATTCTTTTCCAATGCAGCTTTAAAGATTTGAAAAACACAACATTCAACGTTATGCACTATATGCTGCAATATATACAATTTCAAGGCGCTGTTGTTGATTTTTATTTATTTTTTTATTATATTTTTGTTCTATTTACCCAACACTCCTTTGGATTTTAATCCTATTAGGAGCAGAGCTGCACATCGCTAACATCAGGTGTAAACAGAGGAGAACAAAGACAGACAATACGGGCTGAGAAGGGGAGGAGCGGCATTCATCTGCTGTCTGTGTTATCATAACAAATCCCAGTGTGTCAGGGAGGGCCAGGGACACAGAAAGGCAAGGAATGTGTAAATATGACAGAAATGGATTTACTTCCAACCCTGCGTTGCAGTGAGTGACAGCCAGCGTGCCGCTCGTGTTAGCTTCCCATCTGTCTGTGGTGTTTTAGCACAGCAGTGCCGTTCCAGCACCTACATGCGACCGACTCACTGATCCATCTTCTTCACCTTCTACCCTCTCTGTTAGGACAGAAATACCTAACTGCTACGAAGTTATGAATGGCCAGAGGTAGCGTGTAAAAAAGGTTTTATAGGGAGTAAATATTTGGGATTGCTGAACCATGCCTAACGGATATGAGAAAGCAGAAGCAGGCACAGAGGGAAGAAAAGGATTTATGGATTGATAACCTCCATTCTGCGTGTCCCTGCAGAGCACACACACGTTCACCATTAAGCAGTCTGCATGTGTGTCTGCTGCCGCTTGCCAGGTACTCCATCTTAACCTGTCACGCTGGTAGCTGCAGGTATCGACAGGTGGCCAGCTAGCGGCTCAGTTCACGCCTTTCACGTTGCATTTCAAAACCTTTCATAACAGCTCTTGCACAAAAGGGACGAGACTGAGACTTTGGTCCTCATTTTCCTTCACGAGATGAGTTGTAGATGAAAGAAGCCATGCAGAAAACTGGCTGCCACATGGGCATTGTTAAGAGTCAGGCACAAAATATTTGGCTCACACACAAAGAAAAAGCTTAACATCCAGCCTGGCTTGTTTAAAGAGACACACGGACACTTGAGGCTCTCACTCAGGCTCCCGCTCAGCATTTCACATGTGGCACAGCACCCTCCCCGATCAAACAATCAATTCACAGGAGGAAACGGTGTGTAATTTTAATTCAAAATCCTCCTGTCACATTAAAGACAACTCTGTCTGAGACTTTGGTCCTCGTTTTCTTTCACGAGGTCGCTGGATGCCAAAAAATGTATATAATCTAACATTCCAGGTGTGAATGCTGATGAAAAGATTAACTCAATCTAGGAAAACAGATCTACTGGCAGTGAAACAAAGTAAGAGGAAGACAGCGGGGCTGGAGACAAGAATAATCTGGAAGGAGGGGGGCAGGGTGACAGAAAAAACAGCCTGAGGTAAAGGAAGGTGAGTCCTGCAGGAAGGTTAAACACAAAGCGGTACAGACGCACAACAATGTGCCTGGTATTTTTAGATTTTGACATTATTTTAAAGATCCCTTCTTCTTCTTCTTTTTTTTTTTTTTTTAACAGTACTTGTTTTGTTTCCAGTGGAGAAGGGTGGAAGATGTGGAAGGGGAAAAGGGAGGAGGGGAAAATGGGAGGGAGGGGAAAATGGGAGGGGGAGAGTGGTAGGGGGAGAAAACGGAGGGGGCGATGAGAGAGGAAGATCCGTGACTGAATGGAACTTTTCATGTGCACGGCTCAGCCGGCGGAGTCCGCCCACGGAGCTCCGTGCTCGGGCCGAGCAAGTCCGCACAGCCCGCCGGGGAGTGTGTGTGGATCGGTGTGCATCCACACCGCGTTAACTCACACGCCTTTTAACACTCAATTGCTGTGCAGAGATAAAGTACACATGGCATCTTGATAACACAGCGACCCCACCTGGCCAGAACTCTCAAGTGCAAACGCACGTAGAGTTTTCCTCTACATTATTTCTATAGAGTTCGCTACGTGTCTCTGGTTCCCCTTATAGGGACATTTGCCCTAGTTAATTCCCAAAATACTTTTTAAAGTTGCGTCACCGACACAGACCGTCACTCCGTGTTAATTCTCCGGAACACTGCTTATTTACAGCGACACTCACCAGAGCGCAATGCGGTCCTTTGGGTAGTTGAGACGCTCGATGGTTCCGAGGAACAGCGGCAGAGAGTGCGCCGAGTTGCGGCAGACCAGCGCTATGACGACCCGGGGAGCGAGCAGCGAAGACTCGGGGCTCCAGCGCTCCTCGGGGAAATAGCCCCGGCTCGGGCCCGGCAGGAGAACGAACAGCAGGGCGGGCAGCAGCGAGGTGACCCGGAGCATGGCAGGGGAGAGGAACTGATAAATGACGCGGCGGACAGAGAAGGAGTCGGGGTGATGTAGCAGCCGAAGGTCCCGCTGTTGTGTTATGCCGACAGTGGCTACATGGCGGAGGAGCTGGCTGAATTAAAGGGAAGGTCTGCGCTGCGTTAAAGGCTCGGTAAAGACCGCCCTATGCCAGACTCTTTGCACCTCTGTAACATGGCGAAAATGAATCACATAAAAGAGCTCTGGCCAGGTAGGTTAAAATGACTTTAGTTTTATACAGATTATCTTCTGTAAGGACAAGTGGGCTCTTCTTACGCTCCCTTTGGGATAGGATGCCCTCCCCTTTAAGAATAGATCCAGCTGTAGTCTATAGGAAGCAGATGAAAACCTTTTGGGCGTGTCAGTTTGATCAAACTTTACAAACTCTAAACTGCTGAGATTTATCCTCTTCATAGTAGAAAGAATGGTTCTCTCTCTATTTGTCCGGAAAACCTTTAAACATACACCTGACATACACGATACACACAATAACAATAACAGGAATCTTTATATAACACAGACAGGAATATGTAATCAACACAAAATGACACTGCATTGATCAGATTGCTGCATTGCTCTCATGAGAGAAAGTTATTTTTGTTGCTAATGAACATGTCAGTTATTTAAAATTATTTATGAATCCTTTAATCCAGAAAATAGGGCTCAAAGTGAAGTCTTCAAATAATTTTCTTGGGTCCAAAATATTAATTTCCTGATGATGTAAAGCAGAGACAGCCTTCATCGCAACATTAAACTATTAATTGATGATTGATTTTTTTTTTTCAGACTAAGCAGATTCACGTATTTGAATATTCTCTATTTTTCCTTTACCATTGATTTTAACCAGTGCTACTTTTACAATACATTTGCTTAGAAAATTTTGCAAATTGGAATTAAAAAACGTTTCTCATCATGTGTATTTCCAAACTTTTTTACACTCTGTCGTGTTATACACCGAACAGTTACAACATTCAAACCACTGACGGGAGAAACCTTGCTGGGAAACCTTTGGACCTGGCATTCATGTGGATGTTATTCAGACATGTACCACCCACCTAGACCAGACCAGGCACCGCCACCTCATAGCAATGACACTCCTTGATGGCAGCAGCCATCCCCAGCACTTTTTGCCTGACACAGACACACACACAAAAACGGTTTAGGAACAACTCAAACATGAAGAACAGCGCAAAGTGTTGACCTGGCCTCCAAATTCACTAGACCCCAAACTGATCAAGTATCTGTGGGATGATCCACAGAGCCCCCTCCCCTCAACCCATAGGACCCAAAGGCCCCCACTAACAACATTCTGTTGCTAGACACCACAGGACACCCTCAGAGGGCCCATTTCCATTCTCTGATGAGTCAACTGTTTTGGAGACACAAGGGAGACCTACACAATATTAGGAAGGTGGTCATAATGTCATCCCTGATCGATGTAGTTCATTCATGGCTCAGTCAGGCGGATGTTCTCGCTTACATTTAGCAGTGAGAGGATGTGATATTCTCTGAGTTGGTCAGAGTGTCTTCCTCGTCGGATATGATGCTCGGTATGAAGGTTTCGGATTCTGATGAAGAGTCTTCAGAGATTTGACTGGGCTTCTGTCGGCAGTCACTTTGATGCAGCAGCTTATAGTGTGATGGTTTGGAGACACCAGGGCTACAGGGGTCTTTGACACTAACAGGGAGAGGTACAAACTTCTGTGGCAGGGAATACCTCATCACTGCAAGAAAAAAAAATGTAGCATGTGAATAACTCAACTGAACAAGACTTAAAAGCTTTGGATAAACAAGTCACACTAGTTTTATTGCCACTATTCTACAACTTTGACCTAGTCAAAATCGTGTACCTGACTGGATGTAAGAGGTCAGGCTGTCTCTCAGGATGGAGTTAAAGATGGTGTCAGGGTGGATGAAGAGGGCATGTTCTGGGTTGATCATGGCTTTATAACGGGACAGATCCTAAAACCAAGCAGAGTTACCACAGGCCATAAAATGGATAAGAAAGAATACATACATAATACACACATAATACAAACCTGTGCATTCACGTCTTGTGCAAAAGCTGGCAGCGCAATATGCAGGATCACCTCCAAAATTAATTGAGATCGCAGAGTCAACATGTCTGTTTCCAGGTGCTGTGTAAAATGAACATGTCCAGACAGAAACAGGGACATACAGTACAAGCAATATGTACTCGCATTGCAGTGCAATTAGTGACAACAGTTTAACACACTCTGCAAAATAAGACTTTCCACAAGCCCACCCTGTCACACACCTTGAGCACTCTGTCTTTGACTTTGCAGAGCACTGCTGCGAGCTGAGAAGAATCAGAAGAGAAGCACGGATATCGTGAGACCAACCTCCCAAACATCACAGCACACATATGAACCACCTAGAAGAAATAAAAAGATGAAAGAGCAAATGTGTGTGAAAAACAGCATAATATACACTGAATATATCTTTAAACACTGTTCTTTGCCCTAATGTACTGGCTGCATAAACATGTTTGTTAAATTACTTTATAGAGAGCGTTCTGAGCTTTGAGTAGCAAAGGTCTCCAGGTTCCACTGTGGACTCCCCATGTGACCTGGAGCCACTCACGGCCCTTTGAGCTCAGCTCCAGCCTGTCCAGGCATTTCCACATCCTGGCATTATCTGGTCCAAGGCCTCTTAGAGGTGACAGCACCTAGGATAAAAACACTTTATATACCGTGCCATCAGAAAGCACCGAACCGCCCACAAATCTGATGAGCTGCCAGTTTCTAAAGTTTAAAAAAGAGCTACTGTATGTGTAAGACTCGGTTTCGGCATAGGAATGTGCACACAGGGTAAATACAAGATATGAGATAAGCAATCTATTTCTGTATACAATTTCTGTTTAGTATATATTTTTGAAAAAAAGCTCTACTTGAACTTCCATTGCAATATCTAACGCCTCTGGGCATGCAACACTCCACATTCCATCACTCTGCATAGCTGCCAGTCAAACAATGACGTTGGGTAAAAACAAAAAAAATCCCCTGTCGCCTGAAGGAAATTCAGATCTTCTTTCAGTTGGTATTTTAAAGACAACAGCTAACAGTTTGGCTTGAAGCCCTGACACTAATTCAGACCTTTTGGCCTCTGACAATTTAAAATCAGCCAACATTACTTGTGTATTTTGTTTTTAGGGGCTCGTGTCACCATAGTTTTTAGAAGTTTAGTTGATTCAAATGAGTTGTAAAGCACACAAAAAGTTATCTGATAGAGAAACAGCTTTTGTATAAAGTTTCTTTCTGTCTTATCCTGTTAATCATCATCGACCCAACAAAGTTTTATAATAATAATATAATAATATGTTATAGATTGTTTTACTTAAAATGTACTTGGCTGCCCATTGTACCTCTTTATTAACATCTTTCACTGATGTACTTGATCCACCTTCTATAATGTCATCACAGGTCTCCAGGAAGTATTTCCAGGTAGATGCAAATCCATTGCAGATGGGTGTGGCCACCTCCTGCAGTGTACGGTCAAGCCTCGGTATGATAGTGTGTAGAAGGGAGTGTAGCGTCAGCTCATATGTGTCCTCTAAAACAAGAAGAAACTGGTGACGGAAAGATTCAAGATAAATGAATCTCCTTTTACATCTTCTGAGTTCACTGACAAACACACCTGATATTGTGTGAGTGATGTGGTCTTGCAGCAGACTGGTCTGCTGGAGTCCCGCTGAGATCTTTTTCTCCACATCAGAACGATAATGTGACAGTTCTTCCTTCAGAACTACCATGGCAGCTTTTACCTGATGTTCTGTGGTCCTGTAGGCCTCGGACAGCAACTGACATATATGCAGAAATGCACATACAGTAGAGGTTAAATGAAAGACATGTAAGACACATCTGTTGATTAGTTTACATGCATGCACATATATGTTTCAGCCTATCATGTTACTTGTAATTTCTCCTTACTCTGATCCAGGTTTTCCTCTTCTTGTTACGATGTGCAGTAATCCGGGGAAATACTTGTTCCTTAAGGTATGATACAATTTCTTCCATCACTATACTGATCACCACCTTTATGGACAGAAAAGGGAGTAGTAGAAAACAGACAGAGAAGAGGGGTATATATTAAAAGCGCATCAGGAAAAACAGCAAAGTGCTGGCATGTATTATAGACATGACAGCAAACAACAGGTGAAAAAAACATTATCTGATGCTCAGCAGACACGAAAATGGACTCAAACGTTAAAGAAAGAGTGGTAAGAGTGCTATTGAGCAATTGGTTTGAGCATTGCCACTAGAATGCAACATACACTGCCTGCCTAAAAAAAAGTTGCCACCGAAAAAAAGGTCACACACTCTAATATGTCTAGAACAGTAATTATCCAATAGGAGGCTCGTACCTATTTGCTTAGTTAAATCCACAGGCCAGGTTGCAGATACGGTTGCACAGCTTCTCTACATCCTGACCTTTTCTAGTTCTTTCTCTGTGGAAAGCTTGACCAGTACATTCAGACATTCCTGATTCATTATGGAAGAATGACTTGTCCACTAGCTAAGTGGCCCTAGCAATAAACACCAGCATTAGCAACAACAACAACATTAGCCCTCCTGGAACCCATTCAACTGGCATTGCTGTGTCTGCAGTTAAGAGTCTCTACGAACAGTCTGGTCCATTTACAACCAAACTGAAATCATCCAAAATAAACATGCTAGCATCCAGACTGGACACTCAGAGGGTCAAATATTGACAAATGTCTACAGCAGCACAGATCACTGACAGCTAGCCTTACACTGTGGTTGAATGTGGTAGAAATATAAAACTTTATCCCATTTTGGCAGTCTGTCCCTTGGTCGTCCGAAGGGACAGACCATCCATGCATGAAACAAAATGGAAACAATTGAGATAGCATAAGGATTTGCCTTCATGGGTTGCAGAGATGTTTAGACAATAGACTCTTGCTCACCTCCTCCTCATTGCCCATTCGAAGTACCTCAGTTTGACTATTTCCTCTGAGCTTCTTCAGAGAAGACACAGCATCCAAGAAGGCCCTAGATTCTGGTGAATCTTCGCACCACAGTGCTGATGGGCAGCAGACACGTATGGAAAAATAATCACTTTAAAAAGAGGATTATGTTAGCGAAAGTTTTATTTTGATAAGAAAACTATACCTGAGCTCTGATGTTGTGTTGCCGCTCGTAGTATGTTGGCCCACCGTGTCTGCTCCTTGGAAGATGCAGTGGCCAGACACACAGGGGCCAAGTAAGGATGCTGTATGAAGACAGGAAATTCTGTGGGGCAGTCCCAACAAGCCAGCTTATCTTCTGATTTACCTGGACCATCCACGCATGAAAATGTACACATTAAAGTGTCTTTGCACAACACAGAACAACCGACTGCCTGCAGAAAATGAGAAGCAGATATGATCTAAAAGCATACCTGTGATGTGTCGGCACATGTCATCCACTAACTCACAGTGCTCACGTATGGAGGTGAGGATGTGACAACCGGATAGTACAAATTCAGTCTTGCACCCCCAACCACCTTCAAACACCTGGAACCAATGTCACATCCACACACACAAAATGTACACACAGATGCTCGGTCGGACTGTAGTCAAACAACCAGATGTACTGCAGGTCAGAGGTTTTTACCTCATTGGCATCACGACTCTCCACTCCAAAATTATTAGTGATCTGTACGTGGCGATGTGTCCAATCTCCATCCAGATATTGAGGCAAAGTGCTCTCCAACACAATCCCAGCATGGGTAATAACATCCTGAATCAGAGAGCTTGTTAAAAATGACTTCTTTTCGCACCATCGACACACATTCATTTGTTTGTATTTTGATGTTGTCTGTGAAACAACTGAGCATGATTATCTCACAGCATGCTGAATCAGAGGGCGCGGTTCGATGGGCTCTGTGTGTTTGTTCCTCAGGTGGGTCAGCAGATTAGAACAGTAGTGATGTCGATAGAGAGGAGTTAGATTCTCCAGGATGTTGGCAATGTGCTCTGTTCATTAAGCAGGGTGACACAAATTGATAGATTAGATTTTAGAAATAAAGTTTGAAACCATTCACATTTTTAGTAAATGAATAAATGAGTGTTGTTTCCATAAAGCTCAACGAGTAGAAAAGCCATGCTGCGTAATAGAATCATATGCTATGGCCGTCACTTTTACATAATGTCAACCTTTCATACCACCTTTGTAAGATTGTGGACTGATGTGTTTGACAGTGTACCTGCATCATAAAAAACAAACAAACCGTGACATGTTGGTTGCAGTATTCATTTTGTGTATTACAACAATGATTGTTTGCACACTGTGTGCCCATCTCTGCATGTACTAGCAGGTGTTTGGTAAATAGCAATACTCTGTGCAATTGAGCATGAATGACAAAGGGCATAGAGAGAATAAGGTTAAATGTACAGGGCACAGAGAGAGGATATGAAGATATTATATAGTATATATAACACGTATATATATGTATATAGTATATATAACAATAAATAAACAGCTCAATAACACTAAAATTATTACTTATTTAAAATGAGATTCAGACGGTCTTAAAACATGAACACAGAATCAGCCAACGCTAATACTATAGAACAAGCTTACCTGAGATGTACCTGTGTTCTTTGGCGTTCAAGTGACTGGTGAGTCTCCCTCCCATTATCTCTGGTTTTCTTTCAATAATCTTGATTTTGTCTCCTCTGCTCCTGCCTCGCTCTAACCTCTTATCCAAACCTTGTGCCACTGTTTATCCTCTCCTCACCTCTTCCTATAGTCACACGTCATTTCACTGCGTTAGACTCAATAAAACTGATTCATGTTGACAGTCAATACTTGGGACAAACATGGCAAAACAGCATCTTAGTCCACTGTTGCCCTTCAGTCTATTTGAGGCACTGTTAAACAGTGGAATCAGGAAGAGGAGAAGCGTTACAGAGATAGCAAGGGTGGACTGAAGCGGTCTGGAGGTAGCCTGGGAGTCACACCAGAAAACACAAGAAAAGCTTGCTTTATTTTACATCAAATTAAACTTAAATGTATGAAATCATTGAAAGTCAGTAAAGTCAGTGGTATGTGACATGCATAAGTGAATGGTATATGTGCAAATCTTATTAAGTGTAGACAAGATACAAAGATGGCACAGTGGCGAGGTGGTTAGCACTGATGCCTCACAGCAAGAAGGGGTTCGAATCCATGGGCCGACTGGGCCTTTCTGTGTGGAGTTTACATGTTCTCCCTGTGTCTGCGTGGGTTCTCTCCGGGTACTCCAGCTTCCTCCCACCGTCCAGAGACATGCTAGTTAGGTTAACTGGTGATTCTAAATTAGCCATAGGTGTGAGTGTGAATGCTTGTCTGTCTCTCTGTGTTAGCCCTGCGATACTGGCAACCTGTCCAGGGTGTACCCCGCCTCTCGCCCGATGACAGCTGGGATAGGCTCCGGCAGACCCCGCGACCCCTAACAGTACCAAGCGGTTACAGAAGATGAATGAATGAATGAAAGATACAAAGATAACCTGAAAGGACGGAGCCAAACTGGAAGGTGAAGTACCTGGAGCAGAAGCTCTCCGTTGAGAAATGATTATGCTCCGGCAAAGATCTGCCGGGCTTTATGCGGTGATGGACACATGAGCGCCGTTGATTGTCTGCCGTTGGAAAACCAAGGTGTCTAGTGTCCACAATCACTTTTGTCGTAAAAGATATTGACAGCTAAATAACTTAAGACAACTTCAAAACTCCTAATGCGGAATCATTCATTGCTCTGATTGGTTGCAGGATTATCTAATTGTTTGCAGAGGTATTTTTACTCTCTGGATCGGGTGAAACACGTCCTATAATGAAATCCCAATTGAGTGTTCCCAGACTCATATCCTGTTAAGTGCTGAGTCTGGCTATGGTGGGCTGGGTCCGAGGTGAAAGGATTCATTTCAAGAAAACCTTTATTTTTCAAAGTAGTTCACACTTAGCCGAGCAGTCATGGAACATACAGATTTCTTCTGTATGTTCCACAGTGTTGATACTGTCAAAATGCTGCCAAGGTCTTAACCGTGCTGGAAGAAAGTACCTCACCCAGTGTTTCCTCCTTAAGTAGCAATCCCTTGAGACTGAGGGACTGCACTGGCTGATGTCCATTACCAGCGAGTGCTAACTTGCAATATTTAATTAGCCAAAATAGAAGTAGATATTAACTTCAAACTTGTGGCCTAATCCCTCTAAGAGTGCACATCTGTGTAAAAGAGCAGTGTAACTTATCTCATTCAACCACAAACTTATGAATCATCTTACCATGTGTGCATGGTAATTATAGTCACACTACCAGCTTCATGTGCAAACAAACATCATAAGCTGCAATGAGACCTGAAATATCCAGTTTTGTGGTCAAACATGGGCCTCCATCACTGAAGATTAGTGTTACTAGATGTTCTGCTAACCCCTTACAAACAATGAGCTTTCTAGGTCTTCTCCTTGCCACCTCCATTTGTCCGAACTCAGATTTTGCAGGCTGAGACTAAATGATTGTGTGAGAGAGTCTGTGGTGACACAGCTGCAAACATTATACTCTGCACATCTGCAGGCTCAACAGACCACAGGGGTGGCGTAAACTGTCACTGAAATGGAGCCATGGTAAACAAGGACAGTAGGAAATTCTAGCGCATCGTCCACCCTTTGCAGCACCCTCTGATCAACTTGGAGCCATGCCACAAAATCTATTTTCTGGGAATAGTGTGATTGGCACAACCCAGAGTCAGCTGTTGTAATTGAACAAACTAATGATGTACAGTCTTGACGGATAATTGTGTGCAACAACTTGTGAATGACTGGGACAGCATGGCATTCCACTTCACCAAACATCATTTTTCCAGTCCCTGAAAATGATTAAGACTGGAAGAGAGGTTAATAACTCAGCTTCCAAGGAGGGCCGCAGCAGAAGAGAGGAGAGAACTGACAGAGGAAAATGAGCTCAGTAGCTTTACAAAAACCCTGTAGAAGACATGCAGACACACATGCAGAGGCAACCTTTGTGCAAGAAATGGGTTTCATCTTGTTCAGGCTAGTATATCAGAATATGCTGCTTTCATAAGTAGCCAAAGCAGTTGCAGAAGTTACCTCTGGTTAAAGTTTGCCTATTCATAATAATCATGCATGTATAGCTGCTATGTCTTTTTCTTCTTTTTTTGAAGGTATTAGTTATTTTGATCAGTAACAGCTAAAATCTAATAATCTAGTTTTTAACAAATGCATTTTAACCAGGTTTTGTTATACACTCTGTGGCAGTTGAGCCACAGAGAGTTAGTGACTCATTTTTCCTTTGCAGCGGTTGCAAGCAAATATTACTATGATTTAACAAAAAAAAAGAAAAGACCCATGAATATTATACTGCTGTTAGGGAGGCATCGCCAGGGTAGCCACTGCCATTGGACTGACAAGGGAATCATGGTTAACTTCTTCTGAATGAATGAATTCTTTATTGGGAAAAATACTTTGCATTTTGCGCATATCAAAAAAATAAAAAATATATATATATATATATATAATCTGATTGATGTTTCAGGGAATGAAACATCAAAAAAGCACTTAAATCATATAAAATCATTTCATGTAGCATTCATGTTGTGAAGCTTTGTCCAACCGTTGGTTGGACCCCAAAGCAGGAGATAATACCGCGTGTAAAAGTCAATCAAGTGGAGTTTATTCACAAACTCGGTCCGGACGTAAATCCCAAGACAACGAAACAAAAATACAAAAAGGCAAACAAAAGTCGCTGGAAACTCCAGGAGTACTGACAAAAGAACTGAAAACGGCTGCCGGGGCAGGATTCTGGCTCTCCCTGGGAGGCACTGGATGGAAGAAACAAAAAACACAAGAGATAAGTCCCAAGTTAGCAAAAGATTCTCTTTTCACGACGAAAGCCGAAGAGCTAGCACCAACCATGACATGTGGAATTATCTGGCACTGGAGGGAAGCCACAGCCAGCCTTTTAAGGAGTGTTGATTGCAGAGTGATTGCAGCTGTGTCATGTGCTCCTGCCAGAATCCTGCCCAGGTGAGCCCAATGAGGGGGAGAGAGAGAGAGAGAGAGAGAGAGAGAGAGAACAAAAAGAACAAAACACCAGCACTGGAAACCCAGGACCATAACACATGTAAGCAGTTAAACTGGAATCAGGATTATTTCAATCAGTGGATTATACACTGCCACTGTCAGACACTCACATATTTCGTTAAACCACATTTAGCTTTGACGACAGCACACATTCGCTGTGGCATTGTTTCAGTAAGATTTATTTCCATCCAGTGTTGCATTCATTTTTCACCAAGATCTTGTATTGATGATGGGAGAGTCTGACCACTGCGCAAAGCCTTCTCCAGCACATCCCAAAGATTCTTAATGGGGTTAAGATCTGGACTCTGTGGTGGCCAATCCATGTGTGACAATGATGTCACATGCTCCCTGAACCACTCTTTCACAATTTGAGCCCGATCAATCATATTGTTGCCATCTTGGAATATGCCCATGTCATCAGGGAAGAACAAATCCATTGATGGAATAACCTGGTCATTCAGTATAGCTGACCTCATTCTTTGGGCACATAATGTTGCTGAACCTAGACCTGAGCAACTGCAGCAACCCCAGATCATAGCACTGCCCCCACAGGCTTGTACAGTAGGCACTAGGCATGATGGGTGCATTACTTCATCTGCCTTTCTTCTTACCCTGATGGAGAACATGCAAACTCCACACAGAAAGGCCCCGAATGGAATCGGACCCAGAAACTTCTTGCTGCATGCTTCTACCTGCCACAACTCCTCTCTTCTACATGTGTTTGTGATGTGAGCAGCTCAAACTGTTGAAGGTCAATGAAACTGGATCTATTAAACATAACTCAGGCCTGGCATCCAGCTCTGTGTGTGAAGTGCTGTATGGCCACCTGACATGTAGAGATCATTTGCTGTTTTATTAAACCCTCAATCCAGAAGGAGTTTAACCTGGAAAAAAAAGGATAGAATCATTTAAAACTTGATACCCCAGGTGTTAATTTGACCATTTCCAACGGCCTGATATGAAACTATCTACAACAGAAAAATTCACACTTTTCAAAAGTATGAAATGTCACTGTATCCTTATTTCTTTCACACTTCTACGCCCCTGTGGGTGAATATAGGTGAAGTAGTAAAAACGACAAGCAAAGGCAAGGGAATGGATTTGGCCCTGGGATGTGAGATAGACCATAAATCACGTGGGTCATGAAAGTCAGACTCAGACACGCTGCAGGTTGATGGATGAATGGCTACATCTGGTGGAGCCACGTTAGCTTAGCTTCAAGTTTGACTGAGGCTGTAAGCAGATCTACTGAAAGTTATTTTCATGCCCCACACAAGCAAGAATCAGTTCCAAAATGATGAATGGCAACTGCAACACTTATACGGAAACACGTGGACGCAGCTTACACCCCCTTCACTGTTCTGACTTTCCATATGTTTCATGCAAACTCACTGCTTCTTCTTCTGACGCAACTACGACCGCAAGCCTTCCAGCCCCTCTCACTGAGCCCCTTTATGGATCTGAGGCAGAAGGCCCCTTCTTGCCTTCCTTGTCACTCTCTAGAGCAGTAAGAGGAACACGAAGAAAGCCTATCTATGCTATGTGCAACAATGTGCAGCTGGGAGCCATGCAGGAGACAGGGTTTACCTTAAGTGAGCATGCATTTGACTGCAAGGTAGGAATGTGGCATCTGGTACCATAGATAAGGCTGTTTAATAAATGACTATTGTGTTTCTGATTTGTTTGCGGTTTTGCTGTCCTTAAACTACCGCATGTAGGAGTTACACCTCCAGTATTTCACATTGTTGAGCAGCAGGTTTAAACTTACTTTAATCCATTTAAAACTGTTGTGATACCTGACGTAAGTTTATTTGTTCATAATCCATGAGCAATTTAAGCTAAATAATTGTCTAATTATTATTTTGTAATTACTATCTCATTCTCACAATAGATATTTGTGTAGAAGAAAATGGTTTTTGAGGGAGACATATGACAAAATCAGAAAAGTAAAAGACAAGAAACTGCCCTGCTTTTCCCACTGAAAGTAATAAAGCAGCTTCCTGGAGGATCAGATTCGTAGCAGCTGGCAGGAATTTACTGTTTTCCTCAAGGACACTTCAGCGGGGTAGATGATTGCCAACAAGAATGCTTGAATCCTGGGATTCTAGTTGCAGTAGCTCTGATGCCACAAAGCCAAACCAAACATCGACACAAAGACATCAAATAACAGCAAAGCTCTTGATAGCACACAGTCTCACAAGATGTGAATCTTATTTTTTATTTTTTTCCAGGGCTTAGGGTGCCCTTTCATGATTGTTACGTACTTTTTCATTTGCATGCTTACTGCGACCACTGCCAGCGGATATTTAAACAAGGAAGCAGTCAGGCTTTTTCTTTTTTTGTTTTTAATCTCCTGTAAATATTCATTTTCCGTCCCAAACAGATGCTGCCTTGTGTTAATCCAAGATTAGTTGATTCGAGCTGAATTTAGAGCGAGTTGTAAGTCAGCATCAAGCTGAAAAGTAAAGCTGGTATGTCTGTTTCTGTCATTGCGGCCGTTTAGGTCTCACAAGGCATGAAATGGGAGCTGCGCACCGACATTGCCAAGAATAATCTGAGGAGATGGAGGTGTTTCTGAAGGTTTCTGTGAAAATATCAGTGGAGAAAAGTGTGTTAATAAGCTCTGGTTGTGGTGAAGATACATTCCAAACTCTCACAGGTAAAATTTGAATCCCTCAATGTAAAAATAATTCTATCAAATAAAAATCCCACATTTAAATTTTACTTTAAAGCTTTTATAGCCTTTATAGCTATGAAGGTCGAATGCCACAGTTGCACAACATGTGTTATGTAATATTCCCTTGATGTTGTTTTATCTTATTTTGTGTGTATGGGGAATTACCGTTTTTTAAAACCTGGAACTTATTTCTGGCATAAAATACAATCGTTTACTCACCCATATAACTTTGGTGTCATTTGGAGTCGTTCGGACGATATCCATATAGTGGGAGTGACTGGGGCACCGAAACGCAGCCTCTAAATAACACATTATCTGCTGCGAAACTTGTTCATTTCACCAATATTTTGTTAGGATAAGCTAGTTACCTGTTATCATCATCCAGGGTCTGTAGATTGTTCTTTGGCCAGCTGTTCCTCTCTCTGCCTCCGCATCCTCCTTTCAACGAGCTCATCATAAACAAAGTCGTCGTCCACAACCTCAGAATCGGAAAAATATTCAGCCATGTTGCAAAAAAGTAGTAGTAGCAAATTACAGGTAAACAAGCCACACGGGGTGCATGTGGTGCTCAGAGATGACATCATCCAGGTCAGAGGTTACTAGGTCAATGGGGAATAGCACTAGCATATCATAACAAAATATTGGTGAAATGAACAAGTTTCGCAGCAGATAATGTGTTATTTAGAGGCTGCGTCTCGGTGCCCCAGTCACTCCCACTATATGGATATCGTCCGAACGACTCCAAATGACACCAAAGTTATATGGGTGAGCCAGAAATAAGGTCCAGGTTGTAAAAAAAACAACGGTAATTCCCCTTTAATAATTGTCTTTTCAAAGTAATTTTTCATCTGGCCACAAGGAGGTGCTAAGTGCATCACCTAGATGGATTGAACAAGAAGATGAATGTCATGCCAGCCTGTAAACATGAACCAAGTGCAACCTGCCCCTTTTCCCCTCATATTCACGGTTTACACATCTGTTTCCTTTCTGTTGAGTCTGAAGACAAACTTACGCAGGAGACGAACAAACAAGAAGAAGGAAAAAAAAAGTAAGAAACTTCATTTGTTTTTAAGACATTAGGAAGCAGCCAGACTATTTGGATGCAGGGATATGTCGGAGGAAGAGAATGGATCGATTAAATGAATCCAGTAATAAAATTTCTGGAAGATTGAAGAGGAGCTTGATGCAGGAGGAGGTGGAGCTGATTTTTTACAAGTAACATCAATCAAAAGCCACAGTTATACGGCTTTTCTATTGATTTTCAACAGATCGACACGTGCACAGAAAAATGTCTGTCCACACACACTGACTGCAGTACATGAACAGGTCACAGCGAGCTAGAGAACACTGCATTTGCCAGCCTCTAATAGATGTGGCTAAGCACTTGGGTAGACTCCAGCATGCCGTGTGGGAGAAGATGGAACACATCGCCCCCTACAGTTACTGTATCTCGATGCATGAATGCACTTTTTATTCCCTCCTCCTTTCCCCCACTCCTAACTCCTCCTTGTCTCCATGCTGCAGTGACCCCGGACCTCAGAACAGCTGGCCTGGCTCTGAGGGCTCTTACTGGAAATGGAACAATCTGGATGTTTCTGCCATTATTTCTTCTTCTGGCAGAGAAGGCTTAAACACAGGAATACACTGTTGGGATTTTCTGCTTTTTATGCAATGTATATAGAGTTATGGACTGTTGATGCTTCAGTTTGAGATTGTGCGATGGAAGAAAAAGACCCAAAAATAATTAAAACAAAAATGACTTTATTTAATCACATTCACATTTGTCTGTCAGTGCTTACAGGGATGAAGTTGTTGTTAAATCCCGTCTATCACTGAGTTTTCTGTCCTTCTCTTTTTCTCTTTTGACATATACACACTACCCTCACTAACAATCTCCTTGTCAGTCACCCCTTGCCTCATAGAGACACTTTTCCCTCCATGATGTCAGTATACAGTTCATTAGTAATGGCCTCATATCGTCCTGCACGGCTGTTCAGAAAATAGATCTTTTCAGCCGTGTTTCGTGGCTTGTATCCTTCCTTCTGCAGTCGCATCTTCTGAATTTTGAAAGTACCTGAGAATGAAAGTGGAAAAATAAGTTTGCACATGACATTCTTAATAAGTTTGTGTTTAAATGTCCTTGCATTGGTGCGTCACCTGTAGTGTCAACAGATGGCATGAGTCGAAGAAAGACAGGCCGTGCGTAGGAGGGCAGAGCTTTTTGTACCGCGATCAAGAACGAGTCAAGGTCTAAGTGGCCTCCTGCAGGAGCTAACGCCGCCATCCCAGCCTTTCCCTCCACACCTGCACGCATACAGGCAGACGGACGGGTGAGTCACTGAATAGAAGACTGTAAACAATACTCACATTTTCCATCCGAATGCTCTCATCTCATCCCTACCTGGTACAGACACACCATAGACGGCTACATCGGTGTGCCCCAGCAGGCGGCTGAGGACTCCCTCTACCTCTGTGGTGGAAACGTTCTCCCCCCGCCATCGAAATGTGTCTCCGCTGCGGTCCCTGAAATACATGTAGCCACATTCGTCCATCACCAGCACGTCACCTGATGACGGACAGACAGAGACAGAGACAGAAAGGATAGCATCATCATCATTAGCGTCAGTGGAGGTGAATTAGAGCAGAGAGATGGTGTCTGTAGTGGCAATAATTTGACTCACTATGCTTTTATTAATATGCTTTGATAATGATAATGATTTCTCAACATAGTGTCTCAGTCTCTCAAGTGTGACTGTCTCGTCTGTCTCTTTTTTTTTTCAAATCTATTACTGTATCCTTGCCATTTCATGGAATATATTGTGTCATATTCTCTGTTCATGAGCATTAAATGGTTCTCCCACTCACAAGGAGCTGTAGCCTGTCCAATCATGAACTGGGTTTAAAGTGGAAGGCACCATGGAAAGGTTCCCATTCTCTTAATCGCAGACTGTGAGTCATTCTCATTTAAACCTAGGGGCAATTTAAAGTCTGCAATCTAGCCTTCTGATTGTGGATGCATTAAGATTGTGAGATAAAATGTGTGTGAACTCACACAGTCGGAAATCCAAAACAGACATTCAGACACAGTTATTCAAGTTTCCGGCTGATGTTAATGGGTCAGAACAAAACTTACCAACAACAAAATGTATCTATTTAGTTAGTTATTTATTTAATTTTAAACTTGCCCTTACAGTTGGAATAACTTTTCATGAAATAATTGTAACAATGTGATTTATTCTTGATCGATAAAGTGTATATATTCTCAAAACCATAGTCTCTTCCAAACGTATAACTGATGTGTATAAATAGGAATTAAAAAAAAAGTAATGCCTTAAAACAGAATTATTCCAAGCTAAAGAGGACACTGAACTTATTCTAGTTTTAAACGACATTGTAAATGTATTGCATAAGCTTGAGTTCTGTTTGATTATTTTGTTTAAAATTGGTTGTATCACGGACTTATCAGTAGTGAAGTTGTTGATGTAAATGAACTAAGGGCAAATATTTCTGTACATTCCTGACATGCTGTGTGGAAAGAATACATCAACAAATAAAAAGAAAGTGGAAAAAAACTTACCCGAGACATAGGCGGCGTCTCCCATCTTGAATACATTGTGAGCTATTTTCTTACTGGTGGAGTCCTTATCAGCGTAGCCGTCAAATCTCCTAAGTGGATCTGTGTCGCTGATGCGCCCCACTAACATGCCTGGCTCCCCTGTAGATAGAGTGAGAGAACTTGTTTTGGTTCAGTTGCAGCCTTTGGCCTTCTTCATACTGCATGTGTGTGTGTGTGCGTACTGTTACCAGGCAGACAGGGTATACAGAGTCCCTCTGAATCCCTGAGCAGCTCTCTGTTATCCTCCTTCACCCTGATGAGTCTGATGGGGTAAAGGCTGGGCAGGATGCGGCTACTGAAGCCACACGCCCCCACCTGAATGTGTAAAATATGTAACATGTACATGAAACTCTTGAAATCCTTCAGCTTACATGGAAGTCATTAAAAGAACGCCCATGAAAGCTCACCTTTCCGTCCATATTGATGAGGCTGCAGTTGCACTCAGTGGCACCATAAAATTCACCAACTCTCTGAATTCTGAATCTCTGGACAAACTCTTCCCACACAGAGGGACGGAGGCCATTCCCATATGCCACGCGGACTCGGTGGAGAGCCTCCGATGGACGGACAGGCTGGGCCAAAAGGTAACGGCAGACCTCACCTATGTACTGGATTACCTGGATATGAACACGCAGAGCACACAGAGACGCATCAAAATGGAACGACTTGTTTACAGGACCGGCTCAAAAGAATCACTAGAGAGACACATGGCCTGAGGCCGGACACACTTATCGGAGCAGCGTGTACTCACAGTGCAGTTGTGTTTGACACAGTCGTCCCAGAAGCGACTGGCTGAAAACTTCCTCCTGATTACAACAGTCAAACCGAAGAGCAAGCACTGCCCTACACCCATGATAGTCCCTGTAAACAACCACATGAACACACACACACAACATTTTCACCGAGAAAATAACACCAATTAAGTTTGTTTTCCTAAAGCTTAGCACACTCTGATACAATCATTTTCCGTACACTAGTTGGACGTGTGTTATTCACCAAGATGTTATCTTTTATCAGAGTCCACAGCAGCAAAACACATCAGAAAAAGAGGTGTTTTTTGTGACATTAGTAATATTAGCTGTGATATTCTAAAAGAAACGTTCAATTAACAAAGTATTTAATCAAACAGAGCGAGGCCCACCTGCAGAATGATAGAGGGGAAGGCAACTGTAGATGATGTCGTCACGGCGCAAGCCAAAGGAGTGAAATCCAAAGGCAGCAATCCGATAATACCTGAGAAAGTAAGACGGAACAAACTGACTAGTCTTCAGCTCATTATTAGGCGCTGATTGTCCTCATTGTAAAACAGACATGAGTGCAGTTTTCTGATTCTGAAACATTCCATTTCCTAGACTTGTGGGAACATGTGTAACTGGAATCTAAATGTTGTTGTCAATTAACAAAAAACTGATTTAATTCCCCAAAGTTTCTTTAATAAACCACATCACCAGTTTAGATCACAGACCAACTCACCTGCTGTGCACCACTATAGCTGCCTTTGGCATCCCCGTCGTACCAGACGTATAGATGTAAAAAAGTCTGTCTGCAGGACAGAGAGAGGAGGAAAGTTTAGATCTCTTTGTCTTTTGTTTGTTTGACAGCGTTTCACATTTGTGTGGTATGCACCCGGACTCCCCCCATCATTCCTTAGGATGAGTTCTGTCTTTCCTTGTATTTCCACTCTGGGCCTGTCAGCTTGAACAAGCAAGGACTTGAAGAGTATCATTTTAGGAATGCTACCAAGGTTAAAAACAATACTAATAAGTTACGTTAATAAGAGAACAATTAGTTCGCAAAGGTGTAAACATGTGATTTAATATCTCAGACTTGAAGATTGAAATGGAATTTAAATGCATCACATCATATGAAAAGATAAATGTATATTTAAAATATAGAGTCTTTTTTAGAAGTGAGGTGATGATTTGTATTTTAGGCATGAGTTTGTGCAAGTCAGTTCTAAAAAAAGTCAGGAGAGAATGGATTTTGGCATTTTACTCTCACAGGCAAAGACTTGCCAAGGAGGACAAGGAGGTGTTGCAATTACAACATTGTAAAATGTAACATGAGTGCATGACATGGGAACAGGATTATACCCCCATGCAACACTGCACAGCCTCACCGTTAAATTCCTTCCTGAGATTGTAGCGTGGTGGGTGTGTGGGTGAGCGGGCCAGCAGGGTGTCCAAGCTCTGAATTTGAAGGTTGCAGAGCTTCTCCTCATCCTCCTGCTCACCACTTCTGAACAGAACCATGCCTCTCTGCAAAGAGTCAGTCACCTCTGCCACAGCTGGAAGTGAAACGTTAATCATGTGTTAGTGTTGGAAATGTGACTGAGAAGAAAAACACTGCACCAATTGGATTTTCTGTTACTACATTAAGCCCTACTTAACTGCTGTCAGCTCACTAATTCATTTATTATGACATGAGTTCAGGAACAAAACATTATGTCATTCTATCTCTAACTCTTACCTTTAAAGGTGTTACTCCTCTGTGTTTTCGTCTCAGTTCTCAACCTCCATCCTTCCCATTCCTCTCTGTATTTGCTTCCTCGTCCCTCTTTCATTAAAGGAACCAGGGGGATAAGAAGCCAAAGATTCCTAGGACCTGCCCCCACCCTGAATCTTGCTCTTTGAGTGTCTGAAAACCATTATCCATCTCCACTTTTGACGTCCCCATCCTGTCTCTTTAACACCTTTCACCTCATCTCCTGGACCCTTCTCATCCCTCCATCTGTGTCCCTCAGATCCTCTCAGCCACTATACCTCCTTGCATCAGTTAAGTCTTTCTTTGTAAAAGAGTCTGTCAGCAAATGTCTCCCGCTATATAACTACATTAACAGTATTTTTAGTATGATTTCCCACCTTCAGTCTTGTCTGCTCCAAACACCATTGCTCGAGCACCAGACACACGGACGCAGTGGATCAGAGAGTGCTGTCGAAGATTACTGTTGATGTGTGCAGCCTCCACGCCCACCATGGCCAGGCCCAGCCATAGAGCCACCACTAAAGGCTGGCTTTCCAAGTACAAAGCCACTACATCACCTTCCGCCCAGCCCTGTGCCAGTGCCCAGTGAGCCACGGCATGGCATCGCTGTTGGAGCTGCTTAAAAGTCCAAACCTGCCAAAAAAATAAATAAATAAGTAATAATAATAATGAGCCAGGGAATGAACTGGATCTCCATCCCCATGAAGGTCCAGATCCGAGTACAGCTTCATTTCAGGAGTCCTCACCTCTCCTGTTGCCTCGTAGATCAACGCAGGTTTGTCTGGATGCAGTGTCACAGTGTGGGCAAACAGGGAAGGGATGGTGCTTTTGTTTCGCAGATTGCAATATAGGGAATACCTGACTCGCAGTATAACAGCCAGACACCTATTAGGAATGAAGGGAAAGTTACAAAGAGGAATTCAGAAGGCAGAAGGAAAGGGGAGGCATCAAGAGAAACAATCACAAACTACTTGCATACACTAGGTCTCTTTTGATGGTGCGTACAGCTACATGAATGTTCTTCCAGTTTCCCCTCCACACCATGCAGAGCACCAGCCCCACCGACAGACTGCAGAGCCATGGGACGGACAGAAACCACACAGCCCCCAAGACACAGAGGCTCAATATAACTCCACTCATCAGATGCATGATGTGTATGATCTGTGGGGATACAAACAGTGACTTCATGCACAAACACCACCAAAATATTTGGTCAGACGAGGCTTACCTGTCCAAGAGTTTTAAATATCCCCCACAAAGAAAATAGAGTTAATAGCAGCAGTCTAAAGAGATGAGTGAGAGATTAACTGTTTAGTTGAGAGACGCCGTCAGGAGCAGCTCAGCAGAGCTGTCAGATCATCGCAGAGCAGTCGTCAGAAGTGAAATGCCTGATAAGTGGCAGCACACAGCTGAGAGCGGAGCAGGTTTCAACCCATAGCTCCTGCGTCACTCTACAGAGGGTGTGATTCATTACTCCTCGGGGCGACATGTCATGTAGTCTGAATATAAACTTTAACAGCAAATGTCAAACCTTATGGCGAAGAAGAATGGTTTGCAACATGTAGAACGCCACATCACCGCTGTGGTAAACCGCTGCAGGCTTCTTGAGTAACACGAGTACAAAGAAGAAATACTCCATAAAAAGTAAAACAACCACATTCAAAACAAGAATTATCCTCATTAAATCGATAATGTATGCAAAAAACGCACCTGTCTTAATAGGCAAGCTTGACTGCCTGGTTTTCACAACTTTCTCAGGAAGTTGTGTGTTTTTAAATGTTTTAGTAAAAAAGTACTAGTAAAAGTTTTAACATGAGAGAAAAACTGTCAAATTATTGTAGACTATGATCATTCAACACTACAGTTTAAATGGAAATACAGACGTGTAGTATACTTAAAGCAGCAATTTAAAGAAGAGCCAAACGCATTTTTACCTGAGTTCCGGTGAAACGTTGATATCGTAGGCAGCAAAAACACACCCTCGGTTCATTAGTCAACAGTCCCTGAGTCAGATTGATGAAGTATATCTAAATGTAGCGTGTAAATATCATAGGCGGTTTGTTATTTCCTGAAGCATATCCTTGGTGCAACTTTACTTTTATTCTAAAGGCAGATTAACTCTTAGTCAAACATGAAATATGATCTCTCCATCAATGACAAACCAAAACTCACAAACAATTCTTCAGATGAATAATAGAAGCTTTAATACATTTTGTGTGCTCATTCTTTGAAAAAAAAAAAAAAACCCAAAAAACAGTACCAGCGGAGTAAAAAAATAGGTTTATATAATTCATATAACTATAATAAATTGTAACAACAGCAATTCTTACATTCACAAAGAGCTGCATAATGCATGTAGCTTTTTCACATAAAAATACATTTTGCAACGCAAGACTAAATGACGGTCATAAAAGATGCAGTCTCACTAACAAACCAAAGAACAGCTGTTAAAATCTCTCTCATTTTCATCATTTTCATTTTCAAGGTTAACACATATGATCAGTTTCTATCCGGATATCTATTTTTACAGCTGTTCAGGTTCTGTAAATGAGTCTGGTTCTTAGGTCTTACATGCACTACATGAGTAAAGATGTGCAGGATCATAGTTTTTACAGCGTAAAAGTGCAATAAAAGAAACAAACTCTGGTCTGTACAGCTACAAGTTCTCGTTTCAAGGATGTGACTTGAATATTACAGTCGACAACAATGTGTGAAGGCTCACGCTGCCAGCTATGATAACAACATAATAATGTATCCCATAAACATAGTCTGGTTCAGGAAGCTGCATGCTTATCAGAAGGGTGGGTCTTTCTTAGCGATTTGCCCAAGCAGCATTTTTGGACTAAATAGTTTTTCTTGGTTGCAGTTTAAAAAAAATATAAAAAAACAGAAGCTTCACATACATAAGTGGGGGGAAAAAGGCACAGCTCTATTATAAACTCAGATAGATTCTCTAAAATCAGCCATAAGTGATTTATTTTAAATCACCTATTTTGTCTGAAAACAAAGAAACTACAAAAACAACAGATCATTGCAGGAGCCCACATGGGAACATGTGGAAACTCTGAGACTTCCTGGGTAATTTGTGCCACCATCAGATGAGAAACATCCACACCCATCCTTATTTTTTTTACATTAAACTCATATTAAGCTCATATTTCCTTGCAGCCTACATAATGAAGACTTTATCGTCTGCACTAAATAAATACACCTGTATCAGTCTTGATCACTCTGATGGAATTACAGCTTATATAATGTTTGTGATATGTTCTGGATGAACCAATAAGATTCCCAAACACTGTAGATTCTCTTTTCCCTTACAGCGCTCCTCAGACACAGCTAGCTTCTTCTTGCCTGCTGTGACATGAATGACACATTTATCAGATTATTTTAGTAGACATACTATAACTCTACAACTCTATCCACTGAGAGCGCTGCTGAACGGTACTTGTGAGGAAAGTAACAGGCAATGCTTTTAACGTTACCAGGTTTAGGTTCAGGGATTTTGAGTTGTAAAAAGATTTGGTCCCACTGACTTTATGAACCTTTCAAAGGCCTGAGATTTAACAAGAGAGGCAAACTGCATCTGTGTTCAGTGTTAAGTGACTCTTTAAGGACAAACAATGCCTGTTTGCAGGCCTTCAGTACCATTTTCTTTCCTCATTCTCAGACAGTCTAACAACCTCAGATATTAATTTTGTCACTCATGCAGGCTCCAAACCTGGCATGTTAAGATTTGTTGGTTTTTACACGACATCAGAATACAATTTAATAAAGTGACATATAAAATGTGTCAACTTTTAAAATCAGGGCTAACTTAGCCCAAGAATATCTGTGGGTGAGTTGGTCTTCGGGAGTGATTTACAAATAGAGAGACAGAGATTCATATGTTGGATTCTCCGGTGTGCTGGCCGCTCTGCAAAGCCTAAAGGAAGACAAAACACATCATCAGAAACTGAGTAATTATTCAAGAGAACATAGGACGACCAGAATGTAAAAATATGCACTACTTCTACTTGTACTATATTTTGCATAAATGCTTTTTGTTCTGTCTTATTAACACAGTATTTAACATTTTAATATAGAAGATCAAGATATGTTTATGAAATACAAGATATCAGGGGCAATTTATCCCAAAGTTAAATATAGAGGAATATGTAACTTTTGACTTTTGGCTGTATTGCTATTTGTGCATCTAGACAGTTTTTGATGCGTGTTTTAGAGCATTTGATATGTTTGCTTCTGTTTTCTGTTTTCTCTCATATCATGAAACTTTAATTGTGTGTCTCAAAACAAAATAACTTGAACAGCAATGTCTCTTTCCAGAAATCACAACCTGATTAAATCTATTCTGCAAAACAATTCAAAAATCAAAACAGTAACCATGAAAACATGATATATAAGTAAATTGCAGCGTGTTCTTTTATTATTTGATATACTGGTTTTCATATGCCCCTTTTTATATGCCCCTCAGACTGGTGACCCTTTGGAGGAAAGGCCGCCTAGGTTGAGAACAATGTGTGGAAGGAAGTATTTATGTTAACATCCACTCAAATCCAAGACAAATTTCCCTAAGAGTTAAAGAATGATGCCTATAAAGAGTTAGTATAAGCTTGCCCTTGAGCTACAAAGTTAAAAATAACAACCTCTGTACTGGTGATTGTGTAATAACTCAAAAGCACATTAGCTTTTTTTCCTGCTTTTATTCTTGAAAGGTACATTTTGTATTATTATTATTATTGTTATTATTATTTTTTACCAATGCACATTGTTCAACTCCTTGATGTGCAGGTCACATTTTACACATTCAACTGTTAGATTAAGCTCACTTGATGTTCTGTTGGCTTATGTGATTTTCAAAAGTTCAATGCCTGAGTAATCAGTAACTACTTGAGGTTGTAGTAGTCTACTCTCGATTTTACTGCTGTGCCCTGAGGCTTTAAGCAGGAAGTCGACTGACTCAGAAAAGACAGGTGAGGAGCCCAGTGGGTCATTGCAGCAAACTAGCATCGGTTCATCAAGCGTGTGGAAATACTTCAATAAAGATGAAGCCTATTCTACCGTGACATGCAGAATATGTAAGTCAGTCCTGAAATACAACAAATGTACTACTGCATTACACACTCAGATGAAAAGTCCAAATCCTCTCAGTGGCTGTCAATTAACAACCTGCGGTAACAGAGGGAAGGAGGCTGCAAATCAACAATCGGATGGTATATTTTATCGTCTAAAGTTATTAGACGTTTAGCTGCTATACATAGAAAAGGCTTCGGAGATATACCGCATTATTATTATTATTATTATTATTATTATACATAACATTTGATTGTGCTTAATATAATACTTGAAATAAACAACATATTGATTTTGTAATCACTTTTGTAATCCTACACTTTGAATTATTGCATTATTAAAGAAAAGTAAACTCAGCTAAAAGGCCTCTTAAATATCGATCTGTCTTGAGCTAATGTGGATCTGGAAATGTATTAAAAGGGAATAAATGGGGATAAAATGTGGAATGAAGTTAGTTAACTGTCTTATTTCTGAGGAATGCCAACATGATGGTCACGAAGCACAATAAAAGACCAGAGAAAAGGAACATTACTCTTCTGGTCTGTGTCAGGACGTTAAATGACATCAGGAGGCTGCGTAACTAAAACAGACATAAGTGAGTAACACTTACAGATAATTAGTCGATACAGATGAACACTTAAGTAAAAAAAAAGGATCTAACTTATCCAGAAGAGATGAGTTAAATGTGGAATAACATTTATCCTATTTTACAACAAGCGGTGAAGTACTATTTAATGCTACTGACGGTCCAGATTTATATAGGCTGCAGCATGTTGTGTTTATGTTCAGTTCTGTTGTGTTCTATTACTTGACATGCTGTGGTTGTAGAGTGTGTTTATTTATTTGCCGCATATTAGAAGTGCCAGACTGCTTGTGATAATGGTGTTGTCTTGGACAGTGTTCAAGCTTCAGTTACCTTGCAGCTTCTTTTGTGTTAGACGAATATGTATTGAGGTCAAGAACACAGACTTCATGGTTGCAAAGCATTACTTTCTACTGTTTTTATGTGTGACGTCATCGACTAGTCGACGTCGATTCGACTTTCATTAGTCGAGTATAAAACATCAGAAGTCGTTGAACCCCAAGTAACTACACACGTCAGATAAATCTAGTGGAGTTGAATGCTTGTTGCAAAATTACACTGAATTGCAGAGGTTCATTAAATGTTTTACTTCCAACCCTGGGCACTAGCGAGAGAAACAAGAATATGAACGTGAATAATATCAACGCATGCTTACTTGTGACTGACTGCTGGAAGGATTGGTGCTGCTGAAGTCTGAGTATTTCTTCTTCTCTTTTGTGCAGATGCAGGAGAGGAAATGGGCATACTCATCTCTCACCTGCAGATGGCAGCAGAACATCAGGGAATACATCTACTACCATGAAACTCTCTTCAGGGTGTTATGATTTACCATCTTTGTCTTCACTTCTTCCCTCTTAGTATACGTTTTATCTGTTTTGTCAGTGTCTCATGTCCATACCAAGCTCTGTGCTCACACACAGTGTCCTACCTGTTTAGACAGCAAGCAGTGCATGACGAAGACCAGTGCACCCTGCAGGCTGTTGAGGATGGTGAAAATATATGCCACCGCTGTGGGTTCCCCTTCAAACAAGAAGGCCCCAAACACCCACATCAGACCCAGAATACACATCTGGGCTATGGCTGTCACTGTGAAAGCTCTGCAGAGAGACAAATGGGACAAGACATGGTGGTCAGTCAAAGGGAAACAGAAAGAGATTGATAAAAAGGTTATACAAGGATGACTCAGTTTCCACTGCCTTGTCTGGAAACCCCCTGAAGAGTGAAAGAAGAGCAAAAGCCACACATACGCACAAAGGTAGAAACAGAATTATTATTTACAGTTGACTGTCTGGTGAAGTCTTGCGAAGAAGAAAAGCTGATAAATAGAAAGGCTCAGCTTAAATGAGAAACACTATTTTAAAAACAGCTTCTGGCAGTGTACTCCGCATGGGGCCTTTGTAGTATTCATCTATGTCCCATCTTTGTTCCCATAAATAAAGAGATCGGGTTTTGATTTAAGACCCTCAGATTCAACGACTGGTTCTTTCTGGATTCATCAGCTTAACCAAGAGTCCATTAGTCAAGCGAGAAGATCAGAAATGTGATATAATCTTTCTTTCCCCACTTAAGATGGAAACCGCAGAAGCTGTTGGATTAGAATCTAATGCTTTTTTAGTCTTTTTCAGTTGAAAAAAAAAAAACTCTTGCTGACTTGCTTCCTAGCATAAGAAGTTCACTTTTCCAATTTAAGAAGCTTACTTTCCCATTTTCTCTGGCTAAATTAATCATCTGTGATTGATGAGCCGGTGCATCCTAGGAGTGACTTTTTCATTTTAACTTTTAATGTGTTATGCAGCTGCATAGATTTATACAGCGTCAATGAGTGGAGTAAAAAAATCAGCATACGTCAGCCCTTCAGTAGCAGTACTATGAAAACATTCCTTTCATTTTTCCACTCACAAAAGTTACATTCTTTCCATCAAAGCATTTCTCCATCAAAAGCTCCACTTTTGAATAAATATACATTTTCCCATAGTGTTTGGTCATGCAGTGGAAAAGATGGAGATTACAACTGCAACAAAGGTCACACAAAAAGCCGCACATGCACACATTCAAGAAAAAAGACACAGACTGACTTAATTTTGTGCAGTTTGGAGAGGTCCGGGTTGAGGCTGGCGAACTTCTGGGCGAGCCTCCAGACAGTGATGATGAAGAAAAAAACATTGAGGATGATGATGACGCACACCGGTCCGAAGAAGCTCCAGATGAGGCCGTCTTCCAGAGATAGCCAGCAGCTACGGTTGGGAGGAAGGAAACAAACAACATGTTTACAACATGTTCCGTACGTCACTGAGTTCAATCACAGCTAGCAGGCGCAATCCGCTGATGTCATCACTATGCAAGTGTGGGGATTCACATGCACAAATGTACACACTTTAACTTTGCCCATTATTTCACAAACACACACAGTTTCCATTTTCTTGTGGTTTACCCTTTCTTCACATACTTACTGCTCCTTAGTGCCGTAGCCCTGTGATCTAATGCTGCCAGATATCATGACGATAACAAGAGGCGCCCCGTATCCTGTGACATATAGGTAGAGAGGCCGGATGCTGGCATTGAACACCAGGACGACCATGCGGTACAGCTGCACCCCTTCTAACAGCATCCAGGTGAATACTCCCAAGAAGAAGAAATGAAGCAACGCTGCAACAAACTTGCAGCCACCCTGTAACGTAATACGGCACACAGAGAAAGAGCAAACACACAGACATTAATGATGATCAGAACTTCAATAAGATTACAGTCATGTCAATTAAATAAAGACTAGCGCAATAGTTTAAAATTGCTGCAGGTCGAGATCCAGGTAAATATCTGGGTAAATTTTAATTAAAGCGAAATTATGCAAGTAGAATACTTTAAAATAGCAGCTCACAAATGTTATTGATAGTACTATGACTTCTGTTGGACCAGTATCGTGGTCTCATCTTCTGTATCTTGTGTTTGATGTTTGGCTGTGCTAGTGAACATGTCAACTCACTAGTTTCAGATTATAAACCAATGTAATTTTTTCCTGATATGGATTTTATATGCCCTGAATTTAAAAAAAAACCTGCATTGCAGCATCATTTCACAGCTCATGACTTGTGTGTAAGATCTTGTTCTGCACAAGGTACTGCCATATTTAATTTAGGTAAAACAAACTAAACCACAGGTTGCCCCAAACTGCACCGCAAATGAGGTATTAGAACAGTGGTTTATTTTGGAGTGTTCCAAGTACAAACAAACCTTCCTATTCTCATTTTGTGGTTTTCCACTCCCCTGTTGATATATTCAGTTATATTAACACTGGACAAAACACTGGACATTGGGTTTGAGCTTTAAAACAATCGCTCAGATGTTAATGTGAAGACCAAGGCCAAGGTACCAAGAGCAAAGACAACTGAAATGATTTCTGTCTGTGTAACAAACAAACATATAATCGTACCTCGGGTTTCGTTTGTGAAATGCCAGCCAGGAAGACGAGGTCGGCCATGAACAGGCAGATGCAGAGGTGCAAGTGGATGGTGGTGCGGGTCCCTTTTATGGAGCGGCAGAACATGAACGTCAGGATGCACAGTATCAAACACAGCAGAGATACGATCAGGCCTATCTTGGTCGCCACCAGGAGCCCAAAGGTGTGCTAAAGAGAAGAAATCAAGTTTGGATGTGAGCAACTGGAAATCATACTGGCTTTATTTTCATTGACATGGAAAATGAAAAACCAAAATGATTTGTTTCTTACCTTCATGGGATAACGGGCCATGAGTACAGCGAAGCTGCTCAGGTGGTTAAATGTACAAACTGTGTAAGAGTCATTGGTATTGGTATACTGGTGAACTAAACCGCGTGTAGACCAGGCCCCCGACTCGTCCCAGTATGCACAGATGTATCTGACAGCAACGGAATCCTCCTTTTCCTTTGTGTCCTAATACACAAAGCAAAGACAATATCATCATATTCTATTGCTCACAATAGTTTTACTTTAATGATAAAAAGAAATAATACACTGGTTAAAAAAGTGCAGCTGTAAAATGACTGTGGGACACGTGGAGCTACCTGAAGATGTCTGAGAGTGATGTTGACATGGCGGCTCAGATTATCAGTGGACGGGTTGGAGACAACAACGGACACAACTTTAGAGAAGACCTGGACGGTAGGTTCCACACTGTCTTCATCTTCATTCGTTTTGATCTCATCAAATGAGTGGTTCATAGCTTTCTCAAGGTTCTTATAGCTCAACAAAGCAGCCAGGGCAAAACCTGTAAATGACATAAAAGACACATGGTAAGAGAAGAGAAGAGAAGAGAAGAGAAGAGAAGAGAAGAGAAGGAAGTTTACCAGGGTATTTTTCCGTCCCAGCAGCTGTTGTCCAGTCAGTGTCGAGACTTGCATTTTCACTCGTCAAATGGACTGGTCCAGTTGGCGGTGCTCTTCCTCTTCGAACTGCAATCTCCGCATCTATTCCTGCGGATAACCCATTTCGTATGGTTGTTTATCATCATCATCATCATCATCATCATCATCATCATGCATGGAAATTCCAGCTGAGCATTTTTACCTGTCTCCGTGGTCCCTATCTTGGTGTGGTTGCCTTTGAGTTGAGGGCCAATGAGTAAAATAGATTTCTCCACCGTGCTGAGCAGCCCGCTCACATCTTTACTATTGTTCAGTTGTCTAGGGGACAGGATCTCATCAGTCGCTGTGAAAAGTTTCTGTCCAAGACAAAGGACACAGGAAGGGGCTTAAGAAGAATAGTATCAAGAATACTAAGAATACTGCTACTTTGCCAGTGGTTTCTGAATGTGTGTTTGGGGTTTGTGTCTTTTTCTGACCTCCAGCAGAGTGTCTCCTTCTGCCTTCCCTTCACCAGCAGCGCTTGAGCTAGACAGAGCCAGACAGCTGTTTCTCATCATGAACAAAATGGCTTCCAGGCCTTTGAGCGTCTGGGAGACAGAGAGAGAGAGAGAGAGAGAGAGAGAGAGAGAGAGAGAGAGAGAGAGAGAGAGAGAGAGAAGGAATACTGAAACCATTCAGCTTGCCCTATACTGTTCATTAGTGTATACAGAAATGCAGACTGATTTTAGGACTGCAACTCAACATGCCCTCTGATTGTTACACTGCATTATGCTACTAGTTTTGTATCTAAACATACCTGTGGATGGCCGCCTTTCGGACTGAAGCTGTTACATTTAAGCTCTAAAAGAAACAGAGTGAAACATCAGTCATCAGTTAATCATCACACCACGAGACTGTGAACCACAGCTGCAAAGCGGACACACAAAACAGAAACTCAGCGATGCTATCTGTCTTGTGAGACTGCCACCACATGCTGTCCACTGCAGAATCTCATCAGTCGACACAGAGAGTAGAGGAAAGGCACTGCAAGCATTTAGCAAAGGTGAGACTGAAGGCTCAACTTTATAAGAGGAAGCAAGACAGCGTTGTCTAAAGAGGCAACTGATGATGTAGTAACATACAAAAGGGTGATAGTGAAGTCAAATGTGAGGACGCGCAGCTATGACAGTGACATCTGCGCTAGAAAGGTTATGCACGTTCATTTCGTTATTTAACGTGCTGAGACTGAGGAATGAAAGCAAACAGATAAAAGGCCCATTTTATGTGAAATAATTAAAGGTAACAGAGGGAAACAGCGCGCACTCACCCGAGCATGGCATCCTTTCCTTGCCATAATTGGTGTATCCTTCCTGACACTTGCACAAGTAACTCCCATTAAGATTCTCACAAGTCCCTTTCTCCCCGCAGATGTATTCTTCTTTTTTTTTATCTTCCTGGCATTCGTCAATATCTGTGAAATGTAGAGAGTAGTTACAGTAGCTTTCTACATCAAGGGGTTAAATTAAGGTGTCTTATTTTGTCCTGTTTTATTTCTGATCAGAAGATCCTCCTCTGTGTCAATTACCTGGCAAGTGAAGACTTTATAACCATTTATTTTCTCCATTCGTACGTATCTTAAACATATGCAAAGTTAACGGTGTGTTGATTTAGCCTCACCAAACCTGCCATAATGAAGTTCCACCTTTCATTTATAAATAAGTTAACATTACCTGGTGGGAAAAAAATAATTAAATTAGGCTTTTTTTAATGAGGTTTAACGGTCCTCAAGTTCTAAGTCTTTATTCGAAACTTATGTAATAAATACACGTGTCCTATTTTAAGATAGGATATCAACATTAACTTGGAAATCTGCAATAGTTGTTTCCCTAATTACCATGGCAATCAAACCGTTTAGATAGGATCTGCAGCTATGGCCCCTGAGGCATCCTGCAAGTACTCACTGACATCATGGAGGAGCAATGATTACAATGAAACAGACAGAACCCACTGTGAATATACAAGGTTTTGCCTGGAAGGAGCATATCTGTAATGTAACCAGTAACACAGCGCGAGGCTTTCAGATTTGGCAAAGGGATCTAAAAGATCTTTAGCTGCGAACAGTGTTGTTTTGCCATTTTTTGAGTAACTGTAAGAGCTGTAATTTGAACTAGGCAGGGGATGTCTTTGTGGTTTAGGTCCAAGAATACTGTGTTACGCTTCTTGTGTCATTGCTATGCTCTGCTTTAGCATCTATCACGGAGGCCACAGCACACGTTAAATATAATTATGACTTGATGTCTGAATACGTCAACAAGAGTTTATTCATCTTCTAAATGGTTATGTGTTAGTAGTAGAATTAGTTACTTTTACTGACTGCAATATCATTTTTCTATCTGCAATCTTGTGTCGCTCTTTTATTTGTTTCTGTTATTGGGGAAAACTGCTCATGCTTGGTTGTACACACTGACTAAAACAGCTGTGTGAATATAGATAAAACAAGATCTTGGTAAGAATGTGATAACCCAGTGACTATTTTTAATGCTTCTCTGCATTTAGCCGTCAGTCAGGCCTCGTTTATAGAGCGTGATTTCGCCCTTCTCAGAAAAGCGTAACTTAACTGAAAAGAGACCAGAACTCACCTTCACAGCTGTTGTTGATTTCGGTATACCCAAAATCACAGTTGCATTTGAAGCTGCCAATCGTGTTATGGCAACTGGCATTAGGGCCGCAGGTGTTGTTGTGACACTCGTTGACATCTTTCGGAAGAAAATGAAAACAGTGGTAAGTCGGACTGGAGGGACATATTAACCAAGTGACTGACTAATTTCGCCCTTCTCAGAAAAGCATAACTTAACTGAAAAGAGACCAGCACTCACCTTCACAGCTGTTGCTGACATTGGCATACCCAGAATGACAGGTGCAGTTGAAGCTGCCAATCGTGTTATGGCACTTGGCATTAGGGCCGCAGATGTTTTTGAGACACTCGTTGACATCTGTCGGAAGAAAATGAAAACAGTGGTAAGTCGGACTGGAGGGACATATTAACCAAGTGACTGCCTGTAACTGTTTTAACCCTCAAAAAGCTGTTGGGCCCCACACGGACAACGTGGCCCCACAGCGTTAGCATCCTACAATAGTTTGGCACCCACAACACAGCTCACACACACTTACCTTTGCACTGCCCATCGGACGCTGTAAAGTTAACAGACCCCTTAACATTTTCGTAACCAGGGTGGCACCGACAGTAGTAACTTCCATTTGTGTTGATGCAGTCTGAATTGTTCCCACATAGACCAATATTTTCTTTACACTCATCTGTATCTGTAGATATGAATAAAAACATAAAGAATAAAGGTCACACATAACAGCTGTTGTAACAGTGTTTCTCACTCTGGTCTGTAAATATCAGATTAGTATCAGATTTTGATCTTAAGCAAGTTTTTTTTTTCTTTTAGTTCCTGTGTCCGCCTTAAAGCACTTCTGTCCGTCTCTCATATTTCTTTCGCTGGTTGTTAGGAATTGTGGTGATCTAAGAATTTAAACCTCTCCTACTGTTGTTTTCATTGTAATCTGTTCCAGGTATGAGCTAAAATGCCTAAAATGGCAAAACCACAGGGGATTTTATCAAAAAAGGTTACATTTTAAACTCCAGCAAGCAGCATTGCATAATGGTAACAGTGATTATGTCTCAGCATTGCCCAGAACTCACAATTTAGCATCGCTGTACAATAACCATGACTGTATAGAGGGATAATGAAGCTGATGTTTACCAGCACAGCCTCCCTTTTCGTTCTCGAAGCCCCTGTCACACCCGGTGCCACATTTCACTAGCGCACACACCAACCCTGTGGAGAAACAGAAAAAGACCAATTAGTTTGATTTCATAATAAATACTATAACCTCACAGATTTTTAAAATAGCAAGAAAGCCACAGTCACGGATCATTTTTGCATTTCATCATTTTTGAAGGGACATTTGAACAGACATGATTTGCCACTTGATTTTGAAATATCAGGAGAAAAGCAAACCTCATCTAGAACTGAGTGGTGGTCCCCCAACCTCTTCTCCACATACCTCCCAGTTAAACTGTGACATACACCTAGCTGTAATTTCATTGCATACACAACTTAATCTAGACTCAGTGCAACATGCCTACCATTCTGTCTTCAGATTTGGCAGAGTCAAGGAGTTTAGAAGATCACACATTCATTTTTCAAAATCATCCCCTCGTACATTTATGCTCTAAGTCTAGAGGTGAGCATACGGATCCCTTCTTTGTAGGAGTCAGCATCTTGGACCTTAAGAAGGTGTCTTCCTTACTGTCAGTGTTGGGCCCATTACGTTTAAAAAGTAATTAGTTATAGTTATTAGTTACTTCTCCCGAAAAGTAACTGAGTTAGTAGCTGAATTAGTCCACTATAAAAGTAACTTACCAGGGAAAGTAACTTCGTTACTTTAAAAAAAAAAAAGTTTAAATACGTCTAAGAATTAGATTTTTTCTTTCTGAGCGTAGTGTACACTTCACGTGTACTTTCTTGCCTTTTACCTCAATGAGGTTAAAGTAGTGTCTATACTTCCACCTTGAAAACTGCAACTTTACCTTTGAATTGCTGCAGTCTATCTCTGATCACTTGTGTGATACTGCTATGCGCGCGTTTGTGTATAAACAACACCCTCCCAACTGAACACTGCCGCTGATTGGCTTATCATCTTACCCTACCTTAGCCAATCATCATCACTTATGCGGCTACCGCCCCCACCCCACCCAGAGGAAAACAAACAAACAAACAAAAAAACACCTATGCAGCTCTTGTGGCTGGCTGACAGCGCAAGTAACGCACCACATTTTACTGTCGATAACGGTAACAGCATTGTAACAGAGGAAATAGTAATTAGTTAGATTACTTGTTACTGAAAAAATAACGCCGTTAGTAACGCCTTTTATTTTAACGCCATTATTCCCATCACTGATTACTGTTGAAAGTGCTTCCACTGATTTCCCTTGTTCTTGAATTAACTAGCCCACTTTTTCATCATGCTCTAAGGAGGAGTGCACTCCCCTAGTGTTGGCACCTTGGCTGATAAGCCATTGAGCTTGAGGTTGCAGTGGTGAGCACAAAGTACAAACTTGCAATTTACAAATGCCCAAAACAGAAATGCCACAGAAGTTATTCACTTCAAACCCTCTGCATAATCAGTTAAAGAGCTGACATGTGCATCGAACACCGTGTTTTACCATGTTCACCACAAGGACACGCAAGGGCGTTCACACCCTGTAGAGCTTTTTGAAAAGCTCCAACCTAACAAGTTGTCATGCATTTGCTGATGCTTTCGGAAATGCCAAATTACACAGAAGTTCATTTTTCAGTGCATGTTAATTTAGGTTAGTCATTTTGTCATATGGGGTCTTTCTTCGTAATTCTATATTGCAGGGACACGTTAGTATTGCCTGCACCCTCATCTTTGCATTATCTATGTTACATTACTCTCCTGCATGCTTGCTCTGTGGCTTCTAGATGCTGACAGTTGCCCAACAGTGGCATTCGTGTGACGTCTGGCTGGCGTTACCACTTGACCACGAAGAATTTTGTGTACATGTTCACTTCACATGTTGCAACCATATGTTCCCTTTTCCATTTGAAGCTATGATAAGTTCTAAATTACAAGATTCCTATTCTCCCCTCAGACGAGTCCAAAATTGAGTCCTCCTACCTTACTTATCAGTCACCCCTTGTTTATTTCTCATGAAGGTATCATTATTGTTAGTTATTGTGAAACTTCCCCCAAATACTAAGCTAATATGTTTGGAAATCTAGGCAGATTTAAATGTATCTGCAACATTTTTACAGTTTGCCAAGGTATCACTGGTCCACCTTTTTTCCCCTTTTCCTCCCCCCACTATTACTATCTATCTATCTATCTATCTATCTATCTATCTATCTATCTATCTTTGCTCTACCTCTTTGCCCATTTTTGGAATTAACAGGGAGTCAGGCAATGCCAAGATGGCAACAGCTAGAGCCACCACGCTCCTCCTTGTATATTTAAATGATTTATTCTGGAAATGTTGGTAACATACAGCCATCATCATACTCTGTCTATTGTGTCGACAAACATTGACAAAAATATCATCCGCCTCTTAGTGCAAATGCTAATGGAATGCTAACACGATTAGCTAAGTCCGTCACAACAGTAAGTTGTCTGATTTTGCTGTCTTCTTCTGCTAAGTCTCCACCCCTTGAATGCCTGAATTACACGCCACAAAGGACACAAGTCAGTCACATTTTTCTGACTAATGAGTCACCGATAAGGCCGAATACAGCCGCCGCAGACATGTGGTTTAATATCCCCAGATCCCTCCTCTGTGTTCCCCTCCTTCGGCTACAATGGCCCTACTGTTGTTGTGTGATGAGGCTGCAACTCCCACAGTTACTTCCACGGGGAAACCCGACAGAGTTTGACAGTGACAGTGAGTGTGCGAAACCAGTGTGACTGGGTCTAATTATAAGTTGAAATAACCGCAGTCAGAAACAAGGCCTCTGTTTATTCACAGGCTAACATTATGCTCAGCTCACATCTGACTTCAATCACCAGTAAGTGCAGAAGTAAATGAGAAATGAGATGTCTCTCCTGCCCCACATTTCATGGAAACTGTAGGTTCTCATTGTCTCTTCCTGCAGCATTACAGACGCTGTTTCATTTCACAGGTGCTGAACGCAGCCGATTCATCTCCCCTTAGTGAGCTGTTCCTTTTTTTATTTTTTCTCGCTGTTTCTTCAACTGCGTGCCACCTGTAAAAACTGTAGCAATAACCGAAAGAGACCATTTTGTCATTTGAAAGCTGACAGATAATCGCGGTTGAGTCACACGACATTTGCCACGTGTTACAAAACCAAGGGAACTTTTGGGATCTTGTGAAAATGTGGTATCGAGAACACTTCTGTTTTTCTGTTTGTTTGTGTTCTTTGTTGCATAGACATTGTGCGTAAATCACAGTGAAGATTTAGTTGCTCACCAGAAATAGCAGACCGCTGTCTTTTACATATGTCCTAATAACATATGAACAGAAACTAATCCAAAGCTGTTCTGCTACAGATATACTTCAGTAATATTACCCGACTGCATGCTCTGCAGAAAAATACAGGGTTCAAGGTTCAAGGTTCTTTATTTTATTTGATTAGTAACAGACTGTTGTGTGATGTCAGTCACTAATGACTGACACTTAGCAGACATACAGTCTTAATATTTGATCCTTTAGCTGCCAAATGTACCATTGCATACATTATATAAAAGAACAGTAGCTTGTGAATTTAAAATCACTAACAGTTCTTTTTAGCGACCGTTCTTCAGAGATTTGTCACGACTGCTGGAAGCATCATTGATGACAGTGGTAAGAACTTTAATATACAGTGTATGGGTAAGAACCAGATATTTACCTGAAAAAATTAACCAGCATTTGTGGTTCACCAGCACGCGCTGTCAACACCCGAGAAACGCTACAGTGGCTTACGAGGTTAAAAGATGCTTCCTCTTTTGGTTTGACGTGCAACCAGAAATCTGGGCTAGTTCTGGGCTCTGTTCTCCTATTGTTTTACTTAAGGAGCCTCTCACGCTGACCAGGTCCATGCAGCATCTGTGGTGGCAGAGGTTTTCATTGTTTTGACTACAGCCTCTGCAGGCAACACAGCCTGAGGAGAGTGATCATTATCTGACTATAGAAATGACTGATGGTAGTATCAGTGTTTAACCTTTTCCTTAAAAACAAAACAAAAACAAAACTCCCTCTTCTGCTTTTACGTGTCAGCATATCAAATCTGTAAGTTGTTATTCATTACTTGTTATTTTAAAGTGGGATTCTTTAAAATGGCTAGTTCTACTAAAGCAAAAAAAACAAAACAAAAAAAAAAAACATGAAGAAGTACCTCAACAGAAGAACATTTCTGGACTGTTTTTTGTGTTTCCTTTTTTTCTCAGCCTTCACACACCCAGCCGGTCCCATAGACACACACACATACACACACACACACACACACACAGTATAGTCTCACTGATAGACTTACCGAGAAAAAGTAGATCCTTCTTAAACCCCATGTCAGAGGAAAACTGTGGTCCCAGACAGATGATGACTTCAGATCAACCAGAGCTATGAATAAAACTGCAAATCTGAAGGATCCTCTCACTAGAAAGATATTTTAGGTGTGTCTGTAGTCCATAAAAATCCCAAAAACGCAAGTAGAGTGAAAAAGACAAAAAGAAAAAGTGAACGTTCAAAAAGTGTGTCCTTTTTTCAGAGGATATTTATATGTGAGGCAGGAAAATCAATAGTGAACCTTCACCAGCTCTCTTCCTCTCACATTCAGACTCTCAGTGTGAGCACGCCTTGCTTTCAACTTGATTAGCCACCCCCCCCCTCTCTCTCTCCCCCTCTCTCTCTTTTCTTTCTGTGTGTGTGTGAGAAAGAGAAAGAGAGTGTATGTGTGTATGTGAGAGTGTATGTTTCTCCCCATTTCACTTTATCTAAGTGGTCCTCACAGAACTCTTTCTGGCTCTTTTCTTTCACCCCTTATCTTTCTTTGCGAGCACATTTCCCTCACTGGCACCGTATCACATTGCTTTCGCACACAAACTCCCCCTCTGTCCGCGCCATCATTCACATTTCCCTCTACGCTCCAGTGGCCTCTATTTCAGGAGCTATTCATAACGCCCTCATGAGAGACAGAAAAGAAGGGGGGGTGGGGGGGGGCAGAGACTGGGGAGAGGGCGATGACTAACACTCAGTCTAAACAGCTGCTGCTGTACTTGAGTTTTGCCAGTAAGTAATCTTATATCCGTTCCCATTCTCAACCAGCTCCTACATCTCCTCCTACTTTTCCTCAGCGTTCAGCCCTTCACCCACTTCCAGTGACAAGCCCTCTGCTTTTTCTCAACCCCCCAGACAGCAAGAAAACCGCCTGGAGACGGATGAAGTATGACCTCTATTAAAGTGAACTCTACAAGACCACAGTGTTGTGGTTCAGAGAAAAATATGGTTATGATGACCTAGCCCCGAACTAGATCATTCCACATGTATATTCAAATATATTTTATCTTGAAGTAGGAAACATTTGAGGATACTTAAAGTGGATCGACCAGGCTTTTCACTTTTTACAAACCCAAAGCGCGTTCGTCCCAAGAACTTTTTTCAAGAAACTAATGGGTACCTTCACACTACATTGCTTATCTGCATTTTCACAGGGGTCTAAAGAGCCTCAACGAATAAGAGAACGGTTCTAGTGACAGATGTAAAAGTGGCCGCTGGTTGTACGAGTCAACATTCAGAGCTGAAAGGGTGATAATCAGAAGTTACAAAGCCGATTTACAAAACTCAGAATACTAGACTGAAAGTAAGTTTATGATTGTGAACAGGGACATGCATCAGGACAGACAAACCAAGCAATTATTAGGAACTCCGGGAGGCAGTTGTCTGCCTATTGGCATATTTTGCAATGACAACCATAATCCCGCATAAACCTATGAAGGCCCTTCCTTGAAAAAAACTCCACAACCCTACCCTTTGACAGATTTCACTAGTTTGGACTGGGGGGATAGCATGCATATGTCTTTGCCTGGGGGGCCCCCCTGAACCTATGGATTGCCGCTGACTGAAAAGACTGACCACGAGGTTAAACGCTACAATCGCTTTGCCAATCTGAAATGTTCAGCAAGCCCCACCAACAAACTTCTTAGAATTTTGAAAGGTACCGCCACCCAAAAGTATTTTCCTATACATCATAATTTAGATCTGGGTCCCTGCTGTGGAAATGAACTTGGAACCTTTCAAGTCCCATGGGAAAGTTTCTGCAGTTAATATGAGACAAAGGCAAATGAACCGAACGGACAATGTTTCTCCAATGGAGCTGGAGTCCCAAAGACAATATTGGACAGAGTCCCTGTTGTTGAACTCCAACAGTTTCCACATACGCTAGGGGCTCAGTGGAAACATGTAGCTACACAAACTAATGTGCTGTGCTGCCTTCTAATCTTCTAACACTAACACTAACACTTTGGGACTGTCATGACATGTAGCATGTAAATGACAGCAGATTAAATGTGACCAGATAAACTTTCAGTTCAACCACTTCCTTATACAGCCGAAAGACCAAGAGATTTGAAACAAGTTAAGAGCGTTTTACAAACACACAAACACACACACACACACACACACACACACACACACACACGAATCATTGCTACAGCTCCATGTGCACTATGTCAACAGGTGGAGAAATACAAAGCTCGATTGCAGTGTGGTTATATTTGATAAGGTATGACTGGACGGTCATTGTTAGTCAGAGGTGTGTTTTCTGTTCTAATACTGAAAGAAAATTATGGGCTAAAAATACAGAACACAGCAGCTGTGGAGGAGAGGACAGGGACGTCGTGTGATACTAGCAAATGTTTCTGTCATTATCACTGTGCTATAGGACGCACCCTCCATCTGACCATGTCATTCTGTTGTACAGTTGTATAATGACTACATTTACCACAAGCGGTATGTTGTACGTGTTCACACCAGACGAGGTGTGAACACCAGATGAGGTGTGAACACCAAATGAAAGGCGTTGATTAGAGGCTATCTATCGCTGTCACAATTATTGGAGATGCACTGCGCATTTGCCGCAACAAGCTGGTTCTGTATACTCAGCCTCTCTCAGCTCGTTCACAGTGTGAGAAAAGCCCGATGTTGTGGTCTCTTTCCCACCCTTCAGTCTCCCATTGGGTCTCTCTTGGTATTCTGACGCATCATCTTGACTCTCTATTATCGTTTTTCATCATAGTCCATCAGACAAAAAGGCCAGGCATACGAAGACAAATGAGCAGACACATGGCGACAGACAAATCACACGCACATGCGGGGAAGAGTAGGAGGATGAGAGAATGCAAGTTCACGTCCCTTCAACATCTTTAGTAAACAAAAGACTAAACAAAAGCAGACGCGGCATGTGTGTATGTTCATAACCTGACTGCGTCTCAATCAGGCTCTGGAACTTTATGTCTAGAGTATATACTTTAGTTGTGGAAGGATTTGTGTGTGTGGTTGTGTGCAGCCGCTCATACTTACTGCCGCTGAGCATCAATCACTCATGCACTGTAATGGACGTCTGCCCATTGTGGCCATCAATCATTCAAAGGCAGAAACCATGTGGGAAAAATGCAATCTGTCAGAGGGAGAATGTTATTTATACGAGACTAACAAGTAGCTATGATGATTGGACATTTGTGAGAAAGTTGTGTGGTCATGGTGCGTTCTCAGAGTGCTAGCTCTTGTATTTTTGGTTCAGTCTAAACGTGTGAGCAGGAGCGCGTGACACGTTTTTCTTTGATCAAACTAGCCGAAAGTGAGAACTTCACCTGACTGCCTCTCTGCGCTGATATAGTATGTACATATGAAAGATCAAAATGTTTAATATGGCAGTCTAAGTATATCCATCTGTGGGTGGGGGACCTGCAACATCACTTGTGCCACATATTGTGTTGAAACGTGATGTGACTGGAGGTTAGTGTTTTATAGGGCTAATAAAAATGGGTCGGGCTTATGCAAACGAAAGTGTTAGATCACAAAAGATGACGAAGTTCTGACTTCTCATTGTAATAAAAAATTGTATTACATGCACACGTTAAAAAAAAAAACACATCAGTGCTTCTGTTTAAGGGTAATTTGATCCGTTTTACACATAATGTTTTAAATCATGCTGCGAAGACAACCGTACAGTGTAATGATAACAGTGTGTTCAGACCACCAGTGAAAAAAGGACACAAACATCCAAACATCATTTTAAATGGAAGTTGGCAATGTGACACTGAAAACAGACTCCCAGTCACTGCATGATGCATGAAACCACAGACAAGTGGCATCATTTATCATCTCAGTGAAGCAATGAAGCTCACTTCCTGTTCCTTCCTCTCTCCCCACAATGCTGTGTTCCGTAATCTCAGGTGTTAACATTGTATTAGACTTGGCCGTCAGGCAAAGACAGTAAGTCTGGGCATTGTGGTCAACTTAAATTAGGGCCTAGAAGTCAGAATATTCCTGTTTTATATTCCTTTAATATACGTATTATAAAGCATAGGTTACCATTTTCTAAGCAAGAAACCCATCACACAAATTGCTGTTGTATTTTTATCCTTTCCATTCATATGCCATTAAAACCACTGACTGAGTTCTGTCAATTATGGTTTTATAGATGTTCTGAATTTCTTCATCATAGTCATCAAGAAGCACAGGCGGTCATACCACCTACTGAGCTCACATGGCAATTGGTCTGTCTTTATGATGACAGCAATTCAGCATTTGTGGTTTTCCTTTGTGACCATAATGACAAGAAAAAGACAACAAACTGAAAGCCAAAGAGAGAAACTAAAACTTAAGTCATATGATCTATCCTGCTTATTCCAGTCAATGCTCTCACTGCAGAAGTTTGAATCATTTGGAGGCTTTTGAAAAGACCTGGTAATTATGAATTACAGCAGCCCAGCCAAGAAGAACTTTTTTCCAGCCTAACTTTGGGACAGAATGTTCCTAACTTTTGACAATGCGCCAAATAATGGACAGCCTGGTCAAATACCCCCTCACAATAGCAATTGAGACCAAAATAATGCCATTGAGAATAAAGGTAAATTATTTTGTAATGATTTTCTGAGGTGCTTTCGGTCAAATGAACTTACTTCTGTTTTGCATGAGTTTAGAAATAGGAAGTTACAAATCATTGTTTTTGCATGATTTGAGTTAAACTTGCTGAGTTGTTTCATACAGTTTTATAATAAATATAGCTTGGTATCATCTGCATAGCAAGCAAACTGTATGCAGTGTTTCTCAATAATATTGCCTGAGGCAAGTGTGTATATTGTGAAGAGTACTGGTCACATCACAGAACCCTGTGAAACTCCATAACAGAAGTTTCACATGAATTTTATCTCATAGATAAAATTCAAACCAATCTGATGCGGTTACTTTAATCCTGATCACACTTTCAAGTCTCTGTAATAAAATATTGTGATCAATACCATTAAATGAATTAAGCACTAAGATATAGCAAGACGAGTATAGAGACAAGTCCATTATCTGAAGTTTTGAGGAGATCGTTGGTAACTTTTATCACATTTCTGTGCTATGACAAACTATAAAACCTGACTGAAGAACAAACAAACCATTTCTGTTTAAATGGTCACATAACTGATTAGCAACAGCCTTTTCTACAATTTTAGAAATAAAGGAAAGTTGGCTCTCATTTTGTAGTTGGGTTCAGAGTAGGTTTTTTGAGAAAAAGCAATCACAACTGATCGAGGCCACTTTTGTGAGGGTCTTGCTGGGTCTATATAGGAGATTCCTCACTCTGCTCTTGGCCACCCTCGCATCACACCCAAGTTTTACGTCATGTAAATAAACTCTTTTATTCTTTGGCATGTAACTTTGTGTTGTGTCCCTCCTTGAATGCTGCTTTCTAAACCTGAGCCTGAGCTGTGCTGCCATAACCCCAGTGCTCACATCAAATTTATGTTGTAATTTTTTGGACAGTTGTTGGTTCTTGCAACCCACCCACCCACTCACCCACAGTCAGTTTCCAGGGCACCACCAATAAATTATATAGTGGCCTGTTACAGCCAGTTGTTCCAGAAAAATGTCTTTTACGCAATCCCAACAAGTCTATGGGGTTCCAAAGAAAGACCTAGTACTAAGCTCTCCCCCAGGATAAAAGCATTATCAAGATACACAGTATGTGAAAGTTGCTTCACTATTGCGTCACAGTAACATGGTGGAAAGTTTCCTGTGGAGTTCTAATACTAACACAGGCGTACAAATGTTAGTCCAGATCTTCTGGTGCACCCACTCCCACAAACATAATCTTTCCATATGGAAACAGAGCGGATGGATCATAATCACACAGCTGCTGTTGCTGTTTGAATCCTGGGACACATATCCCAGCACTGGGACGATATTATTTTATTTTTTCACCAGACCAGGGTGACGGCTAACATAAAGATCTTCAACTGTCGACCTCCTGTCTGTTACCACATCCTCATTTCTTCCGCTTGCATATCCTCATTTCTTTCTTGTCACCGCTGCATTATCACCACATCTCAGTCAGTATGTTTTTAACCTACCTTTACCTTTTTACAAATCCAGAGTCCAGTGACATATCCTCATGAAACAAAGGAGTGACTAAACACACAGTAAATCATCTACATTTTATTGGAAGTTATTGCTCATAGTACTCAGCGCCACATATCTTTCTTTAGTTTAAATATCAAAAATGTCCTATTATGGGCAAATATATTTTTATTTTTCATGTGCCATTACTTTAGATTGTAGTTCAATTATCATATCAGAATAATTGCAAAGAAAATAGCTGTTTTCTTGCAGTACTCATGTTATTGTTGGCATACAGCTGTGTTATTAGAACAGTTCATTAAATACTTTCATTTTGTCTAAACGACACGAAACCATTTATGTTGTTGGTTTTTAGAGCAAAAGTAGTGAAATTTGCGATGTACGGTACATGCTGTACCAAACTCACTCTGTCAGTGTTGATCAGTGTATGTACCTCCTCCTCTTGTTCTGCTTTTATACCCTGTATTTTTAACCAGAAGTGTAGCTCAAAGCTTTTCCGGGCCTAAAGTACTTTCCGTTTGGTGCCACAAATGCCAGTGACGTGTTATACGGAGGCAAGGTTTGCACAGACGTATGGTGCACATACACACGCGTGCACAGAGCGAGAGAGTAGTGGTTGAGATTCTAAGAGATTGCTTGCCTTCAATTTGCCATGGTTTCAAAAGGCTCAGAAGGGCTGACTCTGTACAAGTGGATTCGAACCAGAATGGGGGTAGTGAAAGTGTGTCTGCACCATGTGCAATTAACATGGCCTATGATGTGGTTGGAGTTTCGAGAGAAGATGTAGTCACAGGATGTCCTGACTCTGGTTTGTAACCGTGGTGCCTAACAAGAGGCATCAACAGCATCTTTGACACGAGATGGAGCTTATTGTGTGTTTTTAAATCAACTACTGCTGGGTGCTACTGACAACAGGGCTGTTATTATGTAATGTCCCCACCTACAACAACCCTGCTGTTAAAAAAAAAAAAAAAAAAAAAACCTCAACAGCAGGGTGAAAACAAGATTAAGGTGTCAGTTACGTCAAACTAAGATTTTTCTGTGGGATTGTGTGATATCTGTTGAAGTCAGTCTGTGCTATGGCTGAGTGGAAGAAATTACCCTGCTCTGCCTTACAAGGGTTGGGCCCAGAATAGTTCAAATAAGAAATAAGAAATGATGACATAATCATAATGAACTTTAGGATTAAAACAGTCACATGGTTCACTGTGAGTAGAGGCAAAGGCATTGGCTTAAACAGTCTGTAGTGCTAACCCTAACCTTAACCTTAGCCCTATCCCTTTCTGTAACTATTAAAACAGACGGGAGAGAGACACGCAACTCTACTGCCTACTCTGTTGCTTGTGTCAATTTTGAAGCTCTTCAATGAAAAAAGGTGTGAAAACAAAACCTTTACAGCAGAGAACAGAAACAGCAGAAGCAACACTACGAAGTTGCTGACAGTGCACACTCATGCTCTGCATTTCGCAAGGGAATATTTTCGGATCAACTGTTAATCATCATTGTGGTTCACTGGTTTGTAAAACATTAAAAATTACAAATTTAGAGTGTTGTTGCGTCACATGTCAACATTTTCATATATTCCTAACCCAGATCAGAAAAAAAATAAATAAATCAGTTGAAAGGAATAAAATGCACTATGCCACAATGAAATGCCAATCTAGAGATTGTGAGAAAAATAAAATCACTTTAGGCTACCAAATAAGATAACACAATAGTGACTCACATGTGAAGTTACGAAATGAGTGTCTGTCGTGACCTCCCTGTGCCAAATTAGTTTGAGATGCATGATCCATGGCCGAGCAGTTCTTTTTCTGCCCGAGAGAGTAGGTGGATCTAACATTCAGCTCGCAGGCAACACTGTTTGGATCTCTGGAAAGTTCAAAAATAGACCCCAGTTACCACTTTAAATAGCCTAAAAACAACTAAACCGATGTTATACTTTTTTTTTTTTTTTTGATTTGTGTGCCTCTCCATTTTTGCCCCCTCTGGTCCCTGCAGCTTCTCGGCACAGTGACGTCCTAACATTGCAACATCATTAGACATGCACATGAAGTCATTTTTGGTATGACTGCTTTGACCACGGACTACCTCAAGACTGAATTTGCTTCATTGGCTGCAGCAACTGTATGCATAGTGGACTCCTAGGTTAGTGTATGACGTGTGACTAAAACATTATTCCCATGGTTTATGCTGAATCACTGATAGATTTTCCTTGGATTCAGATGTGAAGCTTCCCATGATCCCAAGCCACTTAGCAGTCATTAAACTGTGTCTTGAGAGACCTCTAGAGGCAGAAATGCCATAGCTTACTGTGCATGCAAATATTATCCAGCCAACAGTAGATTCCCTTTCTCACTGACCCGTTCAACATAGACCTTTCACTCAGTATTGACTACTAACTTTTCTTCCAGCATTTCAGTTAATTTATATGAAATTATTTTTTAGATTACAGGGTTTATTGTTGTGGCTTCCTGTTGTTCAAGTTAGAAACAGGATAGTTTTATTGACACAGTGTGAGCCCTGCTATTCACTTCAGCTCTGCTGCCAACACAATACAGGGACTACACTGATTATCACTCCATCAGACCGCCTTCCTATTTTCTGAATAAACCGCTGTTTCTACAAACTGTTTATCTGGGTTCACCAGGTGGAAACCTTAGCAACAGACTTGACAGGCGCCCCACTTCCACCTTTCACATCCTGGGGAAGCTCTCACCTCACCGGTTGCTTCCTGAATGATCAGATTTTGCTGTGTTATTACTGCTGGCTGCAAGACACTAGGCTTCATCCAAAACCACCAACACTTTCTAATGATTTGGCTGCATTTTACTGCTCTTGTGCACTCATACATCCTCAATGCCCGTTTTTATTCTCTCATCAACTCTTGAGCTTAACATAAGCAACGTGCGGTCCAGCGTAAATGCAGTACTGCTGTCCACCCACAGTAATATAAACTAATGTAATGCTTCTGAAATTGTGACAAACAGTCTGGGAGAGTGTGTGCGCATATCCTATCTCTGGAACGTCATCCGGAGTGCTTTGGGTCTCTCTGTTTACACGAGACTCCATTAGTGAGCATATGTTCGTGTCTAGCTAATATGTATACAAAAGCATACACTGAGAGGAAGGGATCAGTTTTAATGAATTAGAGTTTGCTCCATCCACTGATACATTCTTCACGTCTTTTCCACTGATACAGCACTTTATCATTCTAAATTTAAATTAATGTGAATTTCCCCGCTTTTTTATCCATGGTGCATTTATTTTGCACCCCCCGCCCCCTCTTCCACCCTCAGCCTGTCTGTGAAGTGAGGGGGTGGAGAGAGGTGACAGAGGGCAGATGTTTCCTCCCCTGCTTTGAAGAGGCTCGTAAAGATGAAGGGTGGAATAGTGGAAAGGGTAAAGCCTGTTTCTCCGTGGAGGCTGGGTGTATTTAGGGAGACACCACAATCGCACACGGCCGATACAGGCCTCGTCCTGGCAGCAGCTCTGGAAATGGTAGCTCATGGTTCAACCTTCTGCTGCAGCCACAAAACTCAATGTGGTTCTAACACTTCACTTAGGGAGAGCAGCTTTACATTTTTTATTTTTTATTTTTTTCAAATGTGTTGGAACAAACAGAAGTTTGTCTGTTCAGGAGGTGTTTGGAGTCCACGTGTACACAGGCTGCTGCAATCATCAGCCGAAGGTTTCTGTTCTTTATAAACTCAGGAATGACATGCGGTCATCTGGTAAACTATAACTTGAGTGTGCACTCCATCTGTGCATCTGTTTGTCAACAGTGCGAGGGCTCTCAGAGTGCTCTCCTTTTGCCTAAATGCAATATCTGCATGCGCCTTAAAGCTACACGTTGCCACCACATGGTTAAAGAAATCATGAGTCACAAGGAAGCCACATGATAAAGTGACATTGTATACTTTCAGACTTATTGGTATGGAGACTTTGTTTCACTTGTTTAAAAAGCAGAGCCCTCCCGACCATTACTAATATTTTATTTGAGCCTACAATGCAAATAACAGCAGCACAAACGTTAATGGGAACATGAATCAAAAAAGGCTGCAAATGCCTTATTCAGACAGGAACATGATCTTTGCAGCTTATCCAAATCATGCCCATTCCTATACTTTTGTTAAGCGTTTTATTTCTGCTACCGGGGAATGATTCAATGTTTGTGCTGTTTGGACACATCTTTCTTTCTTTCTCTCAACTTTGTCGTCAGAGACCAAACTAACCTTAAGTACCTTAAGTACTTATTGACTGACAATTATACAAATAAAACCCTAGTATACACAAAGCCGCTCTCCTGTGCACATAGCAAAACACACTTTCATGAACTAAAGCCCCAAATGAATGTATCCTAGTCATTCTGATTTAATGGCGTCATTTTTCATCACACATTTTGAGTCTTTATTACTTTGACATTTGATTGCATTTTAAAAGCTTTTCATATTAGATCAGGTTCTTTCTTGTTTTGTGCCCTCCTTTTAATTTCAGCCGTGCAACAGTGTATACTGACGGCATGGAGGGAGGAAGACAGGGTGCAGAGGCATTCCACCCAGAGAAACAACTCCCACGCACATGCTGCTGGATACCAGTGGAGTTCCAGTAAAATCTTTCCAAAGGCTGATATGAGGCACCAATAACAATAGCGAGAATTACAATTTTCTATAAAAGTATAAAATTATCCTGATATGCACAGTAATACTAGAGGTTTAAACAGCAGCAGCATGATAGCTCTATTAAATGTGACTGTATTAAATAGGATTTTCTCCGTATTTAGCATTTGACCTTCCTGATTGAAACAATCCAGACTTGCAGAAGTTGTAAGCTCTGTGTAGATGTTTTGCCAGTGAGCATGAACGGACTGCTTTAAGCTGTAAAAGAAGAGAAAAAGATGAGATTAGAAGGCAAAAGAGGACACAGATCATTTGTTTTTATGGATTTTAAGTAGCCAGACTTAAACACCAGCTCACCTTTTATGATGACTTTGGCCACTGCCTCACTGGAGCCAATGTGGTTGGATGCCACACATTTGTATGTACCACTGTCGCTCTGTTTAACACGGGCTATCCGCAGCATGCCATCCCTTGTGGTCTCTGCTCCAGGAGGCATGCTCCCCCTGCCCACCCGAGTCCATGTGTACTGGATGGGATGAGAGCCGTGGGCGAGGCACTGCACCTGCAGGGCGTCTCCGGGCTGGAGCCTCACCTGATCAGGCAGGCAGGTGGCGTATGGAGGGGCTGCCCGAAGAAGAAGGCAATTAGTTTTAAGCGTGAGCAGTGACGGAGAATCTGGACTGTGACTGTGTCGCCCGCTCACCCTCCACCTCCATCTGTGTGTACGCCTCACTGAAGCCATGTATGTTGGTTGCATTGCAGATGTATTGTCCTGAGTCTTGGCGCCCCACGCTGGTGAGTGTCAAAACTCCACCTGCCAACGTGTGTTTCCATGGCAGTGGTGCTCTTAGCTTGGACCAAGTGATGACAGGAGGGGGGGAACCTGGAAGGAAGAACAGAAAGGAGGGACCAAGTGAAAAGAGAGACAAGAGAAGAACCGAGAGACATAACACAAGCATACAGACATCTTACCAGTGGCCTGACACTCCATTCTGACCTCATGTCCCTCCACCACCGTCATTTCCGTAGCGCTCACTGAAGCCACTGGTGCTCCAAGCCCTGCCACGACAATGATCTCAACTTTGACCTCTGTTAGGCCCTCATTGTTCTCAGCCTGGCAGATATAAACCCCTGAGTCCTCAGGACGCACTGCAGGCCACTGAGAAAACACATGTCAAGTATCATGTTCAGTTTGTCATCCTACATACGGGACGAAAGTCGTGAAGTTTAACAGGGCATCAGGTCAGATTTCACCTGTATGGTGCTGACATCACTTGTCTCCTCGGTAACCAGGTGCAGTGTGGAGCCCTGGCGTTTCCAGGTCAGAGTGGGGCGCGGCCTGCCTGTGGCACGACACTCCACTGACGCAGGGCCACCTATCCTGATCTGCAGGGGCCCAGCTGGAGTCAGCTGCACTTTAGGAGCATCTGAGAGAGAGAGGGGGATGAATTTATTGTACACATACCCAGCAGTTAATGTGGATGCCTGGCATTTAGTTCATCAATAAAATATTCACCCTCTTTTTGTACTGTTTTGGTCTCTACCAACTCCTGGGGGAGTTGAGTGTGTAAAAAGCGGTGGGGCTCAAAGCTAGAGGTCACATGATTCTTAATCAAAAGGATCCAAGATAAAATAATCATTCTGGGAGTTGCATGGCTTTTTCTAGCTTTGAAACTGTACATGCGGTTGTGGAAAATCTGGAATACAAAGGCAAGCTCACGTTTGACGTTCAGCACAGCGTTGGCAGTGCTGCGGCCGGCAGAGTTGGATGCCAGACAGCGGTACTGTCCCTGGTTTCCAGGTCGGGCTTTAGCAACCGTCAGCACAGACCCATCAGGACCGATCTTCACATTGTCTAGAAGGAAAAAGGAAAATTCAGATCAGACAGCGATTGAATGAGCAGCGTCTGTGCTCACATGTTGTAGCTCCTGACCTGCTAATGCTTGGTTATGGGTTCTCCTCCACTCCAGTCGGACTGGCTGTGCGCCACTCCCCACTTGGCACCTAAAACTGACAGACTCTCCTTGGCGTACAGTAGCAACCCGGGGCTCCACTGAGACGACAGGAGCTTGGCCGGCCACTGCACAGATAGACAGAGCTGATGACACCACAAACGCACACACACATTCATGAATCAACTCTGTGAACCTTTAGACAGGTCTGGGTAAAGCACAGGGTACACAAACGCCAAAGCAAACAGGCCGAGCAAATAGACAGATTGAACAGAAGTGCTGCTTGATGAGAATGCAAAAGAGAAAATGTACAAAAAATAGATATCTCTCAATGCATGGAGGTGAAAACTGCATTTCCCCCTTACATTAAACACATAATAATCATATTAATTGTCCAGATTTTGATATTTCTGTCTCCATAATAGCATCATGAAAACAATTCAAGCAATATTTTATTTCAAGAAAATATGTCCCTTTCTGAAGTTTGTCCTTTCTTTTTCTTCTTCCATAGATAATACTGATGCCATCAGTGCGTTTACTCAGGGCACTGCTTCTTATAACACTTTTAAATGTGTTTCAGTTATTTCTCAACACACAAACAGAGGAAGTTGTCAGTGTCACAGAAACAACGGTGTGTCATAAATCAGAGTTAATACAGCAAATGTAGATCAGATTAAGTTACCTGAACATAAGAGAGAACACAGGATCAGAGCCCCAGGTGATAAATCCATGATGAACAGAGAACAGTCCCAGTTTCTCTGCCGTGTTCAGCCTCTGTCTGTCTGCCTCTGTCTCTTATCACTTCCAACCTTTAACCCTTCCCTAACCCCTTCCCCTGTTCAAATATTGTCACCAAGTACCAGTCACGTATGAAGCGCTCTTTATTATATTTAAACAATCTTTTCGAGCTAATAATTGTCTGATTCCGGAGGCCCTGAATGACATTCAAGGACATTCGAGTTGACTGACTAAACAAATAACTGGCTGATATTACAGCAAGAACCAGGTTTTCTGGATATAAGCAGGTGAAAAGCGCAAAGGCTGGATTTTGTGACTTTGCATTGTCTCGCGAGTGTGATGAACCACAGGAGGCAGTGGTTTTATCTCTTTACTCTTCTCTCATTCTGCTTTCCAAGAAGATGGTCACCCTCCGGCTAACCGCTCCATGGGTCCGTATTGATTGGTGAGCCTGCAGAGATAAGGCTGATGACGCTGAATTCTATGGGCCATCAAAGCACGAGTGTCCTTGTTTATTTCACAGATTTGAGGACATCTGCTGCCTGCTGTCTGGCTGGAGCATGTTCAGAAATAATATGTAAAAAAACAAAACACAAAATAAAAATCAATAAAAGTTTAAATGTATTTGTAATAAAAAAAGAAAGAAAAGTAAAACCACTGGACATAACTAATTACACACAGGATTACTTACGCATTTTAGTTTGTATAATCACATAAACCTCCAGCTAATGGGCGTTCAGTGTGGATTACAAGCAGAAAAAAATGTCAACAGTTTCTATGGTATTTTTATTGCAGGAAATAAAAAATGATTCAAAGCAACTGATAAATGTAAGATTGTTTGCAGATTAATAAAGCATGACAAATGTATAATTATAAAACTCATTTAACAATAGCAGTAATAACTTTGTTTGCATTTGAACCAGCTTGTTTGGTTCTTTGAGTAGATTTGATGATTGGTTTGTTCATCTCATTGGAAGCTATCTTATCTCTTATTTTGAAACAAAAGCAAAACAAACCCATGATCAGTATGACTGGTCTAAGTGCTCATTAAGTGAATGCAGCTGCATTGGACATGTGTCAGGAACCTCCCAGCATGCACCAGGGCAGACAGGGCAGAATTTATGGACACAAGTCTCTTGGAAAGTCACAGTGTTGCCACTGTTTCCACAAATTCACATTGTTAATCAGTTATAAATCAGCTATGAGTGATGTTAGGTGAAAGATGAACAAAGTTTAAGCACAAGGACTGGTAGAATCCAGACTCAGTGATCCAGATAACTCAATTATCTGGATCGCATACAAAGATAGGGACCCTGTTCTCAGTTCATCATGTGTTATAATTTGTTGACATTAACCATTAAAGATTAACTAAAAACAGCCAGGAGTGACAACGGAGAAGGACATGGAAGATTAAAGTCTGTGGAGGACACATTTTTTGGCAAGCCTGGTTTGGTAGGACGGACTCACAATGCAGTTAGACGCAGTAACACGACTCAACACTAGAGGGCACATCTGGATGAATAACTATTAGAACTGATTAAACCGTTAACTGCTCACACCTCACTCATTGACTGCATCTGAAGCCTCTTCGGTTTCTTCAAAAACTTTTATGAAACATAATTAACTGTTAAAGAAACACTGGATATTTACAGAGTGTCATATAATAGAAAACAATTCTAACCAAAACTACAACACAACAGGATACAATAAGTGACAATGTGTTTATTCCTTTTGATATTTGTGTTGTACTGTACTGTGTTTTCTAAAAAAAAATGTAAGAAAAGAGAAATGTACAATTGTAATTTCAACATCTAAAAAGAACAACATGCATCTAGTTCTGTTTTTCTTATGTGTGTAATAATGTATTGCAACACAATGATGAGTCTGCTTAAGAAGATATGCAGGCCCCGAAGAGAAGCAATGTTTTTTTTATTATTATTATTATTTTTACTTCTACTTCCTCCTTTTAAGATTTATTTTTAGAAAACACTGTAGTGTCAAAATTTTATTTCAAAATGTGAACGGGTAGATACAAACTCCTGGAAGAAGAGTGTAAATGCACCACGAACCAAAAATAAAACGGCTTCTTGGGAGTTGTGGCAGAGTCGGTTTGTGGCTCAGCTGGACTCTGATGTACAGTCTGAGTATGTATTAGTTCGACGAGCAGAAGACGGGAAGTGGGAAAGGTGCTGTACAGCATCAGTTAGAAGAGACCTGGAGCACCGACTGATAAGATCTTCACAGGACTGCCAGCCTCCATCAACCTAATGAAAAAGACATTGGGATTGGGACAGGGTGTTAGCTGGGCGAAAATACAGCGCAATATAGTGTCATTGCTATGGGGTTGGGGTGCCTGGTCTGGTCTAGGTGGGTGCTACATGTCTAAGTAACATCCACATGAATGCCAGGTCTGAAAGTTTCAAAGAAGAACATTGTATTGTCACAAGATGGTCAGTGTTATTCACTTCTCCTGTCATAATGTTGTGGCTGATTGGTGTACAGTGTTATTTATCAGTCAAGTTGCTCTTTCACATTTTATATCAGATAATAATATATGCATACAATGTGATTGAAGCCTCCTTAGCGTCTTCAAAAGCATTCAAGAAACATCATAAATAAATGAAATTGTCACGTTAATGAAGCAAGAACCATGACTGACTGACTGGAAATACAATAAAGTCAATTGTTAATACTGAAACATTGTTACTTGTAATAAAGATTTGTTTGATCCACAACAAAATGTGTGTTCACCTTCTTCTTCTAACTGTTTAACGTCCAAAAGAGAAACTGAATACTAGTTTTTTGTTTTTGTAAATCAAAACCTATTGACTCAAACCTGAATAGGACTGCTCTGTATTTAGTTAAGTTTATGAGTGATTACTTGAACTACTGGATCCTGATTTAGTGCTACAGTTGTAGAAATTTGACACATCACAGAATTTAAACACCAAGTACTGCAACCTTCCATGGTAAACACTGGTCAGCCACAGAAAATTAAAACCACTGACAGGAGAAGTAAATGACACTGACCATTTTGTGACAATACATTGCTGTATTATTAAAAAAAAAAAAAAAAAAAAAAAAGCTCTGCAGTTATTTTTTGCAACAAAAAATAAGTCCTCAGTCAATATCTTTACCCTTTAATAAAATGACTTGCATTGTGCAGCAATCACTACTTACACAGTGACCATGATGAGGTAGGGTAGTTCCTCCAGGTGGTCCCTCATGACCTCTCATCAGGTGTGTGACACAGGCCTGGGTAGCCTCCTGTCGGAAAAAAAAAAATGTTTTACCCACATACATGCTTAAATAATTTAACTTTAACCAGCATAGTGGCCTTTCAGTCAAGGCTACTTTTAGGCATAGGCGAGCTTGGTGATCAGCAAAAGTAGCTCCAAATACACTGAAGTGCTTTGTTTGTTGTGGTTTAATAAAGACTGAAAAACTGAGGAGGAAAGTCTACAAGGAGGAAGAGACGGAGGTGGGAAGGCAAGCGCAGTGTGGTAACTGACATGCTGTTGCTATGACGCCGTTCGTCATCTCTGGTCGAATGTACCTGAGTTTGGTGTGGCTGGAGAGGTGGCTGGACTAGCAAGTGAAGTCACATTTGCGACATCCACAGCTGTCTTTACAGCGTAAAGGTTAGCCTCCTCCTGGAACTTGGTAATGTTCTTCTTGTAGCGAATCCTCTTGTTTCCAAACCAGTTGGCCACCTGAAAGAGATAAAGAAGGAAAAACAAGCAAGAGAGAAATTTACCTGGTTCCAAATACTGTATGTGTTCTTTGTTATTTTTTGATGTGGTGTGTCTCTGACATCCTGACCTGTGAAACACTGATGGAGCACTTCTTTGACAGCATCTCCTTGACCTCCTCATTAGGGTATGGGTTTGCCAGATGGGAGTAAAAATATTCATTCAAAATCTCTGTTGCCTGTTTGCTGAAGTTTCTTCGTTTCCGCCTGACAGAAAAACAACAATAACTCAAATGAGAAGTCAGAAAACTGCAAATACCCTTTTTTTAAAAAAAAAAAAATATTGTAAATACAATGGAACACACTGGAAAAATTAAGATGATGCAAGAAAATAAACACATGAGCAACAACCTGGCATCCAGGAACCGGGAGCGTAGGATCATGACAGCTTCACATGTGCTCTGCTTCAACTGCACCTGGATGGCGCTGAACTTGCGGTGGATGATTGCCACCATTCGCTCAATCTCTTTTGGGGAGATGGGTCGCGTGCGGGACTGCTCCCTGAGCAGGTTCATCACGTGGTTGGTGAATTCATTGCATGCCTGTAGGAGACAAGTGCCTAAGAGTTCAGGTGGAACATTCTACAGCTACACCTGTTCTTTGTGAATTCCACTGCAATGCTTTTCCTCAACAACGCACCTGTTCATATTTCTCCAGCTCCGCATGGTAAATCTGCCTTATCTGAGCGAGCTTCTCTCTGTAGTCCGCATGTTCTATGCTCCCGTCATCAGGGCACCCTTGGGCTGCCGCCGCCACCGCTGCTGCAGAGGCTCCGCCCCTCTCCGGACCAGCAACACCCTCTGCTAACAGCATGTTGTCCAGGCGCATGATCTGAGGGTCTGGAGGGTCCTCTTCTTGGACATTTTGGATGCTGAGAGCTGTGGGGAGGGACACACACCTTAATGGCCACATCAGATCAGTAAAGCAAGTGCAAGACATGTTGGAAGGGTAAAAGTTCACAACCAGATTTCCCAGTTAAGAGATTTTTATTTACCATAACATCATGCTCACTTACTCGCCTACTGCTGTGGCCTCCTTACATCCTGTTACTTTTTTCTTTTTTTCTTTTTTTTTTTGAAGGGTTAGTCTTGAGCCACTTTTGAAAGCACTGCCAGGAGTTACTGAGATTAAAGCTGCTTTACTTGCTTTACGTTCAGAAAGAGGAACATTACAACATTGTGCATCCTGTTTATTTACAACAGTATTCTTTCTGGCTCCATCCTGTAGTACCAGAACTACAGTTACAGCCTGTATGCCTCCACCAAACAGTGATGTTGACTCTGACTCTGTCATGGTGAGGCTGACCTTTGACTTTCTGTGTAAAATGTTATTTTATCCTGTCCTATCCTGTTAAATGTCAAAAACAACAATTATTACATGAATTTTTGAATAATGGGCAAAATAATGAATAATGGGATTAAACAGGATTCATACTGCGTAAGACTTTGTGCACACAACCCACTGACATCCAAACGTTGCAGCTGCTTTCAAATACTGTAATTCCTGTAGACCAGTCACTTTTAGTGTGTCACATTAATGGTCATTTTATGGTCCACAGTTAGCAGTTTCTAGGCATTTTTAAGGATTCTATTGTTTCAATTGTTTGATAACTAGGTTAATGCTGCATCACAATTTGAGGCACAAACATACTGTAATCACTGTGAGCATAATCAGCTTCTTTCACTTGGGTTTAACTGAGGGGTCTGCCTTTCTGGGAACTACTGGGGTTCTCTCAGCAACCACCAGAGAGCACCAGCTCACGATACAGATAGAGTATTTTAACACGACATTTAACTTTGTTCACTTTGCTCCTTGCTCCATATCAGAATAAATTGTGTAGTTTAACTCCACATATAAAAATGTCATCAGAGTAAATTACTATCTGCTAAACACCCAATAAAGACGTCCCAGATTTAATCTCCCATGACGCAAACACTTGGCTAGACCTGGTGTCTGGAGTGAACACAACTCTTCACTGGCTCAGATTTACAGTCTGAGCAGACAGTGCAACTAAACGTCAGGAAAATCCAGTTAAATAGCCCAGAAAGAGCCCTCCATGTAAACAATGGATGGCTTTGTTGGAACTCTTCGTGTGCAGCTGTGTTTGCTGGAAGGAGCAAAGCAATCTTTAGTACAGAGGAGAAAGAGAAGGAGAAATGCAACAGTCAAAAAGACTGGCAACCACAGAAAAACACAATCTAAAAACAGTGGCAGTTGCTATGGAGGTGACGCCAGCTTTCCTCTGAGAGCCCAAGCCGAAACGAATCCACATACATGAGCATCCTTGCTTCCACACATGGCTGTCAATTAATGCCAGCTCCTAAGGAGCAGCTAAAGACTCAGTGAAAAATGAGAGCTCATTTGAGAGGTTGTTAATTTGCACAGTTATGCAAATTGGAAGCAATTACAAGGTGGTTCAGGGGGGAGCGTCTGCCATTCATAATCTACAACAGGGGCGATGGCAGCCTCCACATCTGGTTAACTTCTACAGCGAGCACGCAAACACAACAATTTCACACAACACTCATTTCCCAAACCATATTAGACAGCGGCCAGTAAAAAGTTTTAATGTAGCAATGTAATGTAATATAGTAGTACACAGTAGCTGACTGATAAATGTGGCAGAATATCGACTACAACTGATAAAGTCTCTCTGTAGCGGATTACCCCTGCTGGAGCCTGTCACCTCAAATTTCTGCCAAATAATGAACAGAATAATTTTGCAAGTTATTGGCAGATTATGTCAATATTTCCAAAGAAACTAGATCAAGTGTGAAATAGGTTATAACAGGCTAATTTTTCCCACATGGCCAACCATAGCTGCCTTGGGCTAATATCTGACGGTGGCAAAGCAATGAATGCATTTAGTTAAAGTAAGAATGTTTGATAGCATTGTTCAAAGAGTCCCCATAAATGTCCCTTACTCACAATAACCTGCCACCATGTCTGTTTCCTTTGTTACTTTTAAAGACCTCTGATAAGTGATATTGTTACAGCTTAATGTTTTGTAGTTCTAATACTTGTCTAAACTGGAAAGTGCAATAGAAAACATTAAGACTGATTGATGTTTAAAACTGAAAGGAATTTTCTTTGGTTACTGTAACAGTACAAGGCTGAATATACTCAGCTGACAGCCTTAAATGTATTTTCCAAAACGTACGACTTCACCAATTCCTTTAAAAACACATCAATCATGAACCACAAAGTCGCACTGGGTGACATTTTCTTTCAACCGCCGACATCGCTTCCGCAGTTTATTTTGAGTCAGCCCTGCATACGCCCTTCTGCTGTCATAAATATTCAGGAGCTAAACGTGCATTAATGCGCCTCGGGAAGTAGTCCCTGGCAGACGCAAAATTCACTTCGGTTTGAAGAGGAGCAGTAGCAAGATTTAGGAATGAGAGGAGCAACAATCCATGGTCCAGCTTCACCACTATAGACAAGGACTGAGTGAAATGCACAAAACCCAGATTAAAACAGATCACACACGCAAACCCATTCCCATCAGAGGCTAAGATAGATTCTTAGTCAATGCTGTGGCACTCCACCAATTTTACACTTTACCTTTTCATCCCTCCAAACTATTCTCTGCGGAATATATTTTACATGCTTGAATTTTGGAAAGTCAGGGCTGTTGAGTTGGAAAAGTTGACAGACGGAGTTGCCATGGAAACTCTGAATCCCTCCTGATGCCAGACTATAAGCTTCCTGTTTCCAAGCTAAGTGAATGAAATGAGGTAATAACAAGGACTTCTGTGTAAACTCTCATGGTTCTCTATACTCAGTGCTGAAGAAGTTCTCCCCTCAGAAGTGCAGCTTAGATGATTTGCACAGTGGGAACGAACGAGGATAGGTAAGGCAGGGCGTAATGTATCGTCCATCCTGCAGTGATTCAGTCCATTCAAGTAAATCATCAACAATCACAGCTACTTAAACATTGCATCATCTAAACTTCGGGCACGGATTCCTAGCGTTAATCACCCAGATTAGACGATCCTGTTGTGCTTGTTTTGACGCTCCTCCTGCAGTGGTGCTTCTAGCCTTTTCACCATCTGAGCATTTGGATTTTGGAGCATCACCAAAAATCATCAAGGCAAAAGTGTGCGACACACTGAGCACAAGAGCAAGAGAGGGAGAAAGAGAGACAACGCGTTAAATAAACATCTGGTTAATAAAGAAAATGTGAAAATGTAGCGATACAATCTGTTGTGTGTGTGTGTCTCCAGTCTCTCTCTCAGTCTCTGTCACAGATGTGTCAACATATGGCTCACTACCAAACACATGAATTACATCTTTAAAAACACAATTTATTTCCCCTTTCAAATCCTTCACCCTTATAGTCTCAGGTTGACCTAACATGATTAAAAAGGCTTGAAGCTAGAAACAAAGATTTCAAATGAACACATGTAAACCGTGGATTTAACCCCAACAGAGTAAACGTTTTTAACCTTATTAGCATACTGTTTCTTGACTGGCGTATGTAAAAAGAAAATGACAAGTGAACATCTTACCAGCCTTTTCTTTGAGCTCACACAGGACACTGAAGAGGGCAGGCTTCATTTTGTGGCAATTTAAAGCATGTTTCCTTTTGTGGATAAATCAAAAGAGAAAAAGACAGAGACACAGGTTGGAAATTACAATTATTTTGTATATTTGCAATTTATAAATTGACACCCATAAACAACAGATCATTTAGATGTAGATCTCTTAACACACAGTGCCTAGAGATTAAGGGTCAAATTCAAAGAAGATCCTATTTAGAAATTTTGGGTAAAATCTTTAGCAGACGGGCGGCACAGTGGTGTAGTGTTTAACACTGATGCCTCACAGGATGGGTTCTCGCCGGCTTCCTCCCACTGTCCAAAGACATGGGTGGACAGGCTGGCAGCGTGTCTAGGGTGTACCCCGCCTCTCGCCCAGAGATAGCTGGGACAGGCTCCAGGCCCCCCGCGACCCTCCAGAGGACAAGTGGTTACAGATGAATGAATGAATGAATGAATGAGTCTTTTGCGGACAATGTCAACATTAAGCCTTAGTTAGACCCACAGATATCAAATTCATGGATTGCTGTCGTTGAAAGTTCACGTTTGCTGTCATGCTAAATGATATAATAATGAACACTTCTGTATCCATGCTGATTCCATCAGTAACTCATCAATAAATGCCTAGTAGGTAAGTTGAGAGTCCAACTGAGCTACTGTAATTTGGGCAATATGTGTTTAAAGAAATATATGTCACTGCACAAATAAAAGCTTACACTTGGCACTTTAATGTTGAAATGCTTCAAGCTCTCTGGCAGGTTCAGATGATTGTGCGAGATCTGTTTAAGCATTTGACTGAAAACGGGTCTAAATGCAGAGGGAAGTGCATGCGGCTGAGAGAACTCCACAAGCTGCAAGTTAAGAGAACACATGCAAATAGGCAAGACACAGGCAAATGAACAGAACACGCATATTATGTCATCACAAGACCAGCAAATACAGAAACACAACAAGCAAGTAGGCACAGAATGTTTTCTGGGGACCCCAAAAAGCTGTACGACTTCAGGTGTTGCTGATGTCGGAGTTTTTTTGTTTGTTTCTTTATTTTAGCTTAAACAGCATGGTTCCTTGTAAGCCTTTTGTTTATTATGTAGGGCAACTAATTCAAATAATCTTACAAAATACCCAATTAATAAACAAACTGACTATTATTAAACATTTATTCTGACCATTTCCATCACTATGTGCGGTCCCATGGAAATATTTTTGGAAACATTGCTAGCGTAAATATAACTGATGACTAATAGACTGAGGATTTGTCTATTTATCTCTTCTCGTCTCTTTTCTGTGAAGAGAGGAAAAGAGAACAGCTGGACTTATCTGCACAGGCACTATACAATGTGATGTTGCATGTGCTGTGACACTTTTTTGAGCAAACTGTTGGTAAATTACTATGAATTGCTGTGGGATTTCAAGCTATAATATGCTGATCATGCCACTAAAAACTAAAGAAGACACGACATAGTCCAAGGAAGGTCAAATTTAACAGAAATGTACGGGGGCTGTTGAACGCCATAAAGCAGAGTCAGCACTTAAAATGATCTGTAAACCGTCGTGTTTGGGGAGGTGTACGGAAATGCGAATCTTGGGTCACAAGGGGGTCACGGGTTATTGACAACAGACACTGACGCCAGTTCTTGGTCATTATTCAGCGTCGTAATGGAAATTTAATAATAATCTTCATAAGCTCATATATCCTTTGTATTCTCTTTCAGATAAGCATAGTTCTGTGGGAACCTACAGAGGAGGGTACGCTCGGACTGTGTGAAGGCTTCCATGCATGTGCCACAACTGTCCGGATAGACAAGATAAGAGCACTTGACTAACACCTCGTAACCATCCCTATAGTGAAAAACAACTCTATATATGGCACTGCTGAACCTTGCCCTTCCTCTGTTTAGATGAACCTATAAGTATTGCTAATTCTCTGTAAACGCCAGAAACACAGCAGGCTCTGAGGGCCCGTCCACACGGAGACGCTTTTTGGTCTAAACGCAGATGTTTTGCATCGTTTTGGCCGATCGTCCACACGAATCCAGTAAACGCATTGCCCTAAAACGCACTTTTCTGAAACCTGGTCCCAGGGTGGAAAAATTTGCAAACGCAGCTCTTGAGTTTTCGTGTGGACGGGAAAAAACGCATACATGCGTTTCGATGATGTCATTGCCACACCCCTCGAGCAGCCTTCCACCTCTTATATCCCGCGAGACGTCTCATAACAACATCAACAACAATGGCGGACTACATGCTCGTGTTCCTGCTGGAGAAGATATTGAGCCCTATTAAGGTTACCAGGGCAAAATATCATTTCTCCTTGAGTTTGGTTTCTTCTAAAGTCGATTTGTAAACAGCGCTCAAGCTTTATGCGCATGCTCCGCCTCTTCCTCTCCGTTTTTGGTGAATTTCTGAAACTGAAACAGCGCCACCTATAGGCCTGGAATATGAAGTAGCGTTTTCAGTCGTGTTGAAGCAGATTTTCTTGAAACGATGCCAGGGAAAACGGAGAGGGAAAAGATCGTTTTCGTACGTGTGGACGAGGCCTGAGTCTCTCACCATCTATCGTCCTGCAATAAAACCATAAAACATACTGAATGCATCCAATCTCTGTGTTGGGGGGTCACTAGAGTCTATCATTGCACTGAAGGAAGCTGAAGACCTAAGTTTTCACAACAACATCCCGAGGGGGTTTCATGATACGCTCTGGCCTACGGGATAAAGGTAGAGAAGGTTAAAGGTGCAGCAGGGCTGGGGATCATTGCGGTGTGTGATGCAAGCTTGGGAGATACCGAATATCCCCCCCTTGTGAAGACCCGTTTCCTTTTGTTTTACCTGGCCTGAGCCTCATCCAGACTCTCATCTGTGATGGCCATGATCTGCTGGAGGATGTCTCCAAAGTCCTGCTGCAGCGGGCCGTGGCTACGGTGCTTCTCAGTGTTGTCAGGATCAAACACGTCCTCTCCTGTTCGTCCAGTGTGGCCAGACACTGAGTGGGCCTCCATACCTCCAATGTGGCACTTATCCCAGACTGGAGGAAGAGCTGGGAGGATGGTGACAACAACGGGGGTTTCTTATCCGATTTATAAACCAAAAAAAAAAAAAGATGAGGGAGTATTCCAAATAATAGTCAAAAATGAGGGCAGCTTTGCCTCTGCTGAAGCTACGGTGTTTAGTGCTGAAAGAAAATAATTACAAGACTATTCACAGATATAAAACCCAAGGCCTAACTGTTGTTTGGCAGAGGTTAACACAGTTCACCAGATATTACTGCAAGACCCTGTTATCTTTATGAGCAGCGTGTTTCCTTTCTCTAAAAATATCAAGCAAAGTCTGAAGGAGTGTAAAGCTTGAAGAGAAAGATAAGGTGCAGGCTACATGAAGAGTGGGTTTGTTCTGGGCAGAAAAAGGCAACAATTTCCTAACTGGTTTGCAATAATCAAACTCAACACAGATCACTGTATCTATCTACAAAGATGAGAAGGTAACGCTGTAGAAATCAACCACAGATAAATAATTTTGGCAAAGCCCCTGTTTTATGTCTCCGCCCTCTCCTGCTCGGTCATTAAAAGTGAGCACCGACAGGGTCACCTAAAACACGGCCTAGGGAAGGAATTCATCCATCAGCTCCATCCATCTGCTTCGGTACAGGCCTCACACTGCCAGGTTTGTATCATTTGTTGCTGCTATTAATCCCCGTTTTCTGTCCACACTACAATGTCCGCGCGTTGCTCCACTCCTCCCAGAAAAACAGCACTGCCCACTGTTAAGTTACACAACGCGGATCAAGACCACTTCCGCTGGAGACATTGGATTATAATGGATTTATTTTTGGCAGTGTAGGTAGGTTAGTGTAAAATGCCAAAACACACCCAAAATGGGCCAACCAGTGGCCACAGTAGAATCATAGCATCTACATAAACTGCTTATCCTGCGCAGGGTCCGTAGCTCTGCCTACAGTGGCATGTCCCAGTTCAGCTGAATAATTTCACATTTTAACCAGGTATTTTTTATTTTATCGCCAGCAGCAGCTTTAACTCACCAGCTTTCTCGTGTTTGAAAGCAGAGTAAGTGGGGAGTGTGCCGCGTAGATAAGCTCAACTAATTTAACTTTAACAAAAATGTACGTATGTGTATGTGTATGTCGCTTCAGCTTTTACTTTGAAAGAAGCATTGGTCTATTTCCGGTCTTGCTCTGGCTCGTTCTGGCCGCCTTTACGCAGGTCTCCATCGGTATGTGTCGGCGGGCTCCGGGGTAGTGCTGCTGCAGTTTGATTTGAAACCGCGAAGACGCCATCATTTCACTATGGAAACCATGTTGTGATGATGATGATGATGATGATATTAACCAGACTCCAACTTATTTATCACTGCATTCTACTGTCACTATCATTTTTATAGCTACGATTAATAACCATACAGCAGTTTCCGTTTGTCTGATGCAGATCAATATGCAATTTGAAAGATATATTTTTGTTTTCATGATTGGAAAGCAGAAATTTTATGTATTGCCGCATGATCAATCCATTAAAGATTTCTGTTTGCTCATATTGACTTATTATTCGCTCGAAAATATTTTCTCAAAATATCTTTTATGTGCTTGAGGATTGCAGTTCTCTGTGCTCAAAAAGTCCCTCTGTGCATTCCCACTTTTGTGGGATTTCAGCTGATGATTAGCCTTAAGTAGGCTATTATGATAAATAATTATTTTCAATTATTTTAATAATGTACATTTTATTGATTTGTTTGGGGGCAAACAAAATCCCCTTCATATCCTTGGGATGAGTGGGGACAATGGACCGTGATACTCACGACCGTCTTCTTCTCCAATACATGTAGGCTACATAGTGTACATCGTGTACACATAGACATTCTGCGGAAGCCTTCTTTGTGCGTGTGTGTACACTTAATTTAGTCGAATAGAGAGTTCCTGCTTTGGAAGCTGACCTGATGGAAAAGATGAATGAATTCCCTAGCAGAAAGCGACAGAGCGCTCTCATATTTACACGCACACACGGCTGCATGCACTCCCCAACAAGCAGACAGTCACATGTGCAGCCATTCGATTAGAGACAGATGCATTTGCTGGTAATTTGCCTCGTCTCCCCTTTGTTTCCCTCCCAGCAGATTACAGCTGTCTCTTTCTCATTAATTGGCCAATCAGTCAGTTAAACGCTAAGTGCTCTGGGTAAACACTGAGTTCCTTCTCCACCCAGATGGAACAGTCCACCTGCTTCAGCCCCCCCATACAGCCACCACCCATGGTCTGTTCTACATGTTGCCATGCCAACAGGGACCTGAGCCCCTCTGGATGCTGCAATCAGGTGTCTTTTTCTCAATTACAGATGTGCACGCGCAGCCTTACCTTTGATTAGGAGGATTGTGTCTTTAAATTGTGTGCTGTCCTTTGACTCGCATTGGAAGGGTAAAGAAGATCTGAGGCCACAATTAAAGGCCTTGAATTAAACATAACCTTTCTAGAGTCGACCAAACTGCTGCTGCATTAAAGAACATTTTTTTTTGTGTCAGGCCAGTCTGAGGTTGTTTTCACTGACTCTATGTTTTGTCAACAAGCCATGAAAAGATGAAAACCAATAGGGTTGTCTCTCTCTGTCTTGTCACATTTCTCCTGCACCAGGCTATATGGTTGATTCAGAATGCCTTGATGCACATTGTCATGTTAATAAAGGAACATGTCACCCAGTGCAACAGTGCGCTACATATTACTTTATTTACTTTGGGTAAACAATAGACGTTTGCAGCAAAGAAGACTATAACCACATCCGGCTCTGTCTACACACACATCGTAGTCTGTGGGATCGATTCATTCTTAGTTTTAATTTTTTCATGGAGTAAGAATATTGAATATGTGTCCTAGTTTCTTCTCTTATAAAAGCCCCTGCTCCTTACATACATCTGCATATCCTTTTTCATTGTTAATTCCCATTCTTCTCTCCATCACACACTTTTTTCAAGTCTATCACTCTTTCTCATAATCTTCCTCTCTTGAACTCCATCTGTGTCTGCCCAGATGCACCCTGATTTTCATGTAAATGAGAATCGATCCGTCTTTCAGCACCTCTCTGTTCATTTGACATCTAGTACACAGGCTACAGAATGGCACACTGTGGGACTATGCAGCAGAGTCATTATGCAAACGCTAAATATGTCGAAATATTAATTTTATTTGTAAAATGAGCTGCTCACAAGACGTCCAAATATCACATGTGAACGTCCACAGCTCAAACAGATGAGCTATTTTAGTGGAAGCTGTCAAAATTGGAGAGTATTTTCACGCCGTTGCTGCCATCTTGCGTTCATGGTTCAGACCTGAGTTGGCTTTAATTGCGACGTGTTGCCGCGGGGTTTGATGGGAGTTGGAGTCGGACCGGATTCGTTACTTCCTGCTTTTACGAGGAAGACCACGAAAATTCGGTCAATAACGAAGAAGTAGTTTAGCTTCCGAACATCAACGCCTCAGAAGGACAGAAGCGCTCACATAAACAGGGTAAGTGTGTAGATTTATGATTAATTCAGTCAGTTCATGAGACAATACGCATTTCGCTCAGTTTAAACAAGAAGCAGCGAAGTTTTGTCAACGAAACAGTCGCCTAACTAACTAGTGTAAGGTAAGCTCCGCTTTATATGAGTACATATACTCCAAACCAGTCTTTATTAGTAGTTTAATCGAATATTATGATGAGTATCTGTGTTCAAACACACGGACATTTATTGTTAAACATATAAATAATATAATGCTGGTGTCAAAGTCTTCGGTAAAGCAGCTGAAGTGTTAAAGCTCTGCCAGAACTGATTTGACATACCTGCGTGTGTCTGGTATTGATTTCCCACCCTGTCACCAAAATAGCACAATAAGTTTTCATTAGTAAATTAATGCGAAACTGTGTCCTCACGTCACATTTCTAAAATGGTTAGATCATTGGTTTCTGTGACATTTTTTGACTTTTTGTTTCATTAATTTGAAATTAATTAACGACTAATTCGCATATTTGTTTTTGTCGTATTATAAACTTTTATTTCGGATTGTATTTTTTAAAAAATAATAATAATCCGGCTTCTGAAGTCGAGGTATTTCATTACTGGATCTATTCGCTGCTGAGTAGAAATGTGTTCATTTTATCAGTAGAAATGTGTTCATTTTATCAGTAGAAATGTGTTCATTTTATCAGTAGAAATGTGTTCATTTTATATGAGTCAAATACCGTAATGTTTTACTGCGCTGTGGAAAAACTAATGTTTAAGGAAAAGGCAGGAGTCTCCAGGATAAACTGCCATTCTGCTCCTGCTACACATAAATTCCTGCACTGAATAGTTTCATTCTGTCCTTAACTATATAGGCTTAACGTGGACATTTAGTCTGAATAGGCTCTTTCTGTCCTAAACCTGAGTAACATCCCTATGAGTAATATGAATGCTTAGAAAAGTCGTGATCATGTTTTCCTCTTTAGTCTGCATACGCACACTCAAACAATGCTGGTAAAAGGGAAATTCTGCTACTATGATGGTGTGATTTCTATGAGGGATGCAACAATACAGGTTCAATATGCACCTAGTTATTTCTGGTCACGGTTTTTGGCTCCGTTCTGCCAGCCTATGCCATCTGAGTGATTTTTTTTGATATTCCATTCAATTGCTTCCCAGTCAAAACATGGCAGACAAGAATTTATACATGATTGGATGCATCATTTATATTGGTAAACATCAATAAAGCACATGTTGTTTGTTTTTAATTCTTCATACCTTTTTTGTCTTTTTTTTCAGATGTCCATGATGGAGCATGGGATAGTCCGGCCAGTGACTGCAGTGGCCTGGACGTCCAACACCGGCACCTGCCCCAAAGATTTCACCCTGGTAGGGACAGATGGTGTCCAGCTGTACTACATAGATTTATGGCTTACAGTGACTATAATAAATAGGGTGTAATTGCAGTCAGGGATAGTGATTAATCAGCGACTGGACCATCCTCACACAGGCATATTTACACTACAGCCATCTGACATGCATTATCTGCAATCTGGTGATCTCAGTTTCACTAATTGTTTGACTACTACCACCGACTGACCCTTAGTTCTTCTAATTGGTCTGCTGGCCACCAACTCTGCAAACATTTAGAGAAACATACAGTTGATGATTGTGGGACAAATAAGTGAACATGGAAACTGGTGAAAAGACTCTAGTAATCTTTCCAGTGTCTGTCAACATTAACAGTTGCTAGTGTTAGCTGTCTGTCCTCCACATCACCTCTAGACTCTATCATTTCACCTTTTCAGTGATTGTCTACAGGCATGGTCCCACTTACTGCCATTGTTTGTCTAACCTAGCAACAATGACATAGGAAGTAGGGACTTGACAAAGGGGAGGAGCCCTCTGGTTGGTGGTCAACGTACCAATCAGAAGGCCAACAAAGGGTCATAGCTTGACCTCCGCTGAATTACGTCAGTCACTCTAAAGGGGGGGAAATACTTACTTACCTATTTCCTTATTTCACATTATATATCTTTGATTAATTGACAGGATTTTGAAGAAATATGTTTTTACTTTGACAGTAAATAGTTTTTTGCTGTTTTGTAAAAAAAAAAAAACACAGCACTTGTGAAAGGAATAAAAGGAAAAACAAGGGTGTTAATATTGTTATAGGCACTAATTATTTCAGCATTTTATTCAGCAGTGACCACAAACAGTTTGACAGTTTTAGAGTTGTCTTTGAGTAGATCTTCTTTGCTTTAGTGTAAGCCATGATCACTGGTCTTTGCTTAAAGAGTTCATGCTTTTGATCCCTTCCTTTAAGCTGTACTCTACAGGAGTATTTGAATTTGTAGATCAGCCACATTTGCATTGGTCCTCTCTTTGTAAACAGAAGAGCGATTTGTGTTTCGTTCAGCTAGATGCTTCGTCTTCAGAAACGAGTGTTTCTAATGCAACCAGCTGACTGTAAAGTAATATCTCTGAAGATCCAGATGTTGTGTAACCATGGGATGTGTAAATGTCTATATTCTGCTGGTCTGGTGACGTCTGAGTGCAAGCACCCTGGAGTTGTGTCTTTCTAAAGAGACACTGAATGACAATACTTGGGTGAATGCGCAAGAGTCACTTTCTGCTCAAGTTGAAAGCCCGCATTTCAAGCCACCGCTAACATTTCCCTCTGTCTTTGTGCCCCAGCTTGATATGTTATTCGCCAGTTTTAATTGTAATCGGACATGTTTGTGATGCCATGGTTGGTTTATCTAATAATACAATCTTGTTTTCTGCAGATCAGCATCACAGAAGATGGAGCAGCAGCAAACTTTACACGCAGCTTCGCGATGAAGTCCGGATATTACCTCTGTTACTGCAAGGTAAGAAACCAAAGAGAGTATGTATTACTTTTGAAATACAGCATTATGCCATGTTTGTTTCTCACTTACCCTTTGTCCTCTTCACTCCTGCCTTCTATAAACTGACTTGTGTTTCCATAGGACCTGACAGGTGGTATGGTTGTGACAGACATTCAAATTATTTCGGACAAGGACTCAATTCCTCACGGTTACTCCTATATCACAGAGCACCTTGAACCGAGTGAGCACACACACATTCACAGATTTTACACAGACTTTATAGACTGCATTGTGCTGACAGACGTTCTCTATATTTGCGTTTTCAGAAGCCACAGTTTCAAAGAAAAAACGCGTGTGTGTACGCGTTGCTCCAGTGGGCAGCGTGGACACAGCTGTGTTGGATATCAAACTGACAGCCAAAAGCAAAATGATGCTGCAGCATTACACATACGTCGGGTTGGTAGCATTCATATATAAAAACATTTGTCTTGCACTTGTTTGATTGAAGCATGTAGACTGGTGTAATCAGTACTTTATTGACAGTTATACAGTTTTTAATCCCTCACTAAATGTAATTCATCCCCAGAGACATGCATGGCTACGTGCTGTGGTGCAGAAAGGGGCATTTTTCTAGCCCCATGCCGCAAGCCAAGCCCCGCAGTGTCAGCCTGGACATGCGCCAACTGTCTTTGGAGCAGCCTGCTCCTCCTCTGCCACTCAGACCCAGGTACAGTACTTATGTATAATGTCATTGTCTTTATCAGAAAAACCCAAGTAAAATGTATTGTTTTTTTTAACTCTTCGTCACGTTTTGTATCCTGTAGATGTTTTACTCTTGAATTATTTGTTTCTATAGCAACCCTCCTCCAACCCCCCCAGTGCCAAGCAGTAGACTAAGTAATAGACGCTGCAACCTCCACACCAAGGACACTACTGACAACAGCATCCAGGGAATAACAGGTACTCCTCACCTCCAGCACTGGAACATTATTATTAATGTGTTACCACGTCTCACTTTTATAACCACATTTACTCACTACAGCTCTCGATGGAGTTCCCTTCAGCCTGCACCCAAAATATGATTTCCAGGCAAATGAGAAGGTATGTTTCCTGTGTGTCTTATCTCTCATTATCACTCCAAGTCTGTAATCTAAACATGTGTTTGTATAATACCCTTTCCCAGGCTCCTCAGCTGAACTCTCAACTAAACAATATTCGTATAAAGTCTCTCCAAGACATTGAGAATGAGGTAGGCTGGCATCCAGTCCGTAATTTAAGCCACATCAACCTTACTCCAAATGAAGTACATCAATTGAGAATACATTCGCTTTGTTGTTCTTTTGTTTTTAGTACAACTACACTTTCGTTGTGGAGGAATCTGCTGCCAAGAGGACCAGACCATCTATATCAACTGGAGGTGCCACATCAGCTCAGTGATCTTCTCACTTGTCTATTTCTGTTATTTAATTCTGTCCAACGGGGTAACACTTCAGTTCCTGGTTCAGATGAAGGATAATCATTTACATTTACTCCTTTAGGGTTATATTATGAAGCTTTAAGCAATCCAGGTGCATAGAACATATTATGACTAGGCCCATTAAAGGCTGGACACTACTGAAAATTAAAATTCAAAGCCCTTTATTCTCGTGTTAAGTCTGTTCCCAGGATTTCCAGCTTCGAGCATAAAAAGTTTTTATTTGCCAAAGAAGACGCCCTTTTGAACTAAATCACACATGTAACATGTATTTAAAGTCATTACAGGGTTGAATATATAATGAATCTAAGCTTGACGGCTTTGCTTTTATCTTAATTTAAACTTAATTTAGAGTTCTTCTGTGCTAAAAATAACAATGCACTTTGTGATTTAAGATATGCCCTCCTTGCCTTGGTATGTTTCCTGACATGTTTGACTGTTACTCATCTTTAATTTTTTGTATCTGTAAGAATTTCTCAAACCAGACTGTAATAGTAGACCAATAGTCAGATGAACGTTGCTGACTCAATAGATATCACACTAACATATCTAAATGTAAAATAAAGTGCATTGGTCATTTAAGGTGATCCTAGTAATGGGTTTGTATTATTCCCAAAAAATAATAATATATCTTATCTGAAGGTGAATCGAGGGAAGATGTATATTCCTGTGTTTGTTGTGGGAGAGTTCTTTTTGTTCTAAGTAAGGCTGCATAAGGACCAAAAAATTGTCAATGTCATATTGTTGTTTTTATCATCTAATAACAACCTGAATGGAAAAAGTAAAAACCTAAAGAAAAATAGCTCAGGTGTGTTGTTTTTATGTGCTGTACCATTACAAAATGTCCTTTTACAAATAATAAGAAGAAACCCATTGGATGAGCTATGTTCAGTTACTCATTGTCATAGTGGTCAGAGCAACTTGTAGAATGTAAAGTACATCAAGTAGAAGAAAGCAATCATACTAATTTTTACAAAAGTTATATTAGTTCAGGGTGGCACAGTGGTGTGGCGGTTAGCACTGATGCCTCACAGCAAGAATGTTCCGGGTTTGAATCCATGGGCCGACTGGGCCTTTCTGTGTGGAGTTTGCATGTTCTCCCTGTGTCTGCGTGGGTTCTCTCCAGGTACTCCAGCTTCCTCCCACTGTCCAAAGACAAGCTCATTGGGTTAACTGGTGATTCTAAATTGGCCGTAGGTGTGAGTGTGACTGTCTGTCTCGCTATGTTAGCCCTGTGATAGACTGGCGACCTGTCCAGGGCGTAGCCCGCCCGATGACAGATGGGATAGGCTCCAGCCACCCCGCAGCCCTTTACAGGACAAGCGTTTATAGAAGAAGAATGAATGTATGAATATATTAGTTAATTTTATAAATAAAACTAATTCACTCTTAATCATTCTGACAGTGTTACTGGTTACCAGTTCCAGCTTTTCTGGTCCACTACCGCCACCTGCTGTTGACTGGAATGTTTTTGTTGAAGATTCAAGCTCAGTTATACCATTCAATCAGGACGAATCTTTCAAACCTTTTAAATAGCTTATTCATTTTTTCAATTTTCAATTATTGTTTCAAGATTCAAGTCATGTTTGTGGTGACTTCCTCAATATGTTAATAAAAACATCCGGAAGTGTGAAATAGTGTTTCTCCGTTTCTCTTAACCCCACTGTGCTACATATATGCTGACAAGACACACAATAATTTACTATAACTGCAACTACTGCTGCACTACTCTTATCCACTACACAACATATTACAACACATTGCACAAAAACATTTTTTAAACAGAATATATACAGAATCTAGTGTGGAACTTTTAACTATACAGTTAATATACACTGCTATTGATATATACAACTGTACACTGTATATAAAAACTGTACATTGTTATTGATATTTACAACTACACAAGATAGCTGTAAGTACAAAAGATGCCTATGCAATGAATGAATGCTACTGATAGATAGAACTGTACAAGATTTAACTAGACTGAAGTACAGTACACGTCATTATTGACGTGTACTGTCAAATGAATACTCAAATGAGTAATGATGACAATGCTCAAGAGTTCAAATTGCCACACGTGCATGTAGTGCAAAATATCATAAATATATACAAATATAAAAACTGTACAAATAGTTGTGAAACTGTAGCAGTGGGAGCTCAGAGAGGGACAGGAAGAGACTGAACAAGCTGGTCAGACGGGCGGCTCTGTCCTGGACTGCTCTCTGGACTCCATCGGGGAGGTGGGTGAGAGGAGGATGTTAGCCAAGCTGACATCAATCATGGACAACCCCTCTCACCCACTGCATCAGACTGTAGGAGACCTAAGCAGCTCCTTCAGCAGCAGACTGCTACATCCACGGTGCAAGAAGGAACGCTACCGCAGGTCCTTCATCCCAACTCTCATCAGTCTGTACAACACCAACCTGAGTCAACAGAAACGGTCATTTTGCACAAATATGCTTTTTTTGCACTGCCTTATTTTGGCACAATCCACTACCTCACCATCTATAGTTTTTAAAGTTTTTTAGCAATTATTTCTTTGTAAAGTTTTTTTCCACCACCACACTGTATATACAGAATGTCTTTTTATTGCTCTATATATTTTTCAAAGTGTTGTTATTTTTTTGTATATATTTTTCAAATTAGTACTTGTGTTTTTTTGGTAATTTCCCCTGTCGAAGTCGAAGTCGTTATTGTTTTCGTATATATTTTTGCCAAATTCCTGCGCTACTGTGGCATGGTAATTTCCCATACGTGGGATTAGTAAACATGTCTTATGTCTTTTATTTGTCATGCAAGTTGCATAACTAGTTGAACAGTTTTTACATACAGTGTTTATAATTGTTTATAATGCATTGTAACACTGTTTAGTTTGTAGAAAATAAACAGCATCCATTAAAAGCTGCCAAACACCAAAGTAATGCATTAAATTGATTATTTTGCCTTATCAAAAAAAATCTATTATGTAATTAGGAAGGCACTTTTTATTTCATATTTATTATCTTATATATTAATCATAATTAAATGTGATCTATAATTCCTTAATACGGAGAACAATTGCTCAAAATTATGATTTAATATCTCACTGTTATGAGATGGGAAGTCATTATTGTTAGAATTAAAGTCATAACTATAAGATACAAAGCCATGCTTATCGGAAACATTTTCATTATTATGACATGCAACTGCATTATTTTGCAAGTCGTGGTTTTGCAAAATGTAACACGTGGTGGTGGTGGTGGGGTCTTTGTTAGCATCAGCATAACATCAGCATGAGCATCGGCAATGTGCAAAAAAAAAAAAAAACAGATATTATAACAGATAATAACAGTGGCTGAATTCCAATGATCTGCTTGTGTTCAAGGGTCCTGCGTAAGTGTATTGTTTGTGCAGGCTCTCTGTCAAATAACCACAGCCAGCTGGTACACTTGAACTGAACAGAGCCGTCTGTAATGCTAAAAATGACACCAATACTTTTCCTACCACGTCAATTATAATTTTACTTTTAAATGGCAGCATGTAAGATCAGGGCGCCTCATACGATGCAGATGTTGCCTTAAGACCTCATTTAGGTGCAAAAACTATATTCAACCATTAATTATATTACCACAACTGCCTAGTGAAGTTGAAAGCTCCTTTGATGCCCCCAAGGATGTGGTGCCTCAGGGCATTTTTTTAAGAGTTGATTTATTCCAAAATCATTGAACTGGTCATTCACGGTGACATTACATGACGTTTAAGGAAAAAAAATACCACACCTAGTCCAAGCAATCCTAATTTATTTGTAGTGTATTTGTATTCATGTATGGTTGCTTTTATTGTGACTGGAAACTGATCACTTTCTGGTCCAAATGATTAAATAAACACAATAATTAAAGGAATAAATGGCAGTTAAAGTAGACTAAAATAAAAAATGAAATAAAACTTTTAAAACATGATGCAAACAGCTGTAGGTTAACTGAACTGTGCGTTTTATACCACATTTTAGCTGCCTATAATAGTATTTCACCGTCTTCTTATTTCTTAAGTACTTCTCGTTTATTCTTCCTGATCTCTTTACGCCGTTGATCGTTGTGATATCTGGTGTAGTAATCTGCATGTTGTTCAGTGGCAGCAGACTTGCAGGCCTGCAGTTACACACACAGTGACTCTGGCTGGTCTGTTTGTTCTGCTTTCCGGAAAACGAGCTCTGATTCCAACCAGCTGTTTCCCGCCTCACACAGATCAGCTGCACACACACACTCGTAGTAGGCGGAGGCAAGAAGCCACACACACACACACACACACTGGAGGGAACCCCATCAGCTGTGGAAAGCAACACAGCTTGAATTTACTTTTTATTTTTCTAACGCTCTTCTCCGGACTAACCTGCTTTTGGAGCGGTGTTTTAGACATGCGCTATTGAGGAGTACAGCCAGAAATCTGCGTCTAAACAAACCTTATTATATTTTAACGAGAAGAAGCGGTGGAGGGAAACGAAAACAGAAAACACGGACTACAGAAGGTGGCTTTGAAAGCATGGAATATTTCATGATGCCGACAGAGAAGATACCGTCCTTACAGCAGTTTAAGAAGACGGAGAAGGATGTTATCGGGGGTCTCTGCAGGTGTGTACCATGAGCTATCTATTTGTGTTGTTGATACGAAACGGCGGCCACAAATAATCCTTCATGTGGCTGTAGCGTGGTGTATGTGTGCGTGATGCAGTCTGACTTCATGTAGCGTGCTAGCTGTTAGCTTCGCTGCCATATCTTGGCAACAGGAGCGTGGTTGTAGAAATTAGCTGCTTGCTGCCCCAGTTTGCTGCTAAAGGTGGCGAACGTATACGGGCTCTATCAGCTCGAGTTATTCCACATGCTGGGTGGATTGTTTGTTAGTACGTGGAGGGCATGTTTGTGGCCGTTTGGCTCAGAAATATGTTAATCAGCTTCACGAAATCGATACATTCGCGTCCAGATGAACACCAACCACGTGGTAGTTAACGTGTTCACCGCCGCTACACACACAATCACGTTTGCAACGACATACTTTGTTACAAAAATCATTTCTTTCGCATAATCACTTGTGACTATGATTGACTCGTATTTGTGGTACGTTTTGGACCGTAATTATGCGTTACGGCTACAGTATATGTGCATTTAAATGCTGCTCCGCGCAGCAGCCATCGCTGTGTCGTGTGCTAAAATTAGCTTAGCTTGGCTAGCTAGTTAGCATCACTGCGCACTCGTTCTGTAACTGATTTGAATGTGGACTTGCGTCTTTAAACTCATTTGTTAATACACGAATAAGTGAAATACGTCGCCTAACGCATCTTGTCGGCGATACAATGGTATATCTGTTAGCAGTCCGTAAACAACAGACTGCTAGCTTATTGCTAATGGTAGAAAGCATTGTTCTCGTGATGCCAGGGGGCCTGCTGCTCGCGGAGTCACATTTCACTGCTGCTACCGTCCAGACTGACCGACGCGCCCCCCGGCGGCCATATTGGAAGTCGGCAGCGCTCTGCAGCTGACAACAGCTGGTTTCATTACTGAGCTACAAACCTCGACACGTTTCTGTATGGGATTAATGCGACGGTTCTTTGTTGTTTCACTGTGCTGTTTATATTCACACCGAATGAAACCCTGACGTCTAGGAATATAAATACACCAATTTCTATTATTGTTATACAGTATTAAGTTAGACATAAGAAGCTTTGGTTATTTGATGATGATCGAGTAGTAGTGGATATGTAGAGTTTATTAGCTATTATTACTTATTAAATTATTATTTTTGTTTGTTATTTTATTTGAAATTATGGGTTAAAATTGGACGGTTTAATCCTAAAACTACACTCACTTGCCATTATGTGCACTAGTTAAGACAATTGCTTTGTAATATAACAGTCCTGCAACAAATCCCCCTTCATGACTATTATTATGTTCAATCTGTGCGTAAACAGTATCAGGGAGGTGGTAATTCAACTGTTTGATCATTTTGGAGGATGTAGTTTGCGGTTCTGTTAAACTGGATCTAATGAAACACTGAAGTGTTTCTGTTATTTGGCCGGGCATACTGACTAAAATACGGTTGTGAAAATAATAGAAGTGTGTGTTAGTACACACACTAAATTTGAAAGTACAACAAAGCACAGCCTCAAATGAAAATACAGTTGAATCAACAGCTCTGTTATTTTTAACAGATGCTTAATACCATAACCTTCATGAAGCTAAAATTTAGTGCTAAGACTGTTATATTAAGATTGTTTTCACTAGTGTACCTAATGAAGTGGCAGGTGAGGGTAAGCCCTAAATGTTGCTCATGCTCTAAGAGAGCTGTTCCTGTTTAAAGATAGACAGCTTTTTTTAAACAGCATAAATAAGGGTGGATATATTTTATCGTTCCTTTAGCTACTCTTGTAGTTTTAAGTTTAGCTAATGTTAGAGACTCGAAACACAATTTGAAATCGGATCTGACGCTTTTATAAATGAACACTAGAGCTTGGCTGCACACACTTGTATTTTGTAGAAATGAACTGTTTAGAGCATGCGAGCCGTGTCTTCTGCTCACCTTTCATCTTAGTAAACCGTCCCGATCTGGTTCTTCAGGCGTGTTGTGTGGTCATCTTCAACCTTAATGGTTCACATATTTCTCCCACTGAGTAAATATGACAGTGACATAGTTTTGCCATTCAACCTCATAGGGGTGAAGGTGCTAGAGGGGGCACCGAGTTCATCCAAACTTAACAACCTCCACCCTGGTAGACTGAGGAATGTAAAGAGGTCAGGACTAAACACCCTGTAAAGTTGTAGGTCGAGGCCTTTAAGCATCATCTTCAAATTGCAGCCAATTGAAGTTTTTTTTTTTTAAATGGTGTGTCATTTGAAGATATTCCTGCCGATATGCATACTTCAATTTCAGTTTGGTCCAATCTCTCTCTTGTGGCTGTTTTTCTGTGACATTGATAGCGTGTTAAAATAATACGAAACTATCTTTCTTTCAACCAAAATCTGCAGCAAAAATCAGCTTTATCTTTCTCATTTTGGTCAAATGACTTCATAATGATCATCTCCCATCTCTGATTTTTCTCCTTCAGCCTGGCAAACATCCCTCTCAGCCCAGAGACGGCCCAGGACCAGGAGAGACGAATCCGCCGTGAAATTGCCAACAGCAATGAACGCCGGCGTATGCAGAGCATCAACGCAGGATTCCAGTCACTCAAAACACTCCTGCCGCACACAGATGGAGAGAAGCTCAGCAAGGTGCTGCAATCGAGTGTACTCTCACATACATACATGTGTTATCCATCCTAGCACTGTTCCTGTATTCACTCCTTTTGGTTTCACCCCTGCTAGGCGGCCATCTTGCAGCAGACAGCAGACTACATCTTTGCCTTGGAGCAGGAGAAGACACAGCTCATGGCGCAGAATAACCAGCTCAAACGCTTCATCCAGGTAAGCAAACGTGCCATTGTTTTTCACCGTGATGTAATGTAGGGTGCTACAGTAGTGTTTGTTTTAGCCGATTTCATAAGAGAAAAGGATTCTCATTTATTCAAGAGCCTGGCAGGACATGGTGTGAGTATGTGACCATTAGACAACATAAACAGATGTGGGTTTTATGTATTTCATTCACTTAACAAGAGGAGGCTTCAGTGATGAGGACTCCTTTGTCCTTGGATTATTGGTATCCCAGAAGTTATCCAGTAGACCAAAACTGACAGCTGCGCTACCAAAATGTGGGCCATAGATGTTCATCCTCAGCCTGCCGCCAGCAATAAGCTGACCGAGATCTTTGTTGTCACAGCCTTAAAAACCACTCTGGGAATTAGGCAAATGTTTCTGTTTGTCCATATCTTCCTGGTAAAGAGATTGGTTGATTAAGATTGCGGGTTTAAACTTATTTAGGCACGTTTTTCTGTCCTGCTCGACCAAAACCTTGCACGAGTTAATAAATCCTTGTCATTTTGGCCTTTTAACATGAATTTCTGTGCATCAGTGTAATAAAAGCATTTAACTGCAGCAAAGGCCTTTCAAAATGACCATCTTATGTATACCAAGGTAAACTATGGGGAATGTATTAGCTATTAAAACTGGAGCCCAGTTGAACGTCTGTGCTGTTCAACAGCAGCTGGTGTTGTGTGAGATGCTGTGATAAGGCTTTTTTGTTGAGGCAGAGATTGTCAACTCCACCAGAAGGACATTAATTGTGTGTTTATCATTACATCCAAACTTTACTCTCACGTTCGGGACCATTCATATACAGCGTCTTTATTTAGTCATGCCGTGTTTATCCTGGTGTTAGTTCACCTGACTTTTTTTCCCTCTCTCGTCACACTGGTCTTTTGTTCAGTCTAGCGTCATGTTGTTTCAAACAGATAATAGGAGAGGTTTGTGATTTCTTTTTTTTATATGCAGTGTTTGTACTGTTTTATATTTAACCATGCCTGGTTTTTGTGGTATTACAGGAGTTTAGCGGCTCCTCACCTAAAAGGAGGCGAGCGGAGGAGAAGGATGAAGGGATTGGGTCTCCAGACACACTGGAGGAAGAGAAAGTCGAAGAGCTGAGGAGAGAGATGCTGGAGCTTCGGCAGCAACTGGACAAGGAGCGCTCGGCTCGTATGCAGCTGGAGGAGCAGGTGAGGTGAAGGCGGGAGGTTAGAGTCAGCGGTCCTGTTCAGACCTGATGATAATTTGGATCACAAGTATCATTTGGAGTGCAGTAGTATATAGTGTTTTGAATAGATTTCTAATTTCTACATGATACAGATTTTGAGACTTACGTTTTAGCTCACACACTGAAAACACATATGGTCTTATTTGTTTATTTATCTCCACCCTGAAAGGCTCTACTCGAACTCAGATTATAACATGAATCCTGGAAGCTTCAATACACACAGTTATCTCACTGTGTCAGATCACTCCCTTTGGTTTCTAACAAAATATGTAATATTTATTTCATTACTGCAGGAGCTAGGTGGTCATTTAAATACATCACCAGTATTGGTAGTTCAAAATAAAAGCTTTTAAACTTGCCTGGTAGTCAGAATACCCAGACCCGTTTTTACCATTTTGAAAATGTGAGATATGGGAGACGGTTAACATATGGTGCAGACAGATGTACCAAAAGAACAGGCAGTTCTTGATGAACACACCCTGGATCTACCTGAACAGCAGGTTCAGACAAAAGCGATTGAACAGGTGGTGAAGACAAACAAAAACACGCAGTTAGGTTAGATTAGATTGCAAAGTAAACAGCAGAGGTCTGCAGGGGTCAGATATTTCCAAGGAAATGATAAAAGTGAGCCTGGTAGTATTTCACTCTGTTTATCGCCTTTTAATGAAACACGTTGGTGCTATACGTAGCAGAGTATTATTTAACATGAGTGTTGTGTTTGTAGGTGCGCTCTCTGGACACCCAGCTGCACCCAGAGCGTTTGAAGGTGATCACTCAGCAGGTGGAAGAGGAGCAGGCACTCATCCAGAGCCAGACGCTGTTACGGCTACAGCAGATCCATGCCGCTGACAGGCAAACACACAGTCCACAGGTACACACAATAAAAAGACGGTCATCTGTGCTTTATTTTTCAAAGCTCAAGAGGCACAAACTTGCTCAAATAACTGTCCTGTAAGTTCTGTGCAGCGGTATCATTATCCTCTTATTAATACTTTGTCTTTCCTCTAGGTGCTGGCTCCACCCACTCCCCCTGCCCCAACCCACCACCCCACCGTCATCGTCCCAGCTCCAACACTAACCCAGCCCCATCACGTCACTGTGGTGACCATGAGCCCGTCTGTCCACACCAGCACTGTGTCCACATCCAGACAGAACCTGGACACCATTGTGCAGGTCAGAACTTGTTTTGCTTTTGTCTAGAGACATCATTCATAAGTAATTATAGTGCGACATCACCTTTTTGTAAGTCAAGCCACAATAGCATAACCGTTCCATTTCTTCTCAGGCCATTCAACACATTGAACGCACTCAGGAGAGGAGAGCCAGCGCCGAGGAGGAGCAGAGACGAGCTGTCATCGTTAGCCCCGCCCACATCACCATGGACACCGCCTGCTCGGACACAGACACGGACACAGAGGGAGAGGACTGCTCGATGAACTGATGCACCCCATGAACTCAAACACAAAACACTTAAAATACCTTCTCACTGTAAGATTCCCTCCAGGAGCTTGACTACTTTTTACAAAAACAATCTGTCTTTGGCATTATCCAAACTCCTAAATCCAGTGGTTAAGCTCTGTGTCGGTCTTGTACTGTAAAATCTCTGAATATTGAAAACATAGGATGGTCAGCATGCGGAGGAGGCCCTGTGGGATTTCTTGAGGCTGATTTTCAATGTCAGAGCCGGTCTGTGGCTACTTGAAAACTTAAGGGTCTTCTCATGTGGAAAAAAAAAAATCAAAAAAAAAATCAAAAAAAATAATAATTCAGCTATCAGCATCGCTCCGCCCTTCATGTGTGTTTAATGTGTGCAGTATCAAAGTTACCCGTCTTCATTGGCACACTGACAGTATTACTTGTGCTACAAAAAGATGGAGTCGGCATAATGGAGAGTTGAATGTAACGACACAATAAGCAAGCAGCTCTTGATTCTGCAGAGTTGCAGTTTCTTCCCCTTGTATTTTTGTTTTTTTGTATTTTAGTGCCACTGGCCGTGACACCCAACTTAAACTACATCTGAAGCCATTTCTAAATTTCAGAATTTGGGAAATATACACTTAATTGCAGAGTTTAATTTGATGATACATGTTAAATGATTTACTTGAAAGAATGTTTCTGATACCTAAATAAGCCCTTAAAAATAAGCTGTTGAACAATTTCCATTTTTAAAGTTTTGTTTGCATTTGTTTTGTGCGTCAGGGTTACTGAATGCTGAAGGTGAACATTTTTGTTATATTGAGATTAACAAATTGGAGGTTTGTCAGGTTTTTAGAGGGAACCGCAGAGATGATTTTCATTAAAGTCTGATTCCAGTTTTGAGCCAAACATCCTCTTCATTTATTATCTACTCATGAGAGTAGATGATAAATGTTTTTTTAAAAAAAAAGAACCAAATGTTCTTTTGTTGCTTGAAACCAATTTATAATTGCTCTCAAATATTTGAGTGAATCAGACTTAGTCATAGCGTGTGTAAATATGAATTTGGCTGATGTGGAAACCTGAAACAGATTGGGATGATTCACATGCTAACGTGGAATGAAGGCTTCCGGTGTTCCTCCAAAAGACTTAAGTCTATCTTCTGGTCTTGGTTTGTTGATTTCGGTGACTATGCACTAGCGTTTTTTGGTATTTATGCAATTCCATCTTCAGTTCATTTGTTGGTGTCATTTATACATGAGGTGAAGTTTTCTATGCACCGTTGATAGGTGTGTACATTACACCTACAGTATATGTATGAAACTTGACATGCTTGTATCAAAGAATGTAGACTCTACTTGCAAGGTGCTCTTTGTCAACCTGGTGCTCTGCTGTTGAGCAGTGAGCTGAGGCCAAAACCCTTCATGTAACTTCACAGTCGATCACGTTTCCTACGTGTGCCTGATTTTCTTTTTCTCAGAAATGTAATTTCTGCTTTTGGAATTGCTCAGAGAGGAGCGAAGAATGGAGTGTAGTGACATTTGGACACACGCAAAAATAAGCATGTGAAGACCATTTTCAAAACCTTTAGGAAGAGGAACTAAAAGATTGGCAGCTTTAGTTGGAAAACTAAACACATAATGAGACATCAGTGTTTTCAATGCATCATAATGTGCTGCAGAAGCTCTCATGTAATCCCTCCACCTCTCGGTTTCTGAAATGCACCAAGTCTGTGCACCTCATGTTACGTTGCTTATATTTCTGTCGGGACTTAGACTGGAAACCCCTGCTCCGAGCCTCTCTCCTGTCACACTCAATTCGATACGCTGACTTGATGCTGTAAACATTCCTTTTATTTGGATTTGTATCTGTCTTTTGATCTCTTGTATGTTCAGTTGCCAACTGAATGCATATTACTAAATGGCTGTTTTCTCTTGTCTAAAGCAGGCTTTTGTTATGCCATTTTGTTTTTTCTTTTCATGAACACATGACTGATGCGTTCACTGACACTGTCTTGTGTGAGATGTGTGGACACTATTTGCTCGCCTGCATCAGTTTTAGTTAGACTAGTGTTTTTATGCCAAACATTGGGGGGGATTTTTCATATTATGTTTGTGAAGATTTGTTAAAGGGTTTTTGGTGTTGTGCAGACAAATGTCAGACCACAGCTGGGTTTTCGGCTGCAGTTTGTTGTTGGTCAGCGTAACACTTCAGCCCCAGATGTTTCTGTATATTGTGTTGCAGCACTGCTGTCTTTTGGTGGAGATATTTGATATGAAGCACTTGCTGTTCTGTACTGCCTGAATCAACTATGAGGAAGATACTTTTTTTGCCATTTATTTTTCGTAAGCTCTTCGCTGTAACGCAATTCAACCTGTTTCTATGGTCTTCTGCTCTTCTGTCTTTCATTTGTCTTTCTTGCCCTGCTTTCCATTTTTCTGTGACAAGCATTTTTTTATATTTTGTGTGATTTTCTTTTTTCCATCAGTCCAGGTCGATGAGAATCTGTTATATTTTGTTTATAAAAAAAACTTGGGTAAACAGGCCTTTGTAAAGATGAAAAAAATAAAATTTGTACTTTTTTAATACACTCCTTCTGTTTGGTTGAGTTTAATTATGCGTATGACACTTTTTGTCCACCAGATGGTGACAATGAGCAACTGGAGCCTAGTGGCCCCCCTCACTTAAACAGGTGGTACACATCGCTTTCCTTTCCTTTCTTTGCTCCATACAGTTTCTAGACATCTTCCACTGTGTGAAGTATGTGCATTTTACAGATAACATATTATAATTTGAATGTTGATCTGAATGCTAGAAAGAATGGTAAGAGTAATTGGAAGCCTGGCAAGGTTTGTCTCAAAACCTGTTCCAGTCACAGTCAAGGAGGGTTTTAGAGGTGCAGTACATAGTGAGATGAGAGGACGTTCCTCCAGGACCATGGAGCTACTAAATAAAGACAGGAATAAGTACAATACAAGGGACTGAGCATAAAGTGGCAGACAATGCCAAAAATTACAAACAGTACAGACCGTACAAATAGCAGTGGCAACAATGCAAAAATAAGAGACAGTGCAAAGAAAAACAATACAGTACAGACGGTGCAAAACACTTGGGGGACAATGCACCTCTAAAAAATATTACACAGAGTAGAGATAGATACTTAGATAGATAGATCCAGAGGGAAATTCAGTGTCCAGTAGCTTCATCTCATAGAAACAGATATGAAAGATATAAGATATAGCATGATTAGCAGTATAGTGTGTGCAAGAGATGCAAAGATGTGTGCAAAAGTGGACAAGTGTGAAGATTTGATCCACTTTGACAAGCACCGCAGTTTGACTGCTAGATGGTTGAGGCAGAACTGCTGCTCTTGTGCGGTATTCTCGGTCTACAGTGCTCAGTGCCTGTCAAAACTTGTCCAAGGACGGAAAAGCAGTGAACCCGTGACAGGGTCATGCCTGACCAAGGCTCACTGATGCATGTGGTGAGCAAAAAGGAATAGTCTGGAGAACACATCAGTGAGCTAGAGGCGTTGACTCTGCCTCAGAGTTCCCCAGATCTCAATCCAGTTGAGGATCTGTGGGATGTGCTGGACCAACATGTCCAATCCACGGAGACTCTACTTCACTTGCAGGACTTATAGGATCTGCTGCAAACATCTTGGTGCCAGATACTACAGTACATCTTCAGAGGTCTAGTGGAGTGTTTCAATGGGTCAGATGCTTTGGTCATAATTTTGTGGCTGATCGATGTAGGAATGCTGATGGGCAACTTGACTAGTTGGCAGAGACACCCAACTGCAAGGCTGTCATTGTAGTTGGCAGCCAGGACCTAACAATCATAACAGTGTTGCTTTTCTGTGTTGTCTTCACTTTGCGGACTATGTCCATCTCTAAATACAATCAGAATCAGCTTTAATAAGAATCAGCTTTAATGACCAAGTATGCGCACATACAGGGAATTTAACTCCGGTAACTTTACTCTCTTGTACATAAACTTAAATAAGTGAAATAAAAATAAAAATAAAATAAAATAAAATAAATCTCAATCTATACACATAAAATATAGAATAAGAGCAGATATATACACCACACCATTTGTACAGTGGCTATATACAGTAGTGCAGAGTTATTGTTTGTTCATGTGAATGGTCTCACACTCTGTGACTGCTCAGAGTTCAACAGAGCGACAGCCCAGGGGAAGAAACTGTCCTTGTGGCGGGTGGTTTTGGCGTACAGTGCTCTGTAACGCCGGCCTGAGGGGAGGAGTCTAAACAGATTGTGACCAGGGTGTAAGGGGTCTGTGGAGATTTTACTGGCCCGTTTTCTGACCCTGGACCGGTACAGGTCCTGGATGGAGGGAAGATTGGTACCAATTATCTTCTCTGCAGCCCTGACTGTTCTCTGCAGTCTGTCCCTGTCATGTCTGGTGGCGGATCCAAACCACACTGTGATGGACGTGGTCAGGACAGACTGGACTATTGCAGTGTAGAAGACGATCAGCAGCTCCTGAGGCAGGTTGAACTTCCTGAGCTGACACAGAAAGTACAGCCTCTGCTGGGCCTTCTTCCTTACAGAGCCTATGTGGGAGGTCCACTTCAGGTCCCGTGAAATTGTGGACCCTAGGAACCTGAATGACTCTACTGTAGGGACTGTCCTGTTGAGGATTGTGAGAGGAGGGGTTGATGGGGGTCTCTTCCTGAAGTCCACTGTCATCTCCACAGTTTTGAGCGGGTCTAGCTCCAGGTGGTTCTGACTGCACCAGAGGACCAGCTGTTCCACTTCCCTTCTGTATGACTCGTCACCGTCCCGGATGAGTCCAATGACGGTGGTGTCGTCTGCAAATTTCAGGAGTTTCACAGAAGGGTCCCTTGAGGTGCAGTCAGTGGTGTAAAGATATTAAGTTATTAAGTTAACCAAAATCTATACTTTCTGTTTATGCTGAGTCCTTAAACAATAATTTCTAACCTTCCAGAGCCCAACATGGTCAGCCAGGCTCTGCTTTCTTCCCTCTTCTTTTAGCATTCCTGATTGGACCGGGCAGCAGACACACAATGGCTGATAAGGGTGCAGCAGCTGCGTCCCGCCTCCACTGGCATTGCCCTCTGACCTTCAACCAGACCAGTATATATAGCCTGGGGAGATGAGCGGAAGGCCCCTGGCAGCCAAAATGAAGTCTCTGGTGTCTGTGTGCTGCTTTCTGTCTCTTCTGGCACTTTGTGCTGCAGGTATGCTGGAGGGTGATGGGTTTTGGGTGAAATATTTAAGACGTGCCGTGCTGTTTGTTAGCTGGTATTTAGGCAGGTGTGGTGTGCAAACTGGAAACGCTGTTCAACAACTGTCGATTTGCTGTGTGGGGATTTGGCCTGTGTGTTTGATCAAATCAGAGGTCAACAATGAATGAAAGTTTAAAAGATTTATCTTTACCAGCTCTGTTGTATTACCTATGGGATAATATAGTGAAAGCATATTTAGTCAAGGTCTTTTGTGTCTTTCAAATGTGCAGTGTAGCATATTTCCTGTCACAACAGTGGTTGTGTTTTTGACAGACCTCTATACATGTAAATTCAGCTGACTGGGCAGAAAAGGTTTAGAGTACCATATGTGTCCACGGTGCAGCGCAGAATCTGCAGTTATACAAGTGGAAATGTCAGTGCTGAGGTGTGAGACCAGCTGATGGAAACTGTCCTGCCTGCTGCTTATGCTCTCTGCCCTGGAGAGAAACACGGTGACAGCACTGACAAAGCGACTTGGAGCCGCCACAAACAAAGAGTCGCATTCTCTGCTGCAGCCAAAGCTCGCTGAAATTATTTATTCTCCCCCTGGGTCCCTCTTTCAGTTTGATTTTTCACAGCACCGAGACTCAAGGCGAGACTCAAATGAGGATTTTGGCATTTCGCACTCACTTGATACTCTACAGATGCACCTCAAAAGTCAAGTCAGTTTCTTTTCTTAATAAATCAGACATTTCTGCCGTGGAACATTAAATGAAGACGCGTGCATCACATTTGTTGCCCTTTCGAGGGTAATTGACGTGTCATTCTAGATTAAGGCTGAGGCAGAGAGTACCCTTGTCTGTCCTTGCCCTGGCTCATGTTTGCCCCTCCAAGCCGCTGTAGCCAGGTGTCAGGCATCAGTCAAACAAAGTCGTCACCAGATACTGTGCTCACCAGTGCCATGGACTGACACACATCTCGTTAAAGCTCTCGGGAGAGCACGCGCATCGCGCTCATAGTCGCACGCGAAGACATACACCTGCTTGTAATTACAGGACAATCACAAAGACATGAGCTCAAATGGACTCCACGTCTTCAGCTAAAGTCCGTGCTGCCTTTAATGTCTCAATAAAGCTTCGTCGCTCCCTCGCTGCTCCGTCTGCAGAGCTGCTAATCTGTCATTCCAGTCAGCATGGTCCATGTCCAGGGGATGTCCTGTCTATAACAGGCCTGAGAGGGCTCAGAAGGCATGTAGGACCATGATACAGTAGACCAACTGTTGGGCTGTTTAAAGTTGCATAACTAGATAATTGAGTACTATTAAAAACAAAGCTAAATTAAAATGAACTGAAGCAGTGGCAGAGATGGGAACAGAAATCTCTCCATGTAACTATTAATTAAATAAATTAGTGTTGGTAGGTGGTAATTAGAGTTAGAATTAGATGTGTTAGATAGGTGCTTTCTTTTTATAAACTATCCAGAAATGCAATAACTCTGCTGGTTATATGTTTGTTAAAAAAAAAAAAAAAAGAATGACTGTGCATTAAGTATATTGTATGTTGACTATGTATTTAAGTGTATTAACACCACGTTTTACTGTGGGGCTCATGTCACCAGTCCTATCGTTGATGCATTTATTGTTCTTGTTCTCAGAAAAGATTCTTAGTCATGCCCAGCCGCACACTGTTGCACTGACTGTAAGCAACAGCGCCGCAGAGTTGCAGGCGTGCCTCACGAGAAGAGCGTCACGCTTCCTGAAAATAGGAGTGGAATTATCCCTCCTTCTTTTCACCCTCTGACTCATTGTCGGACTATTTCTGTCTCAAAGATGTACTATCCGGCACCCAGGCACCTGTCCCACTCTGTCCCCACCACACTGCGCTCTGGCCACGCTTTGGTGCAGCAGCAGAGGTGGTCTGAGTGGACTGAGGAACCGCCGGAGAGCCACATTAAACTTTGATAGCAACAGAGGCAGACAAAATATCTGTCCAATGCCCAAATAACTTTGTATGGTGTGCTGTGTTGTTTTGGTTTGTGCCATACACTGGTCCTGCCTGCAAAATGTTCACGACCGAACATAGCTGACTGACACTGATGAGAGCACAGCATGCTTGTCTATTAGTAATGTATTGCACTTGTAAGTTTTCAGAAAAGCTTCAATAGATTAGACTTTAGAAAATTAGCACAGTGTTTTATTTTTGCAAGAATGAATTTAAACTGACTAAACAATTATTACCAAAGAGAATAATCTAAAGCTGTGCTGATCGATGGATTCAATTACTTTGTGAAATGTGAAAGAGATCAATCATAATGACAGACCTACAGAGAATTATTCCCCAACTCAGCTGCTCTACAGAGCACTTTAGTGTGTTGGTTTTATTGCCTGCAAATTTAGTGCTCTGGATCTGGATCATTGCTCTCATCAACATCATTTCCAGCTGTCGCAGGCAGTTGTTTTCTCACAAAGTTTTTTCAGCTAGACCCAAATATGTCTCTTGGGAGTCGGAGGAGATCAGAGCTAGATAGACAAGGAATATTGGACATACAGTATTTGGTGGCTAGCCACACGGCTATGAATACGAATCTGCTGGACTTGTAGCTAGATAATAGAGCACATAACTGTTTAGGTATGTTAGACAACAACTATCCACCTTAAATGCACCAATATTTGATGGAAAAGAAAACTCACTCACAGAAGGCTCTGCACCCTATTAGAGCACAGCTCAAACTAAAATTAAACGGTTGTGTAGGTAAAACATGCATTTAATACATTTCGCTGAAATTGTATCCCCAAAAATGTCAAACTTTTCTGAAGTTAATCTAATTAAATTACTGGCTCTCCTTGAGCTCACAGTAGCTCGACGCTCCAGTGAATGTGCAGACAGACCAGCGACCATCCCGTCTGGTTTGACTTGAAAACGGGTCCACGGGCAAAATATTTACTTAGCAGCTAGCAAGATGCAAAGTCTGCTGCCAAGCCCTGTGAGGCTGAACTTTAATATCACCGCCAGCCTTCTAAAATGCCAACAATGACCATATTAACATGCCGATCTCTGGCAGCTTTCTAATTCGCACCACACGAAAAGAGGAGCTTCATTTTTCTGGGGTTGCTTTGGGGAAATTTTAAAATTTGCCCTGCTGATGGCGCTACATGCTTTTGCAATTCATCCCATTAGGGAAAAGTCTGTACATATTTTCATGGCATACAATAGTTGTTGTACTAGCTATTTGAGTCCGGACCAACTAGCAAGTCCACAAAACCATCCCCATAACCATTATGATTAAAACTGAATAGCACTTCTTTAGTTTACCTCTTTATCAAGTTAGTCTTGACAGAGTATTCTCAGAAAGTATTATTTTCACATGGATTCTTTCTCTCATTTTCTCCTCCCCCGCTGGCACATCGTCGTCCTCTTCCTAATTATGTTAACTTTAATTTAATTTGGCCACTGCTGGAACCTAGCACAGCAGAAAATGATCTTCAGAAAAGCCAGTTCAGCTTGTGTGGCTGCAGTGGCCTTCAGTTTGTACGACGCCCATTAAGAGCGATTTTTAAAAATCAGAATATTGTTCGAGCATCGTCCTCTGGTTTCCCCTAACTGATGTCCCTCTCCTTTGATTCACTCAATATCTGACACCTACAGTACACTTAAGTCTGGCCAAGGCACGTTTCTACAACCCCTAGGCCACACTGAACGGCAGATGGCTAGACAGGAATGTATCAACGGCTGCCAGGGACAGCGAGGGAGAACACAGTGAATATGTAACTGTGGTAATGTCCTCACATTCACTCAGTGTCTCCCTGAAGGCCAAATGGCACTTAAAAGAGCAGATCTAGCTCGACAGATGTCACCAAACCTTTGTGCGTAGTTTTTATCTCTGATCCTATCCTGATTGTTGGCTCAGACTCTTTAACCTATAGGTTTGTATTGCTGCTGTAGTTGGTGATGGCCAAGTCAAACACTAGACATCTTCTGGTTTCACCTGTTGAGAGTCACAGAGCTCATATTACAATACTTTGGACTTTGCTTAGATTTCGAACAAAACACCATTTAACTGTTGTGGCTGTTGAAAAGCGTGCTACCAAACAGCACCAACCCAAAACAGTCTAGATTAAAACATCTTCATAGTTTAGGATGTTACGTTAAGGATGCTTTAGGAAGTTCTCTGGCTGCTGATGCTGACAACCCCCCTCTGGAGGTGATAAGCTAACAAAGCTTCTAGATTCAGGAGGTGACAAGCAGCATCACGAGAACAAAATAGTTTGATGTGTGATTCAAGGCCTTAAAATAGGGGAAGCAAAGCATCATGGATAACAGCACAGGGACAAGAGAGAACATGGCGTCCTGCTAGCATCATTAAGGAGAATTAGATGAGCGTTAAGTCAGTCCAAGCTAAAATACAAATGTGCTGATCTTGGTTCGGTGGATTCGCTTCTAGGCTTTACACCGGCACTTTCACTTCCACATTTAAAACAGAAAGCAGCTGAGAACCATGCTTCTCATCATGCATTTTATCACCTGCAGCAATACCCGCCCGATAGTTTGATTGAAGTGCCATCTGGTTTCAATTTGCTGAACTAATCTGAGATGTGGTCACTGATTGAGAGGTCTGGGAGCAGGCAGTCTCGATAACACACACCATGGATGAGTCATGTGTTGCATCTCCAGCTCATGGTATTATTCTTATATTACAGTCTTTGATCAAAGCAGTCAAAGCAGACCTTTGGTCTTCAGTTCAGCGCATGTGAAACCATTTTTGTTAATCCCACATGTACGCCAGCATGCACAACACCAGGACCCTTGAACTGCCTCAGCTAAAAGGAATTCAGCTGTTTATTAGTTGTGTATATGCTTTTCCTGTTAGATATGTTAGGATCAACAATAGTTTTCCAGCATACCTCCATCTAGCCTCAGTCTGACTAGAGGTCTAAACAGACAGATTAAGTGAAAAGACCTTGGTCTGTGTAAAGCATCTGTAAAGTCTAAAGATTGGTTGAACGTCTGATTAAATATGATTCGTGGTTATTCTGATTAGGTTTTTTATAATCAAGTTGTTATTCAAGTCATGAATAATCATGACTCAAGGAAAGAAGAAATTGTGAACTGAAGACAAGCCTTACAGAATTAAATGAGAAATGATGACGGGGTATCTAAAGGCAGTGACCACCACCACAATGACCCCATCTCGTACTCATACATGCACACATACATTTAACAGTCTCACATCACATTACACTGTGTACTACGGTGCGTTCCAACTCACAGGCAGGTATAATTAAACAGAGGTCACTGCCGTGTGCTCTTTGTACACTGCATCTGTGCGTGCATATGGTGTAACAGTGAGGGAGTCCCCTGTTTATGGACATGAGTATTTAGAAGCCATGGTAACTGTAATCTAATGCATGATGCTGGGCAGCGCTGATGTGTGTTTTATCGGAAGTTGCTCTGGACTTTGTGTGAGCTACTTTTAGAGATGTCTCTCAACTGACCTGCAAGAAGCAATGAGGGCATCTTTGGCTTAATTGTTGAAAAGTGAAAAATCATGCATTTAAACATAACACTAAATTTAAAAAAAACTGTCTGTACTGGCTTTCTCTGTATCAGAAAGAATTCTGGGAGAAAGGAGTGCACACATGCAGATTATAAGCTAAAAGGCATTTAAGAAAATCATTTCTTTATTGCTAATGCTGTAATAAACTGAGACTATTCAGTGAAAAAAAAAAAACAGTTTTCTGCAATAAACATTTCTGAATCCACTCAATATTTGCACTAGTATTAACATATGACATCAAGTCAGACTCAAATCAGATATCTAACCTCCATGCTAAAGTGTTTTTTCTCATCTTCTCTCAGTTTCAAATGAAAACAATAAGGGAACTAAACTTTCACTCACATGTGTTTTTTGTATTAATAAAACTAGACAGTGACATAAATACATTTTTCTTTTCCAAGCTGTCCACTCAGCTGTCTTCTTTTAGATTCCCTAAACAACCATCTGCTGTTTGACGGCCCTAAATAGTCCATTCCTTAGTACCACCATTCAAGGAGGTGAAATCTGAGTCTGAAATCTGGGAGGTGTTTAACATGTGATCGGCTCTGCGCCTTCACGGTGACAGAGCACTGGTCAAGTTCTGACGTCACAAACAAAGGTGACCGTCTGCAGATGTCCAGCTGAGTTAAATAACATAATGGCTCTTTTAAAGTTTGGGATAGGATGCTTTTAAATGCAAACTCATCAGCATAGTCAAGTTCCTTAGCATGCAGGTTGTTTGTATCAAGATCATATTTCTCATGAACCTACATTTTCTTTCTTTTATGTAAAATGTATTTCAGTAAGTTCAGTAATGTTGTATAATCATAGTCTGTCTTCTTTCATCCCCTTTAATATCCTGCTAGACTCCTCCATTCATGATGAGGAACCCCTCATGCGTCTGCAGCTCCAGCAGCCAGAGGGAGATCTTTTCTCCTGCGGATGTGACACAGCAGGAAAACCCAGCAGCCAAAGCTCCTCCAATGACACCCCGGCCCCGGAGAGAGCCATGTGCCAGCCCTGCAAACCCCCAGCTTTAGATACTGAAGAGGAACCAAGCACCCCTTCCTCAGAGCATGAAGAGGAGGAAGAAGCACCTGCACCTGAAGGTGATTCTTCTGCTGAGGAGGTAGCTAGTGAAGGGGAAGAAGGAGTAGAGGAAAAAGAAGAAGAGGTGACATCTGAAGAAGAGGCTGAGGCAGAGCCCCAGGAGGAGACAGTGGAGGATCAAAGTATGGAGGAGGAAGAGGAGGAGGGAGTAGCTGAGGAGGCTGCATTACCTGAAGAGGTGGAGAGGTTAGCTGAGCCTGAGGAAGAGGAACACACCCAGGAGCAAACAGAGGCAGCAGCTGAGGAGCAGATAACTGCTGAAACTGTGGCAGAGGAGGCAGCTGAAGAGGAGGCTGAAGTCGCTATTACAGAACCTGAGGAAGAACCTGCCGAGCTTCAAGAAACAGACCTGGAAGTTGAGGAAATGGAACCACAAGTGGCAGAAGAACCAAAACCGGCACCAGAGGTTGTGCCAGGACATGTTGTGGAGGAAGTAGTTGTGGAGGATGTAGGTGTGGAAACAACAGTGGAGATGGCTCCTGTGGCTGAAGAGACGCCTGCTGATGGGGAGGAAGTGACAGTGGAGGAGGTGACTGCAGAGGAGCCTGCACAGTATCAAGCCAAAGGTGCAGAAATAACACCACTAGGGTTCTATGTGTCTTGTTATTATATATTACTTTTATATGGAAGGTTTCAAGCGTATTTTTTGACATCAAAAGCTGGAGTAGGAGAGTGACTTTAAATATTTTACTGCCACCATTAACCAGTGGGTGTTACAGTAAATCAGCCATCCTCTTGTGTCTGGTTCTTTGCACCTGCTATGAAAGATGACAGCACAGTGTCATGTTTCCCCATTATTGTGAGCGTTGTCCAAGCTACAGCAAGGTGATATTAGCTTAGCTTAGCTAATATGTTTCCCTCTACAACCTGGCAATAAATAAGTTAATTATAATGATATGTATGTAGGATACACCAATCAAGCACAACATTAAGACCACAAACAGGAGACGTAAATAACAGTGATCATCTTGTGACAATTCAGACCAGGCACCCCCATCCCATAGCAATGACACTCCTTGATGGCAGCAGCCATCCCCAGCAGGATGCAGCCTGACACAGACACAGACACACACACAAACAGTTTGGGAACAACTAAAAAAACATGAAGAACAGCACAAAGTGTTGACCTGGCCTCCAAATTCTCTAGATCCCAAACTGATCAAGTATCTGTGGGATGATCCACAGAGGCCCCTCCCCTCAACCCATAGGACCCAAAGGCCCCCACTAACAACACAGTGCCACAGGACACCCTCAGAAGGCCCATGTCCATTCTCTGATGAGTCACAACTGTTTTGGAGGCACAAGGGAGACCTACATAATGTTATGCCTGATGGGTGTATACAGTATGCCTTATGAGAATTTAGAGATATTCCTTTTGATATGTCATGAAATGATAGCAAAAGTCTACCTTCCTCTCCTCCTTTCATTTTCTTTTGCTCATGCCAAACTTCTTGAATATGACACTGTGTGTAGCTAAAGAGGAATTAGCTACAACCTCTGGTACAGAAATAAACTGACTGAAATAGCATTGGAAAGGAATATACCGATAGCCGGACAACAGCATGATATAACAGTTGAATCTGTGCTTAGCCCAGATGGCCTGATCACTCACAGCTCAGGAAACCGTTTACCTGGTGGAGCACAGTGATTTTGTAACCGTGTCAGCAGAAGTTTATGCATTCAACAATTTTATTGGAAAAGAGAATGTGAAAAAGCAAGACTGCTTTCAAAACATTAGTTATCGGCTATAATCGCAGGTGACTGCATGCTTTTGATCTTAACAGCTGCTGACTGACAGACTTTTCCTCCAATCAGAGCACACAGCAGACGAACCAGTCGGCCGGGCACTGAGGGACCGCTCCCACATTGAGGACACGTTGCGGCTGGCAGCTGCTGAGGCCACCGAAGAGTTCTCAAGTAAGGAACAAATATATCCCCAAATCACTGACATGAGAAAATATGAATGGTACATATTAGCTTCACCCTCCCAGGCATGCTCAGAAACATGCTCAGTGTGTATTGAACAGACTAAAGACACATCCTCAAAAACCACCATTTCAAATCTCTTTCAGACTGTTGCTGTGGTGATGCCTGAAGTCATGCACTGAAATCAAAATGCGGCAGAATGTTTACAGCTACTTTGTCAGCGGGGAAGAAAAAACAGATGTGTTTGCATGCAAATGAAAGGAAGTTTGAAACTATTTTTGGGGCTTTCCTGCTGAAACTATTCTGCAAATTGCTTCATGATGTCTCTGTCCCGGGGCCTTCACGTGTACGTGTGTGTGCGTGCTGTATGAATGCGCGCGTGTGTGCAGACACGTCTGCAGGCAGGTGATTAATCAGCGCAGATGTGTGACTCCGTCCTCAGCAATGAAAGCCTCTCTGTTCTGCTGAATCGTATTGGTTCGTTTCAGAGAGGCCGCGGAGCTGCAGCAGAGCCAGTTTCTTAATCACCTCAACTTATCTCCATTCAATAAACGTCATGGGGGTCATTCATCATGTACGGCAGCAGCAATTGTTGCCATCAGTTATGGTAGCAAGAACATGAGTTATTCTCTTGTACAGGAGGCCTTCTGGTCACTACATCCCACCTATTACAGCACAACTTCTCTCTGCTTTACTCTCTCTAGGTGCTATGAAAACACTGCTGAACGTCTACCACAAGTCCATCAAGCCAATGGAACAAGCCTTCAAGTATAATGAGCTCAGGCAGCATGAAGTCACAGGTAACTCTTCCCGAGCCTCAAGAGGCTTTCCAGGCTCACTGTGACAGCAGGGGCATATACTATTAAACTGTAAATTACAAAGCTGCAAACATTTGAATTACAAATGCCTCCTTGCGACTGACATCCATCATTCTGTTGACTCCACAGCTTTGTCAACAAGCCAAATAAAACCAAAAAATATGCAAATACTAATCCTGCAGACACAGCAGCTCCAAAATTAATCGGCTTAACTGCTTAACTTCCAAAGATTTCTTTTCCCGAAAGTTAGCTGTCATGTGTAAAAGCATAACTGTTCCTTCTGGCAACTCAGTGGAAATCCATGAGCAACGCACCATACCCACTCACCAGCGAACTTTGCCAGGTCACCGCACTGTTCGAGCACATGGTTCAAATCAAACGGAGCTGCACAGAAACCGTGAAGTCCAAATAAAGTCATAATTAAGAATGAATATTGTGCCAGGACCTGACATTATTCAAACCAGGCGCACAGAGTGGCACAATAAGGACTCTGTCTGCTGAAATTTAAAGGGAACATTGTGCAGGCCAGGCACCCTGCAACTTTGTTCCATAGCACTTGAGGGCAGGAAGTAATATTTATATTGAGGAGCGGGAGGTAGACTCAACAGTGGGCCGTGTGACTCTGGGACACCATGTGGGGATGAATGGAAGTACAGTGCATGGTGGCAATCAGGATGTTACACAGGACCATGTTAAACATCAGTGTTAGTGTTGCATAATGTCACTTTAAGCGTTTTGTGTGAAGAGAAAATTGTACTTTGACTTGAAGACGGCGCTGCTGGACATATGGACTTAATACGTATATAACACTACTATATACTTGCATTGAGCTGCCTTGACACATCAAATGTTATGAATTGTAATAAAGTACCATTGCAGCTTAGCATAGCCTCCTAAAAAGATTAATTAACACACTACTACTTTGTCTTAAGCTGATTTTTAATTCTTCTTTTTCTGTGTCTGTCTCTGATGCACACATGCTCAGATGGCGAGGTCACCTCCAAGCCCATGGTTTTGTTTCTGGGACCCTGGAGTGTCGGCAAGTCCTCTATGATCAACTACCTGCTGGGTCTTCACGGCACCTCTCAGGAACTCTACACAGGTTCGCACAGTTAAAACCTGACTCTTAGCGTAAAGGTGTCGGCTCCTAAATCTGTGCCGCTAAATCATTCCCCCGTCGCCCTTCCACCAGGTGCTGAACCCACCACATCTGAGTACACCGTCATAATGCACGGCGAGAAGTTGCGGACCATAGAGGGAATCGTGATGGCAGCAGACAGCTCACGGTCCTTCTCGCCCCTGGAGAAGTTCGGCCAGGGCTTCCTGGAGCGACTGGTTGGCATTGAGATGCCCCACAAGCTGCTGGAGAGGGTCACCTTCGTTGACACACCGGGCATCATTGAAAACCGCAAGCAGCAGGAGAGAGGTGACAATTAGTAACAACTAATATTTCCATATAAAAGCATACTCATACAGATTCTCAGTCATCCGGGTCACAGTGTATCCAAAACAATGCTAAAACAAAGGCAGCTGGACTTGTTTGAGTTTTCTTGAAGGTATTTCACCACTTGATCAAGTGGCTTCTTCAGCTGAAGTCATCCAAGAGGCATACTGTCTTCAAGAAAACTCAAACCAGACCTGTTCCCTTTGTTTTAGACACAAGAAAGCAGCACATGTTCGCTTTCTTTAGTTTGTTCAATTGTCATAGATAATAACACAGAAGATAACATCTAGGATCTTTCACTGGATAAACCGCTCCAATAACATTTCAGAACACTCTTATAGAGACAGTTATGCAGCTGTGATCAGTTTGAAAGCTCTGTCACTCAGTCAGTGACAGATCAGTAGACTCTATGTTCAGTGTTCACCAGTCAGCCACAGCATTATGACCACTGACAGGTGAAGTGAATAACATTGACACAATTCAGTGTTCTGCTGGGAAACTTTTGGACCTGGCATTCATGTGGATGTTACTTAGACACTAGACCTACCCACCTAGACCAGACCAGACTAGGCCATAGCAATGACACTCCTTGATGGCAGCAGCCATCCCCAGCAGGATGCAGCCTGACACAGACACACACACAAAAACGCTTTAGGAACAACTCAAAAAACATGAAGAACAGCAATAGGTGTTGACCTGGCCTCCAAATTCAATAGATCCCAGTATCTGTGGGATGATCCACAGAGGCCCCTCCCCTCAACCCATAGGACCTAAAGGTCCACACTAACAAGATTCTGTTACCAGACACCACAGGACACCCTCAGAAGGCCCATGTCCATTCTCTGATGAGTCACCACTGTTTTGGAGGCACAAGAAGACCTATTCAATATTAGGAAGGTGGTCATAATGTTATGCTTGCTCGGTGTAGGTCAAACAGAATCAGATTAAGCAGTTAAGCACATCAACACGCACAAAAAAAGCAGGCAGGCAGGCAGTCTAATAAGTCTTACATTTTACAGTATATGAGTTATGATTAGATCACAACAAAGCTTTGTACAGAAAACAATAATTCAGACTAATAAATACACATATAATGTAAAGATTCTGGCATTGAGACTTTTTTGGAAAAGCCAAATGCTATTTCATAAAGAAAAAAAATAAATCCCATCACTGCAACCGATTCTTACTCTTGAACTAAAAGAGAGAGCTTCTCATTTGTGGGATATGTTATCTTGTTTCCATCATGTTGTGTTGCTACCTTTCAAACAGTCAGTAAAAGTCATCTTTTGGTGCGCTTCATCTCTAACAGTCCTCTTCTTCCTCAGGTTACCCATACAACGAGGTGTGCCAGTGGTTCATCGACCGGGCCGACCTGATCTTCCTGGTGTTCGACCCCACCAAGCTGGACGTGGGAGGCGAGCTGGAGATGCTCTTCAAGCAGATGAAAGGCCGCGAGTCCCAGATCCGCCTCATCCTCAACAAGGCTGACAGCCTTTCCACGCAGAACCTGATGAGGGTCTACGGAGCTCTGTTTTGGAGCATGGCTCCGCTGATCAACGTCACGGAGCCGCCCCGTGTCTACGTCAGCTCCTTCTGGCCTCAGGACTACGCTGCAGACACCAGCCGGGGTCTCTTCATGAAGGAGGAGATCTCTCTGCTGGAGGACCTCAACCAGGTATACCTCTCATGACTAACATTGCAACGATAGATTAGACTATGTAGATACCAAACACCTGTTGGCTCAGACCTCACCACAAGAAAACATCAAGCTTAGCTATGCAGTAAGGAGAAACTAGACTAAGCCTACAGGAGGATGCTGGGGTAGAGGTAGGGTTGATGAAACGCTGCCAATGGAGCAATGTATCAGAATTTACTATATGAGCTGTCTTTATCTGAGCAAACATAAATAGTGTACACAAGTCTTTCATCATTCTGCATGGTCAGTGTACAGGGAATTATTTTTGTTTTGAGCTTTTACTTAATTTCTCTTTCTCTGTCCTCTTTCATTTCTTTGTCTTGCAGGTGATCGAGAATCAGATTGAAAACAAGATCGCTTTCATCCGCCAGCACGGCATCCGTGTGCGCATCCACGCCCTGCTGGTGGACCGCTACCTCCAGACCTACTACGACAAGCTGGGCTGGTTTAGCGACCCCTACGAGGTGTTCCAAGACATTGTCAACGACCCCGACAAGTACTACATCTTCAAGTCCATTCTAGCCAAGACCAATGTCAGCAAGTTCGACCTGCCCGACAAGGAAGCCTACCAGGACTTCTTCGGGGTGAACCCGGTTTCCAGCTTCAAGCAGCTCTCCTCCCACTGCAGCTGGAGTGGCGGCTGTCTGCTGGAGAAGATAGAGAGAGCCATCTCATACGAGCTCCCGGGTCTGCTAAGCAGAGTGAGAAAGATAGCAGACACACCCGCCCCCGCGAAGGCTGCGCCGGCACCCCCGCCCCCTCTGCCTGGTACCTGCGAGGGCCCCGGGTGCGAGGAGAAACCCAAGAACCGCTGGAGGAGGCAGTGAGGTGGAGGAGGTGGGGTGCAGGAGGAGGAACAGAGGAGGCAGACGGTGGCGGCAGCAGCCAGAGGGTTTCCTGAAATAAACACCACTGATGTGGTTTTCAGGGCTGGCTATTGGAAGGCTGAGCAGGAAGAGAACGTGAGAGAATAGAAAACCTGTGAGGATCTTCAGTACCAAGCAGACAAAGTACTTTAGAGTATCTCTGAGTGCTTGTTTGTATGCGCATAAAAAAAACAAACAGAATATGTTCCAAAGTGGTTATCAGATACTTTTATCAGACTCTTCAGTAATTACAACTCTCTGGTACACATTATGCCATGTGACAGCTATCAAAACAAGCAAATAAAAGCTTCTGCACGAGCTCTCTGACAGTTTAATTTATAGTGTAGATAAAGAGGGGTGTAGTCAGCTTCCCATCTGAAGCCACCGCTGTCTGCAAAATGTGCTGAATGTCTGATTTAGAAAAATGCTCCCACACAAGACGAGACGTCACGTCCAACTCCTCATGACATGTGAATGAAATCTAAGATTGTTTTTCAAGTTTGTATGTTATTTATTCAGTTTTCTTTTTCATCAGAGAAAGACACAGGCAGTGACGGTGCTCCTCTGCAGAGCATCCGCGCTGCCTCCGTTGTGTCTTTAGTGTGCAAAGTCTGAAGATTCACAAATGTGCTGTGGTGTGTTTTTACCGCCTCTATTCAGACCACCAGGTTAACGCTCTATAAGCAGAGTAGGTTGATTTTAGTACGATAAAACACAGAGAAAGGTGCTCTCCTGTTTTTATAGGTTCTAGTTTCTATATTTTACTGCCCTGCTGTATGCTGTACTATAATTTGTATTGTACTGTTGTTCATTATAAAAACTATTTGTATTTTAGCATTTCTTGGGGTTGAATTAAGTGAATGTAACATGCTCTCATAGTAGTTTTCTTTTAATGTGAGACTGTATTGACTGCGAGTGTGGCCTTCTCAGCCCTCTGAACTGTCCCTAGACTGACCTCAACAAGGCTGCATAGCACATGGGCATTTGACTTTACAATTTCATCTTTTCCTCAATCTTCTAGGTCTGTTTTTCATTGTCACTGTTTTGTGTGATTTCTTTTGAGTAAACACCAACATCAACAACAAAAATCAAGCCTGTTTTCTTTGTGAGGCCCTCTCAGACATTACAGAAGGAATCTGTTCCACTGAAGCGATATATAGCTATACATTATTGATATTGTTTGGTTGTTAGGATGCAAAATACAGCGAAATGGGGTTTGGGAAATGTGGGACAAGCACAAGCTAAAAGCATCTGTTCTCACTGCGAACATTTTTTGGACTGGAAATAGCTTGATGCACTTTTAGAGTAAAATACTGCAGCTTTGTTTGCTAATACTTTATATATAAGAGCTTTGCATGGATTAAAAACATAGCTGTTTTAGTTAAATGTGTATCACATGACTGAGAACACATCAGTCCAAAACATAACAACCTAACAAAAATGCATTTTTTTAAAAAAAATATCTGCAAGTTAATTAGTGCCTGCGGTAACTAAGAACTGCCACCAGGAGGCGCCTCCATTCAATGTGTCAATTATACTAACTACATAGCACAGCATGTTGACACACAACAGCTGTATTTCTCTATATATGCTGCTAAAGTTTTCCTTTTAAAGCAGGCAAATCTAAGATGAAGTCCCATACTAAAAGAGACAGGTTTAAGAAACTATAGAGGAATGACACTGCATTTTACCAAAATTCACGAAAATTCGTATAGGCTGGGTAAAACATGCATGTCTTAAGCCTGTGCTGACAAGATGTCATCATCTTGTCATAAACTCTTTATTGTTTTATGATACAGTTATTTATTCAAAGCCTTGTATTGTTTTTGTTTGCCAAAGCATTCACCTGTTTTACACAGAAGACATTTGTCTATTTAGGGAACATTCACTGGCATGGATTAACGGGAGAATTAATGGAACTGAGACAACATTAATACACGTTTGCGTTTTCATACAATGTACGAGTCAAAGTGTCCACATGTGAAGTAGGCTGCATGCTGACAAAAACACTTCTTGAACGGATCTCTCAGCAGAAACCAGGTTGATCATTAAACACACGATACCAAATAAAGTGCACATGCGGGAAGTTAACTTCAATCTCAATATGATTTCCTTAATCCAGAAACTGAAAATATAGATGATCAGATGACGTTGTATGTAAATGCATTCATTCATTTGGATTTTCTAAGCTGCTGCACATCTCAGATTTGTTCAGGGACTCAAAATGAATGAACTGTCAGGATAATATACTGAACACTAGGTAGAGGTCAAGTGTCTGATCGCTTTAAGACCAAATAATAAAATGCGGAAATTGAAAAAGAAACTTACCCAAACTTACTTAACTTAAGAGCAGGGTTATATGTGGAAACAAATGCAGAAAGAAAAGGGTACATTATGAACCTATTTTAGATTCAAGTCCTTCTATACTGTAGCTGTTAGCATTAATTGCTCTTTTGTTGTTTAGTATACCTTAGTGGGTCTTGGTAGTAGATTTCCCTGGGTTTCCTCGTACTTTCTGTTGTTTTTAGTTTGTTTGAGAGTGAAAAGCTTCTGTGCGTGCTGGGGAAACACGGCATGCCACTAATCTGGGGATCTGAAAGAAAAATAAAGCAGTCTGTAATTTTCAGTGATTCAGTAGTGGCTTGGTTGATATCCTGTTTGGTATTTTAAGTAATTGCAATGATTTGAGTAAATTAAAGTAAAACAAATACCCTGCTAGAGGGCGGACTGAAGTTTTCCTTTAAGCAGCTTGACAAATATTTGATAGTCACTCGAATTATTGCACATTTTCTAAAGTTATTGTTACAATTTGACCGTTTGAAGCTGTATTCGATGGGCGCCGGCGGCGGCGGTGTCAGAGGAAGGTGGGGGGGGGTGATGGGGCGAGAGAGAGGGGATGACACGCAGCAAAGGGCGCAGGCTGGAAACAAACCCGTCTCAGATCATGGGGCGAGGTGAGCTGCAGCGTCTTATTGGATCAGCTTTGACATCATAACACAGAGGTAAAAACTCATCACAGTGATCATGATTGATTGGTGATCATGATACTTTTCCAAAGTAAAAATAAAAAAAATTAAAAAAACACATCACCATTTAATTTGGGTGCAGCTTTGTTAAATTTGCAGTTTTAAATATCCTAAGTGAAATCTGCAACTCTTCTGCAGCTGTCGTGAGCTGCCAATATGATGTGACATGATCACCCTGCGTGTGAGACCACACCTGGGCTTGTGTAATAACTGATAGGCATTCAAACATGTGGTTGACCTCATACACTGTGTGTAATCTGGGCTCACTTGCTAAGTTGACAGACAGGGCCTCCCAGGTCTTAGGTGCAGTGGTGCAGTGTTAACACAGACTTATCAGCGCAGCTTTATCAACTCTTCAAACAGGCCTCTCTTATAAGCTCTCGAACATAAGCACGCACACACCACCCACATGCCTTGTACACACACACACACACACACACACACACACACCTACTTGAACAAGAGGGCTGCTCGCTTTATTGAATTTAAAGTTTAAACATTATTGCTTCTTCAAAGATACACACACTGAATCAGCATCATAAACCTTTATTGCCTTGTTTATCTTCTACCTGCTGTTCAAAATCCCACCAATTCACTATCCAGTTAAATACTGCATGGCCAGGAACATACCAGTTTTGACACCTAGCATGGTGAACAGGCATAACATTATGACCACTGACAGGAGAAGTAAATTACATTGACCATCTTGTGACAATACAATGTTCTGCTGGGAAACTTTTGGACCTGGTATTCATGTGGATGTTACTTAGACATGTACCACCCACCTAGACCAGACCAGTCACCCCCACCCCATAGCAATGACACTCCTTGATGGCAGCAGGGACAACACAAAAAAACATGAATAGCATCACAAGGTGTTGACCTGGCCTCCAAATTCACTAGATCCCAAACTGATCAAGTATCTGTGGGATGATCCGCAGAGGCCCCTCCCCTCAACCCACAGGACCCAAAGCCCCCCACTAACATCATCCTGTTGCCAGGCACCACAGGACACCCTCAGAAGGCCCATATCCATTCTCTGATGAGTCACAACTGTTTTGGAGATACAAGGGAGACCTACACAATATTAGGAAGGTGGTCATAATATTGTTGTTACTTTGCAAGATCTGCCTAAGAAAATTCTTATTATGTCACAGGACAGTCAAACTCTTCCTTTCTTTCTTGTCTTTGAATGTGGGACCAACTGTTCAGACTCCTTTTGTAACTTAAAATGTTCTGTGGTCATATTGCTTTGAGGAAATGTCCGTGAATATTTGAACAGTGCAATGATTTTCACTTTTATACGTCAGTTTATATATATATATATATATCTTGTCAAACATGTACTGTACTTTAATGCATAACAAGGAGAATGCTAAGATCAGTGTGAACTTCAGACTCTGTCTCTCTCTGGGCTTGTTTTCCATAAAACACCACTTATGTTTGAAATTTGTCCCGTTGTTTGGAAAGATATTCTTCATCTGCCTGTAACTGCGAATATTGACCTCAATGTAAATGCAACCAGCACGCTGTCATTGGCAACAGATACATAAGTATTATATAATAAAAAAGCAATGTATTAGATTTCCCATTTCCCCACACCACAGCCTCCGTTGAGCACATTCCACAGATATGGATGTGGATCACATGCACAGCTAAAATATCAGGAGCACAGCAAAGATTCAGATGGCCCCTTGCAATGCAATACAGAAAATGAATTAAGACCAATTCTTTCTGCATAACACAAATATAAAATTATCTGGTCAGGCACATTAAAGCAAACTGAGTCAGTCTACTTCCATTAGAGAAGGTGTAAACACAGAAATGGTGAAACAATAGTAATGGATTACTGCGCTTTGCAATATAGTAATTAAATTATAATAAATTAAAAAGTGTGAAATTAGGTCATGTTTTACAACTTTATTTCATACAAGTCTCAAAATGCGGTCGGATGAGAGACAGCGAGATCAGTCTTATATTAACTGAGGCCCAAGCTGAATTAATAAAGACCAACTTCCAGTTTATTTCATATTATTAAAAAAATGGAAATAAATAAAGAAAGTTCCAACATGAAGATACTCTTCGTTTCAAAATATTTTTACTGAGATGGAGCAGATATACAGATTAGGAAAAATTACATTTCAAACTAAACTAAACTAAAAACCATTTTGATCAGAACTCTGTATGCACCGAAGCCTGTGATAAGAAACTAATATTTAATTTTGTATGGAATTTTATGCCATTGCTTGACTCAGTAGTTCTCGCTGAGTGATGATCATTAACAATGGCAACCAAAACTAGGCATAAAATACCAGTGTAGACGTTAAGGCAGTTATTCACATGTGACTGGATGCAGCCGTCTCACCGCGAAGTTAGACAAAGGCAACTAGGTAGATACCGGAAGTCAGTCTGCCTTCAAATTAAAGGAAGCATATTTGTTTGTCTTCGCTTTTATTTAGCAGGATAGATAGATAGATAGATAGATAGATAGATAGATAGATAGATAGATACTTTATTTATCCCGTGTGAAATTCTGCGTTAATACATTACTTTTGCTGCATATGCTTTCAATAATATCAATAATATTAATTAAAATACTAACTGGCTGAATAATTCACAGTCTGCATGTTTTCTTTATATTCAAAATTCAAAGTAGTTAGACGAGTACTAGTAACAAATTCACCACTGGCCATGATTGGTTAACTAAAATATACATGTATATGTCCTATATCTATATATGTGCATCCAACCTTTTCAAATAGTTGAGATTATCTACAAATTAAATTTGCAGCTTTGATTAGCTAACATTAGGGTTAGCTTTTATTTTATATTGTGAATTGTTGCTTGTTAAATAATATGAATTCAAAGAATCCGCGTTACAGATATTGTTGGAAATTACCTAGTGGTAACTACTAATACTTAATCACTTTATGTTTTGCATTCATTTTCAGTAACAGTCACTATTTGGCTTTTAGAGAACCTTTTATTAACCATTTAATATTCAAATTAGCCAAACTGCATGAATAATAAACTGTTCTTAACTGCATAACAGATAGGCTAACATTTAGCTAGTGGTCAACTATTAAACATTGCTGTATATTTTTGCTATATTTTTAGCCTTTATGGTGCATTTTAACAGCCAAAGAACACTGTGCTAACTTGTCCAAATAGTATTTTTTTTTTAAATTATTATTATTGAAAAGAGAACTGTTGCTTGTTGTAAAATAAGCTAATTACAAATTTAGAATTGTGCAACTAGTGTTTCTCCAATAATATTCGTTATCACTGATGTAGCCTATATTAGCATTATACTTCCTGAACAATTTAGCTTTTATAGTTCCTTTTAACAACGAAGGAACATTAAATTAGCTTAATGTGCTAGCTTAACCAAATACAGCTAGCAACTGCAATTGTACATGTAGAGACGATATATGAGAACTGTTGGCCGTTAGACTAAGCTAAATTCAATGAAATAATTTTGAATTTCGATGAATTAATAATCGATTGTTAGTATTAATGATAAAAATTATCTAGAAGTTAACTATAAATATTAGCAATCATTGAGCATCTCTTCCTCACTATTGTGCATTATTTATTTATTTTCCTGATCAATACTGAAATACTGAGACGTTTTTGAACATCAGAGAGTTCCTGATGCTTGTCCGCTTGTGCTCTTTTTTCCCCCGAGAAGCACCACACAGAACTATTTTTTAACGTGAAAGGGGGGGGAAATGTGAGGAAAGACTATTTTACTATCTTGCTGGCCTTTTCGAAATGCCAGACCGGAAATGGTTCTTTTTAAACCTCAGTGAGCTTTACAGTCCGCCTAGTCTCACCAACCCTCACCGCCACAAACAGCTGGGGGAGGATTTCCGACCCAGTCACAGCGAAGATGGTGGCAGCGTCAAGAGTGGAGATATTCCGTTCGCCCGGATAACAGGAAAAAAAGAAGCAGCCGCTAAACTCCCGCCGTGGCCGCTTTTATTCTGCCCCCAACTCCGGTGGAGAGCTCTGTCAGGGGGGAAAGGGTGGCAACCAACGACGGACGGAAGAGGACGCACCACAGCCAGAGCGCACAGTGTTGTGTTTGTTGGACACATGCATGCCAGCGAAAACTAGTGCTATCCAGACCTAAGGAACTGACTGAGATAAGGAAACATCGCTGTTTATGAGGCGGAACGTTTTTCTAAAAAAGAACTATCCAATCCAACCAAGGTGATCCGAGGGGTTTCCTGTATTGCTCTGGGGATTTTCGACTTCTTTGCTCTGAGGGAATGCGAGGGAGGAAATCCAGCCTCAGCTCCAAATAACCAGAGACTCCTAACTGGGTCTCCTCTCCAAACGCAGGAAATACGGCCTGGGAAAAAAAAAAGTTTGGGAGCTTTTGGAAACGAGAGGGGGGCCTATCGCTGACGCTTTGCACGCGTTTTACGACTTGATTTTTCAACTCCCGTCGGTTTTTTTCGCATTGAGCGCCCTGCTACTCCAGAGAGAGGGTTAAAGAGGATCATTCAGATGTTACACACCGTTGGTGTTGTTATTTGCAAGAGTTTTGATCATCACTATTTATAGACCAGCCTGTTCCTCATAAGTGTATGTTTTGCCAACTGCGCGCAACAAGTTGCAGACACTCCCAGCAGAGGCAAACCTACGCTAATTTGGGCCAGCGGATGGTATTTTCTGCCCTTCTCTTTTCTGATCATGCGTCTTTGAATAGCGCATACACCTCCCCGAGCCCCTCTTTGGAAGGCAGAGGGGGAATAAACGCTGGAGATCCGGAGAGGGAGTTCAGGAAAGGACGGGGCTGGATCCGTGGGAATAGGCCTGCCTGTCAGGCCTCTCATGATCTGGGTCTTGGACTGGACAGGGCTCCAAAATAACTCGGGCTGGAATATTTACAAGGGCCCGCTGGAATAAAGATGGAATGTGCGGGAATAAGGAACGGCAATCTTTAGCGTAGTGAGTCACGCATGAGTATGACAATAGAGGAAGGTAAAGCTGACATAAATACAGATCACCTACTTTTTTTCTTTTTTCTTTTTTAAATTAACGGGATACACAGTTTTCTCTCATTTTGGGCTGTCATTCATAGTGTGTGAAACGCTCACTGAATTTAAAGTTGACTGCGTTAGAAAGTCATTTTCAAGCCAAGACTTATCAATTACTTTAAAACCGATTCGCTACTTTTGATTCTTTATAATGACAGAGTCCCCAATGTCCACACACTTTTATTTTGGCACTGCTGGATTAGGATTTTAGGGAGACAATAAAAAGGGAGCGTATGTCGTGGAGATAAGAGGGAACGGTGTAACTTTTGTAGCCAGTCGCTGTGCACAACGCCAACTGTTGACAGCCTAAATCTGCATCAGCTCACACAATGAAACACAGGACTTGAACTCTTTTGTTTGTTTTGTTTTTTCCCACCAATGGTGTTTCGGGATGAAGAAAAAATTCAGGTATTTCTCGTGTCCTTATCTGACTCTGTAATGTCAGCAGAATCAAAATATTGCGCACGTTCACAGGAGGTAATTTCCAGTCATGTAACGTCTGGGCTGACTTGATGAAGGCATAAAATACCCGTTGCATCACTAACCAGTCCTTTCCGAGAAGGATGTTCAACCCAGGAGACAGAAAGAGTGATGACAGTGTTTTTACCGCAGCTGGAGAGAAAGCCGGGCTCATACCCAGAGCCTCTTTGGAGAGGGATACATGTAATGTGAGTACTGACGCAAACCCGGGCTCGGATAATGGACTGCTCAAGAAACTGGAACGGTGCGTCTTATGTGAGTGAGTGTGCAGGCTGCCGTGTGCGTAGCAAATACGTCTGTGCCGTGCTCATCATTCATGCAGTGTGATTATTCCAACAAACACCTTTTGCTCTCTCCCTCTCCCTCTCTCTCTCTCTCCCCCTATCTGTCCGCCTGTTTGTCACTCCACCACCGCCACCGCCGCCTCCTGCCTCCTCTCCGTGCCACATGTGCACGCAGGGCGCCCACGCACCGCGTCTAATTGCCTGAGCGCCATCAGAAGATATTGTTAATATTTAACACCTCTCTCGCACCCCCACGTCTCCGCGTCACGCCACTCAATATGGCCACTCTACAGCATCACCGGCAGCTTCTCAGGCACGGCACGGAAGTGAGTTGCGACTCCAGCGGGGATGGCGCCGTGACCGTGCGGATTACCAACAGTGCGCCACACGTGCATCAGCATGAGCAACAGAGGGCTGCCAACAGTGGTGGAGGAGGAGGCACTGGGGCTGTGAATAAAGTGAACCCTAACCTCCACAAATACAGTATCTCCTCCAGCTGCAGCTCAGCCGACTCCAGACCAGCTGGGACCTCCGCTTCAAGGCTGCACAGGAAGGCGCCACCGCTGTTCGAGCGCTCTGCTGCCCAGTGCTGGGACCCCAAGTTCGACTCCCCAGTCCTGGAGGAGGCGTGCCAAGAGAGGTGCTTTCCTCAGACACAGCGGCGGTTCCGTTATGTCCTGTTCTACCTTGCGGTGGCAGCTGTGCTCTGGGGTGTGTACTTTGGGGTCAATAGTGACCGCTGCAACCCCATGATCTTCCTAGCACCCACAGCGTCCTTCTTGGTCTTATTAGTGCTCCTTTTTTTGTTCACTTTCACCCAGCTGTACACATGGCTGTACAACCAAACCTCCTTGCTCCTGATAGCCGTGACCTTTGCCATCACGTTAGCGCCACAGATACAAACTGCTGGCTACACTCAGCTGGAGTGGGCTGGTGGTGGGAATGCCTCGGATTTCTCACTGGACAATAAAGGACTAACCATTTGCATCTCCCCTGTGGGCACGTTTTCTCTGTGCATGGAAGTGCTGCTGCTGCTATACAGTGTCCTCCATGTCCGTCTATATGCCTCCGTGACACTGGGGCTCCTGTATTCTATGTTATTTGAGGCATTAGGATGGCTTCCACTGCTACAAAAGAGTTATGACTCTTCTGAACAGCCTTCAAGTTTAGTGGGTTCAGATTGGGAAGAGGACACCCTCCGTTGGCTGGGTCCGGCCAAAGCTCTACTTCACTTATGTGCCCATGTCATTGGCATCCACCTGTTCATCATGTCGGAGGTGCGCTCCCGCAGCACCTTTCTCAAAGTGGGCCAGGCCATCATGCATGGCAAAGACTTGGAGGTGGAGAAGGCACTGAAGGAGCGCATGATTCACTCTGTCATGCCGCGACGAGTTGCAGATGAGCTAATGAAGCAGGGTGACGATGAGGGTGGTGGTGAGAACTCTGGCAAGCGATATTCCTCTGGCGCCTGCTCTGCCTCAGCTGTTTCAGTGGGAGGCGGAGGAAGCGGCGGAGCTTCACAAGCCCAAAGCGTCACAAACCCCAAGAATAACCCTTACAACAATCACAAACGCAAAAAGACCTCCATCCCCCGTGGGCAGATAATTTTCAGGCCGTTTAACATGAAACGAATGGAGCCTGTGAGCATCCTTTTTGCAGACATTGTGGGTTTCACCAAAATGTCTGCCAATAAGTCAGCACCGGCCTTGGTGGGCCTTCTCAATGACCTATTTGGACGTTTCGACCGACTCTGTGAACTAACCTGTTGTGAGAAGATCAGCACTCTGGGAGATTGCTACTACTGCGTAGCAGGCTGCCCTGAACCCAGGCCGGACCATGCCTACTGCTGCGTAGAGATGGGCTTGGGCATGATTCAGGCCATTGAGCAGTTTTGCCAGGAGACATGCGAGACCGTCAGCATGCGTGTCGGCGTCCATACGGGCACCGTTCTGTGTGGAATCCTGGGAATGAAGCGCTTCAAATTTGATGTTTGGTCAAATGATGTCAATCTGGCTAACTTGATGGAGCAGCTGGGTGTGGCGGGGAAGGTCCACCTGTCAGAGGCCACTGTCAGATTCCTGGATGACCGTTACCAGAGGGAGGACGGGCAGGTGGCGGAGAGAGCCGGACAGAGTGTGATGGAGAAACTGAAGGGTGAGTGGCTGTTCACCTCCGGTTTCCAAGAGTTATTTGCATGAAGTTAAGCTTTCTATGTGTCAAGAACGCACAGGCTGCAATGATAAAATTATTGCTTGGCTAGAAGAAAAAAAAAAACAGGCACTTTCGGATAAGAGGTTGAAAGCCTTCCCAAGGTGTGTACCTTAGCACTTCATCAGGTCATCAGGGCTGAGCAGGGTCACTACATGCCTAGACAGCACTAAAATATGTTATCTGACCAGTTATACCTGTTGTTCCTCTTGAAACAGTGTAAAAGCAGATTTAGGAGATCAGGCTACAAGACTAAAGACATGTTTTGGTTTTTATCAATTAGATATTATCGAATTCCATAGCAGTCAGTCAGTGTGTCGTCACTACTTGCGGAATGATTTACTAAACCAGTATAAACTCTTTGACACATGAAGAGGATTTAGTACATATGATTAGTGTTATTTAGTTATTTTACACTTTTCTTAGAAATGTGTATAGTTTACAAATGTGTTACTCTGGAGCTGAACTCTATGGATTTACTTTGAATAACAGGCTGTGAGATTTGAACTTTTAATCTCCCAATACTACAAATGGATATGAAATGTATACTGTTATGTATATGTATACTCTAGCGTGATGATAAGTATGCATTTGGGATATGCAGCAGAGATGGTTTGGATATTGTGACCGTGAGTCAGGCTGGTTGATCAAGTAGTTTTCGATGAAGTCAAACAACTTCGATGCACAGATCATCAGATACCCAAATCCATTTTTTTTGCTAGCGCTTTCAATCAGTGTTTGGTGTATATCTGTGACAGCGTTTGTGGCATGTTGTTGTGGCCAGGCAGCGTGAGCGGGGGCTTGCAGTTGATAAAAGGAGAACTGACCGGCTTTACTGTTCTGAGGCAGGTATTTTACTGGATTAAACAGGCGATCATCGTATTGTGCCCACTGCTCGTAGGGAAAGTGGTGGGAGGGTGCGGAGATTAGACAGACACCAGACACCACAGGGAAAGAAGCATACACAGAGATAAGCGGATCCTAATATTTTCTTATTAAATAAGAATATATCGGGATTGTTTAGGTGGCGTCCGTAGTGCAGGAATCTTTTTGCAACCAACCTAGTCCCGTGTACTTAAAAGGCATAAACAGCAGGACGTTCCGTTTAGTGCAAGGGGTGCGATCGTTTGCGCGGTCATTTATCAGGTAAAAAATAAACATTTTGATGGCTACAGCCTTTCAAATGCCAAGATTTGCTAGCTTTTCTATGCTGGTGGTTGGATTAAGTGGGAAAAGCACGGAGCTCGGTAACATGATGAACTTCTGTTGTACTTCAATTGAAATAAAAAGAAAAAAAAGTGACAGTATAACACATATTCATTTGATATACTGTGTCTTTCCTCTTGATGCGGACACACGACCACCCGCCCACACACGAGCAAAGATACATACACGCACAGTTTGTGTCAATGCTCTGTGGAAAGCAGCATCAATGGAACTAATCTTTCCAGCAGGGAATTCCTCGTGGGCTGTCTAATCTTAGGTCGCTTGTGAAAAGAGAGTGTCTGCTCTATTGTCAGGCCTTATGTCAGAGTGTATTCACACTTGGCTCCAAATGGTGCCATCACTCTCTATTTCCAGACTGGCAAACAGCGATGGGAGTCAGATATTGACACGCAGCTTTTGTCGAGGTAGAGAAGAATGAGAGAATGGCATCTAGTTTCCCACTGAAACAGAGATGGGTGGTTTCCTGCTCAGAGAAAGAGATGACCTTAACAGTTGGCTTCTGTTGAGCAGAAAGGGAGAGAGGGGAGTCGACACTTAGCTTGGACGACGTTTCATTTTGAGAGATTGTCAGGAAAATTGTCAGAACCGCATACTGAAAGATGTAATTATTGCTTTCTGTAGGAGACTGGGGAAATTTCTCTCAGATAATGAACAAATCCGATTTTGTTGGTTTGCCCGTTTCAAGTTGATTCATTTGCCAGACTTTTGTCGCATTGCCAGTGTTACTGTGTGTACTTCTATTGCATGAGAAGACAAAATCCATTTTCTTTGCGGCAGTTGTAGTAGTGTTGTCAGACATTTTTCTCAATTTACTGTGTAGTTACAGCCTCCCTGAAGATGTTGTCTCCATTCATCTTTGTCACTTGCCCCTTCATTGTCCCGTCTAACCTATCCTTTGCTGTCACATTCAGATTGAGTTATCCCAGTTTCCATTCTCTTCCATTCAATTGTTTCCAATCCTTTTATACGCAGCAGTCAGTTGTTTGGTAAAAAAGTAGGTTACAGGGTTGTTAATAACCCCTGGTACATTTAATCTCTGTCTGTCTCCCTTGTATGACACCGTTAGGGTTAGCATGACTGAATCATTTTGTCCATTGTTTTTATGCCCATCGTCTGTGAGCTCGGCTGTCTCTCTGCCCTTTTCACCCCTGTTTCAGCGTCTCTTTCCCTTTCACTTCTCTCTCTGCTTTCCCTCATCCTCGCTGTGTTATCACATTCATTGCCTCAGTCTCCCACCTGTCACCCAGGCCTGTACATGTGGTCTGTTGTGTAACACTGCTTTCGTGCTGTCTGCCTGTCTTTATTCCAGGCTTTGCTATAGATCCCCCGGCAGGCTGAATGAACCGCCTCAGATAGCGTGCCTTCAGCCATTCTCTTTCTATTAGCCCCTAAATACCCATGACCCTGCTCAACGTCATAAAATCAGAAGCCGAGCCAACCAGGGTTTTTTTTTATCACAAATTGGTAATATCCAGTAGTTTGTCAGTAGCCGTATGAGAAATGCACTCTCTGTGTAATGGATTGTGAGTGACGATGCGACTACAAACATTCCCACATCACATTTGGACTACTAAGACTAAATCAGCAGTCAAGTTCTATATACATTAGGTCAAATATATATATTTTCAAGCTTCACAATACTCTCAAAGCTGATTAGATGTTATTACTAGTTACTAGCCTCTAGCTACCCTTTGCTGCATGCCATCAGTGCTCTCCCACCCTATTACTTATACTATAGTTCTCCACTGACAACTTTCCATTAAAGACACACAAGGCAAACAAAATGGTAAATGGGCTTGTTTTTATAAATAGCATTTTTCTACCTATTGGTAGAAAAAGTCACAGTGACAAATCTACCCATTTGCTCACAAAAGAACACACACATTCACAAACTTACACTTGAGATTGATCTTAAAATTTTAGGTTATTATTATAGTATTTGTTCATCTAGTCACAAAGCAAAGATAATAATAATGAACAGGGCAGCAGCAAATACATTGCTGTACAGTCATGGCAGATATTTTACATAAATTTCTACCGCAAAACATTGTTTGAACCTTTTATTGTCTGGCATTTCCAAATATACAGGAGAAGTGAATAACATTTACCATCTTGTAACAATAAAATGTTCTGCTGGGAAACTTTTGGACCTGGCATTCATGTGGATGTTACTTAGACATGTACCACCCACCTAGACCAGACCAGGCACCCCCACCCCATAGCAATGACACTCCTTGATGGCAGCAGCCATCCCCAGCAGGATGCAGCCTGACACAGACACACACACAAAAACAGTTTAGGAACAACTAAAAAAAAAAAAAAGAAGAACAGTATCTGTGGGATGCACTGGAATACGCCTGATCCACAGAGGCTTTCCATTTTGTCCTTAATGGTGATTTTACCCATGTTTTATTCATTATTTTCATATAGAGTAGATTTTTACAAATGTGCCTAGTATTTGAATCTCCCAGTCCCTCACCTCTGCTGCTTATGGCTCTGTCCTCTCTAATCCAGTCCTGCTGTGTCACTTTTAGCTTCTAGCACACAAACATGCTCAAATTTCACTGCAGGTGATGAGGACAGCAGTTTTTGGCCCTGTATTCTTGTTGAGCTGCTCTTTTGGTCCTCCATTTATCTAGTGCCCAGATGCCTTTTCATGCTTGATTCGTTGAGTGTTGTTACTTAGGGAAATAAAGTTTTGGATGTTTCAGCCTCGTGTGTGCATTAGTCTGTCTCAGTTTATGCTTTACTCTGCAGTATACACCCACTTGCCAGTTCATTCGATACACTAGTGAAAACAAATACACTACACACCGATCACCCTCAACATTAAAACAGGAGAAGTGAATAACATTGACCATCCTGTGACAATAAAATGTTCTGCTGGGAAACCTATAGACCTGGCATTTGTGTGGATGTTACTCAGACATGTACCACCCACCTAGACCAGACCAGACACCCCCACCCCATAGCAATGACACTCCTTGATGGCAGCAGCCATCCCCAGCAGGATGCAGCCTGACACAGACACACACACAAAAACGCTTTAGGAACAACTCAGAAAACATGAAGAACAGCACAAGGTGTTGACCTGGCCTCCAAATTCACTAGATCCCAAACTGATCAAGTATCTGTGGGATGATCCACAGAGGCCCCTCCCCTCAACCCATAGGACCCATAGGACCCAAAGGCCTCCACTAACAACATTCTGTTACCAGACACCATGGGACACTGATGAGTCACAACTGTTTTGGAGGCACAAGGGAAAGAAACTTTCACACTATTAGGAGGGTGGTCATAATGTTATACCTGGTGCATATTAGAATGCTTTGGTCAATGGCTTGGCAAATGAGTGTATGAGCATGTTATATATCTTCAAGACTCAAGGTTTTCACCTTGAACCGTTCTCAAGGTGTCATTGCTCAGAACACACACCTTTTCAGTCTGTTTCATGTAAAGTTATGGTCTGACTGTGTTCATATTGGTCTGTTTACACATGCATACCTGCAGAACTCATGCACGTGTCTTATCCTTTTTGTGTGTGTGTGCTGACGTATACGTACGTACACGCCCATGTGTACAAACAAGTCCATCCTACCACAGCAGTGAGTTGCAGTGGGAAGTCCGTGCCCTGAGGCTGGTTTGTCTGTGTTGAATCAAACATGTCACTTAAATATGCAGTTACAAATGGCAGATCCTTAACTATAACCAGACCAGCCCCAGTTTGTCATGAGCCTTGCTATCCTGCTCTATATTTGGCCTCGGCCATTGTTTTCGCAAGGTATGCGGCTGAGCTCTCAAACAGCATTTCTAGTAAATCGCAAATCTGACCGAAAAATTCATTCATTTCCTGACAAACCACCATGATTGGCAATTCTCTGGGGATTAGGCTCAGGGAAAATCCCTGTGTCGTCTTGTCTGCTCCTATGGAGTCATGGAAATTTTCTATCTAGATCACCATAAGACACTATCAGTAGTTAAGCCACCCATCTAAGTGCTGAATTTCACAGAAATACATTTACAAGTTTGTGCGAGGCATTTTCAAACTAATAGGTCAAGAGAGAAGAGAGTTTTTGGTTCATTAATGAGGATTTATTTTTCACTACTCTCCAGGAAACGATGGCTGAATGTAGCTGCTTCAGTTTCAGGGTCCTGGTACCATGTCTGGTGTCACATTGCTGTGACTTACTGGAACACTTGGACTTAACTGAGCCCTTGTTAATGTCATTAGTAATAACTGCGCCTTGCAGAGTGAAAATGGCTGCTGTGAAGTTCCACATTCTCGAGCTATGAGATTTGTTGTTTAATTGATTAGCTGGCGATCAAAACAATCTTGACATTTCACCTGACAACGACCGCTCAGTTCTCTTTCAGACAAACACTTCATTTCTAATCATTTATGCTCTCTCTGCTGCATCATAATTGCCTCTCCTCTTCAGATCTGCAGCGCTCGGCGACAGTTGGCCCGTCAAACAAAATGTGTTTGTGTGTTTTAGAATGAAGATAAGACATCCAGGAAATATAACAAAATGACTGATCAAAGTCTTTGTGGCTCAGATGCACACGCTTACTGTACACACAGAGGTTTATCACTGAGGGGTGAGCACAGTCCATAGAGGCTAATTTAAACATTCTAATGTTGTCTGTGTACACAAAACTTCATCTGTGTCCACAATTCTCCCTCTTTTGCCGTGGCTTAAATGCGCCCATATGTGTGCTCATGGTGGTGTTTTGCTCCCGCTACTCACACTTTACTGGATCTCAGCAGTGCTGTCACTGCATGGTTCAAGGGTCGGCTGTAATCACTTGACTATGTGGTCCTGCAGGAGGGCCGGTGTGTCTCTGTCTGCATCTGGCTGTCGTTGTGTTTGATAACAGACTGAAAAGGAAAATGCTGAACAGTAGCACCAGAGTTTTAACATGAGAAAACAGAGGAAACATGAATGCACTTGTAAAAGCAGTTTTGAGATTCATCCAGCTTGTCAAATTCTGCTTCAAATGTATCCACCGGGGAAACAGCATAAATCAGTTTAATTGAACTCTTTAAATTATTTACAGTAGAAGTCTTTAGGATTATGTAACAGCTGAGGTAACGTTGTGACAGTTCAATACGGAAGGACGATAAACCGTAAAGTCTGAGTATGTAGGGATCCTTTCTTGGCTCGGTTATTGCAGCTGTTGCTGCTTGTGCTACAAAACTGTACTCTCAGAAACTACTAGCAAGTATAATATTACTTATTGTGTGCAAGGACTTTTCTTTTCTATCAAAGTCTTCCCAGACTCTGTTAAGAATGGTAACATTTTAAAATGTAACTTCACAGGACAGTTTGCTGATTGACAGATTCCCAGTCATTTTCAGCTGCTATCTTGAATAGATAAAATATTAACAATGTTTTATTATATTCACCATCCAAACAAATTTTTATATTACCGCATGGCTAAGATCAACTCCACATGACTGCCAAACATTTTTACATACACTGATCAGGCATAACATTATGACATTATGTCCTAATATTGTGTAGGTCTCCCTTGTGCCTCCAAAACAGTTGTGACTCATCAGAGAATGGACATGGGCCTTCTGAGGGTGTCCTGTGGTGTCTGGCAACAGAATGTTGTTAGTGGGGGCCTTTGGGTCCTATGGGTTGAGGGGAGGGGCCTCTGTGGATCATCCCATAGATACTTGATCAGTTTGGATCTAGTGAATTTGGAGGCCAGGTCAACACCTTGTGCTGTTCTTCATGTTTTTTTAGTTGTTCCTAAACCGTTTTTGAGTGTGTGTCTGTGTCAGGCTGCTATGGGGTGGGGGTGTCTGGTCTGGTCTAGGTGGGTGATACATGTCTAAGTAACAGCCACACGAAAACCAGATCCAACAGTTTCCCAGCAGAACACTGTATTGTCACAAGATGGTCAGTGTTATTTACTTTTCCTGTCAGTGGTCATAATGTTATGCCTGGTCGGTGTACAATGTGCATTGCTATTCCAAGCAGGGTACTTTTCATTCACAGTGTCGTGGTAATTGTCTCCTTCTGGAATTTCTAGACAACTGCCAGTAGACACCTGTTTCCAGTAATACACGCACATTTAAAAAATGTAATTTAGCTAACAAGAAATAGACGTTTAATGAAGTTTAATGATGTTCAAAGACACTCAAAGATGAAAAAGCATTAGCAGTGCAGTTAGCCTGACTTTCCGGTGCTGCACGCACACATACAGGAGTAGACCTACGAAATGGTCTTCTGCAATATTATATTAAGTACATCCTAATTCCATTATCATTAATGCTGTATGTGTATTGAAGAGAGAGAGAGAGAGAGAGAGAGAGACTATGCTGTAGATGCTATACTAAATCATAATTTAACAGTGACAGCCAGTAGCTAATGAACCTGCAGAATATAAGTTGAGGTAACAGCAGCTTTCTATGCTCTTTCTTCTTCTCTCACATCTAATAGAAATCTGGTTGCTCAGTATTTTCCTCTGCATCTCTGACACTCTTCTCTCTATTAATGGATGTGTAGTAACACTCACTCATTATGTCTCTCCAACATGTGTCTAATCGACTTTCTTTTACCCCATACACTGAACATATTTCACTAGAAGTCTGTCATTTCTGTTGCTCAGTAATGTCGTGAGTCAAATGTGTTTGTGTGTGTGTTCAGTTTTGATAAGCGTGCCCAGCCCTGTCTCAACCTGATTGCAGATGTGTAGCAAACACACACACACACACAGACACGCACTTATACTTAGACATTTGTGAGGACATTCATTGGCTCTAACTCTTACCATAAGTCTTATTCTAGCCTAAGCTCTGAATCCAAGTCTTAACCTTCAAACAGTCCTTTGAAGGTGTGGCGACTGGTCAAAATGTCCTCACTTGCGCAGTGTAAAATTCACCTGTCCCCACAAATGTAGTAATACAAGTGTACACACATGCGCACACACACACTTAATCTTTGGCTTGAATTTCCTGGCAGATTAATGTCCATGTAATACACCTTGCTATTTTTGGTAGAAGATAATTTCTGTAATTAACTGAATCCCAAACCTATGAGTCAGCTGCTCTTGTTCTATTTACTCTTTTTGACAGGCCTGTTCAGTACATCCAGCGTGTGCGTGTGTATTTGTGAACCAGAGGTTTCACATACTTATGTCTTTTTGTGACATGTCAGTCATCCAATGAAGCATTACATAACAGTGTTAGGACACATTGTCTTTATGTGTGTGTGTGTGTGTGTGTTCGCCTGTATTTAACAGACACTGAGGTATTATCTAACAGTCTGTATCATGAGCGCATAACAACATGTAATGTGACTGGATTCACTCACAAGCAAGGGCTCGGTTCAGACCGAGTATTAACATGTGCCCTGGGTGATCCAGTCGCAAGCAGCCATCTTAAGGTACAGGTGTGAACACACCCAAGAGGCTTTGAGGACAGATCTGAGATCTGATCACTCAGACCACATTAGAAGGTGGTCTGGGCCACCAAGTGAAGTTTTGCCTCATTCATTCATAAAAAGAAAATGTAGGCGCTATTTTTGAATGACTGCCAGAAAAGGACCACACCCTGTAAGATCAGCCCGTTCATTAGTAATCAGAGCCTTGACCCTTTTGTAGCAGCTAACAAACTAAACTGATAAATAAGCCTAAACAAGAATAAATTAACAGATGAAAGTATTGAAAATGAGTAGGTTGTGCAATTCTGTCATTGGAAAAAATATCTGCATGTGGTTAATTAGCCATGTAACACTGATTGATACCATGTTTCCTCAATAATGACTTAATAATGACTGTGTTTATTACTTTTCCCATTGACTGCCCCAAACAACACAGCAGCAAAGTTATTTAGCAAAGTTAGTGTGCATATGGATATGGCTTCTGGCATTTGAGGAATAATCTGAATTGTGTGCGGGTTTCTTAAAAAAAAAAAAAAAAAAAAACTCTTGAGGAGCAGAGATTAATAAATAATAACCTAATGTGCCGTACATGCTTTCTGTTAGGGAGGGAGAGTTTGCTACTCAGTCCGTTACACATTTTCTATCATGTTATCATGCGTGCACACAGCAAGCAAGGTTCATGGTTCTGAAACGATATTGGAATTTCTTTGTGACAGGCCGTTTGCATAATATTTTACTGTGCTCCAAATTAAGCAGCCTAAGTGATATTTGTATATAACATGTATGCGTAACCACTTGTGAAGGCCTATTTTAATGTGAACACACCTGCTTAGAGGGGCCCCCTTGTGATAGGACCACACAGGATGCATGGAAGGAGCTGCACGATGTCAGATTTTTTAAAGTCGACTGTTATGTGGTAAACGTCAAGTCGACACTAACTAGTCTCTGATGACGTCACTAACAAAACCACAGTAGAAAAAAAAAAGCTTTGCAACAATGAAATCTATATTCTTGACCTGAATACATGCAGTATGCTGAAAACAGACAGATTATGCGCTACGTACTGTGCAATGCAGATATGTATAGCCTGTATAAAAACAGGCTGCAACTCGGCACCATTTCATATGTGGATGGCATAGTGTAGCCATGTTCAAAAATGTGGTATTTCTCTGAAGCCTTATCTGTGTAGTGCAGCTAGTGCAGTCTAATAACTTTGACAATGAAAATTATTGATTTACAGCCACCTTCTTTCTGTAACCACGGGGCATTTGGTGATGTCAGTAATTGGCTGCTGTTGAGAGGATCTAAACCGTTTCTAAGCTAGCATCAGTGGATGTCTTTTCATATGAGTATGCATTGCACTAGTACTTTTGTTGTATTTCAGGACTGACATGTCACGGTAGTATGGGCTTCATCTTTAGTGAAGTATTTCAACACTACTATGACCCACTGGACTCCTCGCCTGACATTTTCCTGAGCAGTTTTATTAAACGCAAAGGTGCATGTGCCACCCTGGAGAAGTTTGGGCTATAACTACAAAATAGCTTAAAATGCCCAATAAATATTTCAACATGAAGTAGATACTGATAAATCTGGCTTGGATAAACACAATGAAAATTCGCTGCACTATCAATGTGGGCTTTTTTGCGCAATCTTTCTTTTACTCATAGTGCTCAGTACAGATACAGACAAGAAATATGGGAGGAAACAAGAGTGGTTGATAACATTCATCACAGTCTGTGACTGGGTTCAAACCACGGACGTTGCAGTTACGTGGTCAGCAGCACCTCAGATGGTCACACCACCATGACTGGGTTATTTAAACTCTTGCAATGCTGTTATTTTGGAAAAATTCTGGAAACGTTGAGCCGTGCTTTGTCATGGACATCCCTTTTACATGCTCCTCAATTGTTGGAATTATTCACTTTCTTTTTACAGAGGCCTCTCTGTTACTAATTGACCAGCTATTATGGAATGTATGATTGTCTGAATAGAGGAGCTCAAGAATTTAAAGTATATGTGGGTGGGTCAAGGCCCTGTCAATGACATCTGTGAACATTCGTTTTGTGTTTGCACACAGCACAGTAACACATCCCATTTCTTTTCTTGTTATTATGAATTTTGTGTGTATGTGTGTAATTTGACAACTGTTTAAAATTCCATATCTGCGACAGCTGCATGTGTCAGTTTGACAACACCGTGGTTGTCTCTGCTGCCCGGTGTGTGTGTGTGTTTGTGTGTGCGTGCCAACCACAGTTTGCTGGAGTGGTGCTGTGTTAAACGGCTGTTCTGAATAATAGATATGGTGTGCGGCCTCAAGCCTGTTAAAAAATCCATGAGCTTCCTCTGCTCTGGTTTATATGAGTTGAAGTGCTCATAAGTGAGAGCGAGAAGAGAGTTCATAGCCTGTGTGGGGAACACTCAAGATGAGATTTGGGCAATCACTAACTTGATATGTCAATTCTTAAAAGTGAATAAGTTTTTATTAGCATTGTCTGGTGAAAAACAACGAAATACAGTAAATACAGTAGTTACAATTGTTTGGCTCGTTATTCTACAGTGAGTGGGTTAGATGTGTCCTTTTTGGTGCAGAACATGCCATTGTTAAACATCTTTGAAGAAAAATGTCTCGATACTGCGAGTTATGTATTTACAGTTTGTAGTTGTTTCAGTTTCTCAGCTGTATTTGAGTCCATCGTCCATCTTAACCGCCTGTTATGTTGAAAATAAAAATGCATCCATTATTCTATGAATGATATTGACTATCACCATTTAATACACTCTGAAACAGCCAAATAGGGTTTTCTAATCAAATTGTTACGAGAGAATTCAAGAATATTTTATACAGTTTGGAGTTTGTTTTAGAGTCCTAATGACAAAGACATAGGCTAAAACGACGTTTCTGTGTAATTATCTGTGTAAACCTTTTAAAAAAGAAGGGTATTGTGGGTCAGAGAAGCCCATGCCCACACCTGATGGGAATGTGATAAGTTTTGCAGGTACTCCTCCTCCTCCTCTGATAGTGGATATGTATTAAATGGTTTTAACTTAATGTCATGTGCTCGGTTATAAAAATGTCAACCTAAGCACTAGAACGTGAGCCAGAAATGTTCAACCAATCATAGATAATCTGAGTCTGCACATTTGTTCCAGAGATTTTCCACATCCATACCTATAACATGGCTGAAAATCATGCTACATGAGTGCTATAGAGCATATGGGTATAGGTGGTTAATGTCTTCGAACTATCATCCTTGCAAGCAATGAGTCGAAATACGTTTCAGTGTTCGGCGTTTTGGGACAGCTTATTTCCACCCTGGCATGCCAATCAGAGACAGTTGTGTCTGTGATATGGAAGTATGTTGAAGTATGTGGCTCAAATTGACTCATAAACAAAGGTGTCAAACGCTACACACTGGTGTGCCCACAGTCAAAAGAATTTCAGGGAGATAAATAGCAGGTGACTAGTATCAGTAGGGCTGGTTCACCAATAAGAGTCAGTCTGTAGACAATTTCTAGAGTAGACTAATCTGTTTAGCAAAGAACGCTGCTCGCCAGGTCTGTCCAACAGTGTGCCCTTTGGTCACATAGGAGAATGGACTGCAGGACAGATAGGCCTTGACAAGTGTGTTCAATTAAGGACAATATGTGGTGCACACCTTGCCTAAATTACTTTGTACGATATGTTATTTCACAGGTCACTTTGATGGAACTCTGGGCAAAGTAGTGAAACTGTCACTTTAGTCAGACTCTCTTCAAAATGACATGTACCTCTATTACTTCCTATAAGCACTGAGTAAACCTCTCTTTCATTGGTAGTCTGTAGAAAGAGACATTAAGGGGAAGAAGAGAAGAGGGAGGGAGAGACGAAGTAGCCTGTGGTCATGACCCTTTCCCAAGGATTTCCCACAGTCTAGCTAAGGGCAGCGAGGGTAGTGTGCGTTTGCGTATGCGTATGTAAGATTGATGAGAGCATTGTGAATCCTTGGCATAGAGCAGAATGATTCACCCCATGCAACAAACGCATGACTCGAATGGGTCTATGTGATCCAGCCACATCATTTGCACTAAAATGCATCAGACAATGTGAACATATGGCTTTTTAAGCATCTGTCACCATTTTGATTGTGCTTTAGGTTTTATTAGGATACGCCTCATATGATAACATACTCATATGCTTTGAGTGTGCGCACATGCACGAAACAGACGTGCCAGTCGTCATCAGCATTCCCTCTGCAAGGTTGGTCATTTCTTCCTCAAGGACTGTCCTCTGCCGCTGAGCAGCAGCTTCCCCGAGAGAAACTGGGAGAGGGACTGTGAAGTGGGACACTAAAATGCCTTTTAACAGCTGTGTGCGTGTGTTTATCAAAGTGACGCAGTGACAGTTGGGAGTGCGTCACTGTTCCTGTCAACCCACTGAACTACATGCCACACACGCATGTTTGTATGGCTATCTCTGTGAGGACATTCATTGACATAATGACTTCCCTAGCCCCTTACCCTAACCGTAACCACCTCAACTTAGTGCCTACTTCTAACCCTTACCCCTAGCTCTAACCATAACCTATTTACAACCTTTGCCCTAAAACTGAGTCTTAACCCGCAGACAACCTTGTTAAGAAGTGAGGACCGGCCAAAATGTCCTCACTTTGCAAAAATGTCCTCCCTCTGATGGTGTAAAACTCAAACTGGCCCTCGGAAAGATAGCTTTACAAGAACATGGACACAGAGCCATTATAAGCATATGGCGAATGATAGAAGAAGGCATAATCATTATGCCCTATGTTAAATAGACGTAATGCTAATTGGAATCAACAGGAGACCAACTCAAAACCAATTCATGCCATGTTATTTGAGCACAATACTAAACCAAAAGACAACTCTTCTTTCAGCACATTTTCAGCATCCCTAAATGAGTAAACTACTTTGTTCTCATTGTGTTTCCGACTCATTCAATAACCATTACATCCTAGCGTATCTAACGGGTGATGTGACAAAGGTCTTGTCTTTGGCAAGAAACCCACGAGGTCATGCTCACCAGACTTCCTATAAATATTTATTAAATCTCTAAAAGGTTATTAAATAAAAAATGAGACATATAAAGGAGTTTGAAAGGGAAAAAGAAAGGGACAAAGCAGAGGGAGAGTGTGAGGAACTCCCTGGACAAAAATGATGGCACAAGAGAAGGTCGGGAGTGAGGGAGGGAGTGAAGGAGGGAGGGATGGGAGGGAGGGAGGGAGGAAGGGAGGAAGGAATGGGAGGGTATTTGAAGGAGGATCGTGTGAGAGCCTCATCCCTCGGTTCCATCAGCGTGTCCAAATATGGAGGCTTCTGCTATTGTCGAGCCCAGTTCTCAAGACCCGCCACCGACCAGGGAGAAAACTGGAGGGTAGCAAAGGGAGGGGTTGGGGGGTTTGGAGGGAAAAAAAATAGGAGAGCAGTGGGAGAAAGTTTAAGTGAAAGGCAGATGGCTGAAAAATGAGAGAAAAAGACAGCCGAGACTAGACAGACCCACTATAAAGATAGGTAGAGAGAGGTGCTGTGAGATGGAAGGTTTGGCAAGACAAAAGAGAAGAAGTCGAAGGTGAAGGTTAAAGCAATAGTTGATTAAAGTTGGACAGTTGGAAGGCCAAGTTTGTGGAAAGGAAAAGCAAGTTGAAGTCTATTTTTGGTGCTGGAGTTGTTTATTTTCTGGCTCTTCCAAGAAGAAAGATGAAAGTGAAGAATGAGAGAAAAAAGTTAGATGAATCTCAAAAGAGAGAAGAAAACTTTAAATCACTGCCTGCTGCTTTAATTTGTCCATTTCTGTTTCAGGTTCAAAGTCGACTTAAGTTGCTTTAATGCTTAATTGGTCTGGGTAAATGTTAAAGGTTTCTCCCACTTCCTTTTGTATTCACATACATGTTTGCTCTTCTGTGTGTGGGACCAGAGGGGAGCCAGCGACCTTTGGGTCACAGGGGATGGTTTTGATCATGTGGTTGGAAGTTGCCATAAGGTCAAAGATCGTTTGTCAGGAAACGCAGAGTCCGGGTTAGGGTGGCCCTCTGGGGATCGTCTGAAATGTCAGTTTTAGTTGAAAAAGCTACCAGCGGAACTTCCCAGGAGAACCTGGGTGTGCACGTGAGCACAGGAGTTGGTGTGCGTTGGTGTGTAGTGAGGGTTAGGAAGGCTGTGAGTGTGGGTGTGTGTGTTGAGGAATGCAAAGCTGTGCAATCATTCACCTCTGTTTATGAGTAAGTTATTATGTAAGAGCTGATGTGAAATGTAGGGCAGTGTTCATTAATTTTTAAAACCGCTGAACGCCTCATTCGTCGGTCTCTGTGACGTCAGGAAAAAGGGAGAAAACCAAGCCATCACACATTTGCAAAGCCTTAGGGCAGTGAAATGGCAAACTGACATCAAAGAACTACTACCAATGAAGTCGGACTCTGACGTCACCTCACATTCCCCGTGTCTAGATTAAAAAGACGGTCGGCGTGAAAGGAAATAACTCCATACCAGCAGGTGGCAGTAGTCTGTATTAGTCGTTCTAAAGGGGAAAACAGCAGTGGTACTGCTAAATCGGAGGCTAGGAAGAGCTTCAAAACTTTGTACAGAACTGGCCTCTCCTGAATTATACTGATCAATGTGTCTGTAGTTTTTTGACCATGCGAATTACCATGCCCAGCAGAACCAGTGCCAGTGGTGCAGGATAGTACTGCAGACGCTTACTGACGGCCTGACACTGGCCATCAGCTGGCTGTCGGTGTGGTGTGTCCTGGTCTTTAGGGTTATTCTTAAAAGGACTGTTTTATCGAACAGCTCAACTATGAAATATTTGTTTCACACTGATATAAACGTGAGAAAAACTGCAAATAATTGCAGTAAAAGATTATTTCATTCCATGTGTTTGTTAGCATATGTGTGTCAGTGTTAGGGAGCTGGGAGGGTGTGAGCTAGAGAGTAATTCTCTGTTGCGTGCCTGTGCGGCCACGATCGCATGTTCTTCACGTGTACATGTGGAATGTGACGACTCAGCTACGCTTCCTCCCCATTCATCCTTGTGTTCCTTGATTGAGTCATCTGTGTGTATGTGCCCTTTAAATTCAGTCTCATTAAAGCGACCGTGCGCACACTCCCGCCTGCGTGTTTGCAAATTTGGGGTATTTTTTAATATATGAGAATATGAGGGGAAAAGAAAGTCACTGCAATGCACTACCTCGGATGAGTCATACGCGCAGGAAATGCCAGGTTTGTGTGTGTGTGTGTGTGTGTGTGTGTGTGTCTGGATGCATGTGTGTGTCTTTTTGCTCGAATATGTGAGCCAGCTGATGTGTCTCAGACAGGCATATGCTGGATATAGTGAAAGGGAGGATATGGTGACAAACATTACATTACATCAAGTCGAGTTTGGGGTTTTCAGCGTGCAGTAAAGTGTGTAATGAAAACACTGCTATGTATTGTTTGGGTCTTTGCAGTTGTTGCATCATGCACTGAAAGACGTGGAAGTAACAAATTAAAGAACTAAATAAATCAGTCTCACAGTTGCAACTAATCCACATGCTTCCACACAGGTATATAATGAAGGTTACACAAAATTTGTGGTTTGAAAATTCTTTGTATCGTGGCCCAATTAAGTGCCTGGTAGATTCTGGATTCGGATTAGTTAGACATTGTACTCTTTGTACTCGAGAACACACAATAAATCAGAGTAGAGGAAGCTGCTGGAGTGAAATGAGCGCCTGCAGTCTCTGTTAATGGCCTGACGTGCAGGTCAGATGTGAGGCCTCAGGAACGGTTGTCGGCTTTGGTTTATGTGCCCAATTGAGTGTATACTCAATGCTGAGCTGTGTTTACCTTCACTCCCATTAAAGAGCAAATCTGAATTGGCTTGGAGTGACTTTGGTCTATGTTATTAAATGTCTGCATTGAAAGAAACTAGTCCGAAAATTAGAGAAAATGTGAGAGGGATAGGAAGCATTTGAGCAGGAGATCGGGAAAGAAATTGAACTACAACCTATGAACCTGTGGGGTGTGTTTGAGTATAGCTGGAGGCCGTCATCTCTCTGATAGCAGACATTAACCTCATACAGTGTCTTATAATCCGACCTGAACTTTGGTTAATGGACTTGATGGGCCACCTTTGGCCCATTTCATTATATTTTCCATCCTTCAACTCTAACATTGTTTACTTGGCTAACGTTTTACCTAAGTTTATTACTTCTTAACATCAGCAGTCAGGTCTTCATGTGTGTGTTCAACCAATAACCTTACAGTTACGCCTTGACCAACTGAGGCTCCTCTTACGTCAAATTTAGAAAGTTTAAGCAATGACTAAAACAGACCCTAATATTGGAACTCTAAAGACTATGATTGTTCACAGTTCCTGCAGTTTGGACACACATACAGCGAGATCCTTTTCTGGGTATGTAAAAGTTCCTGCCGTCGAAAAACACTGAACATGCCGTCTTTGGGCATGTGCTGTTTCAATATACACCAATCAGCCATAACATTATGAGCACTGCCATGAGAAGTAAATAACATAGACAATCTCATGACAATTCAATGTTCTGCTGGGAAACGTTTGGACCTGGTATTCATGTGGATGTTACTTAGACATGTACCACCCACCTAGACCAGACCAGGCACCCCCACCCCATAGCAATGACACTCCTTGATGGCAGCAGCCATCCCCGGAGGGATGCAGACTGACACGGACACACACACAAAAACGCTTTAGGAACAACTAAAAAAAAAAAAAACCACGAAGAACAGCACAAGGTGTTGACCTGGCCTCCAAATTCACTAGATCCCAAACTGATCAAGTATCTGTGGGATGATCCACACAGGCCCCTCCCCTCAACCCATAGGACCCAAAGGCCCCCACTAACAACATTCTGTTGCCAGACACCACAGGACACCCTCAGAAGACCCATGTCCATTCTCTGATGAGTCACTGTTTTGGAGACACAAGGGAGACCTACACAATATTAGGAATAATGTAATGCCTGATCAGTGTATGTGCATCAGAGGTCTTGAAAATGTGTGCCTGACTCAAAAACCAACTATTACATGTTCGACATTAACCTATTGATTCATGTGTTGCCAAATCTGAACAGACTTGAAAAACACTAAAAGCCCTCTCTAGATCTGGTCTGTCCTGGGATAATGTACAAACATCTACCTTTGTAGATATAATGGGTCCATTCCAAGTTTACAAAAACGGATCAATTCTTATTTTCAGGTGATTATTGATTTATGAAAAGAGCGTCAAAAATCTTTGAGGACAATCTGTGGAGCTCTCCAACTAAAACAAAGTTTGAGGTGATGCAGAAGTATCACACTTAGTTTAGGATGAACAAGCTAGGATTGTGTGTTTTGTTGCCTTTGCATGTGTGTGCATTGTAGTGGTACTAGCTGTCCCCAGCTGAACCCTACCTGCTCCAACCAGCTGGTCTGAATAAATCAATAAAGCCCACTGAGCTGAATTGAGACTTTAGAGTGCTGGTGTCAGTTTCTTTCACCAAGTGCTGCCTTTACAGAGCTTGAAGGAGATCAATACACACACACACTCACAGACACACGAATAGATTAGCTTTGTTATACTTTAGAGCTTGGACAAACACTGTGCATGCTGTAATGCACTGTATCTGGAAAGCAGTAGATACTCGTACCCTTGCACTCATAACCACATTAACTGTGTACTTTACTGTTGGTATCTGTTGTGTTTAAATGCCCTCACAAGTCAAGGTTTGTTTTAGAGTTTGGAGCAAGCTATTGATAAAGTTCGAAGTGGGGGAAGTGGAAGTAGAAAAGGAATGTGGGTTATGCGAGGCATGCCAAAACTCGGTGGCCTTCAAAGTACTCTGTGGTCTCTTCTCCCCCTCGCCTTACCATCTCTATGCCATTTGCCACTGCTTGCTTTCACTGTCCTCTACGTCTGTGCCTCTAGCTTGTCAGCATTTTGCCTGTCATGCAGGAGACATGCAAGAGTGAGAAAGCAGATAACAAAACATGTGTCTGAAGTCATTTTCCGGGTCTATGTCTTTAGCTGGAGAGGCCTGGCCTTAACAGACTTTAAAAGGTTACAACATTAACCCTCTTCTTCTGCAGCAGATCTTGGCCAGCTCAAACAAGTAAAACTGTAATATTTACAAGGCTTAATGAATGAATTTCCAGGGTCTTGATAATGTACATTCTGCAACACCAGAGTATAACAGAGACATTTTTCTATAATGACAAATCAAACTGTCTGTTGTAAAAGAAATGCCTTTGGAAGGCTCATTTTTAAAATAAGCTTGTTTAGCTCCTTGCTTACATGCACCACTGACTGCTATTCAGTAGACACTGAATCAGCATCTAAAGCAGAGGATGAGACAAGCTTCTTCTTGGCTTTTCATTCATGAAAAGTAAAAGTAAGTTTGATCCAACAGCCTCCAGAGCTGCTTTCACTTTCACTGGCATGGATTGTTGGCATACTCCAGTCTTTGAAGGCTCCACTGAAGTGATGACTTGCATTTTTTCAAAGACACTCACTCTGTTAAGACGATGACTGTGAAGAGTTCTATCCAATAAGGCCCGTAGATATTCCATTAGATTAGTCAGAAACCGGTCAGTAACCCATTGTGACCTGCATTCCTTAATATGTTTTGTCTAATAGGCGGTTTGGGCTTTTCCATCAATTTGACACTGTAGCCATGCAGACCCTAACGTTGTAGCTGACGTGCACCTCCCCAGTAATGTAACTACCCATCGCGGCCACTAGAGGTGTGATTGGTCCGCTTGGTAGTAGCGTATTTCTGCTTTAGTATTTCCAGCTGATTCTCCATCTCCGCAATTCTCAAATTGATTGTTTTGGATCTATAAAGACGGAACACATCAAGGAAAGGTTAACTGGGGAGGTTCAGAGGTCGCCATTTCTGTTAGTGAAGCAGGTAGTAGAAACATAAATGAACCCGACTGGCAAAAAAGACGCACCGCAGTGTAGCGTTTTTACAGAGCGACCCAGACTGTCGAGCAGGCGTAGGCTGCATATGTAGGTTACAGCGTCTATGTCCCTCAGTACCTTCGATGAGCCTGAGATTTCAGTTTGTCACCTATCTGGGATGATTTTCTACTAGTTTCTAATGAAACTAGTAATGTGTATAACAACAAGGCTGTTTGTGGCCTAAAGGCTGAGGACTTCTGCTAGGTCTATTCAGTTCCAGGGCCAAGAAGTAGACACACAGTTCGTCCAGACTCCAAGATAAGTTCATTGTTAGTTATGCATTCATAGTTTCATGCAGACAAGGACTGAAAAAACGTGGGGCGGGAATTATGTATTATATTTCTGGAAGATTCAACTCTGCACAGCACGCAGCGTCAAAAAACTCTGATGTTTGAGGCATTTAAACACATTTGATCGTTGTATTTAGCGTGCGATGTGTTGAAGGAGTACTCTCCACGTAGACATCGTTAGTGTGAGTATTAGGTTGGATAACTGTACAGGACTCCGTGAAAGTGATGGGAGTGGCAGATTGTACCACTGTAAAGGAACTGTCCATTTTGTTTCACCAAAGTAGTACACTGTCTCACTAGAAGTGAAGATAATTGGAGAATACAAGAAAAAGGAGTAACTTACTACAGAGAGGGAGGATTGAAAGAGATAGAGAGTGGTGGGACTGTGTTTGATTCACTAAATATGTTACAAATATGCTGTAGTACACAAACCAACTTAGTAACACACCCATTCAGCATCAGACTGACGCACATGCTTTCACATATAAGTCAGATGCTCATCGGTCACACTTGTGTCATACAGGCTGACCTGTTATTGAATATCTTTCACTTCTTTTGTTACAAAACAAAACGGACCTCTCCTCATTTAAAAAAAATTTATTTATTACAATTATTTTCCCCTTTTATTATTCCTCATAATGAGAACCAGTCATTGCGCATCATAATACAGTAATATGTGTCAGTGATATGATTCATAGATACTGCAGGAAAAATGTGTGTGAATCGTGACAATCCTTTTAAAATAATGCAGCAATGGGAGCAGAGTACAAAGGTCAATGTTCTTGTGTCAGAAAGTTGCAGTAACTTTTTAAATGATGATTCCAGTTTGGCATATTTGTCTTTTTTACATCATTATATAAAGTTTTATCCAGCCCACTGAGCTCACTCACTCTAGATCGTAAGTGCATTCACATAAAGGAAATAAAATAAAATAAAAAAGAGCAGAGATGCTAAATGTGATGGTGAATTCCGCTTTATGTGTAAATTGTGAACATAACAATGAAATGTGAGATCAGCAGGCAGGAAGTCCTGAAATAGTACTGGACCAGACCTTTTTGAGTTTCTCCCCCAGTGCTAACAAAGTTTGCATATTTAGTTGTTTCAGTTGTTTTAGTTGACAGTGAAGCCTGCTAGCCAGGTTCGGGTTTAGCTGGCCTCATTGTGTGTATTTGGACAGGCTGATAGCGCCTGGCTAAGGGCCACTACTCTAATCCACTGTTTGTGTATTTCCTTGTTGGCCCTACAGTAGTGTGAACAGGCCAGAGCCCTAGGCTGATGTGCAAACATAGCTGGTGAAACACCCAGTGTTGCATTACCACCTGCTTGTCAGCATGCGTGTGCATCAACGGGGCCTAGAAGATGGATGGGCTGATGAGAGCATGCCTGCAGCCAGACATTATTTTCACATCAAAATTTTTCTTAGGAAATATCAGCAATGGCTAATACTATGTGCGCTGATCTGAGAAATGAGTGTGTGTCTCTACAGCTCCAGCTTCTATCCAGGTTTTAGCTGACACATACTGATGATGAACAACTACACATGTGTCTGTATTTTCAGTATTAACTCAGTTAATAATTAAATCAGTGACAGAGGAAAAAATTGTCCTCTAGGTTGTTGCACTGACAAACACCTGACAGGGTAACAGGTAATTTAGTGTTTTACGTGTCACCCGTCTGTCAGTGATGCTGTCATTTAGGTTTAGTACACCTGTGAGTGGCAGTTGTGAGTTCACTGTTTCTGGGTGACATGATCACTGACATGGAGCAGGAGGAGTTGAGGGAGAATCACAGAGTTTAACATGCATTATTAAGGAGGAAAAATTATCTTTCTTTGAGCTCTCAAATTCTGGCAGTATTTCATCTGTCCAGAGGGATGCAGAATATGAACATCTCACTATTATTTTCCACTGTGCGCAGCTGTTTTTTTTTTCTGTCAAGGCAAACGAAGAAAATGAAAGTGAAAGTCATTCTCACTAACTTCTAAACAAAAGGAATCGTCCTGTTTTTGCTTTACATTAGGGATGAAGACGTACCTCATCTCTGGGAGGAAGCTGGATCATGATGTGCAGTGTGGCTGTTCTCAGACGGGACTGCCAGGTGGAGATTTTGTAGGAGTTGGCGTGTCCTCCTGTCCTACGCCCCACACACCAGACCTCATTCCTGGAGGGGCGCAGGCTGCTGAACCCCTGCTTCCTCACCAACCACCAGATAGGACTGGGGTAAGAATAAAAGAAAATGATTACGGTTGTTGCATTAGTTCACATTTTGTGTGGCTAAAACCACATGGAAATCAATCTAGCATTCATGCTTTCTTGTGCTTTTGGGGACTAACTTAAAGTACTAAACTGTTTGATAGTCCTCACCCTGCAACCTGAAGAGAATACACATAAGTACTCCTGACTCAATCAGTCATATATAATGTGATGTTGTTTTAACACCTGCTGTTTCTCTATGATATATATTTTGAGCCTCTCCCCCTGCTGTCCCTTTCTCCCTCTAGCCTCCCTGTGTGTTCCATAGTGTGGTCTTGTCTCCGGTGGCAGAGCAGGGTGACGACGTTGCTGTGCTGAATGGCTGCCAGGAAGAGCGCAAGACCAGCAGTGCCAAGGTACAGTACACGTGCATGAACAGTGACAGCGCCAGGAAGCTTGTCAAGCACCCCTTTGAGCATTTGCCACTTAAGCTACTAAACAGTCAAGCCCTGTGTCTGTGCCTTTTTGTGCCCTTTCCTTTGCTCCTACTCCTTCTTATCCTCTGACTCTTCTTCAACTGTTTGACCTTGATCACCTTTATCGCGCCCTCCAGTTCATGCCAGGTCACAGCCCCAGGACAGCCAACGGTCTCCTGAGTCCCCCGCTGGAGGACCCAGTGCGGGCCAGCCAGAGTTCGCTATGTGACATGCTCCAGGAGAAAGAGAAAAAGACCAGCACTAGCACAGGAACCGGCACCAGTCTAGGTATGGCTGGAGGCACGGGAGCGACAGGTACAGGCATGGATCACTCTGCCTTGATCCAACTACGTGCCGAGAACTTCAGACAGAAGAGTGACGCCCACTTTGTGGATGTTATCAGGGAGGACAGGTGAGCAGAGAGGTTAAAGGTGGAATTTATGAATTGATAATGTCCCTTGGGGGTTACTGATTCCGCATGACTGGTTGTCTATTAATAAAGGGATGCATTTGTCATGAGGCTTTTATTTTTTTTAAGTCAGTAATCATTCATTATGGTAATAAACCATTGTACTTTGGTTGGTTGTACTTTGGTTTACGTATAACATAACCCATTATAATAGGCCTCGGGATACTCTTAATAATACAACTTCTGCTGTAAATTTGTCATGTAAATTTAAAGAATTTAAAACTCTAAGAGTGTTTTCAGGATGAGAGTTTGGATGTTTTCTGTGATATTGGATTGAAAATGCAAAGTTATATATTGAACTGCATTTTCCTCCCTTCTTTTCTTCTTGTTTTGCTCTGCTCCCCAGTCTGATGAAGGACTACTTTTTCAAGCCACCCATCAACAAGATCAGCCTTAACTTCCTAGAGAGACCTCTGGAAAAGGCATATCGCAGCAGCTACAAGGAGGAGGTAACATGCGCGGAGAAACTTTGCTCTGTGTTGTTAAAAAAGTATCCCAGTGAGGATATTTGTCAAGTGCTAGTCAGGAGAATGTGTTTTACATCTCTCCTCGTCGGTGCGCGCATGTGTTCTTTGAGTTAAGAGGAGGGTTTGTTGTATTTTTCTTCCTTGCACACCCCTTTGTTTCAGGGTTTTTTTTTTTACGCCACATAAGTTCACACACTCAGGGCCTGTTCCAGGTGGCCTGCAATGACCTCACAGTCTTGTAGCCCCCTGCTGTTAAACCAGCGTTACTACGGAGCTTAAATCACACTGGTTTTGTTGCATGCAAAATCTCTGCAGCAACACTGTGATGTCAGAATTTTGATATACGGTGTATGATAAATACAGCACAGGGTTTCACAGTCCACTCAGACATTAGCAAGACAAAAAGCAAAACACATAAGGTGACTGATGAAGCCAGCTCTCTGTCTCAGAGTAATACTTATAGCCACGTGTGATCGCACTGTTCAAGCCCTGTTGTAGTTTAATAACATTCAACATTTGATTGCATTGATAACCATTTGCATTTTTCTATTACTCCTACTATTACAACTGGACTGAGAAAAAATAGAGAAACAGGATAGCTAAATCCAGTACCCATAGTCTATATGTGACGTATCTGTAGGTGTGTTTTCCGGATAAATCTGAGCCATTGCTTCTCTTAAGTCTTACATTTCTCTTCCCTTTCAGGTCAAGAGCAAGGCTAAGGTGCAGACCTTTGCGAGCACCACCTTCAGCTCCTTCCTGGATGTTCTCCTTAGCTGTTTCGTCTTCCTGGCCCTGACCCTGGCCTGCTTCCTTCCACCTCTGGTGAGCCCGGCAACCGGGGGCTCTCTAGCTCCTGCTGCCCTGGCTGTGGCTCCCCTGGCTGGTCTGCTGGAGCTGGCCTCCCTTGTGCTCTCCATACGGTGAGGAGGCTTAGGCAGATGACATGTACAGTAGTAGGACTGTGTATTTTTGTGCATGGTTGCTTTATATTTTGACCAGTGTGCCAACAAAATACAATTTTCAAAACATAAAGAGTTCATTGTTTTAAACTTTGTCCATTTTTATGTAACACATGAGAAGGATTCTGTGTTTTCCCTATATTTTATTTATCCTTGGCAGGAGAGAGAAGCCTCTAAACTGTTATTTATGCTGTTGCTCTAAGTGCTGTGCCATCAGTCTAACTGTTTTTCGGCTGCTCTTGTGTTTGAATGATAGTCTGAATCTCCTGGGCCTGAGTGGAACAGGGCTGAAAACCACAGACAGACCAACATTAAGCACCACAGCTCTCCACTGAAACAAGAACTAATTATTTGATGAAGCTTTATGTTGTATTTGGCTCCCACACCACAGTAGATTAATTTCTCTGGTCAGATGTGACTGGCTGATGTTCATATTTTTGTGAAAGACCAGTGTTGGCCCAGAGACTGGCACAATGATGTACTGGTACCAGGTGCAGTGCCAAGCCTAAAAAATACCCTTCTGCTTCTTCCAGTGTTCGGAGTGCTGAAGATGTGTGATATTTAATTTGTACTTTGTTTTATGAGTGCACATGGAGAGTATTTAAAGATGAATTCATTTCCACTTATTGTCATGCATAAATGGGCAATAAATTTCATCTTCTTGTTGGTAGTTGGACGGCATTGTTGTTTTAATGATGTATCTTAATTAAGCACTAATGAGAGTCTGCCACAGTTTTTCCCTGATGGTGTTAGAGAGACCTCAATGGGGAGAAACAGTAAAAATATGGTTTTCTTTATTCTCTACTGTTTAATTGCTTCTTTTGTTCAACTATTGCATAGGTTTTTGCTGATTCTCTTCCATCCTCTCCTCTCCTCTCCTGCAGCATGACCTTCTATTTGGAGGAGGTAATGAACTGTACTCGCTCCCTGCTCCTGGGGGTCTCCGGCTGGGTCTCTCGTCACGTGATTGGGGCCGTGTTGGTCTCTCTCCCCGCCATATCAGTCCTGTCCCACCTCACTCGCAGCATCCACCTGCCCTTCCAGGTAATCACATGCATTTGGATGTGGAACAGAGTGGGATTTGGACCCCAGGATTTTATAATCAGAGTAAAAAGCTCCAGATCTAATCTCTAATTAGAGTTTCCAAGAATATTAAGCATGTTCTGACTGAAAACCCTAAAACATCGGACATATGTGTTACCTATCTAACCTTATCTAAAGGTGACAGCTTTCAATATAAGTGCAACCATACTACACTTTCTGCCCTACAGATGTGCCTACTTCTCACTGCTATTTAGAAAGGTTACTGCCTCAGCTGCTGCCAGCACTACTTCTGGCTGCTCTCAGTGCAGCTACTGTGCCTCTGCTGTTTGCTAATTGTTAAAGTGGTAGTACTTGTACTGTCCAAGCCATAACGGTTTGCCCTCACTGATATCTCTAAGCCAGAGTAAACAGAGATGAATTTGAACCCTTGCCTATGGTAAAGCCAGAGGTTCATTATCCGGCAGTAGTCACGATAGGGACTGGAGGTAAACAGCTTGGAGGCTGTATGAGCCTTGGCCTGTGGACCTTGGCGCTAAAAATGTTGACATTTCTTCATCTTTGAGTCCCGCATGTCAGAAAATTGAGAACAACCTTACTTTAGCTATTTTTTTTCTGTTTTCAGTCAAGGCCATATTTGAAGTTACTCAAGATGTGCCCCGAGATGTGCGCTGTTTTGATATCTTGTTTTCCAGCACCAGATTTCTCTACCCATTCCTCTCCCGTCCTGCTCCATGTCTTCCCTCAGCTCTCTTCATCTCTTTGGGGCTCACAGATCAAAGCGGTACTCTCAGGGAGAGTAGTTAATTAGACATGCAGTTTTCTGGACTTTAATGCCTTTGAAGATATTAAGACCCAATAACAGGTTGGGGGGGGGGGGGGGGGGCATGATATGGAGAGAGGGAGGACATGTGTAGGGATGAGAGGGGGAAAAGATGTTATCCTGTCAATGTAATCATTAACAACCTGTGAATGTCCCCAAATTAAATAATTAATGCTGTCTGCATATGTTTACATGAATAGAGCACTTTATACTCCTGAGAGGCAGAATCAACATGTTAAACCAGATTAATTTTCTGACCTTTAAAAGTTTCTCCTTACATTTGATTTATGTTGCATTTGACATTTAGAAATTGAGTTGCATGTAGACTTTTCTTTTACTTCAGTTACAATATGCCATTAATAAAGGTTGTTCATTTCTTTTTATTTTATTTCTTTGACTGGAAATCCATTCCTTCATACAGCAGTGTGTACTCTGGGAGTATACAGTGGGCTGATGTGTCACCCAAGGAGTAGTTTTGGGGTTGGGTGCTTGCTCCAGACACCTCAGCCTTGATCTTGCAAACCTGTGGCCTGATAGATGCTTCTCTCTCTAATATATATTATAGATTATATATATAATCCCCCCTGGGGATACAAGAAAACAATTCTGCAGTTTTCCTCCCTTTGGTCAGAGAACTGTTTCAAAACTATTTCAAATCTGAATATTTGATGTTGAAATGTGGCAAAATGAAATCCCTACTTTCATGATAATAACAATACAGTGTTCAGAAGAAACCCACGTGGTCGATAATCCCTAATCCTAACAAAGCATTGCCTGTGACGTCACATAAAAAGAACTTAAAAGTGAAACGTCAATTTGTGTGAACTAGAGCAAGAAAACAGAAACTGAAAATGCAAGTGCACTCACTAAAATGAAACTTGAACTGATACCTAACCTTAACTATCTTTTTTTCTGTACCATAGCTAGCTCTCTACAAGCAACTATGCCCTGTATTAGGCATCATTTAAAACCGGGATATAGTTTAAATAGATGAGTTACTAAAAATTACCTCCATACAGTTGCCAAAAATGGTGAAATTAGCTATAGGAACCACAATTGTTATGTAAACATGTTTATTTCTGGAGGTCTGCGGACATCGACTCTCTTTTGAAGACAGCCTCAAGTGGCCATTTGAAGAACTACAGCTTAGTTTTTCAGCTGCGGAGGTGGCAGCTTGGAACACCTTGTTTATTGCTACTTTTATTGCTTTGTTTGGTTTCTTTAATGACTGCTATTTATCTTTGTTTGTGACTTTTTCCTCCAGGTGACTATGTTCTTGTGCTGTGCCACCATCCTGGCCATCATCCAGTATTGTAACTTCTGTCAGCTGAGCTTTTGGATGCGCTCAGTCCTGGCCACTGCTACGGGGGTTGCTCTGCTGCTGCTGCTCTACAGTCCCTTGCACAGGTACAAGTGAACACTTATCAGCGCATACCGTATGTGCAAACAACAAACGTACAAGTGGCGTTGATGGATTTCTGCAAAACTGTAATCTAAAGATTTATGTTGGCCAGATGAGTATTTTTTAACAGCAATATACAGTACATGCAGTTTTGGGTCTTGAATAAGTCAATACTGCTGCTAATTCAACTGCATGCATTCATTCATTCCTCTGAAACATGAATCATTTATCCACTTCATTTAGTACTACATACCTCCACCTGTTCCCAAGGAAGTAAAAATCTCCATTATATATGCTGTGCGGTCATGTGTGTGTGTCTGTGTGCATGTATGTGAGCGCTCCTTTCTCCTGACTGACACCATTCTCGTTTCTTCCAGCTCTGGTAATAACAGCTTGCCAGGTTATGGGTGAGTGTCTCCGTGGAAACCGAGCGGTTTGATCGATGAGTTATATTTGAAGGGTCAAATTGAGTGACAGCTCTCTTTCATTGTTTTTTTCATAACTCCAGCTCTCTTTGGCTTTTACTCATGCTCAAGCTTTCCTGTTCTTTATTCTTCCATGCTTCCCTGTCTCCCCCTCCGTCTCTCCCTCCCGGTGTACCAGCAGAAATGGCTGGTAAATGCCACTAGTGGTGGAAATGACTCATACAGCTGGTGCTGGCTTGAATTTTGTATTAGAGCCACAGCTAAGTCTTAATCAATCACAGAAGTAAGGAGAAGAAACGGACTGTTTCTGCTTTATGTCTTTTTATTTTGTCCCTTATTAACACCTGTGTTTGAGTGCAGTTAGTCGTTTAAACGTCTTGATTGATGATCATCTAATGCAGAAATCAAACTGAGACAGACAGATTCTACATACAGTACTTTTTCTGTTCAGCGACAGATCAGTGAGGCCACAGCCTTGATGCCTAGACTCAAGGACACAGTTAACATACAAATAGTAAGCATCCGACATTCTCGGATTGAGCTTTGTAAAATGAGTGTACATCACACTGCTATTTAAGAAAGCAGTGAAAACTAAGACTTTCAGTTTTAGTTTAGTGCTCCTAGTCAAAAACTAACCCTTTTAACTCTCAGACATGGAAGAAAATGATACACAAGATAAACAATTTTTGTACTGGAATGAGGAATAAGAGTTTTTACCCAAGGGTTTTTTTGCGGGTGGAATATTTTAATTTTACCGCTCATCTACTTTGACAGTCAGATGTCCCACAAGCACAGACGTAAGGACATTCCCTGAATATCTTTTGACAATAACTATTTCAGTGGAAGATGAACACATGGGTGTGTACAAGTGTAGCTAAGCAAGTAGTTGTGTATGTTGAGTGTAATTTTTTTAGGCCAGTGGATGCATCTTTGATGAATCTGAATATTGGTATAAAAGTCTAGAACTACACAGTTGTTCATTGGGACTAACTCCCAAAGTGTTGTGATCAAATTTTATTAAGGCTGGACCTGAAATGTGTCATCGTGATGGTATGTCGTCTAGATTTACCATCTCCACATCTCCAGGACATGTCATCATCTGTTAGCGTTTACATCTCACCTCTCATGTAATTTTCTCTCAGATTTCTTGTATTCCTGTCTCATTCTCCCCCTGTTTTCTCCCTCAGAGAGAACATCTCCGCATCGACTGATGGTGGGTCACAATCTGGTCCATACCCTCCCCAGAGACTTTCTGACCTTTTGGTCACAGAGGCCATCCTGGCCTTCTTCCTGCTTCTGCTCCTGGTCTGGTTCCTCAACCGTGAGTTCGAGGTCAGCTATCGCCTCCATTACCATGGCAACGTGGAGGCTGACAAGCATCGCTCCAAGATCCAGACGATGCGAAACCAGGCTGAGTGGTTACTGGGCAACATCATCCCCATCCATGTTGCTGACCAACTCAAGGTTTTTGTTGCTTTTGAAGCAAAAATATGATACATAATTATCAGAGCACTGATCAATAAATAATAGTTTCTTCTTTGTTTTGTAATTCACACATTTCAAGGAAATCAAAAAATATTGTCTTCTTTAAGTAACAGTAGTTGTAATTTTGGTTTCTCAGTTCTCAGTAAATTTGATAAAACATTTTGCCATTTTGTTAAATCTACAACACAATAAAATGTGCTAAATGTGACGGGATCTGAATACTCTGTTTCTCCCTTGTAATATAAGTTCATTGAGTTCATTGTAACATGGCCCTCTTCTCTTATTGTTTTCTCAGGTGACCCAGAGCTACTCCAAGAACCACGACAGTGTGGGTGTGATCTTTGCCAGTATTGTGAACTTCAGTGAGTTCTACGAAGAGAGCTACGAGGGGGGGAAGGAGTGCTACCGTGTCCTGAATGAGCTAATCGGAGACTTTGACGAACTCCTTCGCAGGCCTGAATTCAAAAGCGTGGAAAAAATCAAGACAATCGGTGCCACCTACATGGCAGCTTCAGGGCTGAATGTGCGACAGCTGGCTGAGAATGATGAAGATTCTCCACATGCTCACCTGAGGGCACTTTTCAATTTTGCCCTCGAGATGATGGGCGTCCTGGATGATTTCAACAAAAATATGCTAGGCTTTGGATTCAAGCTCCGTATTGGATTTAACCACGGGCCCCTGACGGCAGGGGTGATCGGCACCACTAAGCTTCTCTATGACATCTGGGGAGACACAGTCAACATTGCCAGTCGCATGGACTCCACTGGTGTGGAGTGTCGGGTGCAGGTGAGCGAGGAAAGCCATGCTGTGCTTAACGCCATGGGTTTAGAGTTTGACTACAGAGGTACAGTGAATGTAAAGGGAAAAGGTCAAATGAGGACCTTTTTGTACCCCAAAAGTGGGGAAAGCATATGCCAGGAAAGAATGGAGCTGGCCCCTGGCGTTGAACCCTCGTCCATGGCATTACCTGCCAATAAGACTTCAGGAACAGTCGTCCAGGCAGTGGCTCCTCCTTCTTCTTTTTTGTCTTCTTCCACTCCTCCTTCATCCTCTCTTTCCTCACTCCCTCCTCAAACCCAATACTCTGTAGCACCTCCAGGAGCAGGGCCTGTTCCAGCTAAATCCACAGAAGTGAGGGAGGAAGGATATAGGGACTCTGCACTCCTCCCTGAGCAGTCCCCTGCCACAGACATTCACACCCCTCCCCATTCTGAACTAGGCCCACAACCCAGTGCTGCACAAGTGCCCTTCGAGGTGCGGCCTGCTCCACTGGCACCTCAAGAGGTGGAGGATGAAGAGGAGGCCAATGAGTTGACAAAACTCAACGAGGAGTTTTATGCTCGTCTCTGATCCCTCCCCTTCCCATGTCTTCTGTTCTCCTGCCGCCGCAGCGGCTGCCTCTACAGGACTGATTGCAGATGTAGACAGGATGTCCCCTCCTTTAGGCAAGTGTCTTTGACATGAAAGACGGAAGTTGGTCACTCCAACTCACAGTGACTATGGTGACATCTTTTACGGGAGTTCTGACAGAGTGATGGGGTGGGTTAGACCTGTGTTGAGCACAGCAGTTTATAATGGAGTAAAAGCTAAAAAGGGATAAGAGATAAAAATAAGATTTGTTGGTGTTGATGTTCATGTTTTTTTCCTTTAATTTTTGTTATCAAGTGCCTTCAGGACTAGAGCAGTGAACGAACAAATACGAATACTGAACAAGTTTTAACAATCTTAGACTACGGAACATGCTGTGGTTTCTTACTCCATGCTTTTATTTTGAATGCAAGTATTTTTTTTTTTTTTAAAAACAATCATTATTATTGTGCCATATCAATAGTTTTAACTTGATCAAAATCTTGACCTTAAGGGAAAATCATTTTAGATTTTATATAAGTGCCAGTGCAGCATGTTGAGCTGAGCAGGAAACTATGGGAGGAATGAGGGAATCACATGAAGCAGTGTTAATTTATGTATTCTGCTTTGACACGAGGGCTTAATACAGTATTCAGTTGTGCTAGAGTCTCACTCTCAATGGGACATGCTACAAAGCAGGCTGCGTAGATTTTAGTGCTTGTAGCAGCTAAATGCACATTTTAAGCACAGGTCTTGCACAGTGTTTTTTTCGACCACTTGTTATTTGATAGTTGTTACCGTTTAATAGCTTTTATGAAAGTTTAAACAGAGTTCTTACTATCAAAAGCACAAAATCTAATCAGAAAAGGGAATACAGATCTGTAAGAAGGGCGGTTTTTAAAAAGGTGAGACCATCACAAAGTAAGAAGGCACTTTAAATATGCTATGAATATATATAAAGTGATACGTTTTGAGTATGTAACGCTCACCTCCTGTAGACCTGAAAGATGAGTGTGGGGATATTGGCTTTCACAGAAACCAATCCTGCAGCACTTACTTGCTGTCCACCCGTATGTTCAGTGGTCAGTACTTTATTCAGTCTAAGGAATTAGCTTTACCAAGCTGAGGAGATCTACAACAATACTTCAAGCGGGATGGATTCATTGCTGGTTGTGGTCTTATTATTACACACAATAAAACAAGTACAGAATATCGCCCTTTAAAGGCTACAGCGAGGTGAGAGTGCAGTGTAAGTGCAGTATAACTTTAAGTGGGACTGTGAGACAATCACTGTGTAGTTCTTGGTGGGTGATGGATGGTCCACATGCAGTGGGCTTCAGTGTCAAATCACAGATCAACTTTACTTTCTACAGTACTGTGTGTAAAAGCTCCAATTCTGTGATGCTGCCTTCATCACCAGAAGAGAAAAACAATTGCATTGGTCAGTCCATCAGTGTCGATTTATTCAACAGTTCAGTGTTGTCTGCCTTTAGCTGTGTGATTTACCGTCGAAGGGTTGGGAATTCTAACTTTAATCCTGTCGCAGCCTCTTCAACCGGGGGGAGGGGGGGGGGGGGGGGGGGTTCTACTGTATCAATATAATTGTGCCACTTTAATTGAGTGATCTATAGGTGCAGTGCAACCTAAACTAGCTGATTGTTTTGTGGTGCCTAAAAGTATGACTGTATTTTTTTTTTTTTTTATCATGCTGTTGTCACATGAGAATATAGATTATGATTGTATGTTTGAGGAAATTATGCTTGTTTTGCATTTTATTTTGACAGATTCCATCTATTTTTTATTCTTTTTTTTTTTTTTTTTTTTTGCTCCTTTCCCTGTTCTTCTTGTCCAGTCACCTGGTGCAGTGTGGTGGTGTTCCCATGGAATTCTTGGCCCTGTAGTTCCTTTTGCTTTCTACTTAGTTCACGCTTCATCATGTCTTCTGAGAGCACTCGTTTTCTCTCTTGTACTGTCAGTGTATGTGTGTGAGAGAGATTTATAAGGTTTTACTTCAAGCCAATATCAGCATCACAGTAAAGATGAAAAAAGAAGTCATCCATCCATCCAGAATCTAACAGGTTGCCGGTCTAACACAGAGAGACAAACAACCACATGCACACCTACGGCCAATATAGATTTGGCTATTAACCTACGGGTGTCTTTGCTGGATGTCCCTCAGAACACCAACGCAGGCACAGGGAGAACATGAAACCCTGCACAATAAGGCCTCAGCTGGCTGGTAGGGCCACACCTGGGACCTTCTTGCTGTGAGGCGACAGTGCTAACCACTGGACCATTGTGTAGCTCTTATTTTTGTTTTCGCTGCTACCTGTAGAGGAATCACATTTACACTGAGTTATTTGAAATGGAAGTCTGTACAGTGACCCTACAAACAAATCACCACCAAAACTTTTGGAAATTAGTCACCATTTGGCTTAAAAAAATCTTGATGGCCGTAAAGCAGAGATGTGGGAATCATTTCTTTTAATGTAGCTGTCTGCATCTGTAAAATAGAAACATGTTTGTTTACCTCTGCCACTGTGCTAAGCGAACATCCAGTGCCTTTTGAATCATTTAATCAGTGTGTGTTAGCTGTGATTATTTGTGTCAAATAATATAGCTATAGTAGCAGAAATACCATAAAAACCCAAAGAAGTTGTCACTGTTGTTTGGGACCTAGGACTCAGATCTACTTCACTGGTTTCCAAAATCATTGCTCACGATGCATATTCTCAGCTTGATTGTCTTTGCCAAACCACAAAAGTTATGGAAACAGATGAAAGCATCAGGTGTCATTTGTAAAGGAACTCCATCCACACCTCCCAGTTTACCGTCCTGCCTTATGCTGTTAGATAATAATCCACTGTGATTTTCTGCTGTAGCTCTGAATCAGTGATAGAAAGTACTCCACAGGTTGATGGGCACACCACTCCTCCTGTAGCGCACATCTATACACAGTCATAAATAAAACATTACAGAGAACACTGCTGGCTCTGTAATCTGTGATGCAGTGGGGTTGGTTGTGTGTGTGTGTAAGCCTGTTTGCATGTAAGTGGTTATCTCCTTTGCTATTTTTCTTTTAAACTTTAATCGAACGCTATACTATCATCCTGTTTCATTTCATTTTATTTTTATTTTTATTGTTTTTCAACATTTATGCTGAGTAACAAGCATATATTCCCAACATGCAGAAAATTCAAATCACTAAGCTTTGCTCATTTAAGGATACTTGGATTTTGTCCTTCTCTGATAGCGTATGGACAGACGATGTGTGTAGGACTGGTTTAAAAATTGCAATGAGGGATTCAGTTCGTCCTTTTCATTGAAGAAGTAAGTGTGATTCTGCTTTGTGACGGATAAATAAGGGAGACATATAAAGGCATAGCGTGTCAGCACTTGTTAAAATCATCACTCAGTTAAATGGTGAAAGCGCCACATCTTTTCACTATGATTTGCTGGTAAATTCAACCCACATGTGTTTTTAATTACACTGGGACAAAAAAAACGTAGACAGTGTTGTTTGATTTACATTGTATTTGTTTCATGTTTATGGATGAGATGTATTATGTATGTTTTGTGCACATTACCCATGTATCATTTATCAACACATGATCGTAATCTGTACACATTTGCACAAAGCACTCAGTGTTTGTACATATGCAGTTATTTTGTCACATATGATTTTTTTTTTATACATGTGCATGTGTCAGATTTTGTCAGAAAACAATGAAAAAGAGACACGTATTACCAGAATGATTTAATGTGTGTCTATTTGCGTAAAAAAGTGTGTTATATGATTTTATTCCTCCTTTTTTTTTCAGTATGAGAGAAATAAATCTCCAAGCGTAAAACTGTTGTGTCTTCAACATGTCAGGAAAAAGGATTCGTGCACATCACAAGGTAGCTAAGGTTCAGGAAGTATTGCCAATTTCACTAGGTCCCAACGCTAGGTCTTTATCTTCTGTGATAGTGTGAATCAAAGTGTATTTTTCTAAAGATTTACAGATATATATAATTTTAACAGCAAAGCCAGAGAATAATAAAACTGATCAAAGACCAGAGAGTGGTTAAAAAATGAAAAAACTACAGAGAGCTTAAATTTTCTTTTAGTATTTTTGTTGTAGCTGTACTCATCTGCTGGACACATCAACTTTGTGATGCAAAAAGAAAAATACAATTATTTTAAAATGTCGAGATCCTATGAAACATTTTACATTAATAAACGACTAATAATAAAATAATGTACACATATTATTATATTAATGTTTAATATTGAAATTAACATACAGCGGTTTAATATCTATTTTTAATATTACTTATTACGTTATTGTAAAAAATAACTAATAAATTAATTAAGTTGTTTGGAAATTGCTTGTATTTGTCTCTGGTGGTGCTGTAGCGCCCCCAGCGGTTAACAGGGGCAGTGTTTTCACGTAGGGCGTGATTGCGCGGCCCCTCCCCCTCCACAGCCGATCTGGAAAAGAAAAAAAAACTTTTTTGTATCGAAGGAATCAACAGCCGCCATCTTGTCGTGGCTCGGAATTAGGATTTCGGTCCAACACTGGGTTTTACGTAGAAATCGAGCATCCTTACCGCGATATGACAGCATCCTTCTGGCGAAATCGCAATCTTAACATCGCCTCGGAGACATTTTGTGCGAAAAAACGGGAATTGGATCGGTGGTCGTCGGGCAGAAACGCTCCGTATATCTGATTTCCCCTTCAGAGTGCGGCGATTCAGCCCCTGTCGCCGTTCGGGAGCAGTATTGTTTACCGTGGGCAAGCGGAGACCAGATCGTGACTTTCGAAGTGATTTGCAAAAATACGGCATTTTTATGCAATTCTGCATTTTTGTGGAGCTTCGCGCGATTTTTGCATGAAGAAATTTGACGTCACGCAAAATGGGTACTTTGAACATTTAGAAATTACGACTTTTCTCCCGGAATGCAGCAATCCACCTGATTTAACTGGATTGTCATTTTGAAGCTCGATTTTTACATGGGGACTATTTTATTTCGGGTTATTTAACGATAATAATGTGGGTGTTGGGTGTTGGATTATCATGGGGTGAATGGCGGTGGCGAAGCGGGGCGCTATTGCATCTCTTTTGAAAGACACTGACTCTCACAGCAAAGAGTAGCTAACGCTAACAGTTAACTTAGCTGGTAGCAGGCAATTAGCTAGCTATTAGCCAGTTAGCTAACGTTAGCAGGCTGTCAGCTTGCTAATGTGCTAACGGGGAAGGTTTGGGTTGATAGAACAACTTTCCTGTCACAAGGTCAATCATAATTATCAACTTAAACAAACAGCCGGACAAGATAACAACTATGGCTGAAAACCTACTGGACACCGGACCTCCCAGCTCCAAGCGGCCGAAGCTGAATTCACCTGCCCTGTCAGCGTCTGATGGACAAGGTAAAGGCCTCAACACAATCTACACATGTAAACTCCAACGTCTGTAACGTTTGTATTGAACGTTTCAGTGAGATATTGGCTATTTTGTCCATTGATCAACCGTGGAGCAGAGTCTGAAGTTACCGGGTCGGCTTGGTGTACTGAGATGTGTGTGCTGGCATCAGTTAACTGTGCTTTTACCGCAGTGTTGTGGTTTTGTTCTATGAGCATGTAACTGCACCTCCCCATTAAACGCAAATGCCAGTTTATTAGGCACACTTGCATTGTTGCAATGCAGTCTTAATACTGATTTCAACTGATTTCCCCTCCGCGAGTTATAACACTGTGCAATTCAACATCACTACAACATTTAAGCCTCTTAAATCCTCTTCAAAACAGTTATACCTTAATGTTGTATTTCCCGAAGTGTTGTTGCTGTAGGCCACCCTAGTTATTACAAACTTCACAACACTGGACACTGAGCACATGCATGTGTTAGTAAAGAGCTTTTTATACATGAGTTTGGCTCTGAATACTTATACACACACATTTTGTAAGTTAGTAGACTGTGGTGTCCTCTGTGATGGTCTGGCACATACATACCAGCAGGTAATGATGGCATAATGGAGTCACAGCGATCTCTGACGCACTATTTGGCTTATATACTGAGATAATGCGAAGTTGGGTGCAGAATCACACCTGTTCTAAAACCAGATGTCACTTTAAATCATGCCATACTGAAGTCTTCGTCCAGACCTACCATAGTGAAGCGGGCCCATTTATATGTAGGATGATTTCATGTAATGTATTGTGTTCAGGTATGTGTGATGTGTTGATCCAGGGGTAGCTGCTGGGGGAAAAAAAGATGAATGTCGGACACTGTTGGATATTGGTGCTTCAGCTACTATCTATAAACGCGTGAATTAGCAGAGACCAAAACTCAGTCATCTCCTTGGCTGGAGCATCCCTAATCAAGCATACAGACCCACACCCAGTCTGAACTGGAAGGGGACGCTTACAATAGCTTTTTTCCTCCAATAAGTTGGTGTACATATTGTACTACAGCCAGCACAAGAGTGTCTGTTTCTGTTTAGACTCATGCATTCTTAAAATGAAGTGTGTCGGAATGCAAGATGGAAATCGGCACATATGCATTGTGCGTAAACGAGCGATTGGATTTAGGAAATTCGGGTCTGTTCTGTATCTCAATACCACTATTTTTGGTTTGAAAGGAGAAACTAGATATACTGCCCCGGGCCTCCCAAAAGATTACAAGAAAACCCCCTGTTGGAGCTGCTGTTTCTTAATTAAAGATTAAAAAATACATGCGTACATACTGTACCTAAAACATGTAATGTTTCATTTAAACAAACATAGAAAATCAATTGAAAGTGAAAAATACAATTAAGTGCTAATTTGTTAAATTTTAGTAATCATTATAAATAAGTCCATAGTGGTGTATTTATCCCAAATAATTTGGTACTTAGTATCAGTATCATACTGTTCAGTGTGAGACTTAAAGGTTTGCTACACCCTGTGATCAAAGCAAGTACTTGCAGAAAAGTTCATTAATGTATTTGTCCCTGTCAGAACAGAGGTTCTGGAGCTTGGACTCCATATGTATCATCTTACCAGATTTGTTCTTGTTGGTGTCTTTCGGCCATAGCTGTAGCATTCTAAATACTTGTTGTGTTAGCCTTTTAAAACTGGGCAGACACATTTTTTTTTAATATTGTATAACAATAACAATAATAATAATGATTATATTAGCTGCAATTGCACTGCTGGTTTTAATAGTTAACTGCGATTTTGTCTCAATTGTCTGAATCAACATGCTTTTTTTATATGATATACTTGAGTATACATGTCAGTTTTATGATTACAGATAGCTGTGTTATTTATTATCTTAATGACAATATGCTGGCATTTGAAAGCCTTAACCGCAGAATGACTTATGAGCCATTGCTGAATCTAGGAAATTTTCCAGAATAAATGAAAAGAAAAAGTTATGCCGCCTTAATCAGTGGTTTTGACACTCACGTTTCAGCTCTGAGTGGTCATTGTTTTGGTTTAACTGGCTGCCCAGTGCCTGTATACTGGAGGTGATCTCATAATCTGTCAGTAAATTTTAAAACCAAAAACCTTCAATTAAATCTGAGTTAGCGTGTGCAGACAGCTAAAAGGCCAACAAAAATAAATAAATAATAAAAAAAAACTATAATATTGCTCTACGTTGATGTGTGTAAATGGTCAGCTTTATTCTAAGCATTAACCATGAATGATTTCATTTCAGTTGCTTGTCAGCAGCAGCAGCTCTGTGCCTAATAGGCGGTTTAGGCTTCTGCATATTTCAAAGTGATTGTTTTGGATCAATAAAGATAGAACACACTGAGGAGGTTTGGAGATACAAACATTTTTATGATTTGTCTTCGGCGAAATTTCATTGAAAGTTTCAGTCTGTGTCCCGCCGTACCCAAAACCCGCCAAACGCAAAGTTTTATTTTCTCAAATGACAAAATATGTGTGTAAATGTGGTTCAGAGTTCAAATTATCAGTGTAAAGGCTCCCTCATTCTTTGCTTTCATTTACATTTAAACAAAGAATTTAGGATTATAATTATTCATACAAAGCGTGTATCTCTGACGCTTTACACACCATGATTTATTTTTCTTGTGCTTGTATATTGCCACAATTAGCATCATCAATCAGCATAAAAACATCGCAATAATATGCAGATATTTATTTATGGCCATGTAGCCCACCCCTACACTGTACATGTTGTCAGGCAAATAGGTTTTCTTATCATGTCTGTTACGTGCCACGTGTTCTTCACTGGGTTCGATTTCGTCTTTTCTGCAAGAACAAGTAGTTGGACAACGTTTGGACAAAAGTATCAGTCATGACATCATATGAATTACAGGGCTCATCACACTTGACAGAGACACCACATGTCTGCACTGATCAGTCATTAAACCTGCCCCGACTCCTCTGTATCATTCTCAATAGTTACAGTCGGACATAATGGACCCCATGGGGCAACACAGGGCAGTACTATTATCAGCTATAAATCACAGCATATTTAGAGTAGACTTCCACTTTTTTACAGACTGTCATGCCTGGAGCTCTTTGAGCATCCATCTGCACTGACATTTGGCATTTTTCTTTTGGCTGAGCTTCATATGCATATGAGTTTAAATCGCATTATAATAAGAATGCCAAACTCATGAAATTGAGTCGCAATAATGTTTTAAAAATAAGGCTTGGTTTATTTAGCTACGGGTCTACTCAGAGCCTAGACTGTAGGGGGCTATCAGAGTGAAAGCATTTTTACTTGGGCAGTTGTGTGTCTTTAATTACGCTGGTATAACGCTAGTCATGGCTAGTCAGCTGTGTTTAGTTTCTCTGTGTAATTCACACAGTGGAAACTGGAACTGAAAAGCTCATGTTGGAGCTAATAAATGAAGGTCAGCAGCTCTTTTCTTTATTGTCATTGTACTTGTACAATGACAATAAAGACATTCTATTCTATTCTATTTTTATTAAAATCGTGCAACACGGAAAATACAGAAGATATCTGAGCAGATGGCTTGTAGGAGGCAGAATGAAGTATTCTAGTATTCTATTCAGTGCTTGTCCAGCCATGGAGGCATGTGAATAAGGAAATGCATTTTGGACCAATCACAGCTGTTGCACTGTGCATTGCGGCAACACATAGTTAACATTTCTGGGGAGGTGTGCGTCGGGCTATGGCGTAGGTGCGACCATAAATCAAGCAAAAGACTGATGTGAAAGTTCTAGAAAAAGAGCTTTGCCATATTATTTTTCAAACAGGCCCCCCTCCTGTGTCTGTGAAACTTAGTTGGGATTAAAAGTGGCAGCAAGGCGCATCTGCACCGTATGCTTTTAATAAATAAAAAGGTTGTTGCTGTTGATGCTTGCGGTGTCTGTACTTCAAGTCAAGTATTGTGTTCATTTGGCAAGGTCCTTTTTTATGGTTAAGACAGAGCAAACATCTGCCCCCTGTCTGTCCATGGAGGCCATCTGTCACCCTGCAGGGTCCCTCTCTCCCCATACCCTTCAGTCCTCAAGGCCGTTGGATGCACATAAGTTTCATTAAGATGTTTTATTGGAACATTGTGATAGTTGTTGTTGAGAATCCAGAGCTGCTGTATTTTGATAGATCACATGTTTATCATAGTCTATAAATTTCTGATGGTCCTTAACTAATAAATGTATTTTCTCTGGCAATTCTGATGGATGATTGTGGAATGTAGTGCTGGGTTAAGTCTCAGGATAGATGTGTTTGTCTTGGTTACCAAAGCCAGAAGCTTGCTAAAGCCCATCCAGTAAATTTGATGCATTCCTTGCTGAGGTCTTAGTTCTTCTCCATGTGTCGGCCGTAGCTATCCGAGGGATCTCCCCACCCCCATGCCGTGACACCCAAATGTTCCCTTACCACTGTGTAAATGACACTTTTAACACTAGAAGTCCCAGAGAGCAGCCATTTGGCTTTTCTACCTATAAAACCCACAGGGCAGCCGATCGGCTGGAAGGCTTTTAGCTAATATCCTAAATCACCTGTGAACCCTCCTTCTGTTATGTAAACGAGGCAGTCACTGGGGCACCACAGGAGGGGACATGCTGAGCCACTTCAAGGAAACTTGTGGGGAGGGGAGGGGGAGTGGGCCCAGAGAGCTTATGGGGGACGGGGTAAGCACACGGAGCAGTGTTCACTTCTAACCTGGCAACACCTTGAGACAGAAACTGGTTCATCCCAAAGACAAAACACCTTGACATAAAATGGGGGAGGGGGGGAATCGGAGAGGAGCAGGATTGCTGGGGGTTTGGAGGCCAGAGTGTGTGGGGGAGGGAGGCACACCTGAGGGCTGTGAACTCATTTGCTCTGTCCGGGCTGCTAACTGACTGTCTGTCTTTCACCAGTTTCACCAGGTGGCAGCCTGGGCAGAACAAATGAGCTGAATCAAAATGTAATATATGTAGAAGGATGTAGAAGTTATCAGGACCCTACAACACTGGGCTTCCAACATCCCCACCAGACACATAGGAAAAGTAAAAGAACAGAACCACATCAAAAAAGCACTCAAAATCTGTGGTTATCCCAACTGGGCCTTCATGATATTTACACATATTTACAAATAATAATAAAAAAATGCATTATCAGGATACAGTGTTAGAGAGTGGAAGTGAGTGAGACTTAGACTTAGAACTTAGACTTAAAACTTTATTGATCCCTTTGGGGTGACTCCCTCAGGGAAATTTAAGTTTTCCGCAGCAGCAAGCACACAGAGCAGTTTGCAGACAAACAACAGCAGTGGTTTGCAAATAGTTATAGAAAAAGTGATTGAATAATAAAATGGTGAACATTAAATAATGAACGGTGAACTTCCTTTGAGTGGGATTAAAATAAGATGTAGTAAAACTCTAGTAGGGAAAAATAAACAGTAAGTAACAGTGAGTGAGGTGAGTACATTTCAATAATCACGCACAATGCTGGCACTGCCAAGCCATCTCCTTTCTGCATTTGCCACATGTGTATTTGTAGCAGTCAATACATTGCAGTCACATGAGTCATTATGGCCACATTGGTCATTAGCATGGCAGTGCCAGGATTGTGAGTGATTATTGAAATGTACTCACCTCACTCACTGTTACTTACTGTTTTACTGTTTATTTTTCCCTACTATAGAGTTTTACTACAGCTTATTTTAATCCCACTCAAAGGAAGTTCACCGTTCATTATTTAATGTTCACCATTTTATTATTCAATCACTTTTTCTATAACTATTTGCAAACCACTGCTGTTGTTTGTCTGCAAACTGCTCTGCGTGCTTGCTGCTGCGGAAAACTCAAATTTCCCTGAGGGAGTCACCCCAAAGGGATCAATAAAGTTTTAAGTCTAAGTTCTAAGTCTAAGTCTCACTCACTTCCACTCTCTAACACTGTATCCTGATAATGCATTTTTTTTATTATTATTTGTAAATATGTGTAAATATCATGAAGGCCCAGTTGGGATAACCACAGATTTTGAGTGCTTTTTTGATGTGGTTCTGTTCTTTTACTTTTCCTATGTGTCTGGTGGGGATGTTGGAAGCCCAGTGTTGTAGGGTCCTGATAACTTCTACATCCTTCTACATATATTACATTTTGATTCAGCTCATTTGTTCTGCCCAGGCTGCCACCTGGTGAAACTGGTGAAAGACAGACAGACAGTTAGGCTGCGTTCAGACTGCCAGCCAAAATCCGATTTTTAGCCCATTCAGATTTGAATCGGATCTCGATTTTGAAGTCTGAACAGTGACAGATCACATGAAATCCGATTTTTGCCAAACGGTTGCAAACCACATCCAGAGGTAGTTTCATATCGCATTCGTATCGGATATGGACAGATGCGTCTCAGTCTGAACAGCTCCCAACACTCAGATGGGTTTTGACTGTCCGTGACGTCACTTACGCGACGCCAGGCCAGAACCAATGCGCCAGACCGCGTGCCTATTTCCGTTGTGGAGGAGCCACGTTACGGCCACGGACAGTGATATTACAGCTATCACGATGGAGGAGGACTTTGAAAACAATTCGCCTTGGACAGAGGAAGAAACTGCATGCCTTATAAATCTTTACACTGACGTGACGTACATCCATCGTGTTGTTTGTTGTTGTTTTGCTTGTCGCTGTCGCAATTATATGACGTCTGACAAATACACATGCTGAATGACGCTTCCGCTCGTTGCTACAGCAACCTATCAGACCGGTGAAGAATGTGGCCCAGTCTGAACAGAACCATATCCGATTTGGACACTTGCTAAAGGCAGTGTGAACAGTCAGCCCTAAAAATCGGATATGAGAAGGAATCAGATTTGAATCAGATCCGTCTGCAGTCTGAACGCAGCCTTAGCAGCCCGGACAGAGCAAATGAGTTCACAGCCCTCAGGTGTGCCTCCCTCCCCCACACACTCTGGCCTCCAAACCCCCAGCAATCCTGCTCCTCTCCGATTCCCCCCCTCCCCCATTTTATGTCAAGGTGTTTTGTCTTTGGGATGAACCAGTTTCTGTCTCAAGGTGTTGCCAGTTTAGAAGTGAACAGCCACCCTCTCCCCCATAAGCTCTCTGGGCCCACTCCCTCTCCCCTCCCCACAGGTTTCCTTGAAGTGGCTCAGCATGTCCCCTCCTGTGGTGCCCCAGTGACTGCCTCGTTTACATAACAGAAGGAGGGTTCACAGGTGATTAGGATATTAGCTAAAACCCTTCCAGCCGATCGGCTGCCCTCTGGGTTTTATAGGTAGAGCAAAAAATGCTGGGACTTCTAGTGTTAATACCTTGCAGGCAGACAGTAAGCACATGACGCAGCCACTAATGGAGCCATTTAAGCTTCTGCCTGCGGGCAATAGAAAAACTGAGGGGGGAAAAAAGGGGGAGCAGCAGAATGTAGAAGGGGAGACGAAGGGTGGTGGTGCAACTTTTGCCAGTTAGAATGTACACACACACACACACACACACACACACACGTGTCTTGTACAAAATAAATCACCGTAAAGAAACTAGAAGTATATTGGCTCCTATCACTAGAATGTGGATTAATTAACAAAATAAATAACTAACAGACTTAAATATAATAAATCTGTGTTTTGTAGCTTACCTTGAAGCTATAGCCATAAGAGACCCACTCAACCCATTAGCAGTAACTGTGGATTTTGCTCTACTACTATCAGCATCCACATTGCACATTTAACAAATTATCTGACTGCTTTTGTTTCCCGCTGGTTAAATTCCCAGATTCATGGTTCTGTACTGTGTTAGGCAGGGGTCACCAACCTTTTTGAAAGTGAGAGCTGCTTCAGTTGTACCGAGTAATACGAAGGGCTACATTTAATACAACCTTACTGAATAACATAGTCGCACAGTTCACCTTTAATAAGAAAAATAGTAATAATAATAATAATAAGGCAGTGGTTGTTGTTATATCTTATTGTTGTTAATGAATCCTCACAATAAATATCCTCAATGATTTACGTGGTAGAAACCTATTTATTTAAACATGCAACATTTTTCATTATTTATTTTTGTTCCTATAATTCAGTTTCACATTTGAGCTATCACATCTCTGATTCATCTTTCTTTCTTGACTCCACTATATGAATGAGCACATTTGTAATAATAATAATAATAATCTTTATTTGTATAGCACTTTCAAACCAGTATTAGAAAGTACTTCACAAAAACATTAATAAACAAATTTGAAATTTGAAAACAGGCACATAAGACAGAGTTAGAGCAGTTAAAAGAAAAACACCATACAATTAAGAACAGTTAAGAACATAATTAAAACTCACTCAAAGCTCAAGTCAGACCAAGAAAGGCGCTCCGATAAAAGTATGTTTTTAGTAGCGATTTAAGAGTTCAGAGTCAGCTGACCTGATTTCCTCACTCAGATCATTTCATAAGTGAAGTATATCACATTTTTACAAATCTGTAGCATTTTAACAAAAAAAATCACATCTGTTACACTTTTAGAACAAATCATTTTTCACGTTTTAGTTCGATATTTGAGTTTAACGTGGTGGTGTTTCACTAAAAACATCCGTTTTGCTCAATGAAGCTTCATTTACACCTTTTGACTTCTTCACCCCAGCCTCATGTAAAAAGGCTGCCTTTAACTCGCGGCCTTTCCGCCCGTAGTGCGCTGCCAGGCAGGGAGTTAGCATGGAAGCTAGCCTGTCTCGTACTGAACTGAAGTGTCTCTCCACATTTTGTCACAGTAGCTCCACAAATGAGACATACATGCGTTTCTTATTCTGTGGTAAAAAATAACGCTTCTTCCCACCCACTGTGACAATGGTACGTTTTCTTTCGCATTTCTTCCATGTTTTTATGTTGTTACAACCCACATCTGGCTCCTCAGTGCCGCTGCGTCCGCTTCCATATATCGGTAAAAAGAAAGATGGTGGTTTGTCTTGCGCGTGATATTGACACAATTAAATACAATTTTTAGAGGTCGATGGCAACAAGTGCTAGTTTTAGAACATACCCTGCAGGCGACCAGGTGCCCGCGGGCATCGTGTTGGTGACCCCTGGTGTTATTGATACCTCTGGTTTTAGGCTTGCTTCACTTCTGTAGCCTGGCTTGTTGCTGGTTACTACCTTTTAATCCGGGGAACAAACTCCGCAGTGATGAGGGAAAGGTGGCAGTGACACTGTCAACACCAGCAGATTAGCACACATAAAACAATGTCATCACTTTTTTTCACACATAAACGTTACCCTACCGACAGCAGTGTCAGCTTCATGAGACTAGCTTCATACACTGTTACACACTCTTCCCTTGAAAGTAAACGCTCTGCTGACAACACAGTGTAAAGTACTTTGGCGCAGCATACATGTTCAGGTTTTGGTGGAGGGCAGCCATAAAACAAAAGATCGGTTTTAAATTAATGCTGAATCCCATCTCTTTAAAAACGCTTGGATCTGCCCTGATAACGATCAAAATGATTGGTTCAGTACTTCCCTGAATACAAAACACATTTTTGCTATATTTTGTACTTTTTTATTTACCCGGTGAATCCCCTATGATGCAGTAAAAATTGAATCCATACAATCATGCCTTTTCTCTCTATTCTACCTTTTCTTTCCATTTGTTCAAAGGGCACATCTTCATAGGGTATTATCACAACTCAAAGAAACCTAGAATGGTTCTTGAAAAGGCAACTAAAAGATTAAGTGGTTTTCTTACTCTGCTTGTTGTTGTACTGATCAGCAGATGAAGAACTGCCTGATAAAGCCAGACACATGGCTTTAGGCCAGCATGACAGACATACCCAGTCAGGACCATTGCAGTGGCTTCTTTTGTATGTATTTATAGTCACCACCTCTGAAACAAGAAACCACAGGGGATAAACGACAAAAATGCTGAAAGTAGTGCAGTCATCAGTCACTTAAGGCAGTGTGGTAGAGTAAAAGAGCACAAGAATGATGAGCAGAATTGATAAGAAGTGAAAAATTGCAAAGAGAAAGCTGCAAGAAGAGAGTAGTAGCACTCCACGTGTTCCTCTCCGCCTTCTCCCATGGTTAGGGTTCCCCTGACTGCATGCGGCCATACCTAACCAAAACATTGCTTTGCATTTTTGGTCTGCAGCCAAGGAGCTTGGACGCAAGGTCTCAGCGTGTGTGTGTGTGTGTGTGTGTAGGTCCCCATTCAGAAATGAATGCACCACCAGGCCGTGTTTAGAGTGAACACTGCTGCTCTGAGAGCGACCATTTGGCTGCTGGTTAGACAGCATGGGTTTAGAGGAGTGAGGGAGAGAAAGACGGATGGTCCCTTCAGCCTTAAACAAGCTTCCTCCACATGGAGCACCTGCATGCTTGATTCTGGGGAGAGGCAGTGAGCAGATCTGTGTAGCAAGGCTGTGTTTACTCAGGGAAGTGCATAGGCCAAGTGGCCTCATTAAAAGCTGGATCGTGACTGAATCTCAATGAAGCAACAGCAGCAGACGGTAGATGAGTGCCTATATCTTTCCACAAATATTAAGCATTAAGACCCTGTTTATTGTGTGTAGATAAGTGATAAGCTTAATTATGTCTAGATAAAGTGACACTCCTCAGCTCTCATTATCTTGAGTTGTACAGATGGAGTGAATTGCTGCCTGAACTAGGGATGTCCCGATCAGGTTTTTTTGCCCCCGAGTCCGAGTCCGAGTCATTTGATTTTGAGTATCTGCCGATACCGAGTCCCGATCCGATACTTCTACAGTACATTAAAAAAAATTGAAGAGCAGCGAAGAAACAGATCCAGGATATCCCTGATTTTTTATTTTATCCTTCTATGATATCAACAATCGCGAAATTTCTTTCATCAACTTTAAAATATCTCCACACCGCAGACATATTCGCGCCACTAGCTTGAAGTTGCTGCCGTGTTCTGCTTCCTTTACAGCACGCAGCAAAGTGACGTCATGCCGCATACGTTGTTTCTGTGTGGAGTTGAGATGGTCTGACTCTGTACCACCACATAACAGCAAATACTAAGCTGTTATTTTTCCCATTTGTTTTGAAATATTATAGATCTGATAAAAAAAAATAATGAGAATAAATATAAATATATATATATATATATATATATATATATATATATATATATATATATATATATATATATATATATTCGATCCCTGATCGGGATGTAACGTCCGATTCCGATCGAGTCTGAAACCACGTGATCGGCCCCGATTTCCGATCACGTGATCGGATCGGGACATCCCTAGCCTGAACCATGGAGCCAGCATCCATACTGGTTGTGATCATGGCATGTACTCGGATGGTATGGATCACTATACCACGTGCTTTCAAAGAACCAGTTTAGCTGGGAGACAATTCAAACAATCGTTTTACCCCTCTCAAGTCATGTTGGCTTGGGTTTTTTAAGGGGATTAACATTTTTTTATTTATTTTTTTTTTTTGAAAAAATAAACTCATTAAAAGAATTCAAAGGCCTGCATTTTTGGGAGCATGGTTCTCTGGTTATTGGTGAGGCATTTAGTCAAATATAATCCAGGAAATAAGTTTGACCAACACTTCTTATAACTGAGCAGTGTTTTTATCACAACTTTGGAAACTTGCCACTCTGACAAAAATTTGATCCTTCGTAGCAACACTCACAAGGAGAATACCGTTACAGTGTAACCTGCCTAGAGTTTGTGCCTACAGATATTTGATTCTCCAGCTCACTAGGTGATGTAATGCTGTGGTGGCAATATGTCAAGCCACAAGTTCAGCCATATTTGTTTATTTAACAACTCATGTCGTTCTGTATGCAGTTTCATAATTGTTTAATACCGTTTTTATTGCCTTCAAAGTCATTTAGTTGACTTAGCAAACAAGGTATTGGTATTATGTCCATGTGTCTTTTAATACGCAAAATACTTCCACAATCCAATACCTCACTATTTGAAAGCATTCATAGTCATCTTATTCAGTTGTGATAAGTATATAGCATAATGGTAAAACAAGAGACAACCAGTTAGACCAAGAGCTGCACCAGATGCATTCAGAAACACCTGCCAACATTAAAGGTGTTTTTTTATTTTTGTTCTACTAATTGATTAGTCGCAAGAAGTGATTTTTGTTTTGCTCAAGTTCAGCACTAATGAACGCACACCTCCTTTTCTTTTCTCACTGTCTCAGTCACTTCATCTCAAACAAGTTGTGGCTCCTTAGGCTCTCGCATTACGGTCACACCTCTGGATGGTGTGACACAAATATTCCTCCACCACCCAGCAGGAACCCTGTGTTCTGCTGGATTCTCTCTGTTGTCACACTGTGTTTGTCAGCCAGTAGCAACACTCTTATTATCATGCTGTGTGCTGTTCCTGTCTTGTGCTACCGGGACAAGGCCACAGTGCAACAGCAGTTAGCATGTTGTCTCATTAATATCCCTTGATTAGAAATGTTACTGAACATTTGGACAGTGATAAAGGGCCAACTGAGGAGAAAGAGGATATTTGTTTGAACGTCATCTGTTAAATGTTGAGTAAGTATGCCCATTAGATGGACGATAGAGAGTAATTGTTTCCTACTGCCTGATTGTTAAAATGCTTGTTACAAAACTAAGAAGACAACTTTTTTGTAAGAGTAATTCTATGTCTAAAATAATCGAATACATTTTATTTGTCTCTCTTCCATTTTCTAAGATCTGGGGTCGCTGTCCTGGGATGATTTGGAGAATGACCTTCCAGATGAGTTGATCCGTAATGGCGGTGATCTAGGCCTGATGAGTGGGATGCCTTCAAATGGTGGAGCAGCATCTGGAGCTGGTGGACCAGGTGGCACAGGCCTTGGCGGTGGTGCTCCTGTCATCCCAGATGCAGCCGCCAAGCACAAGCAACTCTCAGAGCTCCTTCGAGCTGGTAGTACCTCCACTATCGCAGGCACAGGGCTCAACTCGGCGAGCCCTCAACCAGGCAACATGGGGCCACAGCTGGGTACACCACTTGGTAAAAGCCCCCTTGGCCAGGGCTCCCCGAACAACCACCCGTCCCCTCAGGCCCAAAAAGCAGGAACACCAACTGGAGTACCAGGACAGAACAACAACAATAATGCTACAACTATGGGCTTGAGCACAACAGGGTTCAGCCAGGCCATGATGAACAATAGTCAGGGCCATGCTGGGCTCCTAGCCCAGGGAGGGCAGCCTCAACCTGGGCAGGTAATGAACGGCGGTCTCGTACCTGGAGCTGGGAGAGGACGGGGTGCAGCAGTTGCAGGTATGCAGTACCAGGGAACTGCAGGAGGACCAGGAGGATCGGGGAGTGCACTTGCAGAGACCCTCACACAGGGGGGACAGCAGATGGGAGCTCACACTACTCTCAGTGCAGCCCAGCAAGCAGGCAACTTGAACAAGGTAAGGCGCACCCCCATGTTTCGTCTTTGTTTACACTGAGTGTTTGTACATCCATGTTTTGAGCAAGCATGTATTGAGGCACACATGAAGTCTGTCTCTGGCTTTTCATGTGCACAGAATTATTAATATTTTTAAAGCCACGCAAAACAAACATGTTAAATGAGGCTTTCTAAACCTGTATAGTTTACTTAGACTTGCCTTCTTCTTCTTGTGCTTTTAGTCTTTTGTATATTGGTCCTCTAGTATTCCATTCTTTAGTAGTCCATATCCACTTTGCGGTTGCAACCGCTACAGTGCAATTCTTTAATTTGTGTGTAAAATAATGTGCAAATTCTGATATTTCCAAATAATGGCACCACAGTTTGTGTGTGGTCATGTGATTATTGTTGCTATGTCTGATTGGTGAAACAGTCGTGTAGTAGATCCACTGGTGGCATCTCTCTGGCAAAATAAAGCATATCTAATGTGTAGAATAAATGTATTTTTTATTTTATTTTTTTTAAATTAAAAAAGGAAGAAATAGATAACAAGTCGAGTGTAGCCCAATGTGGTGGCAGAGTATGAATAGCATTTCTTCTTAACAAACCTACTCAAGGAAAAGAAAAAAGTATGGTGCTGTAAAACTACTCAAGTAAATGTAACTCAACACCTCTGACCCACCTCTGGTCAGGGTAACTCTAGGCAGTTAATGAGGAAAGACAAGAGAAGACAACAGTGAGGAATGATCACCAAAATGTTTTTCCATAATAAATTATAATTTTCACAACATCCAGCTCTACAGTAGCTAGACATGTCACTATCCATGCCTACCACAAAGACAAGGTTTCACTTGAGCAGATGCAGAGCGTTCACCTTAAGGTGCGAAGCCTGAAGACCAGATTAAACAACCTCTTGGATCAAAGTTGGAAGTCTGCACTTCAATTGGATGTTCATTGTTTTTTTTTTAAGTATTGTGGTAGTGGACAGGGCCAACACAGTAAAAATTGCGTCCGCAATACAAATGGACCAGACTGTAAATGGTATTACTCAGCTTTATTTTGCCCATTGGTTGGAGATGTTCATTTTTCCATAACAGGCCTTAAAGGTACTCAAACATTGTTTGGAATGTCTTTGTACATTCATTTACAGTGTTTTTACCTCTTAGAAGTAAAATACCTCACACGTTTGGCATGGATATGATATTGACACTGCCACCAACGGCTCAGTCATTGTAAAGAGTTGTCATGGGACTCTATTCATAGAGTCATTGGCTACTTGTATGTAAGCTTGTCACCAATGTGGTTTTGAAGGAAATCAGTAGGAAGTAATCTGTCTTACTGACAGTGTGTCAGCGCCAAGACACTGAAGCTGTGCATAACCACAATACACACACGCACATGCTGTGGCTTACTGGGGGAGACTTGGAAGATAGCGATCGTTTGAATCAAGATTCACACTCAAATATGCTTTGTAGGACAAGCTGTAACCACAGTAAAGTATCAATGAGGGGGACTTGTCAAAATTTGCAGGAAAAGCCCATATTGTGTGCGTGGTGGATTCAGCTGGCCTTCTGTGATTATCATGTCACCAGCGACTACAAAACCACCAGACCAAATCTTTGCATGTGCTTTCCACTATTGTGCTTTCATTGCAGGTTGTAAATCTCTTTCTGAGCATTTGTGTTGGTCTCAGGCTCCGGTCACTCCTTCCAGCCACATGCTGCTTTTGTTGCTGTATGCGCTTGAACACTCCCCTCGTTTTCTCTGGCTTATTGGGTGGCCGATTATCCTATAGTTGGTTTACGTATTGTAGGCCACTTAATCAGTTGAAATGACAGAGGGGGGAGTGCACTTAGGATGAAAGAGGGTGGCCAGCTCAGCTGAACATTCTGGCCTGGCAGCACAGCAGTGAGATGATAGTTGGCAACTGTCCTGCCCTCCGATGTGTGGAGTGTGTCGGAGAGCGGAGGACTGAATGGGAAGAGTGAAACAGAGGGGGCGTGTGTTTTGTGTGTGTGCGCGTGTGCGTGTGTGTGTGTGTGTGTTGCTGTGTATTCGCCTGCTCAGCTGTGTTGAAAGGCGGCCAGTGTCTGGTCGTCTCAGCTGGGTCTTTTTTATCTGGTCTGTTGGAGCGGCGTCAACAGCCTGAGGGGATACAGCCTGGCCTGGCAAGACAGAAGCTGGTCTGGTCTCCCAGCATCTCTGTGGATGAGAGACTAGCAGCAAGTTAATCAGTGTGTAAAGCAAGGCACTAACAAGGATTTTGTTCCCTCTGGTGCTACACATCATAATGTGTGCACTCATGCCTCTTGAGGGTTTTCAAAATAGGTAAACTTTATCACTGTACATTCAGTGACCAGTTTATTAGGTACATCTAATAATAGAGTCAGTATAAATTCTGATTCAGGGTTAGGGTTAGGGTATGAAATGTTGAGGACAAGAAAACTGGTCAGCTCCGGCATAAGTAGCACAAAAATACTCTACTTAATGAAGCTTGTTATACTATATTAGGTTATACGGACAGGTTTTTCTACTACTTTATCCAGCCCATAGACTGTATAAATATGGACAACGTCTCGCCACTTCCCACTTTTGAGGAGCAGCTTTGCCGTCCACCTTTATACTGTCTATGATCCAGAAATCCTGTTTTATATGATAATCCAGTAAAATATCCTGGTGTCCACTTAAACTAGATACATTGTACAATTGCCTCGCCTTGTTGTGTTTGTCCTCTGTGGGCAGATATTTGTTTGCAGGTAGTTCAGTAATGAGCTGTAATTACCTGGGGAAAAAAAGTCTTCTGCAACACAACGGGAACTCGATAAAACAGCTGTCATCTTCTGGTTAATTACATGTTAATGTGGGTTATTGAAGAAACATAACGATTAACACAGAAGAGCATTTATTTGGTCACACCCTAACCTACCGACTGGTGCTAGGGGGGAAAGGTCTAAAATGATTCTGTAGTCAAGAGGTGGAGATGTCTATCCTGCCAATAGCTGGTGTCATGCTGAGCTGTCGTGGTGCCAGGGCATCACTGTGCTTATTTAGACAGAGCCAGACACAATTATCCTGGCAAAGCTATGATAGTGCTTGCCTTGGCAGAGGGGGTCTTGTAATGACAAATTAGCGTTGAAACGGAGGCAGAACCTTTTTTGGCAGGTTGGTGCTGTAAACTGTCAAAGTGCCTCAGGTAAACTTATTAAGCATGTCAAATCGGTATTTTACATGGATGAATGCTTTGATCAATCTGATTCTGGCTGTTCAGGTTTCAGGGCTGTAAAGTAGCTCTCACTAATGAACTGGTGTATTAACTTTAATGTCATCATTTATCTGTATTTCCAGATGGGCCTGGGCAGCAATGGGGGTCCATTTGGGGCTCAGTCCTACGGTCAGGGTGCCGCGGGACCGGGCCAGCAACTAAACCCTCAGCAGCAGCTCCAGAACAAGGCTGCCCTTGCCAACAGCCTGCCACCCTTCCCCAGTGAGCTTAAAGGGGCTGCTGTTGCTAGCGTGCCAAACATGGTGAGTGTTTTTTTTTTTTGTTGTTGTTGTTTTTTTTAAATTCTGATCAAATTAATTACTTCACTATGGCATTGCCAGATGTTTGTGGCTAAAATGTTACATTGGTAAATATTGTAATACTAACTAATCACACTTAATTTGTCTTGATTTGGGAAGCTGCAACCAATTTTATTCAGAGGTACCAGAAATTGTGTAATACTATGAATTGCTTTATTGACAGACCTTCCAACAAATTGGATGATGTTCTGCTTTTTTTTAAGTATTCACTAAAAGTGTACTGATATAATGATATATCATAAAGACATGCTTGTCAATGGATGTCTTGAATGTTTCTCTTTTGAACTATTGCTGTATTCTTGTTACTGTTGAAAGTGAAAGACATTTGACTGAAGGTCTAATTCACCACAACTTTGACATTTTTCTTCCTGTTTCTTTGCCATCCATCCACAGCCTCAGCAGCAGACACCAATGCTCCCACTGGCTGGTGGCGGAGGTGTGGCAGTGCCTTCAGCAGGCCCCACAGCAGACCCAGAGAAGCGCAAGCTGATCCAGCAGCAGCTGGTCCTGCTGCTTCATGCACACAAGTGCCAGCGACGAGAGCAGGCCAATGGGGAGGTGAGGGCCTGCGCCCTGCCTCACTGCCGCACCATGAAGAACGTCCTTAATCACATGACCCACTGCCAGGCAGGAAAATCCTGCCAGGGTGAGTTAAAGCATTTGAAACGATCCGGAAATCAAACTGATAATTTCCAGATGTTGCAAAGTTCATAGAAGTCAGTTCCCTCTTTTAATGATTGTGATTTTGTTGCTGTGTGGTCACGTTATGAAACTGCCAGAGCTTCAAAAACTGAGTTCTGGTCTTAATCTATTTGATTTCTGAAATATGTAGGACCATCATCTTTTTATTGTCAAGAGTAAGCCAGACGATGGTTGGATGGATGGAAGATGGTTTAGAGTTTGTTGCAGCAGACACTGGAGAAACAGTTTCTGGTTCAACGGTATTTTGGTTTCCTTGCAATTAACAACTTTCCAAAAGTTCAAGTTTCCATGTGACCAGAAACACGACAGTCATTAACAAATTAATACAAGTGGCAACAGTTTTACACTTATCATAATCAGTAATCCGTTGGTTAAACCTACATGTATTTGTTGTAGGTGTTATTTGTTTTTTCCTAACTTAGAAAGGAAAAAGGGACTGAAAACATCTGCAGAGTACATTGGGCTTCCCCTGTTGGGAAAATCCAGTGTGCAGTGTTGAGATTAGGTGGTTTAGATTAAATGTTGATAACTTAATGTGATATCTAGTTCATTTAGACAAAGCAGAGTTAGTGGCTGAATTTGTGCGTTCAGTTGCATTGTCACCACTTGTAATATGTCTGTGTTGCTTTTCTTGGGCAAGGTTTGCATTTTTGTCATTGTCTTGGGAAAAGTGAATTCAAACGGTAACAAGACATCAAAAAGCAAAGATCTCTCATCAGTCCTTTTGGCAGCAAGTACAGCTTTTTGTTTTGAGAAAGAGTCCTGGATAAGTCTCCATATGCTTTGCACACCTGGATTTAAGCTGTTTAAACACCCCAGTTCAGTTCAAATTCAGAGGCTTGTCCTGAAACCACTCCAACGTTGTCTTAGTTATATATTTTGGGTCATTGTGATGCTGAATTGTCGCCCCGGCCGCAGGTCTCTTCTCTCCTGAGCATTTTTTCCCCCCCCAAGGACCTTTCTGTATTTGATAGTATTCCTCTTTGCCTCAGTTTGTACCAGTCTCTCTAACCCTGCTGCTGAGATGCCATCCCTTCACCCCCACCCCCTCCCCCACGATTCTGCCAACACCATGCATCACAGTAAAGATGGTATGAGCCATATGATGAGCAGCGCCTAGTGTTCGCCAGACTCTGTTCTTGAAGTTTTGCCAAAAGAGCAGATTTTTTCTCTCATCGGACCAGAGAGTCATTGTTCTTAGGCTGTCAGTATATTAAATGCTGTTGGACAAATGCCAGGCATGCTGTCATATGTCTTTTTCTTAGAGTTGTGTCCTCCTGGCTTCTCGACCATAAAGGGCTAATTGATGTAGTGCTGCTGCGATGGTTGTCCTCCCATTGCTGTAGAGGACCTCTGAACAGTGACTGTTAGGTGTATAGTCACCTCTCTAACCAGGACATAGTTGCTCTGTTACTCAACCTGTCCGGACAGTCATGCCGTATGACTGTTTTTAATCCAGACTCTACACGGGGATTTCCATCCTTTCAAAAAAACTCTGAATCCCCCATACCCATGGCTATCTGCTGTGTCTCCCTCCTCTAATTTATTTTACTGGATTGGTAATATTGTTTCTTGTTGTTTGCATTCCTTTGATGAAAAATTCCCCTCCTGCTCTTCTCATTTAAATTAGGCTCCATATCTATACCCTGCACAAGAGCCGTGATTGGTCTGCTTGGTAGTAGCGTATTTCCGGCTGCTTCTCCATTTCTGCAATTTTCGGATTGATTGTTCTGGATCAATAAAGATAGAACACACTGACGAAAGGTTAACTGAGGAGGTTCGGAGATACAAACGTGTGTATGACTCGTTTTTCTCGAAATTTCGGGTGAAAGTTTCAGTCACCATTGTTGAATGCAACAAGTAATGTTTGGGTGACATTTTTATAGATCAAGCCAGGCTGACGAACGCACAAGTATAAATGGCTCGTATCGACATACGCTACGTGTATACGCTACGTGTATACGCTACGTGTATACGCTACGTGCATGGGCTACGTGCATGGGCTACGTGTGTAGGATACGCCGTCTATGTCCTTCAGAGGTATAAACTCCACTTAAGTGTGAAGGATTCTGTCTTTCTGCTTTCTGCATGCCAGCTAATTTCCACTCGCTCAGGATCTTTGCTAGCCTGACGAGCCAGACCCACATTAAATGTAGGGTCTGGGCACTCTCCATAGACAGCGCTCAACCGGAGGGGTGGGATAAACGGTTGTCTTTCAAACTCCCTCTCCACGCAATAGGATAGCGCTACAACCAATCAGAGCAACGAAGAAGGTGACGTAGTCAGAGCGACGGAAAAGAGAGTTCCTTGCATGTGTTCTGGAAAAAACTTATCCTAATAGATATTAAATAGTTCTTGTTGCATCCTGTTCGCCTACAGGTTGAGTTTCTCCTGCATTAATCATTTTTAAGCTGTGGATCAAACTTTTGCCGTATCCGGTTGGCAAAACTCCAAATACATCCTTCTTTTGTAAGAACGACCTCAGTGCAGTTTCTTGTTCTTTTCTCAGAGAAAAGCTTAACTTCAAGTCTTTCAGAGTGGCGGCCAAAGCCGATTCGAAAGAAAGTTGTTCGCTAGCAGCAGCCATCGCTCTGGTAGTTCTAGCAGGATGGGGAATTCACGCGTAATTCACGGAACTTATGGTCGCAGGTCAGTCGTCATCATGTTAAGCCCGCCCACCGACTCGTGATTGGCCCGGTCCATCTTGGATTTTTCGAAATCTCAAGTCAACGGAGAGTAACTAGACTGACCCTGGAAGCAAATGTAATTTGCTGCCGCTAGGGGCGCGTCTAGATTCTAGGCTAGATCTTTGCATCTCAGCACCACTCAAACAACCGAGGGGAGAAATTTCGTTCCCCACCACACAGTTAAGATTGACATGGTGTCTTTTCACCTCAGAACCATGAAGTGTGTGTGTGCTTGGTGCACTTGCAATGGACTTAAATCTGGGCCCTTTCTTTATCACTGCACACTGAATCTACAAAAAGATACCAGAAAAGATAGACTCTGCCACTAGTCCACTACTATTGGCTATCTTACGAAGATAATAAAGTTTAACTATATTTATATGAGCATAACCCTTGAAGCCATGTGGTAATTGTGCAGCACTTACAAGTGTTTTTTTCCTGGTTATGATTTTTTGTCAGATTAGCTGCTACTACATTAGTCTGGCCACGGATGAAGTGAAGTACCACACTTTGTTCAGTTTCCCACCAGGAAATACAGTTATGGTTCCCTTTCCACTGGGCCAAACCAAAAGCCTTTCAAGAGGGAAAATTAGTGCAGTGAGCTGAAACTGAGATCTTTGAGTTTTCCTTGGATACATTTCTTTAGTTTATCACATTTTCTGGTTTTCATCTGTCCACTTTCTTCTTTTTCCTTTTCCCAGAGGACAACTAAACCGATCATGTATGCGTGTGATTGTGGTGGGTTCTTAGTTTTGAGTGTTTTGTGTGTAGTATTACTTCCATATACCAATTAAAGAAAAACAAAACTTTCCCAGGCAGCTGATGATTAACAAATATTTCTGGAAATACAGTGTTATAGCTGGAAAAATTAAACTAGTAAATCTAGTAAAAACAATGAATCACACTTTAACTCAACACAAGAAATGACTGCCGGTCAGGTTGAGCTTAGATGTTTTTTTGTGGGAGGTTTATAAAGTAAGTCGGGTCTAAATTGTTCATCTTACGATGAGTAATGTAACTTACCCTGGAGTGCCCAGTCTGTGATAGAGAGCATGATTTAAATGTTGAAGCAACCAACTGCTGCTGGGATTAGAGACCCTGTATAGAAAAAAAAATGCTACGAGCTAAATGCAACAACTGTCAAAAATGTACATCTTTTCATTAACATTACACGTAAATCCAACGACCTTGATAGTGGTTGAAAGGTTAAAGGTCAGTGTTTAGATTTTAAACCTTCTCTCTCTCTCTGTTTTCCCTTTTAGTGGCTCATTGTGCGTCGTCTAGACAGATCATCTCCCACTGGAAAAATTGCACACGACACGACTGTCCCGTCTGCCTGCCGCTTAAGAACGCCAGCGACAAGCGCACCCAGCAGCGTAAGTAGCCTTCTCTGTCCCACTGTCGCTTCACGGTTCATGTTGCATATCACAACTGCGGACACCAAACACAAGGCTGAATTGCCTCCACTCACTTTGTGCAGTAAGCATCAAATTTAGATCTGGCAAACTAGGGTTTCACCTTACAAGGGCTCAGTCATTACAGAATATATTTTGGCACATGGTGCTCTAATAGTTTATAGCAACAGTTCTTGAAAGGCCTGTGTTCCTGACACCAGCCTAAGATGTTTGTGTGTAGATTGTTTGCATACCTTGCCGCTCAAAATCAGTCAGCCAGTTTATTTCTAGGCTTGTGCACCTCCACAATTACCAAAAGCACTCGATGAGTGAGTGTGTAGTCCTGCTGGGCTTGTAATCTGACACACAGGAGAGACGGGAGTGTGATGTGGTGAAAGAGAGAGGAAACTAAAGTGCGTGCTTTAGGAGTCCCACAGAGCGATTGGCTCTCCACGCTACAACTGAGCCGAGTTTTCACATTCGCCGCCTCATACTTAAAATGCCGTTCTTTCTTTCATGTAACTGTTGTCCTGGGCTCACATTGTGTTGCATGTATGCCTCGCCATTTTTGTTTTTGTATCCCCGTGGATTATGATTTCTTCACTTTTTGTTATTTTTCACCTCACTGCTGAGCATCTTTCATCACTTAGAGAGTTCCAGTGTTCATCTGTCCCTGTCTGGCTTGCATGAAAAAGAACATGACGCTGGGGCTCCTGCCAACGCAAATAGAGTGCAGGATTTCTTTGTTCTGCCTCCTCCAATTTTTGTCTTAGCCCAAACTGAATGCTTTCTTAGCACGGCCACATCGTGAACTCAGAAAGATATGCTAATGTTATGTCCCCTGAAGGGATTTATGCATTTATTCAGTTCTCTGCTTTTTAAAGCATTTAGCGTTACATTAATTTTCGTACCGCATCATGCTGCCATGTTATGACTTAATCTTGCCAAAGCTCCAAATATGCAAATCCATGTGTATTTTGTATTACCTGTTGAAGTAGTCTGTCTCTCTGCTTTTGGCAAAAACAGATTTTCTTCCTATTTTTGGTGCTTAAAATAGAATAGAATATCTTCATTGTCATTGTAACATGTACAACGAAATTAAGTGCTGTCCATTCGGTACAAAAGTTAAACTTAATAAATAAAATAGAATCTAAAATATATGCTAAGACATGAAAGACAAACACATACGGACATCTACATTCCACAGTTATTGCACAAACCCTTAAGGAATATGAATTGGTTATGCTTTAGCATTTAATACATTAGTAGCTGTTGGGGGGAAAAATATATTTGCATTTTGTCCACATACCTCGTTTGTTACAGCATTATAGTAAGTAAGATGGTCAACATTGCAAGCTGCTGCCAGTACATTCATCATGATTATAAGTGGGTGTTTTTGATTGACTGCTCTATCTCTCTCCCTAGCCATGCTGAGTTCCCCCAATGCGGGCCTCCAGAATCCCATGTCCTCAGTTGGCGTGGGCCAACCCAGTGCTCCCACCATCAATACCTCAGCCCCTATAGACCCCAGTTCCATGCAGAGAGCATATGCGGCACTTGGGCTGCCCTACAGCAGCCAGGCCGCTGGGCAGACTCAGGCCCAGCAGCCCCAAGGCCCAGGACAGACGGCAGGTGCACAGAACGCCCAGGCCCAGCAACAGCTTCCGCAGATGAGGCCCATGAATGCACTTGGTAAATTCAGACATGCTGGTTATATTCCTTGAGTCCATAAGTACTTTTAGAAGATGATATTGAATCCTCTGTACTGGTAGACTTTGAAATGCAAATCTGGCACTGTTCTTATTTAGAGTTTTATAATTATGCAGGAAAATAAAATGGAAAGCGTTATTTAATGCGCTGATTGTGGTTTTAAATCATGCTGTTTGCTCACATTGTTTTGTTTTCAGGTAACCAGATGGCTCTTGGAGGCGCCACAATGGGTGTGACCACTTCAGAACAGACAAACCTGCACACAGACTCCCTTCCCAACACACTCAACACTAACAAGTCAGTCACCACCCAGCGCAACAATAACTGTATTTATTGACTTAAAATGCAGGAGGTTGCTTCTAAGACTATGTATGTTTATTTGATCTGACGCTATTGTGATAGGAAAGTAAAAATAAGAATTACAAAAATATAAGAACAGGTGTAGGGATATATGTAATATATGTATCTAACCTCAAACTGTCCTTCTATTTCAACAACAGTCAGCTGCTGTCAGATGGGTCAGCTGTGGGATCAATGGGCAACCTACCCACAGCAGCACCCATCTCTGCCACAGGCTCCAGGAAAGCCTGGCATGAGCATGTCACTCAGGACTTGCGCAATCACCTCGTACACAAACTGTAAGTGCATACCTTTGCTGTAGATGTGTGATTGGTGCCTGTCAGTCGCCTCTTGACTGATCTTTGAGTCTGGATTTTTAAAGCTTTGAAGTGCACTTGTAAAAATGATTGACAGAGACTTTTGCTTTACTCCATTTATGTTCTTCTGTGGCAGAGTACAAGCCATATTCCCTACCCCTGACCCGGCAGCTTTGAAGGACAGAAGAATGGAGAACCTGGTGGCCTACGCCAGAAAGGTGGAGGGCGACATGTACGAGTCGGCTAACAGCCGGGTAAGTCTTGTAAAAAAAATGCTGCAGCCAGGGCTTGGCTTGACATGCTGATCTTAACTTCAAAACCTCCAATTTCAATGGTTTACTTTTATGAAGTTCAAAATTGCCTTCCATCACTTCCAACCCTTTTCTCTTCAGGATGAGTACTATCACTTCTTGGCAGAGAAAATATACAAAATCCAAAAGGAACTGGAGGAGAAGAGACGCTCGAGGCTACAAAAGCAGATCATCAACCAAGCACCTTTGGCTGCACAGGGGACTCAACAACCTGGCCTCCCCCAGCCTACCGCCATGGGCCCAAGGCCACAGAGTCAGTATATGTTTGCATAACAGAATAATAACAGAACTTTGGCAAAACCTCAAACTGTTTTCAGTTGATGTATCACCCAGCTGGGGTAATGAAAAAAATAGTAAACCCACCAACTACTTATGCGGCAAACCTGTTTCAATGCAACAGTTTTGGTTAATCTATAAATTCTAGCTTTGCTTTTAATGTGTCAAAAGATTATATTCATTAATTTCTTTCCCTATAATTAACCTTTGATGCACTTAAAAAAGTTTTTATATGAGCTATGTTTTTATCTTTACATTTTCCATTTGTTTTTCAGATGGACCTGTTCCTCTGCCCAATATGCCAAATCAGATCATGAATCGCATGCAGGTTTCACAAGGTATATATTCCATGTTGCATGTTATATTTTCTATGTTATAGATTTAGATGAGACAGCCGGCTGTAAGAATGGACAGCTGAGCAAGTTGAAATGTATGTCCTTTTCACAAGTCAAAATAGGACGGTAAATACTGAACAAAAGGCAAAAGAGACGACTAGAAGAATATGGAAGTTGTAGAAAACAAATATGTGGACATGAAACAGTAAAGAGGAACAGAAAAGATCAGATAAAATAAGAGGCGTTAATCAAAAATAAGTGACAGTTTGAATAAAAATGGAAGGTGACATTTCACCTGCTGGATTTCTGCCACCACATACTGTGTCATTTGTTAAGCTTCCAAATAAAACCAACATGCAGGAAAAACATATAAGCTTTCAAATCAATCTTGGCTTTCTCTTGCATTTCTGTACTACTCCTTACTCTTTGGCTATTGCTGAATATTCTGATCTCCTCTTTTGTACAGGAATCAACCAGTTCAACCACATGGCTCTGCCCAACGCGCAGATGTCTCAGGCACCAATGGGAGCCCGAGCTGCTTCACCCATGAACCACCCACAGCAAATGAATATGAGTTCCGTCCCAGCGGTGAGTAGGACACAGTTTCATTATATGAACAACACATAATTAAGTGTTGTTCATAAAATGAAACAAACAAAAGAAAATCTCAGTTTTGGTGTACGGACTCTGTGATGGTGACACTGTTTCTCAAACAAATCTCTGGCATTTCTGTGTTACAGTCAGTTAATATATAACCCATTGAAATATGTGATAAGCTTAATATAGTTGGCGAAAGGCAAGGTCTGTAGTACGAATGCAAATTTTAAGTTATAAAACACCAAGTTTAGAGTTTTCCATGACTTCCATGATTTTTGTTTTTTTTCTGTGAAATCTTTATGTAAACAATTGACATAGCTGAAAGTGAATTATTTGAAACGTGAATGAAATATTACTGTTTGATTGAGCACAGTCTTAGTCATTTGCACAAGATGTGACACCAAACAAGATATATATATCTTGAAACAGTAAATATACACTGCCTGGCTAAAAAAAAGTCGCCACCTGGATTTAACTGAGCAAATACACTACCGGTCAAAAGTTTTAGAACGCCACACTTTTTCCATTTTTTTTACTGAAAATTATTCAGTTTAGTGTCTCATTGCACTCTGAAATGAAAGCATAAAACAAATAAGCAATTTGAGTTGGAAAAGAAATCATGGAATCAGTTTATAGACCAAAATGTATTCTAAACTTTTGACTCATCAAAGGCCACCTTTGGCAGATATAACAGCTGAACACACTCGTGTCATTCTTTCTACAATAGAAATCAAATATTCTTCAGAAAGTTCTTCCCAAGTCTGTTGCAGAAGTTCCCATAAATGTTGCACTTGTAGGTTGCTTGGCTTTCACTCTTCTGTCCAGTTCATCCCAAACCAGCTCGATGGGGTTTAAGCCTTCATTGCTGCAGAACAGCTTTAAATTGTTAACCCACTTCGTGTTCCCTGAAAGAGGCATTTTTGTGTAATTCTGAAATGTACATTATTTTTCAGTTTTGGGTAACCAAACCTTTTTTTTTTTTTTTTTTTTAACCTCTGGCTGTTCAGTACTTACCTTTGTACCATTTCAAGCTATTCATTGGAGTTGCATGACTTGAATTGCAATAAATAACTGGAAAAATTAGGGTGTTGGTAGGAGCCTCCTATTGGATAATTACTGCATGGGTGATCATCTTTCAGCTGGCAACAAGTTCTTTAACCCCAACTGATGCAATGAGTAGCTTCTCATTTCTTAAAACAACCATGTCTAAAGACACATCCTGTGGTCGTGGAAAAGATGTTCATCTGTTTGAGAAGGATCAAATCATTGGCATGCATCAAGCAGAGAAAACATCTAAGGAGATTGCAGAAACTACTAAAATAGGGTTAAGAACTGTCCAGCGCATTATTAAAAACTGGAAGGATAGTGGGGAACCATTGTCTTCGATGAAGAAATGTGGTCGGAAAAAAATGCTGATTGATTGTGATCGGCTATCACTTAAACGTTTGGTAAAATCAAATCAAAGAAAAACAACAGTAGAATTTCGCAAACGTACAATGCCAAGGGAATTCAAGAGATTGGGACTGAACAGCTGTGTAGTATTAAGAAAACGACTTATCAGTGAGGCTAACCGGAAAAAAGGCTTCAGTTTGCTAGGGAGCATAAAGATTGGACTCTGGAGCAATGGAAGAAGGTCATGTGGTCTGATGAGTCCAGATCTACCCTGTTCCAGAGTGATGGGGGCATCAGGGTAAGAAGAGAGGCAGATGAAGTGATGTGCCCATCATGCCTAGTGCCTACTGTACAAGCCTGTGGGGGCAGTGCTATGATCTGGGGTTGCTGCAGTTGCTCAGGTTTAGGTTCAGCAACATTATATGCCAGGATTCATCGGGCTTAACTTGTGAAAGAGTGGTTCAGGGAGCATGAGACATCATTTTCACACATGGATTGGCCACCACAGAGTCCAGACCTTAACCCCATTGAGAATCTTTGGGATGTGCTGGAGAAGGCTTTGTGCAGTGGTCAGACTCTCCCATCATCAATACAAGATCTTGGTGAAAAATGAATGCAACACTGGATGGAAATAAGTCTTGTGAAATAAATTTTATCGAAACAATGCCACAGTGAATGTGAATGCTGTAATCAAAGTTAAATGCGGTCCAATGAACGTGTGTGAGCTTTGTTTTTTGGTGGCAACAGTTTTTTGGCTAGGCAGTGCGTGTGTGTGTATATATATACACTATATTACCAAAAGTATTCGCTCACCTGCCTTTACTCATTCTATGAACTGAAGTGCCATCCCATTCCTAACTCATAGAATTCAATATGATGTCGGTCCACCTTTTGCAGCTATTACAGCTTCAACTCTTCTGGGAAGACTGTCCACAAGGTTGAGGAGAGTGTTTATAGGAATTTTTGACCATTCTTCCAAAAGCGCATTGGTGAGGTCACACACTGATGTTGGTCGAGAAGGCCTGGCTCTCAGTCTCCGCTCTAATTCATCCCAAAGGTGTTCTATCGGGTTCAGGTCAGGACTCTGTGCAGGCCAGTCAAGTTCATCCACACCAGACTCTGTCATCCACGTCTTTATGGACCTTGCTTTGTGCACTGGTGCACAGTCATGTTGGAAGAGGAAGGGGCCCGCTCCAAACTGTTCCCACAAGGTTGGGAGCATGGAATTGTCCAAAATGTTTTGGTATCCTGAAGCATTCAATGTTCCTTTCACTGGAACTAAGGGGCCAAGCCCAGCTCCTGAAAAACAACCCCATACCATAATTCCTCCTCCACCAAATTTCACAGTTGGCACAATGCAATCTGAAATGTACCGTTCTCCTGGCAACCTCCAAACCCAGACTCGTCCATCAGATTGCCAGATGGAAAAGCGTGATTCATCACTCCAGAGAACGCGTCTCCACTGCTCTAGAGGCCAGTGGCGGCGTGCTTTACACCATTGCATCCGACGCCTTGCATTGCACTTGGTGATGTGTGGCTTGGCTGCAGCTGCTCGGCCATGGAAACCCATTCCATGAAGCTCTCTGCGTACTGTACTTGGGCTAATCTGAAGGTCACATGAAGTTTGTAGCTCTGTAGCAATTGACTGTGCAGAAAGTCGGCGACCTCTTTGCACTATGCGCTTCAGCATCCGCTGACCCCTCTCCGTCACTTTACGTGGCCTACCACTTCGTGGCTGAGTTGCTGTTTTTCCCAAACGCTTCCATTTTGTTATAATAGAGCTGACAGTTGACTGTGGAATATTTAGGAGCGAGGAAATTTCACGACTGGATTTGTTGCACAAGTGGCATCCTATGACAGTTCCACGCTGGAATTCACTGAGCTCCTGAGAGCGGCCCATTCTTTCACAAATGTCTTGTTTCACAGTCTGCATGCCTGAGTGCTTGAATTTATACACCTGGGGCCAGGCCAAGTGATTAGAACACCTGATTCTGATCATTTGAATGGGTGAGCGAATACTTTTGGTAATATAGTGTGTATATATATATATATATATATATATATATATATATATAAAAAAAGCAGCAGTAATGCTGTAAAAACTGTCCAGAATGTGAAGTACGTTCAGCAGAGAGAACTGATACACCCTGAAGTGTCTAAACTTTCAAAAATTCTAAGAGAAACAGTAGAAGAACAACCTGATTTGTTCTGCTCTTAGTAACATCTCCTTTTCCTGCCTTGTAGATGGGAATGTCTCCCTCCAGAATGCCCCAGGCCCAGGGCATCATGCCTGGACACAGCGGTGGCAACATGGTGGGCCAGACAGCCAACCAGGGACAGTTCCTGCCTCAGACCCAGTTCCCTCCAGGATCTGCTGCAGTGGCTGCAACTGGTGCTATGAATGTCAGCGTTGGGCCTGGCATGGGCCAGCCCCCGGCACAGGCTGCTGTCACCCAGGTGGGACATGAAGAGAGAAGAGGGTAGAGGGCGGTAGTAAACTAAGCTGTATGGTTTGGCTGTATTTGGAAATGTTATCCCTTAAGTGTTGCTACAAAATCATGCAATTGCAACTTGTTGCTGGGGAACAAATCTCAAACTACTTTAACCAATCATACTACATACTAATTGCTCTTAAATTGTTTTCATAGCAATCACAAGTTGCTCTCTAAACCCCAAATTGTCTGTGCTGTGTTTGTTGTTGACCTTGACTGTTTGTCTGCTTACTGTGTGTCTGTGTGTGTGTGTGTGTGTGTGAATGTCCGCCTGCTCTTTGTGTGTCCTTCTCTCCAGCAGCAGCAGCAGCAGAGCGCTAACCTCCCCATGAATGCACTTGGCCCTTCACTGGGCCCTCAGCTAGCCTCCTCCCAAACCCCCTTGCACTCCACGCCTCCGCCTGCTGCCTCCACGGCTGGAGGGGCCACTAACCTGCCGCACCCCCAGCCTTCCAGCCGCAGCTCCACCCCCACCCTCCCTGGCCCTGCCCCAGCCCCAGCCCCAGCACAGGGTGCCACCCCGCCCTGCCCCACCCAGCCCCAACCCCAGACGGAGCTCCCTGCAGCAGCACAGACGCATCCCCTGCCTCAGCCCCCTACCACGCCGGTGAGACTGAGACCCCTTCGCATGCCCTCAACTTTGACCCTTCCCTCCCGTGCAAACTCCCATCCCTCTGACTGCCATTTACCATCCCATCCACATCCAACTTTCTGTTTGATGACCCTGTCTTCACCAGTGTTTGTAAAATGAATCACCATGAGCATGTTGCATCTTTCAACCAAAGGCAGCAATGATATGAATACAGAAAGGCTGCATCTGTGTCATAGCTTCAATCCTGCATGCAAAAAAAGCAATACAACTGTTGCAAATACCTTACATTTGTCTTGTTTTTCTTTCTTTTCTCTGTTCCTCCTTTGTGTTGCAGCTGTCTCAACCAGGAGCCAGTCTGGATAACCGGGTGCCCACGCCTGCCTCAGCCGCCAGCGCCGACCTGCACTCACAGCATGTCGGAGCAGACCTGCCTGTCCAGGAGGTCAAAGCAGAGCCACACCATGAAAAACAGGAGTTTGAGGCTGCCGGCGGCAAAACTGAGCCCAAGATGGAGGTGGGTTTGGGCGCTATGCTTTAAATGAACATCTGAAACCCTGTCTTAGGCCCTCTCTGGGGCCATCCAAAAAATTTAGTTTGTCTGACATTTTACAGGCACACCTGCTCCAGTGCAATCTCCAATAATTCATCATCACCAATTTTTCTATTTTATCAACAAGCTTATTTGTCTTTGGCTGGCATGACTACCAAACACTTAACAAAAGCAGGAGGCTTGTTGACAGAGCAGCACAAGAACACTGAGCTCTTGAATTGGTCTTTGGAAATTCAAAGGGCTGCATACAAAACTGGCCAGCCGACAATTATGTGAAAAAGAAAACATATTTCTCCTCAGATGTTTAAAATTATTAATGTGTTGACAAATGCTTCTTAAGTTTTACACCACCACCATGGTTTATTAAGTCATTTGCCTGTTTCTCTGTAGACCGACGATGACTCCGCTTCAATGTTGGTGAAAAAGGAAGAGCCAGAGGAAAAGCCAGAGCCAATGGAGGTGGAGGAGAAAAAGCCGGAAATGAAGACAGAACCCAAAGAAGAGGAAGAGGGTGGAGCTAACAGCACAACCTCCTCATCCCCCTCTCAGTCGCGGCGAAAAAGTGAGTCTGAAGCAAATAAATGAATTAAAACAGTGTAATCTATGACTGAGAGAAAGAAGCACTACTCAGTATCAAAGAGGGTCTTGGATGTTGCTTCTAACGATGATAAAGCCACTCTTTGCCAGCTGTGAGACAGTCACGACTTTGCTTTTATTGATCATCATTAGTCGAGCACAGACTGAGCAATGTCTAGACTCAAATAAGCCTTCATTGATTTTGCCAGTATTTTATAAAATTCATTAACAGACAGTGCACCTGCTGTTGGAATCTCCTCAACAAATCTTGGTTCCCACTTGAAAGCCAGTGGTTGTAACATTTCAGTTCAGATTGATATGCAGGCAAGCAGCGATGTGCATTTCTTTCAAGAGATAATCAAAACTCTTGCACAGGCATACAGCAAGCATTTTCTTGCACAGTTTTCATGATATGTTAGTCCGTTTCAGACTTGATCATTAGTAACATAAATCCAATATTAGTTTGGTGGTCTGTATTACATCATCCATTACTGTTTGCTAACCAGTCAACAGTTGATCTGGACAGTTCTGCGTGTTTGTCACGCCTGTTTGACTTTTGTCTTAAAGGTTTAGGACAGGAGTCGGCATAAAAAAAGGTTTTCCTTTCTTTTCTTCTAACTTGCCCCTCTCCTGATTACATACTATACCTTTCTGTTATTCATTTTCAGTCTTTAAGCCGGAGGAGTTGCGCCAGGCTCTGATGCCAACCTTGGAGTCTCTTTACAGGCAGGACCCTGAGTCGCTGCCCTTCAGACAGCCAGTTGATCCCATGCTTCTGGGTATCCCGGTAGGTTACACGCACAAACACTGGTTTCTGGTTTAAAGTGATTCTTATTTATTTGGTGAACTGTCATAATTCAGCTGTACTAATCTGATGTGTATAATTGTACTTATTTCCTCTAGGACTACTTTGACATTGTTAAAAACCCAATAGACCTGTCCACAATAAAGCGTAAGCTTGACACAGGCCAGTACCAGGAGCCCTGGCAATATGTGGATGATGTCTGGCTGATGTTCAACAATGCCTGGCTCTATAACCGGAAGACGTCCCGTGTTTACAAGTACTGCTCCAAGCTGGCTGAAGTGTTTGAGTCGGAGATCGACCCGGTCATGCAGGGGCTCGGCTACTGCTGTGGGAGGAAGGTGAGATGTTCGGAGTGGATAATAAAGACACAATTGATTTCATCTGACAGATCTAGTTTTCTTTGACTTCCATGAATTGATTGTTAGGTTGGTAATTATTTTTGAGGCTGCCAAATTATTAACGTCTGTGTTATATCGAGCACTGACTGGAAGATGAGACAAATTCATACGCTAAACCAAAGCCTAAATCTTAAATGAGTCACTTCGGACTAATTGAATCTCCTACTTCTGAGAAAAAAAAGTCAATTTTATTGTTTTGTTTGAAATATGTTGACCTCCTTTGTCATCTCATTTATGTCTGCAGTACGAGTTCTCTCCGCAAACCCTCTGTTGCTATGGCAAGCAGCTCTGCACCATACCTACTGGAGGCACATACTACAGTTACCAGAACAGGTATTTTTGTGTATATATAGGTCTATGCGATGTAACTAAACTAAATATTGAGAAGGAAACGGTACTTAATGTGTTGAAATGGTAATCTTAATGATGGGCGTCCCACTTTTTTAATGTAGTGATTTGATGGGCAATATATGCAGCCGTTTGAACTGTGTTGCACGTCCCCTTCAGCCAGGTTTCTGTCCCTCTGTAGCTCTTGAGGGACTGCTGTGATCAGGCAGTACTGTCATCCTGAGGGCTACAGCTTTAATGGCTCAGCCGCCCAGTCCTGGCACAGCATGAGACGACAAAATGGTTTTTGCTCACAACATTTATTAACTGCCAGGTTTCAGCCATTGCACATAAAGAAAAACACTCTGAAGACCCTAAACCCCAAAGACTGAAGACAAAGGGCTGCTGATTGTTTTTCTTACGGTATCTATCAAGCGACTGAATGAATTTAGTGCTTTTCCACCGTCTCTTGTATGACAGGTGAAATTATAATGCTTTGACTAATGCCACAAACGGCCTTGCATGTCATTGCCTTTTTCTCCTCGTAGAAATAAAGCATATTTCTGCTTGTACCATGTTCCTTTGCACCCCCTGCTTTGTAAACTGTGGAACTGCAGCCATTTTTTCACACTTGTTCAAGATAGGGCAGTGCAGCACAGCCTGACAGACAGCGTGAGGCTCCTGCAGCGCAGTCCATTTACACTCTCAATGGGAGCTTAGGGAATCCCTGCTCTCTATTATAAAACATAAAAAACAAGTGTTATTTTTTGCAGTTTTGTTGGGCAAAACAAAAACAAGTCACTGAATACTAAGCACTGCAGTATTACGCTTTAGACAAATAGATTTTTAAGGGCATATCTAGCTTAACATGTTTCTATACTTGAATAACAACACACAGATCTGTATGGTTGTTCTTGCAATTTATTTATTTATATGTAATTTTTTGAAGGTATCACTTCTGTGAAAAATGCTTCAATGAGATCCAGGGGGAGAGTGTGACGTTAGGAGATGATCCTGCACAGCCACAGACGTAAGTGAACTTGGCTTTTGATAAGCTTTCTATACAGTAGCAAGCTGCTGTGGCGCAAGGTTAGAAATGTTTGCAGAAGCTCTCTCTGTCCTTTTCTATTATTTCTGGAGCCTGCCAAATTATTTTTGAACAGCAGAGTTTCTTTCTCATTAAACCCCATTCCTATACGAGTACCAGGTCAGATGATGATGTGTCAGCTATTAATGAGATCATTTTCCAAATTGTTGCTAATGGATTGGATTTGAATTTCAGATTTATCAACATGCATATCTCACGTTCTATTACTTATCTTTCTCTCCCTTCATTTTCCCGATCCTTCAGGAGGATATCAAAAGACCAGTTTGAACGAAAGAAGAATGACGTACTCGACCCTGAACCGTAAGTAGACACAATCCCCACAACCTAGAAACATGTTTCACTAGTCATTAACAGTTTTGTTTCTGCCACCCACATCTGGCTTTGTTTTTGTGCTTTTTTGTGAAGAGGCTGCATATTTTCTCTCTGATCAAACAGTTTGGTTTCAGCGTAGCTCAAGGCCAACTCAGCAGCACCACCTGCTGAGTAGAACTCTGTGTCGAAACTCTAAGTCAAATCAGTTTTCACTTGGGAACATAGGCCCTACCTATTTAAAAGGCAGTGATTATCCGTTGTCACTCGGACTTAGGATGAATAAGATGCATACTTTTTACCTTGACCCTCCCACAAAGGCGCTCTTGTATTGACTTGCTTGCAAGTGCGTAACGACTGGAGGTACATTAACGTGAATGGATAGCTTTATGGTCAGACAGATATCTATATGCTGTCTGAGCAGATAAGATATCAACATTCATTCAAACAACGGGAACACGACTTTGACAGTTTCAGAAAGTAAAAACAGTGTTTTTGCAGTCATTTTGGTAGTATTGAGGTCTCTTCAAAAGCCTTTTAGATTTAAAAAGAGTAAATATCTTGATATATTATGCATATCTTTTTTACAGGTTTGTTGAATGTAAAGACTGTGGGAGGAAGATGCACCAGATATGCGTCTTACACTACGAGGTCATTTGGCCATCCGGGTGAGATGTCCGCTCCTATTTTTGCAAATTTACCTAATGATTTTTTTGTGTGTATTTCTGTTGATTGTAAGAGTAAGTCTAACTTCTCTCTGTCTCTTTCCAGATTCATCTGTGACAACTGTTTGAAAAAGAGTGGAAAAACACGAAAGGAAAACAAGTTCTCAGCAAAAAGTTAGTACTTCTGTTTCTTGAATAGCAGGTCCTTGGATCAACCTTCCCTTCTAATGTGCTGTGTACTGTTCAAAATCTCAACATTTTAATTTTGTCTCACAAGATAACCATCTGCACATGTGCTACATATGTCTCCTCGTGGCTCTTCCTGCAGTGGCAACCTTGTTTTTTGTCTTTGTTTGTTAAGCCCTATAAATGCAAATGGCCAATTAAGGACAATCAGTAGTACTTTAATTGAAGACTACTATTTTAGATTTAATAAAAACTTTAACCTGAAAAGGTAACAGAAATGTCAGTTACTAAGTATTTTTTCCCCATGTGCTTGGTCATGGTAGGACTGCAGACGACAAGATTGGGAATGTACATAGAGGACCGTGTGAATAAATACTTGAAGAGACAGAACCACCCGGAGGCTGGAGAAGTGTTCGTGCGAGTGGTCGCAAGCTCTGACAAAACAGTCGAGGTTAAGCCGGGCATGAAAGCCAGGTAAGCGCACCGTAGACAACAGGAAAAGAGGAGGAGTGGTTAATAGTGTTTAAAATAAGATTGTGATCTTCAATGTCTCCTTAGTCAAATAAATTAACAGGCAAAGAATCAACAACCGAGATGGGGCAGACCAAATACCAGTCTCAAATTTCTTGATTTGTAGAAGCACTGGCACAGTTAGTATTTGTCCACAGCTCATTTTTATTGCTTCTGCCATACAAAACTAAATGTCCTATAAAGATTTTATACCCACTAAGAGTAACTGTGGAACCTGAATGTTGTACAAGACGGAGTGCACACTCTCCTTGAGAACCTCACAGTGGTGTTCAGGGTTTGGGTACACCAAATCAAAGTCTATGACGCTCGTCCTATCCTTACAGGGAGGAGCCCCTCATCCTAGAATCTGTTCTCTTCAGGTTGAATGATTTAGGGCTGTTTCATTTTATTGACTCAAGGCCACTACATTTGAATTGTCCCTTTATGCTCTTGAGTGTTGTTAAAAGTAGTGGCAAACACGACAGCTCATGACTCATGTTTCCTGGAAGCTTTTAAAGGTGCAATAAAAAAGAAAAGTCTCTTTGAACTGTTCCTAAGCTCTTATTTGTTTTGAGAGACCCAATATCAAAAATAATTTCAAACTTTACATTTTAATATGCTGTTTACACTTGTTAATATTTGGTATCTGTCCTTCCAACAGGTTTGTGGACACAGGTGAAATGCCTGAAACCTTTCCTTACAGAACCAAAGCACTTTTTGCATTTGAGGAAATCGATGGTGTGGATGTTTGCTTCTTTGGCATGCATGTGCAGGAGTATGGCTCCGAGTGCTCATTCCCCAACACTAGGTCTGTACACTGCATTATTTAGTACGTAGCCATAGAGAAATTCATTTAAGTTAGCGTCTTATCTGTGTAATTTATCATGTTCCTTCTCTGAACTTCTGCAGACGGGTCTACATATCATACCTAGACAGTATTCACTTCTTCAGACCTCGGATTTTACGAACAGCAGTGTACCATGAGATCCTTATTGGCTACCTTGAATATGTCAAGAAACTTGGGTAAGCCTCACAAGACTCTCACGAGTCTTGAGAAAGAACTTTGTTATTGAATCCAATTATGTATCAGCTGTAACAAGCTGTCTCTGTGGCATCACTTCACTTAATCTCTGTCTCTGTCCTCAGGTACGCCCAGGGCCACATTTGGGCCTGTCCTCCCAGTGAGGGTGATGACTACATCTTCCACTGCCATCCTCCCGACCAGAAGATCCCCAAGCCTAAAAGACTGCAAGAGTGGTACAGGAAGATGTTGGACAAGGCTTTTGCAGAGAGGATCTTGCATGACTACAAAGTAAGGAGGATAAATAGTAGACAAATTTGCATGTGCAAGCGAAAGTGAAGAAACCGGAAGGAGACTTTTCATTGCATATAAAATAAAGAATGGTCAAAACAAAAAAAAAAAAAAACTGTTGCTGTCTTAACTCAACTGTGTTTTCTTTCTCTCAGGACATCTTCAAACAGGCAACTGAGGACCGACTGACCAGTGCAAATGAGCTGCCATACTTTGAAGGCGACTTCTGGCCTAATGTGCTAGAGGAGAGCATCAAGGAACTGGAGCAGGAGGAGGAAGAGAGGAAGAAGGAGGAAAACACAGCTGCCTCTGAAACTCCCGAGGTGTGAATCATTTTCTGCAGTTTAATGACGTACCAGTGTAGATATGAATTTATACCTCCAGAATTTGGTTTTGTGTTTCTGACTTTGTCATTTTGCACTTGAGCATTTGAAGAAAAGATTGAATATTCAGAACTTGGAGGTGTAATGCTTTCATATACTAATTTTAGCCCTTTGGGCACTGTTGTCAATATATTTAGATGAGAAGTTGGGTTTAATTGACAACAAAGGTGTCATATTTAAGATGAAATTAAATTATCATATAAATGTTTTCTTCAATATTTATTTTCATACATCCTTCAGGGTACGCCGAGTGACAGCAAAAACGCTAAGAAGAAGAACAACAAAAAGACCAATAAAAACAAGAGCAGCGTGAGCCGAGCCAATAAGAAGAAGCCTGGGATGCCGAATGTAGCAAATGATCTGTCCCAGAAGTTATACGCTACCATGGAGAAGCACAAAGAGGTCAGAGCTGTTTTGTTGTCATGGAATGTTAAGTGAAAATAATTGAAGTAAACATGTAACAGAGTTTTCGTACGCACATGCCTGGGCTTCAGCACTAAATGCGATCAGTTAAAACTTTCTTGTTTTGCTTTTCTAACTCATTCTTATGTCCGTTTCTCTGCTTAAGGTGTTCTTTGTGATCCACCTTCACTCTGGGCCCTTGGTGAACACCCTGCCACCCATTGTTGACCCAGACCCCATGCTCTCATGTGACCTGATGGATGGCCGGGACGCCTTCCTGACTCTGGCAAGGGACAAACACTGGGAGTTCAGCTCCCTCAGGAGGTGCAAATGGAGCACCATGTGTATGCTGGTTGAGCTGCACAACCAGGGACAGGATCGCTTTGTCTACACTTGCAACGAGTGCAAGCACCATGTGGAGACACGCTGGCATTGCACTGTGTGCGAGGTGAGTTACTGTTGTGCTTTGTTTTTACAATGGGAGTCTGAAATCATCAAAAAATACACTGAAAAACACAAATTTCAAATAGAGGTCTCGCACTATTTAAACGTAGAGTCGGAGAGGCCCATAAAGATCAATGTGAAATGACACAGATTCAATTAAAGAGGTCACTGTTAACTTTCAGATTAACATAGTTATCAGCCTAGTCTGGACTAGTGTTAATTACTGTGTCCTCTTCTCTCTTTTTTTTTTCTCAGGACTTTGATCTCTGCATTAATTGCCACAACACGAAAGGCCATGAGCACCCGATGGTCAAATGGGGTCTTGGCCTGGATGATGACAACAACAGTCAGAGTGGAGAGGCTTCCAAGAGCCCACAAGAGAGCCGGCGCTTAAGTATTCAACGATGCATTCAGTCACTTGTGCACGCTTGTCAGTGTCGCAATGCCAACTGCTCTCTACCGTCCTGTCAGAAGATGAAGCGAGTGGTGCAGCACACCAAGGGGTGCAAGCGCAAAACCAATGGTGGTTGCCCTGTATGCAAGCAGCTTATCGCTCTCTGTTGTTATCACGCAAAGCACTGTCAGGAGAACAAGTGTCCTGTCCCGTTCTGCCTGAACATCAAGCACAAACTTCGCCAGCAGCAGCTGCAACACAGGCTCCAGCAGGCCCAGTTGATGAGGAGAAGAATGGCCACCATGCAAGGCCGATCCATGCCGCTACCGTCCCCACCACCCTCTGCTGCCCCCAGCACTCCCACTTCTCATACCCAGCCCAGCACTCCCCAAACACCCCAGCAGCCACTTTCCAACCAGCCGCAGACCCCCAACTCAGCAGGTGTCATGTCTCCTTCATTCCCCAACGCACCTCGCACTGGCCAGCCTCAAGCCCCGGTGCCCCAGGGCAAGCCTGGGCCCCAGGCCTCCCCACTACACCAGCAACAGTCCCCTCTCCCGCAGCCGCCCCAGCAACCACAGCAGCTACAGCAGCAGCAGCCTCCGCTTGCTGCAGTCAAGATGGCACGGCACATCGAGATGATGGCGCAGGCCCAACAGAACCAGCAAAACTACCGTGTCAACATGAACGGCTTACCTATGAATGCCCAGCAGCCACAGCAGCGCATGACTGGACCAATGCAACCCCCCATGCAGATGGTACCAGGACCCCGGGGACCACAGGTCGTGCAACCTGGCATGGCTCCAGGACAATGGACCGGAGCTTCTGGGCCCATGCAGGCAGCTCAGAGTCAACAACCAGGTCTAGTCCCAGGCCAGACTCCACAGCAGACCATGACCATGCAGAGAGCCATGATGCCACCAGGGCAGCAATCTTCGCCGGGCCAGAGGATGCTGATACCACAGCAGCCTGGTGCCCGCCCACAGACACCCCAGAGACCTGGTGCTATACCCCCGAATGCTCTGCAGGACCTTCTCCGCACGCTCAAGTCTCCCAGCTCGCCCCAGCAGCAGCAGCAAGTCCTCAACATCCTCAAATCAAACCCTCAGTTAATGGCTGCTTTCATCAAACAGCGAACAGCCAAGTACCATGCCAACCAGCCGCAGCCACCGCAGCAACAACCACAAGCAGGCCAGCAACAGCAGCCTGGAATGCCAACAATGCAGACCATGGCTATGCCAGGAGGAGCAGTGCAGAGGCCAGGGATGCCCCCTCAACAGCCTCAGCAGCCTCCTGTGCAGGGCATGGCTCAATTAGGGCCTCAAGGGCAGCTGATAAACGCAGCACACAGCACCAACCCCCAGCTCCAGGAGCTCTACCGTCGGCAGCTGTTAAGGCAACAGCAGCAGCAGCAGCAGCAACAACAGCAACAACAGCAACAACAGGGAGTGATGCCTCAAGGCCATCCTGGCCAGTTTCCTGCTCAGACCCAGGGTACGGCAACTACGTACTCCCAGCTCCGCATGCAGCAACAACAGCAGCAGATATCCTTGCAGGCAAGTACAGGAGCAGCTGGGGGGCCCATGGGTCAGCTTCCACCCATGGCTCAGATGGCCCAGCCTGGCATGGGGATGGACTCCGCCCAGAATTTACTGCATCAACGATTGCTCCAGCAGCAGCAACAGGCCGTCCTCAAGCAGCAGATGGGCTCCCCCGCCCAGCCAAGCCCCATGAGCCCCCAGACCCACCTACTGGCTGGCCAACCACAGGGTGGAGCCCACCTTTCCGGCCAGCCCTCATTAGCCAGTGCCCTCAGCAACCAGGTCCGCTCCCCTGCGCCAGTCCAGTCTCCTTGTCCGCCCTCACAACAGCAGCCACAAGCACCACATTCCAGTCCCTCACCGCAGGTTCAAAACCAGCCCCAACCCTCACCACAGCACCCGCCTCCACCCCACTCGGGTTCTCCCCACCCAGGACTTGGGGGCCCAATGCAGTCTATGGAGCAGGGACATTTGGGGACACCAGAACAAAGCGCCATGCTACCACAGCTTAATACGCCCAACAGAGGAGGGCTGAGCAGTGACTTGGGGATGGTGGGAGATGCTACAGGGGACACTCTGGAGAAGTTTGTGGAGGGATTGTAGCATTTTTGCTGGGAATTAAAGAACACATTGTCACTCCCAGGGACCCATCCTCCCACTAATCCCTGTTTCCCCTCAGACTCTTTATCCTGTTAGAGGGCTTCGTTTGTTCTTTCTAAGGTTGAGAACGGTTTTTTGTACTGACATGTAAAAAGTTTCAACTATTGCAAAAAACAAAAAAGAAAATTTGGTTGAGGAAAAAAAATAAATAAATAAAATGTCAACACTTCTAGGGAATGTAATTGTTTCCTAAACCCAAGTTGTGGGTGTTTCTTCCTTAAGGGATTTGCAAGTTGCTTCTTAAATGAAATTTGAATCACAAAGAATATATTTTTGGTTGAGACCAAATGTGCTCAGTACTCAATTTATTTTTGGTTTGTTTTGGTATGATTTCATGCCTTTCTCATTTCTTTTTTTTTTTAAAAGAAAATGTACAATTGCATTATATTATTCATATCTTTTTATTTTGTACCTTTGGAAAAAAATTAAAGCATTTTTGTGTTGAGAACTGTAAAATATTTTGACTGGGAATTGGGCCAGGTTTTTGTTTTCTTCTCAAGCTGTCATTCCTGGCAATTTAATCTAGTGTTGTACCATTATTGCAAGACGATGCGTTCAGGGACAGAGACCGCTCCCTTCCCTTTTGTGTGTATGAAGAGCACTCAGTTGTATTACAGTAGGAAATGGCCTGCACATGAAGACACTGACACAAAGCCTCACAGTCACAAAGAGAAACACAGCTCGGGATGGTTTCACCAACAAAGATGACAAGGACTGCAACCTACGTCTCAGTGGCCTGGAATTTGGAATATATGTCTTGCAGGTGTAGAAAGTTGTTGCTTTGACATTAAAAAGAATTTGTCATACTTTTTTTGTCATACAAATGTTGTAAAGTGTAAAGAGAGTGTGAGAAAGAGACCAGCCCCCTAAGCTGAGGTGGAATGATCACCGGTTGTATGTAGGCAACATCTCGGATGGCGCCCTATCCTCTAAATTTTACACCAAGTTGTGTGCTCTTTAGGGACGAAGGGCACGTTTGAGATTCACCTTGAGGAAAACTAATTGTCAGCAACCCTCATTCCTCTCTCACAAAAACTTGAACTGGGGGGGATTTACTTTTTCTCCTATTGTAAATCAAGTTATTAAGTGAAATACTATAAATATAAGGAAGAGAGAATGAAATCACTGTATAAACTGGTAAAAGACTCATTTCTTACTTATATACCATATTGTTAAATAAACTGTGTGCAACAGAAGAACACCAGTACTCTGTTGACTAAATAATGAGGTATCACTCCTGTTGGTGTGCATTTGTTTCAGCTCAGTTGTCTTTTGTTGCAATCTTCACTGGGTTCAAAAATAAGTGATGGTGGTCAAAGGAGTGTTGCTGTGTGATTTGGGTTTTCACATCTGCACTAAACATTCAATTTTGATTTGAAATGTCTTCAACTGCATCTTCCTCTTGAATTTCCACAGATGGAGCTAGTGAGTTTAAAGTTCAAGAGATCGGTTACTCTTACTGTAATCATTTTAGTTTCACCTTGCAGGGATTTAATATTAGATGCACTTATTTGACAGAAATTACTAGTTTCCAGTGTGAAGTGGTCATATATGACAGTACAGTAAAGACCTACATTACTGGTCAAAAGTTTTAGAACACCCCGCTTTTTCCATTTTTTATTTTTTTTTACTGAAAATTATTCAGTTTAGTCTCTCATTGCACTCTGAAATTAAAGAATAGAACAAATAAGCAATTTGAGTTGAAAAAGAAATGGAATCAAAGTAGCCACCTTTGGCAGATATAACAGCTGAACACACTCGTGGCATTCTTTCTACAATAGAAATCAAATATTCTTCAGAAAGTTCTTCCCAAGTCTGTTGCAGAAGTTCCCATAAATGTGTGGCACTTGTAGGTTGCTTGGCTTTCACTCTTCTGTCCAGTTCATCCCAAACCAGCTCGATGGGGTTTAAGTCTGGAGACTGTGCTGGTCACTCCATGTTTTCAAGCTTACCATCTTGTTCTTTTTTCCTGAGGTAGTTCTGGCATAGCTTGGACTTTGGGTCATTATCGTGCTGTAGGATGAACCTCTGACCAACTAGGGGCATACCAGAGGGTATTGCATGGCGCTGCAGAAAGCTGTGGTAGCCGTTTTGGTTCAGGGTGCCTCTCGCTCTGTACAAGTCACCGACCCTGGATCCAGCAAAACAGCCCCAGACCATCACACTTCCTCCTCCATGTTGGACAGTTGATGTCACACACTGTGGAACCATCCTCTCGCCTACTCGACGGCGTACAAAGATCCTGCGTGATGAACCGAAGTTTTGAAATTTTGATTCATCAGTCCATAATACCTTCTTCCAGTCTTCAGTAGTCCAATGGCGGTGTTTCATGGCCCTCTTTGTCTTATTGTGACATCTTAGCAATGGCTTTCTTGCTGCAACTCGTCCTGTCAAACCTGCAGCTCGAGTCCTCTCTTCACAGTTGAAACTGAGACTTGCTTACTACGACCACTATTAAGCTGTGCTTGAAGCTGTTGTCCTGTGAGCCGCCTATCACGCAGGCTGTTGACTCTCAGAAACTTGTCCTCTGATTCAGTTGTGGCTTTGGGTCTGCCAGACCTCTTCCTGTCAGAGTTTCCCCCAGTTTCTGAGTGCCTTTTGATGGTGAAGAAAACTACTCACTGACACCTTGACTTTCTTTGCAATTTCCCTGTAGGAAAGACCTACATTTTTAAGTGTTATGATGGTCTGTCTCTCTTCCATTGTTAATTGCCTTTTTCTCGCCATTTTTGAAGCAACACACTACTTTCTGCAGTACAATACTGTTCACCTGATGCTCATGAGGGTCTGGTACCACAGTGTGTTCCAACACTGCTTTTATGTAGACAGAGGGCAGAACAGCTTTAGATTGTTAACCCACTTCGTGTTCCCTGAAAGAGGCCTTTTTGTATAATTCTGAAATGTACATTATTTTTCAGTTTTGGGTAACCAAACCTTAAATTAGGGTGTTCTAAAACTTTTGACCGGTAGTGCATATCTGAAGTTATAAGTGGGGTCTCAACAAAATACACCAGTACTAATGTAATATATGAAACTGAACCTTTCAAAGGAAGGTTCACTTAAAATACATAACAGTCCATACCTCAACTTATAAGCCTTGTAAAGTTACTGTTAGTTTTTTTGGGGTTTTTTTCTTACAAATGCAATAAGTCCTTTGAGTTAGTTTCAGCCAGGTCCCCTCTGGACTCCAGATACGTTGAATACACTAAGGCATAAGTTACTTCTGTTGTTTGGTGTAGATATAGACATTGTGAAAGATGTTTTGAGTTCAATAATGACAACAATTTAGGTTACTTTAGCAAAATTAAGCAAAATTAAAACATTTCCGTTGTTGGCGTTCTATCAGATGTCCTGGGATAGGCATGGTTCATACATGTCTTGACATGTAGGAGCATGCCTTATTCAACTACAGCTTGTCTTTTCTTAGATACTTAAAACTGACAATCAAATCATCAGAGTAATATATCTAACATTACTCTGAGGACATGCATCTGTCGTTATCAAGACAGCACGTTAAAAACCAATGAACTGGAAATATGTGTGAAGTATTGGTTTTGATCATAGATTACATTGATTTCTAATACTTAAAGCTTTATGGAAAATAAATACCTTGTGTTATAATCATAGACCCTGAAATATTTAAGCTTGAAGTAGTGTTTAGGTTAAATAAAAGGTTTACTGTACTTCAATGCAGTTATACATACATAAGTGAATCCATCCCATTGATTGATCCATGTCGACGCATTGCAGTCACATGACCTGGAAGTTATCCATTCATTCGTCCGTCCACTGTCACATGACCGGAAGTCCAAAAAAACGAAGCGGTTGCTTGTTTTGAAATGAAAATAAGCAGTGTGGAGTCCTTGTCTGAAGTTATGAAACCAACACACAGTGATAGATATATAAATATAGCTTCGAAGACAAAAGTGTAACGACTGTGATGGACTCTTGAAGCTGTGAGACGGAGCGGTCAAACCTGGGTAAGAATAAAGCGTTAGCGTGACCAGCTAACTTCGTTCATTCCGGCTTATATTTTCATTTCAAACACCATGTTCTTCGTTGGACATTGTGTAGGTTAGAACATTTGCATAGATGTTTGCCTGTGAAATATGCAGAAACCCGCGAAAATCTTGCTAAGATGCAAATCAAACTTCCTCTATCGCAGAGGAGTCTTGTTGGTTACTGCACCCGAATCTGGTTGAACTAACTGTCTCTGCAGGTTCATCGGCTGTCTTTGCACTTGGGAACGAGCTTGCAAGGCCCTTTTTAGTGTGAGAAGAAGTACATCACCATGGACGACTCGGACCAGGACTTTGTAGACCTCTGCTCGAAGCTGCTGAAGAGAGTCCGTAAGAAACCTACTGAGGCAAGACAGCCCGGGAAAGCAGAAGCTCAGAGCTCCAGTCAAGCAAGCGAAGGAGACAAGAGGAGGAGAAATAATAGAAATGGGGACTGTGGGTCAAAGCTCGCTGCTAGCCAGCCGGTCAGTGCTGCAGCAGAGCAGCCTGTGGTCGGTGGAAGGACTAGACTTGACTCAGGAGATGCTGGGCCGTCAGTCAAGTCTTCTGAAACAACAACAACAGCAGCAGCAGCAGCAGCAGCAGCAGCCGAGCAGAGAACTGATGGAAGTCTCAGAGCAAAAGACAAAGTACTCCTGAAAATGCAGCAGTTCAAGAGAGCCAGTCCACAGAAGATGCTGCACAAAGACCGCTTCAATCCAACTAACCACGAGAGTGAATCTACTCCTTTTGCACAGCAACAAAGACGAGGTGAGCTGATGATCTATCTATACATTTCAATATAATGTAACCTCGACCCAGTAGGTAGCAGGGAGACATGTGATCTCTTTCTCAGCTCCGTCACTCTGCTCCCTGCTCGAGTAACCCTGTATATTTTAGTGCTTAGGATTGCTGGTTTTCACCCAGGTGGCCCAAGTTCGACTCCAGTGTACACACACTGCTGTGTGAATGAAAGGATGGGTGGATGAGAGATCAGTAAAAAAAAAAAAAAAAATGAATTGGTGGAATATGAGTCAGTACATCATCATTAAAAGCAGCTTAATACACAGCTTCCTCTCTGTTTGCAGATAATCCAGAGACCCTCAGCTCCGGTCCTCGCCCAAAGACTCCAGACAGCGATGAGGCTCTGGCCCAGCGGCTGCAGGAGGAGCTGGACAGAGAGGCTGCAGAGGCCCAGACAGGGGACTTGGAGGACAGAGGCCTTTTCTTCTGTCAGATCTGTCACAGAGACTTATCACATATGAGCCCAGAGGGACGCACACAGCACCTCAACAGGTGTGAACAACTATATTTAATTTTAGAGGCTTGACTTATACCAGAAATTGTATTCAAACACAGTGAGGTGTCCACAAGTATTAAAGATAAATAACCTTATAAGGGACAGGCAACCTACTGCATGTGTTGAGTTGTGTAGTGTCTAGTGCAATGTGAGGATGACTTTCTATTCTTATGATGGATCATTATGAATTTAATTTTTTGGGGGGCGTTTAAACTGCTGATCAGATGAACTAAACTAGTTAACTTTGACATGTGTTATTAAAGTTATTATGAAAAAAAGTTAACCACAAACAAACCCTCTCCTCCAAGATTTGCCCTTTCACTCTCTTTGTGAATAATTCCTCCTTGCAGGTGTTTAGATGAGAGTGAAGACAGCGCCCCAGCCCCCCCTCCACCTCCTGGTGTCCCAGAGTGTCCCATCTGTGGAAAGAAGTTCAAGTCCCAGAAGAGTCGCTCGGCCCACCTGAAGCGCTGCTCCACAGAAATGGGTGTCTCGTCGGCGGCGTTGCTGCAGGCTCTGCAGAGGCAGGCTGAGGAGAGCCAGAGGACTGACACTGCTAACACACTGTAAGTCAGACACAGATGTTTTTACTGGGACTATAAGAAAGGACAATAATACTACACCGCCTGAGATTTCTTAAACCCTACAGTTTATAGACCTGTTGTCTTAGAAGTACAAAATCTGCCATTTGATCACTGTTTGCCATTCAGCCTTGATTATCAGAAGGAACATAAGCCCTTATAAGCTGAATGAAACCTGACTCTAGCCATTTTGCATTATTTTTTCTGTTCAGCATACAAACTGTTGGCACAAAAAGGAAAGGCCCATCTAAGCCGGCCCTCCCAGCGAGGAAGAAGCCCAGGAAGAAGACTGGATCCATGGATGAAGAGACCATGGTGGCTCTGGCTCTGTCCTCCTCGTTGCTTGAACAAGAGAGGAAGCAGCTGAGAGAGGAGGAGGCAGCGAGACAAACGGAAACTGCAGCTGCTCACACCTCCATGACTCCACTGCTGAAGTGGAGACCAGATACAGGTGTGGTAACGTCACTACTAGCTGTTTGCAAGGAAACCAGTGATTTGCATGGCCCTCAAACAGTCCTATTTTAATCCATAAGGGTTGGATGTTTGTGTGACACTACCCATGAAGTAGTGCAGTATTACTTTATACACACAATGTATGTAATTGCAGTCCCTGAAACCTCTCCTCTCCTCTCCTCTCTGCAGGTAAGGGGCGTGGAAAGAGGAAAAAAGGAGCCATCCCTCGTCCTCCTCCCCTCCTTCTCGTTCAGGATGCTCAGGTGGCCCTGAGGAGGCTGCAGGATCGCGTCTCAGCTCTTCTCCTGCTCAGCCCGCCGCCCTCTCCCCCTACCCCGACCGGTTCCCCCAGCACTCTGCCTGGCTGGACGGGTGCTGCCCCCCTCTGGCAGAAAAGCGCGCTGTTGGATGAAGACACCTCCTCTCTGTCTGATTTCTACGTCCCAGAGCTCAGGGAGTTCTTCACAACACCGGTGAGAGAAATCAAAGACGGGTTTATGTATTTTTTTTTTTTCTGTCATGTTTGAACTGACTGAGGAATTGAAATCAAACAGAACATTTCTATGCTTTTTTCTTTAAACCAAACTTCTATTCAACTTACATCTATGTGTATCACACTGAGCTTGATTTAAAGATGGTTTCACACATTTTTCTGTCCGGTGTTCTCATCACAGTCCTCTTCCCTGACATGCAGCTCAGAACAAGTTAATCTCACATATTCATATTGCATTCATCCAACTATAACCCACTATACTCATTTCAAGATTAATTCCTAAAACATTGACATTTGACAACAATATATAGCTTCTATCCATTAGTCCTATTACACAAAGACTTAAAAACACTAACAGCTTGTGAATCATTTTTATTTTAGGGATTGCGCTAACCTATAATCTAAATGACTGAAATTAAATAGTCGTGTGCTTCGGAAGGTTTCAGTTCTCTATACTAAACTAAAGCAATTCCCTACTTGTGTGAGTCAGCACCAGATGCATATGCACGGCCACATCTTCGCTCATTGATATCTCGCCTTCTGTCCTCACCCCAATCCTTTCTGACACCCTCATCTGTGTGGACATCCAAAAATAATCACATACAAGAGACACATACATCTTTAATGTGTACTGAGAAATGCAAGTGACAGGCTGTTTTTTACTGTCTACTACATTTATTTTATTATTTATTTAGTTTTTATTATCAAAGTTTATGTGCATTGAATATTTGAGTGATATCAATACTGTTCTCCTCCACTTTAAGGCTGATGCCACCTCACTCAACACCTGCAACAAACCTGACTCTTCTGTCCAGCCTGAGGTGAAAGGAACTCCTGTCAGAGAGAGCAGGGACTCCATCTTACTGTCTTCATCCAAGGCGACCTCCTGCTCCCCAGCTGCCTCCACCCCTGGGACTGCGCAGCTCCCAGTGGGCAGCCAGACTCTACAAGACCTGATGGAGTTGACTGAAGAAGGCATAACCCTCACACAGTATGGAAACCCGGCCAAAGGTAAATATTACATCAGTGACGATACCTTGTCCAAGTTGTCTGTTAAAAGGTTTTAAAAAAGGCATCAAACCACAGGAAGTAATTAATGTAAAATTTGACATACGAAATAATAAGCCAGTTGTTGTCTTCTGTCCGTCACCCCACAGTTTTATGTCTCTATTGACTACTATGTAATAAATGAACAAAAGGCCAAAATAATAAACCAGTTCCTGCTACTTCATGGACACTAAATATTATATTGAGATTCAGTCTTATTGAAATTTACATTTAATTGCATAAGCAGTAAATAAGGTTCATTACTGTGTTTGAATTTTTACCCTTCAAAAATAATGTTATTATATTTATTTAGAAAATTTAAAAAGAATACTACATTAATTAGTGTTTTCTGCAAACAGGAAACACCTCAAATCTGTTCTGATCTGATTACAACATTGGTGTAACTTTTAGTAAAAGTTGGTAAAAGCTGAAAACAGCAGGTCTTTTTAATTTAATACATTACTTCAACACTAAATCTAAACCTCAGCATTTGCATTCACGTGCACAGTTTGACTATTTTAACCCCGTGGAGCAGCTTACGTGTTTACTATTTTTGATCCCGATTGTTTCTGCAGACCAGCAGCCAAACACAGGTCTGTCCACAAACATCCGTCTGAGCGGTTTCATCCTGGAGGAGGCAGAGGAGCAGGACGACCTCTGTGTCAGCGGCTTCCTGCCTGAGACGACGAACACGCGCTCGAAGGACGCCCACAGCCCAGCGGAGAGGCTGGACGATCAGCCAAGAGCAGTTAACAACACAGGCAGCCATCAATCAGTAAGAGAGTCATTATTATTAATGTTTTCTGGTCCCTTAATTCACATGCTTCCTATTTATTACCTGTAAATTCTTTTCATTTTACTACAGTGCTTTAAGGTAAACTGACACATCCTCAACACACTGATTCCATCAAGATTCCTTAGACTCGTTTTAAAAATGTAAATAAAAATCACACCTTCCTCATTTAATTTTCAACATTAAATTGTGGTATTATACTCGTATACATTACATGTCTCCTCACATATATCTTCAAAGTAATAGTCCCAAAAGACTGCTGCATGATCCATAATGTACCGTGTGCTTTGGTTATTTAAACGTTTGCATGTATGTCTTGTCTGGAGTGTCCGCTGTCTGTGCGTATTAATAATTCTCCAGTGCGCTGACCTCAGTGTGTTGTGCCGGTGTTTCCTCTGTAGGCGGCGCTGTCCAGGCTGGCGTCAGACCTGAGCAGCATGGTGAACAACCCTCAGCTCAGTGATGTGCAGCTCCAGGTGGACAGTGGAGAGGTGTACTTTGCACATTCCTTCATGGTGTACGCTCGCTGCCCCCTGCTGGCAGAAATGGTAAAACAATTATTAGCAAAGGCCTGCTGCAGAGTGAGAACAGAGATGATTAGCGATGAAGGTTTTCTGTATTTATGGCTGACATTTAAGTAATACATTTAGTGTAAGGATTCAGTTAAGTAATAGAATTGAAAGAGGACTAATTAAAGATGTAGAATGATACAACTATCGTACAACTGTGGACGCTTGTTTTAGCTCCTCTGTTTAAGCTGAGCCGGAGCTTTCTATTCGATTCAGTTTAGTAAAAGCATTAAAGCACAAAAGATCTGAATTATTATTCTCATGGGGTAAATTCTACTACTAAAGTCTGGGCACTGTTTGCCTTTATCCTCTCACAGGTTCATGAAAGTGGAATTGGGGTGCATGAGGAAGGCATGCCTGCAGCTCAGCGGGTGTTGATGAGTGATGTTCCAGGCGAGGCAGTCTTCACTCTGCTACAGTACCTCTACACAGCCCGCTGCTCCATCCCAGCATCACTGCGGCCCCATGTCCTGGAGCTGGCATCCAGGTTGGTTTATTTATTTTAACAAAACAACAAGAAGCATTCTGATCACTCTGAAGTCTTCAAACATCAAGACATCTTCAAATCTTCAAAAATCAAGTGAAGAATAAAATCACCAATAACTCTCTCTTGGTGTATTCGTTAAGGTTTGACTTGCAGGAGCTACAGCAGCTTTGTCAGCTCCACCGAGCGGAGGCAGGAGCTCTGGGAGTGGAGGTGGACTTCATGAACCAGGAGGAGAATGTGTGCACGCAAACAGACCAGTCCCTCACGGAGCTCCTCCGCTCCATGTGGAACGAAGGAGATGAAGATGGCGACGGGGTGCATTCAAACGGAGGAGGGGATGAAGAGAGGCGGTCGGAGGACGACTGTCTAGCCGAAGAGGTCATGAAAAGAAACGGAGAGATATGTGAGGAGCTCGTGAATGAGGAAGAGCTGGAGGAGATCTATGAGTTTGCTGCCACGCAGAGACAAAGGGAGGAAAAAGGCAGTGAGGAAGAGGAGGAGGAGAAAGAGAGAGTAGATGATGTAGTAGATGAGGAAGCAGTGGTCACAAAAATGACAGAACACAAAATTGAAAAAAGCCAACAACCAAACCTTCGGCTTGAAACAAACCCCATCCTGGATCGCAGCTACAACCGCCTCTTTTCAGACTCATGGGGGGTATACGAGGAAGAGGAGCCCTTCTCCTCTGCCTCTACCTCAGGTCCACCAAAGACGAACCGTCCTCAATCCCAGCAGCACAAGTTTTCTCATAAACCATCCTCTGAACTGTCTGGCAGAACTTTGCTTCAGTCTTCAGCGAGTGTAGTCAATGACGTCTCCATCAGCCCTACACCCAGTACATCCAACCTTCCCTTCCCCGGCCTGTCCCCTGGTCTAGTGGGTGGCAGTGGAGAGGGGAGAGAAGATGCTGTTGAACTGGACGCGCCTAAAGAGAGTTCGCCTTTGAAGCGTGAAAGCCAGGGTCCTCATAGAATTTGTGCTCCTCTTTCTCCTGCTTCACCTCAGAAAAAAGAGGAGCCTGAGCTCATAGTTTTGTCCGACTCGAGCGAGGACATGGAGGTGGATGATCTTAGTCCCCCCAGTCATTCGTCACATTCTCCCTGTGCCGCCCAGAAAATACAAAGAAATTACACAGAGATCAAATCCCGGCAGACTCAGTCACCTAACGAACATACTTCTGTGAATAAGGAGCCCATTAGCTTGGAGTTGAGTCCTGGTGATCCACTAGGTTGTTCTCCAGAAGTTTCCTGGCTGATCCCGTCCACACCAGTCCAGTCTTCCATGAGCAAAAGGAGCAGCTCCACTCAGACCAAGAGCAGCATGCGCAGGACACAGCTCTTCCCTAAAGGTGACAACTCCCCACGGTCACCCTCGGTTTTCTCTATTCCTGTTTCACCATTTAAGCTTCACACCTCCGGTAGCCCAGTTTCTGCCCACACTAGCCCAGCAGACGGCCGTGTCTCCAGGTTGAAGCTGAACAGGACGGGTCCCGGTGGCTCCAGTTTGGATCTCAACTGTTCACCTAAAACAAGCACTCGTTTTAATGTGAGCAAAGATAGAGATGTGTTTGCAGTTCCTCTGTCACAACCTAAGCTTTCAAACCTGTCAGACTTGACTAACAATACCCCTCTCCACCTGAAGCACCAAGCTTACAGCAGCACTCCCGTTCATACAGATCTCCACCAGCCCCCTGTCCTTCTTGCTTCCTCCCCGCTCGACTCTGATACTGACACCCAGAAGCTGACAGGCCAAAGGAGCGAGGGGACACCCTCAGGAAGCCTAGAGAAGACGGAGTTTGGAAGCTTTCATCTCTCCCCTTTGTCCGGCCCTTCAGACCCACACTCTTCTTCCTCTAACAGTGGTCTTCAAAGTTCAAAAAGAACCAGGAAGTCCTCCAGTCAAAGTCCACAGTCTGTTCGGTCCAGCAGTCATGACAACCCAGGAGTTGAGCTGATGAGGAGAGGAGGAGGAAATGAGGAAGGAGAAAGACAGACAGACTGCGGTAAGCCGGACAGGGGTGATAGAAGGCAGGAGGAATCAAAAGGAGAATCTGGAGAGGCAGATGCTGCAGAATCCAGTTTCCACCAAAGTTTCATGGACGAGCCTCCCATGGCGTTCAACGACTCGTGGGGTCTCGACATCTGCGTGGAGGCCAGTCCGGGCCGCATCAGTCTGAGGCTGGAGGACAGCGGACGCTCCAGCCAGCAAGAGCGGAGCCCGGGACTGCGAAGAACAGCCAGGTCATCAACATCTCCTGCCGCTCAACCTCCACCGTTCAGTCACAGCGTCCGGACACGCTGTAACGGTGTAGCAACCGCTTCTCCACGTAGAAGTCACAGTCCACAAGCACAGACCTTCCCCTCCTTCAGCCCGTCACCACCAGAGATTGACAACGGCCTACTGGACTCCAAAATATGGGAGAGCTGGGAAGAAGAAGAAGAAGAGGAGGATGCTCTTCCTCTCTTTCAGAGGTTGAACCCTTCTGTCCAGCACAAAACCCCAGGTGAGTAGTCCCACTGTAACTACAAAAGACTTTTCCTGTTTTTGATTTGCATAGATGTTTTGTACTTCAGTTAGTCATTTGTCAAGTGACTAAAAGTTTTGCCCTGATAATATGCAAATTTGGATTGGAAATATTACTGTTATCATAGTTCTTGGGTTATTGCATTGCCTAGATTGCATCTAGAGGTATACAGATGCCAAAATGTAGCACAGTGGCCCACTGGATGTCTGAATAACTTAGCACAGGGGCATGGATGCAGGAACTAAGTGGAACCCATGCATCACGAAGAAAACGATCCCATACCACAGAAGAACAAACTAAAAGGAGCAATATTCATTTAACTGGTTTATTCCAGGAGGCCTTAGACAGTTTGCAGATTTACTGTTAATAACTTAGTTAATGTAAAAGATGCTTTAAAAATGTGATTGTGCTTTAAATTTGTTACCTGTTCTGATAAGTGATTAAATTAAGGGGTGGAAGTTAAGTCTTAATAACGTGATCAGTTTAACTAGGAGTTTCTGCATTAATTGTTGTTGTCAAGTCTTATATACATATATAACCCTACAGCATAAAACAGAAGGGACCTCGAGGGCTATCACCATCTGTCAGTAAAGCCTTGATTCAGAAAAGGAAAGAACTAAACCTAGTCCTACCCTGAGTATTGTATCTAGATAATAACTTTGGTTAGGATTTATTAAAATGTTTTATGCGTTATTGTTACTGCATGTAGTCACCTGATCATTGTCTTGCTCGTGTCTCACCAGTATCATCACGCAATAAAAGGCGACGCACCACGGTGCCCATCACTCCTATGCCCCACTACTCTGACATGGAAACACCGGAGCTCAAGAACAAAGTTGGCAGGTCAGTCGGTTCACTCTCGTCCTTAACTTAAAGACAGGTTAAGCTACGGCTATGTTTTTTTTCCCCTAATCAAGGAGATTAAGTGGGGAACCTATCCGATTACCTCCCAGAGTGTCGCTGTCAACATAATCTGTCTAGCTTTGTTCTCCGTCTCCGGCTGTTTTTCTCCTGTCCATCTGTTTGTTCGACTGCCTCTAACTTTCACCTCTGTTCAGGTTTGGTATCCGGCCTCTACCGAAACGCCAGATGATCCTTAAACTGAAGGAGATCCACCTGTACACGCACCAGCTGGTCAGCTCGGAGTCTGAGGATGAGGCACCCTCTTCAGGGCGCACAGCTCAGATGAAGCCCCCTCCCAGCAGGCCCACCTCCTGCGCCCAGACAGTGAAGTTTAAAGAACCCAGAGCACCTGCTGTTGTGTCCCCCGTGAAACAAAGGAGAGAAGAGGAGGAGCTGCTGTCTGCTTCGCAGGGCTCCAACGCCTCCTCAACAGCCGCCAGCGAAGAATCTGAAAGGTAGTGTATTTAGATAGCTGAACTCTTCAATAAGTTTTTCAGAGGGTTCAATCAATACAGTGTACAGGGGCTACCTTCATATATCCACAGGAGACTGACAGCTCACTCACTGTTCACTTGTGGATCATCTGTTCTTTAGCAGCCATGTTTGTAAAACAGATCAGTTAGGATGAGAGCTTTATAGCTTGCAGAGACCACCGTTGCAGTTCATTTAGATGCTTTGTGGCTGTACTTGATAAACAGGTCTCTAACATTCATTGTATACACAGGTCAGGCATAACATTATGACCACCTTCCTAAGGTCTCCCTTGTGCCTCCCTTGTGACTCATCAAAGAATGGACATGGGTCTTCTGAGGGTGTCCTGTGGTGTCTGGCAACAGAATGTTGTTAGTGGGGGTCTTTGGTACCTATGGGTTGAGGGGAGGGGCCTCTGTGGATCATCCCACAGATACTTGATCAGTTTGGGATCTAGTGAATTTGGAGGCCAGATCAACACCTTGTGCTGTTCTTCATGTTTTTTTTTAGTTGTTCCTAAACCGTTTCTGTGTGTGTGTCTGTGTCAGGCTGCACAAGATGTTATTGAATTCTCCAGTCAGAGGTTTTAATGTTGTGGCTGATCGGTGTACATCAGTATAGCTGATCTCACAGCACACAAGATCAGTTTTACAGCTGTACTTGGTCTTGCTGATTTTTTTAATTTTTTTTTTTTAAAGAAAGAAAAACTGTTTCACTGCATTGTGTGATGACAAAGTCCATAAAAATGAGATGCCAACAGTTACAAAATACAGAAGTTAATATACATTCAGAAGTGATTTTTTTCTAGACAGTGCTAGACAAAACCAGAACAACGCACTCAACATACTTGCTGTGGATAACGTACTGTGCTGTCAAAACAAAAGTGACACCATGTCAATCCACAACTATATAGGTGTGCTCGTGTTTTGTGTCTTTTGTGTCACTTAAACACACACAGAGGTGCGAAACATGCAACAGTTTTGACTAGTAACAATACATTTCATGTCATTTGTTATGGTGCAAATTACTTTGAGATGATCTGGAACAGTTATTTATTTTAGGAAGATTCTTGAGCTTCAGATTGTTTAGATTTTTGTCAGAGGGCAAACAGATCTGTGGGATTCAAACCTAACCACTTCCTTCTCATCAGGTCAAACCCAGAGTTGTGCATCTCCTCTGAAGGCGACTCGGACAGCGACGGAGGCATCTCGTCCTCCCAGGCTGCGTCCCGCCTCCAGGATCGCCTCCAGGCAGTGCGCTCCTTCATCCTGTCTGACCCCGGCCTGTACAGTCAGATCCTCCAGTACCAGCCTCTGGTCCTGTCCCAGCTCCAGGAGCGACTCAAGGCGGCCGGGATCCGCCTCGGTGCGGCCAAGCTGGTGGACTACCTGGACTCTCAGTGCATCACCTTCACCACGGCCAAGCCAGGCCAATCCGCCCCCGGCCGCAGGCGAGGCAGGAAGACCAAAGCAGCAGGTGAAAGAGGAGCAGGAAGGAAAAAAGGCGTTGCAGCCTTAATTTAAATCTTTGACTTGGAGAAAGACTTTTTTTTTTTTATGTAGAAACTGTGAAAGATTTTACTTCGGTGCTTTGAACATTCGTCTTGAAATAACTTTCAGGCAGACGAGAAAATTAAATTGTGCTGGACGACCAGCCTCCTTGTTGAAAACTGTTTTAAAAATATGTACATGTACTTTATTTCTTCAGGACGGGTTGGGTTTTAAATAATTTGTATTCATATGTTGCATTTATTATGAAGTCCCACTGTGAAAATAATAATAAAAAAAAATGTTTCTGTGGCCTGTTGTCACAAATGGCTGCTCTGATTCAGATCTCACTGGATACAAAAATCTTCAGCTTGTATTATTACACACACCAGCCAGGTGGGTTGTGCCATACAACTAAACACGGCCTAATTAACTGCAAGGAAACGCAATCACACAGGAGGTTTTTGAAAAACATTTTACTTTTTTTGCTCTTCTGTAGCTTTTTATCCAAAGATCAGCCAAGACGCACATAGAGCTGAGCACACTTGAGAAAGGAGGCAGGTTCTTTAACAAGAAAAATCTCACAGCTTCTATCTGATACGTCATTCAAGTAGAGAAAGACCCGTCCTTTACAGCAGCACAACGTAAAGTCAGTGCCGTCAGAGTTCATGGTCGGGTCTCCCTTGTTGTATTGTGGGCGGAGTTGTGTTGTGCACCCAGATTTCTCTACAGCAGCGTGAAGCGCGGGCCATCAAATCGGATTCCAAATTACCCAACGACACTGCAGATCCCGGAGACGGACTCGCCCCCTTTCCATCCTGGTGATGGTTCACGATGGAGCGCTGTGCTTCCTGTCCTGGCTCAAAGCCTCACCAAGTCATGACAGGTTGGCAATGTTGGCAAGGAAGCGCTGAGCCCACCACTCGTCCAGGTCTATGGGCACAAAGTCTGCGTGGAGAGAACGACAACAGAGGCATGAAGGATTGACTTTGCCCATGAATTCTTTTTGGCACAGTTGAGTTGCTCATCAAAAGTACATTTATTTTTTTTTATATGGTGTCATAAAGACAAGTTTCCAACTGTTGAAATCTTGTGCCAGAAAGTGCCAATATATATTGGCCAGGATATCTAGGGCATACGGGAATGTCGTTTGCTTTGCATGAAGATAAAACTTTTCCATGCAATCAACCAACTCGCTGTTTCAGATGGGACCAGAACAGCTGACATGATTCGGGAAGATTTATACATAAATATATAGGAAAAATAATGAAGGCTCATTTGAGTTTAAACACATTTTTAGTTGAGCCATCACAGCCTCAGATCAAATAAACTAAAATTTAAACTAGCATATGAATCCTTTACGAGTCCGGCCCTTCACAACCCGTCAGAAACTGGAACAGACAAGCGTGTTTGAAGACGTGACGAAGCAAACACGACTGGCTTATCTGGAAAAGTCTGACCCCTGTAAACTAAAGCCGAGTTAAAAATTAAAGTAGACTATTACAACAGTTGCCCTTCGGCTGGAGATAGAGCGGGGACTTGAAAACAGCCGGTAATAAATACATGGCGGCATATAAATAGATTGAGCAGGTCACTGAGCAGGAAGAGGGCTATCAGTAATATCGTAGTGAGATGAGGTTTAATGAGGGCGGATCTGCTTTGTTGTCTTGTGTGAAGTATTTCAGCAGCTGAATGGGTTGCGGGGAGGAGGGACTTACTCTTCATCGCAGCACTGGGGGTCTTCTCTGCGTACTGAACGGGCCCTTTGCTGCCAGCTGACTCCGCTCCATCTCCGTGCTCCAGCTTCTGCTCCACCTCCTGCCATACTACAAACAAGGGAACAAGGAAACCAGTTTTAATTGATAGTTAATGTGAATTATACTTCATACTCAGACATCCTGGAGACATCACTAAAGAGCCTTGACTGTAGTAAAGAACACGCACACTTTGAGACCAACAAGAACAGCAGCCCTGTCCTCTTACAGGATAATGTGAATATGAATGCGCAGTAAGGCAGGCTGGAAAACTTCAGAGAGAACCGCTCTGGTTTTATCAGCAGAGGGTGACGGTTTTCCCACTAAACCCTAAGGTTTTATCTCTGTGGGTCTCCTGCTCACTTTGAACAAACTTTCTGCTACACTGTTTACTTTTTGCAGGCTGTATAACTAAAACCAACGTAAGGATGTGGCATTATAAAGAACCTGCTGTACGTGTGCATGTGGGTGAATTGATTGTGAGATTAGCTGGAATTACAGCTGTTTTTTCTAATCAGGTGTTCTTTCTACAAACCAACCGGTCAGAGCATGATGAAAGTTTTTCTTCAGGAGTGAGCAGCGAAGAAGAGAACTTCTTCCACAGCTGAACTTTGTGGTCACAAAAGAGCAGCCTTTGCTGGCAGCGCTCCAAGAGCAACAGCTCTGCAAGTCATTCATTTCCACCAGGGCGTTGAGCATTGGCCAGAGACAAGGCTTGCTGGGTAACCTTAAAGACAGAGGTGAATGGTCGGGATTTTTAACCACTGTCAGGCTTTACTGACTAGGAGCAGCGCTCATCTGAAACACTGCTGACAGCCCGGTGTGCCCTCGCAGTTGTGCCACATTAAATGTACCGTACAAAACAAAAGCAACTTGGCTTGTTTGAGTTTGGATGAGTGGTGAAACTCAAAACAAGTCCAGGTGCCTTTGTTTAAGCTTCGTTTTAAATATACCATGATTTGGATGACGGAGATTCTTCAGAGACACATTGAAATTAGTTTTACTTGTCCCGGCAAATGTGGAAATCATGAACTTGCCTGGTAATCTGCACCAAGATGAAACTCTGTAGCCATTAAGCTTCATTCATATAAAGAAAAACTAAAACCCTTTAAGAAGAGAATTGTTCAAAATCCCGCACTTGATCTGTGTTGAATACAAACTGCTGATCAGCAGGAGGAGGAAGACCTCCGCCAACCTTTCACCCTGAGACAAAGACCTCTACAGGCTTCTCGTCCCGGAGCTCTGACCCACACCACCTACCCATGTACTGACACTCACCTTCATACACAAATCTGACATTCTCCTCGTGCGCAGGCGTGAACCCCTCTGCTGGGCTCTCGGCCTTCTGTGTGGCTGCACTGTGGTAGCGCTTCCCGTTGAGGCGGTTGAACACGATCTTTGGGGGCGGAGAGCTGAGGGGAACACAGAGTGGATGGCAGGAGATCAGCTTGGAGCTCAGGAGGACAGTCCAGACAACCACAAATGCTTCAGGTAAGGTTATGGCTGATTGGTGGGCTATGGATTATTGAACAGCATGTACAGTAGAGATGCTTGTAACCTTGAACATGTGTACTGGACAAAACAAACATAACCCCAGGGTCCACTCTGGCTTCTTTGCAGAGAAACTGATTTCAATCATACTAAAGTCACCAGATGGTAATTTCGTCTATTTCTCTTTGCTTCTATTACAGTGGATTGCAGACTGAATGGCCAATTTGTCACAAATCCAGACACAAAAGCTGAGAAGAAGCCCGCAGTCTTACTGATGCAATAACTCTGAAAGCTAACCTTTAAAAGTTCAGCTTTAGCCGCATTAGAAATATTGTAGGTTCAGGCTGCCGTTTGAATTTTGATATGTCCGGATAGCCCCTGAAGTAAACACGGGCCTCCTGCTGCGTTTGGAAGCTGTGCGCGTAGACCAGGTGGGCTCTCGGGAAAAACGAACCGGCCACGCAGACCGTAAACACAACCCCCGCGGGCAGCAGAGCCGCCGTGTAATGTTATGTCACGCCTAAACCGGTGACAACTCCGGTTCGGCCCGAGAGCCTCTCACAGAAGCCGCTGGAAAAGTTGTTCCGGAGATGTTACATGATCGCAGCTACGGCGCACGTGCAGTGTATTTTGGGCCCGCGCTGCTTGTACAGCAGCACGCGCAAACACTACTAGAAGAAATAGGGATACAGAAATAAAAACAAACACTTACTTTGACGCGAGCCAAGACGTCGGCTTGAGTTTCAAGTCGCTGAATTTGCTCTCGACCTGCTGCGTCGGACCTGGGGGCAGACAGTGACAGAGTTGTGTAGTTTACCTTTAAACTGACTGCAGACCAACACCGCAGTGTTACAACAGCCAGCATTCCTCCGCTGTCTCTTTCTCAGCGCCGTCACAGGCAGCTGTTACATCATGCTTTAAATCCACTCACCTGTCCTCCGTTGTGTAACCAGTTTGCTGGGACCTCTGGTGATTGTGTACATCATGTGAACGCCAGTAACCTCAACAAGTCCGGTAGCGTCTGCGTCTTCAGTGGTCAGCTCCAAACATCGACCGCCAACTCCGCAACTTCCACGATGAAGTAAGTCGTCTACGCAGGTCACCTGCTCCGGAGTCGGCCTGAAAGCCTGTGCAGACACTCGCTTTGACTTGTTGCCCGCTGTCGGTTCACACGTAACCCGGCGGCGGCTCCTAACGGGCAGGTGGTCGGATGCGATGAAGCGACGTCCGCTGCTCGCCAGAGAGGTGGCGTGTAGGTCATTCAAGGAGAACGCGCTTCCACATACCGGCAGATCCTTCAAAGGAGGAGGAGGCTTGGGGGGGGTGGCACTTCCTGACGTCCGAGGACAGTGAATCCGGACCGGACACTCTGACCTCTGCACTCCGCTGATGCTCAGTGACAGACCACTACTACACCACTGCTATTGACTGAATTGAAGGACACGGCACACTTTAGTTTCATCAGGACGGAAAGCTACCACGCTGGGCAAACGTCAAGACAGCCAGAATGAAGGGCACAGCTTCCGGTCAGACTTTTCAAAATAAAAATGTTATTTTGATTCCCTTCTGCTGACAGTGCAAACGATGCTCAAGTAAAACAGAAGAAAGACAACAAATACAAACAAATAAGCCTCAGGAATCATTTTAAAACATTGTTTTCTCATGCTAAATAAACAATATGGCACAGGTTAAATAATGTAGGCGTGTTTATTAATATTTATATAGTTGACGTGCTTATTTTCTGTCTTTACAGAAGGTTAAATTGAAATCACCACTTAAAGTATGATCATAAATATACAAATGCAGTCACATGAGCTGGGATTATAGTTTGTTTTTCTGTTTTTCTTTAAAATGGTCTGTGAGTCGTGTGTTTTAGTGCTACATGTTATCAGTAATAAATAACGCATATATATTATATATATATAATGTATATGCGTTATTTTTGGTTTCACAGTGGGTCTAAAACAAAGGCAACTGGATGGACTTCTCTGAGTTTTCTTGAAGACTCAACCTAGTGGCTTGTACAGTTCACTGAAGTCAGTAAAACATAGAAATAATAAACAACATCACATCCAGCATAAGTGGGACGTACAGTAGATCCAGGTGGGGAAGAAAACCACCATACATTCCTTTATGATGTTACCACCTCCAAACCAGGGTTGTGACAAAAATCCTGTAAGATGTAGTTTTCATTGTCATGTCTACTCTCCATTTACACCCACCTGCCAGTTCATTAGGTACACTAGTGAAAACGAGTGCATTCTACTGTTGGATACAGTGCCCTGCTGCTTGCTTTTCTGCTTAAGGTTTGATACACATATATATCTATATATTTTTTTTATATACACACAGGCAATATTAGTTGGTTTTCCACAATGTTACATACACAAGCCCGGACCTACTGGAGAGATGGCAACGTGTCTGGGGGAGCACATTCACGTGACCGCTGGAAGGAGGTCCAGGTTACACATATAGGTTACGCTGCATCCATACGCTCGTTTTATAAGGGGTTTTTAAGATTTTATATGACAGGACAGGACACGTTGAGGGGTGGCGTGCCCTTAAGGCCGCTTGTTTACCACTTTGCTGCAGCCTTGCTCAAGAGATATGATGCACCACACTCTAATATTTCACCTGGTAGAAACCAGTTAGAGCTGGCCTCGGCTACACATTGCAAACTACTGATACACGAAAGGCCGCGCTCCTCCTATTGTCCTCGGGTGGAGCCCAGATAGAATAAAACTTCTGTGCACACATAGTTGGGGGCTTCTCCTTTTCTACCCATAAGGTGGTTAAGCTGAAGTCTCAGTGCTGACTCTGTACCTATTCTCTGCGTGTTAAATAAACTGTCAATTGGAGAGAAGTTGTTGGGTGGTCTATTCATAGTCGGACTAACCTTTCCAATAGCTATAAAGAACCTGGGCTGAAGGAGAGGGAAAAATTCCTCCTTCGACACTACTGTAACAGTCCTGCATTAAATCATACCCTCATGCCTGCTTTAATGTTCAGTTTATGTTGAAATCAGAAAGGTGGTAATTTAACTGGAACATGTGTCGGTACACATGTTCGTACTAATCAACAGTGCAACAAACCACAGCCTCCAAAATGAAAACACAGCTGAAGAAACAGCTCCATCAGTAATTTGAAACAAATGCTGAGTACCATAACGCTGATGAAGAGACGATTTAGTGCAGACTGTTACAGCAGAATACATACATTTTCACTGGTGTACCTAATGAAGTGGCAAGTGGGTGTATTTTCTGTTGAAAATTTTCGTTTTTTTAGCGGCTTTTATTTTGAAGTGGGAGCTACTCCCTTTCCGCTCTCGTTGTTTCTGTTTATGTCTGGTCGACCGCAGGGCAACCCTCACTCCTCCCCGTGACGTCTTTGAACGCCCCTCAGTCAGTGTTGTTGTGGGAGGAGCTTCGCGATCACCTTTCACCTATTAAATTAAACACGCAGCTATATAACCGCGTCCACAGTATGTATTATTAATTAAACAATACCTAAGAATGGACTGTTAAACCGTCAGCATGCACCGTTTTCCTATCGCATCATTTTGCGGTATCCTTTGATAACATTTATCTGAGATAAGACTAATAACCACAGGTAGCCTCTGTTGCTTAGGTGGAAATCACCTGAAGAGCTCTGCACAGTGTGACAGTCAGCCTTTAGCAGCAGAAGATCAGCAGCTCAGACTGGCTTATCCAGGGTGATATCCAACACTACACCCCCTCATTCATCTGCACTATCTGGGTCAGTCACTGAGTCTCCAGACCAAGAGGCTAATCATCAACAGTCCACACCACATTAACAGGCCAAACTACAGCCAGATTACATTTATCAACTTTTACACTGCCCCTTCTACAGACATGGCATCTACATAAGAACAGTGATGACTTTCAAAATACTTCTCTCTCTGGTGTCTTTGACTCTCATCTGTCCCTCGGTACAAGAATCACATATCCAACATTTGATACACATTTCCACTCCACAACACTACAAGAACATATAGAGTCTTTATATTCATGATTTATTTCAGTGCTTTTAAGATACATATTAAGTTGACAACTGTCTCAAAGAGCAACAAAGCAGTACCTTTTTTTAATGATTTCAGACTCTTCCCAGTCTTGAAATGTTTCTAATAATTACTTGAAGGCATCATTAGAGCTGCATTCGTCTTCGGCGTACCAGTTACAACACATTCATGTTGCAGATACTGGCACCGCTTAATCATACACCACAGACACTGATGCATTCACACGCGCAACATATTCTGAAAAAAAAAAAGAGGATTGTTCACGTCTACTGAAAATTAATGTTCCACCAGCTTTTCTGTTTACCTGCTGCCGTCCGTACTTTGATTAACAAAGCTAAACTGCACGAAATCAACATTCAGAATTTCTTTCATTTTGGAAAAGGGACGGCAATGGGATATTTTCCACACATCGAAAAACCTGCTGATATCCATTATGTTTTCAAGTCCCACATTTAAACGTGCTTCTCCTTCCAATGATTAATGTGTGTTTTTCTCCTGGGCTTTCTTTCTCTCCCAGCCTTGTTAACTGTCAGCTTGTTGGTTTGTGTGCAACACACAGAACTGAGAGTAAACAGAAAACTCAGCTGAGACAAGGATTTTAAAAGTCCTGTATACATGTCCACATATTGAGACACCCCACATCTTAACTGGAAAAAGAAATAATTTGGAATATTCAAATGATAAATGCTCTGTACATGATGGAATTATATTTGGAATAAGAAGAGAATAATATTGTGCATGTAACATCTGTTTATTCACACTAAGTTACACCAGTTCTTGCCTCACACAAAAAGCCATATTCACCGTTTCCTAGCCCTGCATCACTTCCACATACAGTACTAGGTTATTAAATTGTACAGTACCTCGACTTCATCTTCAACAAGATGAATGAGACAATAACAACAGTGACTACTTGTCACTGTAGAATTTTAACAAATGAATTCTGCGGTATCTGATCTACAGATACAGTCAGGTACATCACCAAGAAACCAGCTGACTGAGTAAAATGGATTCAATTTATGTTTGATCAATCACTCCTTTAATTATGTCAACAAAACATTTTAATTATATATGTGCATTTCTTAAATGTATAGCATATGTATTTTGATCACCTCTAAATTGGCGTCCATTGATAAATCATCTCCAGGTAGATATTACAGGCCTTGACTGACAGTAAACACATTTAACAGGACAAACAAAATATAAATTCATTGCAGTCCTGAGTTGGTGAATACAGTACATTTGATACATGTCTATTATATACACTTTACTAACACATTGTATCAAAATTTATACATTTAATTAATCATAGCATTAAAGTGATTCAGTCAGAATAAAACCTGTTACTTGGCCTCTTGTTTATAGTTATGTATGTATGTACGGCACTCAGGCTGATCCAAACATAAATCCACACACTTAAGGCCATTCCACACCAAGCCACAAGTCGGCGGCTCTAGATTTTCCAGAGTGGCCCGCACCTTTAGAACCGGTCGAATCCCTGTCGGCAGCTTTTCAGCCGATTCATCACACTGAATCAGCAGTGGCACGAGTGGTGAGAGAGATCGCTGGGACTGGCTTCGCAAACCAGCATCCAAAATTAATAAAATGCAGACCAGCTGATCAGCATGTAGCTTTTCCTAGCCTCCCAGATAACCTTAGCTTGGTGATGTGAGGTGGTCTCAGTCGGCCTTCACTGCTGGTAGTTCTTTAATGTCGGATCGGTGTGTCCGGGCCTTTACAGTAATGAATCTGTGCTTGGATATAAAGAGTGCTGCATTTGTTTTCTTGCCCGATGCCATAAATGAGTGACGAGAACTGAGTGAAAAATCCTTTTTAATGACGACGTGTGTGTGTGTGAACTCAGTAATGAGGCTCACAGTCTTCCACAAGGCTGTCTGTGATGTAACTGACTTGTAGCAGCTCCTGGTAATACTGCTTCTCCACGTTTGTGTTGACGGTCCAGGCCACAACCTCCACCCCCCTCTGGGCCCAGTACTGCACATATTCCCTGTGGACGGCACACAGAAACAGAGTATTTCTCTGGTGTTAACAAGACAATAAGAACCTTTAATGCAACTGTGCACTTACGTACACAAATGATCCTATCCTATCTCATATGTTGTAATATTTAACAAAAATGTAAAAACTCAGGCTAATAATAAAGGATACACCTTTATAAAGGATAAGCTACAGTCCAAAACAGGTACTTTAGGCACACACTTATAAGCTCAAGACTAATGAAGTCTGCTTAAAGTCTTGACAGTGATGAAAGTGATGACAGTACATGACAGTGTCCTCTGCTACAGAAACTCACGGTGAGACAAAGTTCTTCTGAATCAGGAAACCTGAGATGCCGCACAGCTTCCACAGCACGTGATGGTGGCCCCAGTCCAGCACGATGTCCATTAGTGTCATCCAGTACTGTTTCCATAGCGACGAGAAACGTGGGGCGCCGTCTCCTAAGCGACTCAGGCTCCAGGGCCTGTGGGTCAACGCTGTGACCACCTCTGGGTCGCTCTGTCTCATCTAGGACAGAGTTGAGCACAGAGTTAATGTTAACAGTACAGCTGCTACAACATTACTTGACGGGAATGTGCGTGAACCTTTGAGTTTATTTAATCAGTAACAGTATGTTGCCTATGAGAGAAACTCTCGCCTATTTTGTGACAAACTACTTCTGTCCCTTCTGTCAAACTGATCTGTTTTATTACAGGAACGTTTGGCTGAACATGGCATGTGAACCTAATAACTGCATTTTATGTCTTTACATGTATACACCTAATTGAAAAGTGTATGTTCCAGAGACAGTTTTAGCCATATTTGGCTAATATGTGCATAAGAGTGCTTGCTATGAAATCAGTAAGATTTACTTTGACTGACTACAGCTCAGTTTAGCCTAAAAAAGCAAGAGCTCAAGCCCGAGTTCTGTGTCATCAAGGAGTGTCATTGCTATGGGGTGGGGGTGCCTGGTCTGGTCCAGGTGGGTGGTACATGTCTAAGTAACATCCACATGAATGCCAGGTCCAAAAGTTTCCCAGCAGAACAATAAATTGTCACAAGATGGTCAATGTTATTCACTTCTCTGTCAGTGGTCATAATGTTATACCTGATCAGTGTATACGCATTGCAAGTGTTTTATGCGTGTGCATACTGACATGAGTTGAAATCTTTAGTTCCAAAGTTCTAGCAAATGTTCCAAACCCAGCACCCCTGCCTCTGCTCAGGTACAGTACACTGACTCACCCTGTAGATGACTTTAGGCTCAAAGGAGCAGACGATGCTGCTGTTGTAGAGGACTGGATGTTTCTTGTACAACTCCTTAAGAGCTGCGGCCGCCTGGGTGGGAAAGAAAACCAAACACAAGGTTATTTCTGGTCAGCCAACTGTTTACAGTGTGCGTGAGACTTCATGTTTTTGTTTTGAGGGTGTTCCTCTCCAACCACTTGGTGGTGACTAGCAGCTGTGTATGAATAGACAACACCGCTGCTGGCTCTGATCTCGAGAGTATCAGTGCCTGAAACAACAACCACCACCGCAGCTCTGGATTCCTGAGTCATGTAAAAACGTGTTGGGGATGGACGCCTCAAATGGCTAAAGGCCTTTTAATGCGCAGAGCAAACACTGCTGGAGGAGTGTCGTCTCAGGTTCAGTTTCTATACATTCAACGCAAACAATAAAGCTGCATTTTCTAGAAGAAGCTGACAGAGGACAAACACACTGGATGTCCTCTAGTAAAGATGCAAAATGTTACCACACAAACCATTACTTGCCAGTGTCGTCAGTGTTGAAGAAACTGAAAATATTCATGTACGTGTGTTTTAGAGGTTTGCTTGTTCCAGAATAGTAAAGAGGTCCGCAACTACTGATTGCTTAACTATTAATTTATCTAAGTGTTAGCCAGAATTAATATCTGTGCTGGGTATTCATATTGCATTGACTTACAGTAGTGTAATACACTGTGGTAAAACCCTTGGAGAGAAACACCAAACTGAAGTAATGAATAATGGAATTACTTCCTGTATCTACTTGATTAATTCATTGACTAACAAGTTGTTTTAGTACCACAACCTTTGGCATACCCCTGCGTATTTACTGTGATAATTGTGTACAAGGGCGCAGCAAAAACTTTGGATCATTATGATCACATGTTCTCTTCATTATGCAATGTGGCTTGGGTACAGATCAATTAAATCAACAGTATGACTGACAGATTTCACATCGTCAAGTTTTTGTTGGCTGCACCTCATCAGGATGGCCTTTGACATCAAAGTAGATGGTGAGCTGCAGTTTGATGCATTCCTCAACTGCTTCCTCCAGAGTTGGGATCTTCTCCCCAGCAAACTTGTCCCTGTTGATGAAGGAAACTAGTGAGGCTCACATGCACATTATGGTAAGGCGACTTCCCATTTTTACAGAAAACATGCAAACACTGCACTCTGTTAACAATGTCACGTGAACTTTAAGGCATTTACGTGAGCACACAACAAACATGTTTGTTTCTTTGTTGCATAATAATGAATAGTACTGCTAATTCCCTGTGAGTTTGTACACACTGTCTGAGTTTTACACAGGTACGGCTTCTTCATTCTTCAGTGGCATTAAATCTTATTATCCCATGTCACTGGAGCAGATGTACTGTGACATTTACAGACTTAAAATGTCAAAGTTTCATGTCCCAAATAAGATTCTTCTTACTTGGACTTATATTTAGGAGGAACCATTTCATTCAGCATCTTAACTGTTTTTTTTGTGCATTTTTAAGTCTTGCACTATGAGGGGCTTTTAGATTAGACATTGTATTTTTTCATTCTTGAGTTCATGCGAATTCTTTTCTTCTTTTGTGTCTTCTCTGTATGAATAGCAACCTAGCTCTATGCCCTCTCCATTAACGTCAGGACATTCTTTATTATTATTCTATTTATAACAACTTGTATCAGTGCTCTTAATGTGTTCTTACCATAATGACAAAACACTGAACATCCCAGCGGTTGGATAATATATTCAGTTCCAGGCTATTCTACTGCAAAAAGTGCATCTTGAACAAAAAAAATAAAACAAAAGAAAGAAAGAAAGAAACAGCCAGGTGGCTTAATCCATTAGTCATAAAGCAATAAGATAAGACTTTAAGACTTTGCCCACAGCAACACACTGGATTCAGTCAGCCTGCGAAAACATGTTAAATCTTATCCATCTCTCTGTATGCTTTGTGTGTGATTTCCTGACAATATTCTTCTTTCTGACCTCAGTCGATGTTTAGCAGCTGCGTCCAGTTTAGCCAACTCTGAAAATCTCATCTGGCTGAGCGGCCCTGATCCGCTAGTGGTCCGGTCCACGGTCTCATCGTGCATCAGTATCGGGACGCCATCTGCTGAGAACTCCAGGTCCAGCTCCACACCGGTCGCCCCATTCTTACTGGCCTACAGCAGAGCAGACAGAGTGTTGGAATACTTTCAGGAAGGATTTGTTTCTGGTTTCTGCTAACGGCCATAAATTTGTCACAGAACTACTGTGATCATCAGACTAATGACCTTCAAATTTGAAGCCTAATTAGCTTGCTAAAACTGGTTTAGGGAACAAATCTAAGGACGTAAACACAGACAGATGCTGTGAATGATGCTGTGTTCATGACACCATGTATATAATACACAATCTGGCCTACAATTCCAGCTCTGTGTCACGCCTCTTTCATTCGTCACTGGATCTGAACAGACATCCGCAAAGGATTTATCTGCAAATGGTCTTGTTTTTAATATAGTGCTTTTCAACCTATTGGTACTCAAAGCACTTTTACAGTGACAGTTACACATCGAATCATTTGTTCACACAAGCGCACACACACTCACACACTGGCGGTTCTTGCCCAAGGACTCTTCGGCATGTGGCATGTGGCAGCTAAGCCTCCGGTTCATGGGCAACCCCGACCTACCTACTTACACAACCCCCCGCCATGGAGGAGATGAGGAGGTGCAAAATAAATAAATGAGACCAGACCACTTGGTCGTGGTCATATTTACTCCTGACTAAGATCTAATCACAGTGCAAACTGATTTGTGCCTGGCTAACAGGACACAACGCTCCTGCTTGGAGTGCCCTACCCTTTGTGATAAACTTCTACATAAAGTTGATGATAAAGTTCTTGTCCTTGTGCCCTGTTATTTGCTATCCCCTATTATGGCACAAGCACACAGATTACATGGCAATGGCAATGCTTGACATTTTGTCAGGGATGAAAATATGACATTTTTCAGCCTCCAGTGGCGATGTGGGCTATATAACCACTGTTAACACACACTGTGGGAGGCTGGATGTGTGAAAGAGAAATGCCCCAAACCTCCCCACTCCTCCTCTCACCTCCCGGATGGCTGCTATCGTGTTCTCCGGTGCGTCGTGCCCGCCGCCCCGGTGAGCGACCAGCGACACCTCACCGGAGCCCGCCGTGCCCTTGGCTGGGTGCAGCACCTGCCGGGCTCGGCTGGCAGGCACCTGGGGGAACCGGAACATGGTCATAAAGAGGTAGAGGGAGGCGGTGAGGGCGGTTGTCCACAACGGGCTCCTGGTCCCCAGCAGGACCACCACGAAGATAACAGAGTAGAGGGTGACCTCATCTCCCAGCTGCAACATTGTTGTCCTCGTCCTGACTTCTTGTGTCTGAGGACAGAGAGCAGCACCTAGTAGTTGAATGGTCCACCGACTGTCCTACAAAGTTTCCCTTCAAACGCCATTCAAAGGTCAACGTCCGCCCCTGATAATTTACAACATTAATACCTGGAAAGTGTCTGCAACTGGTCTGACATTTAACGTTCAGGACGTTAAAAGCTAAAGTATAAACTATATTCTAGAGTTGTTTGTCTTCTTTTAGTTCTTAAAAATGTCTTAACATACTGACAGAAATGAATAACCACAGCGGTCTGTCTATAAAAGTAAATACTATATTAACTGGGAGGACTTCTTCTATTTCTTCTTCTTCTTCTTCTTCTTGTTTTGGCCAACAGCTTGCAGTCTTGGTGCATTACCGCCACCTTCAGAACTGGAGTGTGGATCGGAATGAAGCCCAGTTGTTTCCAAATATTTGAATACTGACCTGTATCCAATGTGTCAGGAAGAAGTTCGCTTATGGTAACGCAAAACATACCAAACGCACGTATTCAATTAATTAATTTTTTTTTTTTTAGAATATTTCCCAGTGCCTAAATTACAAAACGTCATACCAAATGATATTGATTTCAATAATAAATTCCTAAGGCAACACCTGATAAATACTAAGTACCCTGGACAACATATTTAAGATGATCATTTAGACTTTTCCGCAATAAGGTCAGGAAAGAAAAAAAAAAAGAAAAAAGAAAAAAAGACGTTAATGTGTTGTTGAGCACATCCGGGTCAAAGTGTAACTCCATCAAGCTAGCTTACAGTTAGCTCTTTCAAGTTGCATTTGTCCTCCTCTCGTTCTTATTTTTGAGTTTTTCTTCATGTATTTATTACGCTTGTCACCGGCCATGGTGAGTCTGTCTTTTCTCGAACTCTTGTGGTGCTTTCACTGTACTATGAGTAATGAAAAATAATTGAAAGTTTAATTATTAGCCACATAAGCTAGCTGCTGCTTTGCTAGGACAGTGTGACAGCTCTGTCAGGACAGGTATAACATGCATTTTACAGCTTATAGTCGTTGTTTGATTCAACTATGCAGCCTGATAGAGAGAGGATTTATACTGGGGGACTGAATCTACCCATGATAATGCTTATAATACTGAGCAACATATCTGCAGTGTAATGCACTCCTGTCCAATAACCTTCTATTAATTCTTGTTTGTGGGGGGTTTTAATTGACGACTGGTGGTATTTGATTCATTCATTATCAGTTTGTGTGCTGGTTATTTTTCATGCATAATTACGTGGTTCTGCTTAATCAGAAATATCACATTTCTCATAGCTAATTTTGCTTGTTATCCCACAAACAGTTACAGTTTCATATGACAGGGGACTGAGATACAACGTAATTGATAGTTTCTGATTTGTTTTCTGTCAAGTTGCTGGATAATTCATCTCCACATTGTTTTGACATCTAGAGAATTGCCAGATTTATCTATTTGCGGTTACTTTTTTTTACAGATCAGGTCAGCACCGCTACGAAGGTTAACCTCCCATGTCCTTACCTGTACCAGAAGGTCATGTCAGCTCCAAGGCCAGAGACCCTTGCAGTGTCATTCATTTGGTCATAAATCAGTCCAACAGAGCTTCAATGGAGCCCTTATACCTAGAATCACAGCCCTGGTCAGATACTCAGATTTGTCCACACAGAAGTACACCATGATTTACACCCTGCCGCACATTAAGCTCCTCAGAGCTGTATCCAGGCTCAAACTGCTCCAAACTGCATTCACTCTGGTCATCTTGCCCCCAGTGTATGCCTTTTACTTCATGGGATCTGCACCCCTCTCTCTTGTGGGCTACACAACTGGGATAGCGCTGTTTGCTGCCGTCATGCTGTACACTGCCAGTCACTTCTTAAGGAGGGTTGTAGGGATGATGTACCTGGACCCATTGCAGACCACGCTCAAAGTTTCACACCTCACCTTCTGGGGCAAACGCCAGGATATCTACTTGCCTGTATCAGATGTTATGACCATTGCAGATACTGGGGACTCTGTAAATGAGACCGTATTGAAATTAAAGACATACAGTAGTTCACAGACGTTGTACTTCTCCCCATATTATGGACGTGTGGTGGACAAAGAAAGTTTTGAGAAGGTGTTTGGAAGACTAAAATGAACTGAATCCTACTGAATGTTACATCGGCCTGACACTTCCACCAAGAATAAGAGATAACAGTAAGAGTAAGATTTTGCAGGTGTCAGCAAAACTGGCCTTCAGAGTGCCAAGTGAACAGTGTTTGCATTAATATGCTGTGTGGTAACCAGTGACTTTATTGTGTGGGAAAAAGGATAAAATCTAAAGTATCTGTAAACAAAATAAATATATAAGATATTATAAATAATGTCAGAATTTCTGTCAGGGATTAAAAATGCCAAATTGCTTGTTATGTGACGGTAAAGCTGAATTTAAATAAATTTTATGCATCAGATATAATTAGGTCACAAAACATTTTACATGTAGTTGTTCCAAAAATATTCAGAGCCCTTCCACTCCTTAATTGTTTTTATTTTCCGATTTATAATTATTTTTCCCAATAGGCTACATTCAAATGCCCGTAAAGAAAAAGTTAAACATGTTTTTAGATTTTAGTGCAACTTTACAGTCCTCTCCTACCAAGACCCTTCCTGTTTGGTCAGAAGGACCTGGTGGTTCCACACGTCTTGGTCGTTATAGCTACTGATGCTCCTGTGCTTTAGGGAATACTCGAAACGGCATGCTCACTTTTTTGTTAACACTTCCTGAAAGCAGCGCCTTTGCTGTTATTTGTACAGATGTAAAATTTAAATGTTAATAAAGATATGTTTTTAGTGAGATTCATTCACTGTTTACTGACTGACAAAGTGTGTAACAGTTTGTACTGTGCATCTTGAAACATCAACACAATGTGAAATTCACATTCCTATTAAATACATAATATAACTGCACAAAGGAGTATGTATTTTAAATCCTGCATAGTCAAGTATCTCCAAACTGTTTATACTGTATATTACCACTGAGCACAGCATACAAAGTACATGCATCATACAGTAGATTTATCACACAACAACTGCATCATAAACAAAAGTTGCAAAAAGTCAGTAAGCAGATGCGTCAAATGTTTGACACAAAATAATATGTAGAAATGTGCAGTTTCCGATTTAATGTTGACCCTTTTGAACAGTAACAATTAAGATGCTAAAGCTTTGCAGGATGAAACCGTGTCCCCCACTCTTGGTTCACTTTCATTCTTGGACGACCAAGCGCATCGGAGCTCACAGAAAATACCAGGCAGAAAACCCAGCGAAGACGGCCACCCAGGTGGCTAGAACCACCTGAAACTGTGGATGTTTGAGAAGCATCACGGCTAACTGGCAAGCATAGGTGGGATTTCCGCTGGCAGCTGTACAGAGGAGATGGAGGAGGTGAGGGATGGATGAAAGATGAAAAGAGAATTAGGAAAAGCCAAGTAGGAAGACTGAATTAACCATGAACATTGTAAATGGCAAATAATCTGAACAAATCCTCTTGTATAAATGTGTGCTTCTTCAGGGATTCAAAAACCTGATAGGATTTCTTACCCATTTTCGCAGCATAGTACGGGCACTTGTTGATATCACCACCCTCCATGATCTCTGCATGACTGTGTCCCTGACCTACATCCTGGAATTCTTCTTTGATGGTCTTTCCAATTTCCTCAAGCTCTGTGAATACCTGATTTAAGAATAAAAGCAGAATGTTGGCAAACCTGATTTTTTTTTGCACTCTGTTTCTCTATTATGATGGTTTTACCACCAGCATATCCTCTCTGCTCCCTTACCATCATGTTAAAGCCAAAGGCCCGATTGGACTCGTCTACAATCCTCTCTTTGGTCTTCGTATCAAGCTCCAGCTCATTCATCCTACTGCGGTAAAGCTGTTTAAAGCCCTTGTGACTGTGAATTCCCTCAAACTGGTAGAAGTTGAGACCCTCTCCTGTTGAGGGGAGCTTCAGAGCTCTCTGAGCCACTTTCTTGAGGATCTGTCCACCTGAGAGGTCACCCATGTAGCGGGTGTAGGAGTGGGCCACCAACAGCACTGGGTCCTTCTCTCCCACCTCGTGGATGCGGTCCACATACGGCTTGGTGCCTGCAGAGGGGCTGATCTGTGAGAAAGAACGCAACCACGTTTTCCACCTTGTAACCTTTAAGTGCTGAGACTGGCTGAGTGTTTTCTGCTCACCTGGCTTTCCCAGTCCTCTCCATAGAAATACTCGAGATCTCGGGCCAGGGCCTCGCGGCGGTGCAGCTCTGCAGGGAAATAGATTGGAGCGATGTGAGGATGGTCTTTGTTCTTCTCAATCTCCTCCTCCATGGCCGAGTAAACAAAGTATAGAGCTGCTGTGCCTCTCTGACAACAGGGAGAGAAAAGGTACGTCAGACTCACATACAGTAAAAAGGTAACTATGTTGTCTGATCTTGACAGCTAAATTAACTTCAATTTAAATGGAAATCTTTGAAAATTGGCACTATTAGCAGATCATGTGCATTCCATGTTTTCTTTTTTTTAATTTAGTACTAATTCACCTGAGAGATGTCATAGTAGTTAAAACATGTATGTGAACCAGTACCTTTGAGCTACCGCTTGCAAAGTCAAGTGCATTAGGTGTTTTTATTGTTTATAAATCTTGTAATACAGATACTTTTCCTTAATCTTCACAATCTGAGTCATTTTCACTATGAACATTAGAAGTTGAACTTGATTTTCTGAAGCCAACCTTAAACAGCTCCCTTTTGATGCGGCCTCTGAGGAAATCTTTGACAAACTGGCAGTTCTCCGCCTTGTCGTGCGATTCCTTGGTCCCCTCGGCTAACATCTCAGACAGATCGGTCGGACTGGTTGGAACACATAGGAAGAGTTAAAGGGGACAAACATAAGCACTTAGCCGTTTAAATATTTCCCACACTGTGTCTGTTCAGAACAACCCGGGGGTTATGGACATTTTCCTCCATACCTGAGAACGTCATCATCGTCATCCACAACGATCCTCGCGCCTCCTTTAGTCAGACCATTGGAACTGGGCTCTGAGGTCATTTTGGTTTCCGTCTTGTTGACTGTCACAGTGTTTTCAACTTACGGAGGCAGAAGGGAGTAAGATATATTGCTAAAATGAATGCAAATTAATAAATGACAGTTTGACTGACTTGTGCAGAGGAAGTCTGAAATATTTTTGCTATTTTCTTTTTAGGAAAGAAAATTGTGTATTATAAAAAAATAAAATATAATGGTTCTTCAAAATTTACTCCTTAGAAGTCATTAGATCCATATATAGATTATCCACATATCTGTTTATTACACCTTAGTATATTTACTGTGAGGGCAGTACATTATAATTCCCCATTAGCTGTTCAATCACTAAGTGCACATTGCCATAATCATTGGTAGAGGTTACATTCTTCTCCATAACATTAGTAGGCTACACAACAGTTTTCACACGTAACAGGCCGAAGCACACAACTGACATTAGAGGTTAGTTACAAAACTGACACTGCACGTTGTCTAATATGTAAGTAGCTACAGTTAAACGTTGGTTGACCCTACCTACTTTAAAGACTCGGTGTCTGTCAGTGTAAACACCAATATACTCGGTGATATCTCCCAGTATTCGGAAAATAGTAATGACAAGCTTGTTTACCTTTTTAAAGCACTAGTCCCACGACAGAAACGGGAATATATATAGGGGCGTGGCTCCTGAAACAACGAGCCAATCAGACTTTGGTCTGTGTGGAAGCGGTATGCTGATTGGTTTAAATCTAAGTACTCTACACCAATCACGTTTCTCATCACAAAAAAGAGAGGCGGAAGCATGTTTAGAGGGTTTAAGGTAGCCGAAATGTTCTCATGGAAGTCCACCTTTTCGACTATAAACAACGCGTACACATTTGTGAGTTGCCCTGGTGGAATTAAACACACACATTTTTATTTTGATGCAAAATATGAATATTATTATGTTTTGTTTTTTTCTGATAACTGACAACCTTACATACAGCTCCGAGTCCTGCCACCTGCAGAAGTTCTCTGATGACTCTGCGGTGGTTGGGTGTATTAGTGATGGACAGGAGACTGTTGAGTTGTTCCAGGCAAACCACTTACTCCTGAACGTGGACAAGACCAAGCAGCTGGTCATTGACTTCAGGAGGAATAGGACACTAGTGGAGCCCATCACCATCCAGGGCCTGGAGGTGGAAGTAGTGGACCACTACAAGTACCTGGGAGTCCACGTGAACAGGTGATAGAGGGGCAGTAGAGCTCATTCTCTAACAGATTGATCCAGCTCCGCTCCCACAGTGAATAATACAGGAGTTCTTTCATACCCTACTCCATCCAGCTGTACAGCAACTCAGACAAAAACAGCTAGAATAACAGATAACTCCATGTTATTCATGTTAATGCACATTATTGCAACTTATTTATCCTTCCTATGTAGATAATATATATTTACTTGTGGTTCTCAAGAGTGTTTTTTTTGTTTGTTTGTTTTGTTTTACATGCAACTAAGCTCCTGTGACCAAGCAATTTCCCTTGTGGATGAATAAAGTTCTGTCTAAGTGCAGAATGTCAGAAAAAAATCGTTTTGCAGGAAAATATCCTGACTCATACGCAATTGTTTTTTATTCATTTCATTTCATTTATTAGTTTGTTTAAAACCTCACTTAAATGATCCACTCATCAACATTCAAATCATTTCTTTCATCACGCTTTACACTGCAGCATGTATGCATTTTGACCGCTGGGTGTCGCTACACTCCATGTGATGTGCACCTCAACACCGATCGCAAACGCTCATAAGGTTTTACTTAGCAGCTGAGCAGGGTCATTGATCCGGGTCAGCGGTGGGCTCATTTTAAAAGATGTACTGATGATTGCTTGAATATTTTGACCTCTAACACCATACCAGCTTTCCAAACTCTACAGCAACCACTAACCATCAGTACAACTTAACAGCCATCATTTACACATTCTTTACATTTTCATGCCTCTTCAGAATGATGCCCCACATACGAGGAAATAAACACTTGTCTCACTCTGGAACAGAAAGACAATGCAAAGGAAATGTATAGTTTACATGTCACTGTGATATTTTGTATGCTATATGAACTTTACATGGCTGACCTGTTAATCTATGGATCTACTCAGCCTGAAAAAAGTCATACCACTATTTTGTTATTGCAGTCACACCCTGGATTAAGAACACCCTCAGTTCACCTATGTCCTCCCAGAAGAACACTTGAAAACATGAACAAAGGAACAAAGGTAGTGCATTGGAGTTTTTTCCTCTGTAAAACCTCCATGTATTGAAAGGGATTCTGGCAGGTCCAAGCGCTTCTTTCATGTCTCCATAGGCCCCGAGGAGCTCTGCTCAACTTTAGGAAAGCCCCACTTTTACACGTGGCTGTCCTGTCCCAAAATGTCCAACTACAGACCCACCTCTGTTTGTTTTTGTCATTGTTAATAACTGAGACGAGCTTCCTATGATCAACAATATTACATTGACCTTGACTCCATTGCCACAGTAGCTTTTATATTGAAGACAATTTCCTGTGTTTATGAATATTCTGGCTGCCTTTCTCTGATTCATTTGCCAGTAACAATGTATAGGAAGGCACATGCAGCTTTTCAGAACTGGTGTGTAATACTCTTAAGTATTCCTCACCGCTTCTGGTTGGTCCCAGAGGGCTTTATAACAGTGCAGCCTGGATACTATCATGTTTGTATCACTCCCGGTTAGTGCTAAACTAAGGCGATTGCTCCCTAGGGTTTACATGACGCTGCTGTGATCAACTGTGCAGCCATGCCAGAGCCTGGTAATCACACATTTGTCATCCAGTTTTGTTCTCTAACATTGTTTACCACATTCCAAATTGTTTTTGGCACAATATTTCGGATCTTTATTACACAAAAGGGAAACCTTCCTGTCTGTGAAGGATTTCCTCTTCTTTTAAATAATGAAAAGGGTTAGGCAAAAATAATCCAGAGCTTGACTCATGTTGATGTTGGGTCTGGTTTTAGATGAGTATGTTGCTTGTTTACAAAGAAAATTTGGCGATAGCAGCAAATGTGTGTGCTCTTGACCATGTTGTTAATGTGTTTGGTATTTGACCTTGACCACTTATAACTAGAACTGCATGGTCTGGTACTTTCAAAGTGGATGGCTTATTTATTCATTGTCTAATATAAAGTGAAAAATATATTTTCCTGTTTACTGGTGACATATTCATGCAGTAGCTTAGCATAACATCAAGACTGAAATTCATTGCAAGAAGCTAGCATCCAGTCCACCCATCAGCACCTCTGAGCTTAAACGACCATGTACATTCATTTAAACAAAAGCACAAATTGTCATGCATACGCCATCATTGATCAAAAATGGAAGAATGTGTGAAAAGAAAAGAAAAATTCTTATTTGTTTTATCCACACTGTTCTGTATCCACTGTTCACCAAAAACACTTGTAGTTCACACCTCTCTGTACATCTAACACAACGGAGTGAGCAGTTGATGTAGATGGCAGCCATGTAAGGCGTACAGGGAGCTGCTGTTGGGGTTAGGTCCCTTGCTCAAGGGCAGTTCTGCCATAGTTGAAGAAGGGATTCGAACTAGTTACCCCTGCAGTCCCATGTCCATGCCTCTGTTATACCACAGTATTCCTAATTCTGTTTGTGCAGGGCTTAAACTAGTAAGATACATTGTTAATAGTTTTAGGTGGTTATACACATGTTTTTGAACAGTAGAATCCAGGCCATTGTTACTAGCCCTATGCTAAGCTAAGCTAATTCTCCTCCGGGCCCAGCTTAGTCCACAGAAGATTAAATGGTATCAACATTTACTTTTTGAAAATTGCAAAGATAACTCTTTTTTCTTTGATAAATTCTAATATTGTTCAGTGATAGATGTGCAGTAAATATAAAAGAAAGCGACTGGATTTGATTGAGTTGCTTAGTTACTTATGACATAGATGAAATCTTGTCCTTGGTAAAGAGTTGCATGCTAGTGGAGCTCAAGTGTAACGGCTGAAAACATGTAATGAATAAAATTTTTTGTGATCTTATCCAAATCTCTTAAATTTGCAATTACAGGACAAATAAAAGAGTCCACGTCATTTGTTTCTTTGGAGCAATGCTTCCGTCGGATTAGATTAACTGCTAATAGGAGACATTAACAGCTGATCAGGCTGGAACCAGCATATTATGAAGCTGCTTAACTACACTGCTGACTTCTCTGGCACTTACTCATTCATTTTGCATCCACACTCAGAACTTTGAAGGGGATGTCAAAAAATAAACAGTATGTGAGATGATCACTAAAGATTATGTTTATTTTTTATGAGAAAGTAACAGAGATAAATACATGAAAGTGTAGATTTGTTATTCCTGCAGGATATACTTAGATTTTCCATAGACTGACAGCTACCGGTTTTTCTGATTTACAGCCTCACAGAGAGTGAACAGCTTTTCTTCTCCGGTGGGTTTCAGGGGTGAAAGCCTGAACGCTTGTACCATAAATCCTGGTGGCCGTGGTGGTCAGCAGAGAGTGTGTTTAACCCTGGATAAGGTATATAATTAGAAACATACCTCCCTGTGTTCGCCTGCAGGAAACAGCACGGGCCTCCATGTGTGTGTGAGACTGTGGGGTAACAAAGAGAGGAAAGCGTACACATGGGGGAAGCATGCGATGTGATCACGGTCTGGTATTTGAGTTCTGCGATCACCTCGTTAGAATGTGCAGGTGGATGGGAGGGCAGGATGGAGAGAGCCTATGAGACGGGGTAATGAGACAAGGGAAGCAAACAGTCATACATTTACTGTATGTTTCAATTAGACATCAATGAACTATGAGGTTATACGTCAGACGAAGGCCTGCAGGTTGACTCACAGTCAATGGGATGTGACTGTTTGCTATGCATTTACGTTTCCTCATGCATGCAGCTGTGGGGCTAGTACTGTCTTTGAATTTAAAACATGTCACTAAAAACTGTGATAATTCAGCATTGCAGCATTTCAAACATCAACATGTTTTAATAGCAAAACAATTATATATAAAAGAAAAGCAGTATTTCAGTGTTCTTGAGTATTTTAGCTCTTTTGTTTTAGCCCATTGTGTCTTTTTTTTTTTTCGTCACGAGGATCTTTTGCTGCAGAGGTCTGCATCAGAGGCCTCCAACATTCACTGATCCCCTGTATATCTTGATCCCCTATGTCTCCAAGAAAATCTAAAACATATGGAGTTGAACCTTAAGCCTTTAGAAACCTTGTATATTAGTGATGGAAATCCTACCAAGTGAAAACAGTTACATTTGATTAAAAGCCACTGAAAACAGGGGATCCAACTGATCCATGATTACACAAAATACTCCCAGCACTTCTTTTAGAGCACTCCTACTGCTAGTTCTAACAAGCTGTACCCACACATGCACAGATAACTTAGATTCAACTGGACTATCCATTACAGCTGGATTTACTGAAGTAACATAAAAATTAAACAATAGCATTTATTTACATGGACCCATAAGGATGTATAAAAGTGTTGTGATTTTAAGACAGTTACACAATATACAGTACATATATAGTAAAAGGATGTATATTTCGCAAAACGTACATACATTGTTCAAAAAGCATTTAAAATGTATGACATCTGATCAGAGATTTGAAATATAATCAGAAATTACAGTTAAATAATTCTAAACTGTTCCACATCTCTTTTTTCAGACAAAGACCTTGTCACAGAGGCAAGTTCCTGAAGTGGCTTCTCTTCTAAATCAGTCATTCTGAAAAGTGAGAAAGAAAGGATTTTTTCTGTTAAATGAAAGAAAAAAAGGACGACTGGTTGGAGAAATGCTCTGTGCGACCCCTCTCAGTTTAGGAAGCCATGTTGTTGGACACGCTTCACACCATCTTCTGTTGCGTCAATTGTCTTTATGAAGCGTCGGGTCCCGCCGCCCTGGCAACGTGGGCCGAGGCCAGACAAAGCACTCACTAGAGGGATGTGTATGAAAACAAAAAGCGTTAGGGATTCTCTGGTTCACTCTATGTTTTTTCCTGTAATAGTAGAGGGGATGTGTTGTGGGGTAACACAGGGTGAGGCTGGGGGAATCTGACAATAGACAATGGGTAATCCGCATCACAACATCCATTGTGCTCTTGAGTGAAATGTCTCCTAGTTTAATTCGGGGAGTCCAAATATTCCCTCCTTTGAGCTGGACCCAGAATTGGTTTTCCTTCTTTTTTTTTTTCAATCTTTATCAACACAGCATTCTTTCACCATGGGAATCCACAACAAAAAATGTTCTATTTCTAGTGTCTAGATATTTGGACAGCTCTGAAGGGACGTTTAAAAACTGATTTCTTTTGAGGAAAAATGGAATATGTGCACATCGCAGAAGCTACGCTGCCCTATTTGGATTTGGCATTCCCAGATGGCACAGCATATACGTATATTCTCTCTCTGTCCTTATATGGTTAATTAAATGCTCTTAATGCATACGAAATGAGAGCTGCATGAAATACATTGCACTGCAAGAACCTCACCCGGTGCCCATCAAAGTTTACAGGTTAATAGGTACACTTTGACACACTGGTGGTGGTAAGTCCCCTCACTGGGCTGAATTTTGTTGTACACTTTCCCTCCCACTGAAGCCGGCGTGCAAAACCTGTTCTCACAACCGAGCCAAAGAGAAAAACCTTATGGGCTACGTTGCACATTTGAATTCTTTGAAAGCAATGCCTCACCCAGTGGGGGGTTCCTGCCTGAAAAGAAGAGAGCGGCTCTAGCTTGGCCTCAGAGACTAATACAGGATGCAGGGAGGAAGACTACTCCGCACCCAACATTATGTCCTCAGTGTTCCCAGTGCCATTCTGGTGTTACATTTGCAAAAGCTGATATGTGCAAACAGCCCGGTTCCTTGTTAGACAGGTGTCAGATGGGCACGAAGGAAAGTGATTTGCTGATTAACCGTGTTTACCTTGGCAGCGCTCGTCAGACTGACAGTCTCCACTTTGGAGCTGAGGGGGATTTCCTTAAGGTCAGTCTCATCAATAATGAACAATGCCACATTACTGGATGAGGGAGGGCTGAGGTGGGGTGCTAGGTACCTTTCGGGTGCTGAGCGATGTAATCTGGTCTGTTATTGTAGCGTTGCCACTTGAGGCTTCAATTACTTACCATGAATGCAGCACAATGAGCGAGAAAGGAAGTCCGTCTTTTGGTGTATATCAATGGTTGGCAGGTTTATAGCTTAATTGTAACGTTATCAGCATCTCCATTGTATAAACTGCCATTTATGAGCTGCATAATACAGTATGGATATACAATGTGAAAGGACTGTTAGTTAGTTAGTCCAGATCCAATAATGTGGCGTTAGCATGCAACAGTTTTAGGCATAAAGCCTCACTGACTGTGTGATACTGATGCTGCATGAAGGATGGTAGTATAGACCAGACAGTTACCAATTCTCCCTGTGTCTGCGTGGGTTCTCTCTGGGTACTCTATCTTCCTCCCACTGTCCAAAGACATGCTAGTTAGGTTAACTGGTGATTCTAAATTGGCCGTAGGTGTGCATGTGAGTGTGAATGGGTGTCTGTCTCTCTGTGTTAGCCCTGCTCTAGACTGGCGACCTGTCCAGGGTGTACCGATGACAGCTGGGATAGGCTCCAGCCCCCCCCAGCAGCCCTTCACAGGATATGCGGTTACAGAAGATAAATTCTTATTCACTTGCTTAGTTTCCTAACAAGGCAAAAGGGCTTTCAGTAGGTCATGCTAATAGCTAGAGTCAAACTAAAACAAATGACCTGATGCACTAAGATTGTTATCATGATTTTAAATGTAACATTACATTTTGGATATTTTCCAGTAGCATTTTGAATTAGTGTCTCCTTTTTTACCATTCTCAACAACAGTAGGTGAGAAAATGTCAGACTGATTCAGCTTGGCATATTAAAACCACTCCTCTCTGGGTTTTCAGTCAACGTTTAGTCTTTAACAGGATAATTCACCGGAATAAATCTAGTTTCATTTTACCGACTTCAGTTTTATCCAGAGTTCAGTTTAAGTGCACGTCCTATTATACTGTGCTTACTGTTAGCCAACTGACATGCGAGATCTGACAAATCCACATCTCCGCCAGAAAATAATTCCTTAAAAGCATGTTCGCTTTCCCAGAACTCGCCGTTAATGACACAGTGCAGCTGATGGCTGAAAGGTCCAAATGAAAAAAAACAAATCCTTCATGTTTCAGTCAATGCCTGGTTATTGTGTTTTTTAAAGACAACAGCTAAACCACATACACATTTTGAATTCCCTTCACAATCAGAAAAGGCTTCTCACTAATGAGTTCGGTACACTTTCATTTTGTAACATCATCCCCTCAACAACAGCAGGGCCTCGAGCAAGAGGAATATCAAGGTGATATAGACCACATTCAGCAATGATTAATGTATGTCTTTAATACCTCTTCATAAAGTCGTGCATGTGATGAATTAAACAAAGACTGGCTATAGCTCATTTAAAGCAGGTGTTTTTTTAAATGGTAAAATGATCAGGTAATTACGCAAACGTGCACAAGTGTCATTCATCAACTTCAAACCAGTAATCCAGTTTTGTGGTCTTATCCGGAAAAGTTTTTGAACATGAATATTTTCATTCCTATCCATACTTTATGTACAACTATGACAACTACAACATGTTTACGTTCTTATTATATGACTTGAATAATCCATATTATCATTATGTTTTAATGTGTTGCCCCTTTATGAGCCAATAAGACCAATAGATATAGTAAATTGAACACATAAAATTGTAGGGAGTTTTAAATGTTGCTCTTCAATGAAAGCATTCCTTACGTGACCAAATCAAGATATTTTCAAGGAATTGGATAAAATCTTGGTGTTTCAGTCCAAACCCGAGGTTCATTTGTTCAGCACAGACTACACCCTGCTTTAACTATCAGCTGGAGCTTGTCGCTTATTATTTCTGCGAAGAAATGACAGCGTTTTCCTGGTATTTCCATCAGCATGATGCACATGAACACACACACAACCTTTGATTTTCTTAGGTTTTCTGCCCCGTGTTATATGTAAGACCTTCTGACAGTTTAACCTGTGCCTGTAAAACTTTTTACAAAAAGCCCTGAGATGACTTGATTGTATTCCAATTCACAAAGTTCAAGTTCATTACTCATGGTGTCCGGCTGCAGGAAGGGTGCCTGATTCTGGCAGCCTTTCTAACAATCATTTGATTTAAGCTAGGAAATCAGTTGTTTGCCAATAGCCACGCTAGCGACATGACTTTAGGGTGAGACTGAAATTTCTACTCGATTGCTTGGCATATATTTGCATAGTAACACTCTAAAGTTAATGTGGTAATGGTAGAGATTAAATGTCAGCAGATTGTTAGCAGTATATTAGCACTGCTGTTCTGCACAGACTCACTGATATCATGGTGTCATTATAGTATTTGTTCACATACTTGCCTATGCATTATGCATGTTGATTCGGAGTCTGTGCTGCCATGCATTGCTTGTCAAATTGGTTAGGTGGCTCAGGCGTCTGGTAACTTGTAATTAAAACACTGTCCCCACCCACCACAGGTCTCCATGCCAACTTATCTTGCAGCAGCAATAACACCTTATGTGGTTAACTTTTGCACTCAGTTTTTACAAACTTTAAAACTTTTTTTCTCCCCCTACACCATACAAACCATTCATGTGTGCTGCATTAGGCATCTTGCAGATGTATCATGTGCAAGCAAACCTGTAGTCAAAGCAAAGCTTAAGCAGTTTTTGTTATTTTGGAATGACACATCTGAATTCTTGTGCAAGGTACATGAGCTGAATGAGTCCATCATTGTATCCTAAAATATCCCTGTCTCATTCCCTACGACTCTGTGGCGCTTGGAGCATCTCCCTCTGGGACCACTGGCTAATAACGGCATACAATCAACAAGTGCATCACTTTTTCTGTCATATTAGGGCATATCAAAAATAGGGGAGAGAGCAACCGAGCGAGAGACAGTTCCTCCTCCAGATTCTCAGGCCTCGGCAGGTCTGTCTCAGTGGCAGAATGGACGGTTCCTGTGTTTGTGCCTGTTCCTGTCTCCCGCTGTCACCCTGAGGCGCGTCGCCATTGTTTCCGCAGCGAGCGCCGGAGGTCAGGGCTGCTCCCTCACTCGCCCAGGCTCATTCTCTCTCAACCTCGCGGCCCGGCCGAGGGAGGGGAGCTGGGGGAGAGCAGGCAAGGCAAGGCTCCAAACAAAGCTGGTCACACCTAAACGAATTAGAGATACAGTCAGAGAACGGGCTGCAGAGCTGGAAGGCTGTTGTTTCTAATAATGCACAAAGTACACACACAAAGCTCCCTTGAACACGCACACGTCCACCTTTTGTTATGGTGCAGGGGGATTCCAGGTTTTCTTGTAAACACTGTGCAGGTAAACAGACTCCCTGTCTGGCACACAGAGATTAGAAGAAGGTGACTATATTGTACTGTGCTACATATTCTCTGCTGAACTCAATGTACTTGAGTTGATTTCATTCACTCAACTCCATACCAGTCTGTTCTCTACTTTTCTGCTGCATTCTATCCTTGCCTTAATTTGAGATCAGCTCCTCTTCTCTTTTGCCATGCTCTTCTTTATGTCTAATCTATCATCCAGGCATTTGGAACAAATTCTATGATCTTTGACAAGATGTCTCATGAATTAACAGTAGTTGGCTGCGCCAATGTGAAAATATGTACACATGGTTATAATTCACAGATGCTATAGTTGCTGATGCCAATGAGACATAAAGATGTTATTTTTTTAATCTAAAATAGACCAGAGTTCAACAGGACCAAGTTTTTTCACTCTCCGTCAAATGTCAGCCGTGCAATCCTTGTAATCTGTACAGATGTTTCTCAGAACTATCTTCTGGTTTCATCATTGTGTATGACGAATATTGAATGTGGTTAGGTAAGTCCAGCACAGATATTTCAATAAATACACATTCCACCGAGCCGCTGTGCCAGCTGATCTGTCGGATTCAGAATGCCATGTTTATACAGTCTTCTCACCTCACAGAGAGCACAAATTGGGGCAATTTACATGTCAAATTACCATGCTATTTGTTCTGGCATACAACTCCTACGTTTTCCTCATCTTCCCAGAATAAATTCAGTGTGGTAATATCATGGGTCATGAGTTACTGTTTTTAAAGAAATCATCCTGATAACAGTGTTAATTGAGCGTTGAGGGCCTGTCATTGCAAAATTCATCTCTGCTCAGCATCAACATGACAGCAGGAACACTGACCCTTTCATATTGTATACGTTAGAAATTACATTTTGCACATTTGTTTATCTAAGGCTCGTACACCGGCCACATGTGTTCCATGTATTGTAGTCTGCTACATGTTGAGACTCACATCTGGGAGCTGCCTAACACAGCTACAGTCTAAAGTGTTGTGTGTGGCCATGGAGCAGGTGTGGCTACTGATAGTTGCTGAGAAAGTGTACACTAATGTATTCAGTACATATTACTTTAGCTCGTGAGATTTACACCCGTTAAAAGCAAATGCTTTGTGTCATAAATAATGGCTCGTTCCACCAAAGAAGAACAAATTCCAATCAGGATATTGGTATTGATCAACTGTGTGATTTACTGCACAACTAATTTATCGTCCTGTAGTGTTGTACAAGAGGTTGTAAAAAATGAGTGAGGATGTAAACTGACATGCTCGGTTCCTCAAATCTTTACACTTACACTATCTCACCAAAAATTGGTGGACTCTTACAGCAAGCAGTGACTTGCTTAAAGCTTGTCCAAACTGTTGAAGAAAGGCTACTGAGCACAAAAACAGGTCAGTATCACACAAAAAATGTCAGTTTTATGTGAAAAACATTGGCGTGATCAAACTAAACTATAAAGAGCACAGATTTCAACCCCAGTGAACAACTCTGGAATGAACTGGAACAGTGACTGCTAGCCAGGCCTTATCGTCCAACATCAGTGTTTTACTAATCTCACTAATGCCTTAGTGGCAAAACTTTAGGTTCAGCCAGGTTCCAAAACTGTGTTGAAAGCCATCCCAGAGAGGTGGAGGGTCCTGTGAGGAGCTATAGATGGATTTTAGTTGTGACAGCAATGAAACATAAAACACGCTTCATGCTCCTGATTAACATGTTCAACATATGTTGCGCAGTAGAATATGGCTCAAACAGCTTCTGTCTTTCAGCAATGGATTACTATCTACTGTTGTTTCAGAAGCGTGAGCAAAGCTGTTTGTTGTGCGTACACATGGTAACATGATAGTAAATTTGGAACATAATGTGCTGTGAAGACGCTCTCCCTCACCAAATGGACACAGTAAATTATTCCTGATCTATTTCTGCCCCTGACATTAGTTATTTTAGAGGCCAGCACACAGCTCATAATGGAACAGCTGAGGTGTTAGCAGACTAAATGTGGTCTGGGTGATTGGATCTCAAATTTGTCCTTGATGGATCTTGGATGTGTTTCACTGGCAATCAATTCTCTCAGGACACATATTTATACCAAGTCTGAACACCTTTTTTTTTTTTTTCAAGTGTCAGTGCTGCAAACAGTTTCCAAGGACAACTCCTCAGATCTATGCAACAAACCGTCTGGGCCATCAGGTTAGTACGTGATGATCACCATTCAGAAATGATATCCACACAGTCTGTTATCCATACATCCTTACATTTTTTTCTAATGCAAACAATGAATGTAAACGCCCATTATCTCCCTCCACATCTCCTTTGTGTCCTATGACCCTGATTTTCTCCTGTGGTGTTATTTGCTCAGCTGGCAGCAGACGCCTGGAGTCCAAGTTGCGTAGTCCCTGCTAGCTTCATATGTCATGGTGATAGACATTTTTTTTGTCTCTGTCTTAGCTGGTTTTATATTTTCTTTCACACCTTCAAGACACATTAGGCTTATTTCCCCTCATTTAACAGATGCATGACAGTCACCCAGTCCCGCCACACAATCAAACATGAAAACACACAAAGCTAAAAGCTTATTTCCAATGTGGCATTTTTTCATGCTAAACACCTCAGGCTAATTCATGGCCCTAGTAAACACTGCAGGAGTTCTATTTTCAATATATGACTATTAGACACGGGTTAAAAAGCATCTGTGTCACATTGTCATCAACTGCAGGTAGCTTAGTTGCAGAAGTCATCGGCTTGGACCGTGAAATCGAACATTTTCCAGCTGAGATCAAGTTCTTAGCTAATGGCTGATGCCATCTGGTCCTGATGAGGAAAGGAAACACACCGTAAGCCTCACATGAAGCCTGTTATTCCACTATTCACAGGCTACGGGTTTGTCCAAACAGAGGCAAAGTGTTAGTAATAGATTCCAGTCGTGATAAAGTGGTTTGTTTTTACTATGACATTAGTAATCTCCTGTTGATCTCAAGGCAGACATGAGCAGCAGTATCTCATTTTTAGAAGTGGTCTTAAGTGGACATTACTGAATATAAGTTTATTATTAGTTTATTATCAGCTTACTGTAGTTAATTACAGTATATTTGATTCTGGTATATTGTGTTAAGATTGTCTTGAACTTATTTGTCTATCACCACAGGCCTTGCAGCACTGTTCTGTCTCTTGACACTGACATTGACCAGGACTTTTTCCTGGGGGCTACACCCAGCAGCACTGAGCCTCAGGGCACCTTACATCAGCTTAATCAGGAAATATCACAAATACAACTCATAAGAAGGTACGTCAAACAAATGATGAATCACTTGCACGGGCACTAATTATAGTTGAAGACAAATATACATTTCTGCAGTGCATGTGTTACGTACTGCGCAGAGAACAAACCAGCTTTAAATCTAGAGAAATTGCGCTCCACTTTAATTTATAACAGCTTGACCGTCTTCTTTTTGAAACCCTTACTGTCCAGAATGGGCTGACAGGGACCTGAACTTGTCTGCTGTTGGTGGAATTGAGATGTTGTTTGAAGAAAGTGGGTTTGCATTAACAGCAGGGTGCAGCACTCCTGAGGGACAGACTGCAGGAACAAAGGCTGCTGTGTAGGCAGACTGTTTTTGTAAACCCGACTTTTAAGATGAGAGAAAGGAATTGATTCAATTGAGCACTTCATACGAAGTCAAAACACCACAAGCAACGTCTTTCTGCCCCACACTGTGCATGTCACCTATGTGGGTCGCTGTAGAGAATGCGATTGTGTATTGAAAAGTAATTTTTCACATTTTGATTGACATAAATTTAGGTTTAGACTTGTCTATAGGCCTCCATCCATTAGGGACTGTATAAGGATAAGTATTTTATATGTCATAATACAGGCTGTCATACAACAAATAGATGTTTTACATGTAACTAACAAAAATTTGCAGAACTTAATATCAAAATACCTTGCAGACTGCATGTCGATGTATTAGCTTTAACTTTACAGTGAATTAAAGTTACAGGTAATAATAAAACCATTGAGAATAAAATTGCTACACACTGCAGAAATTCAATTTTCACTTATTTAGTACATGTTTCAAGCGACTGTGCTCTGTAGCTCTATGGCAACACCAACAAGCAGATGCGAGGGCAGGTAGCTAGCACAGACCCAAAACGTAACCACATTAGGAGCATAGATATAAAAATTCATTTAATGAAATGAATGGACATATGGTAATACAGAATTGTACAAAGATATGAATGACCATGTTTCTACTTTTTCTACATCATATGACAATGATTAAAACTCCGACCGGACATACCTTTGACATTTTAAGTGTTATTATTAAAATATGAACTTGGATGTTTGGTCTAGGGAAACCAGCTGTCTAGGAAGAGTTCTGCTGGGAGTCTGTTGCAAAACTATCACATTATGTCATTGTCAGTGTTTATTCAGAAATTATCCCATAATTATTACTGCTACTACTATTACGTTATTATACAAAGCCACGGAATATGTTTAAACACGACATTTCAAAATAACAAACTCATTTACCATGTCTTGTTAACATGTTAATATGTTTGAATTGGCTTTCTGAACTATTTCAAAGGCTTGTGTTTGGAGTGTATACTTTGGCAACTGAGTGAATAGGTAAACTTAACAGTACCCCTGGTCTTTTTCTGTACTTGTCAGTGGTTTTATTATCATTTTCCCTTTTAATTTTCGCTTTCTTCTTTAATCTTTGTTTTTTAGTTGTCTTTTCAAATCAAATCAAATCAAAATTTATTTATATTGCACTTTTCATGCCTTTTAAAAGCAACACAAAGTGCCTCACAGAGGCTAAAAACAGAACAAAAAATCGAACCCTCCCACCCCCATAAAAACACAGAGACACGAGACAAAAACAACCCCCCCCCCCAACACACACGCACACACACACACACACACACAAACACACACAGACATGTCCCACACACCCCACCCACACACCCACAAGAGACATGGCCGGGCACCAAGACCCGGCGCAAGGAGAAAGCCACCTTTGGGAGCCGACCACACCGAGAGGGCCTCCAGCCCATGACTGTAGGGAGCACCGCCATAGAGACAGCCCCGACCCGGGCAGACAGGAGGCCCCACACCAAGGTGCAGAGCCCTCCAGCCACCAGGGCCAGAGCCGCCCACAGGACAGCACCCCCGTCAGTAGACCAGCCGCAACTCCCAGTGTGGTCGGCCCCCATGAGGAAACACTGGGGCTAAAAACCGAGGACTAAAACGACCGATATGGATAAAATGCTTTTCAGCTCATAAAATTAAAACATGTCGTTATAACGTATAATTAAAATAAAAATAGAAAAGGAAATAATAAAAAGTCTGATAAAAACTACTAAAAACTAAAAATTGCTAAAAACTGAGGGACTAAAACTGTAAAATGGGAAAGAAAGGAACAATATAGATAAAATGCTTTCTGACGTACCATAAAAACATATTAAGAGAATCAATTAAAAGCTTGGTTGAAAAGGTGGGTCTTGAGCCTCTTTTTAAAAACATCAACAGTCTCTGCGGCCCTGAGGTTCTCCGGCAGGCTGTTCCATAATCGGGGACCATAATAACTAAAAGCCGCCTCCCCGTGTGTCTTTTGACTGAAGTTTACCTTAAATCTGTTGGGCAATAGAGTCACAGTTGCCGAAAAAAGTTGTTTCACTAGCTGAAGACAATGCTGATGCTATTACGCAGTTTAAACTTAAGTCCTACTTACCCATCAGTTTAGCATGTGTCTGGACTCCTTTTGCACCACTCCACTTTCAGCGAGTCTCTTGAACATAGAAAGCCTGTTTGTAGTATGCCATGTTTTTCAAACTTGTTAAATCTGTAGGATCAACAGTTGTGAATTACAATGATAGCTAATCAAGACTAATGACTATTTAACACCAGGGTTTCTCTCCCTGCTCAGTCAACAGATAAAATGCGGCGTGAACAGTCATGATCTGTTGACCAAAGTGTCGCCACAGACACCAATCCCTGGGCAGACACCCAACATATGGCTAAATGCCTTGTCATGCTGGCGGTGATATGCTAACCACACACATGCATGTATACAAGTATACCACCCCCCAACTCTACCCATTCACTGGCTGAAGGCATGAATCACTGTGTAATTGGCCTGGGAAGAAGTGATGAACAAAACAAGTATGATAGCTTTGTGTTCTTTGGCCTGAAAGGTCTGGCAGTTTTCCTGATGCTGTGGTTGCTCTCAGGCAACAAATGAACTTTGGTTAAGATTAAGGTCAGATTGTTGGTTTGGTTAAATTGTAGATCTATTGTATTAACTCTGACCACTGTCTTTCCCTGACCATAACCAAGTGCCAAACTACAGCATCGAATATAGGACAAACATACAATAAAATAAAAGTAAACTATTTGTTTTAAACCTGCTGGTCGACTTGGGCCTTCTTGTGTGGAGTTTGAATGTTCTACCTATCTGAACTGGTGTACTCTGCATGTTCTGGCTTCTTCCCAAAGTCCAAATATGTGCATGTTGGGTTAGGTAGAGTGATGATTCTAATTTGGTCTCAGGTGTAAACTGGATCAGGACCGGTTGTCTGTCTCGTGGTGGTAGCAGACCTATCCAGGGCTATCCCGTCTCTCGCCCATTCTCAGCTGGAATAGGCTCCAGCATCCTTGAACCTCTATAGGATAAGGAACGTATAGATGATGGATAGGAGCTGTAGTTTAGTTAACAATGATGCCAACATCTTCTCAGAATAAAATTTTTTAATAAGTCCTCAGATATTATTTGACCTCCTAGTCTCCTTTTATTCAGATTTACATCTCCATAAACTGCCACAACTTAATTCAATTCAATTCAATTTTATTTATATAGCGTCAATAACAATACAAATCGTCTCAAGACGCTTTACAAAAACCCGGCCTGAAACCCCCAGAGCAAGCCTGAAGGCAACGGTGGCAAGGAAAAACTCCCTTTTAACAGGAAGAAACCTCGAGCAGAACCCAGCTCATATGGAGGGACCCATCTGCCTAAGGCCAGCCGGGTACAGACAGAAGAAAGAGAGAAGAGAACAGCAAAGAGAGAAGAGAAGAGAACAGCAAGATAAACATACATCTGTCATAGATACACATATCTGACTAAAGTGTACATGTGGAATCTTATGATACAAACTGATGATGTTACATGACAGTTTGAAAATGTAAGAGGAATCATATGCAGGTTGGAGAATTGTTCATTCAGGTAGGAGTGGATAACTGCAGGATTCCATGAAGACTGGGCAGGCTGATGAGACCACGACAACAGATGTAGTATGGAGCTCTACAGGAAACGCACAACTCCAGGCCAGAGAAAGGCCTTCTCTTGAATTTATCACAGGGCTTCATGTGTGGTGGCGGCAGGCTACTGTTCTGTCTGTCTAGCCCCAGTGTAGGCTTTTGATTAGTGCTATGGATCTACCAGCTGTTTACGAGAGACTATCAGGCCATCTATGAAGGACTACACAAATACTGAAGGGTTTGGGGGGGAACACCGGGAGTCTTTATTTTGGTTTAGTGGCCTCATGTGGCCTTCTGAATTCCCCTTCAGAGCAACCTTACCCCGTCTGTGGACTCCCTCCCCTTGTGTCTATTCAGTATCTGAGATAGGGCTCCATCATTGTTCTGTTTATGTCCCTTGTTCTCTAAAACATGCTGTATTGTTAAAGGCACTTTATAAATATCATGCTTGAGTTTGTGTTCACACACGTAGACACAGAATCATGTGCTGCACAGTAGATCCAAACCATATACATTCACTTAATCCAACTCGACTTCAAATAAATCTACCTGTTTAGAAAGCCAGAGTTTTTAAGAGATGGTTTTTAATTGGTGGTTTGGTGTATGTTTTTCACATGCTGTACGGGTCACTGTAGCTAGGTGTTGGCTGTCACTGTTGTTGTAGCACATAAAGAAAATAAATTGTCAGTTTTATTGCAGTATACAACATTTTGATGTATATCCTTGATCTGCTGTGGAGGCAGCACTAAGAAGAAGGACACCTCGCGGCTGGACAAAGTGATACATAAGGTGGGCTCTGTGGTAGGGGCAGAGCTGAGTCCCTGACATCAATGGCAGAGGAAAGGACCTTGAACAAACTCCGGTCCATTATGAAAAATGTCCACCACCCTCTGCATGACACAGGCAGAGAAGCTTGTTCAGTGACAGGCTGCTGTCTCTGTCCTGCTCCACGGACAGGTTGAGGAGGTCGTTGGTCCCTCAGGCCATTGTTGTACAACGCCTCCCTGTTAGGAACCGACTGGACTGTGGGACATCCATACACCTTTTCCTCATCAGTGGTAAGAAATTATTTTGTTCTTCAGCAGTTGCCAGATGGAGATATATATTGGGTTCAAACTGTACATGTCCCTGAAGTATAAAATATCTACATGTCTAAAAAAGAAAAAAGATAAAAACAAGGAAACAAAATAAACAAAACCCAAAACAGTTTGGCCACCATCTCTCGTGCCCCCTCTAAACGCCCATCAAAATCTCTCACCAGCTTTTTCCCAGTGGACGCTGATATTTAGCAGGGGAATACTGTGTTGATTTGAGGCCGCAGTGGGGATACTGAGAGATCGGCATGCGTTCGTCCATGTTCACATCTATTCTAAGTCTCCTCACGACTTCCCGGGGGAGGATTTTGAAGGGAAAAGCAAAACTATGCCACCCAAGGTAGTTCCACAACCTCTGACCTATGTGACCTCCCTCTCTCGCTGTTAAATTGTGTGACCTGCCTCCCCACAGGAGGGAGTAACAGCTCAGTTCATTTTCACCGTAGCGTTTTATTGCAATCCCAACCACTCGCTTACAAGTTATTTTTCTAAAACGTTGCAATTTAGTAAAAACAACACTCTATGTATTTGTGTAGCAGCATGTGAGTGAGTGTCTCTGTATCCAGTATTCATTTGTGAGTAGTAAGCTAATGTTTCTCATGAGAAGGCGTATTTACATGCCATGAATCCAGTTTGTCCAACAGAGCCTGTGGTCAGTGTATTTCATTTGTTGTCATCTTAATGTCCATAACATAAAGCTGTCAAGTCATCAGTCATGAGAAATTTTCTCATGACTGATGACTGAGGGGGAAAAGCTCTGTTCTTATTTATAGCTAACATTACTTGCCTTGTAAGGAGGTGCCGCTGTATTGTTGCAACAAATCCATAAGTCAACATTGCTGCCAGGAAATATTTAAGTTTTAACCCCCTGTGAATGTAGCCAGTAGCCTGAGGTTCCTCTGGTAAGCTTGGAAAGCAGCTAAACAAGAGGCTGAGTTGAGGCAACAGCAGCAGGCGCTTACCACAGCTTCTGTTACTTTCAGTGTTTGCCATGGCGTGAGTTTAGAGGAATATATTTTTGTTAAGGAGTGGATTCAGGATTGGCATGTCTGGAGACCTGTTTACATGATTACAGTATATAAATCATGAGCCCTTTATGATCTGATTAGACACCTTGCTATTTAGTCTTTGGCAGTTTTCTTACGCTGGTGATGGACCACTTTCCAGCCACTTCTGAATCATGCCTGACGTTAAGTTGTCAATTTTATGCATCACTTCATGTGTGTCATTATTGGCTGGTGCAAAAGGGCCTGTGTCAATATGACAGCATCTTCTGTGTGCATATTAATCAGTATGACTGCATTGTTTCAGGGATATGCCATGCTGAAAGTATGTGAAAGTTTTACTCAGATCATTTTGCCTCTGTGACTTTCATATAAGTGAAGAAAAAGAAAGTTAATATGTTAAATTGCTGTCAGATTTTAGCCCTTTAGTGATTTGTAATATTAATGATGGGAGTTGATGGTGGTTTTGTTCACTGCAACATCACTAACAACCTAGCAACTTTCTTGCCTTCACCATAATTTTCTTAAATACAAGCACATCTGGATGTTACAACAAACAGCGCATACTGGCTACTGACCAGCTGTGCTGTCATCGATGGAGGTTAAGAGTATTGTTGATGAGGGAACGAAGGAGTGTCAGTATGTTTTCCACCCACATTTTCCAGCCAGTCTGGGGATTTGAACTTGTGGCCTTAGAGTTAACCAGCCTGCATCTCTGAACTTGATGCTACTGCTTCCCTGTTTGGGAAGCAGCAAACTCTGTATACCCACAGAGCTGTAATACCACGTAAATTCTCTCAGTCACCATGCATTAATATTTGCATACTTTTGGTTCAAGTTCACATAGAAATAAGTTGTCAAAATATCTCTGAAATCTTGGCAAACACACTGTGTGACCTCGCCTTTCATTTTAGCCATGAGAATTTCTGCAGAGTATCTAAAAGGAGAATCACTAAATAAAGCAGATGATCTAGGTATTTAGTAAAATTAAGAGTTTTTTTGATTAAATGAAAGTTACCAACTTACTGTCATGCTTGATGCCAATGAGTACTGTCCAGTGAGAAACATGCTGTTCTCACTTAGAGACTATTTATACGGAGCACAGAGGAATCACCTGAAGTTCCATATTAGCAATACCAATGAGCTTGTGTTGAACTGCCAGAGGACCAGGAGGCCCTCCTGTCATAGTTATCAAGTAGGGAAAATAAGAGAGAGCGTAGATTCCTAACATCTGTGTTAAATTATGGACTTGAGAGTTATTGCCAAAAATGACCTTAGACCACCAAATTCGAATCATTTCATCTTTGTGTGAACATTTGAGCCAAATTTAAGGAAATTCCCTGTAGACATTCCTGAGATATTGTTTTCATGATAATGGGATGGACAAACGGACGACCTAAAAACACGATGCCTTCATCCATGGCTGATGTAAAAAACAGCCTATAACTCTGTACACCGAATTTGTTGAACTCTGATTTGACGTGATTAAATAACTGGTATATTTCTGCTGCCTGCAATTGATCTCCAGTGGGATTTTAGCAATATGTGTTTACATCTGGTCACTTCCTCTAGTGTGACCCGCTCAGGAGTCCATGTATTGTATTTAACATCACACCTACACAATGAGGCCATGGGAGACACAAACTTATGAAACACATATCAGGAATTGACTTTGCCCTTTCCCAAGTAAAGCAAGTTCACAATCTGGGCTCCATACTGGGTATGAGAAAAACTTAACCTCTCGAGGGTCAGCCAGCAAAGTCCAGCCCAATATAATCTGATGGCTTACTCCAATAACCACACTGAAAATAAAATGCTGGGTGTCTTCGACTTCAGGGCCAAACCCTTAGAAACTGTGCAGAAGAAATCGGGCTTGTCACTGCCTTGATCAGATTGCTTTATTTATTTATTTTTTTTATTATCATTCAATTCACTTAGTTATAAACCTAATCTAACGTGAGACAAAGTTTGACCTTTGCAAAATGTTCAGACATAATTTCCTAAGGATTCTTTTTGGAGGGAAATATTATCTGAGGTTGTTTTTAGTCTTGTGCAATGTTTGTTTCTGCTGATTAGTCTATATTATGAGACACATTTTTCAAAATACAGCAAAAAATATATCTGTCATTCTTCTGAAAACAAGTTTATATTCTTTGGTAAGGCAGACATGGTTATGTTTGCTCTTCAGCATATACGTGATGGAGAGCTTCCTGAAGC